>NW_027117313.1:1200000-2400000 GCF_021436955.1 Diplodia seriata | reverse complement strand
GCCAATGCCGTGTGACAAGGTTGTTCAAAGACAGGGAGACTGGAACCATCTGTCCCAAACCAGCTGCATTAGCGACAGGGCCCATGTAGAACTCTTGAGAAGCGTACGTGGCATGCGCAATTATGGATAGTACTGAGGCATGGCGTAAGCCGTCGACCAAACGGTATCCATGTGCCAAGTCATATGCGACTCCAGAATGAGACGCCTCCAGATAGGCGGCATGAAACATAAATCCCGGTCATTGAGATCACTCCGAGTGTGTGAAGGTGCTTATGTCTAATATGGGTTGAAACAGGGCGCAGAGCCGCTTTGCTTTTTTGTATATTGCATTTCAAGCCGAAGTGCTTTGGCGAAAGATACGCCGTGAAGCTCTTTGGCATTCAACGTCCACGCTGTAGTGTGATGAACCCATGACTGGTAGACAGCAAGCGCCTAACGCCAGGGTTTCAATGCCCACCTTCCCTGATTCTGGCGTGTCAATCGAGTGAAGAGATGGAGAAGAAATCGAATGTGGTGGGCCCTTGGAATAAAGCTGGATCAAATATAGACTGCCTCACGTTGGCGGACACGGTAAGGTCGAGAAGCCACATTGAAAGGCTGCTCATCGGCCGCAGATGCATAGTCTTACGCACGAGGATAGCTATTTGGTGATGGAGGCCGTGCAATGCGTTAGAAGGTGGCTTGGCGAAGAGGAGTCAGGCTCCGTCAGCAAGAGGTACGTCCGCATACAGCAGCTAAGAAATCGTCACGCGGTTAAGCGAGGGGGGTAAGAGGCAGGAACCTAAAAGACGCCATCGCTGTCAAGGCGAGCGATGCGCGGGCGGCCTCCTGGTCAGTCTTGGCCACGGCGATCAGAGGCGTTGTTGCCCAATGGCGGCCTGGATGACCTCAGATAGCAAATGAGGCGCCTCCAAAGAACCATGTGCCGGATCTGCTGACAGCAAGAGGGCTTCATCGTCATAGGCTGTTCCACAAGGTCGCCATCCCCCGCTTTTTTGTCTCAGCCATCAGCCGGCGCCCGACCCGACGGCAGCTCTACCCAAGGTAGGTGCCCGCGAACGGCCTGCGGGCCGCATTTTCGGGTTAGCTGCAGCTTTCCGTCGGGGAGCCTCTCCATATAGAAGATCAATGCCGTTATGTCGATTGTGTCATAAGCTGATTGAGTTAAGGTGGGAGCGAAAGAGAGGAATCCCAAGAACCCGTTTCGTGAGATGTGCACTCCAGAAAGTTGGAGGGACTGGACCAGAGGCTACACCATGGGGAGTACTACGCATAGCAATTCCAACGAAGTAGTGTTGCAAGTGTGGCTTTCAGGAAACTTGAGCGGATGTGAAGCTGCAAATTCTGTGCGCTTGCCGAGGAGAGACGAATCTACTCCTTAGAGGTCAGTAGAAAACAGGTTGATGCACAGCCGAAGCCGCGGCAACAACTGCGGGGCAACCCTGTCACATCCGAGCGCTTTCCCGAGCATGAACGTCCATCCGACATTCTCACCTTCGATTCGCTCATCATCATTCCGCCATCGCCATGACCAACAACCGTACGCAAAATGCGACCGCGACCGTATCCAGCAATCCAGACCTGGCACCGTGGAGCGAGCCAGCGTGGCACCATGCGTTAAGCTCGCCTTACTACAAAGATTCCCACCGCCGGCTCCGCGACCACATGCGGACGTACTACAACGAAAACATCTTACCCTGTTCCCTTGAATGGGAGGCAGCCGGCGGCGCGCCCCGTGAGACATGTCGCGAGTATGCTGCGACGGGGCTCGCCTTTGCCGATGTGCCCGCCGAATATCGGCCTTCTCACATTCCCGGTCCGGCGGGGATCCCGGTCAAGGATCTCGATACTTTCCATCTGTTGGTGATGACTGATGAATCCTCACGGGTCGAAGGCGGCGTGGGTGTGTCGCTAGCCGGCGCCTCTGTTATTGGCGTGCCGCCCGTGGTCAAATGGGGCACTGAGGAGCAGAAGAGGAAATGGTTACCGGGCCTGTTCGATTGGTCCACGTCGTTTTGCCTGGGTATCACCGAGCCATCAGGTGGTTCTGATGTTAGCAACATCCAGACGACCGCGAAGAAAACGCCGGATGGAAACTTCTATGTCGTAAATGGGTACAAGAAGTGGATTACCGGCACGCCATGGGCAACCCATATGACAACAGCAGTAAGGACTGGTGGGCCCGGAATGGGAGGCATCTCGGTGTTGGTGATCCCAACGAACTCTGCCGGCTTCTCTCATCGGAGAATCGAGAACAGCGGGCAAAAGGCTGGCGGTGCATCGTGGGTCGAGCTGGATGACGTGAAGGTTCCCGTTGGGAACCTCGTCGGCCGCGAAAACGACGGCTTCAAAATCATCATGACCAACTTCAACAAAGAGCGGTACATCATGGCAGTGGGGTGCAACCGGAAAGCCAGAACATGCTTGTCGCACTCGTTGGCCTACGCACACAAACGCTCAACGTTTGGCAAACCGCTGATCAGCCATCAAATCATCCGCCACAAGATCTCGGATATTGCCCAGGGAGTCGAGAGTCACTGGGCGTGGTTGGAGCAGCTGGCATACCACATCCAACATTCGGAGAAGAAGTTCGATGATCCAGAGATTGCCGGTAGAATAGCCTTGGCCAAGGTACAAGGCGGGAGACTCTTGGAATTGGCGAATAGGGAAGCCCAGCAAATCTTTGGCGGAGCTGGTTACCAAAAAGGCGGGGTCGGTGCAACAGTAGAGCAGATTAGTAGGGATCTGAGGATGATGGTCGTTGGTGAGATTTCATTGCAGACCGGCTTGAGACCGTTTGGACTGACAACATTCAACAGGAGGCGGCAGCGAAGAGATTCTGTCAGATTTGGCGTTCAGGCAAGAAACCGCCGTGTCTAGGAAAAAGGGATGGAAGCTGTGAATGGACGCCGCCGAATCCACGGCAGCGATTGGTAGGATTGCGAGCTTGGTGCAGATGCAGAATGTTCAATGTTTCGTGGAAATATTGGCATTGGTGCAAGACGAGGCCAGAAGTGGAAAGCCGGGGTGGTGATGGGCGTGAAGAAAGGAGCGGTCGCACGGAATGGCACGCTTGGATAATTGCTACGCGCCTGACTTGCTGACTTTCTTGCCGTCTTCGATGACCATGTACTCGTCGCCGACCATCATTTTCATCTGGGCCTCGTCCATGAAGTTGTCGTGGTCGGACGACAGAGCGTGCGACTCCCGGTCGTACATGAACTTGGCGAAGCTCAGGTAGTCCGGGAAGACAAAGGTGCAGATGGCGTCGTAGTCGAGCAGCTGCGCCTTCCCCTTCATGATGTCCTGGGTGACGGTGCGGTCATGCTTCAGGTGGAAGGTCTGGGGCGGGGAGGGATGAGTGGAGGGGCACTGCAACGGCGGGGCGACGTACCAGCGAGTAGGTGATGATGTTGTGCTTGAGCAGCACGTCGGCGGCCATTTGGGCGTGGTGCTGCGTGTAATGCTCGACAAAGGCCTGATCGGAGATGCCGTCCTTTTTCTTGACCATGACGGTGGCCTTGGTGACCTTGCGGAAGCCGGTCGTGCCCGGGTAGCCGGCCTCGAGCACCATGGTGGAGCGGGGAGCGAAGTGGTTGTGACGCGGCGGGGCGTTGGCCGGCGGGAGATTGTGCGCTGCGCTGGGGAACCGTAAACCGGGGGATCGCCGGATCGCCGGGTACGTTTAGTTGCATAGGGCAGGGCGCGGTTTCGTTGGCGCGGGCTGGCTGTGCCTCTGAGCCTCCAAACCCTCAAGCCGGCACCTTGATGGCCAGCATTCCTGCCCAGCGCTGAGCCAATTCCCGCTGCCAGACCCTTGATCCAGATTCCGGTGCCGCAGACTCTGCCTCGCTGCCCAGGCCGCGCTCCAATCGCCCGGCCGGCCCGCCCCCAGCCCGCGCTCCAGAGCACACGCCCACGACGCCAGCTCTCGCTGTGCACCCGCTCGCGGCGTCTGCGTATGTCATTCTCGCTGTGCCGCGCCCGACTGCACCGCCTGGAGCATGCGTATCACCTAGCACGCGGACTGAGCACCGTCCAACACGCCAGCATAGCCCCTCGCCGCTGTTCTGCCATCCCGCGCCGCTGTTCCTCCGCCCTTCAAACCTCACCATCGCCGCTAGGGCCTGACGTGCTCCAAACAAGTCACCGCGGCGACAATCCCCCCTTCATCCCGCCCGCCCGCCGCAACACCTCCCTCCTCACCCGCCGCCCCTACTCCACCGCAATGGCCGAGCCCGTCAACAGTCGCCAGGCGCTCCCTGAGCGCTTGACCGAGAACATGGAGCGCCCGGCTCTCGACGACCGCACCTATCGCGTCATCCGCCTGCCGAACAAGCTGGAGGCTCTGCTCATTCATGATCCGGACACCGACAAAGTCAGCGCTGCCATGGACGTCAACGTGGGCAGCTTCAGCGACGCCGACGACATGCCCGGCATGGCGCACGCCGTGGAACATCTTCTGTTCATGGGCACCAAGAAGGTCAGTAATACGTGCCTGAGACAGCAGCCGTAGGACAACCTGGAGTATGCTAACCCACTCGGCGCTTGCAGTACCCCAAGGAGAACGCGTACAACCAGTACCTGACCGCCCATTCCGGCCACTCAAACGCTTTCACTGCCTCCACATCGACCAACTACTACTTTGAAGTCGCCGCACAGTCCAAGACCCCGCCCACAAGCGAGAGCTCGTCGGCTGCAAGCAGCCGCGTAGACCTGTCGACTAGGGCCGGCTCGCCCTTGTACGGCGCATTGGATAGATTCGCTCAGTTTTTCGTCCAGCCGCTGTTCCTCGAAGAGACGTTGGACAGGGAGCTGAAGGCGGTGGATTCGGAGAACAAGAAGAACCTACAGAGCGATACGTGGAGGCTTCATCAACTAAACAAGACTCTTTCCAACCCCAAGCACCCCTTCTGCCATTTCTCCACCGGCAGCTACAAGACGCTCCATGACGAGCCGCTGGCGCGCGGCGTCAAGATCCGGGATGAGTTCATTAACTTTTACGAGAGAAACTATTCGGCGAATCGCATGAAGCTTGTAGTTCTGGGACGCGAGGGCCTGGATGATCTGGAGTCTTGGGTCTCGGAGATGTTTTCAGAAGTCAAGAACAAGGATCTTCCGCGCAACAGATGGGACGGTGTGCAGCCGTTCACTGACAACGAGCTTCTCACCCAAGTGTTTGCTAAGCCTGTGTTTGACATGCGCAACCTCGACCTCTATTTCCCCTACCGCGACGAGGAAGAGCTCTATGAGTCGCAGCCTGGTCGTTATCTCAGCCATTTGATTGGACACGAGGGGCCTGGTAGTATTCTGGCTTACATCAAAGCGAAGGGCTGGGCGAGCGGGCTGGGAGCTGGTCCGGTGCCTCTTTGCCCCGGCTCAGCCTTCTTCAGCATCTCCGTCCGCTTGACTGAGGATGGCCTCAAGAATTACAGGGAGGTCGTCAAAACTATATTCCAGTACATCGCGATGCTCAACGAGCACCAGCCTAAGGAATGGATTTTCGACGAGATGAAGCGCATGAGCGAAGTTGATTTCCGCTTTAGACAGAAGAGTCCGGCTAGCAGCACCGCCAGTTCTCTCAGCGGCATCATGCAGAAGCCATACCAGCGCGACCACCTTCTCAGCGGACCTGCGCTGATTCGTAAATTCAACCCGGAGGCTGTCAAGGCAGGCCTTGCCTGCTTGCGGCCTGACAACTTCCGCCTGACCATCGTCAGCCAAGAAGTTCCCGGCGAATGGGACCAGAGAGAAAAGTGGTACGGCACGGAATACAAATCTGAGAAGATTCCGCAGGACTTCCTTGCAGAGATCAATGAAGCGGCAAAGGGTGCCGCAAGCGCACGCCCAGCAGAGCTTCACCTTCCGCACAAGAACGAATTCATTCCAACGAGGCTGGAGGTCGAGAGGAAGGAAATTGACGAGCCTATGCTTGCGCCGAAGCTGATTCGCAACGACGGCAAGGTTCGTCTCTGGTACAAGAAGGATGACCGCTTCTGGGTGCCAAAGGCCAATGTTCACGTTACTCTCCGAACTCCGCTGGTCAGATCGACCCCTCAAGCGGCTGTTATGGCGCATCTCTACAAGGACTTGGTTGAAGATTCCCTGGTTGAGTACTCTTATGATGCCGAGCTTGCTGGTATCGCGTACCGTGTATCGCAAAGCTCTCTCGGACTTGACATTTCTGTCAGTGGCTACAACGACAAGATGCACATCCTGCTGGAGAAGGTTCTTACAACCATGCGAGACCTGGAAGTTCGCGATGACCGGTTCAACATCGTGAAGGAGAGACTTCTCCGAGGATTCCGTAACGCCGAGTATCAGCAACCTTACTACCAGGTTGGTACCTACACTCGATGGCTGGCGGCCGAGAAGGGCTACATCAACGAGGACTATCTTGGAGAGCTTCCGCATGTCACGGCCGAAGACATCCGCCATTTCTACCCTCAGGTCCTTAAACAGACCCACATCGAGGTTCTTGCACATGGCAACCTGTACAAGGAGGATGCGCTCAAGATGACGGACATGGTTGAAAGCACCCTTAAGGCGCGCCCACTCTCGCCCTCTCAGTGGCCCATCCGCCGCAACGTCATTTTCCCCGAAAGCTCCAACTACATCTATGAGCGGAGTTTGAAGGACCCCGCCAACGTCAACCACTGCATCGAGTACGCCTGCTCGGTCGGCAACAACCAGAACCGTGATCTGCGTGCGAAGTTGCTTCTCTGGGCCCAGCTCACCGACGAGCCTGCCTTCAACCAACTCCGCACCAAGGAACAGCTAGGCTACGTTGTTTTCAGTGGTACGACCCAGAGCGACACATGGATGGGCTACCGCATTCTCATCCAGAGCGAGCGGACGCCGGAGTACCTCGAAGGGCGTATTGACAATTTCCTGCTGGGTGCCGGCAAGATGTTGCAGGAGATGCCAGAGGACGAGTTCGAATCGCACAAGGAGGCGGTGAAGAACCGACGGAAAGAGAAGTTGAAGAACCTCACTCAGGAGACGAACAGACTTTGGACGCACGTATGCAGCGAGTGCTTCGACTTCGAGCTTGGTAAGCCACATTCGTGCCCTCTTGTTTCAGCCTGAACTAACGCGGACATACACAGTCGACCTAGATGTCGCTCACGTCACGCCGCTTACGAAGACCGACCTCATCTCCTTCTTCGACCACTACATCTCGCCGCACTCTCCGACGCGCGCCAAGGTGTCGGTTCACCTGCTCGCCCAGGGCTCGCCCGCGGCCATCGCCAGCGCCGCGCAGGAAACGACCAGCCCCGAGCAACAGACGTCGTCGCTCACGACACTCATCATCCAGTTCCTCAACTCGGAAGGCATCAGCTCGGATGCGACCGGCCTCGCCAAGCGCCTCCAGGGCGTCGACATCTCGGGCGGCGACGCGCAGGGCATCGCCAAGGCCATCTCGGCACACCTGGTCGAGGACCTGAAGGTCGAGCAGAAGAAGGCGGAGGAGATTGTGAAGAAGGGCCAGGAGATGCTGCTGAGCACGGTGTTGCCGGGCTTGGGCGTTAGCGTCACGACGACGGGCGGCGGTGAGGAGAAGGAGAAGAAGGGGGCCAAGGGCACCGAGCCGGTCAAGATTACGGATGTGCGCGATTTCAAGGCCAGCTTGCAGGTTTCTCGTGGACCGAGAGCGGTCAAGGAATTGAGCGAATTTGAGGACTTGGAGTCGAAGCTCTAGGAGGTTGGGAAGTCGGAACAAAAGGCGCATTTTGGCTAGACAAGAGACGTCACACACAGCCCTGAGATTCGTCATTTTGGATGATATACGTTTTTCGTCGACGTTTGGTGGTTTCCTGTTGGAACCTGCTTGAAAACAGCTTCTTCGGTACAGGTTCAGGTTCACTCGGTGTGAGAGCAAAGCGTGTTGGCAATAACATTAGTGATAAGACATAGTTATCCTTCAATGGCAATGATGAAGAAAAGATCAGGCAGAGAGACATTTCATTGACGTGAAGCATGCATACTTGTACGCTGGGCAGTCGCAGACAGATCATGCCCTTGGTGTCGAAGTAGCTGGGACTATGGACGGGGAGTTCAGATGGAGAGTAGTCCGGGGTGGTGGGTCCTGCTCTTGGTGCCGACGCTAAACCGGAAACAAGCGTGGGGCGGCGCTGAAGTCATGGCAATCCCAACTCACTCGTCGGCCTCTTTCCATCTCAACCTCATCTCCAGTGTACATTATTTCCCCGTGTTTCCATCTTGGCGTCGGTGTGCTTTCAACTTCCGTCATCAGTCATCAACGGGTTTGCAACGGGTCCTGTGAAAGAGCAAGGGTGGTTTTTTCTTTTCCTTTCCTCGTCTCCTCCCTCTTAGGCAACGGTTATCATCCATGGCGGAGAGCAACAACAAGAAGCAAGCCGTCATCGCCGTCGTCGGCTCGCTCAACGTCGACCTCGTCACCCGCACCCCGCGCGTGCCCGTCGCCGGCGAGACGCTGCTGGCCCACGGCTTCGACACGGGCCACGGCGGCAAGGGCGCCAACCAAGCCGTCGCCTGCGCCCGCCTCTCGCGCACCGCCGCCCAGGCGGCCGCAGGCTCGTCGTCGTCCCGGACCGACGTCGAGGTGCGCATGATCGGCGCCGTCGGCGACGACGCGTTCGGCAGCGAATTCTTGGACGCGCTGCGCAAGGACGGCCTCGACGTCGGCCGCGTGCGCGTTGTGCCCGGCGAGAAGACGGGCGTGGCCGTCATCATCATTGAGGAGGCTACGGGCCAGAATCGGATCATGGCCAGCCTCGGCGCGAACAACAAGGTCGAGGCCAAGCCGCTGCTGGAGGCGGATACGACGCTTGCCGTGTTTCAGCTTGAGATTCCCATGGAGACGGTGTTGGTGAATGCTCGGGACGCGAAGGAGAGGGGGATCGATGTGAGTGCTGCTTCTTTTTTTTCTCCTTTTTTTTGCGTTTCTTTCATCACTTGTCTTTTCCAGAGGCCTGATTGGTTTGGTGAGTGGGATGTATATTTTTATTTGCTGACTGGTGGCGCGGTGGGAAACAGGTCTTGATCAATCCTGCGCCGGCCGTTCCGCTGCCAGATGAGCTGTATAAGGGCCTAGGTCACCTCATCGTGAACGAATCGGAGGCGGCGCTGCTGACGGGCAAGCCGGTGGAGGAGATCACCCCGGACTCGGATTTAACGGCGGTCGCAGCTGACTTCGTCCGGAAAGGAGTCAAGAACGTTATCATCACGCTCGGTGGGGCTGTAGGTTTTGTGTTCAAGCCATATGCGTGGACCATCATGCTAATGCTCCTATAGGGATGTTTCTATCAGACAGCGGCTCGGCAGGCGGATAAGCAGCCGGGTAAGCTGATTCCCGCTAGGAAGGTCAAGGTGGTGGACACGACCGCTGCGGGCGACACCTTTGTTGGTGCTTATGCTGTGGCTGTTGCAAGGAGCAAGGCCCAGTCTGCAACTGGTGACTTTGACGTCGACTCTGCTATCGCCTTTGCCAACAGAGCTGCTGCACTGACCGTTCAGCGAAATGGAGCACAAGCGGCGATTCCGTGGGTTGATGAAGTGCCGGAGGCCTAATTGACAACATACCAGAATGCTTTCTCCGAACAAGCTTGTGGGTAATTGTGTTACCGACTGCAAGAACAAGCGAAATGACTTAGATCTGTGTCTTGACCCCAATTCTCGCCAATACCAATCTTTGTCGACATATACCTGGTTTGGAAGAGCCGCATAGGTGACACCAGTCTGATCTTTGATGCTCGTGTTCTCGAGTTGTGTATTTTGCGGCAACCCGGCATACTTCCTCTGCATCCCTTCTCTTATCTGTCTCTGAAACTTCAGCATTGACGGCTCATTGGACATATTAGCCACAACTGCACCCGCATGGGCAAGGCACAAAGCGCTTATTCGCCTATGGCAGGTACGACGGGAACCTTGTTTCAGATCACCAAAACTAGCCCCTCCATATGCAACTCAACCCCGCACTACAGCCACCAACTTCTCACATCAGCCCTGGTGGATCCTAAGCTGTTCCACATACCCGGAAATACCCCCTCGGACAGTTCTTAACCCCGCGCGTCTGCAGCCACACTACTTCAACAAATATATATTTTGCTGCACCTTGGGCCGATAAGTCCATCTTGCCCAAGACAGCGAGACACTTTCAAATCAACATGACTGCCGAAACGATGCCCTTCCAGACTCCGCAAGCGTTCTTGAAGGATATCGGGTGTTCTCTGCCCTCGACGCCTATTCCCGAGGATGTGGATCATTTCACCATTGCCGACGGTGCCATCAAACAACTACACAACCTGCAACCCTCGGCCATGCTGGACGACGCCATGTGGCGAGATCAAGTCGCCTTGACTGGGACTATGCGCACATTCCATAGCTCACGCACCATCTCTCTGGCGTGGAACGAGCTCGCTGCTGCCAACAGACCCCAAGACTTCTCCATGCTCCCCAAGTCTTCCAGCGTTGTACGTATGGGGCCGGCGCTACACTGGATCGAGGCTTTGTTTGTCTTTTCCTTGGTGCCGGAGGGCAGGAGGCAGAAGAACTGCAGTGGCATCATCCGAGTCGTACCTGTCGGCGATGAATGGAAGATCTGGGTTGTGTGCACGCTTCTGGAAGACATCCCAGACTATGGGACAAGTGATAGCATGCAGCCATTGACACCCGAACAGAGTATCGAAGAAAGAGCAGCAAACAGCATCTCGTCCGGCAAGGATCGCTTCGACACTGTCATCGTTGGGGGCGGACAGTGTGGATTGTCCATTGCCAGTCGTCTGAAGGCTCTTGGGGTTTCGCACGTTGTGTTGGACCGCAATAAGGAGGCCGGAGGCAACTGGCTTACCAGGTATAAGTCATTCACGCTGCATACGTCCAAGTTCCTGAGCGACCTGCCATACGGTGGCATCTTCCGTCCTGAGGATCCGTACTTCCTCACCAGCGGTCATATCGCTGACGGCTACAAGCGCTTCGTCGAGCGCTGGGGACTCAACTTTTGGTTTTGCTGCGTCGCGAAGAAGGCTTCCTGGGACGCGGAAAAGGAAGAATGGAGCGTGGAGTTTGAGCACACCAACCCGGTAGCCATTCCAAACGGCTTCGAAACCATCAATGGCAATGGCAACGCCTCGCCCACCCCCATCGCGACCCGCCGCACCATCCACGCCAAACACCTCATCTTCGCCATGGGTGGCGGCGGCCAAGTCCCCCGATACCCGGAAATCCCCAACCGCGACGCCTTCAAGGGCGAGGTGCTGCACTCGGTCGCCTACCGCGCCGCCGACGCGTGGCGCGGCAAGCGCGGCGTCGTCGTCGGCACGGCCAACACGGCACACGACGTCTCGGCCGACATGGTCGCCGCGGGGCTGGCGTCGGTCACGCTGGTGCAGCGCTCGCCGACGCCCGTCATGACCGAGGCCTTCTACCGCGCGCTCTTCGACCCGCTCTACCACGAGGGCGCCGACGTGCCGCTCGCCGACCGCGTCATGGCAAGCCCGCCGCTGCCCGTCACGCACAAGCTCGCCCAGCTCGGCCTCAAGGCGCTCTCGGCTCAGATCCCCGAGTACTTCGACCGCCTCGAGGAGGCGGGCTTCGCCGTCGACCGCGAGATCGACTTGTTCCACTGCCTGTACGAGCGCATGGGCGGCCACTACTACGACGTCGGCACGACCGAGAAGATTGTCAACGGCTCCATCAAGGTCAAGCGCGGCGCCATCGATGCTTTCACCGAGAAGGGGTTGCGGTTCGCGGATGGCAGCGAGCTGGAGGCGGATGTGGTTGTGTACGCGACCGGCTTCGTGGGGAACGTGCGGCATGCTGCGACGGACATCGTCGGCGACGAGGTCGGTGCGAGGTTGGAAGACTTTTTTGGCGTGGACAAGGAGGGTGAGTTGAGGGGCGTGGCCAAGCCGATGGTCGGGCAGAAGAACGTTTGGTACATGGGCGGGGATACGGCGCTTGCGCGGTACGCCTCGAGGTTTCTAGCTCTGCAGATCAGGGCGGATCTGGAGGGAGAGACGTTTGACGTCTATCAAAAAACGCCAGGAGAGTTAGAGAATTGAGAGGCAGACGGGGGATCTGTGATGTGGTGAGAGAAGATTGTCTCTCATTTCCTTATTTATTTCCTCCCTATCCTTCCCAAGCCAACCGTACCCTTTCCCCACCCTTGATTTATGCATGATTCATTTTCTTCTTTCCTCCTGGTTTCATTCCTGTCGTATAGGCTTCGTTCAACCGAGACCGCCCCTCAATCCAACGTTTTACCCACCAATTTGATGGCGCCCTCATTATCGTCCTTCCCTACCAACAAGAACATGACCTCTACACCAACCCATTCCAGCCATGTGATGCGCCTGTCCAAATACCATAGTAAATCCACGTTCGCCACAACTCTCCCCTTACTGTTCATCCATCCGTTCGCCTTCCACTTGTCCAACCCTTCCACCGCCGCGCGTACCAAGTACTTCGAATGTGTCTTGAGCACAACCTGCGACAACGCCCCGTCATCGTCCTCGTTCTCGTCCCCTTCTCCATCATCCCCCTCATCATCATCATCCTCATCCTCATCCCCCAAGCCCCCAACCCCCAACCCCACCTTCCTCTCCACCCCGGCAACATACCAATCCCTACTCCCGGGCGCCCCCAGCTTCGCCCCCTTCTTCCTCTTCCCCATCCCCATCCCCTTCCGCGCCCTCGCCTTCTCCTCCTCCAGCGCCCTCACCACATCCGCCACCCTTTCCAACGCCCGTATCCCCGCGAGCAGCTCCACCCGCTGCCTCGTCACCTCGCCGAAGCTGCTGCCGCCATCCACATGCCCCGCTCCTCCGTCCCCTCCCTCACCCTCTCCCGCATCTCCACCTCCCCCTCCTCCAACCCCCGGATACTCCTCATCCAGCCTCACCACCCGGTTCAGCGGCGACCCCGCCGCGAAGTACACGGCCGCCGCGGCGAAGGGCCGGTGGTGCACGTGGTGGTGCGAGTACGCACCGTGCACGGACACGAGGATGGCGTCGGCGTGGAGTGCCGGAGGCGTCGTCGTTGTCGTCGGCGTTCTCCCCGCGCACGCGACGGGGTCCGGGCACGACGAAGGGTCCGGGCAACAGCCGTCGAGGGGGCAGGGGAGGTGGGTGAAGGGGTGGTTGGAGGAGGCGTGGAGGGACTCGAGGGCGGCGACGGTGTAGAGGTTGACACCCCCGGCGCCAGGGGCGGATGACGGGCTCGAGCGGGGGGGTTGGTTGGAGAAGGGGGAGGAGGATGGCGGGGAGGGGGAGGGGGACAGGGAGGCGGAGGAGGACGACGGGGAGGCGGAGAGCAGGGAGAGGTCGGCGAGGAAGGATTTGGGCTGCGGGGGCGTGGTGGAGGGGGTGGGGGTGAGGGTCGTCGACGAGGCGATGCTGCTCGGGGTGGTGGAGCGCGTGGGGGACAGCGTCGGGTAGGACTTGAGGGCGAGCGTGGGGACGGGGTCGTAGAGGCGGGTCGGCGCCCAGTCGGTGCAGGTTTTGTGGGCGTTTTGGACCACCATTGTGTGGAGGTTCGTTCGTTCGTTCGTTTTTTTTTTTTTTTCTTGTCGTCTGGACTTTTCGGTTTGGGAAGTGGGTGCTTGGTGGAGTACTTAGTCTAACGTTTCGAGGCTGGCGGGGCGGCAATACCTTTTGAATACCAGGTGTTATAGCATTAAGAAGGCAATAGGGGCAAAGGGTTTTGTTCAGCGTATAGCGATGGTCTAGAAGATTGCTGAAAGAAACCAAAGGGCGTCGAAACACTTGTCAAACACGGTAACGATTGAGGAGAACGATTGACGGTGTAGCGAAGAATCAGGTGAAAAGGCACGGGTAGGGCTGCATGCCGCATTTTTAACCCATGAAATCCATAGTGCGGTCAAAGACGGCTCCCCTTCCTCAGACCGCAAGACTGCAACTACGGCGGGTCGAGCCTTCCGGACCGCGGAGGACGGAACGCATTGTGAGCAGACGGCTTTGTGCGCTGAGCGCACGAGACAAGATGGACACGTGTGAAGACGTTGGTGGATCCCGCACAGACATCCGCGAGCCGACTTGTGGGGAGGGTCTCACTGGCCTGGAGGAGCACGCAAATTTGTGCGGGCCTCTCGCGCAGTCTCGAACCTCCATCCAGCAGCGTGCAGAAGATCCGGGGATCGACTTACGGAGTTTGTTGTTCACGGTGGCACCATCTCTGACTCGCAATAGTCCCTGGGATTGACATGCTACCTGGACAATACAGTTTCTAAGTACAGCGGCCTGCCGGCAAGGATATCTGGGGCTGAAACAAGCATTGAAGCCCGTGCCGAAATGCCTCATAAGTAAACAATGTTCTGAGTCGTGATGAGCCCCCATACAGTGATGGCGGTGGATACTGGACATCCCATGCTTATTTCACGCAATTTTCGCGCAACGTCGCTCCGAAACCCCCCAGCCTTTGTGGCAAATTGGAACGAGTTAATTTTCTGTTGCCACTGACCGTAGGAAGGATTGCTCGGCCATGTTGTGAAAGGTGTTTCTCCCGCGTGAGAGCATGGCCCAGGCCCTGCAGGAATAAATGTGCTGCGGTATACTGTTGTTCGGGCCAAAGCGGCGAAGCTAGGTGGCGGTCTCCATCTCATCCAGAATGCGGTTGGCGAGCCCGTCGGCACCACCATTCAGTTCTCGAGGAACGTGAAGGAACTTGACCGTGATGGCGTGCTGGTTTTTGTAGGCTGCGACTAGGACATCCAAGCGCTTGAACAGATCAGCGTTGACCACAGGCGATCCGTGGGCAGTGGACCAGTCGTTGACTCTCCAGTTGTAGATCCACTCGGTGATGCCTTTCACCAGGTACTCGGAATCAGTCTTGAGCACCACCAGCTCCAAGTCCTTTAGACCTTCCAGTGCATAGAGAAGGTCTCCGACTATCTGCAGTGCGGTAATTCCAGCGTAAAGCTCGGCGCGCTGGTTGGTAGGGTTGGCTCCAGACAGCACTTTAGCTTCGTTGTAAGGCGACCCGTGCCTGAAGAAGACACCGACGGAAGCGCGGGCGCCTGGCATACCATTGCCGCGGCAAGCCCCATCTGCTGAAACCAGGAGGGTGTTCATCATTCTGTGGGGGCGGCCGCATTGGCATTCGGGGTCGCAGGGAACATTGTAGTAGGGTTGAGTTCGCGGTTGTCCCTCCAGTGACTTCATGAAGGCCGCGGCTGTCTGGAGGGTGCGATCCAAAGTGAAGCGACGCTGTGGCCCGTCCAAAGCGCCCATGGATTCAGGGTTGCTAATGCCGGTGCATTGAACAGCCTCGTGGACAAGTCCGGCGAAGACTGAGTAAGTGTGGTGCACTTTGCGCTTGTCCTGAACGGTATCGTACGGGTAGTACGGCGACATGGCGGGGGATGTGACAGGCAGCAACAGATCGACGGGCAAAGGCGCAATGAGCGAGGCTGGCGGAGGTGTTGGGCTGCGGAGCGTGCATCGAGAAGCGTGCGTCCAGGACCCGCGACGCTGTGTTGTTGGGAAGGTGCAAACGACCGGCTCGGCATAGAAAGAGCGGCCCGCAGCACGCTTCAGGGACCAACCATCTTGCCAGAAGAAGAAGGTGTGATCAGTCGGCTGTCAAGTCTAACACTTCCACATCTGTTGTTCTCTGCCGGACCTCCCTCCTCATCTCCTCGGTATTCCTCAGCGGTGTCAAATCGACACTTTCGATTTCAGAAGCCTTGCGCTTGACCGCCTCCCTGGACTCCGGCGTATTCTTCATCGGCGTTGACGCCGACCCACGCATGTTACTGGGCCCCGGAGTTGCAGGCAGCCGCTGAGAATTCCCCGACGTTGATGCCAGAGGCTGCGCCGTATCCTCGACCCATCTGGCGGTCCCCTGCATCCGCCCCGCTGGTTTGTCCATGCGCTTCGATGCCAGCGCCAGTGATGTGTCGGTCAGAGGCACCACAGGCGGCCCCGTCCCGGAGGGACCAGTGTCAGCTGTCCCTACTGCCGATCTGAGTATCTGCAAGTCCTCGCCAAAGATCTGTCTCAGATTTACATGCATGTTCACCGTTCCCAAGTGCATAGCGAACTCATCCATGCGTCTATCCCAACTCTTTTTATTTTCTTTGCTCTTGTCTATTGTCTTCTTCACCACCATAGTATTCGGATCGCGTGCGTGATCTGTGCGGTGCTCGCAGGACGTGTCGTTTAGCTCCTCGTGGAGGTGTCGTCGTTCTTTCTTGGTCGCTTTCCAGCGAATGACGCGTTGATTGGGATCCCGAAGGAATTCGTTCATCTCTCGGCAGTCCAAGCAGCGGCACTTGAGCTCGGGCGTGGACCAGTCGGGTCCCTTGGGTTCCTTGCCTACGTAGCGAAGAGCACACTGCTCCAACAACGTTTCAAAGAGAGACCGGAAAGGCTGGCTCATGACGTCTGCCGGGGCATGCCAAGGCGACCCAGCAGCAAGTCTCTCAAGAAAAGGTGAGACCATGAGATTCAAATCCAGGACATTCATTCGGGATGCCTCGGCCTTGATTTTCCGGGCTAGCTCGTTCAACTCGACATCGAATCCGGCATCACGTAGGCAGAGCAGAAGACTGGCCAGGGTACGGCCCTCCATCAGCGGAAGCCTCTGGCCTCCCTTGTCGTAAGCTGCATCCAGTCTGACGGTCCGAGGATCCATGGAAAGAGTGAACCAGTGCAACATTGAGTTGAGCACTGGCTTGAAGATCCCAATGTCCATCTCCTCAGGCTTGTCCAAATATTGCTCCCGGAAAGATGTCAAGAAATGGACCATCGCAGGCGTATTCTTGGAGTGTTCCAGAAGTAATTGCAGCGCCCTTTGTACAATACGTCAGTACGCATACAAGCACCTTTGTTGCAGCACTTACCTCGCATGTTTGCCACCACCATTCGTCTCCCATCTCAAGATTTCAGCAAGAATGGGGCTATCTTCTAACCAGATCTTCGACGTCTTCTGAAGGACTTCACCCATTTTCTCATCCGCCCAGGGCTTGGTATCCGGATCTTCGTCATACTCGTCATCATCCTCATCATCGTCTTCAACGTCTTCATCGTCTTCATCGTCTTCATGGGTGCTGGGCCAACTCATAAGGTAGTCGAGATATTTGTCCCACGAGAATATGTTATATGCTCGCGGAAGAGCTTGCTCGAGGCTAAACGCTGTTAGAAACCAAAGCGAAAGAGGGGGTAAAATAGCCAGGCAACTTGTGGGCTTACCCAGTGCGAAGTAATCGAAAGCCCGCCTTTCGTATCCATCGGGCCACTGGCAGCAGGCCGCCGGGTGGCAATTCTGTGCGGACCAATGCAGTTGCTTCGTTGAACATAGATAGATCCTCCAAAGACGCCGCAGCAGACACCACGATCCCCAGAAGCTCGTCTTGCCGCTTACGTCCTGATCCGTTCTTCGCATCTGGTTTTTTCCTTTGTAAATCTAGAGCATAGCGGCACACGTCAACCAAGGTGGCGCGGCAATTTTCTTCGGATGCGTTCATTCTGTGCTGCGTTTTCAGATGCCGAATGAGGTTTCGGAGTCTCTGCTCGCGGGGTTGCTTCTCCTCCTGGTCGAGTAGGCTGAATCTGGAAGAGTAGCTAAAATCAAATTGGCTTAAAAGAAACCGAGCAACATGCTCTTGAGGCACGATAACCAAAGCCTGGAGTAGTCAGCGAGTGTATGTTTCACCAATGTATCACTATTGCGTACCGTCATCCTATACCAGTGGGTTGCAGTGCATCCGGCATTCCCTGTGTAACCCTCGTAGTCTTCGTGATCAAGCACATAGTCATCGAGCGCGTCCTCCTGGATGACGTCTTCTGACTTAATGTCGATGTCTTGAGCCACTTCAGTGCCAGAAAGCTCTATGACACGCGTCAACTTTAGAGAGCTCTCCAACTCCTCTTCGATGAAATGTTGACTTCGCTCTCTTGCCGGAGGCTCGTCCTCTTCCTCATCCCAGTCCTCGTCATAGGGGTAGCGATATTCGTCATCGTCGTCATCACTTGAATTCGGTTCTGCTTGCCCGAACCGCATACGCTCGAAGCTGGCAAGGAACAGCTTGAAGCCGACAGAGTCACAACTCTCTTTGAGCAGATTGGCAACTTTGCGGTCGCCACCCTTCAAAGAGCTAAGCTGCAAGCTTGCGTCGGTATATCGGTGACTCAAAAGATGAACAAGCCTATTCCGATACGACGGGTCAAAGGTCAGTTCCGTCTTCCAAGCCTTTAGGTTACGTCGGAGTTCTATGCGGTCGGCCGAATTTGCGGCAGCCGAAACGGATCCGATGGGTCCATCAGCTATGAGATTGTATGTCAATACCCAACGGTATCCAGCCGTCACTTCCTTGACTTCATGTTCAACATCAGAATACCTAACACGAAAAGTAAGCGGTGGTGCAACCTGGCAACAGTGGGACAGGACGGCCTACCAGGCCATGATGGAAGACGTGCAGTCTGAGCTCTTTAGTACTTTGCTGTGTTTTGCATGGCTCGTGTGGACGTCTCCTCCCTCGTGTGGCGAGGGAAGGCAGATGACGAGCGTGCCAAACATGCCGGGGGTTTTCTCGGAGCTGGGCTGTCAGCTACTGACCGGCGGAAGTGTGATGGTCACTTGCTTGAACATACTCCCTGTGAGGCTTGAACATTGCACCTTGCTCGTACAAGAGCATCTTGTAGAGCTCGCAATGGAACGATCTGCAGTTGCTGAACACCCCTAGCTCGTTTCCAACATCGCGCAGGACCTTTGGCAGGAATTTATCGTTCCAGTTCGGCTCGGTTATGGAGAAGTTCCCCGGATTCAGCTCCCAGGTGTTCCTGACCGATGGATCAACGACGGTTTCTTCGCCTCGGCCGAAGGGTGCTTGATGACAGGCTTGTGCTATCGCTCGCGCAGCGTCCGGAGTCAACGGGAGCTGGACAGGGCCCACACCGCCCACGGTGATCTTCGGGTCTACGAAGTCTGTTTTCAAATTCATGGAACAGGCGAAGGTGCCGGGCGACTTGACGTTGTCCAGCAAGTCGACGAGATTGGCCCTGACCTCCCACGGATCGACATCGCAAGAGCTGGACACATCCGAGTAGGCAGCCTCGCTTTCGCTTTCCGACGCGCTTCCAAGGTCGACTATTTCTGCCATGGTGTCGAATGGTGTCCAGTTGGTAGGAGGGTGTTCAAGGCTGGAGGGAGGAAAAAGACGCGTCGCGTCCCCAGGACGCGAAAAAACCACACTAAAGAGCAGATCGTGCGCAGGGATAGGGCCAGAACCTCTCTCGCGCTGCCGATACTAGCGCGGGAGCCAGGTGATGAGTACAACTACAACTGTATACACCTAGTAACCCTCCAAAAGATGTATCTGCAGCTCCTTGGCACCGTCTTTGACCAAGGGGCTTCTTTGCGGTACCCCTGCATTCGTGCAACGGTACGATGAGGTAACTGTGCTCAACAAATCCGCATTTACCGCATATAAAGGCGGTGACCTTTCAAAATCCCATGCTTGCATGCAAGAATCAGCCCAGTCGAACATGGCTTCCTTCAGCACTCTGCCCCAAGCGGCGCCTTCTCTTCAGTCAAGCGCCAGCACTAAACCGCATTCGGACCTATCTCACGCCCCAGTTTCGAAAGAGGAGAGCAGCGATCCGGAGGAGCCCGCTAGATCTCGAAGTAAGTCTTCATTGTAGTCGCAGTCAGGAACCCACCAACTTATACAGTCCCAGAGCAACCCACAGACCAACGCCGCTGGTATGCCATTCCGGTGGCATCACCTCAGTGGTGGATTATTTGGACGATAGCTGCATACACCATGCTCCTGCTTGTTCTCGCCCTCGCCTGGGCAGACGGAGCCGATGGCCGCCCTCTACTCCTTTCAAAAGGTGGACGCATGGCGTTTGCTTTGATGTGCACATACGTCATCGTTATGGCTTCATTTGGAGTAAATCGACTGTGGGAAGGGCCAAAGTCCTGGGGTATCGCATCCTTCCTGGCCACCACTGTGGCTACCATCTCGCTGTGGGCGTACGCCGAAGCTGTCATGGTGCAATGACATGTTGGGTATCTGCTCTACTATTAATTGCTACTATATCTTTCGTGTGCCTTCGTATGTTGCATGTGCTCTCATGTATGCGCTTATTTGCTGCGCTTGTAGATCTTCCTGAGGAATTCATCGAAGACCTCCTTCTTTAGACCCTCGCTCTCATCAATCTCCGCAATCATCTTCTTGATCTCGCCGACGCGCTTCTCCTCGTAGTCCTCATAGATCTTCTGCAGCTTCAACTCCTCGTAGAGCTTCTTGACCTCAGCCTCGCAAGCGCTGTCCTTGCGGCCGTAGTTCTTCTCGAGCACGGCGCGCTGCTCGGGCGTCGCAATCTTGAGCGCCTGGTTGACCAGCCACGAGCACTTGTTGTCCTGAATATCCGTCCCAATCTTGCCCAGCGTCGTCGGGTCGGCGAAGTTGTCGAGGTAATCGTCCTGGATCTGGAAGTACTCGCCCATGGGGATCAGAATGTCCTTCGCGATCTGCAGGTTCTTGGGCGTGGCCTTGTCGCAAAAGTGCAGGGCAAGGGCAACGGGGAGGTAGAAACTGTAGTAGGCGGTCTTGTAGATGACGATGAAGGTGTACTTCTCGAGCGAGAAGTTGTCGAGGTCGACTTTGTCCTCGGGGGCGGTGAGCAGATCGCAAGCCTGGCCCAGCTCGGTCTGGAAGGTGACCTCGTGGAACAGCTCGACAAGGTCGATGTACTTGTCCTTGTTCTCGCGGAAGTACTTCTTCAGCAGGATGTATATAGCCGACTCGAGCATGAAGGCATCGTTGATGGCGATCATGCCAACATCAGGCATGAGATACCAGCACGGGCTGCCGCGACGGGTCTTGGAGCTGTCCATGATATCATCCGAGACGAGGAAGAAAGCCTGGAGGAGCTCAATCATCCAGCCAAGAGTGGCCGAGTGGAAGAACTCATCCTTGGACAGGTCGCGGCCGAGCAGAAGAGACGAGGTGTCGACGACCGACATGCCGCGGTTGCATTTGCCGCCAACGGTGTTGTGGTTCAAGCTCTAGAGCCGAACATTAGCTTCCATATCCTCCGCACGGCGCGTCTTGGGCAAGCATACGTTCTTGAACCACACGAGCGCATTGTCGGGAAGGCTGTACTGCTTGCAGTGGGCAAGCAGGTCCTCAACCAGCTGCGGGAAGACGCTCTCGAATTCCTTGAGGGTGACGGGCATTGTGGCGGATGGCAATGTGTGACTGGCGTCGGCAGGGCAGAGATGGAAGGAGAGGATGGAGAGAGAAGGATGGAGGAGGGGCAGCAAAGGGTCCAAAGGCGGTGGAGCCCGGCGTAAACAATTCGGATCGCCGAATTAGGCTGGCCGAAGTACCGCCGGCGGGCGTGTTTACGCGCCGCGGAGGAAGGCGCGCGGGCCCTTCGTCACAGCTTCCGCGAGCTTGAAGAAGCTACAACATTTCGCATCTCTGTCGCGGACTTCCAAACGGAGTGGCTCGTGCAGTCGACCTTCTGCAAGCACCGATCGCCACCAAGCGCTCATCATTGTTCGCTCCGTGCGGAGCTGTTGCAACCATCATGAGCAGTCTTTCCGAAAGCGACTCCGCTCAGCTGCAGGCGCAGCTGCGCCACGCTGTCGTCGCATGCAACGAGCGATGCCTTTACCAGTCATCCAAATGGTCCGTCGCCGAATTTTCCTCTCCACCTTACTAGCAAGCCTGACAGTGGTGGCCCAGGGCGGCCGAGCTTCTCAATTCTCTCGAGTCAACCGACCTAATCTATGGCTCAGATACGGATGCTGATTCCCCGGTCGATGAAGAACCCCCCTCTAAGAGAGATCCCTTCCCTTTGGATCCCATCGAGTCGTCATTGGAGTCTAAAGAGCTGCACAAATTCCTTCTTGCAAAGTCATTCTTCGACTGCCGCGAGTACGACCGTTGCGCCGCCGTCTTCATACCTGCATCTGCGTCTGGCGCACCCGCTCCGACTCCATCGGCACCTCCACCAGCCAAGCCGAAGTCCAGTCATAAGGGTAAATCTAAAGCAAAGGGTTCAGAGGATGCACAACCGGCCACGGTCTCACTATCGGGCATCAGTCAGAAGTCGTTGTTCCTAGCTCTTTACGCAAAATACATGGCGGGAGAGAAGCGCAAGGATGAGGACAGTGAAATGATACTCGGTCCGGCTGATGGTGGCGCAACGATCAATAAGGAGCTCAACGGCATCGCGAGGATATTAGACGAGTGGTTCAACGAGCGCAGTGCCGAGGGCAAGGAGAGCTCAGGGTGGCTGGAATATCTTTACGGTATTGTCATGGCCAAAAGCAAGAATGACGAACTGGCGAAGCAGTGGCTCCTGAAAAGTCTGCACTTGTACGCATACAACTGGGGCGCATGGCAAGAGTTGTCATCTTTGATCAGCTCAGCAGAGGAACTGAGCCTGATTACAGAACAACTGCCCCGAAACCTCATGACCTTTCTTTTCCACATCTACACCAGCCAGGAGCTCTACCAATCTACCGAGCAGATCCACAATGAACTCACGCAGGTTCAGACCATCTTCCCTAACAGCGCATTCCTCAAAACTCAACGAGCATTACTCTACTACCACTCAAAGGATTTCGAGGAAGCCGAATCCATTTTCTCCTCCCTCCTCATCACCGACCCCTACAGGCTTGACGCGCTCGACAACTACTCCAATATCCTCTACGTCATGGCTCTCCGTCCGAAGTTGGCCTTCCTCGCCCAACTAGCCACGGCCAATGACAAATTCCGACCGGAGACATGCTGCGTGGTGGGCAACTACTACTCGCTAAAATCGGAACACGAAAAGGCTGTTATGTACTTCCGCCGCGCGCTCACATTGGATCGAAACTTCCTGTCCGCGTGGACGCTGATGGGTCACGAGTACGTCGAGATGAAGAACACGCACGCAGCCATCGAATCATACCGCCGCGCCGTTGACGTCAACCGCAAAGACTACCGCGCTTGGTACGGTCTCGGCCAGACTTACGAGATGCTAGAAATGTACAGCTACGCATTGTTTTACTTCCAGCGCGCGGCGAGTCTTCGGCCTTACGACCCCAAGATGTGGCAAGCTGTGGGCAAGTGCTTCGCAGAAGTTGGCAAGATCGCGAACGGAATCCGTGCTTATAAGCGCGCTCTCGTTGCAGGCAGTTATTACGACGGCGGCAGCGGGAGCTTTGGCGGTAACCCGGGAGAGGGCGGCGCGCTGGCATCGGGCATTCTTGATCCTGAGACGTTGTACCAGATCGCATTGCTGTACGAGCGCCTCGACGACCGCGAGGAGTGCGCCGCCTACATGGAACTGTGTCTGGCGCAGGAAGAGGGGCCAGAACCGGATCCGGATGACCCGAATGGTTCGGGAAGCCCGGGCGATAGCGAGAGCCTGGGCGTCGGTGTCACACCAACGACGAGCAGGGCAAGGATGTGGCTGGCGAGATGGGCGTTCTTCAATAAGGATTACCAGCGCGCGATGGAGTTGGCGAATGAGTTATGCCAGGATGGGGTTGACGTGGAGGATGCAAAGGCGTTGGTGAGGGATGTGAGAGCGAGGATCGAGAGGGAGAGAGGGAAGGGCTGATAGGCGTGGCATTGACTGTTAGTCACCAGGTTGTTCTCATCATGCGTGCTTGTTCAGACAGACTAGCGGGCGCTGGAAAACGGAAGCGCTAACCTAGTCAATATTCAGCACGGATCTGTTTCAAGACTTACCTCCTATACCTTATAGCTGACTCCTCCACGGCTACTATTTCGCGAAAGGAAATAGATAGGGACTCGTGGAGAAGTTGTTGGTGGACCCACTTGAGGACGCGTCTCCGCGCGTGCCCGGAGCCGCCAGTGCGGGAGCGATGACGCCATGGTGCCAGTCAAGGCACCCGACCCGGTGCCAAGCGGAGATCAACGCCGCCTCCGAGCGCCGCCCTCTGCTGGCATTTCCACTGCCCAGACCGTCGCCGTCAAAGTTAACCTCGTACGTTCTTCTCGAATGCACAGCCCTCGCTTCCTCAAATGCTGGCTTTTCCCACATGATTGGTGGCGATGGGCGGCAAACGCGTCTGCAGGGTCCTTGGCTAGCAGATCAGATCGGATCCGCTGATGAGTCCCTGGCAAGCCCGACCCTTTCAAGCCCAGCCTTGATGACGCTGATGTCCTCCAAGGATGCGGCTTGCGCCACGAGGTCGGGCACACCACCAGAAGCACAGAAGGGACTGCGCGATCACGTAGGTGGGCTTCTCACTGTTCCTTGTCTGTCCGTGTCTGCCGCCACCACGAGCGGCGTACCTTCTCCATCCTTCCTGGGCTGGGGCTGCCTTATGACGACGGGGCTCCACCACTGATCTTCACCTGTTTGCGGGCGCCGCTCGCGGATTGGACTCCGCCAGCCCAGCTTACCGGTCCAGTTCCTACTTAATATATCCCCTCGCCCCTCTCCACTCCTTTCTCTCCGCTTCTCACTCCACCGCCGTCATGAGCAGCGACGATTCGGAGATTGGTTCCAAAGAATCGGATGTTGCATCCAAAGAAAGTGTCGCCGAGCACGCGAATTCCGATTTCAACTACGCCAAAGAGCATTCAAGCATCGACCTCACGCACCGATCCGAGCGCCGTGGACGCACCACGCTCCTCCACCAGTTCCTGCGCCCGATCCGCAGCCATCTCGTCAAGCCCAGCGACCCGCATCCTCCCGGCTCGCCGCGCCTAACGCCGCACCCATCATGCACAAAGATCTGCGCCGTCCACGAGCGCAAGGTCGCCGATGTATGGATCTATGACCTGCAGCCGGAAGAGACGTTCCAGACGACACACAAAGTCATGGCCTCGGCGGCGGCGTCGCACCTGACAACGGCGGGCGAGATCGCCCGCGAAGCCAAGGAGGAAGATACCCTGAAAAAGAACTCGTCGCGCAACACGGGCATCGTGCGCCGGCTATACTACGTCGCGGGAGGTAGCTGGCGCGAGCCTCCCAGCCATCAACACTGGAAGTTTATGGCTAAGCTAGCGGCCGCCACGCCCGGCACTGCCGTCAGCGTTGTCAGCGTCCCGCTGGCGCCGAACGAGACGGCCAGCACAGTGTTCCCTCACCTCTTAACGCTGTATGAGAAGGTCATGCAGGAGTCGGCAATAAGGGGTGAGCGCGTCATCTGGGGCGGGGATAGTAGTGGGGGTAACATCGTGCTTGGTCTCATCGGGGAGGCGCTGCGCGTGGGCAGGCCGGGCCCGTCGGCGAATGAGAATGTCCCGAATCGCGACGCCGTTGCGGGACGGGGCGACGTTGATGGGGATACTAAGCACAGGCCCGAGTACGAGCGCGGAAGTACATCAGATGAGGTCAAGCAGTTCGCGGTGGATGAGGCGCTACCGACAAAAGAGAGGATGGGTGTCAAATCACTACCTGCGCCGTCGGCCATCCTCATCATCTGCCCCAGCGTAGACGCTCGCCGCGTTAACGAGGACATCGAGCCGCTCCAGGATAAGGATCCGGTTCTGATCGCGGAGGAGAGCAAGCAGCAGGCTGCGGACTGGGCGGGCGATTGGGCGTTGGATGACGAGCGGATCAGCCCGGCTGTCAATACCGATGCCGAGGACAATTTGGTGCGGCTGCTTGAGGAGAAGAACGTCAAGGTGCACGGAGTGACGGCGGGCTACGATATTCTCAGCCCCGACGCAATCGTACTGAGGGAGAAGCTGGAAAGGGGAGGCGTCTGGGGGAAGTGGCTGCATTGGGATAAGCAGATGCATTGCTTCCCACTGGCCTGGTTCTACGGAATACCGGAAAGCAAGGAGGGGCTCCAGTGGGTTATAGACGTTCTGAAAGATGAGTAGATTCAGCACTAGTGGGATGATCTTCTTACGACAGGCTTCTAGATATTAGAAAAGGGTTTGCGTATAGAAGCCCGACGTGGAGGTCGGGTGCTTAATGCATTATTACCGAAGATGGAAAGAATGATACGCGATCCACCGCCGCCAATTGCTCTGGCGATCATTCGGATGCCGCCAGCTTCCGCACTCCGGTCCACATTTGTAGCTCTGGTAGGCTGATGAGCGTACGGGGCCACTAATAATGCCCATGCGCCGCAGTACACGTCGAATGACAATGTAGACCCCACAACTTCTCTTCTGCAAAAGCGCTCGGCAAACGCAGGAGTCGGCCATATGAATCTCTCCGTTTCGGCAGTCTACAGTCGTGCGCGTTCAACGATCGGCCCCATGAGTCTATCCGGTGCATCGAGGGGCTCCCTAGCGCCACCATGTGCGCCGTTGGTGAAAAGCGAGGGTCGAGCCAAGTGCAACGGCTTCCTATTGGTACCCCAGATCTTCGTGAGACGACCTCGGCACGAACGGGTTCTCCACGTCTATTGAGTTTAGCTGGGATGAAGTGCGTTAATGCTGAAGAGTAGCCATCTCATAGCCACGAAAGACAGCAGTCCTTTCCCTAACAAAGTTCACGCGATGCCTATGTCGATACAAGTGGCGATTTTGGCGCGAGAGGAGTACGGACGTAGTCGGTGGACTTGGATGTGCGGTAGGCAGCCACCTGAGTTCCTTCCTCTCCGTGCAACGAGTGGAGTGGCGCGCTTGTGCGGAAGGAGGAGATGCCTCGGTGTTGCCCCAGGATTTGGGCGCCACAAGGCAAAGCTTGGCCTCCAACGCTGGCTCTGGCTGCGCATCATTTTCGGCCGATAAAAGACATTGCGTCAGGTGGAGCCCCCCATAAATCTTGCGGGTAACAGAACCGAGGCACATACCACCTGCACCAGTCGCCCTTCCCGTTGTTCCCGTGGGGTTATAAAGATGTGTGCTGCTTTCTGACCAGTCGCTCTCACAACCTAAACGCTTCCCTCACGCGTGCTTTCCCCTTTTAGCCACATCTGCTCCTGTCGCAAGCTTCCGCCTCACGACCGAGCCAAGCACGATCAACGTCACGCCACACCTAATTGCTATCCACAATCATGGCTGAAACGACAACCGACTACGATATCGTCATCGTGGGAGCTGGAATATCCGGGGTCAATGCCGCCTACCGAATTCAAACGCAACTGCCCGCGGGCACAACATACAAGATCCTGGAGGCGCGCGACAACATGGGCGGTACCTGGGACCTC
This sequence comes from Diplodia seriata, assembly GCF_021436955.1. NCBI lineage: Eukaryota > Fungi > Ascomycota > Dothideomycetes > Botryosphaeriales > Botryosphaeriaceae > Diplodia > Diplodia seriata. The sequence continues at coordinate 2,372,907 of NW_027117313.1, read as the reverse complement.
TTCAAGTATCCCGGTGTCCGCTCGGACTCAGATCTATATACCTTTGGCTTCCCCTTCCGCCCCTGGACCAAGAACAATGCTATAGCGGACGGACCCTCAATTGTCGAGTACATCAAGGATACGGCCGCTGCCTACGGCATTGACAAGCATATTCTGTACCGCCATAAGCTCTCCTCTGCAAATTGGTCTTCGGAATCCCAGACATGGTCATTGGACGTCGACGAAGTCGGCGCGAGGAAAAGGATGAACTCATCATTCCTGATCATGGCCACCGGCTACTACGACTACAATGAGCCACTCCAGACGACTATCCCAGGCCTTGAAACCTTCAAGGGCACCATTGTGCATCCGCAGTTCTGGCCCGAAGACATGGACTACTCGAATAAGAAGATGGTCATCATTGGTAGCGGTGCAACCGCCATCACTCTCCTTCCGAACCTCGCAGAGAAGGCTTCCCACGTTGTCATGCTCCAACGCTCGCCCGGCTACATTGTTTCCCTACCTTCCTTCAACCCCATTAACCACACCGTTCGATCCATTTTCCCCTCCTGGCTTGCCGATACCCTCATTCGGTGGCGTTTCCTGGTAACAGGCTATCTGATCTACCACTTCTGCCGTGCCTTTCCCAACGCCGCTCGCAACCTCCTCCGCCGCGGCACGGTCCCACAACTTCCCAAGAACGTTCCCCACGACCCGCACTTCGAGCCCAGCTACAACCCCTGGGAGCAACGCATGTGCATGTGTCCGGACGGCGACTTCTACAGAGCACTCCAAGAAGGCAAAGCATCCATCGCAACCGGCCGCATCAGAACCGTCACCGACCGCAGCATCGAGCTCGAGGACGGGTCGCGCATCGACGACGTTGACACCATCATCACAGCGACGGGGCTGAAGATCCAGCTCGCGGGCGGCGCGCAGATCAGCGTTGATGGCGAGCGAGTGGAGCCAGGCAAGAAGTTCCTCTGGAAGGGGCTGATGATGCAGGACGTGCCCAACGTTGCCTTCGTCATCGGCTACACCAACGCCTCGTGGACGCTGGGCGCGGACGCGACGGCGCAGCTGGTAACGCGCCTGATCGGCCACATGCGCGCCAAGGGCATCACGAGCGCCGTGCCTCGGATCGAGAGTCCCGAGGACTTGAAGCCCATGCCGGTGTTGAACCTCAGCTCGACGTATATTCACAAGGCGGAGGGTGTGTTGCCTAAAGCGGGCGATAAGGGGCCGTGGGTGGCGCGGAAGAGCTACTTCACTGATATTTGGAATGCGAAGTTTGGGGATATCCAGACGGGACTGCAGTTCTGCAGGGTTTCGACATGAGATGCGAAGAAGCGAGAACAGGGCTCAATTGGCGCCTGGTTGGGAGTGTTTTCTGATGCGCATACCTCGACCCTTAGCACTTTACATCCGAGCAATTCACGTTCATAGCGTCAAGTCTACATTAATAGAGTTGGAAGAAAAAGGAACGTGGATTTCGGTGAGAAAGAACGACATGACGCATGGGTTAATTAGCTTTCCGAATTGGGCCGACACGCACGTGTTAGCGCGTTGTGGTGGCAGTCGCGTCGGGGACCAAGCACCCTTCAGTCAGCCACCAGTTCGGCGCCTTTGTTGCCTGATGGCAGCTTCGCAGGACTCTGCAACACACTCACCACCATGGAGGACGACGAGGATTCGCTGAACACGCAGCGCATCGCAGAGATCAGGATGTTGGTACGCAGCTCTTTTCCCTCGCCCTTGCGCATCACCCCGGCTTGCTTGCCTCAGCAGTCCCGCATATCCCGCTTTTATGCACTCGCTATGCACGTCGCGCCGCCCTGTCGGTGCTTGGTGCCAGGTTCATGACTTGGAGAGAAACGTTACCGCTCACACTTTGTTTTCGCTCGCTCATCGCAGACTTCGAGCCCGGCGCCCGACGCGTCGCGTCTGCCTCTCTCCGCCGCGGCCCCAGCCAACCACAACGCGCATCGTCCTCCAACCGCCGCTATCGCCATCGACAACGACCACCACCCACACAACTCTGCCGTTCACGACTGCCCGCCCAGCACATCACGGTCGCATTCGCCAAGTGCGCGCAATTTGCCGGCCGACGGCCACCGCACCGCTCGTCGTCACCGCCACCTCCGCCGCTCGGCCGCCCTCAATGCCCATCCGATTCCGCATTTAACACCGTACCGATCCGCTCCACCTGCCGCTCTCCCAACAGCGCCGCTCGACGCGACGCATCACACGCAGCTCAGGATGTTCAATTCATTTAGCGGGTTCGAGGGCGACACCCAGCCCATGGACTCGCAGCTGTATCGAGATCACTCGGCCGGACTGCACGCCATGGTCGCGCATAAAGTTGCCCCCGGTGTCGACACCATTCAGACACAAGACGATACCGAGCAGGCGACATACTCTGAGGGTCGTACGGAACATGTCGATCTTCTCAGCGACTGGCGAAGTCCGGAGAAGAAGCATGATGCCGCGGAGTCGCAAGTGTCATTCGATGGACCTATGGACGATGCGGACGCGGGCGAGCTTAGCCTGGGTGCGCCGACTCAACCGGACGCCGCCACACAGCCGCGATTCGCACAGCCCGAGACGCCTGCGACGGCCGGGAAGAAGCACAATCGTCTTGGGGAAGTGCTGAGCTCAGTGACACGCACGCCCGGTTCTGCGATCAGCCCGAACCTGTTCAATAATGGCACCGGTATCCCGACGTTCTCTATGAGCCAGGTATTCAACCAGACGCAAGGCAATTCCTCGCCACAGCTCGATATTCATCGCTCCGATCTGGTCTTTCAGCGCCCGTCGCCGAACCTAAACATGCGATTCTCGTCTGATGCTGTCACGACCCTGTCTTCGCCTACGAAACCCTATTGCAGCCCGTTCTCTCGTGCGGCAACAGAACCTCGGGATACATATACTTCCATGAAGGAATCCCAGGATGCGCGTGATCGCCAACGTATGGTCGCGATGGAAGCCGAGCTGGAGCAGCTAAAATCTGAAGGATGGGATGAGTTCGAAGACGAGCGTGCACATCAACAAAGGAAGAGTGACAGGGCCAGAATAGAAGCTCACATACAGATGCTGAAGGACCGCTTGAAAGACTCCACCCCAGCAACAATGAGGAATCCTGGACTCACTAGGAGCAATACGGTTTTGTTCACTCCTGCCAAGCACCACCTCAAGCAGAAGACAGTTGTGGAGATATTGGACGAGGGCGGAGACTCGGACTCAGAAGATGAAATGGCATCCGAGCCGCCCACCGTCCAAAAGCCTCAACAGTTATCTCAGCCAATCGGCGTTCAGGTGCCCATGACCTCCTCGCGTCCGCGGAGTTCTGGAAGAAGTGGGCAGGTCCGTGATACTGGATCTCCTATGGCTACAGATGGTATCTCTAGCAGCCAAACGAGTGCTAAGAAGAGTCAGAGTCACAGCAACAGAACATTCAAGAGACTCCTCGAGAGTGGGGAGGAGGTCGCAGTTGCTGACTCTCAACCACGCAACTCGCAGACTCAGGAGGACAGCAATCCAATGCCGACCCATATGCCTGACGCATCATCCTTGGACACTGGAGTTGCACAGTCACAATATTCGGTCATGACAGATGGTAGACGCGCAGAGGTGGATGCGCACATAAGCAAGACACTCAAGACGTCGTCTATCCCCCGACCACCCGCCAATACCAGTCAGATGCTTGCGGCGGTTGGCGATAGCGGATACGCGGAAGAGGTGGAGAAAGAGATGCCGAGCAGCCCGCCGTTATTTCAGCCCGCTGATGAAAATGACGAAGAGGACCGTGAAAGCCATGAGAGATATGGCTATGAAGATCACGATGGATTGGGCGTAAACGATGACTACGATAAACCTGACTGTACCCAAATGGATGACGGCGAGGGCCCCGATTACGTGGACTCTTCGAGCAAAGCAAGCGAGCAAGGGGATGATGAGGATGAAGTCGCCACTATCGTCTCACACGTGGATAAGCGTCATGACGGACATCATAGGACGCGTTCGGAGGCGGATGAAGCGGCAATGATGCAGCAAGAGCAAGAAGCGCATACCATCCCTGATGTTCATGAGGAAGAAAAGGAGGAGAATGCTGGAAGGGAAGAGACTAATACCCCCATGAATCCACCACGAACGAAGAAAGCGGTGGAGACGCAGAACACCATCCCCGATACAGACCCTTTTGATGAAGGTCCTGCTTCGTCCTCTCCACAGCAAGAAGCAGGTCACCATACCGCGAATGCAGAAACTGCCCAAAACACCGAGAACAAGATCGTACAGGAAGCTGCGCAAAATACTGTACAGCAAGGAGAATTTAGCAATGCTACGTCCAATGTGGCCAATCCTCAAGGAACAAATAATTACGGCACCGTACAAACGCACCTTCCGGTCCCAGCTTCACCTCCCAAGTCGCAACAAAACACCCTGATGCCATCGAGCCAGCGGACGCCTCGATCCTCCCGTCCTATTCGCCGTCTCACCGATATTGCAGCAGATCTTTCCCAACGCAACGAGCCGCTTGAGGAACTGGAAGAGGCTATGGACATCTTGAATGATGAGGATAGAGAATTTGCAGAAGTCATGTCTTTGTCGCGTCCTAACTCTCGCGGGTCGCCCTTCCGTCCCGCAAAACGCCTGAAGACGTACGGCCATCGGGCTCTGCGCGAATCACCCAAAAAGGCAAACAGACCACCATCGGTATCTCCCACGCCGGAAAACGGGAAGATGGCCCAGGAAGAGGAGACTAATGAGAACGAGCACGTGGCTGAAGAGGACATGGTTTTTACCAAGCCTGCGGTTTTGAAGAAGGGGGTATTATCACGTCTACTTGCGAAGTCTCCATCGAAGCAACACCCACCAAATGAGGCCACCGTAGAGTCTACTAAGCCCAAGAGCGGTCGTCGAATTGCCGGTGCTACGAACAAGCTTCGAGCCCGGTCGAAAAAGGTCTCGAATTCGAAGGATGCTAAAGCTGCAGACTCTACCAATGACCAACAAGAACGCCAGAAAGGCACGGTGCAGAATGGGGTTACTGCCGAGCATCAAAAAGAGCATGATAATCCGACCGCCTCTCGTCAGGAAGGCGTAGAAGAGAGTCTGGCCGAGCCCACCCAGGTCGTTGCTCCCAACCGAGTGTTCGCGCTCTTCAGAGACATGAAGCGCGCCTACTATCCCGCCACTTGTCTTGGTCTCTCACCTAGCGATGGAGTCCAGTACCGCATACGCTTTGATGACGGTACGATCGCAAATGTTGAAAAGATGCATGTTCGAAGTTGCGACCTGAAGAATGGGGACATAGTCAAAGTCGATCTTCCAAATATGCGAAAGAACTCGTACATTGTACGGGGATTCAAGCACATTCTATCTGCCGAACAGATCGAAGAGGCAACTACAGGAGAGGCAGTTGCACCTACAGATGTACATGGTGCACATATGGCCGTCCTTCAGGTCAAGCAACAAAGCAACGCGGGGGAAACTGTGGATGTCCCTTTGACGCATCTCTACATCACGCACTCTATGTGGATCCATTTCAACGATCGCACTTTTGCCCATCCATCCGAAGCCGTAGAAGTTGGGGCGCGACCGCAGACACCGTCAACAAATATGTCTGTCCCTGGTACGCCGGCTTCCGGGAAGACTCGCCGGACGGTGCTTCCGACACCTGGAGGATCCGTTCAGCGTCCTGTTGCTGCCGCACCCGTATCTCTCGCTTCTGACCTCTTCTCTGGCATGGTCTTCGCATTGACATTGCATGGGTCTGACGACGAGCGAAACACCATCACTAAACTCATCCTTGAAAATGGCGGCCGTATCCTCGACCCTGGATTTGAGATGCTCTTCTCAAGCAACGCCTCAAGTGCTGCCAGCCCCACAAAGACGCCCCTTACTACATCGAAGACACCTAAAGCCACACCTGCCAGCAAGAAGAAGGCCTCTGCACAATCATCAGACTCAGCCTCTACCACACTCACCTTGACCGCACAAGCTAGCGCACTCGGCTTTGTCGCCCTCATCTCCGACAAGCACTCCCGCCGCGCCAAGTACATTCAAGCTCTCGCCCTCGGCCTACCATGCCTCTCCTACCACTGGCTCCTCGACTGCCTGTCCTCAGGCACCCTCCGCCCTTGGCAGCTCTACCTTCTCCCCGCCGGCGAGTCGGCCTTCCTGTCCGGCGCGGTCCGCAGCCGCGTCCTCACCTCGCCGCACTACGAGCCGGGCGGTGACGATGCGAAGTTGGACGCCGTCCTCAGTCGTCGCCAGCGCTTGCTCGACGGGAAGAGTGTCCTTCTCGTACTGACCAAGGCGGAGCGCGGCCGTGCGTACCGGTTCCTGACGTCGGCCATGGGCGCCCGACGCGTCACGTGGTGCCGCGATGCGAAGGAGGCACGGAGGCGATTGGAGAGCGGCGAGGAAGAGTGGGATTGGGTGTATGTGGACGGCGCCGAGGAGCAGCTTTTTCCCTGTCTTGCTGCCGGTGCTGCTGCTTCTACCACCGGTACGTCCATCCCGGCAGGGAAGAAGAGGAAGCGCGGTGGTGCTGGTGGTGCTGGTGGCGCCACTGCCGCCGGTCCTGGTGCTATCTCGTTCGCGTCGACGGTGTCGGAGAGGACGGCGGGGAGCTCGGTCATCGCGTCTTTTGCGGAAGGCGTTGGTGCGGGGAGGGAAAGGGATGCGGGCGGTGTGAAGGTGGTCGAGGTGGGAGGGAGGAAGGTGAAGGTCGTGGGGGATGAGTTCGTGATTCAGAGCTTGATCTTGGGCGCTTTGCTTGAGTGAGCGGGTAATAGGTGCGTACATGAATTCGCGCATAATTAGTCGATGGGGGTTCGATTCAGATTACTGCTTTTGCTGTTTCTCTTTTTATCATTTTTCTTAACCACACGTATGGGTGGATAAGATAGGGGTAGTCACCCTTTCGCTCACTTTTCTTTTGGTCTACAAAAAAGACTGGCGTTTTCTGGGGAAAAGGCTGGGAAGGCGATCGAGAAATAGGGTCTGGCACCTGGAAATGGCAAATAATATTGGCTGAAAGAGGTTTTCTAGGGAAGTGTTAGATAGGCGGATAGAGATACCACGTTTCTGAATACAATTCCAAATCAAGACGGATGATCATCTCTACTCCTGCTAGCGTCTCCAAGGTTCATCATCCGCAAGGTCCACGACGTCAGTCTGTTCCATCCTCCGCCTCACACTCCTTCCAGTTCCCTCCAGAGCCTTGCGCTTGTTCACTCCGCCCTCAGCCACTTCCCCCTCCTTCCCCTCCACAACCCGCTCATACACCCCCTCCTCCTCCCCAAACACAACCCTCCAATCCACCCCGGCCTCCTCCAACCTCGCCACCCACCCGTCAAACTCGGCCCTCCTCCCCTCCCACCCGCTCCTGACCCGCTCCCTCGCGCGCTCCGTCTTGGTCACCACCAGCACCTCGGGATTGCCGCCGCGCCGCGTCTCGTGCGTGCAGTCGACCCCGGCCCGGCCCAGCGCGTCGTGCAGGTGGCGGCGCCGCTGCCGGCCGACACCGAACTCGCCGACGCGGCGGCCCGGGTCGGCCAGGAAGGCGTTGAGGGCGGCGCAGTCGGAGCAGTTTTTGGAGGCGGCGGCGCCGCGGCCCGGGCCGGGGCCGGGGCAGACGACGCGAGGGCGGACCCAGCGGGTGGGGTTATTTTCGTCTTCTTGGGGTGGCGGGGGGCCGAGGTGGCGGGAGCGGTAGGCGCTGAGGGTTGTGGCGTAGAGGGTACGAAGGGGGTCGTTGCTGGGGTCGGCGGTGCTGGCGAGGGAGTGGAGGAAGGGGAGAAGGATGGCGTTGAAGTCGAGGGTGTCGATGCGGGAGGTTTGCGAGCTGAGATTGCGTGCGAGGGTGGAGAGGCCTTCGGTGTCGTTGTCGGCGAGGAGGTGGGTGGTGAGCTGGACGAGGGCATCGCTGTCCAGACAGGGCGTGTGCGGCAGCGGGGGAGGAGCCAGACGACACCCCCGTTGCGGGCGGGATTGCTCGTGGGCTTTCAGGCGGACGTCTTTGGGGTCGTGCGCGAGGTTGATTTTGGAGAGCATCGTGCGAAGAACGGCGGCGAATACATCCTTTCTCGTTTCTTCGGGACAAGCTGTGTCGCTGTTGCGAAGAGCGACGAGGAAGCTGATGAGAGCAGGAGTCGTTCCGGGGAACCTTTGACAGGTAGAAATGATGCTGGCGTTGTCAGATTCTGGCCTTGAGGGAACGACTGGGCGCTCTACTTACGTATCAAGTCTCTTGGGGCTAAGGATGGTCACTAATGCGGGGCCGTCCTCGACGTAGAGTTTCGGTGCTTCGTCGAGGATTTCTTGCACGTTTTGCTCCATGAAGGCAGAGAATTCACCCTCGTCTTTCTTTGACCCTCCGCCTCCTGTTGCGTAGCCCGCTTGCAACTCAGTGATAGTTGCGATCCATTGACTGATGATCATCTGGCTTGGAAAAACAAGTTGGAGGCTGAATCTTGTCAACACATACGAAGATGCACGTGGGGTGAAAGCCGGGAAATCAAAGTCAAAATGCTTACCTGCTACGGATCTGGGAGATAGTGACCTTCCCTTGCCCCAGCCATTCCCCGACTTTGGCCGGTGTTCCTGTTGGCAGCTTGCCACTAATCACAGCAGTGGCATCCTGGAACAAAGGCACATCGTTCAGCATGATGCTGGACGAAATGATACTGGCTGGAAGCGGGCTCTCCTCGAGCAAATCGGTCGTTGTCCTGTATGTTTCGTGCATTTCTTTGTCTTGCCGGGCTTGCGCAAGTGCCCCCTGGGAGACTACCCTCAACGTGTGAGCGACGTGGTTGCTGGACGGAGCTGTCATATATCGCTCCTCCAGGGCTTTGAGCAGGTCCACCATCCGCTCCGAGTTCGTAGGCGCGAAACGACCACCGGCGCTCCAAAGACGGCTTGGAGCATGATTCTTGTACTGGCTCAGAAGGAATTTACCTTCGTCTTCTGCTAGCACGATAACGATGGCCTAAGGAATCAGCATCACGTAAGTAGCCAGACTCAGGTTCGAAAACTTACTGTTCTCTGCCACCATTGCTCTGTGCCCGCATCACACTCCCACGGTTCCTCACACTCAGTCATGTCAGGCTTGTCTTCTCGAAGCGTGTCGTAGCTGGCAACCTCATCCGGACTCAACATAATGTGTTCCGCGAGCCGACTGCCGTCGAGACCAAAGACACGCACGAGTCTGGCAGCATCTTCGTACACCTCTACTTTATCTTGTCCATAGATGCTCCTCCCACGCTGAAAGCTCGCCAAAAACACGGCAAAATCATCTCCGTCGCCGCAGGCGTCCTCAAGCGCCCGCACAATAGCCACGTCCTTCCCCTTCAGACTGCCCCTTTCTAGGCACCTGTCAATGCCTGGGTTTCTCCCGCTCGGGCCGAAGGCCCCGATTTCGATGCTGCTTTTGCCTGCATCATACTCTCCGTCCAGAAGATGGACGTATTTACGGCCATTCTCGTTGGGGCCGACCTCGAGTTTCCACCCTTGAAGCGCGTCTTTGAGGTCGCGTAGAGAGCTCGGCGGAATGGTGTCGTCTGCACTGCAGTTCTCCGCGATGGCGGTTAAGGCTCTGAGCAAGTTCGTTTTGGCGTTGCTGGCGTGGCGATCGGGTGAAGGAGACTGATGAGGCATGTTCACGTTCGAATTCTTCAAAGGTTGTTAGGGCGAGAAATGAAGCAGTGAAGGATGGAGAGGGGAAAAAAAGGAGCACGACACGGAAATTTATGGTTCAAGCAGGGCTAGGTCCCGTCAACTGTTGGGAGAAGAAGAAAAGACAAGGGCGTGGTCGAAAAGATCTGTCGTAAAAGCGCGGTTGTCTACAGGTTTCATTTTGAATACGCGAGACGCGTCCGGCACCGGGGTGACGCGACTTGATTTCCGGATGCAGTGAGATCGGAGCCAGGATGATTACTCGTTCACACATCCACAGCAGGCGACAGAAGATTAAGTTACTGGGGAATGCTACACTCTTCCAACATGGGTAATTGAGTCTGGCATCTGGACGAGCTTGCGAGCATTAAAGACACTCCTACGTGGGTAGTCGAATCCGATCATCTCTGCATTCGAGACTCCCATCTACGTCCGGACGTTGGATTCGACTGGCTCCGTTTGACATGTCCAAGTCCCCCTTATTGAGCGTGAGTTTCGAGTCTACCGACGAGCGCCGACCGGTCAGTGTCAAAGGAGTGGGCATTAGTGTCCGAGCCGGTTGGTGAAGGGAAGAGGTTCAAGATGCCTGAGGCAGCCAAGATGTCCAAGCGTCTGCACCAACCAAAGATGGACTAGCGTCATGTCTGCGCCCGGCGCACAAAACTCTTTTCGCGGCTCCTCAACTTTTCCTCCTTTCTTCTTCACGCACCCATTAGACAGTTCTTTTCAGCAGCCACCCAGGACCGGCATTCTGTCGGATTCCTGACCTGGTATCACCATTGTTGATTCGCGATGTAGCGGTGCGGAGACGAAGAATTTTCCACGTGCTTCATAAGAGCTGGCCGCGCATTTTTCACTGTTGTGCGGGCGGTGTCAGAGAAGCCCAACATACTGCCATCACCTTGGCAAGCTTGCTTCTTTCCTAAGGAAGCTTGATCAGAGGCAACGGTGCGACGACGTCTGGCCGAATGCCAGAGCACATACCTTAGGGTCTGACGCCCTTCCGTTCCCGACGTCCGGCATACCCAGCAAACGGTGATCAAGGCATCTGCGCGACTCAGCATTGCTGCGAGATCGCCTCTCCGATCAGCACACTTCTTGTGTACGCTGTTTGTGATTGATTAGGGCAACCCGGCCAGCGGGGACGGCGCCCGGTCCCAGTGTAAACCTTATCCAAACCGTTCCTGCAACGGCCATGCCACTCCCGCTCCTGTTGTATTGGGCCCCGCCGGCCAGCTCTCCGCAATCGAAGCCTTGCCCGCAATGACGTCTTTCGAGACACATGCGCCTTGCTCCGCGCGTGCTCATTCACGCTCGAGACATTGCCAGTCGTGGTCCAGGCCAGTCCTTATCCAGCCTCCATTCCTACTCCCCCGAGACTTTCAAGGTTGTTCGAATGCGGAGCTCTATCCTTGGCACGGGTGGCGCGCACCTGCATCATCATGATGATGATGGAAGAGGCTCCAAATCCGGGGGATAGACAGCACGTATGGGGGTTAGGACGACGAATGCAGTCGAGACGTCATCGGTGTCGAAGCCGTTTATATGCATAATGGAATTGATAACTCGATGATTAATCTAGCCCTCTCTTTCTCTTTCAATTCAGTTGATTGTATGTGCGTATGGAACAGCTGCTGTTCGCTAGCGGGAGAGCACCCCGCTCTCGGTGTCTATGCCGGATGTATATATGACCCGTCACTCAGCCAATGTGTAAGGCCAGCCATGTCTTCCGGACCGAGGCGGACAGATGGACGGATGACTGGCAAGCAGGCCCAGACCCTGGTGTTACCAGCCACTGCGGGGGACCCATGCTACTGGCTCGTTAGGCCTTCAGCACCATCATGGACATCGGGTTCGCGTGTACGCAAGCATAGGGAATGCAAGCCACGTGGATCATGCAGCCGATGATGGCGTGTGCTCGAACTGGCCCTCTCGCATGTTGCCACATGCGGCGATACTCGATAAGGAGATTTGCGTGCTTCTCCATCACAGATCTGTAATTTATGTGGAGTCCCTGACAGAAGTAACGACACCTCGGCGAACCAAGCACTCCCCCCTTTGTAAATCCCCCTGTGTTTAGTAACACCACTGAAGTCGTGGCGAGGAAGTAAGATGCTACAAACAGGCCGCAGGACTCGAGTACTTGGTCGAGGCAAGATAAACAATGACAGGACAGGCCTTCTTTACGTTTTACATTCAAGAACTACCTAGATCCTTGAGGAGTAGAACATGCCGAGGAGTGCTCACTTTCTGTGTTGTTTTCAAAGTGATCGGTGCACTTCTCTGCTCAAACCGAAACAGAAAACGCCTTCCATATGCTTGTGGGAACGGGGCGACCACCGAGATCGCAGCAATTTACGACTTGGATAGCCTCAATGATCGACCTTCCTTGACAGGGGAAAAAACATGCTGGGTATAGTTGAAGTGAAACAGTGTGGGTGACGAAAAAGCTAAGGGGACTTCATAATGATCGTGGAATCTCTCGTGGGGGATATGGTCTTTTTAGGGTTTTGCAAAGCTGTTCTACCGCCTGTGCCCCTCCGTCACGACATGCCACAGAAAATCATCGGCCGTTGGGCATCGGAGGCACGGGCGGCTTCTCCAGCTCCTCCTCGTCCTCTTCAGCTAGCAGGTCGTCGGCGTGTCTGTAAGATTCGGTTAGCATCGCCCCTTGACATGGTTTCGCCACCACAACATACCCAAGAAGGTTCTTGACGTTCCGCATCTCGTAGTGCTTCTTCCGCGCCTGCTCGAATTGACGGTGTTTCTCCTGCTCCTGCGGCGGCTCCTCCTCGCGCTTGGTCTCGTCCATGGAGTCCGGATCCACAACAACACGCTTCTCGCCATCCGAGTGGTGCGCGCCTGCGTTCTCCACCTCCGGCTCACCGAGGTCAAGGCCGGGAATATCATCCTCCTTCGACGACTTCTTCTTAGGCTTCGTCTTATCTAGCTCATCCACCACAATCTGGTTCGCGTCGAGCGCAGCAATCTCCTCCTCATCCTCAGCAGGATCGTAGTGGCTGGCGTAGGGCGTCTTCGGCTCCGTGATCTTCATCGTGCTGTCGCGCTGCTGCTCCGTCAAGTACAAGTTCGCCTCATCCCACTTCAGGCGCGGGCTGTTCTCGTCGTCGGCATCCGCACCGGGAGTGCCCGAGAGGCGGCGCGACGGCGGGCCGCGCGCGTTGGACGAAGAGCGGCGGTGGCCGGCATTCTGGAGGGTGTTCTGCAGCACGACCTCGCGCTCGGACATGCCGCGGGCGACGCCCGGGCGCTCGTTGGACGGCACCTGGGCGAGAGGGGCGCCCTCGCTGGTCGGGGACGTCGGGCTCTGGTAGGACGGGTTCTTGAGGATGCCTGGGCGAGCACAACACCGTCAGCACGGGAACTATCCAGGGCGCGGAACGGCTCGTGTCGGCGGCACAGCTGCTGCCGATCACCCGCTGCTACGTACCTTTAGGCCTCTCGACGGAGTGATGATGCGGCTGAGCCGTCGGGGAGTGCACGGGCTGGCTCATGGGCGAGTGCTGGGTCATTTTGGCGGTGTTGGAGGGGCACACACGTGAGGACAGGCCGACGAAGAGTGCAGCTCAGCTCGAGTGCGGGGGGATCGGGGTTTATCTGAGGGCTTCAGGAGTGCTCAGGATGGTGGGTCGGGGCGGGATGGTTATGGAGGGCCGTGGTGTTTCGGTAGGAAGTGAGCAGGCTCGTTGCCATGAGACAAGGCCTGCCCCCACCAACGCATCCCGACCCTGCACGTCCGATCGCTAGGTGCGTGCCGTTTGCGCGATGACGTTAGTGCTACCGAATACAAAACACGGCGGCAATCACGGCTCTACCGCCTCGCCAGCCGTACCGGATGACCTCCGAGCCACCGCGCCAGCAGAGCATGTGAGGGGGCTTGATTACTACAAGCGTGATGGCTGGGCCTTCCCCCGTCGCCAGCGCGAGCTCGTGAACGGCGGGTGCTGACCAGCCGTCATGAAGCAGCGTGCGGCCACCGCGCAGCCACCCCGCCTCGCCGCTGCCCAAACGCCGCCGGGCCCACGCAGAAATGCCGATTTCTTCGGAATCGAGCATCAGCTGCTCTTAATAACGCATCCAATCCGGCACATCGCCATGTCAATCTGGGCTGTGAGGCTGCTGGCTCCCTACCCAAGCACGTCGTGATGCAATGATCAGCCCGCGGGGCCCAAGAAACCCTCGGCTGGTGGCGGTACGGATAGCTCCGCACAGCTATATACTACATGCGGCGCCAGCCCTCCGTGCTGCTGCTCAGCCATCTCGACACATACGCGCGCCTGCATCGCACCCCGCGTCTTTGCACCACTCCCGAGCGCCCTCGCTCCTGCAAGGCACCCCAGTCATCCTCAGAACCACCAGAGTCGCCGCCCTTCGCGGAGGTGGAATCTGCTGCGCTATGTGACAAGTCAGTCGCGCATGCCTGAAAGTTACAAAAACAACGTAGTTGCGGGTGCGTTTCTCAGTAACTGCCTATTTACCTCATGCACAACCAGCGCCATTGTGTGGGCGGCTGTGCGGCGAGTCGGATTACCAGAGCGTGAAGAATCATCGTCGAAACTTGGGGATGTGGAAACACGGCAAAAATAGAACTCACATGAGACCTGCGAAAGCTTCCCGTTGGGGCAAAGTGTCAAGAGTCAGTCAAGAGTCTGCGTGTATCCAGGAATGCCGCCGAATGGCAGCGTTGCCGGACTTTATGCAGGTGAGATGCCCTTGCATCTAGCGCCATCATGTGCTCAGGCTCAGCACACAAAGCCGGGCGGATGCTGATCCGGGCGCTTTGCGTGGTCTTCGGGTACGCTGCGGCGTCCTCCTCGGCACGGCCGCTACCATAAGGACTTGTGTAAGGCCAAGGCCATGGCGATGGTGAACGAGTAAGACAGGCGCCAGTTGCGATGCGGGGAGTGCGCCAGCTTCAACGGCGAGGTCTTCAAGAACGGCGCGTCTCAAAGGCTGAGCCGCGGAGTATACTCCTCGGCGCCACGGTGCATCAGCAAGCTGCTGCTGTGGTAACGGCAGCTAGAACATGTTGCGGCCGACAGCGGTATGTCCCATCTTTCAGGTCGTCATCGCATCCTGGGTGCGCGCCCGAAGGGGCCCTCGTGATGACGGTTTTAAAGTGGGTTGAGCGTTCTCTCGACACACGCATCGGAGTCGCCAGCCGAGTAGAGTATTCGTGTCGGGCTGGCGATGATTTGAGTTGGTGGTCTTGGATTATTTGTAGAAGAAGAAGGTCGGCAGGCACAGAGAACTTTTTTAAGCGGCCGATTGTCTTGGCGCGCAAGGCCCAGCAAGCCGCAAAACGTAGCGCCGCGAACCGACATCTTTCCCGCATCGTCCATCAAGAACATCCGACCCAAACTCCTCCCATAGCACACCCGCCTCCACCGCCCCCTCCAGCTTTCGCCTACGTTTTCTTCGTCTTCAGATACCCTTTCTTCACCGCCGCGCCCTTCGCCGTTCCGCATCTTGCGCGCCCACATCCTCGCCGCCATCTCGCCCGTTGAAGCTGCTGCTGCACTTGTCTGGCCCTCTTGCTCTCCTCCACGCGCCGCCGGAGCGATCCCTCACACCCTTGCGCCACTTCCGCACGACAACCGAAAGTCCAATGGATAGAGACAACAACAACCTATGGACTCGTCGCTCAAAGTGAGCTCCCGCCGCCCGACGCTCGTCATCTGCCCGCGGCCGCGTCCCGCACCCTGCAGCCATGCTAATGTCTCGGCAGCTCCTCTAAGCTTTCCCTGTCCATGAACAACGACCACAGTGAACCGAAGAGTGACCATCCTCCACGTGCACGCTTCGGTGGCGGCGGCGGCTCCTCGCACGGCGGACGCTCTAATCCCTTCAACGCCATCCCTCCTTTGACAACGGGAAACATAGCCTCTCCGACGACAGGCGCTTCCACAGCCTTTGGTCTGGGATCCGGTGCCTTCGCATCATTCGGGTCCTCCACGAAAACGCCCAAGACGCCCGGTACCGCGTTCGACTTCGGCAAAGCGGCTGCTACTGTTGCGTCGCCCTCGACGCCCGTCGCCAAAGGCGACAAGACTCTTGGCAAAGCTACAACAGCAACACCGTCGAGGCCGGTATCGCAGAGTGCGCAAGAGGCGCCAGCCATCTCAGGTGAGCTTTCGTGGGAGGTGCCTGCACCTCTCAAGTACACCTGGGTCATCTGGTATCGCCCGCCCACGTCCAAGAATTCCGACTATGAGAAGTCCACGGTGAAGATGCTGCGAATGTCTACAGCGCAGGACTTTGTCAAAGTGTTTCGCCACCTCAAGCGCCCATCGATGCTTCCCACCGTTTCCGACTACCACTTTTTCAAGGATGGCATTCGGCCAGTATGGGAAGACGAGGAGAACAAGAAGGGAGGGAAGTGGATTATGCGGCTTAAGAAGGGAGTTGCCGATCGATACTGGGAAAATCTTCTTATGGCGCTTATTGGCAACGAGTTTATGGAGGCGGGCGAGGAGGTTTGCGGTGCCGTCGTCAGCGTCCGGAGCGGTGAGGATGTCTTCAGCGTTTGGACGAAGAACGACGGCGGCCGCAATGTCAAGATAAGGTGGGTGATGCACGCAGGGTTGGCTGCTGAGCACAGAGACTGACGCAGGTTGACAGGGAGACGATCAAGCGCGTCCTGGCGCTACCGCCCGACACACGCATTGAGTGGAAGAGCCACGACGACAGCATCGCACAACGGACGGTGCTGGATCAACAACGCCAGGAGAAGGCGCAGGAGAGGCGGCGGACTCTCGCGGAGGAAGGCAAGCAGCCGGAAAAAGCTTCTTCGTGATGACAGCGATCTCTGATACCATACGGCGGTTCGGTTACTTGCATTTCGGGACGGAGTGAATTCATGGGATTGAGCGTCTTTCTGGGATTCTGCAATGGCATTTTTGTGGGGATGAGTTGACGCTTGAGAAACCTCACACTGTATTCTAGTAGCCGGCGGGTGGGTGCTTGCCGTTTTGGGATTTTGGGTGAGCTCCGGGACCAGCGCTTTGCCTTTGAATTGTGCGCGCGAAAGCGCGGCTGGCAGCGCGTCAAAACACTGCGTTCTCAGCAAGCATGGTGTGCAACAAATCAAGATGCGATGCACAGCGATTCATACGGTAGTGGGACTAGCCTCGTTGGGCGCCCGAGCAGATTCGCAGTGGGACAAGGATTGGCTCCCGCGGCCCTGGCACGCATGGGCGGTACCGAGATGCACGCCCGCGAGTGTGATGGTGAAGCAAAGTGGAGCTGGCAGAGAGTGTGGGCTGGGGCTGCCTCGCAATAGGCGGCAGCAAACTCGTCTCCTGCGTGGCGGGGTGACAAAGCGGCGCACGATGCGATGCGACGCGATGCGATGCTGCCGGCGTAGCTAGCAGCTGCGGCGCATCCCACAAACGTCACTCTCAGCGTACCCAGGCGGCCGGAGAACAATGCCACTCCACCTGCCCGCACTCGCTGCGTGAAAATGCCAAACTGCTCCTCTCCGGTCTTGCACATGCCTCTCTCCACTGCACGAAACCTGGCCAGGTCCGTCTGCAAGGGTCCCTGAACGTGCTTGTCCGTCCGTGAGCGCGGCGAGCTCCACGGATGCCGCGCCTCTTCGCTGCTTTCGAAGGCCGCGGAAGCAGTGCTCGAGAACAACACCCCCGACCGCCACCTGCCGCCGGGAACCTCGCCGCAGGAGAATGGGTACGTGCTTGCCCCTCAGTCTGCACGCGCTTTAAAGAATTCTGCGCGCTGCCAGCGCACGCGCGCCGCCCGCATGTTCCTTCCCATTGTTGAACGGCCGCACGCTGACTTTGCGACTCTCACCCGCACCACAGTTCGATGATGAACCCCCGGTGCACGTCGCTTCCTCTCCCGCTCGATCTCGCACCTGGTTCCCGCGAGATCACCTGTAAGGACCCTGCCGCCCCCGCTGCAAACCTGGCCGACCTGCTCACATTACGCTACCAAGCTCCCCCATGCCCTCTCTGCGCGAACCCACGAACCGCAGGCCAGCGCCCAGAAGCCAGGAAGAGCTCCAGATCTGCGGCGATTATACGTACGGGTACACTACACTCGAGCCTCATACTCAGCGGCTGACAACCGGAAGGAACCCCCCCGATGCGGTGACGATAAGCAGGCCTACAGCAGGCGGTACCATGTCACATTCGAGCAAGGTATGTCTCTGCCTCATGGAGCCTTGAACGGCCGGCGTGTTTACGACCCTCTGCAGCCCGGAGCTCGCAACTTGATTGTTCCCCGCAACACCCTGCAGCAGTCGCCCTACCGCTCTCGGCCAAGCACCGCACCCTACATAAGCAAACACACACATGCGAGAAGCCTCCAACTTGAACCCAGTAGAGGCGAAAACGTGCGAGAACACCGGTTTCCGGCTGAGGAAACGGTCGCCTATAAACGTCAGAAGCTCTCTCACCCTAAATCTTCTCCGCCACCCGTTGTGGACCTCACCGACGAGGGCCCGCCCCCTACACCACTAAAATGTTCCCCGGTACAACGATCCATACCACCCTCCCACGAACAAGCCAGGGCGCATTTCCAGCAGTTCGGCCATTCCCGCAGTAATGGCTCGAGGCGCTCCAGCAGACCGTCCCTTCAATCGATGCCTTCCGGATCGGAGGAATTCATGAAAGTGGAGGATACTATGAATCCGAAAGCTTACGGACGTGCAAACATCTCCCAGGAAGCATTGGACCAGGAACAGCTTCAAGCAGCGAGTGCCGCGGGTAAACAGCGTGCAGTCACCCATGAACAATCGTCTGAGCCCATTCAAGTGGATTCTGATGATGATCTTCAGCTTTCAAAGGATCCTGGAAGAGAGCAGTTTATCATGAACACTCTGCTCCAAGAGATCGAGGGGAGTCCCAAGCGCAAGCTTTTCGGGCAAACCTTACACACGGATCACAAGCAGCCATCTCGTCAAGGCGATGCATCTCACAAAAATGGTTCGCGCCCAAGCTCACGACGGAGGCTAGCACAAGATCACAACTGGAATGTGGCTGTGGGAAGCACTGGATCGGACCTGTCTTACGGCGTCAGAATAAACCCAACGACAATAGCCACCACCGATCAATTAAGCGGAAGCGAAGACGAACTCGCGCAAGAACTCCCGAGGGCCTTACCCAAACAGCGTGAGAAGATGATACGTCGGCTTGATGCTGCGGAAAAACAGCAAACAAAATCACATCACTTCCCAGAACCCATGGACAACGACCATTTGCCGCCGCATTCGAGGCATTCTCATGGATTAAACGTTGCTTCAAGAGCGGATATCAAGCCAGCAAAATTCACCTCTAAAGGCTCTGGAAAAGCGTCCCAAAATCCTCCAAGAAAGGTGGCGTGCAAATCGCATCGTTGGCCGCTGAAGCTGTTCCAAATCCCCCATAGTCCACCGATATCAGAGAACGACTTGTATCTTGTGTTGGAACCCAAAAAGGAGCGCTGCACAGTCCATGGCAAAGACGGGATCATACCTATTGGGAAGGGTGTATTGTCCGTTGAATGGGCGGGGGTGAACAGGGTCGTCTATGGCAAAGATGATTCAACAAAGGTTTGGGTGGATGGTCCTACGATTGACAAGGAACCCTACAAGCGCTTTATGGAGTTCACTAATACCAAGGACCGCGATGACTTCGTCAAAGCGCTTCCCCCCACTACGAAACACTTCGGAAGGGACGGGTATGTTTTTCACCATCGTATCATTCTGAAACGGTGCTAATGCTAACACTATCATCAGAGGGGATATGGATAAGGCGTTTGCCAGGGCAGCTGAAAATCTACTCTGGAAATCTATCCCGGAACCTGTCGATGCTGGGGTAGAAGATGCATTGCTGGAGTCACGCGACAGCCAACGGCGCCAAGAGACTGACCTTAATGGCAACAAAGAACGCACCCACGAGAAAGCGAGCGCGAACACCGCTGCCAATGGAAGACCACGCACTGACACCAGGCTCATCTCACAACTGCAAGTCGATCCGTCTCGTGGTGAGTCTAGTACTCGCACTTCGAGAGCCGTGCGAGCAGGTGACCAGCCGGGTATGGGCACCTCTCGTACGCTCGCAACCGCTCGAAACACTCGGGCCAACGACCACGATGACGACATTTCGAAGGCCGAATGCATTGAGACTGCTGAACCCAAGAATTCGTGGCCGCCGATGCGCTTTCCACCTGTGGAATGGAAACAACCTCTGGTTTATCCACCGACCGGACGGCAACGGGCGCAAGTGTATTGGGCCGATCTCTTCAAGCTCAGTGATGACGAATTCCTTAATGACAGCATCATCAGTTTCTACATGACCTGGGCTGCAAAACAGGCTGAAGAACGAGGAAACTTACGACCGGACAAGGTGTACTGGTTCAACACCTATTTCTACTCCACATTGACCAAGCTTGCGAAGGGACAGAAAGCAATCAATTATGCTGGTGTTCAGCGATGGACATCGAAAATTGATATATTCTCCTACGACTACGTTGTGGTACCAATCAACGAAGATCAGCACTGGTACCTGGCCATCATCTGCAACCTACCGGCCCTCGCAAAGAAGGTCCAAAACCAAGAAGAGGCCGTAGAAAAGGAGCGCAGTGTGGAGATGAAAGATCTCCCGAAGGGTGGTCTGGCCGCCCAGGTCCACGGACTCCTTTCTGAGAAGCAAGAGCCCCCATCAGAGAGCACGAAGGAATCAGAGGATTCGGGCGATGCCATGGAAGTTGATCAACCCGTTCGCAGCGATGGAGTCACCGCAAGTGAGAAGTTCGGCGAACAGCAAAACGGCACAAGAGATGGAGATGAAACCATGGCGACCACGCCACAACTCACCGCCGACGAGTCGCGGAACGACGTTCTGGATGAGATCAAAGTATTGCCTGATGGTCAAGAAGATACGTCCAAGTTGAGTCCTGGGGGTAAAAAGGGGCGGAAAAAGTCAGGCCCGCCGGTCCGGAAGCTGGACGCAGAGCAGTGAGTTATTTCGACTGAATCGTATCCCGGAAAGGGGGACAATTTCTCTAACTTTTTTCTAGGCCGGTCATCATCATGCTTGATTCCCTTGAACTGACCCATCCGAAAACTACCAAGAACCTCAAGGCGTACCTAGTTGAGGAAGGTAAAGCGAAGCGTGGCATGGATATCGACATAAAAACTCTCCTAGGGACGACCGCGAAATGCATTCCTACACAGGACAACTTTTGTGATTGCGGCATCTTTGTTTGCCTGTACTTCCAGAAGTTCATCAACGACGCCGACAACTTCGTACACAAGATCTTCCGCAAGGAAATGGACAAAATAAAGGATTGGCCAGACATCAGCCCTCCGAAGACGCGGCGGGAGATTTTGGGACTGCTTTTACGACTTGAAGAAGAACAGTCAAAGGAGCGGAGCGAACAAAGGAAAAAGAAGAAAGCGGAGAAAAGAAGACTACTAGAAGGCGTGGAGAATGAGTCGAGTATGTCAATCCCGAAGCAATCTTCGCCGAGCAAGATAGTAGAGCCCGAACACGGGCCCAAGACTCCTCCTGGCACGCCACCACCAGAGTTTGTAACCACCATGGCTGCCACCGAGACTGGACCGCAAACCCATACTCCACCGCCTCGCGCGGTCACACCAAAAGTAGGATGCAACCCGATAGTTGTCATTCAAGCGTCGCCTACCAAGGACACCGCCACCAATGCCAACCGTGCCGTGGTGAGAAGAAGTCCTAGGAAACATACACCTCCCGTTGATGCTACTGGTACCGGGGCACAAGACACTGCCACCCCGGGTAAAGACGATCGGAAGCGGAAGGGACCGTCAGTCGAGCTTGGGGACGACGACCTAGTTGTGAGGGATGCAGAAATGGTCCCATCAATCGAAAATCGACACCCCCAGTTACATGAGCAAGACCACAGAGACGGGGGAATTCTCCACGATCGGGCAGACGATCAAATGGAAGTTGAGGATGCCGAAGAAGACGAAGCTGAGAGGGAGATTCCAAACTCACAGCCAGAGATCGAAATCGCGGCACAAGACAGTCACCGGCAATGGCAGTCCGAAGTGAGCCACCTCTTAGGTAACAGTTACGAAGATACAACGGAGACCCAGAAGGAGCGATCGCCCTCGCGGCGGCTGTTGCAGCAGCAAAAGAGGAAAAGGGCCACACCGATGGAAGTCATTGAGATTGACGACTCACAAACATGAAGATGGTCATGGTCTTTGCGGCTCCCTGCCTTTTCACATCTTTTATTGCGTGGCTGGCATTTTACATTTCCTTTTTTTTTTTCCTCGCTCAGCCGTGCTCATGGCTAGGTGAGATGGATTCATTCAACACTATACCTACCTGCATGGCTTGAGGCGTCCGGCGTGGTTAGCAGGCAAGACCAACCTTGTTGATCGAGTGCAGCGGGAGATTTACGGCAATCGATGGGATGGCGGGGC
Organism: Diplodia seriata; assembly: GCF_021436955.1. NCBI lineage: Eukaryota > Fungi > Ascomycota > Dothideomycetes > Botryosphaeriales > Botryosphaeriaceae > Diplodia > Diplodia seriata. The sequence continues at coordinate 2,350,817 of NW_027117313.1, read as the reverse complement.
ATGTGATATTGAGACAGGCTAGAGTGGCCTACGAGCCCGAAAGGCCAATGAGATAAATGAAAACATTTCGAGACATTGTGTCTTTATTGCTCCGGTGAGGGGACCGTGTGGAATTCGGATTCTTGCTTAACAACTCTCTTTGTTTCTAGCTCTATGTGTACTCTGAAAATCTTAAGTGTCTTACACTTTCTAACTTATGGCTCGGCGACTGTGGGCCGCGCGCGAGCTGCTCTTATCCCCTGCCTCCGAATACTCCGGCGGTCCATCCAACTATTAGTCCCTGTTTGTCTATTCCTCCTCCTGGCCAAGGATCTAAACAGCATTCTTCAATGTCTCTTTGGCCGTCTTGTGGTCTTCATCCAAAGCTTTGCCGATGACGCCGTTGGCTCCCCTTCCGCCGGTACCATCTACACCATTGCTTTCAGTCGCAACAGCCTTGTCGACATCTGTTCACATGAATGGCGCGTCAGATCAGCTTCCGTCAAGATTCCACTAGAAGTAAATAATTCACAGCTAGGCTCTTGCAATTTTCTTGCTTCATCACCACACGACCCGGCCATCAACAACTCCCCCCTCACATTGCTTTCTGCAGCCCGTCGGAAGGACTTACCCGCATATTCATGGCTCGCCGCCTCGCCGACCCAGAACCGCAGCTTCTCGCGCACGAACTCGTCGAAATCCCACTCGTCATCCTCCAACCGCCGCTCGCCGGCCGTCCAGATGTACGTCTCGGCCTCGACCTCCTCGACCCCTTCTTCTTCTTCCTCGCCGCCCTCGCCGCCGCTGGGCAGACCGGCGGCATCGACCTTGCCGCCCGCCAGCGCGCGCACGCGCACGCGCTGCCGCTCGTACTCGTCGCCCTCGAACAGGTCGAGCCGGTACATGTCCGCGTCGGTGAGGCCGGCGACGAGGGTGCCGCGGACGCTGGTGGACGAGGGGTCCGCGTTGGGTAGGGGGATCACGCCCGGGTAGTCGGCGTAGCGGACCTTGCGGCGCTGGTGCGCGTGGAGTAGGGCTGGGCGGGAAGGCGAGAGAGAGGCGGTTTGCCAGGGTTCCGGGGTGGAGGTGCCGTAGATGACGCGGTGAAGGACTTTGGGAACCATGAGGGTACCTGGGAGGGGGGTGTTAGATGGAGATTGTGAGTTGGAGAGTCGGGAGGGGGAGGGGATACGCACCGTAGAAGAAGGCTGTGTGGTCGCCCATGGTGGATAGTGGGGGTTGAGGGAGCTCGGTGGTGAGCAGGTGGTGAGGGTTGAAGGAATGAGGGAACGATAGCCGTCTTTATAGTCAGGAGGTTCTTGTATGCTGTTTTTTAGAAACTGTTTGTTTGAATGAAGCAAGCAGCGAGGGAGAAGGTCTGGATTAACGAAACGGGCTTGGCATTGGAAGACGATGCGGCGGGTGGAGCAGGCGCAATGACGATTGACTGGAGATAGGCGCGGCAGGATGGAGATAAGGGTCTTGGCGTGAAACTGATCAGCCCTACCCGCGACGCTAACGCGCAAGGAACCGCGAGTCCTTTCTCTCTCCTGGCAGCTGTTACTCCTGCCACTTCGCCCGCTGACACGCAACCCTCTCCGCTCACTCGCGGAAGGAATTGCGATAGCAGCGCTCAACTGTCCCAAATCAGCCCCTTTCATTCCTCGCCTGTTGCGCCTCTCCATGCCCCTCGCCGATTACATCCCCGAATTTTGGACCGCGGATTCCGACATCATGGGCTTCTTCTCCGGCCTCGTCACCCACATTGCTCCGGCATTGTACGCTCTCCACTTCTTGCCATCCGACGGAAGAAGTTATTGACTTTCTGGTGCAGCATCGTCTCCTCTCCGATTACCTCCTATGCCGACCAGATCTACTCCATCCACCGGACGCGCTCGTCCGCCGGCTTCTCGCTGGACATACCCTTGATCATGCTGGTCGCCTCCATATTAAAGTAGCTCCCCCCACAATACGGAACGCTTCCTTTTCGGACGCGTCTGCCGCTCAAGTTGCTCACGCGCCTGCCTGATAGGATCTTCTTCTGGTTCGGCGATCACTTCGCGCTATCGCTCCTCTACCAAGCCATCCTCATGATCTTCATGCAAGTTCTGCTCTTGCACGTCGCGCTGAGGCATCGCCCGCCGCCCGCTGCTCAACATACCCCTTTCGCCGCGCATCCGAAGCCCCGCCCATACAACTTCTGGCAGTGGCGCCCGCACCGGCCGTACTGGACCTTCCTGCTCTACTTCACGGGCGTTCTGGCCATCCTGCACATCTTTCTGAGCAGCAGCTCGCTCTTCACGAGCTACACGGCCGTGCTTGGGTTCATCGCGTTGGCGATTGAGGCCTGCCTGCCGCTGCCGCAGATCCTATCGAACCAGCGCGCAAAGAGCACCAAGGGCTTCAGGCCCAGTGTGCTGCTGAACTGGCTGATTGGTGACACGTTCAAGCTGACGTTTTTCTTCCTCAGTGCGGAGGGCGAGGTTCCATTGGCATTCAAGCTTTGCGGTATGTTCCAGGCATGCTGCGATGCGTATCTAGGCGTGCAGTGGTGGATGTATGGCAACGGTTCGAAACATGAGAAGGCGGACGATATCCCTTTGTAGGCTGTGGAAGCAGATATCCGGTATTTTAGGGGGAGTTTTGCATAGAAATGGTGGTCTGTCTGGGCAGTGGTTTTCTGCGCAATGGTACTGTAAAATATAACGAAGATAGACAAGAGATTTGCGTTTGACAGCACGGGAGTGAACTGCACCGCACAAACATGCCAACCAAAATAAGTCTTCTTTGATTGTACACAACGCCAGTCTGTCGTTCTGAATGATTGCTCGGTACACAAACATTGTGACATCCTCACAACAACCCCTTCCTAGCGAGCTCGATCTTGCGCACCGTCTCACCCTCCTTGAATCCCCCCTTGCTCGCGCAAATAGCAATCCCTTCGCCAAGCTCGACCTTGTCTTCGACACTCGGGAAAGCGCAGGGGCAGTGGTGCGGGAAATGCACGCAGGAGAGTGTGCCCGGGCAGAGGTACTTGTCGCAGGTAGCTAGGTAGATTGAATTGCATTAGCGCCCAAGTCGCGAATTGTGGAATGTAGCCAAAAACATAATGGTTGATTACTTACCGCCGTCGTATTGTTGCTGGTACCAGCTCGAGTCGCTGGGCATGTTCTGCGGCTGGTGGTGATGGTGGCCGCCGCCGCCGCCGAACATCTGCTCGAAGAACTGGAATTGCGCGGAGACGCCAAACGTCCAGGCGAGGATGAGAAAAACGAAGCTCAGTGGTGAGCGCATGGTTGGTTAGGCGTCGTCCGTACAAAGAGTGTGTTCGAATGCTGTCGTTATAATTCTAGCAGCTCACAGCAGCAGCTTGTCTGGCCTCTTCGGGGATGCGCGGCGCGTCGGCGGGCGGCGAGCCAGGGTCCCTCTTTCCCGCCCCGTCATCGACCGCCAAGCTTACCCGGCAATACGTTGTTCCAGTCCGTACCGCACGATTCGCCGGTGATTCGCCGGGCGGGCCGCCCGTAAGATTTCTTGCCCTGGGCGAATCTTTTGGAGCTTTCGACGAGAGCAGTTCGCGACCGCACCTTTCCGACTGGACGCACCACCACCGACCGCACACGTCGCAGATTCAATCTCCTCCGCTCCACGTAGCAAGGCACATCTTCCCCATCCACCGCAACGTGAGTTTCTGCTCTCCCGTGTCATGCTGCGAATTGGAAGGGAATCGTGGGGCTGACGACTTTTTTTTCCGTTGCAGAATGCATCTCATGTACCACCTCGATGCCGAAGGCAAGCGCGTCTACACGCTCAAGAAGATCGTCGACGGCGAGGCCACCAAGTCCGCCCACCCGGCCCGCTTCTCGCCCGACGACAAGTACTCCCGCCAGCGCGTCACGCTCAAGAAGCGCTTCGGCCTTCTCCCCACCCAGCAGCCCAGTACGTGCCATCACCCCAGAATTGGATCCTCATCGCTCCCAGTTCTGATGCCTGGAAATCGGGTTCTTTTCTAACTGCTGCCACAGAGAACAAGCAGGCGGCCATGGGCGCATGAACGGCGCTTCTAGCGAGGCTACTTCCACCAAGGCTGGCGTTAACGGTGTTTTGAATGGCGGATATCTTGGCTCTTAAGGCGGCGTTTAGGGGAGGTCGTTTCTCCGACACTGTCAGCATTTACTCGGTTGCTAGAGATGAACATGATTGGAAGGATCTGAGGTCCGAGATGTGGGCGAGAAGCAAAATCAGAGCGATGAGAAGCAAAATGAGAATGTCGGTGATGAAGACTCTTATCTCGCTTGCTCCTAGCACCGTCGCTTTGGTTTCCATCACTGCAACTTGCGCAGCCACTGCTGTCGCATGAACTTTCGACGAGCAAGCCACCACCAGCTTCTTCATGCCCACGACTAAGAAGTCCGTGCGCATTCTGAAGAGCTCTAGGTGCTCGCAGAGTAACTTCTGCCGTCCTGTTCTTTGGAAGACAATGATTTGTAGATCAACAGTCTTTGATTCTCGAACCAAGAGGGATCAAACCTCTCCATAAAGAAAACGTGCCCCGAATCTACGCGGAAACGAGAAACTGAATTGGTCGTGAACTTTTGATATCTTAACTTAAAACCAGTCATCAAGGTCCGAAATACGCCAAGCAAATGCCAAAGCCTGCCCCTATGCCCTTGATATATACCCATGTATCCCCGTCTACCTCTTCTTCTTGGCGGCGTTAACATTCCTCCCCGCTCCCACCTTCGGTCTCCCGCCGGTCCTGTTGCGCTCGCCCGTCAGGATAGACGGCAGGTAGTCCTCGTCCATGAGGTCGCGCTGCTTCTGGCGCTTCTCCTGGGTGACGGCGCGCACGTACTCCTTCTGGTCCTCGGCGAGGATGAGGTCGGCGCCCCAGCCGCCCTTGCCGCCGCCGGCGGTGATGCGGCCGGACGAAGACTTGCTGGCGGGCTTGGGCACGCTGTAGCGCTCGCCGCGGTTGTTCCACTGCATGTTCTTCTTGAGGTGCAGCTTGAACTCGCCGTTCTGGGTGGTGGTGCAGGTCACGCGGTTGAGGGTGGGTTTGCCGCAGCGGGGGCAGAACTGCTTGTTCATCTCCTTGGTGGTGAGGAAGCAGGCGTGGCAGCGCAGAACGAAAGTCTTGAGATGACGCACGCGTTGCAGCGAGGGCGAGAGCAGGTTGAGGTTCATCTGCAGGATGACGTTCTGCATGGCGAAGTCGGTCGTCATGATGGCGGCCTGCAGCGTCTTGGATGCGTCCTCGGTCGTCTCAGCGCTCATCATCTGGTCACGTGCCTGCTTCTTCTTGATGTTAGATGGCGTGATCCAGCCATCGTTATCCGAGTCGGACTCGGATCCCGCGTCGGTGGCCCCAGACGCACTTCCGGAGGCGTCCTCGACGGCGGGTGGATCCTGCGTTGCTGCGGAGGCTGAGCCTTCTGCGGACACATCTGCACCTGCATGAGTGGAGGGTGAAGGAACCTCGTCAGAAATCCGGGCGTTTGAGAGGGCGGACGTGACCGCTTCAGTGGCATCGTCCGACCCAGCTGCGGCGGTGGTGGCAGGCGGGTCTTCGGCAGCTTCGCTATTTGTAGGCGTAGCTTCAGTATCGGCAGTAGCTCCGGAGGGTGCTTCGGAACCGGATGCAGCTTCTGGACTGGATTTGGCTGGAGGGGGGCCATTTGTCCTCTTCTGGCCGGGGACGTTCCTCAGACGCCAGTCACCGACATTCCGCTCACACTCAAGGTCGCGGGCCAAGGCAATGAGCTGTATGTCAGTCTTGCTGAGGACGGCTAGGTCGCCGGTGCGGCGGGCGAAGTCCTGGACGATCTTGACCGTGTCCGGATGCGGGTTTCTTTGGGTAAGAAATGGAAGTAAGGTGGTTTCTACCCTAGCTCTTGTGACTTCGTCCCGGATTTCCGACACGACGGCAGGAATGGTGAAAATGACTTCTGACTGGGCTAGCAAAGTTGAGACTGTCGGCGAATTTTTAATGATCGGGCCTGCGTCAATGACGAGGCTGTGAATAGGCTTCTCCGAAGCCATAGCGGCGGAGTGGTTGGGGCAACGGTGGTAGCGGACTGTCGAAACACGGCTTAACTGTTGCGAGCGAGCTGCGCGGAAGCCGGGGTGCGTGCAGTCGCCGTTCGAAATTGGCGATGCGACTTTGTTCGCGGTGGAAAATCTAAAGGCGTAGTCATCAATCACGTGACCGACCCGCTACCGACCCGGTACCAACTCCGGAAAGGAAGCATGCAGGGATCTGCTTCTTTTCCAGACGCAGACATCGTCTGTCAAACATCTTCACCGTCCGCGGACAGGATTCTCGCTCGGTGCGCCCGCACATGCACCGTTGCGGCGCGGTTCGTCCCTCCGATCCGCGCGTGTTCTTTACACTGCTGCCCTCCAGGATCGAGCTGCCAGTGACCGCAACCCACCCCTACCCGGGCCTGAATGGATGGGCTACCCGCTGTGGCCCCTTCTTCATGCATGTGGCGCGTGTCCACCCCTGGTCAGAGATGGTCCGCATGTCTGGAATCTTGACTCACGCAAGTCCGAGGGAGAGGCCCGCGCCGCAATCCCACCCTGCCGCTGCGGCACAGCAGCTGCTGACTTGCGTCACGGTAGATCTGCCATGGGCATCCTGCAACCTCTGGACTACACGCCAGCATGGCCGGAACACAGTCAAATCCACCATCCGATCTCTTATCGATCGCCAGTCACCGGCGACGTCTCCGTCATGTATAACCCCATGCAGCCCTCATGTGGTCATCACCGCCGATGTGTAGACGGGGATCTGCGGTTGTGCCAGGAGCCGCCCGAGCCGTCGATGCAATACGAAGAACTCAGACAACCGGGCGACAACCTGGACATGACCGTTCAATTGGTACTCGCTCCCATCCCGCATCTGCTCTCCGCTTTGGTGCCGGCCAAAGGACGTTTTCTTCTTAGCGTCTAGGCCTGGGCCAGTCTCTTACCATGCGGCGTGCGACGCTCTTGTCCTCGGACGGGTCACGTACCCTTCCAGGGCGTGCTCCTTGGCTTTCCACACACCACGGACCGCCCCAAATTGACCACTCAAGCTCATGTGCTGTGTCATGTCCAAAGCTCCACTTTTCAGAGGAATCCAACCAGGCTCCTCGGATCGATTCCGCTCCCCGATTCAAGCAATACGGCGAGGGCCGATGCGATCGTGCCGTGCCGGGAACCGTTGGATGGAATCTTCCTAGAGCACACCACCATATTACCCTCTCCTCCGACCTGGCACTGGGTATAACGTATCTCGTATTGGTGGGTTGAAAGATTTTGAGACTTCTGCCGTCTTTGGAGCTGGACTTTTGGCTTTTTCCCTCCGTCTCGAAGGCGGCATGAGGCAGCGTGTGGCTGGTCAGCAAACTTCGAGCAGTCAGCTTCGCATCACGGCGCCAGCGGCAATTTGGCAATGGATGGATACGCACTAAAGTCCCAGCGATGTTGCGAGTTGGAAGCGAAGACATGACGATCGGTTTGTTGCGAGCCACGTCTCTCTCCGAGCGGCCGGGAGCGAGGTCGGATCGGGATCCACGAACAGGTCGCCTTTTCTTTCGGAAGTGCCTCAAGGCTGTCGACGATATCCACCGAAATTGTGAAGAGCAAAACAAGGGTCTCTATCGGTCATACGCGTCGTCCGATTAGTAGTTTTGAACGGCCATGAGGAAAGTTGAGAAGCCAGTAGGCACTTTGGAGGAAAAAGAGGCAACAGAAGAAGGCAGCCGCTAATTTACCGCGTACCCGTCACGCTTTACACGTTCTGTCGTGGCCCTCTCTTGTCACGCCAGTCCATCTGCGCTAGCCTGGAGCCATCTCAGCTGATCGAGAGATACATATATATCACCTCTTGTCCTCATCTGGACCGTGGAAGGTCTACGCCTGCGCAAGATTTCAGTACAATCTTCTGCAAAACGGACGGACAAGATACGGTAGCCGATACCCCCCGACCGCGCAAGCTCCCAATGAGGCTAGGTCGTCAACTTTTACCCCCTCCCCCGCCTTGCGTTGTTATCGCCAGGCTTACCATATGCTTCCATGCTCAGCGCACAGTCTCCAATCGGCAGGTATGGTGGAAGCCGCCCACCGCAGTTACCTTGAACCGCACGACCTTATGCCGCTGGTGGCTGGTTCCAGTCTCTGGGCTTCCTGGCTCGGGCTTGGAGGCGACACGCGCCCGCAGCAATATTGAGCGAAGACTCCACAACGGCCCTGCTCCACGTCATCGGCTGGCCTCTGATGGCCACAACCGCGTTGGTGAAAATGAATACGCCTCCGACTGGTCCTCCTACCCCCCGTTCCTCCACATGCCACTCTGTCTACAGGCCCACGTATCACTCTATCCTGGTCGAAGCTATGGCGCGCGGTCAGCCGGCTGGCCAGTCGGCGGCCTCTTGCAGCACAAGCTTCTTCAGTACACACATCGGCCGAGGGTGGGTACAGACAAGGTTTCGCATCGGTGATCCACCACGGAGCCGTACGAGCCCCGACCTCCTTATGATCCTTTTAGTCCGGTCAATGGTTTCGTTTCCTGCGTAGCTCTTGCCTCTGGCTGCAGCCGGCAGGTATTCGGAGCGGATGCATGGGCACCAATCACACTGCAATATTCATTCTGGGCAGTAAAACCGCAGACTCCCTCCACACTTGGCCAACCGTTCGGCTGCGCTTTGTTGCCACCCTTTCCCGGCTTATATGGACATATCCTACAGGATTATGTGTGTAACCTGCCCTTTGCAATCGCCTCCCAACAGAAGCATCAATACGGTGCCACAAAAGTGGTGGTGCGCTGCTTGACACTGAGCTTAAAAGGCTCAGAGATCATTGCAATCAACGACACCACGCCTGCATTCACTCAAGCTGCTACTACTCAAGCGGTATCTGCAACCATGGTACGAGTGTTGAGACTTTCCCTAAATCTACGCTGACATTTTCCAAGAGCAACCCCTTGGTCTCATTCTACTTTCGCATAACCCACATTGGCCCCCGCCGGAACTCCAGGCCGCGAGAGCCTGTCCGTGGCATCTGGCTGCCGCCAGTAGGTAACGGCTCTGTTGCCGTGTCTTCCCAGCTGTTCTGCTTCAATGGGGCCGCCGTTTACGACATGACAAATGGCAATCTGCCACAGGGCTCGGAGGTGTTTGCTACATGCTCGGTTTATCACAGCTCGAGCATCTTCTGGGCCTTGAATTACGACGTCACCGAGCATCGAGTCGATCACGAACAGAACTCAGACTGGAACCATGTTGGATTTGATCACGGAGATGGCTCAATCAACTGGGTCGGCATCGGCGGCGAGCACCGGAGGCTGGGCCTACAGCGTAACCAACCTTGGATGCACTCACTCTTCCCCGAGAATCACCAGCCATACGAGTTTTCCGTGGACGGGAGATACGGAGGACTATGCGGCGAGCTGGCAGTGATTATCGCCTTCATTGCTTTTTCCATTCGGCCAGAGTGGTTGATTCATGCTCTGAGTGGCTGCATGCGTCGAGGCCAATGGAGTGGGCATGAGCATAGACATGGGAGTGGGTCTGCCATCCGAATACTACCACGTCTTTCTAACGTTTATTTAGGAATCGACGGTCGCGGCGTGGTCGTCACTGTCTTCACCGCGCCTGGTATGTCAACGCGGGCACAACTGAGGGAATTCGAAGCAACGAGGATATTTCCTGTATGAGGATGTCACGCTCGAGGGAGGAAAGGAGAGCGTCACGGCCAAACGTTTTCTGCTCGATTTCCCATTAGCACTGCGTCAAGTGCTCGTTCTTTCGCCACCGGCTTTCTCGTTTCCGTGCTACAACGGATAGTCTGTTCGTTCCCTGTTTGAACTTGACCCTCTCTTCAGCCTACTTGTTGGAAGGCCTCGGCAGGTCAATGCCAGCACTCTTTGGAAGGATACGCCGAATGCAGGAATTCAAGCTCCGACCCGTGGAGCAAGTCGTTTTGGTCCGCTCAACGATTGCTGTTGAAACATGTGATAGATCATCTTCAAGACCGGTTGCTGGCATGATCCCGGTGAAGTACTGACAAGGGTACCTCATAAACAGACGCGAGTTCGGCACAACGTCAACAGCTCATGATCAGCGTGCAGATGGATTCCGAGATCGTCCTCTTCTGGGCAAGGATCTTCCTGTCGGAAAGGTGCCCGCAGTCTGCACGTCGCGTGCCTGAGCGTACATACAACATAGCAAAACCCACCTCGCAAGACTGCACAGCAAACGTTGGATTCGAGTAGCGAGATGCCTGCTCATGCCAAAGGGTGTGCCAAACCCGCCTTATGCAACTTATGTCCGGTCCGACTAGCCGCTTGAGCCTCGAAGAAGCGCTGGTTTTACCATCTCATGCGGAGAGGTCTTCGTCTCTCGCAGGTACATGCATGCGACGATTGAGCAAATTGTTTCGCCGCTCCGGCCCCCGTCTGCCTGGCAGACACGATCTACCGGACCAATAGTTGGTGGCTGTCAGCTTCATTCGCATTCCTCTCGCGACCTTCGGATGGATCTGTCTGCCGGGGTTTGGTCGTCAAAGCAAGGTCAGGCTTCAGCAAGTTACGGCAGGGGCGCCGGTCGAATAAGCGCCGATGACTGAAGGGGGCATCGTTGGCTCCAATTGTCAAGGGTGCAGCTGGATGGCCCAGAGCTTCTCATGCTCCCCGGCAAGCCTATCGGGAGAGTGCGGGCCCTGAACGCGGGGGTGTCAGAAGACGGTCGCATGGGAGGGCAGAGGTGCCAGTCGGGAGGGGAAGAGGACGATTCGATACAATTCCTGGTGCCGGTCGCGCACTGGCAGAAGAATCAAACCGCAAGCGGCGGTTGATCCACCAATCGCGGGTGGATGCCGCCAGCCCACCCGTTACTTGGGCGTGGCATGGCACATTCCATGAAAACTTTGTTTCTCGTTCATCGAAGCGCCGGCTAGTCAGTAAGGTCCGGCAAATATATTCTGCGGAAGCGGCTGCAAGGCCCGCGTTGCCAACGCAGCAGTGCGCGCCCGGGCTCGCACAATACACCTTCTGGAGCCGGGAGGCACCCTCTTTCATCCTGATACATTGTCGGCCATTCTCCAAAAGCTTACACACAATTGACTGCAGTCCGTTTGAACCACCCTTGCGAAGCCTTCACTCCCAACGACGCGCTCCCCCGTTCGGTCGCTTCCACCTCCACGCAAAAGTATGACGGCTACTAGTGCCTCAAGAAGGATACCAGATGGCCTCGCAAGATCTCGCGATGCTTGATGCTCAGGTTATGCCGCGATGGGGGGTGTTGGGCTGGTCAGACGTTTCGCTTCTATCGCGACCGCTTCAGCGTCTCATTACAGACCTCGAGGACACGGGGCACTACGTTGTTGTCTTGCCGAGCCTACGCGGACGATGGCTCCAGCCAAGTACTCACCCATCTGTCCTTAGGAGAAGAAGGCATCAACCCGCCCTCTATCATCGTCGCTGAACGTCTTTCCTCGAGCAAGTTTATCGTCGGTTTCGTGACTCGGCTCGCCTCCCAATTGGCACAATCAACAACGGAAGATAATCAAATGCGGACGTGGTCTCGATGAAGACGTTCGGCCCGTGGAAGGGTTGGCTGTACAAGACATTGGGGCTTTCGCCATGTTAGACGGATCTTGGGTGTAATAATGAGTAGCCGTACGCCCGTTTCCTGTTTACGGCGGAACGAGAATGGCAGCATCACAATAGGTGCACGGCCAGAGTTCAGTGTGTAGGACACGGGCCGGGCCGGGCCAAGGGAAGGTTCCACAATCTTCGCGTTCCAAGCGCACACGATACCGCATCCAGTGCCGTCGAGCGACCATTCACGCTTTCGTCAGCACCCGGGTCACTTGCTGGATGGAGGTGACCCAGCGCAGCGGCTGTGTGAGTGGGCCCCTAGCCACTCAGCATCACACATGATCATCCCCAGCACTTCCGAGTCACACAGCAATTCTTCACGGCATGCACCAGCCTCGTATATGTCATGCCCCTGAGAGAAGGGCGAATCGGAACCGGTAGTATCTTCGAAGCTATGTAGGCTCGGAACAAAGTTGGCCGCCACTATTGCAGGTGCGAGCTTCCGGCATCTGTGTCTTAGCGATCGCATTCCTGAAGAAATGAGAGAGCTGTCGCTTAGTTCTTGCGTCAAAGATCCCCCCGGGCATCTTCCGCACGCACTACGTAAGCCCGTTGCGAACCGCCCGCTCTCCCGATTGGAAACGGATAGTGCTGTTGTCCCACTTTCAGCTGCGGAGATGCCCCTCGGGAATTCGCACTCGCTGGATTACTTCTCCGGAAACAAGGCATACGACGGAGCCAGCCAAACGCCAAGGCCGCATCCGACATATGGCCCACTGTCGTGCAGACAACCGTCGTCGCGGAGACAGTGAGAGGTGACACCACACATAGCCGAACCGCCGCACAGGTCTTGGTATTGACACATTTTCTCGAACTTCCACTTGTATCCCAGCCCATACAATCAGCCGTCAATCGGCCAACCTTCGCTCCGCAGGACACGACGCCGGACCCGATGTTGAACCTTCTTGTCTCTAGCCACATATGGACCAGGGCATGGAAAAGAGGCTCAGCACTCATCGTTGTTACACTCCTCACACCAATCAACACGTCTGGTATATTCCTTGTCCATCGTGGTCGAAACGGCGTGAGACGTGATCACCAAGTAGCTCGAGCGTGGCGATTCCAATGCGCGCTACTCTGCGATGCACGTGGGGAAGCCACGAGTCGCTTCGAGTATTGTTTCTCCTTCGGGGGTGACGCACTTTTGTTTCTGGCCCTTGAGCTGAAGAACATGTGTTCCTTCGGCCATCGCCTCAAAAGAGCGGCTTCCGACGGATTTCCAAGTGGAAGGAAGTCCCTCACGAGGCGCATATCGTTGCAGCAGTAACTTCTTCTCCCAGCGGACAGGCATGCCCCTACGCCGCGCCGCTGAACTCGTTAATGCTTTGTTTTCCTGTCTCCTGTTCTCGGTCCAAGCTTCCGAATAGCGAATATCTTTTTCCGAAAGAGTGAAACACCTGATATCACTCCCTCCCACCTCCTTGGTGATCATCATCACTTAGAATCGTACGGCCAAATGCAAATCAATCACAAGTTTCTGTACCGAGTTGGGGTTTCGTGGCATAATTCGATAAAGAGCACGAGAAGCGATGGTCGAGGAGGCCAATTGGACGGCTCGCTCAGAGAGATTTCGGTTCTCACGGCGTTGAATAAGTCACGTCATATTGTTTAATGCTCGGGTTGTTTGTTATTTCTCGCTTCTCAGTTCAAGATCTTCGTACCTTGGTGCATTGTGTCTTTGATAACGCCATGATTCTGCTGCTGCTCTTGAGCCCGTTCTGTGAATTAATAAACGGTCATGGAAAAACCCGGCTGCGATCTTGTGCGGATACTGTCGAGTCTCTTCGATTTACACTCTTGAGCTAGATTCCGAAATCCCAAGAATGGAAGCACAGTGTGACATTTGATCGACCATTCCAACGAAACTTGTGTTTGAACTAGATATGATGTCACCGCAATGCTCATGGCCTCTGCGGTTTGAATGGCAAGTCGGTTGGGAGGCGACTTGTTTGCTGACTGCGCCACTGATGCTTGGAAGTTCATATCTTTCCTCTTACCACGTCAGTGCTCATGCAACTCAAGCTGCAGCTACCCAGGGTGTCGAGTTTGGTCTGCTGACGGGCAATAAAGACCCTTCAAAGAGACTGCAGGATGCTTGGTCCTGAGAGATGCCTAGACTGCAGCAGAGCTAGACCAGTAGGCCACCCCGTCCTTCACTCATACTCTTGCTTGTGATAACACAGCTCGAGGCACCCGGTAGCGGTCATCCAGACAGCCTTGTAGACGTGTTTCCACTCGACGAGAAGTTTCCACCCAGGTATCGTATGTTATCTGCAAAGAAAAGCCACTTGCCACTAGCCGGGCACCACTAACGTCCAGAATCCGATACCAACTCCTGCAGTCATGCCACCATCAGCACAATCCCCGAGAGGAGTCAAAGAGTCTCCTGCAGCAGTTCGCAGGACACGCGGGTCGGGACGAGGGAGCATCATGCTGACGGTCCCCAAAGAAGCTTCACTCCGTCACCTCGTCTCTCACCTTGAAGGATCACCACCAGCTTGCGCAAACCCCGCATAAGGCTGTTTGAGAGGGGCTACCAGCGGGGACGTCGCCATGACTGAACGACGCTGTCATATCATCCATTCCAGGATGTAGCGCGGAGATCTCACTTGCAGCTGGATAATCCTCATGGCCCATCCGTTGCGCGTAACTTGTCATCATAACACGAGGCGATCGCGGCTTTCCCCTACATGATCAGCAGGAAGAAAACCCATTTCAGAGCCGCTGGTCTCGTACCAGGGTGCTCACTGCCACCTTTGTCCCCAAGAACTCTGCATATGTATGCAAAGACGAAAACAATTGCGACGGTTCGCAAGCTCTCCACTTTCACCACAATTAAGTGGGAACGCAGCTAAGCAGTCGCCACGAGTGGAATTAGTATTCCCGTCCTACTGGCCCCCTGCACAAGCCATATCGCCAGGGCAAATGACCCACGCCGACCACTCTCCTCCATGTCGCCACTGTGCGATACAACGTCGGTTATTCCGGAAGATTGCGTTTGACCAAGTGCAACGCATTACTGACTTGGAGCTCTCTACCTGTTGAGGAAATAAGAACCGACGTGCATGCTGTTTGTCAGCGTGATGGCTGAATCGTGCTGCTGATCGGCCGAGCGCCGGGAGGGCATTCTGCGCCGCACTCCTCCCTGGGCAACAAGAAACACCATCGTTTTTCATAGGACCACCTGTGATCCGAGTATATTTCGCATCCACTAATTGGCTAGATGCGCTTCTTTTGTTCACACGATGATCCCATGGACATGTGCAACAGGAGTTTTTACGATTCCCCCCCTTTTCCTCTTGAGCTGCAGGGCGATCCGTTCAGATCCGCCGTTCTGCTGACAGCGTCAAAAGGAGTTCCCAAGTACCGTCGTACCCATCGTGCCACCGAACTACGCCCGAGGCCATGATGATAAACGAGTTCAATCTGCCCGTGAGTGCTTGGGGTGCGCTTCGACGGCCTAGCTCACTCGCATCGCTTCACTCCCTCTCCACCAATGCAAGACAAGCAGCGCTTGGTCTCCGACTCCTGCGAAAGACATACGTACATCTATACGGGATAGACGACGGACTCTTGGACACTATCTGGGACAGACAGACAACTCCGAGGTCCGCATGTTGCCCAGCCGATCGAGGCTCGGGAAGCAAACGCCTTGACAGGCTATCGGCATAACCTTGCGAAGCATGTCCGCGTCTACTAACTTGCTTCGCAACCGAGGTGGCGAAAGGAATATTGGGATCGCTTTCGCCGCTTTGTAAAGGTTGCCATCGAGCTGCCTTGGGCACGCGCAAAGAATAGTGTAGGGAAGAGAGCACTGGCGAAACCTTCGCGATACTCTTGGTGCGCAATTCAGCTCATCCACGTAGCACTGATTCCAATCATCAGCAGTAACATAGAAACAGTGATCAACCATACCGCCGAGCCTTCGCCCGATCGAGTCTCCATCGTCGCTCTTCATCCCTCAGCACTAGCCACGCGACGCTCCAGAGCCAAGTAGACAACCACTCAATATCGCTTCCGAACACGAGACCCTACCGTTGTAGCGAATGTCATTTTCTATATTCGAGACGAACATTATCACATCGCTGAGGAAACGGGCATATATGGGACAAGTGTGGAAAGGTTCTAGGATACCCCTGTTGTAGAGCGATTATGACAAGAGGGATCAAAATTGTTTCTCTTCAGTCTTCCTTGTCCGCGTCATAGTATCTTGCGCCACATGTTGTAATAATGTAAGAGAATAAATAATGGTAGGTAGAGTAGATTTGGGAGATAACTGGAAGAGTCTTTTGCTGCGATTTGCTTGGCGAATTGGCGGAAAAATGAATATTGTTCGGATTATATTTTCATCTTTATCAAGACTCGTCTACTCAATGTAGCTGCCTACATTACGTTCTTTCGCCTGCAGTTGCCCAACTACCGCCCTCGAGCCTGACTTAACTTCTTGCATTTATCCCTGCCAAACCACTTGTTCTTGTACGTGTCACGGTGCAAGCCGCTAGCACTTACAGTTGCCCAATGACACTTAAGATCTAGATGCGTAGTAAGGTAACCACACTACTAGCAATAAGCACATGACATGGAAGCTAGCTACATATGAATATGCTATAATACCAAAAAAGAATTGGGCAACGAGTCGTCTCCGAACTACTTCCATGTCACATTTTCAGAGTCTTTGCCAAACCATCACACAATACGAGTGCACACTTACTTTCGACCCTTCGTCGGTTGACCTGCCACAATACTCAGTTATCACCCAGTTCTCACAGGCAAGTGGAAACAGAAAGCAGATGATCGACCATGATTCACTACCGTACCTAACGCCTCACCATCATCCACATACCCCAGTAAAACCGCAACCAGGGAAGCAAATTGATCGGCTTGCCGTCCTTCTGATGCACGAACCAATACGCAACCATGCTTACCAAGGCGCCAATCTCGATAAGGACACGCTGCATGCATTAGAAGATGGTAAGATGGGAAATGGGGTAAAAGCTTCATGGATGACGGAGAACGAATTAACGAAAGTAACAGTAAGCTAGCGGGGAGAGGGAGCGAGCACATGTAGAATCGAGGGGGAAAATCAAAGTTAGGGAATCTAATTCTCATTAAGTGCCGCTTGATTTAAACGTTGATGAGCTTCTTCACCCAAGAACAGATTGAAAGTCAAGTAATCATTGGGCGGATGGCAAGATTAATAAGCACACACAGGTATTGCGCTCCACTCATATGGATTGTTGACCACCAAGTTTGGATGCATACAAAACTAAGAATTTCTGCAGCCCGCTATGATCGGTATTACCAATGCCACTCAACTTTATCGTCCAAAGCCAACATCAAGCAGGCAAGTGGCCCAATCTTCATCTCACGTCTGTCACGGCATCAATCTGCCCGAAATCAGCAGATTCAACTGTGGCCTTTGCCCGAAAGCGTGATCTCATTATCTATGTACATTCGCTCTTCTTTCGCTGCTCCTTGGGCCATCTGGTAGCCATGAAGCACAAAAATCAAAGCGCTTGATGCCCCCCCGAATTTTTTTCGGTCTTCTTTCGATGCAAGCGAGGGACGAATCGCCTATTGCTGCAAGACGTCGCCATTGGAAGCGAGACTTGAGAGATAAGAAACAAACTAATCAAAGACAGTGAGCGACGCCCAAAAGATAGCGAAGCGCTCCAAAAGACTGTCGAAAATCAAAAAAAGGGTATTGACACCGACGCCAGATCCCATCCAGCACCGGCAGTAAAATCAAGGCTCGCATCCAAAGCGTAAAAAAAAAAAAAAGTATGGGATCGCCCAACTACTAAATGAAGACGACATGATCTACCTTCTTTTTGCGGTTCTTGGAAAAAAGGATGATAAGTCTTTTTCTGGGTCATCAACTGTCCACGTCGCACGTGCAGGATGGAGGAGAATGACTCCGCACGGAGTCAAGCCGGCGCAATAAAGTCGATGGTGACATCGAACGGTGCGGGGATGGGTGAACCGCGACCGGAGCCGATGGATGGCTTAGCCCCTTTTAAAAACACGGAATGGCTTCTATCCGTGTGTCCGCTCATGCCGATATCGGCATCCACTTGCGCGGATCAAGGGGTGCTCCAATTTTCGTGAGTTTCCTGAGCTCAGGCCTCGATGGCAGGCGTCAGAGCGGTGGGAGTGCCGGGGAGGGAAGAGCCGGACTGGCCACTCTCGTTGATGACGAAGGCAAGGCTGTCCTTGCGATGGAACCCAGAGCCAGTCGGAGTCGACGGAGTGATGGGGCTACGAATGGCGCTCTGATAGGACGTCCTGCGCGAGAGAGGGGCGGGCCGCTGCTGCGAGTTGGCGCTGGGTGGGCGGAGGACCAGGTCCGATGTTTTGGTGTTGGTAAACCTATTGATTTGGACTGAGGCTCGCGACTCTGATTTTATTAGCCGGAGGACTCGTCATTCACCACGCTGGGCTCACCGAGGATTCTGTCGTTGCTGGTCTCGCTGTTGCCACCGTTGGCACCGCCGTTGCTGGACGTGCTGATGGAGATGCTGTTGTGGCGCGAGGTCTGCTCCGACGAGTCGTCGGTGCTATGCCGGGTGTCAGCTTTCTTGAGGACGTTGAGCACAGAGGCCATGTCCAGCTCGTAGGCAGACATGTGGCGCTTCTTCTCGGCCTCGTCCGCCGCCTTGAGCTGCTGCAGGCGGATCGAGTCGTTGCGGGTGGGCGGCAGGGTGATGAGCTCCCTCATCCACGCCGGATGCTCTTCATTGACGGGGAGGTTGGCGACACGAAAATAACGGCGGTATGCTTCGGCACAGTCGATGGAATCACTCTGGACACTAAGGCGCTGACGCTTGACGGAGGTTTGGCCGCCGTCGTCACCCTTGGCGCTGGCGTAAGAAGACAATTCACGGCTCAGGTACGAGCGGTTGATGGGGCGCTCGCGGGCAAGGGTTTCGCAGAAGCGCTTCTGAAGAGGATCCTTCATGCAGGCATCACAGGTGCCGGGCTTGCATGGCGGCTCCATGGTAGAGGGGCGGCTGGCGGCAGGACGCTTGCCGAAGTTGGTGAAGTCAATCTCCATTTCCTCGTCGTGGGCCGGTGTGTCGTGCATCTCGACGTCGGCAGATGCGGCCGGGCGTGCAGGGCGGTTGGAGCCGGAGAAGTCAACGAGCGAGTCGACACAGGGGCAATCGCCATTGTCGGCACATCTGCCGCAGCCATCTTTCGGAGCGGCGTGCTCAGAGCGGACGAGCGGGGGGAGCGTGATGGGGTTGTTGTTGGAGGGTGGTGGTTGGGCGGGCCCAGGGTCCCCACGGGCCTCAGCACCCGGGTCATCCGCATCGCCGCGCCAGGCGGGTGGCGTGAGCTGGTTCTGTGGCGGCAGACGGCGGTGGTACTCCATCTCGCGGTCCAGCTTCAGCAGCTTCTCTTGCATGAAGTCGAGCTGCTGTCGCATCGAGTCGTTGTCGGACGTCAGCTGGTCGACCTTGCGCTGTAGGCCGTCGGAGCGCTGGCGTTCCTCCTGCAGGACGCCGTTGAGGTGCGTGACCTCGCGCTGGTGGATCTCGGTTTGATGGCGACGCTCGTCCAGGGCACGCTGCAGCTCGCGGTTCGTCTCCTCCATCTTCTGCGTCTTGCGCTGGCGGAAGGCGCGTTGGGCCTCACGGTTCTGCTGCTTGCGCTTCGACGGCGGGTCGTCGGTGGCAGGCTTGCGGCCGGGCTTGGGACGGGGAGGGATGACATAGCTGTTGCCGCAGGGGCCGTGGTTCATGGCGGGCGTGATGTAGGGCGATGCACCAGGGCCGGGGGCAAGCGGGAGGGAAGTCGCAAAGGTGGATTGCGACGGCGAGGCAGCATTGGCGGCGGCGGGGGTGTTGGGGTCCAGCGGTGAGGCGGAGCCGTCGGACTGCGGCGACGGGATGGCGAAGGGCGAGCTGGCGGTCGAAGCATCGCCAACGCCAGGGCTGGGAGCGGGAGCGATGTCGAGTTTCTTGGTGGCCATCATTGGCTGGTGGTCGTCGATGCGATGGAGGTAGAGCGGGAGTATGATCATCTTATCAGATTTTTCGGGGGGGCTGCACCTGCTCCCGAGCCTCGCCGAACTCGGCACTGTGGAGGCCGCCATCGCCCGCTGGGGAAAGGCCGTGGGCAGCTGCGTCCGGGGCACAGGAGACGGCGGGGGATTGCTCAGCGGCAGCAACATGGACCGGTCCGCATGGTGAGTCTGAGTCTGAGTCTGCGTCTGAGTCTGTCGCCGTCTTCACAGCATCGCGGCGGCGCGTGGGCCGCTGCCTTTAACGCCCGCATCGCGGGTCCTGCCTCCGTGCCAGGCTCCGGTCGCCCTGCCTATTGCCCGCCCGATCTCCCTATTTCGCTGCTGGGTCAGCCGCTTCGCAGCCTTCTTACTCGCAGGCCTCGTCACTTACAGCCACTTG
Source organism: Diplodia seriata (assembly GCF_021436955.1). NCBI lineage: Eukaryota > Fungi > Ascomycota > Dothideomycetes > Botryosphaeriales > Botryosphaeriaceae > Diplodia > Diplodia seriata. Next base: position 2,330,786 of record NW_027117313.1, on the reverse strand, counting down.
GCCCACATGGCATGATCTTATCTCGACCCTTCCGTCGTGCAGAGGCCAGGGAGCAAGCTATTTCTGGCAAGCTTTGTTTCCTCTGCCCTCGGATATAGCCAGCGCCCTCGGGGATCTCGGCACCTCCACTGCTGCCCCCAAGCCATGCCACGGCCATGCAGCTTCAGATAAATCCTGGACACCGCGCAGCACGCTGAGCATGCTCCGGCATCAAGTGCTTCCAGTGGGAAATCGCCGCACCCTCTTCGTATTCGTGTCCATATCAGAGCAAGCAGCCCCCGCCGCCCAATGCCGGGCCACTTAACCCCGAGTTCAACATATGTAACTTTCCAGACGCTAAAGGAGATGACCGGTCCCTGGACACGAATGCGCCACGATTGAGCAAATTCTCATCTAAGCGAAAGGTCCTTGCCCTTATCAGATGCGCGGTACTTTCCTTGTGGCTCTCGGCCATTGGCTGCCCCGGCCTCCAAACCCCGAAGCCTTCCATGCCCGTATGGTCTCGTCATCTAGCGTCGCAGAATAATTGTTCCAGCTGCCATGACCTCCATCTATTCACCCTCTTCCCCAGAAACACAGCAGCTCGGCGTCAGTTGAGCCAACAGCCATGAGCGGACCCCACATATCCTCCTCATTCGGCCGACATCCACGAGGCGCGCACGACACCAGCCCTTCGAGAATAACTGGAGTCTCCAGAACCATATGATTCCTGTCATAAGCCTCGGGCACCAGATCTCCATCTATCCAATGATATACTGTCCAACCCCGCTTGGACAAAGCAAATGCCATCTCAACCCAAGAGGTGGCAGCTTGTTGTCAGTGTGTAGTCTTCCCATGCTCAGACGCTGCTCCCCTGAAGCAGATCATGCATGATTTTCCTCTCGAGATCTCAGACCTTCCTCGGAGCATCCTCGTCCGCTAGTCTGCTGACTGCTATTTCAAGGACCAGTCCACCGTGTCTCGAGTACCCTTCTCACTCATTTGCCCCGGCCTCGCATGCTTACGACAAAACTGACACGGAGATTTCCGCAATCGTTCTGGACGAGAGGCGGATCACCCGTCCCTTATATGCGGGATTTTGCGCCGAGCGCGAGCTCGTGGCCAATGGGCCTTCTTGCGATATCCCCCAACAAAAAGACACCCCTTTTTCTTTGTTCACCAGCTATGTAATTGCGTCTGACCATTCAACCAACCGAAGTGTGAGGAACAGCTCATCGTGGGCCGGAAGATCACCCCACAACTTCACTCGGATATTCCGGACCTGGAAACGCCGAAAACCACGTCTTTCGTGGAACTCAGAATCAAAGTGAAAACAAGAGAAGATGAGCTTCTAACGACAATCTATCCGCACTCCGCGTGGAGATCATGATCGGCATGCCAAGTCTGTCTCTAAAGCGTGTACATGGCTTAAATAAAAGGACCACGTACCATAATGCACACTTAAATGGTATCGCCTTCATTGAGTTGCGGATATTCAGTACTCCGTTTCACATACGATTCCTGTGAAGTTCTCGATGTTCTCGATGTTCTCTCGAGCTACGGGCACGCATGAGCAGTACATACATGCTTAGAAATCCCCAGGCATCAAGCCAACGACATGCAAGCGGTAGCCACCACATTTTGATCGCTACCTTCCAGAATCTCCCCGCTCTCCAGATGATTTCTCAAGCATGATGCGCTCGCCATCTGGTTTGAGGGCCAGCTGGCGCTCCAGCCAGAGCCTTTGATCTTCGCGGCGATAAAGGCGGCAGAACACCCTCGCCATCTCAACGTCCTCAAAGGTGTCGCAAAAGAACATCAGAGCTTCCGTAGTAAGATCGAACTCGTTTTGGATGATTGTCATAGCTCTCGTTATCGGCGTGCCAGCGAGTTCACTAGCCCGCCTGAGCACTTCATTATTACCGGCGTATAGCTGCTGGTTAAGCGCATCGAGAGCATTCACAACGCCACGAACGCGCGGCGACGACGCGGCAGAGGAAGTAGCAGACGAGGACGAAGCCGACGCGGGACTGAAATTTGCTCCAGGAAGGTCGCCAACATCGTCCTCCGCCGCGCGTGCTGCGCGTGCTGCGCGTTGCAAGCGACGCTGGCGAAGTCGAGCCTCGCGGTGCATCCGGCAACCGCGATTGAAGGGCGAGTTCGGATCCACGGCATCTTCAATGCCGACGGCCCATCGGCCGGTCGCCTGCCCGTCGCTCAGAAGGCGGTCCAGCCGCCAGAAGAGCGCGGGGCCGCCGGGGCCCTCGTGGCGGAAGGCTTGGTGCTCCGGGTGGCTGGCGTAGTAGTCGTTCGCGACGGCCTCGTCGGCGGCAAACCACGTGCCGAAGTGCATGTCGAAACCCCAGCGGCCGGGGCGTTCGTCGCCATTCTCGAAGTCCTTGAATCTGGCGTAGAGGTCCTTGTAGCCGCGGAGCTTGCTGGCGATGTGTTCCTTCCGCACAGGCGTGTTCGGCATGAGCTCCTGCACGGCGTCGACGGCAAGCTGCCAGCCGGCGTCCTTGAAGCCGCCGTCGACTGTGAGACGACGCTTCTCGGCCACAATCAGGCCGTCCAACATCGCTTCAACGGCATGTAGGGTCCATGGAAAACGCGATGCCTGGTGGCGATTGCTTTCAAGAGTCGTCGAAGACATGGTGGTGGTGGTGGTAAGGTACGAGGTACATGTGGTCTGTTGGGGGTCGCTCAAGACCTTGAAAATTTTGCACTATTGGCTCCCAATCACACCAAACGATAATCAAGGGAGTGTTCGGTGGACGTTTGTTTTCGAGGGTCTGTTCGGCGAATTGACGGACAAACCACATCTACTTGGCGACGATCACCCATGAACGCTTACTCATACAGGACAGATACTATCTAGCCATCAGTCATCAAATGTCGTAAAGAGAGAACGAGAAGAAAAAGGTCAACGAGATTTTCCTTACCCAGGAGCGCAAACCCAAAATGCGCAGTGAAGGAAGAAAACAATAACTAAAATGGTATCACAAGACTGCCCGCATGATGCAGTGCAAAGCCGCCGCCCTTATTATCCCATCCCAACCATGTATACCAGCCTCCTACGCCTTGCCTCTCCCCTTCCTTTCCCCACCGCCCCCCTCCTTCCTCTCCGCTGCAAATCTATACCGATACCCCTGCGGCTCGCTCTCGCCCACCTCCTCCCTCCCCCACTCGTGCAGCAACGCGCGTCCCAGCGCCCTCTTCTCAGCCGCCAACGCCTCGACCTTGCCGCGCCACTGCTTCTCCCTCTCACGCACGAGCCGTAGCACGCGCTCGTCCATCTCGCGGTTGATCTCCGCAGTATCTTCTCTCAGCGCTGCCGACTCCTCGCGCGCCCGCCGGGCTTCTTCCCGGGCTTCTTTCGTTGCCGTGGTCGCGTCGCGCAGAGCGCGGCGGAGGAGCTCGAGTTGGGACGAGCGAGGCGAAGTGTCGTCATCATTGTGGGAAGGTGAAGACCGAGTCGTTGTGTCATCAGCGACGTCCCGAGGGGGCTGAGTGGTAGAAGAAGAGGACGAAGACGCAGCAGGAGCAGCAATAGCAACCTCCTTCTTCCGCTCTCCGACCTGCTCCCTCAAGCCCTCCACCTCCCCCTTCAAGCCTTCCAGCGCCCTCCTCAGCTCCGCCTTCTCAATTCGCTCCCCGCTCAGCATCGTCTGCGCCTTCCGCACCGCCCCCTCCGCCCTCTTTCGCATCTCGCCCACCTCCGCTTCTTTCTCAGCCATCTTCCGCTCGAGCAGCGCCTTCGCCTTCCTCTCCGCCGCGCGGACCCGTTCTTGCAGCATTCTCTCCGCATCCAGCCTCGCCCGCTCGGCCATTTCCGCGTCCGCCTCGTGCTCCCGCTCTACCTCCTCCATCCGCCGGCCCCTATCCTCCACCAGCTCCTGCGCCCGCGACAGCTCCTGGCGCAGCACGCGCGCGCTCTCGCGGGCCGTGTCTGCGCTTCGCCGCAAATCATCCGTCTCTCGCCGCGCAAGCGCGAGCTGGCTCTGCAGCACCTGCAGGTTAGCCTCCAGGTCCGCAACCTGCTGTCTTGATCGCGCGAGCAGCTCCTCCGTCTGTTTGCGCTCGTCGACGAGGCGCGCCGAATCTGATTGGGAGGCCCCGGGGGAGGAGGATGTGCGCGCTGCTTCGAGTTGCGACTGCGTGGTGCTGAGTCGGGCCTCGAGCTCGGCGATGCGGGCGTCTGACTCCGCCTTTTGCCGGGCGAGGACTTGATCGATTGCTGGGGAATGAGACGTGTTGGCGGAGGAGCTGCTGTGAGCTTGTTGCTGCTGCAAGCGTAGTTCCTTGACGCGGTCCTCGAGCGTAGCGACTCTGGCGTCGTGACCGGCGCGTTGCTGCTCGAGCTCCTGCTTGTTCGCCTCCCTCACGGCATCGAGCTCGGCGTCCTTGCGCGCTAGCTGCGCCTGTAGCCCGCTCTCGGTGGCGGCGAGACGCGACTCAAAGCTGGATTTGACAAGGGCGAACGACGCTTTTTGCTCCTGCACATCGTGCTCGTAGTGTTGCTGCGCCGTGGCGAGCCGTCGCTGCCAATGCTCCTCCAAGTCGTTTGTGCGGTCGTTGTACTGCGAATTGAGGTCCTGAACGCGGCGTTGCTCATTCTCGCGCGCTTCGTCGCGCTCCTTACGGGTCCTCTGGAGTTGAGATTCGAGGCTGACGATCTGGGTAGTGAAGTCTTTGTGTTGCCTGTCCATCTCGCTCTGTAATCTTCTGATTTGGGTGCTCAAGTCCTCAACGTCTTCTTCAGAAACCTTCCTCGGAGTGTACCGGTTCTGACTCGTCAGGCTTGGCCGACTCGTCAGGCTTGGTCGACTCGTCAGGCTTGGTCGACTCAGTTTTCTATTGGCCACATTCTCCATTTCTCGCAGCTTCGGCAGCTTATCATCCAACCACACCTCCGGCGGTTTACCTGCTGCGTTCCTCGGACTTGGTCTTGCGCTCAGAGGCGGCGTATCTTCGTGGTCCTCGACTGTCGGCTGCAACCAGCTGGCCCTTTGCGCGAAGGACGGCGTTCGCCTTTGCGGCTTCCACTCACCCTGCACTGGCCCCGGGGAAGCGCTAACACTCCTGTACTCTTCCTCGATGCCCTCATCCATGCTCGACAACATATCGATTTGCTCGTCGATTGACCCTTCTTGGCTGCCCTCGCCCCCGTTGTCGTCGTCGCCACGCCCATCAACTGTTGAGCCTGCTTGGCTACGCGGCGGCAGAAAAGTATCTTCGTCGGAAATGACGTAGCCGTTGAGATCCCGCATCGCCGCCGCCGCGATTTCGCGCGTGTCTTCGCCGGGCTCGCTCTGCGCATACTCGAAAGAGCCCTCTCCTTCCTCACGCTCTTGTTCTCCCTCCTCACGCTCTCCACCCAGATCACCCTCATCTTCCTTTTCTGAGTCGCTGATATGGTCTCGGTGCGTATCGAAACTCGCAGTCGGCGTTCGCGTCGGCGGTAAGGTATCATCATTCCCCATCGCCTCCTCATCTTCGCCGTCCTCGTGCTCCCTCCGTCCCGCCGCCACGGCGCTAGGAATGGAACCGGCAGTGCTGACCGTCCTCTTCCCCCGCGGGTGCTGCTGTTGCGCTTGCGGTGGCGAGAACCTCGTCCGCATCCAATACTCCATATTCTGCGTGAAGTCGCTCGGACCGTCGACGTCCTCACTTCTCAGCGTGTCGAACGGCTCCGTATCGTCGAGCGTGAGATCGTCGTCGTCGTTATCGTGGATCCCGCGGCGCCTGCCGCCGCCACCGCTCATCAGCGCATCGAAGTCGATGCTATACGCCGTGTTGTCGTCGCCGTCATGGCTGTCATCATCGCTTCTTCCCTCTTCCTCGTTTTCGCTCTCTCCCTGCGGCAAGTATGTCTCGTCTATCTCGCGCTCGGTGGTCGGAGAGCGGATGGGCGGCGACGGGGCCTTGGGCGCGACTCTTCTGGAGGTGGGTGTGGGCATAGTGACGAAGTGGCTTGAACGCGGCGCGCTGAGTCGACGTTCCAACGGTGTGAGACGGCCGAGCCGAGCAGTGAAATGTTGCGGCCTGCGACTCTGTTCGCGCGGTTGCTGGCTTTTTGCGCGCGCACGCGCGCGTGCAAGAAAGCCGCGGAGCTAAACCCGAAGGTTTTCGGGCGGCGCTTGCGATCGGGTAGACGTGGGTATCGCTGTTCTCTTTCTTTGCGCTAATTCATGGTATCGGTTCGTCGCGTGCTTAGCAATGGCTTTCTATTCGTCGGTGACAAAAGGCGGGGGAACGGTGGCAGGAAAGACACGATGAAGCGGGATGATTAATGGTGGATTGTTTTTGTTTGGGGCGATGACGGGACGTCCGGGCGCTCAAAACCCCGTCGCACAGGTCGGGTGGAGAGAGAACAAGCGCGCCCTGCGCGCGCGAACCCCGGCGGACCGAGCCGCGCGATCACGCGTCAGATCTTAACTGCTTACGGCGCAGGTACCGACACAAGGTGTTTTCCCCGAATCACTCACTCAAGTGAAGCGATCGAAGCTCGACAATGATAATTTTGCAATTGAAAGTTCGTCCTTCAGACAGTTGAAAGACTGTCGTTTTCGCAGTCACAGCAGGTGGATCACGAAGCTCAATACCAGTAAGTCCTACCCGACAGAAATCACTGGGGACACCGCCTAATGCATCCCGTTCCCAGACAGGTTCCAAGTGGTTTGGTGTCGGTCGCACAAGAAGATATGACAAGGAGCTCTCACAAACCAAGACACCGACACTGCTTTCAGGGCCGGCATGTTACACGAGTTCAAAACTCTTGTTGTCTCGACTTGATAGCGGCTGGTGGACTGATGCCAATGAGTTCAGCAAACCACTAATGTGCCCAACTTCTACCAATTGAATGCACGTTGGTTCCTTGAGTCACCTCTTCAATCCTTCGCCTCGTCAATCACTCCCAAAAATCGACCACCACCTTTTGAGGGACCGCATTCGTCATATCCACCAAACCACTAAGAAGACAAACAGCTGTACTTTACTCTACTACAGATACTGAGTTCATCCACATATTTCGGGTCCACTCTTCAAGTGCTGCTCTGAAAAATGTAGCATTGCTCCGTTTCCCTACCAAAGCAGTAAGAAATCGCTCAGTCCAAGCACCCGTCTGACAGAATGCAGCGGATCCGTCTAGATTTACACGCCTGACTTTGTTTTCAAAAGTCACTTTCGCCAGCATTCATCCAGCTCTACCTTCACATGCCGACTGGTATCCCGATCTCCGTCGACTCTTGTCCTTTATCCGCCCCCTACAATCTCTCCCGACGCATGCCTCCAATTCCCGTTCCAAGCCTTCAGTTGCCGTAGAATGCCAGCGCCAATGTCGACACAGCCGTAAGACCAACCGCAGTCCAACCACTCTGGATGACCTTCTTGTTGTTGATACCGATGGCGAAGTCCCAAGCAATGTGCCTGAGGCCGTTGATGCAGTGGTAGGTGAAAGGGAGGGCGGCGATGGTCTTGACGCCAACCTTGGCGGCGACGGGCCAGGCGGCGACGGCGGCGGCGAGCGACTGGGACTCGAGGTGCCAGCCGGTGAGGGGGGCAATGGTGTAGGCCATGAAGAAGAGGTACACGCCACCGGAAACGGCGACTCCGGTGATACGGTGGAAGCCCGAGCCGTACCAAGTGATCTGCGGCTTGTAGATGGTCAGGTGCGGCGCGACGGGGCGGTTCAAGCGCTGCTTCTCCAGGATGTGGTTGCTCTCGGCGGCGGGAATGTTCTGGGTTGCGACGGGTCTGGCGCAGCGGGAGGAGATTGGTTAGCTTTGCGTTGTCAAATGAGTTCGAGCGGCGACAGAGACGGGGGCATTGGCCGGAGAGGCATTGGCGGAGGAGTATGGGCGCGGGTGGTGGTACCTCGACTGCATCAGGATCCCGGCGGGTGCAGCAATGCCGCGGGGACCGGCAGCGCGGCGCAGGGAGGCCTGGAAGGCACGCTGGGCAAGCATGATGGCGGGCGGAAGACGGACGGCGGGGTGGTGGAGCGGAGAGATGCGGCGGCTGGCAGGGCTCGTCTCGTCGCGATGGGAGCGGCTTCTTGGAGCAGTGAAGTGGTGCAGCAACGATGATGGGATGGCTGCTGGACGAGCGGCCAAGACCGGGCTGCCGTGAGCGTCCAGCCGAGGATGAGTGGCCAATCACGACGTCGCTGATGAGAGCCGGGAGAACGGCGGCAAGTGGCCGGCGCTCGCTTCGCACGTGCCGTCAGTACAAAAAGCTGCGCGCGCACCAACGTCGTCTCTTCTCCTTCCAGGGACCTCAACACCGCCTCTGGACGCCTTCGGGAGAGTGAAGCCAGGCAGTGGGCCGCCGCGGCTGGCGTCATGTCAGCCATGAGCGGCCGTTGCGAGAGTCCCCAGAGGGACAACCCGTCGTTAATCGCGCATTTTAATCCAGTCAATGATTTCGTGCGTTTCATATCAGGGTGACATATACTACGAGCACGAATGAATGCGAATATCAGAGACGGCTGGTTCGCGGGCCAAATGCTGCTGTGCGGATGCGTGGCCGAGGTGCTATACGTGGCTGGCGCGCGGGGTGCGCGTTACCCAGCAGTTGTGCAGCTCGGCAGCTTCACGAGACAGTCACAGCTTGTTGCATGTTGTATGTCGTGGCCCATTGCATGCTTGCTCCTGCCTTGCTCGCTGCATTGTCGTTGGTGAACAACAGCACGCGTAGAGCGTCTTGCCATTGACCACGTCCTTGAGGCTGAAAAATTTTCCCAACTCCGTCATTTACCTAAATCCAACCACGTCCTGGCCACAACTGCGTGCCATGATGACGCCCGCAAAGCTAGTCGGGGAAGCTGACCTGTCACTCCCCAGCGATTCCTACATATACTCTCTGAGGCCAACGGCCACGGCACTCGCAGCCCTGTCATCCGATGACTCGCTACGCATCTTTGATACCAAGACCTTGCAGCTGCTTCCGGGCGGTGTCATAAGCCGTGTCCACGAAAGCGTTACCTGCCTGGAGCCATACAGTGACGAAGGCAATGTCCTGGCCACCGCCGGCCGAGATGGCTTGGTTAAATGCTGGGACCGCCGCACCAGGAAAGCTGTCATGGACTTCCGAGTCCGTAAGTTCGCCCTGAAAAGCAATTGATAAACAGCACTAACACACGTGCACATAGCGAAACCGCAAGGTCTATCCGCCCTTGAAGTGAGCTCCGCCCATCATGCCATCATTGCCGGCACTGAGCTCGAGGACCGTGGCCCGGGCGACTCTTTCATCTACGCCTGGGACGCGCGCAACCCCTCCACGCCACGCCTTACCTTGGCCGAGAGCCACACCGATTCCATCACCGAGCTCTCGCTGCACCCTACCAACCCATCCACCCTTCTCTCAGCCAGCACGGACGGCCTAGTCAGCATCTTCGACCTGACACAGAGTGACGAGGATGAGGCCCTACGCCAGGTTATCAACCACCACTCCGCTGTGCACCATGCCGGCTTCGCCTCGCCGACGGACGTGTACGTCTTCGGGACGGACGAGACGCTGGCATTTTACCAGTACCAGGACTCGGATGACCCGAGCCCAGAGCTGACCCCCGTCAAGATTGGGGATGTGAGAGAGAAGCTGACTTGCGAATACGTCGTGAACGTGTATGGGAGCGCGGGGGCAAATGTGGTTGTTGCTGGAAACCACAGGTACTTTTTCCTATACCGCCTTCTGATCTTTCCCTTTACTCGCCCGGGTTGTCTAACTCTGAACAGCGAGCAACGACTGGACCTCCTACCTCTCCACGGCCCGCCGGCTGGGAAACCGCTCGACTACTCCTGCTCGCTCGAAGACTGCGTCCGTCTTCCGGGTGCTCATGGCGAAGAGATCGTTCGCGATGTCTTCATTGACTCGCAGGCAAGCATTTCCCCTACTGTCCCGATCGCGGCGCACACAATTGACAATAAAGCAGTCATCCACGATATTCACCTGCGGTGAAGACGGCAGAGTCCGCTCCTGGCGTGCTGAGGCGTTCGGCGGCGAACTGCAGCAGGAGGCAGCGACAGAAGAGAAGAAGTCCAGCAAGGAGAAGAAGCACAAGAAGAAAGACAAGGAAAAGGGCAAGGAAAGATTCAAGCCCTACTGATATCCTTGCCGGACTCGGAAGCGAAGGACCATTAAGCAGTGCTTGGAAGTGCCGGGGCTGCCATTGGACCTTGAGTACCTTAGCAAGCTCTGCTGTTTCTACCTTACTATCCGAGCTTTCCGATATCAAAGCAGCGCTGGAGAGGAACTGACCTTCCGGAAGAGGAAACCCGGATGCTTCGGCGCTTTCCCCATGTAAAAGCACGATCGAGGGAAAGGCGCCCGGTTGAAAAATGCTCGTCGCAACAGATAGACTAGCGAGATACCCCGTGCAGCGATCAGCGGTGGTATGACGCACTGCAATAATACCCGGCGCTTCCAGCATAAAGAATCAACACGAGCGCCGACCGACGATCGTCCTTCGCGAATCCCAATGATTCCCCAGTTTTCCTGAAACACCTTCCTATTCTAACTGCCCGTATTCCGACACTGCCCAAGAATATACCGCCAATCAACTCTCAACGAGAGGACGCGTGGCGGCATCCTCTTATTGCTTGGATCGGAACACAATCATTATTGTCGTGTCCTCTAATTGTTATGCCTCGCTTGGAGTTCTGAGAAACCGCCTTCTCACTAGATCGTCCCTCTTCTTCTAGATGACGTAGTGTTATTTCTCGCACCCGTCTATAGCTCGCACTGGCGCTCATTAGGATGATCATCACCATGTCACTACCCGCGTGCGGTGTCGAAACTCCTGGGCAACATGGAAAGGTGGATTCAGGAACTATTCCTTATCACCGGAAGACTGACAAGAGTGAGCGTCCAATGAATTCACATTACCAGTATAGGAAGCTGAGAAAGGTTGTGCAACTCTGCATCTTAAGAAACAATTCAGATTCCTGCTCCTTGAGAATGAAGCCAGATTTTCCACGGCGACACCTTTCAAGCTCGGATTGGAGCGATGATGTATGCACCCAACCAGCGCCGAGGCATCAACGTTCATGGAACGTGGACCCTGGCCCAATATAGTAACAATCCTACCCGCACACCAGCTACCACCGAGCGCAGTCATGGATTACTACGTGTATAACCATAGATCGCATTTGTGTCAGTGACTCATTCTCGCCCCAACCGGAAGATGCCACCATCTGGTTGAACAGTGACCCATTCCACGCCGCACGTGTGCAAAGTAAGTCTGAACGTGGAAAAATCCGATGAGATTTGCAAGTACGCCTTGATTTCGCCACTCTTTCTTCGCTCGCCACAGATCATCTGATAGTGACCACAAGAGAAAATGACAGAACTCTTCGAAAAAGACAATCTCTCGCTTGCTTGAAAGGCTCCGCTAACTTAACCAGCTCGTACTGCCACCTGTCTCCTTCGTTTCCTCGCGTACCGTTGCCAGCCGCTTCCGTGCTCCTTTTTGACCCTTCACTTCCTTTCCTCTGCTACTCTCGTTGCCATGCACAAGGAAGAAAGGAAGAGAAAAAGGCAAAATCCAATCCAGCCCGGAGTAACCAAAGCAACCAACAAGACTTTTAACCCCTCGTGTGAAAAGAAGTGCAATATTCCATCCCCGTAGTCTCCCCTTTCCTCATACAAAATTTAATAATAGTCTGAAAAACCAAGAAATCCCCTCAACCGCCGGCTGATGAAGATGCTGGGTCTGTGGGTAGTCCATGGTGCTGGTACTCGGCTTCGGGTGGCCGGATGCAAATGCGGAGCATGTGAAAAAATGAAAAAATTAAGGGTTCATTACGCCATGGAACGCCGAGATGAGTGGTTGATGCCGTGCCGTAGTATGAGGATGTGTACAGGGTACAGGAAAAGAACGCGCGGGTTTCGGCGCGCGATGCGCAGATCAGTTCCAGAGAAGAGGCGGCCAAAATGTCGGGTGACTTCGTTGTCGCCGAAGATCGGGGTGTCGGAAATTGAATGCCTTATGAGGATGGTTGGCTGTGGAGGGCCCGAAAGATCGCCTTAGCGTGAGGCCTCGTAATGCATCCAGCATATTGTTGCTTCCCCTACAAAGATCTTGCGCAAATGATACGTTGAACATCGAAAGTCATGTCTCTCAGATCTCACCCTGCTGGATCCTCTTGACAGGATGCAACAGCATGCCGGGTAGGCACATGCGTCCACCTACTACCGGCTGTTCTGAGTCTCTGTTGTCACTGCCACCGACCTTGACGCGCTCGCCGCCCTGGCCATGCTCCTCTTCTTGGCCGCCGACGATCTTCTCAGGCTCGCCCCATTCGTGAATCTTGACCTTCCAGCCTAACCATCTCCTGTAGATGTCCTTGGGGAAGCGGGAGCTGAAATACCACGACCAGCCATAGTAGTTGTGCTCGCGGTCACCGTTGTAAGGGGAATCGGGTCCCTCAGACCAGCCAATCGGGTTGAAGTCGCCGTCCAGGTTGGCGTTGAAGATGGCGTCGATGTAATGCGGTGGCCACACGCGGTCGAACCAGATAGGTTGAGGCGCGTACACAGCCTTGAGACCGTGCTGGAGTGCGACAGTTGCCGGCCACATTTCAGCCTGCATGCAGCGACCAACCTTGTTCTCAATGTGCATCGTGTGAAGCATGCGCTTGCTGAACCGCGCAACCGTGTTGATGAAAATGCGGCGAGGAATGGTGACGAAACGGGGGTCTGTGTAGGCGTTGTCGTACGGGTCGACGCTGAAGTCAGGGTGGAGGCCAGGAATGTAGTTCCAGATCTTGTCGCGATAAGACCAGTACGTGCGAACCGGGTCAAACATTGGCAGAAGCGTGATGAGATCCGCCTCCTCGCCAACGCCCCATTCGTAGTCGTCGGCAGTCATCTCATGCGGCGGCATCGGGCCCACAGGCGTCTGCATGGGAGAGTAGGGCTGCGGTCCCCAAACAGGGCTGGGAACAGAACCTTGGCTCCAAGCGTCTTCGACAGCCTGGTTCGTGTCGTTGAAGTAGGTCTCATAGTCGCCATGAAGACCAGGAATGTAATAGCGCTTGTTTCGCTCCCAAAGGTACTTGCGAGGAGAGGTTCTGGCGAAGTCCTGGATCTTGGAGAGGAAGTGATAGTGCTGGCCCGTGTAACGAGCATCCGTCTCCCAGTTCCAGACGTAGTCGAACTCCGGATGCGTCTTGCTGAACCACTGGATAGGCATGAACTGGTGCCAGTACACCTGCCAGTCAGTAACCTCGGGATACGCCTTCTGGCAGATATCCTCGTTCCAAAGGATGGAGATGCTGCGGAGTTCGGTGGGAACGACCTTCTTGAGCATGTCATCGTAAGCCTGCGGGTCGTCGAAGATGGGGACAGTGCGGTCCTTGACGTTCACGAAGAGGAACACCTGGAATTCGCCGCCGGAGAAAAGAGAAGTCTCCTGGATCATGGCACGGATTGCCTGAAGATCGTTGTCGGTGTAGGTGTAACCTTCCCAGGTCCGGATCAGGATGGCAGTGCGCGAGTGGTACTTCTGTTTAATCTCGCCCTTCATCTCACGGGCAGTGAGTTCGGTGCTGTACGCAGAGTTGCTCAGCGTGTCAACATCAATCTCCGGAATGTCGAGACCAGGCTGCAAATTGACTTCCTTGGTGCGAGCCTGAGGGGTGAAACGCTCGTGGTTGCGCTCCACGCACTGGTTCTGCAGCTTTCCCCAGTTGACCTTGCGCCAGATAACCTGCTGTTCTTGAACAGGCTCCCAGTCGGGCAGATCGTACTCATCGGCACCGAATCCGTAGGCGCCGTAGCGGCCATAGCGATCGAAGCAAACGTTTGCATCCAGACCCAACCCCTCAATCGTGCCGGTCGAGGGCTTCGGGAACTGGCTCGAGACCTCAGGGTAAGCCTTGACCAAATCCAAGTAACTCTCGTTGAGCGGCTTTCCACGCGGGCCTTGGCACGCCACGTAGTCACCCTTCCACTCCTTCTTCCACTCAGGGCCATTGTATTCGGGGTACGGGAGGTACGGCTTCGGCTCAGTGGCCTTCTTGAGGGACTTGACGCCCTGTGTGTAATAGCCACGCTCACTTTATATTCATTATTATCCTTCTTTCTTCCCAAATCGAAGCGGGATACTTACGCTGGGAACGCCTCCCATCTGTTGGGGTCGTAGTCGCGAGCAACGTAGTCCTGGTAGGCCGGCCAATGCGATGGGTCGGGCTCGGGCCGGCTCCAGATGAGCATCTTGTTCAGGTACTGGCGCATGTTCGAGACGGGAGACAGCTTCTTGGTCTGCGTGATGCCCGATTCCTTGCTCGTGTTGATGACATCGTGGAAAACGTGCCAGCTACTGCCGGAGCCCGGCTTCGAGGCTGGTGTCGAGGACGAAGCGGCGCCGGTTTCGGTGGCAGCGGGCAGCGAAGTCGAGGACTTCTCCTTGAGAGCCTGAGGGACAGTCAGCTCGCCGCTGGACGCGGTCGGTATCGGATTGAGACTTACCGCCGACGAGGGGAAAGAGTAGTGCTGGTGCCATTCCTTGTCAGTGTCCTCGGCGGCGTCCTGCGCCGGCAACGAGTCCTCGGAGGTGAGGTGCTCCTGCGGGGGCTCCGCGGCGTACTTCTCGTTCGAGACGGTGTTCTCGAGCGAGACGACGCGGTCGTCCAGATAGTTTGTGGCAAAGGAGCTGCGCAGGGACAGGAAGAGCAAGCAGACGGCGACGAAGACCACAAGGACCAGCTTGCGCGGTCCCACGGCCGAGACTAGCATGCTGGGCGTGTGGAAGTATGCAGATTAGGATCGGGTGGTAGGCTGGGTGAAGAGAGTGAACGCAGCCGGCAGTCGGCGCGATATCAGACAGGTCGGGGCTCGGTCAGCGCGGAGGTCCTCTAGGCCAGCATGTCGGGGCGGCGCGGAGTGTGGTGAGAGGCTGGGCGGACCGCGATCGAACCTGTGCAGCGAGGGGACAGGTGTTGGAGAGGCTTGCGCGCAGGGATTGGGGGGCGCTGGCGGTTTTTCTTCAGCGGCGGCGGCGTTCGAGGAGCAATTCTGGCGCTACCGCGCTACTGCCACTGCCTGGGGGGCACCAGGGCCGAGCGGACGGGGCCTCCCCTCGTCGCTGTAGCAAGGCGCCCAAACGCCCTGGATCCCGGCAGCACAGGGCAGGTCTAACGCGGCGCGTTTCGACCGCCGGACTGCCGCCCGCCATTGGCCGGCATCGCGCCCGCGGGTCGGCTGCGCCAGCTCTACCAAACGCGTCATCCAGAAGCTGTGCCTTACAGACGCCGCAGCACCACTGCCTCGCTGCAACCGCCCCTCGGCGGCGGCGGCGGGCTGTCTATCTGAGGCAACGCGAGGCAGGGCCGCCTCCCGCGCCGATCCTGTGCTGCTATCAGTCGAGAGTGGCCATGACGGCAAGATCGTCAGGAGGGCCCGCGACGGTGTCCAATCCCCATGTTTCGCGCCCCTCACGCCCACCGCTGCCCCGACTTCGCTGTCACGGACAGACTCGCTACGGGCGCGCTGAGATTTGGATAAACGTCGCGCGCTGCGCCATTGGCCGCCGGTCCCAGGCCGGCTGCGCTCCTCCCGCCGTCCCTTTTCACTCGGTCCGCCCCTGGCCGCCGTTTCGGCTGGCGGGCCCGCTGCAATTTTGTGCTGCCCGGCAACCTGCCACCGACATGTGCTGCAAGGAGCGCGGAGCAGCTCGCGAGGGGAGCGATCGCCAGCGGCCAGCATGCGTCGTGCGAAGCGGTCAAGCTTTGCTGCCGTGGGCGGTGCGGCTGGACGCTGGACGCTGGACGAGCTGGGCAGCTGAAGTGCCATCCACGGGAGTTGGGCTGGGCCACAGCGCGGCCCCAAGACTTCGCCGCCACTAGCAGACACGCGTCGAATCGCTGTCAGAATCCAACAACGGCCGACTAAAAATGGCGGGTGTTGTTGTGCTGACTGCCCGTTGCCGTTGCCGTCGAAGCTTCGGCGTCGTGCGCCTTCCCGCGCAGATCGCCTCCATTTGCGTGCTCGCAGCAGCCGGGGCGAGTCAACTGCTTGCCCACAGCGGAAGGTCAGTGAGACGGCGGGGCTCTCTCGTGTAGCCTGCGCGCAATCACCTCACGGCATCCGTCCGGACGGCCCGCCGGCGACGCGTGATGCTGCTCCCCAGGAATGAGACTGCCTCCTGTCATAGCCGCAGGTTGATGGCCAGAGATTGCGCACCAACGGCTAGGAGGGTGTCTGCATGCGAGCGGACAAGCTCATATGAAACCAATGTACACCTGGCGCGTGGGCTGGTGTTTTCTCCGGTGCTCCTCGCCTGCTCGCACCCTGGCTTCGCGCCCATGCGGGTGCCTCTGCTGCATGCCGGGTTAAAATAGGCAATGCCCTATCGTGGCTCATCTTGCTCCTTGCTTGCGTGCTCACTCCCCGGACGTGCCAAGCCTGACCCGGCGCCGTGGTTAGGCTCGATAACCGTTTCTGTGCTCTGCTCGACACGCCGCTTATCAGTCAGTGCAAGGAGTGCATAGAGAAAAGGCAGGTTGTCGCTTTTCCACCTGCCCGAGCGGCTTCTCCTATCTCCACAGGAACACTGCGCGGCGAGTACGTAGTGCGAATCTCGGATGGCTGCAGGTGGCGTTCGACATCTATTAGGAGTAAACGAGGTATCACTCTGGATCAAGGGTCATGTAGGCATCCGCTCCACTCGTAACAGGCACCCAAGGAACACCCGATATCTGCTGAACTCTTAGACCCTTCTCCCGCTGAAAAAAAAAAAAAAAAAGATCGCTTATTCTCCCAAAAATTACCGATGGTGGGCGGGGACACGGCGTCCTCAGTCGCAATCTAGCCATTCCCGTATTCTCTTGCCTCGTTTGATGAGAGGGGACCTCGTCTTGACGAACGGCCTTACGTGGATGTTCCTTCCTGTTGTTCTTGCCACTCGATGGGTGGTTGCCGCAAAAGTCACCATTCGCTGAGATTATGGAGTACCGCCAGGCGTGCGGGCATCATGATGCGCTGATCGCATTGGACCGGAGTTGAAACAATGTCGTCACGTTGAAACACGCAGCAGGGCCGGGTTGACGACGGCATTTAGAGAACCTCTCTGTTCCCTGCAAGGCTAAGAAACAAGCAATTTTAGACTTCTGGATCCCGGCGGAAAAAAGAACCGCACTGTCGTAATATCGGCTGCTCCACTCACCGGCACGTTTTGCCCTGAGTTGCTGACTAGAGCAGTTCCAATTCCCACTTCGCGTCGTATCATCAATGTCGAACTCGCTAGCGCGGTCTTTGGAAAATGCTAAGCTTTGGCTTTGCCTGGATGCGGTCCTAGGAGCGGGCATGTTATTGCGGCTCCACTCGGTATCGCTCCACCACGGTGGACGGAGCCGTCTATCTGAAGCACAGCCGAGAATGAGATCTGGTGTTGAAGGGCCTCCTGTGGCGCGCAATCGTCATCTTAAGTATCTCACAGCCCCAGCGGCTTTGGGTCTCGTTACATGCCGGCGTGTTGCTGCGAACCAGGGCTCTGTAAAAGGGGGCGCCAGTGAGCACACTAGCGAAGTGACTCTTTTATTAGACGCCTCTTGACCTGGTGCGGAAGCCCGGGAGCGCGCGCTAGTAACTGGAGGCTTGCAGGTACCTGTAAAGAAGTGCCAAGAATACGCTTTTCTCCCGTCTGACTGACCCCGTGGTTTGCCGTAACTAAATGTACATTTCTCTATGGTACAACGCTGTATGCCTCATGCCTTGGAGATGCCGAGCGGCATCAGTATCTTGCTCCGGACCGTCCTGGTTGCAACCTCGCCGCCCTTCTGCATCGCCAGCGCGCCGATAATGGCGTACAAAGTCTGCGCGAGAACGACGTCTATACCGGAGCCTTCGAGGTTGTCCGCCTAGTTCCACCCGAAACAAGTCAGCCGGGTCCAAGGCTATTTATGCCTTGGCAGAGCAATTCCCATGGACTCACCTTCTTAGGCTTCCACCGCATCACCGGTTCAAAGCCGTATTCTCTAGCCAGACCGGCCAGCCTGGATTTGGACAGAACCTCCTCCTTAGATTTCGAAGAAAGATTTTGCAACCCAGCCAGCTGAGTATGCTGGAAAGGCTCACGCCCGTAACGATCGTCCCTACGCGGGCCTTTAGGCATGTTCAACAGCGCCAGCGATGTTTGAAGCTCGACGATGCGTTTTCCTGCAGCACTCATTAGCCAATTGATCTGTTGCACGGGAAGGCGTGCAATTCTCCGCATACCCAGATATGCCAGCCGGTCGTTGAAGCCTCGCCTTCCGTGATCGAAGCTCTTATGCGTCACCGCCAGCCACTTGATCTCCTCGGACAAGAAGGTGTCCCCAGTCTTGCCCAGCATACGCGTGTAGGCGTCGTCGAGCTTGCGCGGATCCTCATTGACCGTCCACTCGTTGCCGGGCTTGATAGGCCGTAGCCTAATGGGCGCCACCATTGCGCGGGGCGTCTGCTTCCATCGGGGCACATCAACCGGATCCAGTGCGGGCTTGGGGTCATGGATCTGGGCTGGGGTGACATAGTGGCGGGTGGATGCGATCCCGGTGGTGGACGGCGATGCTGCGGCCGCGGAGACGACGGCTTGGGCGGGCGACGGCGGCGAACGGGCGGAGCGACGAACAGCCGACCTGGCGGTGCCGAGAAGTGGTCTGAGAGGAGTTTGCGAAGCCATTGGGACGGGAGACGCGGCAGTAGGGCCGGTGGTGAGTAGCGGCGACGGGGTGGAGCGTGTGAAGTGTCGTGCACTGCAGGTCAAAAAGTTCGGCGATCCTTTCTCGCCGATGATGAACCCTGGGCAGACGCGCCGCGCCAAAACCCCAGCTCCAGCCCCAGCTCCCTTCACTCTTTTCCCTCGTCCACGCCGCTCGATATGGCTGACGCGCCCGCCGCAAGCAATGTGTCACTGAGCGACCTCCTGGCTGAGACACTGCCCCAAGGTGCCAATTTCACCTGCTACCATATTTCAACGCCGCCAACAAAATGCGGCCCCATCTTCTCAGCACCGCCAGGCGCGCGTCCCGAACGCACCTACTGCGAGTCTCACTTCCTGAACGTGTCGATCACGCCAGATGACCAGCAGCAGCAAAGGGACCAGAGGGAAACCGGCGAGGTCTTGGTTTTTGCTATCGAAGTGCTAATCTACACAACATCGCATCTGACAACCATCTTCGTATCCAAAGCAGACTCGACCGGTTACCTATCACTGCTCCAACTTCCGCGCACATCCTCTTCGCCCATCCGTGTTATATCCACTACCTTCGTGTCCTGGCTCGTCAGGCATCGGCAGCGTCCGGCCTCGCGCCTGGTCGTCTCGCTCTTCGCGCGCTCTCAGGACCAATATCTCTTTCCCGGCAGCATCGAGAATCCCGACAAGCACGTCGCCGACGATACCGCACTGGTCAAGTGGTGGTGTAAAGTGCTGGACCCGGTACTGCGCACTTATACGGCGCCTGCCTCGGAGACCACGGCGGAGAAGGCTCAGACAACCGCTCAAGGACACCTGATAATCCCAGGCTTCGAGCGCAACGAGACTCTGCGCTTCTTCCCGCCCAGTGTGCGCGCCGATCCGCCAGAGCAAAAGCGTTGGAAGCATGGCCACCCGCTGCTTGATATCTCGAGAAATCCCACCGCGCCGCCGCGCTGCTTGATCCCACACTTTCCCGACGACCCCAAGTCGCGCTACATGGACGAGCTGGACGATGAGCTGCCTGATGGCGGCAACGCCTCGGTCACGAGCCCGAGTCGCGGGACAGGTCTGTGGCGGAGCGTGAGGAGCTTGGAGCAGTTCTGGGAGATGATGTCGTTCCGGCAAGAGTGCTCGTCCGGACGGCTGGTTGGCTTCATCTGGGTGGTCTTCACGCCCGCCGATGTCGACACCACTTCCGAGACATCGGACAATGCGGACGGCGCACCGCTTGGCTCGCCGAGCCAGTCGCAGCAGCCCATAATAAACTCCCTCGCCGAGATGCTTGCCCAGCCACCCACTACTCCTTCCAGGAGGGACAAGAAATCCTCCTCTACCCGATCGTCATCCCGCACACCACGCCGCCGTTCGAGCAAGCTCACCGGCCCTGTCGTTCCTCGCCTGCCCCGCATCAAATCCAGCTCTTCTCAGACGTCAAACCCCGACAATGCTACCACAACATCTGCTTCTTCCACCACCGGCCCTTCCTCTTCCTCAATACCTGAATCGTCGCTCTACTATGTATGGCCTCAGCATTCGCGCGGCACCCTAGTTCTCGACGAGAAAGACTACAAGCGCGCAACGGACCTGCTGCTGAATCACAACTTCGCCGAACGCGCCATAGCAGTCGTCAGTACGCGTAAGTGGATTGAGGAGGTGGCCGTGCTGGGCTCGAGAGGAGGAAATGCCGACTGGGGGGTGGCTGTCGTGGGGCGGAACGCTTCTGCCATTGCTACCGCTATTACTTCTACTACTACGGCGGATGGTGCGCAAAACGGTAGCGGCGGCGGGCAGATGGTAAATACGCTGAACACGTCGATGGTGCGAAAGAAGAGGAAAGGTGGGGATGAGGGCGTGCAGCAGCAGCAGCAGCGACCAACACCAGACGTCAAGGCAGAAGTGGCAGCTGGCGTCAACGTATTGTCTGCGGGTATGCTTAGGAAGAAGCCGAAGACGGGTGATGATGCTTCTCCAGCTACTCTCCAACATGCCGAATCGTCAGCGGCAACCGTGGCGGATGAACCGGTCAATGTTTTGAGCGGTAACATGATCCGGAAGAAACCGAAGGCGTGAGTAGGAAGTTTACGCTTCCTCATTTCGTTTAGTCCCTTTTTTATTTATTTTTTTTGGAAAGACGTCGATTGGGCCGTCTAAGTTTCTTTATTTCTCGCTTTCCATTTGATTTACTTATTCAAGATCTGGTGGCTTGGTGGCACGAGGATTGGATATCCCACGGTTTTTTCTGCGAGGAGTTATGTGCTTGGGAGATAGGATATATACCTTAATAATTGCTTTAGTTTGCCTTTCTGGCCTCTGGCGATTGGAGAAAGAGTAGGAGAGTTTCGGATCTGCGGTTGACCGGTCAGGAAAGCGACCTCGATGAGGTATGCACTAGGATGAATCGAAATGTAAACCTTTTTTCTTTCTCATGTTTTGAACCTTTTAGATCGAGAATGGGTTGAAGCTGGAAGATTAAGCATCACCACACTAATTCCGAAAAAAGGTAGACCCAAACAACGGGATAACTTAGAGAGGAAGGGAGAAAGTCACCGTCTGGGGATTTACCAAGGAACCAACCTCCAGCCGCTCCCGATGGTATACCGGAAGGGTGCTCTAACGGTGATGATGGAGAATGATAATTAGGCTATTTATGTAGTAGTGGGGAGGTTACTGCACTGAGGAACGTGAAGATACGAGCGAAGCATGTGATATATGCATGTGAACGTGGGGGTGAACGTGCGGGTGAGGCCGCCGGGCCGGGCCTAGACGCCGTCACTATCGCACCCTAATCGCCGTTGATATGCACTACACATGTGAAGAAGAGGCTGTAACGATAGCAACGAGCATGTGTAGGTAATCTAGCATGAGTGAGTCAACTTCTCTATGAAGCCACTCAAGATAGCATTCCCGAATCGCGCAAATCAAGCCAGATATCCAACTTACCCACATATTCACCTCATGGCAACGCTGCCCCAGAATCTTTCAATCCAAGCATTTTTCTCGCGCTCCACATCACCAGCCTTCACCAAGTCATCCAAAATTCGCCAATCAAACACCCCTGTCAACCCATTCCTAGATCTCCTTTCACCATCCAACGCGCCAACAACCCCTTCCACCCCCATCACAACTCCCTCACACTCCTTCGCTCTCGTCGGCTCGACCAATGCGATCCTGTCATACCCTTCGTATGCTTGACTCTCAGCGACGGTGCTGCCTTGACTATGGTACTGCAATGGCGAACCTTCTCCGCGGCGCCAGTGCTCAAGGTCATCGATGATGATGGGGGCATGAGGAGTGTAGTGCTCTTTCAGGGTTCGATGGAGCGGGTGATGGCGTTGTTGGAGGGAGGGCGCGAGATATATGACGGTTTGGGTGAGGTCGTAAGGTATGGGAAGGAGAAGGGGTGAGTTGGCGTTGATAGTAGTAGTAGTCTTATGGTTGCAGGTGGACGACATTGGTTCGGCGGCAGGGGTCGTGGCAGTAATGCTGCGGCTGTTGTTTGCTTCGCTGATGAGCATTGATGGAGGAAGGCGAGGGCGCGCGTAGACAGCGGAGCGCCACTTTGGCAACTTGCGCGGGGTAGAGCCTATGTCAAAGTCGTCGATGGAGCCAGTGGCGGGGCGTTTCAGTCCTTTCCCAGGAGTTCCTGTTGTGATGCTCGGGCCTGTGGTAAGCCGTCTGTTGGTCCTTGTTGCATCTGATTGGGACGGGATATTTTCTTTGTTGCTAGGGACTGGTGGTGTTGCTACAATTGGCGGTGAAGATGATGGAGGGCTTGCAGGAAGTGTTGATAAGGCTATAGCCACGACTTCTCGCTCGGGAGCGCGGTCATTTAGTGAAGATGTGGGAGGTGTTGGCATAGAATGGCCGTCAAACATGGGGATTGGCGGGAGCATAAATGCTGAAGCATAAATAGAATCTGTCCGTGAAGGGAGCCGTTCTTCAGGCTCCCTACTCGCCTCTGTAGACGTAGTCATCTTCAGTGCGCGTTGTCTGACAATGATGTCTTGGGCATCCTTCTGCTGCTGTAGGGGGGTCTTGACTGTCGCGTTCTTCACCGCGGCATTGCGGGAACGTGCAGAGGCAACGCTGGAACGAGCATCCATGATGTCGCTGGGAGGATCTACGCGCGGCCGCGCAACTCTTCGCAAGGTTTCGTGTCTGTTGGAGAAGTCCTCCATCGATTTCTGTCCCCCCAATCCATTACTTTGTTGGTGCAAGCTAATGGCTTCTCGCCGTTCATAGAATGATAGTTGCTCTTCAGGTGCATCTTCATTTACCAAAGTGCCCTCATTGCTGTCGCATCCCCCGGTAAGGGATTCCACAGGCGATTCGTGCACGAGATTCTGGGGCAGATATGGCTGCGACTGTGTCCGACGCGTGGTGTTTGGGCCACCTCGGCGCGGTGAACCCTCAGTATCTGCTTGTGGTTGTGGCCTTTTCCCAGAATTGAAGCCTATCGGGGCAGTAGTAACCGCAAATGGCGCAGCAGGCTTTCGCTTCGGTGGCGAAATTGCGGGCAATGTCTGCGGGGCAGGTTGTCTGGCTGCGTCGGGAGAAGTAACAATAGTCTCAGTCCACTGCGTCGACTGCTGAGACACGGGCGTGGCTTCTTTTGCGAAGTCGACAGCAACCATGGGACGTACTGCCGTGCTTCTAGCCTTGATCAACGCTGTCGCGGGGCTTGGTGTTTTGATAGATGCCGTACTCGAAGCAGTGCCGGAGGTATAAGTACGATCAACATCTTTGAGAGTCGCTAGCGGAGTGGTAGAAGTTCCCCCTGACTGAGGGGTAGAAGTAGTTTGCCTTGAGCGAAGGCTGCTAATATCTTGCGATCGACTCAACTTTGACATGAAATACTGAACCTTGTTTCGTATATCCTGTGACTCGTCGTCCGGGGGAGCTTCTCTTGCTTCGCGGGCGATTTGAGCAAGACCCTGCATGGTGATACAATCTTCCCATGAACGGTCCGTGTGGGTTCTGAGGACGCGCGGATGCCGTAACATGTGGAAATCTTCGTTCGGCGGCTTTTCGAAGCTACTACCAAGGACCTCAACCACCAGGGGTTCTGTGAACACCACGGATGGACGAGGATGTCTGCCGAATTGAATTGAAAATCGTTGGTCCATTTCGTCTTCGTCGTAATCCTCGCAATGAAACTGACCAATTTGGTTCAGATACTCGAGCTCTTTCGGTGGAATGCAGTGCGTTGCTGTAATGATTGCGACGATTCTGAACTTGGGCCTTGCTTGGTATGAGTTGTTATCGTCCACCAGACACCCAAGATAGAAATTCGTGAACTTCAGATTTCTCTGTCGGGACTTCTGTGCTTCGTGCACATCATAGCTGGCTGCTACTACTGCAAAGTCCGCCTGGTCTCTAGCACCACCCATATCAGTCATATAGTCCTGCTTGAGCTTGATAAACCCTCTGCACCAACTGCCAGTCTCGTCGCTGACAAGTGAAAAGTACGGGCTGTCCGGCTTTAAGATCAGACCCTCACAGCGGTAATACAAAGCGGCAGAGAATTGGTAAAGCAAACTCTTCTTTGCCTTAGGCTCTGAGAAGTCCAGAGGCTTCCACTCGACGGTTTTCGCCCTGCCTTCGATCTTGGTGACGACTTGTGAGAGCCGTTTCCGTCGCCTTGAATGAGGCAGTGCCATGGTTATCTCATCGTCCAAAAGAAGAATATCAAAGTAAAATATCATGAGATTCTCATATGGATGTGGCTGAGAGTCTTTGTCGGTGCCAAGAAAAGAGCCGGACCTTGAGACATGCTTCCTGATCTTGTCAAAATCCATGACTGCTTTCTCGAGCTGGTTGAACACGACCATCTCTCCGAGAAGGATGCACTTGGAGTTGAACTGACACTCAGCAGTGCCAATCCTCAGACTGTTGCTGATTGCGGGAAGGAGGTTGATGCGGTCCCTGGTGGCGTCTTTGCCATTCTTGGAAAATATCTGAATTGGATTTTGCTTGTCCAGATCCACATGAGTCTCACAGAACTCTCCGTCGTACTTGCGTTCAATGACCCAGGTCGCATCGCCAGCCATCTGGAAGCAGTTCTTCATTGATCGGGCCTTGTACCAAGCAGGCCTGCCGATTTTGGTGCCGACCTTGGGTTTGAGATGCTGGGCTGCTTGTTCAAGCATGAGCTTCTGCGATAAAGGATCCGGTTTGGCATGGTAAAGAGCTAGCGGTCCTTTGAGCAGCATCATGGCAGCAGTATAGTCGTTTTGGAACTTCAGTAAGGACGGTAGCATGAAATGAAACTCGCTGAGCACGAGATTCTCGTCCAAGACTGCGCGGCCATAGTCTTTGAGGAATAAGCGGACGAACCACTTCTTGTCCCGTGAATGGATGCGCAGTAAGATGTCGGCAAGAATGTCCTGCGGGACATTTGCCGAGACGTGCTTTTGCACAGCTGGGCTGGAGAATCGAACTTGTGACGCAATATCGTGAAGTCCGCAATCGACTTTCTCGACTGTCAAGATGTCGCCCCTGGGTAACGGCTCGCTATCGTGGATCCTGTCAATCCTTTCAAGGCATTCGCCAAGGTCTCCTCGGCCCGGCAGCCTCCAGGTGCCCAGCTCCTTCACCTTCTCGGTCCTGAAATGAAGACAGCGCGCGACAAGCTTCTCCAGCCTGTTTGCTTTGATACTATAGACACGATCGGTGCGGGTGTGGGGGAACAGGGTAGAGAGGAGGGCGGCGCCATCGGTATTGGGGTGATCAATGTCCTTCCGATGGCGTCGAAACCAGCGTTCAATGGTGGTTCGCAGGAGAGAACGCTTGCGGTCGGGGAGGTAAGGCGGGTCGCGACATTCGATGTCCTCGATGGCCTGGAGCAGATCGCAGATCCAAGTGAATCGGAAAGGCATTATGAAGCAAGCAATGGGTATCCAAAATTAAGAAGTTCAAAGAAATGGTGAAGTCAGAAATGGGGTATCGGGCAAGTAGAGGCGGAAAGGTGCTATGGCGGTCGTGACGGCCTATACAGCGTAGACATCGGGTATTGAGGCGTGGGATGTGGTGGTGAGGACAGCGAGGTGAATTGCGCGGGTCGACACGAAGCGAGAGAGCGGGTGGACGCGAAGCGAGAGAGCGGGGCAGGTGAAAAGACGCGTCTTCTTTGTCGGGCAACGACCGCGCGGTCATGTGCGGGAAATGAGGGCGCTCGGACAATGAAATCGACGTCACTTCTTGTACCACCTTCTAGAAGCAATTCTGCCACTTCCTTTTCCCAGTCTGACCTTTGTAGCTTGATGGTTCGATGGGGCCCGGTCTCTCACCTCCCGTTCCGCTGCTACTCACCACAAATGATCGAGAGAATTGCATGTTTCGCAGTTGCAGGCAATGCCAGACTCCGTCAGCGGACCAGGAGGGGAGCCGAGGCTTGCCTCGTTACTTGACCATATGCAACAGAAGGGATGGATCGCGGCCTCAGCCGTTCCTGCCCGTTAAATACAGGGCGCTCCCACCCCGCTTTCGCCTGCCGCTTGCATCCTCGCCCACTTCCACCAGCGACGACAACAGCAGTTGCTGACCGCAACCATGTCCGGCTCCTTCAAGGATCGGAATATGGACCTCATCACACGAGGCTCCTACAAATCCACGCCGGGCGGCACCGCCATCTTTATCGGCCTCCGTGCACTAGACCCTCTCCTCCAATACGGCATCCTCGCCCACGGCCTAAGCGCCAACCTCCTCGATGCAGTCGGCCTCGGCGCACGCCCGCCCCCACTGCTGTCGCTGCGCACCGGCGTGCACCTGATCGACGTGCTCGACCTCAGCGCCCCGCGCCTGGCCCTGCTCGCAATGGCCGTCGGCTCCTCGCTCAAGCAGATCCATTGGCTGACCTTCCTCTCGCGCGAAGAATTCCCCGCCAAAGCCGCCCTCACCGTTGGCGTCTTCAACACTGTTGTCAACAGCATCAACACGCTCGCCTTCTGCTCCAGCCTCCTCACCACCGCCTCCCCGCCCCACGACATCAGCGAAAGCAGCCTCGCGCCCGTCGCCGTCGCTGGCTCCGTCCTCTACGTCGTCGGCCTCGCGATAGAGTGGATCTCCGAGATCCAGCGCGCGCGCTTCAAGGCCGACCCGGCCAACGAGGGCAAGCCGTACTCCGGCGGCTTGTGGCGGCTGGCCCGCCACATCAATTACGGCGGTTACTCGCTCTGGCGTGCAGGCTTTGCGATGACCGGCGGTGGCTGGGTCATGGGCTCGATTTTCGGCGGCTTCTACATGTGGGATTTTGCCACGAGGGCGATCCCGGTGCTGGATAGCTACTGTTCGAGGAGAGTGAGTGATTTCCCGCTTTCTTGTGACTATGATCACTTCTTGATCGTCGTTGTTCTTCGTTTGTCACTGGTTGCCACTGACGCGGTATGCAGTATGGCGAGGATTGGAAGAAGTTCAAGGAGCAGACACCGTATCGCCTGCTGCCCTTTATATACTAACGCAGAAGTCGAGCGTGCTACAGCTCATTGCCGATCTCGCTGGCTCGAAGGTGAGGAGAACATGACGAAATTGTAAGTCCATGTATGATTTGCTGTAGTTCGATGCTTGACTTGGTAAAGATATAAACTCCATCCATTTGTAGGGTTGACGTTTGATATACATAAGTTGGTTCTTGTGCAATGAGGCAGAGAATGGCAGCAGAAATCAGATAACGATAACAATGTATCCAACAACATGAAAGCACGACGAGTCTTTGAACAGCGGTGTCTTGGAATCTCTGGCACTGAAAAGCCAGGAGACAGAAGGTAGTAGATGAAATAGCACCCGGTAAAGGTTGTATCAACGTTCTGCAGGGACTGTGTTACTTCGGCAATATGCATGTTGCGATGCAGCCAGTTAGCCTACCCGTGACTTGCCCGCCCTGATCCCTCCCTGAGCCGTTTTCCAATCAAGAAAGTTAATATGCTCCTCAGCAGAGGAAAAGGTAAAGAGCATCTCATATTACACATTTCAATATCGAAGGCGGTGCACATATTGAAGGATGATCAAATCTCGAAAATCTAATACTTCCCTCATTTTCCCCATCACACGTCGAAAGCAGGCGAGACAAGCATCAGCACCGTGACCACAGGCGTAGCCGTGTCAACACCACCGATTGGTACGCTAGATGATTTCCAAAGAAAAGGCCGCATGCCCCGCGCGTAATCTTCCGCCCCGACTCCCGCTTGTCCACGACCCAACTAGCAAAAGTCTTCTCGCTCAATCAAGCAAACGGAGCGTGAAGGGACATGGGCAACAGTAGTAGAAACAAAAAATAGAAACAGAAGTAGTAAAAACAAGGTGGACTGCCAATAGCGCTAACCGCGAACCGCGCTTTCATACCCGGAAATTTATGTCGCAACCAACAACGGCCAGTTCTCGTGGCCCCTCATCATCATGACGCAACACAACTCCATCACATCACACTGTTACCCCTACATGTCGCAAAATCCGCAATTCATGTTCGGCAATCCCCGTGATCCCTTCCAAATTAGGTACCTCCGCCGACTTTCCCCGAGGAGAAGGGGGAAAGAACAATCGAGCCAGAAATAATACCGCACTCCCCTCACACTCATCATCATCATATATCACTGCATTCGGAAAAGGACAACGAAAATAGCGGCAAAGTATGGATTGTTGAATTGCGCGGTCTCAGTCCGGTACCACCCTGAATCCCTTCATTTCTTTCTGCTATCCCACAAAAAAAGCAATAGGGGGAGCCGCAAAGTTGAATCTATAATCCCATTTACGGGAAGCCTTCATCCCTGAGCTAACCACTGGTCGCTTCCGGGAAAGTAAAGGTGAAGAGAAAGAGAAAATAGCCAGCCATATGCAGCATGAGAAGCTTGGCTCGGCTTTGAAGAAGAAAGATATTGAAAGATAAGGTCTTGTGAACAATCCCGTGCTGGCAGGAAAGAACGACAAACCAAAGACTGACATGAAGAGTAGTAGAAGTCGACGCCCGTACCTGATGGGCATCTTTTGATCGTGAAGTCATAAATCTCGTTTCCCTTTTGTGTGTATCATCATTCACAGCACATAACCAAAAAAACGCCTGAATGTGACGGTCATACAGCTCACAGAGCCATGATGATCAGAGCAGTGAGGCCGCCCAGCGCCATGATGACCTTCGAGCCTTGGCCTCCAGCAGAGGCTGGTGCACTGGACCGCTTCGCGTGGGTAAAGGGTGCCACCATCTTGTGGTTCTCCTTGACTTCAGCTGCGTAAGCATGCGAAGACGCTTCAGCATGGGGAATGTCAACAGCATCGTGAGAACCATCCATTCCAGTGCCGTTCCAGTGGCCGGGGCCGCTTGGATATAACGTAGCGTACGCAGAAGCGACTACGGTAGTTTGAACGGCACTGGTCAGGGTGCTCGTGCCAGTTGTCCGGAGTGACTCAGGGCAGTTGGTGACGCCAGACGGGCAACCAGTGATTGTCGTGGTCTGTGTATACCAGACAGTTGAGGTTGAGCGGATGGTAGTCGTCGCCTTGGTTGTCGAGTCACTCGCAGCGATTTCCGCCAAAATGCTGACAGCAGTCGAACTTGGAGATTGGGCGGTAGCCTTGCTGCTACTATGTCCAGAAGTGACGGTATAGTAGATGGTAGATCCGGGGACCGTGGACGTAACCGTGACACAATCCTCCGATTCGCTAACCGACTGCTCGCTCCTAGTCGTCGTAGGGCCACCACTACCATTGGATTCCGCGCTTACGTCGGTACCAGAGTCGCTGCCGTCGTCTGTCGGAATAGCAGCAGACGCAGAAGATGAAGCAGTAGCGGCAATTGACGAATTGCTGAAAGGCGCAGACGAGCTGAGCAAAGTCGCAGCTGGCGTAGATCCTGGCTCATTGCTCGCCGTGGCTTCTGAGTGAACAGTCTTAGACGTCTCAAAGATTGAGTAAGAGGGAGACGTCTCGACGGATAAGGAAGCGGTCTCAACAGGAGCGGGGTCCTCAGAGGTGGCCTTAGGCTCGGCGACAGTGGAGGAGTACTCGGAGGTGACCGCAGGATCAGCAGAAGCGGAGTACACGGAAGTGGCCTCGGTTTCCTTTGAGACGGATGCCTCGGATACAGGCTCCGCCTCAGCAGAGGAAGTAGCAGTCGCGAGGGTCGAAGAAGACTCGCTGGAAGTGAGGACAGGAACACTGGTGGAAGAGGCCACGTAGTTGACGGTCGTTGCCTCACCGTCCATCAGGGACTTCAAGGTAGCCAAGCCACCATAGGGAGCCTCCCAGGAGAAGAACATCTGACCGTTCCTACATGAGCGTGTTAGCGAAAAGCTTGGTTGGACAAAGTGAAGTGAGGCATCTACCAGATGTGCGCGCAATTGGAGGCATCAACCTGCGTGACCTTGACCTGCAGGTGACCGGTGGTGGCGCCGCCAATCTCCTGGCCAGCGCCCACGCTCATGTCGAGTAGACCGTCGGTGCGGGAGCACTGGTCCATGGCCAGGAGGTACTTGCAGCCCTTGGAGCCGCAGACATTGAAGCAGGCGCCGCAGGTGGACTTGTCAATGGCGCAGTAGGAAGTGATGCTGTTGAGATCGAGGCTGTCGTAGCTCATCTCGCACCACGGAGGGTTGTACTTGGCTCTGCCGTCGGCAAGCGAAGGGTAGTCGTGCAGCGTGGCATCGGTCTCGAAGTTGAGCTGGGCCAGAGCAGTGCCGGCGCCGGCCAGCAGGAGCAGACCGCGGAAGGAAGGCATGATCAAGAGTGTCAAGTGAGGGAGCGTTCCTGGAACTTGGAAATTGAAGGCAGTGAATGAAAGGAAGAGAGGACAATTGGGTGCCAGCCTCTGTTGAGGAAGTGGGTGCGCTGCTTGCAGCGGGCAGTGGTTGGAAGGAACGGCTAGAAGCACTGGGCTTCTCAAGGAGTGACAGCAACGTCAACAACGTCAGGGAGACTTGACGCGCGGTGGAAGGAGCCAGGAACGGTTGCGGATGTCAGCAAAGGAAAGAGCAGTCTAGTTATAGCAGCGGGGCTGGCGACCGTGGTAGGCACTCCATCCACGTGGAGCCCCCCGGCAAGCCCGGCGCCGTCCCATGAAAAACCATCACCTCGCAGCGCATTGGCGAGCCAACCGGCATCGAGGCCGGTGGTGGTGTTGGCCGCCGAGTGGGGGCCTGTAGGGCGGATGCAGGCACGGCGGTGCTGTGCCGCCCAGGCGCTTGCAAACCAGCGCTCCGCTCGCTCAGCTTATCCGACGGCCCAGCCAGTAAATCCCGCCTGCTGCCGTCCAGCCGCCCGCCCAGCTGCAAGGTACCATCTCAGCCCGCCGCCAACGCTCGCCCCGACTGGCCCGCTGAAGAATCGATCCCTGCAAACCGCCCCTCAGTGGCGAGTCCAACGCCGCTTGCGCCGCACTCACCCACTCACCCACTGCCACCCCGGCCCACGCCTTCCTGAAAAATCTGTCAACAAGGCCGGCATCCTTGGCCAGCCCGCTTTCCGCATGACGGCGCGATTCCTCGTTGGTGGCTTGACAGACCATCTCTAGCTTCACTGGCAGAAAACGTGGCCCAACGGCCAGCACGGAGGGAAATCCTTCCTATTGTCTCATAATAGAACGGCCTGGCCATGAGGGAAACGCATCATGCATCTATAGCTTGCTCTTGCCAACCCCCCAGACCTCGGCGGTCGGATTGCGCTCACTCTGCGCCGGCTTGCCCTCTCGCCCAGATTGCTGTACCTGGGCCGGCTCCCTTGGCACCTGGCCCTCTGCCACGTACAGCGATGACGCCTTGCTGATCGTGTCAACAGCCTCGCGCTCAATGCGGCCGACCAGCTCAGCACAGCTGGGGATGTCGTGGATCAGCCCAATAACTTGGCCCGCCGTCCAGACCTGCAAGAAAAGTAAAAACGAGATTAGCATCTGCGACAAAAAGAGGGGCGCCGAGCACGCATGAGCTGCATGCAAGAGCTGAGCTCGAACTTACTCCGAAATCCTTGTCGCCGTTAAGGAAGACCTGCCTACCCCGCTTGCCCGAGACATACGGACCAATCTCCTCAAACTTGCCCTCCTTGCTTTCCTTTTCGATCTTGACGGCCTCGTTCGCGACCTTGTTCTTGAACAGGCGCGTGGTGTTCGTCCATCGCCTCATCACCAGCTGAGTATCCGTCTCCTGCGCATTCACGATGGCCTCCTTGATGTTGTTGTGGATTGGCGCCTCGATGGTGCACATGAAGCGGGTGCCCATGTTAATGCCTTCAGCCCCCAGCGCCAGGGCGGCGGCCAGGCCCTGACCGTCGGCGAAGCCACCGGATGCGATGAACGGCACCTTGAGTGACTGGCGGGCGCGGCTGAGCAGGATGAAGTTGGTGATGTCGGACTCGCCGACGTGGCCAGCGCACTCGAAGCCATCGATGCTGAGGAAGTCGACGCCGAGGCGGATGGCTGCCTGCGCGTGGCGGATGGTGGTGCACTTGTGCAGAATGGTCACGCCCGCCGCCTTCAGCTGCTTGATCACCGGGCCCGGCGAGTTGCCCGCCGTCTCAACAATGTTGATGCCCTCCTCGATGATGACGCGCGCGTACGCGCCGTAGTCCGGCGGCACCAGCGCCGGCAGCAGCGTCAGGTTCACGCCGAACGGGTTCTTCGTCATGGTCTTGCATCGCCGGATCTCCTTGCGCAGGTCTTCGGGCGTCGGTTGCGTGAGCGCGGTCAACTGTGTTCGGTCGCACAACTCGTCAGCTGCGGCTTTTTAGTTGAAACAACTTCGCTCGGCTTCTCCGCGAGCTGGAAGAGGGAGCGCATACGATTCCGAGGCCGCCGGCGTTGCTGACGGCGCTGGCCAGCTCTGCGTATCCGACCCATTGCATTCCACCCTGCACCACGGGCACTGCTGGCTGTCAGCCTCGATCGCATAGCTCACGGGCACCCGAACGCACCCCTGATTCCCAGCTTGCGCGTGAGAGCGGTGTTGAAAGGCATCCTGGCGGCTGCGCGTCTACGCCCGTAAGGAGGAGGAGCTGTCTGCTTCTAAACAAAGGCAAAGAGTCGCGTCGACGAGATCGAGAAGTGCTTCGACTAAGGCGGGGTGGAGAAGGCGGCGAGGGACGTAAGAGAAATCTAAGAACGATCTAAAATCCACAAGAAAGATGTAGGCAGCAGGATGATTAGTCTACATGGTGTCGCATCCGAGGGAGAACAGGTGTAGGGCTATCGTTCCCCACAAGCGGAGGAACCGAGCGACAGCCGAGGCCGCTGCTCTTTCTGGGGTTCCCGCACGCGCCCCCTTCACATGCGCCGCTCAATGACTCGCGCCGGATGACCCACCACCGCCGTCAACTGCGCGGGGACGGAGGGCAATTGCGTCGTGCGAGCCGGATTTGACGACGCAGGCGTGATCCTCGCCGGGGCAAGTCTGCCGTGAACGATACGAAGAAGTCACCATTTACTGACTATTTCCAGGGTCTTGAAGGAGCAACACTGCATCATTACTACGGACGTAGACAAGCAAGCTAGACCACAAAATGACGAACCCTAGCTAGAACGCTAGAAACACCCGGTGCGCCGTCTTCTCCCTCTTTGCGGGACAAACACCGCCATCTTCCACTCCTATTCGGCCATACCGTACGGATTGTTCCCGCGCTCCACCACGCCTTTCGCCTTGCCCACCCTGTAGTCCCTCCCCTTCAACAAATACACAAGCGCGCCCGGAACCCGAAAGTTGAACAAGGTCCCCACGCCACCCCACTTCGTGCACGGCAAGAGCAGCGCACCGTCGGGGTTTGGCGAAAAGTGCTTGTCGACCAGCTGCTCCAGGCGGTCCTGCAAGCCGGTGCCCTCGCCGGCGGGCGGGTACTGCAAGCGCAGCTCGTGGGCGAGCAAGTCGTTGCGCAGGTTGTGCAGCAGCACGGGCACGGCATCGTACACGTCGGCGGTCCGCTTCCTGCTGTACGCGGCGCAGTCGCCGACGGCGTAGACGCGCGGACCGGCCTGCTCCGCCCGCAGCGTCGACGGGTGCGTCTCGACGTAGCCTGCGGCATCGACCAGTGCCGACGGCAGGAAGGACGTGTTCGGCTTGACCCCCGTGCACGCCACGAACAGGTCCGCCGCCATGGTGGTTTCGTTGCTCAGGTGGCAGCACGCCATCTTCTGCCCCGTCGCCGTCGCCGCCGCCGCAGCCTCCGTCGCCGCGACCATCCGGACGTTGTGCAGCACGTGCACGTTGTTGCGCCGCAGCTTCGCCTCCGCTTCGAGTCCGAACTTGGGTGCCAGTTTCGGCAGCAGCCGGTCGTGTCCGGAGACCAGTGTGATGGCCTTGGGCTTGCGTGCGGGCAGGTCCACTGCTTTGTTGCGGAGCCCCAGAAGGGCGAGCACGGGCTTGGACGGCGTGCCGTTGAAGTAGGCTGCGAGCTGGCCGGCCGTTTCGACGCCCGAGGCTCCGCCGCCGACGATGACGATGCTGTCGGCGTTGCGGAGGCGCTTGTGGAAGTCTTTTAGTGCGGCTAGGGTGTTTTCGTGGGCACCATGGAGGGAGAGGAGCGGCGAGTCTGTGGAGCTCCCGGTCGCGATTATCAACGCATGGTATATCAGAGACTTTGTGCGGCTGTCCTTGGTCTTCGTTGTAATCTTCTCAGTGGTCGTACTGACAATTGGCTCGTGATATCCCGTATCCTCCATATTTGGCTTGACTGGAAGTGTAATGCTCACTTTCCTTTGAGCCGTGTCGATGAGTCCCGCCGTTCCTTGGGCGAAGAGGAATTCCTCTGGCGAGTAATTCTCAAACCCCTTGATGACTGGCGAGAACATCTGGTCGAATGGAACTAACTCCGCCGATACCAACGCCCGAGGAGCGGCGATATTCCAGTAGAGGTGACTAGACGGTGATACCAACACGACCCGGTACTTCGGTGCCCCATCGAACGTTTGAAGGTATGGAAAGACATTTCTGAGAAGATTATGGGCAACCGAAAGACCAGCGAACGACGCACCTAGGACCACGATGTCGAGCGTGTCCTGATGAACCATGTCTGCAACTTGGGGATGACTGCCAAATTAAAAATGGAAAAGGAGAAGAACAAGCAGCACGAGGCTGGTCTTGCTAAATCGACTCAGTGCATGATTTCTGAGACTTATGTGGAGACAAGGACAACGGACCTCGCTACAAAAAGGCAGTATCGAGGCCGCATTAGTCTATCGCCGTGAGCGTTTTGTGAGATGGAGCGCGGCTACTGATAGTTATGTAGGAAGAATCATGGCTGGGAGAAGGTGAAACAAAGGATATTATACGAATGCAGCTGCAGGGGGCCATTGTTTATAGCCAAGCTACGAAAGTGACAAGAAGTTGGCTTGGCGCCTGATTATGCAGGCTCGCGAATGCCAATGAAAGCATACAAAGCGCACGATTGGAAGCGAGGATATGTTGGAAAATTTCTGCGCATAACAAGTACGAAGTGGCCGCCACGGCGTGCCGCTGTCATCTACTGTCGTGAAACCGTGATCCACACTAAGCCTTGCTCGAGCTGATGACTCCGTTACACAGGAAAAAGAAAGAAGAGCTGACACACGGCGCGAACACACATTCAAAAGGCATCCCTGATAAACATGGCGGAGTCTGATAAGCACAACCAAACGAGAAAAAGAAAAAAAAAAGAAGAGTGAAGATTGAAGAAGAATTGTGCAGGGGCGTAAGAGTGGCGATTATCGTTCCTCGCAAGGCACAACTGAACTCGAGCTGTATCAACTGAGAACAGAATCCATGGCGGCCGCTTGAGCTGACGATTTGTCAAGTGACTGAGGCTAAAATCTCCTCGCCTTTCTATGTACCAAGTCAGTTGCGCGTCCGAGTTACCGTTCATTCACATTGCGTACGTACACTCGAAGCCCATTCCCACGGGGCTTGGCGGTGGTTGTGGAGGCGGCGAAGGCGGATCTTCGCGGGAGAATTGACGCGAAGGTGGATCGCGTTCAATGAAGCAGTTGAGCACTCCAAGAGCAGTCGATCGGATTTGGCGGGAACAAGATGCCGCACTCCGTGGACCAGACTGGAAATGAGTCGTTACAGCCGCTGTATGGCAATGTAAGGTGAACTGCTCAACCTCACTTTGGATTGACTGTGCTTGATTTCTTGCAGAAGACATGATGAGATTCGATTGAGATACTGGAAATAACGTTAAGGAGATTTTGAGAGAGATGAGGTGCAGACGGAATTAGCCCACGTTGTAAGGAATGCTGTCGTCTTTCTCCCGTTGCCATGGCCGGTATTTAAAGGGAACGAGCACATAAAGACATGTGAGGATGGTTGGTAGAATGAGCAAACAATATCCTTAACTCTCAAATCTTTGATGAATAGCAGTAGTCGGGAAGGGGGCGGGAGTAAGCTTTCTACCGTACGGGAGGCAAATATCCAGTCAAACTGAAAATGAAGATAGCGATTACAGGTAAGGGAGCACAGGAAGCGGATTCCCGGGATTAATGCGATCAGGGTGATACAAATCGGCAAAGACAGCCCAGTGGGGTAAACCGGCGAGGAAAGTGCTGCGCTACGTTGAAATGGTTTGCTGCAGAAGGCCGCTCGTTGCGTCAACTTCTGCATGAACGCTTGGTTGAAGTGGCGAAGCAGCCAATGAGAAGCCGGGCGATTGCCAGGAGGCCACATCGTAGGCTGTTATTCTTAGTCGATCGGAAATGCGATACTGGCCTCAGAGCTCATGTCCAGAATCCGGGCACCTCCACCCAGCAATAATCATTTCAAAAGCCGAGCATTTCAAATACCCCCGCTGTTCCGCGTAGCAATCGGAAACATACATGCCGTCTACTTGCGAATGTAGGTATTGCTGAGCAAACGCACTCCGTCTTGGGTACTCAGCTGGCCCAGGAGCCAGAGACCGAGGCCGTCGTCTCTGGATTCCAGTATTTCCAGCTCGGCTTTCACATTGAGCATCAGCATGAATTGCAGCTCTCGTTTCAGTTCGTTGTAAGAGTCGTCCTCCGAGTGGGGTTGCTTGCAGAGCATGCGCGAAGCCATCCTGCGGTCTCGATACGACAACGAGAGAAGTCCTTCGGTCTGGTGAACGTTGAGTGTTTGTGGTACCTCGGGCTCGGGATCTGCTAGAGGAAAGACGTCGACACTTTTGATACCAAGCCACTCCATATTAGGTACTTTCACAGAGTCGCCCTCGTGCGCCAGAGCGATTGAGCCATATTTGTATGTGCACATGATGCTCAATCCATCAGGATCCATGTCAACCAGAGCGAGAATCGGTATTGTTAAGTTGCCCATGGATGACACGGCGCTGAGCTTATGGAGGAAAATGCGGGTGGACAAGTCGGGATAGCCTTTTCCCTGCATGTTTGATAAGCATAACTGATAATGATGCAGTCGTTGGCGTGGGCGGCGATGCGCAGCTAATCATGCCGTCATACCGTGACCATGATACTCGAATGTCTTAAGAGTTCCCAAACCTTTGATGTCGCAATGGAACGGAAGGTTGCCTGGAACACTATGAGTAATTCAAATGTGACGGGAGCATCGTGCTTACCTCTTTCTCGACTACCAATACCCGTTCCGCTTTGGTCTGCACAACGTCTCCATCTTCGATGCTGGGTATGAGGTGACCCGAAGGATCATTGAACTTGTAGATGGAGACACCATCGGCCTTCAGAACCGTCAAATCACCGGTGACAAGTCCCTTTGCAGCTGCAGACTGTGATTGTTACAATGGGCGGAGCCTTGCGTTCCAGGGAATGCGTACCACATTCAGCAATGATCTCGAGGCGCTAAAGGTAAAAGCGATGTCGTCCACGTATCTATCCACCACCGCCTGGTTTGCAAATAGGGCCGGGTGCCGGTAGTAGATCTCGCTGTGACCATGTGAGTAATGCAGATGTGAGATGAGCCGGGTATAAGCAGGATTGTAACAGATGGACAATATATTTTTACCGTTTGGAGATGACACAGTCTGTGACTAGAGCTTCGTGAACAATCTCCAGGATGCGTATCAAGACAGCTTCTTCAAGTCAGCGCACATCAATGTCGTTTTGCTCAAGGCACACACTGAATCGCCATGCTTCATCGGCCGTTCTTCCTGGAAAGCGTATGAGCCTGCCACGTGCAAGACCGACTGGCTGTACTTGGGTGCGGGATTTCAGAAACAGGGTTAGCGAGTCTCCGCCGGTATGGAGAACGTCAAGCATGGACTCGAAGATGGATTCGATGTCAGAGATCACGCGTTCTTTGTCACAAATGGCGGATGACGCGTTCGAAACAGGCAATTCGTGCATGGGAAGGTCTTCCGTATCAACAAACAGGTCTTCCCCGAGCCATTGAGTCTCGCAGCCCGTGGACTCGTTGTCGTCCATAGCTGAGTACTGATGGGTGAGCGAGATGCCTGCATCGTCATAAGATGTTGCCCAGAGAGTGGGTTGATCTGTATCTGTAAGCGGCTCCTCACGCGAGTCTTCAGACGAAGTTGCATCGAAAAGCATGTGCTCGTCGGGGTCCATCTCGACAGCCGTCGGGCGATGACGGAGAGAGGTAAATGGCGGGGCGGAGATCTGCGAGAAAGAGCACGGCTCCTTCTTGTTAGCGCGACGCGCCGCGCACGGACCGTCAGGCGGAGACGTGTCTGGGTCGCGTTGGCGCACTTGCCTTCTACCTTCCACCACGTCTTCCGAGCCGCCTGCGCGCGATAGCAACCTCTCACTTCGAACCCACCTAGATCCTTTTCCGCCACGACGATCTTCCTTTCCTTACGCACACAGACAGCTTGCTGCCCGACGGGATTCGGCGCAATGGCTGACGCTATACTACAACCCGCGTCCCCGTCGCGGAAGCGGCCTGCTCCAGACGATGTCGACATGTCCGATGTGCGAGCAACTCCCGTCAAGGACCTGCCCAGCTCCTCGCAAAGCTCAGATCTGTCCACCCCGAGATCAATCGCCTCCCCTGACCTAAGTCCGCTACCTCACGGCGGTACTGCCCAAGCGCACATGTCCCCTGCTCCGAGCACCCTGGCACCTGTTGCTACGACCAATTCGTCTACTACTGGAGCGACCCCAGCGAAGCGAAGGCGGTTGACAACCCAGGAGAAGGAAGCAAAAGCGAAGGCACGCGAGGAAAAGAAGCTACAGAAAGAGGAGGAGACGCGCCAGAAGGAAGAGGCCAAGAAGCTCAAGGATGAGGCCAAGAAGCTTAAAGATGAGGAAACGAGGAAAAAGAAGGAGGAAGCTGAAGCTAAGAAACGCGAAAAGGAGATGGAGAAACAGAGGAAGGCTGAGGAGCAGGAGAAGAAGGCGAAGGTACGGGCATATATCAGGCTTAATGAGCTCTGCTAACGTACCTTGTGCGGCCCTAGGCTCAACCCAAGCTCAACCAGTGGTTTACCATGAAGGGCGTCGGCAACACCACCGCTGAGCTTCCCCACAGGCGGAAGTCTGTCTCAACCGAGCCAGGCGAGCATGCTGCCAGCCTCTCCAAGCCTCCTTCGCCTCAGAAGAAAATCCAGACGGATTACGAACAGATGTTCCTTCCATACGAGAAGAAGACGCATGAGATTTTGGCCCCGCAAACGCTATTTTGGGCAGACCAAAGCCACGCAGACAGGGAGGCGGCCGTTGCGAAGCTGAACGAGATGGCGGCTTCTGGCTCGGAGCAGACCAAGCACCAGGTCCTTGATCTGCTGGAGAAGCGCGACTACAACACACTGCTAGGCGTCCCAGCTGCAGAACGGGGGAAAAGGGGTGTCAGATACCCGCGTGTGAGGGATATTGTTGCTCTTCTGCAAGGCTCGTCAGACCAACCTGTTGATCTGACTGAGGAGTCTTCAGAAAAGAAGATGCGAGACCTTCTTGAAGCCCTCAAGGCTGTCCCTATGAAGTATATTCACTTCACTGAGGATGTTCGACCGCCCTATTGCGGCACATTCACCAAGATTCAGTCCGATCGGGAGTCCCGAAGACTTGCAGTCAAACCTTTCTCGAAGAGTCTACCCGACGCTAACTATGACTATGACTCAGAATGCGAGTGGGAAGAGCCAGAGGAGGGAGAGGATCTGGACGCGGAAGATGAGGAGGACCTTGATAGCGAGGGAGCAGAGGACCTCGACGATTTCCTTGAGGATGACGATGAAGCAGCCCACAGCAAGCGTCGTCTTATAACTGGAGATCTAGAGCCGGTTTCGACTGGTCTTTGCTGGGAAGATTCCCAAGGGGTGCTGAGGAGGTCGGATGGCTCTTGCGACTCCAAAATCACATTGTCGGAGTATAGAATGGGTGTTCTGCTCGGTATGTCATTTTCACGCTTTGTTTAACAAGCCGAACTAACGAAGGAAAAGAGCCCATGCCGGTGTCAATCGACCCTTTCTCGACAGCGTACTGGGAGACGCAACTGCAGCCAGCCTCTGGTGCAGGAACCAAGCACGCACCTGGCATGATGCAACCACCCAGGTTACCACTCCACGCCCGGCCCGAGAATGGTGCGGATGTCGGCAATGTCAGGCTTCCTACAAAAGCAACGAATGGCGCTGCTGGAGCTTCGAAGCCACCGAAGAGGACTATTCCTGAAGAGCTCATGGTAGATTTCAAGGATGCGATCAAGGGAAGCGACCTGACAAAGATCGCGTTGATTGAGGCTCTCAAGAAGAGGTAGGTTTGAATCTAGCCATCACGTAACTGATGACTGACGTAAGCAGATTCCCCAAGGTCCCGAAAGATGCCATTACGAATACGCTGTCACTAGTCGCAAAGCGGGTTGGGCCTAGCGCTGCGGAGAAGCGCTGGACTCTCCTCGACACATGATCCTTTTCACCTTCCGCAACGCGGATGACGACCGTTCAGCTCGCAACTGACCTACCTTGCATCGCACATATGCATGTATGATTACACGACCACTGTTGCTCCATGCAGTACTCGCCGTACGGAGACGGGAGAGATTTGTCTTTCGATTCTCTTGTCACCAGCGATTTGTCCATGATAGTCCAGCCTTGCGGTGTCGCAAGAGGGTGTGCTAAGCCTTGTAAGCTTACCATGGGTGTATATCACAGCCCGGGACTGCAGCCATACGCGTCATAGCACGGCACGATGGAGCAGGCGTGGAAACAGCAGGCATACGCGTCTTGTGCAGGTTTCCGTGGGTGATGCTACCAGCGCAGTAAACTCTACCGTGCAGAAGACTTGCTATGTCTCGCAAGAGACGGGATGGGTACGTGGGGGCTGGTTCATCGGATTGCAGCTATTTTTGCTCTGACGTTAGCTGCCGACATGGTTATGCCCTCCGGGTTCTGCCTTCAGCCAGAAGGCGGGGAACGTAAAAACACAATACCACGGATGAGGGTGTCGGGATGCATACAGGCTATATGTATGCCTATCGAAGTAACTATACATAGATACTTTTCGCCTGCACAGCATGGGAGAGTGTGTAGCGAGGCACGTGATTGTGTTACGCGCTGAGTCTATTTTTATCGCTCAACCTACAACGCTGCATTCCAACCCACCTCCACGCCGCAAGAAGCCCACCCGCCCCCTCCGCGGCCCAGCGGCAGCCAATCACTTAGCCGCTCCGGCAAGAACGCCTATCATGCGCCCATCCGCACGTCGTACATCGCTGATTGGAGCGCCGCTCAACCTGCATCTTCTACGCCGTCAGCAGCCGCTGACATGACCTCGCGCTAGCATTGTACGACCATTAGTGCCTCGAAAAGCGGAGAGAGGCATGTCTCATCTCACGCCCGACTCTGGTAGCGGGCCCAGCGGGCACATTCGTGAGCCAGACGACCTATCAGCGTCGACGTGGCGGCGTGCAGAGTGCTGCGGTCCTGATGATGAGCGCGGGATTCTGCGCCGATCTGTGTTCTGCGACCGGAGGAGGCAAAAAAGCGTCAGCCCAAGGCCCTGCAGGCATGAGCTAAATGTGCTTTATACGGCGGGAGGCGCTCTCTCGGCAGGGCGGGGATACGCTCCAAAGCGGTCTTTTCTTCTGTCGCTCGATTTCTGACCATGACCACTGCTGCTGCCGCAGTTCCTTAATCCTTCCTCTGACTGTGGCTTTACACCCCCAGAGTCTGACCAACAACCTCATCCAGCGGCGCAACACGTCCATGATGCGGCTGCTACTTGCTCTTTACTTCAGTGGCTTGTCCCTTCTGTCTGCCTCTCTTGCTCTCAACTGCTCAATACCGCCGGTATATGTCGACATTCACATGCGCGCGGTGCATGGCACCGGAGTCGAACAGTATGGATCGTTCTTGGGCATGGGCACACCGGCACAGAACCTGTCGTTGTGGCCCTCGCTCGTCCAGAATGAGACGTCGGTAGCTGCGGAGCAGTTCTGTCAGCGAAGCAAGCTGGCGAACTGCAGAGACAATACCAACGGAATAGTCGATGTCACCGAGTCACCGAGGTAGGCATCCGTATTTTTTACTCTCAGAAGATTCAAGTTCGAAACGAGACAGGGACATAAGACTACCCCTCAGTCTCCAAGGATATCCTCATCAACCTGCGGCTTCGTTTGGACGGAAAATGCTCAAACGCTAACTCGGAGTAGCTGGAAGCAAGACGACAACTACCAATCCGCAGATCTCACCGAAACAGCCTTCAACGACAGCTTTGGCGGTACTGATGTGATGCAAATGTACACGCACTATTTCCGCACCGACCCAGCGTGGCAGACGCTCCTCCCCGACATGCGCTTCACCATGGCGACAGATGGCGATCAGAACCCCGGCATTCTCGGGATGGGTCAGCGATCAACCTTCCTTCAGCGCCTCTTCGAGGTCGGCATGATCGCCGGACGAACATATGCGCTGTACATCGGCAACAGCTTCGAGCGCGCTGGCGGACAGGCAATCGGCAGCAACACCTTCGGCGGCTATGACCCGCGGCGCTTCGAGGGAGTAGTGCACAACTACACCATGACGCAAGGCAGCGCAAACCCACTGCAGGTGCGCGTCAGCGACATCATCCTGGACGACCCGACGGGATCCATCACCAGGAA
Organism: Diplodia seriata; assembly: GCF_021436955.1. Classification (NCBI taxonomy): domain Eukaryota; kingdom Fungi; phylum Ascomycota; class Dothideomycetes; order Botryosphaeriales; family Botryosphaeriaceae; genus Diplodia; species Diplodia seriata. Next base: position 2,288,198 of record NW_027117313.1, on the reverse strand, counting down.
CGTATCGCTGCTGGACCGGACGCGGTTCGCCAACTTGTCGGAGAGCCTCGAAAATGGATTCGATGCGCACATCACGACAGACCAGTTTCCGTACAGGCTGCCGAAACAGGTAATCCGCAACTACAAGCAGCAGCTCGGGGCGGTGGCATCCGACTACGCCGACGGCTCGTTGCGGCTGTCCAGGCCGTTCAATGGGACCATGACAGTGGTGCTGTCGGACGGCTTCCGGGTGACCATGTCGCCCGAGATGATGTTCAACGTATCGGGCATCTCGCCCGTGGCCGACGTGGCGGCGGACCAGGACAACGACGACGACAACGACGACGGGCCGTTCCTGCTGGGGTCGGCGTGGCTCACGCAGGTGTACCTGATGCTGGACTACGAGAACTACTCGTTCCACCTGGCGCAGGCGCTGCCCATCGTGCCCTTCAACCAGCCGGCGACGTGGTGCCCGCGCACGGTGCCGCAGCCCGCCGCGTCGGACAGCGGGCACCGCGGGTTCGCGCAGAGGGGGCTGATCGGAGCGGTGTTGGGCGGCGTCATCGGCGGCATGGCGCTGATCGCGGCGGCGCTGTGGGCGTACGTGTGGTGGGCGCGGAGGTCGCTGGAGAGGGAGCAGAGGCGGCTGTCGCAGGACTCCATCGAGATGACCAAGGCCGATTTCGAGCAGGTGCCGAGCGAGTACGGCGCTGGCCCAGCTGACAGGCAACCCTTGTGGCGTGGGTGAGGATGGTTTAAACGTATTCGTTTTTCTAGCAGTTTAGATACCATTTCCTAGCTCGATTTCATGATCCTCCCCGGTGCCTTCTTTTTTCTTCTCGTCTCCCCGCCTTAGCGTTTCCAGCGTCCTGTAAGAGCGAAGTAGACAAAATAAGCTATTTCATACTGATGCATCTGAAGCCTGTTCCTCTGCATGGCGTCGTCCGATCCCGGTCGAGTCCTTTTGCGGAAATTAAGGTCAGGCACCCGGGCGCGTACTCTGCGTCTACTTGACTTCGGCGGCGACAGCAGCCGTCTCATCACTCGTCCCAATACGCAAAGCGCGCCCCACTCGTCACAATACGCAAAGTCAGTCGGTGTGGAGAGAAGCGAGTTATATCCGGCGCTCGGCGGGTGACATCACCTCGCAACCCTCCGATTCCATCTCCGACTCTGCTTCAGCATTCTTGCAGCATTCCCCAGGCTCAGCAGCCGCGCATGGTGAGCATCGCAGTGGCCAAAGAAGCTGCGGCTTCCCATGTCTCGCTAGATGACAGCGAGCCGTCGTCGTCGTTCACGCTCGTCGAGGCGCTGGCTGCCGTCGCCCTGGTGTGGTATCTAGTCGTCGTCGTCGTTTCCACCGTCGGCTACACCCAGCTGTAAGCCCTCCTCCCCGCCAACCGCCGTCTTTTGCTGACCCATTCCCAAAGACGCCGATGGTACTCGTCTCCACGTCCACCCGCCTTCTGCCTCACCCAGCTGCCACCCGACGACATCCCGCACGTCACCGTCATCCGCCCGGTCAAAGGTCTTGAGCCCAGCCTCTACGACTGCCTTGCCGCAACTTTCCGCCAGACATACCCGCTGCAGAAGCTCACCATCTACTTCTGCGTCTCGTCACGCGACGACCCGGCCTACCCGACACTGCAGCGGTTGGTGGACGACTTCCCCGCCTTCGACGCAAAAATTCTCGTCGAGTCCGACGATCCGCAGCTCAATGGCAGCACCGAACACGACCAAGGCCAGCGTCCACCCATGGGGCCCAACCCGAAGATCAGAAACATGAGCCGGGCGTACCGCGAGGCCAAGGGTGACATTGTGTGGATTCTCGACTGCAACGTGTGGGTCGGCCGTGGCGTGTGCGGCCGCATGGTCGACACGCTGTGCGGCTACGGTGGCCGCCGGAAGAACAAGTTCGTGCACCTGCTGCCGCTCGTCGTCGACACGGACACGGCGCCGCACGGCGAGGAGTCACAAGGCCTGCTCGACGGCGACACCAATGGCCACGGCCGCGCCCACGTCGCGTCGAGCAGCACCGAAAGGTACGAGCTGCGCAGCAGCGGCAGCACTTCGACGCGCAAGTCGCGCATCTGGCAGCTGGGCGGCGGCCGGCTGGAGGAGCTGTTCATGTCGTCGAGCCACGCCAAGTTCTACACGGCCATCAACACGGTGCTCATCGCGCCGTGCATCGTCGGCAAGTCCAACATGTTCCGCCGCTCGCACCTGAACGCCCTGACCGGCCCTCTCCCCGAACAAGCCGAGGGCATCGACTTCTTCTCCGAGAACATCTGCGAGGACCACCTCATCGGCGACCGCCTGTGGCGGCAGCAGATCCCCGCGGAAAAGACGCAGGGAGAGTCCTGGGGCAAGCACGCCATGTGCTTCGGCGACCTGGCCATCCAGCCCATGGCCGGCATGAGCGTGCCCGAGTACGTCGCTCGCCGCGTGCGCTGGCTGCGCGTGCGCAAGTTCACCGTCACCCTCGCCACGCTCGTGGAGCCCGGCACCGAATCCTTCCTGTGCGCCCTGTACGGCGCCTTTGCCGTTACGACCCTGCCCTTCTTCCGCGACACGCTCGGCATGCCTCAGACCTGGACGGCCTTCTGGATCTTTTGGTTCGTCAACGTCGCCCTCTGGTGCTTTGTTGATTGGACGCTGTACCGCAAGCTTCACTCGGCGAATAGTATCGAGGTGGATGAGTGCACGCCGCCGTTTGCGAGACCTCCGAAGACTCCCAATGGCACAAGGAGGCCTTTTGAAGAGTGGTTTCTCGCGTGGTTGGGAAGGGAGGGGCTGGCGTGGCCAGTTTGGGCGTGGGCCGTGTACGGCGGCGTCACTGTGAAGTGGAGGGGCAAGAAGTTCTGGGTCGGATTTGACATGAAAGTGCATGAGATTAAGGATAAGGGTGAGGAGGGGAGCGAGAGGAGAAAAGCCAGGAAGGATTAGGGGGCAGATGCGGCCAGGAGGTCCAGATGATGGTGGAGACGCAAAGGATGCATGGTAGGTTATTCCATATTCCTGTTCGATAGCGGCATTGCGAGGCGCCTATTTGCTTCCGTCAAAGAAAACGTGAAAAGGATCGAATATGGCATTCATGAGATGGGACAAAAGGTATCATACAAGTCATCATAGTCCCTGTACACAAAAAGAAAGACAAAAAGACAAAAACATCACCACCCATTCTCCAAAACGCCAACTGCCCCCCAACAGCCCTCAAACGATCTCACTCCCTTCCACCTTATCCCCTCAGTTGCTAGACACTCGCCACCTTGCCCTTTCCCGGCCTCTCATCACCTCTCCGCCCTTCTCACCGTCACTACTCCTTCGCCGCCCGAATATAGCCTTGACCAGCCGCACCCGACCCTGTCTCTTCTGCTGCTTCGTGTCGTCATCTGTTGGGACCGCCGCAGCACTCTTGGTGAGCAGGGCGGATGTGCTGGGTCTGGGTCTCGATTCGTCCCGGTCGTTGTCCGGGTCGCCACCGTCTCCGCTGCCATAGGTGCTGCCGCTCCGACGGTTGAGAGGGGCTGGTGTTGGCTGGCGGTGCTGCTTTTGCTTGCTCTGCTTGTTCAGCTGCGCGGGGTGCAGCATCGAGTCGGTTCGGGTGGTGCGGGTGGTGGCGGCAGGGGCAGCAGCAGCAGAAGAAGAAGAAGCGGTTGGAGAAGCCAAGGCAGGAGAATTGTTGCGAGGGGGAGGAGAGGAGAGGGGCGAGACGGACGGAGAAGGAGGGCGGCGCTGCCGACGACGGTCTTGCTCAGCCGCCTCCTCCTCCTCATCATCTTCCACCCTCCCATGGCTACTGGACTCCCCTCCTCCTCCTCCTCCTCCTCCTCCTTCTTCAACCCTCCTCTTCCCCTCCTTCACCCCGCTCCGCCGCCGGCTTCCCCTCCTCTCCCTCCTCTCCTCGTCGTCATCATCACCATCATCATCATCATCATCCACCCCACGCCGTCCCTCATCCTCCTTCTCTCCCTCCCCACCAACATCGCCGCTCCTCGACCTCGCCGACGACGACAGCGACGACCGCCACTCGCGGTAGTCGTCGACACTCATCCGATGCTTGGCCGCCAGCGCGCGCTCGGCGTCGTCAACGGTGGGGCGGTGCCGGCGGCGCTGCGGGATCGGCGGGCCGAGCTTGGCGAAGAGGAGGAGGCGGTTGAGGAGGGATGGGGAGGAGGACGACGAGGAGGATGGTTCTTTCTTCTTCTTTTTGATAGTTGCGTTGTTGTTGGCTGTGGTAGTGTTTGTGGTCTCGGGGTTGGGAGGGGGTGGTGGTAGGGCGGTGATGTTTGTGGTCCCTGCCGCTTGGTGATTGTGGGGTGGGTGTGTTGTAGACATGATCTCTTTAGTTGTGTGATTTGGTAGTTGGTGGATGTATTGGATCCTGGGGTTTGGGTTGGTGAGGACGTTTGTCGAGATGTTGTGTTTTTTTTTTGGCCTTGTCGGTGGAGAGACGGGTGGGGCAGGTCTCCCTTTTTATAATTTGGGCGTGGTGATGGGACTTTCGTCCGAGGGTGTCGTTGGGCTTTGGTCCGTGGTTGGCCGGACCCCGTTTTCCACCGCCTTCTCCTTTGCCGGCTCTTCCTTCTTCTTCCGTTGCCGTTCCCTATTCGACTTCTTTTTCTTCTTCGGGGCAGAAGGGTTACGCGCGTGCTTTCCGTAGGGCGAATAGAGGAAGCAGCGAATGAGGAGGCGGAAACAGCCTTCGATGGGGTCTGGCATGGGGAAGTAGTAACGAGATTTCGATATGAAGCGCTACTCTTCCAATATCTCCGGGATGACCAAGAATGGGTAGAAGCTTAGGTAGACTATAATGGCCGTTCCATTCTTCGCCTTCAAGTTTGCCATATTTATGCCGGTCTTCACTTGTTGTGCTGGCCTCGGATCTCCGGATGCCGCAGCGCCCGGGTCTGCCGGGTTCAGTTACGTCACTACGCCAGCAACTGCAGAGCCACGAGGTCAAAATGTCGATCATCCGACCTTTCTGTCTTATCCTTCTCAATGCTAATACTGTTGCCGCGCGGAGCCGGATGGTAGTTGTGTTGGCGGATAGTGGCGGGAGCGGTGGGGTGAGGGGGTTTGAGGTATGATCTGGGATGAGGGCGGATGGCTCCTATTTGCTCGGAGTCTAGGACGACTGCTGATGTTTCATTGGGACGGCATCGGAGTCAAATGGATGCCGAAGGCCGCACGCGATCTTAGCGGTTGAGCTGAGAACAGGATAGTAAATGAAGCTGTCCCGGCGTGACTGATGGGTATTGAACCGCTAACCCAATTTTGCGAAATTCAAGACACGGTTTATTGTTGGGAGATTTGAATGTAGCGGCATGGTTGTGCTTCCGCTGTGTAGCAAATCCACGTTCCTTTCTAGGGGAAACTCTCTTTCTCAGAATGGCTATGTCCACATGTCTTAGTCTGAAAACCAGCAAGTCAACAACTAAGATTGAATATTTGTTGCCGGAGCATCACATACAGAATTCTAACGATAGCACGCTGAGAGCACCTGTTGCTAAACTGCGTAAACGAAACGGTAGAAGCCTTCCCCACTCCCCAGATCAGAAACTGCTGAATTGCAACTTGTGCAATGCTCCAAAAGACCAGTCCTCGTTCGCTTTTTGACCTCCGTATCAGATCAATACTGCGTTTTATCCTTTACTCCAAAGGAAATGGTATAAGAATAGTGAGTGGTGCGGGTTCCTTACGTAGTACAGATAGGGTAGGCAAAACGCCCCCTCACTGAAAATCCACCTCCATACGCCATATGTGCCCACCGAATATTCCTTTTCCTTTTTTGTCCTTCCCAATACTTGAATCGTCCACCATGATAACTTCAATTCAGGTTGAACCCGCCATCAAAGTCTGACCAATTCGTCCCCTGTCCGAACACATCGCTCCCCAGCCAATCCAGACTCGGCTGAATGTCGAACAAGGCGTTGAGCATCTCCTCACTTGAACTTGTGCGTCCGGAAGCGTCCATATCATGCGCTCCCAGCGACCCAGTCCCTACGGCTGCTGTATCACCGTTCAACATGCTGTGTTGGAGCCATGAGCCAATTGATGCCCCTGATTCGTTGCTTGGCCCGTCCATGGGAACTCCGCCATCACCAATGGCGCGCTGCAGCCTTTCGACGTCCGAAGCCCCATTGCCGTCTTGCTTATCATTAGGGTGGGTATTGGTCCGGGATGAATACTGTTGCTCTTTCGCGCGTTGAATGAGAGGGGCACACAGGCCAACAAGCGTGGCGCAAAGCTTTTGGAGACGCCGTGCAGAGGAATTGAGGTTCGGAAGCTCCATGAGGATGTCGGTAAATTCTTTCATTAGCTCAAAGTCACCTGTATGAGAGGTAGCAACTACATTGCAAAATAGGACAAAATACGGGCGGAGTGGGTAGTAAAGCACCGTCCTGATATTTGTCAGCATGACGAGGAAATGATGTTCCATTGCTAGGGTCTAACCATGGTAAGAAGGAGGCAAAAGTCTTGCCGTTCATGCACGTAGTAATATGGGTTCTGAGGTTTCGAAGGGCGGTGAAAGCTCTCCGAGCATGGTCCAGGCACTCTTCGCGCTTGATAGGGTCCATTGTAACGCCGGTATCGAAACGAAGGATCACGGTCATGATCGAGTGATGGACGAAATCGAGCGAAATCCATTCGCTCATCAAAAAAGCATCAGAGGAGTGCGGGGGGAACGCTCGGATCTAAGACGGTGAGCTTGATATCATGGTTTCAGTATGGATGCCACGTACTTCAACTATCTGCTTCCGCATGTGGTCCATTTGCCGCCTCAGTGAGCTGATAGTGGCTTCTTTGCGTTGCGGCGAGTTTCCCTGGGCGGGTTGGAAATGCAAATCGCATACAACCGTGGCCTGGATCTTGGCGAATTTGAACAGTACCTGTACAAATGCGGAAAATGGTTGCTCTGGCTCAATCGGTGCAACAATGTCCTCGGGAACATCCCAGATGGGCATGCAGACAGGTCGACCGAGACTCATTGCGAGGCCTTTGTCAAACACATAAGACCACAGGAAACACGCCCGGAGTTCTTTGTCCTCGGGTGACAGCTGGTCGTTTGGCGGCGCGCGAGGTTGGCTGTGGTGTAGTCCAAGAGCAATACAAACCCGACACGCGTTCGAGGCTAGCATCCAGCATTTCGATGTGTCGCCCAGTTTTTGAAATAACGTAGTCTGTTGCTCGTCAACTACGGCTACTTTCCTCAGTCCTCAGACAAATCACTTACGCCCGTTAAAAGCGCTTGCAGCAGAGCAAGTGACGGTGTGGCTAGAATGCCGATGTAGTTCATGGCATTGATGGCTCTTCTCAGGTAGTCCTCTTTCGACTTTTCAAGAGCCCGCTGCATGGTGTCACTTTCTCCGTACTCGGGAAGGTGTGACAGAAAGGTTCCAGCGCATGCATTCACACAAACCGAGTATTGGAGCAACGTCTGCTCATCTACGCTCTTGTTGTGCAAAGCTAGAGCCATGCGTTCCAAGGTGTCTCGTGTGATATACGTCGAGAATTCTAGGTCGTACGCCGCTGGATACATACGTTGGGACTCTGGGTGGGCAATTAGAGTCATGAAGTGGTATTGTACACGGGTTTGGTTACCTGAAAGGATCATGTGAAAGAACTCGGGCGCTGGTGAAATTAGACAGTCAGATATCTCTACAGCGCACTTGTTTGTGTCGATAATGCGGCGCTTGGCTGGGGGATGCTCCATTTGGCTGATGAACTCCAAAGCCGACTCCAGGACGGAGCGTCGGTCAACGCCGATAGATCTCGATGCATCAGCAAGCTCGCCCTGAATGAAGCTTTGAGCCTCGAGCTCTGTGACCATGGCGAAGTCGTGCTCGGGAGTTTTGGAAACAGGACAGGAGATAGACTCTTTTTCCCCACTCGCTTCTGCTTTGGGAACAGTTTCTGAGGTGGTGGGACTCTCCAGCCTCACCCTTTTGGCGGGACGGCCGGGCGCGTCTTGTTCTGGACTGGAGCCTGCGTGGCTTCGTGATGCTGGAGTGTCTTTCACAGTGGCGCTATCATTCTGGTCGCCAGGAGAGTCTGGGTCCTCGTCTTCACCAACGTCTTTTTCCTTTGACAGAAGCGCGGCCAAGCGGGTGACAGAGCTTTCCAGGCGAGACAGGCGGTTGATCATTGATTCGGTCTTGCCATCACTGGTGCGAGTCAATACGAGGACCAGTGCTCCAATCGGGCTGATGGACATACGCTCCAGGGCCCGCAGATTGGCGGGGTCGTCCGACGCGTCTGGGGCGGGTCCTCAGGCATTTTGCTTTGGAGTCAGTGCAATTGCCACAGGGATCGTTCCTATCGCATTTGATCTGGACAGCAGGTAAGACGGGAAGGCATGCTGGGGTTGGAAGATAAAAGTGGGTACCTTGCGGGCATAGCACAGATCGCACTAGATCCCTGTCAGAACGGCGCTCGGTCCGAAGGCTGTGGCGCAACTGATGCAACGGTGCTGGGGAAAGGACGTACGGCGGGATGGGTAGGCTGTCCGCTCTGGACGAGAAGAGTGGCCATTGCATGGGATCGGGCTCAGCAACAGCGGGGGCGGTGTCGTCGGGGAGGTTTGCGGTCGCGGGCCGGAAAGGCCGGATGCATGGACGAGACGTTCCAGGAGATGGACGGGAGAGCGGGGGCTGCAAAGTGTGAGGTGTAGATGGAAGGTGTACACAGCAGTAAATAAATTTGGGGCCGGGCGAGGCAGGCAAGCATTGGCCCACGGCCGATGGTCGTGGCTGCCGGAATTAGCGGCACTACTAAGACGCCGACGCATCTCGCACCTCGCCCTCGGCTTCGGCCTGGCCAGTCGAGAACACCTCCATGTCTTGGCAGCCCATGAGCCGCTCGCGTCACTGCTTCTCTACACTGACACTGACACCACAATCCTTGCTCAGTCAGCCAAGCAGTCGCTCCCCTAACGGCGATCCAGAGCGATCAGTCTTGACGCCTTACATCTTCTCCCCAAACTCTATCTGCAGCCCCACGCTCGTCAGCCTCGGCATCCCTCCCTCGTGGCATCTCGGTCGTCGGGCATCATCTATGTCGGTCGCTGACGGAAGAGACGGAATCACCTCCACAACCTGTCCTGTGAGTCAGCGCGGTGTTCTGGGCTGCATCGTGACATTTCAAAACACTCACCGGAGCCAACTCCTTCTCCGTGATTGGCTTTGCTTCGTTCCACCCGCTTACGTGCGTCCCGTCATACTACAGTCGCATCTCCTGACCTGTTCTCTTGTACAATACATACCAGCAAAATGAGTGTCAAGAGCGAGCGCTCGACAGGCCGCATGGTCTTATTAAATACTCTCAGCCGCCACCACCTCGACAGGCCTCTAGAAGCGGGGCGGAGGCATGAACCTGCAAGACGACCCCCATTCAACCACAAACCCTCCAACGGCGGAACTAAAGTCCTCAAGAACCTCCGAGTTCCTCCGACCCAAAACAGCCTAGCTCCACTCTGACCCACCAATGACAACACACATTGTGCTTTGAAAAGTCAAAACCAAGGTCTTCATGAGGCAGACACAACACAAAATTCTTCGGCTCAGCCCCATGAGCCTCTGAACGGTGGAAGCCAGCTCGGTGGAGGCAGCAAGGGCGTTGGTGGAAACCCTTGGGATGAGGAACCCGATCCTGAATCCTATTGGCATGTAGGACCTGTGATACTCTGACCTCTGTGTACTCTCAGCCTCAAACGAGACTTCAGCCGCATGTCTTGTACCGCACATCAGTCCAAAAATGGCGATTCCGGAAGCAAGGAACCGATCAGCCGCTCGTTCACCTGGGCCGATCTAGCCGTTGTCTCAACGATTTGAGGCGTTTGTTACAACGGGGGTCTATATTCACTCCTGTCTTTGCGAAAGTCACCCAACCACACCTCAGAAGTGTATAACCTCCACCATCATGATGCTTTGGCTACGCCATCTCATGGACCTTGTTCTCCGCCATCATCTCGTGCACTCGGCCCTCCGGCGACAGCTCAAGCGGACGCTGCGAGCTCGACAGCTCATAGCGTTGCGAGCCATCTGAGTCTGCCTCATTCGGTCGAACATCCTCGTGGAACTCGAAAATGTCGGCGGATGCTGCCTCCTTGGCATCGACGGTGAGGGCGTCAGGAGAGCAAGGAATATCTGTAGATGGTGACGCTTGTGCGCCATGTCTCCGCTTGTAGCAGAACAGTCCCACAACCAGCGTAAGGATGGCGGCCCCGGCAACGCCGATCCCGATTCCTACCTTGGACGGTACCGATAGGCTTGGGGGGCTGGAATGAGCGGTAGCCTCCGTAGCGTTCGTTATTGGCTCCACTGGGACGATCTCCTGCTCTGGCATTGGGCTTGCGAATGTCGCTTGGCTTACATTGAAGACTCTTCTCTCATAGTCGGCGCTGAGGTAACTGCGAGGCGCGATTAGCTTCCATTCATCTCCTTTCAGTTACGCATAACGCTCACGCTTCTTGAAGGAATGTCCGTCCAAGCGTGTACTGAGTGCTGTTCGTCGCTCTCTTCAGCGGGAAGTAGTTCGTCGCATTCTCCATGATGGGCCAGCTCGCTTGGAGATCGAAGGCTGCGTACGGCAGGTCAATGGCGACGGCGCTTCCGGTTCCGCTGTTCGTGCCGTCGCCTAAAGTGAGTGATATCCTCGGGTTGAGTTGTTTGAGGCGCTCGTGGACTGTATCGTTGACGAGGTACATCTGCGAGTATTCGTCGTATGTCAACCCAAATGCCGCTTGGAACCTGTCACAGACTTCGCCCGGTAGCCAAAGATAAGGTAAAGTGCTGTCGATGCTCACGACAACGCCATCGGTCAGAGGCGAAACGGTGCCTTGTAGCGTATTTACTGCGACGATGTTCTGTAGGCCAACCATGAAGCTGTGATTGTCGTCGTGGCCGAATGTAAACGTCTTGGTCCTGTTGCTGTCGAGTCGCGATGCATCGTATCCGCCGACTACGAGGCTCCCCGTGACCCCGGTGTACTGGTAGTGCGCCCCGGCGGTGTATCCGAACCCGAGTCCAGGAATGATATCGTGGTCCTTCAAGCTAACGAGGTAGCTTGGCTGCGGATTTTCGAATGTGCTGAAGTTGGTGGGCTTGGTTCCCAGCGGGAAGACGCCCAGGAAGAACTCCTTCATCGCGATTCCAGCCACAACCTGGTCTTCAAGCGTCGGCCCCCCGCTGTTCTGCACAGCCAAACCTACGGTATCGTATCCGTACTGAGCTGCGCCCTCGATACCCCATTGCTGTCCCAGAGGTAGGCTGAAGATACCGATGTTTCTCCATGATGTGCTGCTGTTGACCGCGAACCCAGTGCTCTCTCGGTTGTTGAATGGCATTGCGCCGCGCAATGATCCGCAGAGGGTAGCCGAGATGCCGTCGTCTCCGGCGCACCCGTCTATGAGCGGGATAACAACATTGTCGCCGTTGGTGGAGGGAAGGATGTGGAAGTTTTGGGCGGGTGAGCCGATCCGCATGATGAAGGTGGACCATAGACCATCATTTCCGTGAAACCCCTGCGATGGGGGAAACACGTATGGAGACGATGTGCTTGAGTTGTTTGCCATTGCGGTGAAGAAGGTGTACCGGGTCACGGAATTTGTCGCCCCTGGAAGAGAACGAGTGTCTTTCGGACGGCAGTTTAAAACAATATGCAGGTTGACAAGTGTTGATCGAATCCCACTTTTCAAGGCAGCTGAATGAATGAGCTCTTGGTATTGTGGCAAGCCGGGCGACTCACACGCCCCTTGACCGCGTCTCTCCCGATGCTCATCATGTGTGACTACCAACAAACTCCGAAGTTAGTACTTGCCAAGGCATGGTTTTCGGAAGCATTTAGGCAACACTCCTCGCGTTACTCATTATCTTACGCTTGGCATTTTCCGTTGTTGCCCAAAGCAGACAACAAGCTCCGGTTGCTATGCAAGGGGCCGATATGCGTCTCCCACACATGGTTCAATTCAGCCAAAAGGTGCTAATTTTGGAACTCATTCCAAAGAACTCGGATACTACCACAAGCGTAGGATTCCATTAAGGGATTATTGCTCGCATCGCGGCATCCGTGAATCCTTCGAGGCTTACAATTGCGTCCTTGCAGGCACGTAGCTCACACTGCTGTAGGACGCAAAACTGAGGGGCAGTTGACGTAGCATTGTGATTGAGATTCATATATTATTGTTCCGAACGTGCTCATTGACGATCTCCAAAGACAGGACCTCGAAATCCCACAGACATGCGTGTTCCGATTATTGCAGTATGTTATTGGGTTTGCGCCGTTGGCGCCTCGCCTATCATTGACGCATATGCTGGCGATGCCGAACCTCCTGCGAGTTCCAAGGCTTTCGTCAAGGCAGTACCCGTTCATGGTGAGTCTTTGTTAAGATATTCGAGTCCATCGCTTATCAGTGATGTATAGTTGCCGCTACCGAGACAGCTCTTACGCCGAGTGCAATCGTATCGAACGTGCCGACAGCAACAACACCGCCTCAGCATTGTTGCCTCGTATATGGCAGATTTGCGCAGCTGGGAGGCTGGTGGAATTCCTCGGTTACTGCCACAATGTACACGGTGATTACGGAGTACTACGAAGACGAGGCGGGCGTCGTGACGGCAACGTCCAGGTGCACAGTCACGAACCAGACTGTTGCGGACTACATTTCTACTCGGAGTGACAGCCTGTGGGCTGCCTTATATGAGGACGACGGCGGGGTCATCTACTACCCGGACCCAGAAATTCGGGTCTCGCATTACGCCTACGGGCGCTCCACAATTGTTTCAGGCTCTGTGGCGACGGTGTCGCAGGTGCTCACTGTGTAAGTCATAGCCAAGTTCTGGCTGAAGATGGCAAACTGCTGAAGGAAAATGTGTCAGTACTTCGCCAACACGCTTCGTGCATGAGGCAGCACTCCGCGTTCTCGAGGTTCCTCCAAAGACGTCGGCGGAAGACGGCGACTACTGTCCAAGGGACTTGGTTGAGAGCTACTTGCGTGATGGCATCGGGGTCGGATCCCAATCCCAGGTCCTCAAGAACCTGGACTTGACAGCTTCGGTGCCTCCTTTTATCGCTACCGGGTCAAGCTACGCTGGAGTCAGCTACATTCCGCAGGCAGTTATTAGTACATTAGCGGAGGACAGCAAAGTCGTTCAGCAATACCCAGGCATTAGCACTTGTATTGCAGGTAGGGTAAGCGGAGAGCCTGGACTTGCTATTCCCCTCAGCATTCTTACTGTGCCATCAACGAAGGGATACCGGGTGGGGCAGGCTGCACCTTTGACGTCTTGATAGATAGATGTTTAATTATACCATGCGGGTCGACAAGCTTTTGGCCAAGACCAACCCAACCCCCCGCACGCGGCGGCCCAATGAGCCCGTACACTCACCGCCAAAGTCGCGCGAGAGATGCTGCAGGTGTATGCAGCTGTCAGCCTCACGCCGAGCAGAAGGGCGCGCGTGACTCCTCTGACGAGCAGCGCGCCGCATGACCGGAAGTCGTCGACGAATCTGGCAAGCGCTATCCCGCTTCTGTCGGGCATGAACCACCAGTAACCACGGACAACCCACCGTCTGCTCCAAAGATGAAGATCAGACTTGGACTTTGGACCGCGCCCGCGTTCCTGCCCCGTATTTCTTTGTGATGGCTGGCGCCATAAATATGGCTTCTGCCCACCCTCCCCCGTTGCCTTTTCCGAGCGACGCTGCACGCGACCACCTACCACCTTTGGGCCTCAAGTCGCACTACATTAGGGAGAGAGATACAAGATACAAGATACACAACCCCGCTTCTCCCCGTCGAACAAGTCGCCTCGCCACTCTTCACAACTTATCGACCTCTGCGGCGAAATAACAACTTTCATCACAACAAAACACAACCACCCATCCACGAACAACAATGCCATTCCAACGCTTCTTCTCCCTCTCCTTCTCCCTCCTCCCGCATCGCCGAGAGCAACAACAACAAGAAAACGCTTCATCATCATCATCACCGCCACCCTCGCGCCAATCCAGCCTCTCCACCGACTCAATCACCTCCTTCTCCTCCTCCTCCCCCTTCTCGGACGCGGAAAAGCGCGACTACCACCACTCCCGCCACGACGGCCACGGCGAAAGCGACGAGGAGTGGGAGATGGGCACCATCACCGCCCGCAAAGCCCGCGTGCTGCTGCCATCTTCTTCCATTGGCGATCGACGGGCACACGGCCGACGGGGCTCGACGGCTGAGAAGAAGTGGACAGGGAAAGATGAGGACGAACAGGAGGAGGAAAAGGAGCAGGAAGCGGCGAAGCTTTGGAGGGAGTGGTGGATCTGAGAGATTTTCGGAAAACAAAACAAATCAAAACAAAAAGCAATTGAGAAAAAGACAACGAGGAGAAAAAAGAAAGGAAGACAGCTTCAGGTTTAAGATTGGTTATTTGGAGGGAGGGTTTTGTTTTTTCGGAACGGGCAAATGGAAGTCGAATGACCGGATACCCCAACCTTGGTTTGCTTTTTTTGTATTTAACCTTTCCGCCTGACTCACGATCCCAAGCATGACGAAGCATCACGTAGTCACGATACTGTCACGTCTGACGATTAGACCAAATATAACTAAAGAAGTGTGCATCGAAACCATCATGTTCATTCAATTTTTTGGTCCGCAAAGGCTTGTCAAAAACCAAACTGCTCCCAACTATCCATTTATTTGGTCTTACCAGTCGGGATCTGGAAGAAGACGGCCGGCTGGCCGTGCTGGAAGGCGCGGTCCACCCTGAAGAAGCCCTTGCGGTCGAATTGGATGATGTCGTCGACCTTGAGCTTGGCCACGTTGGCGTCTGCCACCGCCTCGGTGCGGAACTCGGTCTTGGGTGTGATGAAGTCCTCGAACACGTCGTCCTCGGCCAGCTTGTCCTTGGTGATGAGGTAGTCGAAGTCGACCAGCTCGACCGGCACCAGGTCCTGCGCCGTGCTGAGCCATGTGATCTTCTTGGCCGTCTTCTTCACGTCGCCCTGCAGGTGCAGCTCCATCTCGATGCCCGTGATGGGCGTCTTGTCCTTGAACAGGTTGACCGGGTTCAGCGAGTGCGACACCTTGCGCACGATGGCGTTGCCCCAGCTCATCAGAGTGATCTCCTCGTCCTGCGCGAACGACTGCGCGTCCTCCTGGTCGATGATGATCTCGCTGCTGTAGAAGACCTTCTTCGTGCCCACGTCCTTGTTCTTGGCGTGGAGCGGTTTCTGCTGCATGTTAGCTCTGCCCTTTGCATACTTGGAATGTTCAATCTCTTACCTCCTCGCTGTAGGGACCGGGGTGAGCGAAGCCAACAATGGTGACGGGCACCTTGTTTGAGGTCTCGACGGCCGTGTAGCGACCAGCAATTGGGTCGATGTACTTCTTGTTGGTGGCCCAGAAGGTGGTCCAGTCCAGGTTAACAATGTTTTTGCTGGGGCCCTGCTTGAGGATGAACTCCTGCAGCGCGGGAATGGTCATACCACGCCTGCGGATACCGCGGACCGTGGGCATACGCGGGTCGTCCCAGCCCCAAACAACACCGCTGTCGACGAACTTGGTCAGCTTACGCTTGGAGAGCAGCGTCCTGACGAAGTTCATGCGGGCGAAGTCCCAGTTGTAGACGTTGCGCAGCTTGAGCGCCTTGATAAACCACTGGTACTGAGCGTCGCGGTCCTTGTACTCGGTGGTACGGAGAGCGTGCGTCACACCCTCGAGGGCATCGATGATGGGGCAGCAGAAGTCGTAGGTGGGGTAGATCTTCCAGGTGGCGCCGGTGCGGTGGTGCTCCTGGGGGCTGCAGCGGTAGACGACGGGGTCGCGCATGGCCTTGTTGGGGTCGTCGACCGACATCTTTGCGCGGATGCACCATCTGGTGCCCTCCTCAGTGCCCTTCTTCATCTCCTCGAAGCGCGCCAAGTTCTCCTCGACGGAGCTGTCCCTTCTCTTGCTAGGCAAGCCTTCCATGCGCTCCTTGCGCATCTGCTCCTGCTCGGTGTCATCAGCGTAGCCGTTGCCCTCCTTGATCAGCTGCACGCAGTAGTCGTACAGCTCCTGGAAGTAGTCGCTGGTGTGGCTGGTCTTGTCGGGCGTGATGCCCATCAGAGCAAGATCCTCAATGATCGAGTCCTGGAACTCCTGCTTCTCCTTGAGAGGGTTGGTGTCATCAAAGCGCAGGAGGAGGGTGCCCTTGTACTTCTTGTGGGCGAAGTAGTCGTTCAGCAGCGCGGCCTTCGCGTGACCAATGTGGAGGTATCCACTGTACGTGGCTTGTTAGCAGACGCTCGAGAAGGGCAGGGCGGCTGACGTACGAGGGCTCCGGAGGGAAACGGGTAACGACGCCATGCTCGACATCCTGCAGGCCGATGTCGTAGTTGCCGGCATCGTCCTCCTTCTTGTCGGCAGCGGCAGGCTTCTTCGCCGGGCGGTAGGCGAGGGTGGTCTGCTCGGGATAGGCCTCCTCGATGTACCTGAACCAACGCGACAGGTTCACCATAAGGCTCTGCTTGACGTAGGCATGGGCGACGCGGTTGTCGCGGATCGTCTTCCACACGGTGGTGTCGGCGTCGGTCAGGCTGTAGCCGACAATGTGCGAGCGGAGGGTGAGGTGGGCGTCGAGCTCGGCAAGGTGGGGCTCAATGGCCTTGAGGTTGAGCGGAGAAAGCTTCTCCGCCCTCTGCTGCCACTCTTTGATCTGGGCCTCCATGTTTGCGGTGCGTTGCGGGTAGTCGGGAATGTTGTTGGCTGGTGACGACGATGGCGGCGGGGCAGAATTTCGTCTTATAGTGCGAGTCATGCAGGAACAGTCATTGCCATCCCGCCCTTGCCGCCCGCCACCTCGCGTGAGTCGGGAAAAGCCTGCAAGATAAGCTGTGAGTTCTTAAATCTCTGTGAGGTCTGGCTTGTAGGTTGCCACAGTTGCCTGACATTCAGCAGAGAATGAGACCGGTCTGAGGATATCTCGAGAGAATGGTGCAGCAGCTGTTTGAGTCAGGCGGGGGGTCCAGGCGGCAACGACTTAAAGCCCGTCAGCCCATCTACCCAAAACCCATACAGCTCCTTCGCGCAGCCGATGGCTAGCGTGGATCTGTTTTTTGCTCATGTCATGGGTAGTTAAAGCTATCGTCCGGACGAGAATGTCGAATTAAAAATTCTACATACACGTCTGGATGATGGCTTTAACTACCTACGTATTGATTTTTTTCCCCCTCTAAGAACGAGCTAAGGCATAGTTACACCATGTTCTGCTATTCTTCGCGCTAGCCATCGGCTGCGAGAGGTGGCTGTATGCCAGAGAAAGTGATGAACAAGTGCTCTCTTCTGCAAATTCTTGTCAGACGTGAGACCTCCCAGTCAAGGGCCATGGGGAACGCGTACCTTTACGAAGAAAGATCTGATATTGATGGAATGAGCTCTCTATTGATTTTCTGTTTTATCTATCGAATCGACGATATCAGTGACTTGATCGTCCCATCGCTAGAAATGCAACTGTGCAAAGCTCGCCGCTCTATTAACCAATTTTATTCTGCCATACCCTTCCGCATATACGCCTCGCTAACTACGCTTTGAATGAATGTTCATACAATACAAGAGAAGAAGAAAGGGAGAATGAAGATCAGAAGTAAGGAAGACGAAGATCCTCCTTGTGGTATCCCATCCATGCTATCCCACTCCGCCGTTGACATCGTCCGATGTCCCAACCCACTTGTACCCCCTCAAAACGCCATCCTGAATCCACCCCAGAACCCAACTCCCCGTCCAAATTCCATTGCATCGAAAGAGACCTCTCAGTCATCGCTCCTTCTCTACAAATACGGCATCCAAAGCGGATCCGTCATGCACAGCTTCCCAGGGTTGACCGCCACGCTGACGAGGTCCACGACCGTCTGGTTCGCCGGCAAGTTGTTGCTGTTGGGCACCTCGGCCAGGCTCTTGGCCCGCTTGACAATCTGGCCCGAGTTGTGCTCGACGCTCTCGCGCAGCTGCCCGTCCTGCACGTGCTGCCGGTGCTGCTGCGTGTGCCAGTGCACCATCTCGTCACGCACGAAGATGCTCAGCTGCATCTCCAGCTCGCCGTCGGGCTCCACCACGCACCGCGCAATCGCCATCAGCGCCGGCGCGAAGATACCCTCCGTCGCCAGCGGCCCCATCATCGTCTGCAGGTTCGGCGTCAGCCGGAACGGCACCGGCTCAGGGTTGTGGAACAAGGGCTTGCCGCCCGCCATCGACGGCACCAGCTCCGAGCCCCATATGTTACCCGTGCGCCGCGAGATGTTCATCTTGTGTGGGTAGCGCGTGTTCATGTGCATGATGTACGTGATGAACGTCAACGCTGCCAGCTGGTACGAGAACTGCCGGCGGAACAGCCACAGGTCGGCAAACGAGGGGTAGATGGCGTTGAAGTAGTCGAGCACAGCCGTTGGCGGCACGTACTTCTCCTGGATAGCCGCGAAGACCTCAAGCCGGATGGCCGTGCTTTGCTCGATGTTGCGTTGGCGGACGACATCCGCATTGGGATGTCCCTGCGGTGGCTGTGCCGACAGCAGTTGCGGCCCGAGACTGCGAAGCTTCTCAATCGCGAAGAGGATCGGATCGTCCTTGTTGATGCCGTTGCGACGGCAGTAGTCCTCGTAGATACCCTGCAGGCTGATGTACGACGAGTCGTCTTGCACCATTCTCACACCGGGCGAGAGCGGTACCATCAGCGGAAGCGTGAACTGCAGATTACGGCGCCTGCTCTCCTTGCGTTTGGACAGCGTGGTGTTGAAGATGCGGAACAGCTGCAAGATGCGCTCCTCACGCCTGCAGTTGCGCGCGGCCGGGTGCTGGATCGCGAAAGGATGCGTGCTGCCATCATGACCACGAATCTTGAGACGACGGTGGCAGAAGCCCACGGTCCTGACCAAGTCAATGTCGGGCAGGAACCGCTCGATGCGGACGAAGTCCTGGTTCTTGTCGCGGTGCAGTAGGTACTGCCCAGGGACTTCGATCTCATCGAACTTCTGGTACTTGAAGTCGCTCAAATGGGTAGTGTACGACTCGAGGTGGTGTGTCAGTCTGCGGCGATCAAGTCTCTCCTCGAAGCGGTTTCTCCACTTGCGCAGCTTCTGGATGTACTCGTACATCGTAGGCTTCTTCGTCACAAAGTCGGCCTCGAAAGACCTGCGAATGTGCGGCGGCAGAACAGACTCAGCAAAACGCGTGATGTTGGCCTCTGTCGAGGTAGGTAGCTTGGTTTCCTGGTACAGAGCGGGCTGGCGTCCAATGTAGCTGAGACCGTCGTTCAGCAGAGCGACGATGAGGCGGTACGCATCCTCGTCGGGAGGACACTTGAAGTGCTTGGCAATGCCATCGCTCATCGTCTCCATCGATAGCGCAAGGAGAGGGAAGGCGGTCTTGAGCGCAGCCATGACCTCTTCCACATAATCCCACGGCTTCCTGGGCTGCGGCGGTTGTTCGGTGCTCGGCGTGGACTGCCCGTTCTCCGTCTTCTGTCCATTCGTGTTGTTTTGGCCGCCACTCTGGCTATTGTTATCGCTCCCACTAGAAGCGCCTAGCTTCTGCTCGCTGCCGCTTGATGTGTTCGGCCTCGATGGTGAGCCTTGTTTGGTGTCCGAGCTCTGGTTCTGGCTCTGCGCACCACTAGTCCCCTGCTGTGCCTGCTTCTTCTTCTCCAATATCAACTTCTCTCTCGCTTCCTTCGCCTCCTGCTGCTTGCGGATCTGGTGGAAGTCCTCCCTGCTAGTGCGTAGTTGGAAGAACAGCGCCTGCGGGTATGTCTTCGCCAACTTGCCGAGCACCTGTCTGCAAATCGGGGCCTCCGGCCGCGAAAGGCCGACAAACAGCTGCGGAATGTACGTGATCCAGTACCAGGAAGGCGTATCGCCTTTGAACGTTTCGAAAGTCTTCGCCAAATCGCGCTCTGAGTTGTCCAAGCTGAGCAGCCACAGGATGCGGCCGAGCAACTCACGTGACTTGTGGTTCTTGTACTGGCTCGCAGCCTCGAGATAGCAGCTGATAGCTGCCGCAGCCTTGTCCAAGACTTGCGGGCTCTGCTTGAACAGGTTGTCGTTGTAGCGACCCCACTCCTTCCACGCCTTGGGCAACTTAATGTCGAAGTACAGTGCGCTGCCAAAGGCATCATTGGCCTCGTTCGTCTGGCCAAGCTTCGCGAGGAACATGCCCTTGAGCGTATAGAACTCCGCTTTCTGCTGCGCACCGAAGTAGTTGAGGTTGGTGTTGTTGATGACATCCAGACCGCTGTTGAGCTCCTGCTTGTTCTGATAGTGACACTTGGCCTGCTCGCGCAGCTTAAGGAAGGCTTCCTGGATCTCAATGTTGGGTAGCGTGTAGATCCGGCTGAGTTGGTTGATGCAGACATCTGGAAGGCTGTGCTTGCGAGCCACGTGTGCGAACCTGTTGATGATCCAGGCCGTCTCGTGGTAGCCTCGGTAAGCGTAAGAGTTGCCGCTGGCGTTACCCTGCTGCTGAGGCAACAGCTGCAGATACTTGCCATTGATGAGATGGAAAATGTGCTGACGCCAGGTGACGAGGTCCTGCCACGCGTTGATGTCGTCCCAGAAGTTTGGCAGACGGTCGCGCCACGTGCTGAGCAGCAGCTTGAGCTCCTGCGACTTGTGGTCCAAGTTCTGCTGAGTTGTACCACCCAAGCTGGAGCAGATGACACTCGCATCGTGAAGCTCGACCAACTGCTGGAAGTTCTGAAGCAGCGGGATATGGGCGTTCGTGGTTCTCTTGGGCAGCTGGTGCCACTTCCGGATGGACAGCTGGATCGCGTCGTCGACGACTTTGTTAAAGTCTTGATTGGTTTCGTGGCCTCCGTGCAGCTTGAGGAGGGACAAGAACGCCTGGAAGAAGATGCGCCGAGGCGTAGGCGCGTCCGACACGGCCTTGATGCTTGATTCGAGCTGCTCGCGCTGCTCGTTGTTCTGCCAGGCATCAAATATCCGCCACATGGATTCAAGGTAGAGATCCGAGAAGTTCTCGTGCTTGGCAAAGTCGCTCAGAATCTCCCATTGCTGCAGTTTCTGCGCGCAAACAACCCAATGGTCTTCCCAAAGCATGTACTCGCCTTGTGAGAACGGCAAAGCGCCGGTGCGAGCCTTGATCTGGGCAGTCTCGTACAGCTTCTGAGCATTGTCCCACATGCCGTTTTGCTCGTAGGACAGAGCTGCGTTGGTCTCAACATACTGGCAGCGCCTCCTCCAAGTGCCGTAGAATAGGTCGTGTTCTTCGAGCTGAGAATAAACTTCCAGTAGAGCATCCAAGTTGCTCTCCCGAACCTGTGCAGTATCGATAATGGGGTCAATGGCGTAGTCCTCCAGATAGCATAGCGCTGTGTACCAGGCATTGTAGGTCTGCGCAAGGTATTTCATCACGTGTGGCGGGAACTTGACTCTCGGTCTTGCCTTGACCACACCTTCAAGAACCGTCTGCACACAGTTCGGCCGCTCGTCGATGGATTGCATGTGGTAGTCCTTTGTGAGCAGGGCAACGAGGCCCTTCTCGAGATCCACTTGGTCATCTTTGGCCAGCGCCGACCAGCAGAGAGGGAAGAAATGGACCCAGATATCGTGCGTAAGGTTTGAATCGACGTGTTGAAGATGAGTGAGCGGATCGAAAAGGTCCCGAATCTTGACGTCGCCGAAAGAGTTGACAAACTGGCGATGGTTTGAGACGTATGACTCTAGCTGGTCATCCACCATGACGTCGCCCACGCGGGGATCCCTCGAGTAGGTACCAAAGAGAGTCGAAGCCGACATGACTCTGAAGTCCTCGGAGTGGAGCTGTGCGGTGTTGTTCATCTCTACCGAGCCGAACATAAGGTGAACGACCTGGTTGAGCCAGAATGAACGGCCGAGAATGTCCCAATTCTGACCCGCAATGACATAGTTCAACCGAGCGCTAGCCGTCCTGCTGAGGCTGCGGTCGAAAATAGTCATGAAGCGGTTGCGCATCTCCACGTCCTCCGCCCTCGTGCCAATTAGGAACGCATGCTCCATGCGCACGGTAAGCTCCGATCTAGTAATCTTGGGGTCCTCATAGATGCGGATGACCAGGGTAAGGAACTTGGTCAGGAGCGTCTTATCCGCTCGCGACTCGAAGGCTTGCATCTTTGACAGAACAGCCGTCTTCTCCTTCAGTGTCGGCACAGGCTCGTTGCTGTCAAATATCCAGCCATCAGTGAGATCCACGATTTTCTGGCAGATAGAATTGCTCGGCGAACGCTCGACCAGTGAGGCGAGGAACGTCAGGAAAGGACGCCTCTGGTCTCCAAGCTGGCTCATGCGGGCGGCCAAGAAGTCGATGGCCTTGAGAATGAGCCCGACTTGGATCTCATGGTCATATGAGCCCATTGGCGCCCCATTTTGGCCCTCGGAGCGCATTCCATGCATCATACCCTGGCCTTGACTAGGCGCCGTCAAGTGTTCTCTGCTCATCGTGTTCAAGACCTTCACAACCTGGACAATGTGCTGCTGATCGACATCATCCGGTCGGTGCTGGCAAAGAGTCCAGAGCAGGTTGACAGCCGCAATGTTGTTGTTGTTCCCTAGAGTCTCCGTGGCCACCTGGTTGCAGAAAGCCACGAATTCAGTAGAAGGCGTCTCTTCTGTGGTAGCACCATCCTCGTCGGTGCTGGGCTCAGGCAGGACTTCGAGAATGCGCTTCATGAGTGGCTTAAGCTTGACCCTGCTGTCTTCGTCGCTGAGTGCATGGAGGCAATCCTGGATCTCAGCACTCTCATTACGGATAGGCTTCTCGAGCACCTTCTGGAGTTGCGGCAGATGCGCCAAGATCCAGTCGCCCGATCTGACGTTGACGAACACTTTGAGTACTTGAAGAGCATTGATAAGCCTTGTGGTCGCGACTTCGGGCTTTTCTTCCTGCTTCGGTTCTGTCATAATGACGTTCTCCACCCTCGCAAGGATGCTGTCGATGTCTAAATCGCTCCAGTACGCAGACAACAGGTCTTGCAGTAGCTCCACAGCCATCTCGCAAGCATCCGTGGATTGTGCAGGCGGTGCATTGTGTGACGCTGTACTCTCACGGATCTTGGTGGAAGGGACGGGATAGCGCTCGGGGATCAACATGATGAACGTAGCAAGGTACTTGATCAG
Organism: Diplodia seriata; assembly: GCF_021436955.1. Lineage (NCBI taxonomy): Eukaryota > Fungi > Ascomycota > Dothideomycetes > Botryosphaeriales > Botryosphaeriaceae > Diplodia > Diplodia seriata. The sequence goes on along the minus strand of NW_027117313.1, from coordinate 2,265,089 downwards.
AGCCTGGCGCAAGGCCGGAGGCGCAACGAACTGTCTTGACGATAGATCAGGAGCGACCATCGAGCCGTCGTGACGTCTCTTTGGCGATCTACTCCCAATGCTGAGATGATCGAGACTCAAGCCCGACTCGTTTGCACTTCTCATTTCCCATCGGCGCAGCAGATTGATGAGATTCAGAGCAATCTTCTTGTGGTCATTACCCAGGCTTGGCGGCTGGGCAATCTTAGGAAGCGAGGGAATGATGATTGTCGACAGCGGCTCTCTTGCCTCGTAGAATAGATCCGGGTAGCGCACAAGGAAGTTGAAGATGCTGATCAGCTGCTGCAGGTTGGAGCTCTCCTCGGTGAGAATCTTCTTCGGGATTCTGGCCCACATTGGTGGCTGTTTGTTGTCTACGCCACCAATGCGCTTCTTCAAGACAGGCGCAAGGACCTCCAGAGCTTGCATGACCAGCGGCCGGCCCTCGTTTTGGTGGGCTCTGAGTAGCTGAGAGTAGATCTGGATGGCAATCTTTGGCGGTGTTTCATAATGGGCGATGAAGTACGCGATCAGCACGTAGGCAGCGTGCTTGTTGATGATATCCTCAAGACGAATGTAGTTCCATCCGAACTTGATGACGTCTTTGCGAGTGTCCTGGATAAGGCCGTGATGATACTTGACAAGGAGCGTAGTCATCTGAAGCAGCTCCATCCTCGAGTGGTCGACGCCGAGCTGGCCTGTCTCTTCCACCTGCTCCATCGAGTAGACGCGCCAAAGGCGGTTGTGGATAGTTTCCGTCATGCTACGGTCCATCAGCTGAGTGCCCTTCGCCGCACCAAACAGGCTATCCCAGTTCCGCATCACATCCATGGCAAACACCGGGTTAACGATGTTGTGGAAGACGAACGTCTTCGTCTTTTGCGAGGTGTTGCGACCGGTGTAGAGATCAATGCAGCGAATGATGAGTGATCTCCAGTAGTCAACCGACTCGTTTGAGATCATTATCTTGTAGATGAACTTGAACAGCGCCGGCGAAGCTTTGAGCTCCTCGGCCGTGACCGCGTCAATGATCTCAACAAAGAAGTCAAGATTGTCGGGCTCATGGGTGAGGTAGTTGGTAAAGACGCCAATAAGCCTCTCACCAGCCTGATCGACTGCAAGACGCAAACTAGCCTCAATCTTGTTTTGCCTGAGGCGAGTTTCCAATGACTTTCCGGCCTCGATGAGCGCTTTGCGCAGGTCTGCGTGGTTGACGAGCCAGGTGCTGGTCTCGGGATACTTGCATACAGAGTCCACCACGTGAATTGCGTTGATGGAAGCAGGCCACCTCATCGGGTCGTCGTCGATTGCGAAGGCGTTGATGAAACCCTGAGTATCGTTGACGAGAACCTCTCGAAGAGGGCCACTCGCTGGGTCTGCCATGATCTGGGCGAAGAAGCGGCCACTAGCATGATCCCTAATGCGGGGTGCGAAATCATTCCAAGCCTCCTTCGGGTAGTGGTTCAAGTATTTGATCAGCGGCTTGCGGAACGGGCTGTAGTGCGTCCTACGCAGCGCCCCTTCGAGCTCCATGACCTTCTGAACAAGTTGGCCCAGAAAGCTGACGGCGGCTGCCGGAAGCAAGTGGAAGACGTTGAGGATTGCAGTAACCGTCTTCATCGCCTTGTGTTGCTCAATCAAACCAAAAGAAGTGGCCTGCAGCACGCGTTGATCCGCGATGACCTTCATGTGATCCAGGAGACGAGAGCCAATCTCGACCTTGAAATAATTGGTGAGCAGCTTCAGCAGTCTAGCAAGTCCATCGAGACCCTCGACTGTGAGCTTCTTGGGATCCTGGAGGTTGACCAGGATGGGTCGGAGGCCGCTCTGCAAAACGTCCTTCGGCAGCTTGTTGGTTGTGTGCAGCACTCCTTGAAGGCCTGCGTTTGCTGCATCAACGACTTGTGGGGACTTCGAGTACAGCGCCTTGAAGAACACAGCGATAACACGGAGGAAGGTCTGGTTTGGTGGATTCGACGAGAATTCAGGGAATGTCTGCGCGGTGGAAAGCAATCGAATACAAGCGACGCGTAGGTTGACAATAGCCTCTGCGTTCCTCTGCTCGTACGGTTTTGCCGTCAGTCCTTCATCTTCGGCATCAGCAAGTGCGAGAGCTTCCGTAAGAAGACGCGTCAACAGCTCATTGAAAGTCAAAACGCCATGGCCGAGCTTCAAGCAGAAAGTAACCGCGTCGATGTAGCCAATCTGGATGCTGAAGGGCAATGCGCGGAGTGGCTTGTTGAAGATTGGGTCCAAGAGCCGCTTGCTGACGGGAAGGACGAGCTCATGGACTTCAGTGTGAGTCGACTCGGCGATAATCTTCAGGTTGTCCTGCGCCGCTTTCCGCACGTGCTTGTTGGAATGCGAGAGCATAGTCACAAGGAAACCACACAAGCTAAGAAGCTTGTTGTCCGAGTTGGGGGGTGATTTCAGATCATCCTTCGACCACAGGCCGCTGCACCGGCGCAGCAACTTCTCGAGCGTAGTCTGGGAGTTGTGGCGCGTCGAACTCGTCAGGTCCAGAGGCATGTCTTGCATGACGTACACCAAGGCCCGGGAGAAATGGTTGAGTCGCCCACCCTCATTGATCCACGCGTCGCTGAGACCGAGCTTCGTGGTAAGAATGTCGATACCGAGAGTGCCTCCATGCTTGACGAACCATTCCTCCTGGTGGCAATTATGGCAGAAAATGTCGGCCAGGTGCTTGAAAAGTGTGAGTTTCTCTGCCTTGCTTGGGTCGCCGAAAATGGTAACTGCTGCCTGGTACAGCGTCTTGAGGGCTTCTTCAGCCGCCTCCCTGACTTCGACGTGGTCTGATGCCAACGAATCCGAGATTGCCTCAAGAATTACCCGACTCTCGATCACCACCGGGCCTTCACCAGAATTGACGTCGAAGGGCTTCTTGCGGTGCTTGATGGTCGCAAGAGCAGTTCCGACTTCCAGAAGGGCGAAGTGTCGGCAGATGTGGGCCATAAATGATGTAGCCTCCCCTTTAAGCTCAGGAATCGAGTTGCAGAACATCACTGCCTTGAGAAGTTTCCGTAGAGAATCCTGTTGCGCATCCTTCTTCGTGTTCGACTTGTCCCTTTCGGACGCCTCCAGAACATCAGAACCACGATCATGAGTACCGTTGCTCAGGTCATCAGCCTGCAGGCGGACGAGTTGCGCAAAATCTTCGGGCAGGCTGTCTGCGCCCAAGAGCAGCTTGACTTGCGAGGTGATGAACTTGAAAGCCTGCTGCTTGTGGAAACAGTCTGACTTTTTCGCCGCCGGGGTTTTTGGGGTTTCCCAAAGCTTTCCAATAGCATTTTCGACACCAATAGACGTCGGAAAGGCACGATCTTTCAAAGACCCGATGAGACGGATGTCGATGCTTGGCTCGTCGTCGGCGTAGGACTTGTACTGGAGTGGCGGGGGTCCGTTGATGAATCTCCTGTTCCGTCCACCAAGCTTACCTAGAATCCTCATAGTGGTGTGCGCATGGAAATGGCTGTATGGAGTTGGCTTGAGATGTTCCCAAAGGCCTTGCATGAGCTCATCGATGACGGGCGCCATGATGGGATCCAAGTAGTCCGCAGTCAGGTTATCAACGCATAGTTCCAACGTTCGGAGACCTTGACCCACCAAATCCGAGCCTGCTCTCAGAGCGACCACCAGGGGCCGCATAAGGTAGCTCAGGTGTGGAAGTAGGTTGCTTAGACGAGCAGGCACGGTAAGTGACAGCTCCACGAACAGGTCCCGCTCGGAAGGTTTCCGCGCAGCGATGAGCAGGTTGTTGAGCACCTCCAAGAGCATCTCCAACAGAGGAAGAATTTCTTTGTAGAGATGCTCGAATCGGCCACCGCCAATACTCCTGAAAAGCGATCGGAGGAGAAGGAAGTAGTTCATCGGTTCTTCGGCCGTGGTCGATAGCTCGATTGACCTGGTAACAATCTTGGTGACGTGTGGTAGCAAAACCTGTTCATTCTGTTGCGAGAAGAGGGTGACGGCCATGAAGGAAAGCTTAAAGAGGCGGAGTAAGATGGACGACTTCTTGACATCGGAAGTGCCAACTTCGTCGATGTTGCCCATCAAGAATTGAAGAAGCATGCCAGCGAAACTCGGAGAAGTTGCCTCGCTGGCTAGAAGGAACTGGGGGACGTGTAGTAGAGGATTATGTTCGAACATCATCTCGTAAAGGTGGGGTATCTCAGATTCAAACACTTCGTGGAACGTGGCCGGGTCGATGTGATGGAAAACGGTGGCGAAAGCTTCCAGGAGCTCCTTCTCCTCCTTCCCGCTCGACATCATGTGCTGGTTGGCAAGGAGTTCCGTGGGTGATAGGCTCTCCTTCTCGCCGGGTGTCTTCTCCACACCGTAATAACGGAAAACTTGGGCGCCTTCGCGGAAAAGCTTGATGAGGACCTCAACCTCCTCCGCGTTGTAGCCAAATGACACTTCATGCCAATTTGCTGGCGTCGGTACGCTCGGGTCGATCTCTTCCTTTATCTTTGGCGGGTTGCAGACCCTAAGTTGATAGAAGAGGTTCTTCAATCCATGCAACAGGTTCTTGAAAAGAAACTTGTTGTCTGCAATTGGATCCGATGCCCGCTCGCGAGGGTTTGACGTCTTTATCGGAGTTGCGTTGAAAATGTCAATCTCGTCCCAATCCGGCGGGCTATCCTTCTCGGCCAGGTAGTTTTCCGGGGTGGCCTCGATGGTTGGACTAGAGAACTGATTGGAGACCTTTACTGCGTTGTCGAATTGGCGGTTCATCGCGGCAAACTTGTCGCCTATGGCGTTGAGAATCATCACCAAGTAGTAACGGGCTTCCTGCTTGGGCTCCAATTTAGCAATGCACTCAGCCATGTTCAACAATAGCTTCGCGCTCATAGTCTGGAAGCTGGTGCCAGGGAAGCTGTCGTGCAGGTTCTTAGTGTAGACCTCGATCGTCCTTCTGATCTGTTCCTGTGATAATGATTCTCTCAGATGGTGGATTAGATCGGCAAGCATGCTGTACGCCAACGGCCGCATCGTCTCGTACACAGTCAGGCCATCTCCGATCAAGGTTCTCTCGTCGAGCAGCTCATCAATCTTTTTCAAAAAGATTTTCCGGAAGTTGAAGTTGATGATGTGACGAATGGCGACGAGAAGCTCCTTCCTGGCACCAGACTTCTCCCTCGGACAGTCCTGTAATAAGCGAACCACGATGTCCGGCAATGTTGGAAGGAAATCCGTAAGCTGCTGTGCATACACGCGTAGTAGATATGCCAAAAAGCTCATCGTCTTAACCTGGGCAGTGATGAACTCTCCGAACGCAGCCCGATTCTTGATCTCCTTGCTCACACCCGTGAAAATGTCATTTCTCGCCTTGGCCTCCGCATGTGCCCTCTCTTGCGGTGGTGCCTGGAGAAGCAGGACGTTCTTGATCAGCGGCACGAAACGCTTCACATTCTTGTGGACGCAGTTCCTGTACGCCTGGAAAAGCGACACCACAATGATCGGGCATTCTGCCAGCACCTTGAATGACTGCATACCCTTCAGCAGATGTCTCGTCTGCTGCTGTTCCCCTCCCAAGTCTGGGCCACCTGACGGTCCGCCGGCGCCAGGTGAGCCCGGGCGCGGGGATTGCGAGTATTGCGAATTACTAGGCGTGGACGGAATTGCTTGCGACGCCGGATTTCCAGAAGGGCTGTCGAACGTGTCCTTGACCGCAGCATCCATGTTCTCGAACATCTCAGCAATAAGGTCCAGAAATGGCTGTACCCGGTCCTGCAGCGCCTTGGTCTGGTGCCTTTCGAAGTCCATGATCGTCTTCATACACAACGCCGCATTATCCTCGTTCTCGATCTTCGCCAATACCATGAGTCGGTCAACGATTTGGGCGGCGTACGGTTCTAGTGCTTCGGTCGGGCTCATGGGTAACCGGTGCAGGATCTCTAATATGCAGTTGCGTAGACGCTAGCAGTCTTGTGTCAGCAAACGACCAGGCGCGAGGCTGGCATTCGGACTTACCTGCTCCGGCGATGTGCTCACGAAGACAGGCGCCCCTTCTAGGAGCTTGAGGAAGACCGGGATAAACTTCTCCAGGAAGACGCCATACGTCGAGCCAGAGCAGTAGAGCTCAATGCTGTCCCGAATCTCTGTCGCAACGCCGGTCTTGACCTTCAGGTCTGGAAGATCGAGCGAATTAGCACGCGGCCCGCTGGCCGCATCCTCTGACGTGCATTCCAGGTGAGAATTGGTAAAGCCTTACCTGACGTCGTGTCCGCCAGCTTGCTCAGATACACCTCCATGTTTCTGTCCGCCATGGTTGCAGCTTTCGCAGCGTGTCGGCCGCCGGAACGCGTTACACAATGTCCCCTCCTGTCACCCGGAAGGATACTGGGCGCGCAGTGACCCCGATGGTTGTTATGCCTCGTGGTTGTGCCAACGCATGGGTGGAAGCGATCGGGATCGGCGAGGATGGGAAGGCTGCGCAAGGCGCGGAGCTACGAATGCGGCGGAATTAGGTGACGGCTTGTCGCGTAGTAAATTTGTGAGGTCGTTGAGCATTAATCGCCGCGAGCGACAAGCGAAGGAAAGCGGCGAAATCGGAAATGGCGCGGAGATGCGGGGGCGCGCGGCGGGGGGAGGCTACGGTGGTGACAGAGCTGCGGACGTGAAGACGAGCAACCGCGAACTTCGCGGCCGGGGCGTCGCGCGAGGCAAGTACGACGATCCTTTGCCCTTTTTGGAAGCCCTAAGGCCATGCCGCTAACGGCAGCTTGCTCCAACCCGCCGCGCCGCCTTCCACTCCGCACCCAAGCAAAAACCAGGCACCAGGGAAATAAAACGTCACCGGTTACTACGTACGTAGGAATGAATAACCAAGTTCCAAATGGATTAATGGGCTAACGAGGGTATGATTCGATGCGGTTTGCAAAAGAACGCCCAACCACGGTTCTCTGATCACACTATCCCTGATCACTCATGAACCATGCACGCAACCCCAACAAGGAGAACTGGAATGCAAAAGAGAAACAGTATGGGTATATTGCGTTACTGTCAATAAAAAGCCTTAAGAGCCTCTGGCAGTCGGCTGCGGGCTTTCCATGCTCACTCTCGAAATCAATCCCTCTGCTCTCGCTATATCCTCCACATCCTCCTCCATAAGTTCCCCCCGCCTCTTCGAATCCTCGTCGCTGCCCTCCTCGTAGTCATCATCCTCGTCGTCTTCATCATTACCACCGCTTGGCCCTACCTCAGGCTTCTTACGACGCTCAAAATCCTGGGCATGCGCAGCGTGAAGCAGAGTACCCACACGAGTAAGAGCACGAGTCGTAGGTGTTGGTGGTGGTGGTCTGTGACGGATGGAGCCCCGGCCCGATCGTTGACCTTCTAGGTCGGTTCCTGTAGTTGCACCAGATACTTGAGATTCGAGCGCTTGGGGAGTGCTCGGCCGTAGGGCAGCCGGTCCGTCACCTTGCTCCAGGCTTTCCCTAGTTGAGACCGGAACGCTGTATGGCAGAGGCACGTCTCGTGAAGCTCGGTACTTGACCACGTTCGTGCAATGTTCGTTCTCAACGCGGAACAGGGTCCACATTCCACGGCGGAATATTTCCGATAAGGACACCATGAACGAGAGGATCGCCGAGTGCTGGTAATCATCGCCGTATATGGCATAGAAGATCCAGTTGAACCGGAGTATGGGATCCAAAACGATGGCGACGTAGTACCAATACACGTTTTTGTACCCGAGATTATCACGAAGGAACGGTTTCTTGGCGTACGGATTCATCAGACTCCAATCCATGACCAGGTCCCAGATACTGCAATACACTGCGTTGACCGTCGCGCAGAAGATGAAGAGCGTCCGCAAATGCCAGCTCTTATGGATCCGGTAGAGACTGAGGCTCATGTAGTACATGATGGTCCAGGTGTACTTCCCACAGTTTACCAGGTGCGGAAAGAAGTTGCGGGTGTCGTAGTAACGCCGCAGACACTGTAGGGCGCGCCAAATACCGGGTAACGTGGAGAAGAAGCCCAATAGTCGAGAGTGCGACGAGTTGCAAGAGGCTGGGCTGTCCCACCCGTTGGCGTATAAACAAAAGAAGAGCTCGATGTTCTGTTGATCAAATAAGCACGTGCACCGGGCTCAAGGAGCTAGAAACCTACACCCATAGCGTATGTCTGGGAGCAAAACATATCACCCAAGAAGAAGTCCCGAAACTCAACCGGATAAAGGCCAGCGAAGAAAAGTCGCCACTGCTACTGTTAGACAAAGAGGCAGGAACAATCCTAGCTTGGCTCAACTCACGTTGGAATAAGCAAACCACCGTCTGCTGCGGTGGTACAGGAAAGGGGCAGGAAGGAAGATGACGAGTACTGTCAGGCCAATCAAAACGACGGGCCAGTAGATGTACATAGAGTCGCCACCATAGCGACTGAAATTAAGCCACATGATTAGACCTTCGAGGAGAACGCAGAGACACGGTATCTGACCGACGGTGGTTAGTTTGACCCAAAATTCCTATTCTGAGGCGAGAATCAGCTTACCTCGCACAGCTGTCGCCAATCAAGCTGTGTCCGGGTATCAAACTCAAAAACGAAACCGTAATTGATCTTCTGGTCCGTCCAGATCTTGCAGTCAAGACAGAAGAAAAGGAAAAGAAGAAGCATCAGGAAGTATCCTGCGTATATCTGCAACAGGAATTGTGTTGCCGTGTGAATTGACGAGTCATCGTCGAGGACATATTTCGACGCATAGGCAATACCTTCACAGCCAAAAACTGTTCCGGTAGCTAGCATCAAGCCATTGCGGAATGTAGAGCCGGTGAAGTCGCCAGCCTTCGCCGACTTGATGCGCAGCTTGCCCACTGCAATTTTGTGGTTGCCGCGGTAGAAGTACCTCGCGTAGAGATCCTCAACCACATGCAGATGGCCGTCAATGATGTCGCTTTTCACGAACCACGCGTTGTTGACCTTCTCATTCATGTAGCGCATAGTTGGCCGCGCCATGACGGTCTTGTCGTACTTCTTGTTGATCTTGCGAAATGCTGTCCGGTTGAGCAGAGCATATGCCTTCAGAAGTTCCAGGCCGCGGTAATACTCTTGTAATGCGGTCTTGAGTTTACGCTTCGCCGTCCGGTAGGGTACTCCAGGTGATTCAGGGCGCCGAACGTAGTCACGGCGGTCCTGTGGAACGGGCCCACAGGGCGTTCCGAGATCTTGCATGGCTCTGGCATTCTTGCTCATAGGCTTCGGCTTGCCTTTGACTACCTCCGGGAGCTTCTTGGCCGCCTCAATCGCATCATCGAAAGGTCTCAACCATGTTTGCGACATCACACCATTTCCATTGGCTTTGTCGTCCGATCCTTCGGAGTCAAAGAGACCATTCGACAAGGTTTTGACCTTCGACTTCTGAAGTTTTGATATGATCTCGTCCAAACGTCGGTCCCGCATAATGTGGAGTTGCTCTCGTAGAACCTCGAGCCTCTTGGTAGCCTCGTCCTCCTTATCTTTGTAAAAGTCCTCGATCTTTTCCAGCTCCTGATCTAGGAAATTGAAGAACTCTGCTTGACGCACGTCTAGCTCGCGGTAAGCTTCGAGAGGTACGTCCGAGTCTTTGCCCGGGGTCGACTGTGGTACTCCTCCATCTGGGCCCAGAGATAGCATCCTTCTGACACTCGGTCGTGCATCACTGGACGCATCCAGAGCAGCCGTTCCCGGCATGGAATTGACGCGCTTCGGCCTGAAGATACTCGCATACTTCGCAGGCAATGTTGGCTTGACGGGCGATCGTGTCTTGCCAATCTCGAAAGCACTGGGGCCAGGTGCAGGGCCCGCCTTGGGCGGCGAAGGCGGTTCTCCTTGATGCCATCCCGAAGACACCGTGTTACGGTCCGGGTCAACGGCCGGGTCGGGCAAGTTGAGTGTTGGTATGCCGCCTGACCTCCTCGGCGGTGATCCTATGATGCTTCCGTACCGTGTCAAGGCGGGCGCGTCTGCGCCGTCGGGCGACTTCTTGATAAGCGACTCACGCGGAGTCCCTCGACTGCGTATCTCTTGCGGAGAGGATCGGTGAGCACCCTCTACTCCTCCGGCCGTGCTTGTCTCGATATTCCGTGGGGCATCGTGCGGTAGATTGGGGGCCGCGGAATCAACAGTAGAGGTCCGTCCTAGGCGATTCAAGAAAGAGTACGACGGGGCAGCGTTATTCGGAGAGGGCGTAAAGGTGGAGATTCGACGGAGGCCCGGGGTTCGGGGGCTCTGATGGCAGTTGCGAAGAGCGCGAGAGATGGCCTTGACCTTCTTCTTCCCGAGCTACCGAGCACATGGAGATCAGCGACGCTCGCGAATAAAGGGCTGTGGCAGGGAGGCTACCTTGTAGTTCAAATACTTGGCTCTCCACTCGGGAACGAGCTCCTGCTCGATCTCCCTAACAGCAGGTCAGCAGGGCGCCGCAGCGTTACGCGTCGCAGAACGTACTTGGCAAACTTCATGCCCGGCGAGTGTCAGGAGCGAACGAGGGCGCGAACGGAAGGATAGAGAGCGTGCGACAAGACATGAAGGCCCCGCAGATCGAAGAATTAGGAGCTGTAGGGTTGTTTGCGCTAGTTCCTTGGGAGAGGACGGTCGCGAAAAGACCCCCGGGCAGGCGCAGGGGCCAGAGCGACGATCGATTTTCTGTTTCCGCGCTCTCGCGCTCGCGCATAAGAAACATCAACACCGACAGACGCTGCGGGCCAACCATTGGGTGCACGGCGCACGATGCTAATACTGACAGCAAACGCTCAGCGGCGCAGGCATCGCTGTGGAACCCCGCTGCACTTGCATTACGCAGTATCGACGTAGAGTCCTCTCATTCCACAACTAGGGCGCCACACTTCGACCGCCGGGCGATCTTCAGGCTCCACGTCTGGCAAATCCTCCGCAACACGCAACGTCATGCTGCCCCAACGACCCGTACCGACCACTGACAACAAGCTCACGCAAGCGAGGGGCATTGGACTGGCTGCAGAGCTGATTGCAGCTGACTCTCTCCTCGCTACTTCAGGCCTTTGCACAACCTACTCCTGCCGCCGGTCACCGGTCAGCTTTTGCAGGATCGCGATAGGGGCTCCGGTGTAACATACCTTTCCCTTTTGGTCCACCACAACTGCATCTCTCATTTCCCAGCAAGCAACACATGCACATCCAGCTAGGCTTATCGGCAGCCGTTGGCATCCAATTAGCATGTTGACGAGTGCTATAGGCGTCAAAATCATGCCCAGAATCACAGGACAGCTTGGCGGAACCCCACCATCCGCATGCGGGGTAAACACGGTTCACTTTTCAGGAGGCCAGAGTTTGGCTGATTTTACTTTCTTATTCGATGCCGCTCCCACTCCTTTCCAGCGGTGTGGTGCCAGCTAGGTACATACATGCGCCCTTGTTCGTCACGTTGTTCCTCCATTCCCATGTCCAAGTGTTTAATAACCACCGAACTGCCTGTTCAGCCTGTCCGGGCGATCGTAGCTGGGGTCGTACTGGTCCTGGTCACCGTAGTGGTCGTCGTACATCTGTTCGGCGTGCTTCTTCGCAGCATGCTTGGCCTTCTCGCGGTCGACGAAGTCCTCGCCCTTGGTCTCGGCGAGCTTGTCAACCTCGGCGGCAGCAAATCCGGCAAGGAGCTCCTTAGCGAAGGCGTGTTCGACGGGCTTGCCTAGTCAGGGTCAGTAACGTTGTATGTTGAATTGAGACTGAGCATCGCTTACCCTCCTTGCGCTGGTGGTCCTCGAAAGCCTTGAAGCCGGCGAAGGCAGCACCGCCAGCGATCACCTCGTGGCTGAAGCTGGACTCGTTCTTCTGGCCGCCGTCCTCGTAGACCTGCTGGTAGGCGTCGTGAGACTCACCTAGAATATGTTAGTCTCAATGATGCCACAGCTTATGTTCCGATGCGGTCATGGCAGCTCAGAAGCTTGAGAGGTTGACAGGAGGCAATGGGTGCTGGATGGGTGCTGGAAGATGGACGTACCCCAACCGAAAGGCATTTTGGCTTATGAGTGTGTGTTGAGGGAAAGGGGTGGTTTGGAAGTGGGTATGAGATAAGATTGGGCGTGAGGATTGAAGTGATGGTTGATGAAGGACGAAGAGAGGGGCTGCTGAGCGGGGTTATATACCCATCCACCACCCTCCAGCCGGTCTGCGTCAGTTCAAAAGCGGCATGGACAGCTCCGTCATAGGACTTAGGCTCCACGTAACGGAGCGCGGAGCTGAGCCACGCCGTGAACGAATGAAGTGGCTATAGCAGGGCCCACTTCACTGACGGCTGACGAACGAGGGGCTCGCACGACGGCGTCATGATCAAGGTGCCTGGAGATCTGATGGGTCGCTGGCGGGGGCGCTGCCGCACTAGCGGGCGTTAGAGCAAGAATACGGGCGCCGTCTCCCAAGATTGCCAGGGTCCCGGAGCAGCTGAAGGGCAAATCTGGACCCTTGCGAGGCCTCCCTTGACAGGCTGCTGCAATGGCTTGCGGCCACGTCGGTAGCCCGCCGACGATAGCTGGGTTGTGCGTGCTGTCCACTGACGCAGACGGCACTCGTGAATGGCAATGGCAGCACAGCAGCAGCGTGCCGAAGATCCGGGAGCACGGGGCATCCTCAAGCTTCACCAAGCCGGCATCTAAGCCTGCCTGATCATCCTTGGCGGCCTTGGCGAGGCTTGTTGCTGCGCGCGCCACCTCGACGAAGCAGTTCCTCTGTCTGAAACGCGATTACGGCACCTTCCACGCCGATTACGCAGCTCCTTGCCCGCCGACCGACCATCGTCACCCAAGCTCCCGTCCTTGCCGAAAATAACCCCACCCGAGAGCTGAACACGGCTGAGCCGACAGCGCCAGCCACCGCCATCATCACAGCTCGCAAGCTCACTCCGCCAACCGGTCAATCACATCGCCACACGACCCCGCCGCTGCGACAATAATGCCGCCGACGACGAAGCGCCTGCCCACCGCGCAGGACTTCCCCTCTTCAATCACCGTCACCATCACCCCTCGTAAGCCCTACTCCCCCACCCCTCCCTGATCCGCACACCGCCACACGTCCGTCACACCCGGGCTCGGCAACCCCAGCCGCCCGACACCTAAGCCCCTCCATTCCACAGAAAGCACAACCCCGCGCTAACACAGACGCGCGCCCCTCCTCGTGTCGCGCGCGTCCCCCAGCACCCCCCTCGCACCCGCCCACCAACATCCTCCTCCTCCTCCACGGCCTCGGCGACACCCACGCCCCCTTCGCGCGCCTCGGCGCGCAGATGTCGCTGCCCGAGACGGCCTGCATCGCCGTGCGGGCCCCCGCCCCCCTCCCTTTCGACCTCGGCGGCTACCACTGGGGCGACGACGTGCTGTTCGACGAGCGCACCGGCGACATGGACCCGGACGCCGGCTTCCAGAAGGCCGCCACCCGCCTGCTGCTCGACGACGTCGTCCGCGGCGTGCTCGTCCGGAAGTGCGGCTACGCCCCGCGCGACGTCGTGCTCTTCGGCTTCGCCCAGGGCGGCATGGCGGCGCTGCAGGTCGCCGCGGAGCTCGGGAAGGCGGATCCGGGCCAAGAGCTGGGCGGCGTGGTGAGCGTCGGCGGGGCGGCTCCGGCGGGCGCGTCGTTGTCGTCGTCGAGCAAGCAGGGGGAGGAGGCGGAGGGAAAGAAGAAGTTCAAGACGCCGGTGCTGCTGTGCAAGGCCGCTCGCGGCTCGAGCGTGTCGGACGCCGCCGTGAGGCGGCTGAAAGACAGCTTCGAGTTCGCCGAGGTCAAGGAGTGGAAGCGTGTCGGCGACGCCATGCCGAGCAATAGGGACGAGATGCTGCCCATCATGCAGTTCTTCGCGAGGAGGCTGAAGAGCGTCAGGGGTGTGCCCGAAGGCGCGGTGGAGATTTCGTAGATGCCGATGTGCATGGGTAATACATGTATATACGACGCTGAATATGGGATATAGCAGGCACTTCTGCGGGTAGACAGTAGAAATGCCTGCGTTAAGCAGCTGCTCGAAGACAAGAGGCCGACTAGGGTCGATATTAGAATCACACATAAAAGATGAACATATATGGATACCCAGTCGCGGTAACATTCAAGCATTGAATTTCTTGCGGAATGCACTGCCCTTCCACATTGGTAGTCGAAGCATATGTCTGTATATGTAGATAAGCAATTCATATAAGAACGTTCACACATAATCTTCGACTATCTATGAGTCGGAAGTATAACTCAAACCCACAGTTAAACATAAACAGCGGATAAGAATAAAGCAGAGCACACTAAGATAATAGAGTAACAAGAAAGAGTAGGTACGTGAGAGATGTGAGCACATGAATTCAGCTCCCAAAAACCATGAAATTGACAAACGGCCAGTGGTAATTGAAAGGTTAGAAATACTGGGGAAAGCTCCCTTTCATTGAGCGACTATTGCTGGTCTCTTCCTGCTTAAGTTTCTAGATAGAGGTACACGAACTTTCATATCGTAGACCGCAGTAAGTTAAAGAGACGAGTTATAGGGCTGAAGCAAGGATTCCAGAGGGTCCACGTCTAGGTGATATTCCCGATGATATTCCTTGAGAGCTTCGAAACTTCCAAAGAGCTTGGTGGAGGACATAACATGATATAAGAGCCAGTGAACGGATTTAATTTTTTAGGAACAGTGCCGAAAAGGTAGTGACTGAGGCTATGCCGTGATCGGAAATCAGAACCCAGCGGAGGTCGGTAGGACCGAAGAAATCCGTGGACACTGAGGCTGATGAGCAGGCCAGATCTGCATAGCTCAAGCCCGTGCACTTTTCACAACGTACTAGCATATAACATGACTAATTTAGAAAAATCTGATGGGCAAGTTGGTGAGAATGACGCAAGTGTGTGGTGGTGTGTGTCGTCCGCGGTACCGCAGTTCGCTACCATGATTTACCACGCACATGTAAACAGAGTCTTCAAGCTGAAAACAATGCAAAGGATTCAAAAACGAGAAAAGTAAAGAGAGAAGCAAGTAGGAAAAAAAAGGAAATAGAGAGTGAGCATTGGACTCAAAAACAAAAACTACACGCTCCCCGGACGGAGCGTGTAGAAACCCCGTCCTCGGTCCTTTCCATTGGACCTCGGGGATTTTTTGGGAGTTGCAGACTGGTGTGTTCGGGGGTTGAACTCGGACACTTGGAGAGTGCGGTGTGTGTGGGTATCGCCGACGTCTACCCCTGAGCTAAGCCAGAGTGTAGACGCCGGCGATACAATAGAAGTTGCGGAGATGATTTATATAGCGATACGGCAAGGGTGAGATCGAGCTCGGTGTCGAATATGTCTATCTTGCACGCACCCAAGAGACAAGGACAATATGTCGCAGACCACTCCTATAAGAATGGTGAAGAGACTATCGAGTCCATGAGAGCTTTGCAGTCCTTCCAGTGCGTGCTGTGTTGTTTGGAAGAGCCAGCCAATGGTGTATAAGCGCAGAACCGATGTTATTCGGCTTCCTGCAAGAGATCAAGCTGAATAGCTTAGGAGGCTCGAGAGTGGTCTTTCCAAGGAGAACATGGATTTCCAGGTCGCCCTATTCTTTTGCAATAAGACTCGACGCTTCAGCAACCACCGCAGCATCGTCCAAGAGGTAAAGATAGTCTAGGATAGCGCTGGATGACTCTTGAGATGCCCAAAGGTTCTTCAATATCTGTGTGGCGTTCTGAGGCGTTCCGCCGCAATTTGCTAAGTCGTATCACTGGTAGCATCAAGACTGTGCTCGAAGCATGATGCAGTGACCTCAACACAAGAAAATTCGGCTGGAAAAACTGCTGAAAGGAAGGATGTAAGGATCTCGATTGGAACGGCAGAGCCTGCGATCTGAGTATTGAGTAGTTGACCTGGGCGAGCATGGCCCGAGGAGCCCAATCCTGGGGCCAGTATGACGTAGTCTCAGAGGGTTGACAAATTATTGGCAATATTGTATTGAGTAGAGACTTTAGGCATGACCCTCGTGATGGCTCCAAGCCTGATGAAGGTCTACCCAGCAAATCATTTAATAGATGATAGATAAGAAGCAGTTTGATAGCGGTGGTCAGGCTTCATCCTCTGAGCGGCAGCAGTAAGTGCGAGAATTGAAACCACTTTCCTCGAGGAGTTGCCATCAGTCTAGAGCTCAGAAATGGAGTGTTATTTCCCGCGTTTGGGTAAGACACCCTCAAGTCGATCCATGATGACACACCCAAGTGACAGTCGAACGGGCGTCGGCGTACGTGAAAAGTGCGAGCGTTGCACATTGAGTCTGCTGGGATGCCACCTTGCGGTGAGGTGGGATCAGTGGGCTATCCCGTGTGGAAGCAGAAATTGTCTGGCGGTGTGATGCGGTGGTGGTGAGCGCGAAAACAGCTGAGGGGTGGACGGATCGATGTATTATGCGCAAGTATCGTCCATACTGCGCAATCCACGCTGCAGTGTTCCGCTTCCTTCGTGGGTTTGTTCCGGATGATGAGTGGAAGAGTAGAGGATAGGTAATGCCGGTGGATCCAGGCATCATATTCTGACGGCCTGAGATATGTTTTGGTATGCTCGGCGCTTGATGGGTGGCAATGAGTCCAGCTCAGCCTCATATGCACGAATTTGCATGATCCTTTCCACCTCTTCTGACGTCCTTCCTTTCCAGAGTAGACCGAGCTCTGCATATCTCTCTGAATCGAAATGATCGTCATGGCTCCATTCTCCCTCATCCTCCGCGAGCTCATTGTCCAACGTGCACAGCTCGCGCTTCATTGGTACGTCGCTTTCCAGAAGCCTCTTCCTGATGACTGAAGGTTGCGGGTACTGCTCCTCGCCCCACTCAACCATTTTCTTCTCCAGCCGCTCCCTGACGGCGTTCATTCTGAAGTTTGGCACCCACTCCGCATCAATCTCTTTCTTGCGCAGCGTGTACGCTCTCTTCGGGTCCTTCTCGATTTTCTCAATCCATCGCTCGATACGTAGACGGCGAGCATCGCGATATCCGTTCTGATACGCGCGATGGTTTTCGTTGCCCAGCAATACTGCCTCGAAGGTCCTGAAATGTAGTTGATCGTTGATGACTTCGGGGCCGTAAACGGCCCACTTGTCCTCGCGATCCCTCTTGAAGCGTTTGGCCTGGATTGAAGTCAGCACACTGCGAAGATACCAGAACTGAACGAAAGAAAAACTCACCAGCACCTCGCCCCTCCTTCTCGCCCTCAACTCTTCTCCAAACAGCCTATCTAGCATCTTCTTCCACTCCACTTCCACCTCAAATACACCATCCGCCCCCTCGCTCACAACCTTCCACCCTGCAACCGCCGTATCCTGCACCACCCCCCTCAAACAAAGCATGTAATCGCCAACCCCCCTCTGCTCCCCCTCTCCCAACAGCCCCACCCACTCCCTCCCCACCCCCTCATCAAACCCCTTCCCTTCGCCAAAAGCGGCCGGGCTGCCCGCCGGCCGATCCTCGAACCCCCTCCACGGCTGCGCCCTCAGCACCGCCCTTTCCCTGTCGCCCCCGGCCAGCCGGTGGAACGCCAGCGCCGCGCGCGGGATCTTGAACGAGCAGACGTGCAGCCAGCGGCGCAGGTGGGCGGCGGGGAACGCGGCCTCGGCGGCGGCGCGCAGCAGGCGCGAGGTGCCGCGCGCGGCGAACCAGAGGCGGGGGAGCGATTCCGTGTCCGAGACGGAGCCGAGGATGTGCATCCAGAGCTCGATGGGCAGGGCGGGAGGGGAGGAGGGGCGGTCGATGGTTGAATGCGGCATGTTGGCCTTTTTTGGTTTTGTTTCTTGGTACTTTTATTCTTTGCGAATGAATATGCTGTCGTTTCTGTGCGCGCCCCCTTGCTCTTTCGTTTGGTCGAGGGTTGTGTGCGTCCTTGCAGTGGTGAGATATCCTTATGGTGACCGATGAAGTGAGGTAGATGAGCCTTGGTGGACCCGACGGAAGTCGGAAGAAGGAGCGAAGGGTGCCGAAGCGGGACAGGGAACTTGTGAGTGAGGGTTGGTATAGAGGGTTCACGGTTTCGACTTCTCTATCGTATTTAACAACCCGCGCAGGTGCTGGAGGAAAGGCAAGGGACAAGGATGAAGCGGGGGAGGAAAGGGCGGTTAAGGTTGGGGTCAGGCACCAGATGCGTTGTGTGGAAGGTCAGTCTGGACCTAGCATCTCGTACGATCGAGCCGCGTTCACGTGCGCTTTGCGCGTCCTGGCAGCTGGAGCGAAGCTAGTGCGGCGGAGGATCGTTGCCAGACTCGTGCGCTATGGGTTCAAGGGAACGTTCCATCGTTCGCAAACGGTCTTCAGCTTAGCTTCATCGCACCGGCCACGTTCCAGAAGGCGGCTAGAAGACGGCGACTCGTCTAGCGGCCAGCACTAGGCGTCCATCGGAGATTGTATCATGTGTTTCACGCTAGATGTTCCTATCGGTCCCGCTGGTCGGAAGAAAGCTGACGAGAGCGCCACCACCCATGCATCATCACTCAAGCCACCACGTTCGCCCACGTGGCACTACCGTTGCACGGTTGCGGCGGCAGACGCCGGAGAGATTCCCGCGCTTACGTTGTAGGGCGGCAGGCAACTACTTTCCCTGTCGACATATCTTTCCGGTAGGCAGGATCACCCAAAATATGCTCCTGGAAAACAGAGCCAAAAGTTTAAAGGATATCTCTTCCCAACATCCCATCTCTACCTGTCTAAATCAGTCCCTTATCTATATCTTCGCCTCCGCGCTGACAAACCCGCCAAGCACCACCGCGCGCATGAGCTGATTGGCAATGGCCGTAGACGGCGGCAACCTCAAGCCACCGGGCTTGTACTCCGGACCAGGGTCCTCGCCCAGCCCGCTAGTTCCGATCCGCAGCGCCTCCCTCACCTCATCGAAGCTGAACCACTTCGCATCCTCCAGCTCCGCGTCGTGGCCCAGATGGACCGTCTCGCCGTCGGGCACGGCCTGCCCGATGGCGCCGATCATTAGATTGGCCGGGTAGGGCCACGGCTGCGTCGAGTGGATGACGACGCGGCCGAGGTGGATCCCGCTCTCCTCCCACACCTCGCGCCGCACCGCTTCCTCGACCGACTCGGCCGGCTCGAGGAAGCCGGCGAGTGTGCTGTACCAGTACGGTGGCCAACGGCGCTGGCGGCCCAGCATGATGCGCTGCCCGTCGTGCGACACCACAGCCATGATGACGGTGGGGTCGGTGCGGGGGAAGCTCAGGTTCGAAACGCCGTGTCTCGTCGCGCAGGGCGGCCGGTCCGGCGCGTCTGGCGCGTCCGCAACCCTGTCCGCCAGGTCCTTGGGCGGGCACGTCCGCTTGAAGCCGCCGTTGGTCGACAGCGTCTTGTGGCCGCAACCCCCGCAGTACGGGTTGCGCAGGTTCCAGTCGAGCAGGTGCCGGCCCTCGGCGTACATGGCGGCTGTCGGCGAGGGGAAGCGTGAGTGGTAGATGGTGGGCACTGGAGTAGAAGTTACCACATACCTTCGGGTGCGACGAGGGACAGCTGCATCCGACCTTGTGCAAAGTACAAGCTCTCGCCCTCCACCTTTTTGATCAGCGTCTCGGCCGCTTCGGTTACGCTGGCACGAGGCGTGACATCCAAAGCCCAGTAGGGCTGTCCACCGTAATGCTCCTTGTATGCAAAGCCATCCTTCTTCTTGCTCTCGTCCAGGCCAAGGAAGATGAGTTGTGCGCGGTAGGCGGAAGAGTTGAACTGCTTGACGATGTCCTCCTCGGTAGTCTTGTAGGGATCGCCGACGACCGGCTCGACATCCTTGTAGGAGACGTACGCAAGCTTGTCGGCGGACTTGACGAGCGGGTTGAGGTCCTTGAATAATATGAAGCGCGAGGTGTCGTGCTTGAGGGCTTGCGAAAGGAAAGTCGTGTCGGGGCGCAAGAAGGACACGCGGTTGAGCGGCGAGCCTGGCATAAATCCGTCAGCGCACCTTGATGGCGGGAACCCATATTTGCGGGGGCGCAGATCTCTGGAGGCTAACCGGCGAAGTAGTTGGCCACTTCCTTGCCAAACTTGCGGGCGAGCATCGAGTCGAGGTCGGCGTGGGCAGGCTCGGGAAGGTCGGGAATGGCCAGTTTTTTGCTGCCGCTGCTGGACATGATCGCGATTTGTTCGAGATAGGAGGTCAATTGCATGCACCGAGCTTCGACCAGTGCAGATCTCAGGGGTCTAGGAGTAAGAGACAGTGCGCGCGCAGCTTAAGAACTGAAGGAGGTGGTGGTGATGATGGCGGGCTTAGGGTGAGGGTGGCGGACCTAAGCAGCAAGTCGTCATTGAGGGGCGCTTGATTACCAATAGCGGCATCGAGTTCGGCCCGCCGACGGATCGCGGGGTAGCAGCTCAGAGACCGACCGGCGATTCGCATGATGTTGACTCCTAGACATGCTACTGCTGGCAATCGTGTAGTTACAAGGCGGTGGAACCCTTGCTAGTGGCTTTTGCGGACCCAAGGCGGGAGCCTCGCGTCGGTGCCTGGCAGCCGGGTCGGTCGAAGCAAACCACGGCCTTATCGATAACGTTTTTGTGTTGACGCCTTGAGGTGCCCGCTCTACTCTTCCTTGGCTCCTCCACCCGTCATCACCGCTGTCGCCCATCGATCTTGGAACCACTTCGTGTCGCCAAAATGCCCTTCGAGAAGCTCACGACCGCGCCTACCGCCGCCGACTTCACGTCGTTGGAGGAGCACCAGTCGCAAACGCCCGGTACCTTCTTCGGCGCGAAGGCTGTCCTGCACCTCCACAGCCCGGACACGCAGCTCGTCGTCTCGCAGGCCGACCTCGAAGGCCAATCCCTCTTCCCGGACCTACGCGCTGCCTCTGCCGCTGGTACCAATGGCGCCACTCACAATGGCGAGTCTGGCGACACCCAGCTCGTCATCCCCGGTCTCGATGTCTGGGTGACCTCGCAGTATGTCACTCTCTACCTCACATCCTTCGCCAATACCGATCCCCCAGTCCACTTACTTACCATTGTCCAAAAATCCAACAGAAATCTCCTCATCTTCTCTCCCACGACCTCCACCGGCGTCTCCGTCCCCTACCCCGACATAACCCTCCACGCGATCCAGCGCCTCACCATCCCCGGCAGTACGGACGCGACCCAGGGTCTCTACATGCAACTCGCTCTCAACGCCTCCGACTTCACGGCGGACGACGACCTCCAAACCCTCGAGATCACCCTCATCCCCTCAGCCTCATCAACCTCCGCAATCACCGACCTCTTCGCCGCCGTAACCGCCTGCGCAGACCTGAACCCGGACCCCGCTGACTCGGATTCCGAGGCAGAGGATGGAGGTGACGACGACATTCAGATTGGCGGTGGTCTACCCGGCGCGGGCGGTTGGATCACCAGCGACAACATTCACGAACACCTCGATGCCGAGGGCAACTTCGTCGGTTTTGGCGGTGGTGCGCTGGGTGCTGGTGCTGGTACAGTTCGCGCGCGCGAAGAGGATGCGGGAGTTGCCGACGAGGAAGCTGGACAGGACGGCGAGGGCGGCGCTGCTGCCGGTGGCGAAGAGGCCAAGTGGAGGAGGACGGAATAGAGAAAGGGAGGACAGGAAATTAACAAAAAAAGAAGGCATGAAGCTACGACGGGCTTTGTCGTACGGCAGTGAAGGGGCACTTCACGTGAGCAGCCACTGAGTTTAGTTGATGGCAACTGGGCCAGATGCTCAGTTAACGAAAGAGATCACTGTTGACGAGGGCTTTTGTGATAAAAATTCACTTTCATCAATTGATACCCACAATTTTGGATGCATAACCGTTCAATTGCTCCGAAAGGTCTCCAATCAATTACTATTACGATAAGCTTGATAGCTACAGCTAGCTGCCGCTGGCCAGGTCGAGATGACTATGCAGTCAAAAAGTGCTTGTACAACTCATAGTAGGAAAGGGAGTAATAAGACAATAGAAACAGGGAATAAACAACTGGCTTGATAATTTGGGTTCTGTGAAGAACTGCTGATTGTGAGGGTATTGGTATAAGGCATATTGTAAACGAGAAACCAGCGGGAGAGTGACTGAATGTCAGCCGGAAAGGACCCGTCTGATGATCTCGGTGATGAGTCAAGAAGGAGATCGAAGAAAAACCCGGAACGAAAGGTAGAAGGAAGGGGCCTAGAAGGAATAGGAAAAAGGAGATGGATGGCGTCAGAGCCGCGGTTGACATTACAGTCAGTCAAGCACTTCGAAACATGGCATCCACAACTATCCGGCGCTCTCAACTGCACCCCAGCCCCTTAATGCGGGGCGTATACTTACTCACTTCAAGAACCCATCCCGGTCATACAAGCTTCGCGGCGTACTCTGCTCGCTGGGCGGCTGGACGGAAATCAGCACCTTGGGCGCCAGCACCTCTCTCTGCCTGTCGCTATTACCACCGCCGCCCCTACCGGTCCACCTCCTCCTCTTCCCCTCCTCTTTCCCGAGAGTGACGCCACCAGCGGCACCGTTCTTCCCCGTCGGCGTCCGATTCTCGGCATCGGAATCGAAGAACTCGCTGCTCGCCCTTCCAACCACCACAACACTACCGCCACTAACACCACCAGCAGCAGCGGAAACACAATCATCCACCGCCGCCCCACACGTCGTTGCCAAGTCCATCTCCTCCTCACCCCCGCACGGTGTAGCATACACGCTCAAACTGCTGCAACTGCTCATCTCCCTATCCTTCCCGGCCCTCTCCACCATCTCCCTCTGCTGCTTCGCGCTCGGACTCTCCCAAAAACCCTGCTCCTCCCCATCCTCCCAGACCCTGGCGTTACCACTCTCCGGCGGGGTTTGCTCCGGATTCGCCATCTCGAGCTCCCGCCGGCCGAAGATGTTTTCGTTCTCCGCGAGGATGAGGTCGGTGAGGCTGGTGCAGCTGTCGTCGCCGCCCAGGAAGTGGATGCCGGTGCTGCGGGTGGAGAAGGTGAGGCTGTTGTTGCTCGTGCTTCCGCAGCCGAAACCGGGACCGCCGCCGCCGCCGCCCCTGCTGCTACTGCCACCGCCAAGGTTCAGGCCGAGGCCGAACATGGGGGGCTTTTGGAAGGCTGCGGAGGCTGGGGGCGTGGTCGTTGTGGCGGTCGTTCCTGTCGTCGTCGTGCTAGTGCGACCTGTGGCGGCGGAGAAGGCGGAGCAGGCGCTGGCGGATAGCGCAATCGAGTCGGCCGTCGTCGACGACGTGGTCACGGTCGAAGGCGCGACGCTGGGATGTGGCGAGGGCGCGACGAGCGAGTACGTGCTCGCGGGGACGAAGTGTTTGCTCGGTGAGGAAAAGGCCTTACCGCTGGCGTACTTGCTCCGCCCCTTACTACTGCTGCCGCTGCTGCTGCTACCTCCCGCATTAGAGGCGGTGGTATTTTCCAGCTCGGTCGTCAAGTTGTCGCTCGTTGCCTCGCGTCCGAGTTGCCTGTACCGACGGCTGGTGCGCGAGTCGTCGGCTGCGTCCGAGTTCATGCGGCGGAGCGCCGCGACTGTCTTGCGCAGGTCGCGGCCAGGCTCGACGCGTGGGCCCGTCAGGCCGGCGCGCGTTGGGGATGACATCTCTTTGCTGCGGCGGGGATCGCGCGGGGGCAATTCGGGTACGGGCGGTGTGGCGGACGTTTTCAGCTTTGGCATCTTGCAGAGGTCTACCGGAGTGGTCTCGATGGAGTTGAACATGAGCGTCTTCGGGGAGCAAGGGGGCGAGTCCGTCTGAGAAGCGTTGCGCCCGTGGCTGGGAGGCGTGGCGGGCCTACAATCATCCTCGATTTCCTTTGGTGAAGGCATGTTTAGGACTGGATAATTGAGCAGGGGCGAGTTTGAATTGTAGTTGCGTTTTCTGGATGATGCTGTGTCATCGGTGGCACCAGCGCCGGCTGTCGCATCGCCCTCGGAATTAGCCCCAGTGGTTTGCGAGCAGTCAGTCGTTGCAGTACTGGGAAATGTTGGGATGCTGAAAGCAGAGCCCCCGCTGATCCTCGAGCCACGCCAGCGTAGAGAACCATCGGAGTTCTCTTGATTGTACTTTGTCAAAGACAGCGTGGGGGACCTTTGGGTTAGAGATGCCCGAATTGTCGTTGGCGAGAGACGAATTTCCGGTGAAAAGACGCTGATGCTCGGCGGTCGTGGAAGAGGCCTCGTATCCAAGCTGATCATTTCGCCGTCCTCCGAAGGCTTCTTTTTGTGCATCGATCCAGGCTCTTCTTCGATGCCGTGCATGACTTGAGGATCCTCAGGCTTCACCGGAGGACCAACTTGCCCAGTGATGAGTGACAAACGAATGCAGTTCTGGCGGCGGTGGGACCTCTTCTTCTCCGGACTCGTTCTAGATTTTCCGGACTGCATTGGTGTCGGATCCCATCGAAATGGGTTTCCATTGCTGCTACACGATGATGAAGCGTTGGTAGAAGTGCGTGAGAGCTGCTGAGCCAGAGTTCCTTCCTGTGCTGCCAGGTCTTGGTGAGTGGCAAAGCGGCAACGCTCTGTTGGTGATCCGTCTGAAGAAACCAATGTACGGGAATTGCGACGTGGAGTACTGGGCGCACCACCCATCAAGCTATTGTTCGATCGGCTGCGCTGAGATAGCCGGCCCACACTGTTGCTCTCAATCTTAAGCCTTTTGTCCGCCTTCGAGTCGGGACTGCCGTTACGCGAATGATGGCCGCTCGATGCGACTTCCATGGCAAATTGCGCAACGTTGCTCCGGATCGATTCGTCGCGGAAGTGTCGCGGGCTCGAACTTCCAGTGCTGCTGCGTGCTTGTAGCTGGGGTAACGGCCGTGGCCCTTTCAATACCAATGACTTGTGCAGTTCATGGCCCGGACTCTGCCTCATCCTAGCATGCGGACTTCGATGGGCATCCGGACTGGTAGTGACAAGGATCGAGCTAGTAGCAGATTCGAAACTCGATGCTGACCGCCTGGAAGGACTGTAATCCATGTTGCTGACAGACCTTGTATGCCCAAATCTCAAAGGAAGCGGAGGCACTGGATTCTCCGGGGCCAATCCGGACTGCCTATAGATCAAGCTGAAGTTGCGTCCTAGCCTCTGCGATCCACCGCTTGGATGAATCTCTCTGGTAGCCTCGTGCGTGCTGTAGACCGAAGGCACGGAATTCGATCTACCTCTCCGCTTCGGAGACCGAATCACGGTGCCTGAAGGCGAAGGTACTGGGCTGCTAAAGAGCGGTGCAGGTCGTAAGGCACTAGTCAGGTCCGGGGCAGAATTTGGCTTGCTAGACCCAAATGACGGAGGATACAGCCTTTCGAGGGGCGAGTCGGGCATGGGATCGAGTGTAAGCCTGGGCGGCCCTTCTGAAACCCTTTCTTCCTGCTCTTGGATTCTTGGTGGTGAAATATCGAGCATTGGCTTGGGACTCTCAATGATGGCCGACAGCCTCGAGGCCTTGATGCGCTCCATTTTGATGTGGTTGGGTCCATGTCGGCGCTTATGGAATGGCCACACTTTTTTATGGCTACTGTGATTGGTGTCAGGCACAGGCTCAATGACCGTTGGGGCTTGTGTCGTCCGCGGGGTTTTGCTGAGGGAAGACTGTCCAAAAGACTCTTTAGATGGTAGTACTCCCCATCCGGTGGTGTTGTTGTAGGGCAGAAAGGCGTTTCTTCTCAGAACCTGACGCGGTTTGGTCACGCCATTGCCATCAAGCTGGACATGCTGCTGACCAAGTCTGATCCCCCGGTTCTCCAAGTCTGCCAGGAGCCGCTTGTGGGCACGAGTAGCACGGACAAGGAGAAAGATCATGCAGATCAGTGCAACCAGAATGATGCCACCGGCTACCCCGACCGCGATCCATACTGCAGGAGGTATCGTAGCCGGACGCGTCCCATCCCGGGGGCTCAAGCGGTCCGCCATTGTGAACTCGACTATTCTTGGATGGCCTGGATGAGGTATGCAGTCGTGGTCTCGCTACACGGGCCCTTCCCACGTTCCGGCCTGCATGCCCTGCGATAGGGGCCAACGATCCGAAGCGTCGATCCTGGGTTGTTGATATCAAAGCCGAGCACGTGGAAGAGTAGAGTTATGGGGTCGGGCGGGTTCCTGGATGCAGCGGCAACAACGGGCAAAAAACGAAGACGGCGAAAGAGCAGCACATAGGACGGGGGACATGGCCAGGAAAAGGAAAGGCAAAATGCGAGCGGCGGGGAGACGACATGTGGCGTGTAATTAGATCTAGTCTGGTATGCAATGTCTCGAAAACAACAGCTCAGGAATGTACTCGGAGAGCAGATGAACCAACAAACAACAATGGGAGAAGGAACGCAAGGGATGGGAAATCAAAGCGACAGGCGAGGCGGCTGGGAAAAATGTGCCCTATAAGACGCCTACAGCCTTAATGCTTACCAAGGATGGAGCGAGACATGGTGGCGGCTCCGAGCATGCAGTGAGGAGCACATGCGGCAGAGGCTCGCCGAGACGTGAAACCGACGTGTCGGTGGTAAGGGAGCATGTCGACTGCGGTTTCGCATGTGACGAGCCGTGGGAGCGCGTGTGCAAAGCATTGTATGCAGATGGAGGGAGGTGTTGAGGGTTCTTGGCGGAGCCAAGGGACGTCTCAACCGGCCCATCCATGGCCCCGGGCCTGCCAGAGCGCGTGCAGTTATGCACCTGCGTGGCCGGCAGAAATCGAATTCATCACGATGCATCGGCGGCACGGGGAGTTGAGCAACAGGGCGGGAGGGGTCGAAAGTCAAAGCTGGGCCCGCGCAGCCGTAAATCGGCGACGTTTGGCTGCGCGTCGCCCAAACGACCCGCCGGATCGGGCAAGACGAACACAATCGACGGGCGGGCGAGGCGAGGCCCCCGTCCGGCCACGCTGGCTTGGGTAGGCGGTTATGTCATTGGACGGGCCGGGGCTTGGTCAGCCCCGCGCGCAGAGTCGTGACAAGGTGGGCGGTGGCCAGGCGGCGTGAGTGGGCCCGGCGGCACAGTTCTGGGCAGAGAGAGCGGGGCATTGAGCCTTGGGCGAGCAGCGCAGCGCGCGACGAGCGGCATGGCGGAGGCAATTGCGCTCGCAACAGGCGCTGGCAATCGGAGTTTCGCAGGCGCCTTCGATGGGGTCACGTCATCGTTGCTGGAGGGGAGCGTGCAGGGGCCGTGGTTGGAGCCGTGGGTGTCCCCGGGCTCCACCGGCGGCCGGCCGATGGTCTGCGAATGAACGCATCTGCCCCGCCATCCTCCCAGAGCTTCCCTCCAGCTCGATCGACCCCTCCTTTAAAAGCTGCCCGTCCCGCGCCTTTGCTTGCTTCTCTCCATCTTCTCATCTACCATCTCCATCCAATTACCCTCATATACCCAACCGCTCATCCCACTTAATTTTTTCTCCCCCAAATTACATCACCATGTCTGACGGCGCCATCAACAACGGAGTCTTCTCCCTCGTATGTTGCCCCTCGTCTGCGGCACGCATCGGAACGGTTCGGAGCTGACAGGAACACCACAGAACAACACTGCTGCCCCCAAGCAGGACCAGGTCCTCCCTCTCTTCTCTCTGAAGGGCAAGACCGCCATCGTCTCCGGCGCTGGCGCTGGTATCGGTCTGGCTGTCGCCCACGGCTTCGCTGAGGCCGGTGCCAACGTTGCCATCTGGTACAACAGCAACAAGAAGGCTCTCGACCGCGCTGCCGAGATCGAGAAGAAGTATGGCGTGAAGTGTAAGTCGAGCTCCAACACAGCACCTTGATGGACGCCATGGCTGACGGCATTGCAGGCAAGGCCTACCAGGTCAACGTCACCGATGAGGCCAACGTCAAGAAGCAGGTCCACGACATCGTCAAGGAGTTCAATGGCCGTCTGGACATCTTCGTCGCCAACTCCGGCATCCCGTGGACCCAGGGCCCCGCCATCGATGGCGAGGTCGCCCACTACCACAAGGTCGTCTCCACTGACCTTGACGGCACCTTCTTCTGCGCTCGCGCCGTCGGTGAGATCTGGAGGAGGCAGTGGAAGGAGGGCACCGACCTCAACGGCAACAAGCTCGAGAACTACAGCTACGGTAGCTTCATCGCTACCGCCTCGATGTCTGGTCACATCGTGAACATTCCCCAGCTCCAGGCTGCGTAAGTACCCTGCCACTGGCTTGTGCAGAACCAATTGACTGACCGTCTTCACAGCTACAACGCCGCCAAGGCTGGTGTCATCCACCTCTGCCGCTCTCTCGCCGTTGAGTGGGTTAACTTCGCCCGCGCCAACTCCATCTCTCCCGGCTACATGGCCACCGAGATCTCCGACTTCATTCCCCAGGAGACCAAGGACATCTGGAAGAGCAAGATACCCATGGGCCGTGAGGGTGAGGCCTACGAGCTCAAGGGTGCTTACCTGTACCTCGCCTCCGACGCCTCCTCTTACACCACCGGTGCCGACATCCTCGTCGACGGTGGCTACGCCCTCCCTTAAGCGAAGCGTTGCGCTTTGTTATTGATTTGACGATTGGATGGACAATACCTGGATATCAAAAGCCAAATACTCTCTTGGTTGAGCCAAGAGGGGGCGGTGCACCTGTTTAGCTCTCGCCTTGATAGATAAAGATTTAACGCGAAATGAAAAATACCACTTCTGTTTCAACCACCTGCTCTATCCTGCTCTAGATATCATCTGGTGCAACATGTCGATGTGACAGTTCCGACAGGCAAAACTATTACGCAACCCGCCACGGGTGTTGATTGCTGCCTTGAGTTCACATGCTATGGTGCGGGGTTTTGTGGAGCAAACGTGGGGCGTTGCAGCAGTCGCACGCATGGTATCATGAGAGTGATTCGACAAGACTGACGTGGGAGCGGACTCCTGACTCTTGGTGAGACCAGTTCGCGTAGTACGGTAACATTGTCAGTGGGGATGGAGCTCTTGCGGTGGCGGTCTTTTGTCGAAACACCTATCGTACGTTGGCTTCCTGATCAACGCTCCCTCCGACCCGAATCACCTGCGTGCTGCTACAACGGTAAGCTAGCCTTATGAGGTCGCTGTTGTTGTTGTAGCCATCGTTCAGTAGTCGGATCAATTCATCACCAAAATCAGCTCGTGGCACGTACAGCCGAAACACTCATAGGAACCTGTAACGGCATGCAACTTTGAGTTCCTTTGTTCTCTTTGTTGATCAGCGCTTGTTGTGGTTTCGAACACAATTGTTTTGTCGAACACATGTGATTGATCGACCACCACAGCTTTACCTCCAAACGCCACGCAAACGTCAGAAGCACCCAGAAGAAGCTATGACCTCGTCCCACAACAGCTATCCTACATACCCTATGTAGCAGGCCAGCTTATAGTTAGCTCGAAAGCACGGGGTTGCCCGACTGACCGGTCAGAGCCTACCTACTTTATGAACAGATTGATTCACACAGCCCTAAGCACCGGTCACCCGTCACCGCTTCCCACCGAAACCCAAACCCAAAAATTCTCCGACGCGCCGGATCTTGGGTTCTGTATGTCGTGCGACGTAGCAAAGCGCGAGCCTTACCTGGGATCTCATACGTCTCTCCCTTTTAATTTGATTTTTTCGGTCCATTACTTTTTGCTTGGGGCCGTTTTTGGACTAAGGGCTTCTCAAGAAAAGTGGTGGGGTGCACCACGTCGAAATATGGTTGAACACGCAATCTATCTAGAACATTCTTCCCGGCAGCCGGGGAGCACATGCTGTCCGCTGCTTTGTTTCCTTGCTCTAGCCCCATTGTTCCCCTTCTCTCGAATTCTAGAAGCAGATGATAAGAAGGAAAAAGGAAGGGGGAAAAAAGCAAAGGCACCTAGAGCGGCAGCATCCGAACACGGGTCACGGAGCGGAGCGAAAATAACGTACCAACCCAAATGCCGGGGACACAGTCGGCGCAATAACGATCCCATATGCACGAACATCTCGGTAACTACAGTGATACGGGGGCGAATACGCAAGAACCAGCCGCTCTGTTGAAAGCCTAAAAAACTCTGGACGGGCCGGCTCGGGCAGAGCAAAGCAGCCCGCCTGTCCCAACACCACGGATTGGCTAGAAGTCGGCCCAATCCATCGGGACGTTGCAACGTGGTCGCGCCGTGCAACGCAGCCTGAAATTTCGGGAGCGGAAAAGTAAGACGGGAAGAGAGATCGGGCTGGGGTTGGGATGTGTGGATGCACGGGAAGTCGGCTGCCCGCTCCCACTGATCTGTGTGTTGCAGGCGCGCCGGCGCCGTGTGGCGCTGGGGTCCAGGCACAGGCCGGAAGAGTTTTGTGTAGCATATCGAGATACTATTTTCGGAAAAAGCAAAGAAATCCTGGGGCCGGCCAATGAGGGAGGATCGTGGCATGCAGGAAGAAAATTGTGATTGGTTTGCGTGCCGTGGCTGTTCCTTTGGTTTTCTTTTTCGCGTCTGCGGGGAGTCGTGGTATGCCTAGACTTGAAGAGGTTAAACAGAAAGAACGACGAGATAAATGCGTACAGGCTGTGTTAAGTATGCGCAGAAGTAGGTTCAAGGCTGGACTATCGATTTTTATTCTCGCCTGAGGTACCTACCTAGGTACCTTCTCTGCTCGCGGAGGTCTCTCCGGGGTTTCAGTACATCGGTAGCTACTGTGACCGGATCACACCTGTCGGAAACAGCGTGCCCGGAAACATGCTAGCATGCATCTCTTGTTCCTACTCAAAGGAGCCGCGCGTTTAGTCCGGAGACATGCTGTTTCATCTAGTCATCCATCATGTCTTCCTCCTCTTTAGATTGCGGCGGAAGTGCGGAAGAGCAGGGCGACCCGCAAAAAAAGGTCAAGGAGGATCCCAACCCAGGGCTGTGGTAACTACACCTCGCCTATTTCGTGCTACGCCCACGGTTTACTACTGCCCATGCTGTCAAGGCGCGGGTAAGCGAGCAATACTAGTGCGTGTCGCCCCATTGCTTGGGCCACGACGACAGCGGCGTGGCGGTCCGATCATGGCGGGTGGCTTCGCCGTTTCCATGGGGATCGATGGAAGTAGGGCTCTTGAACTGATCGGCCTGTGTTAATTTTCCGTTGCCCCTGCATTGAAACCAAGATGTGCCCTGCAGTCAGCACTGCTCACCACCGCCACAGTAGACAAGCTCAGGCAATCATCATTGCAACGGAGATGGCAGCACTTGGTAGGGCGTAGGGCAAAGCAACGGCTGAACGCGGACATGTAGTGAGCAACTACAGCGGGCATGACCGAATGATTGCCTCATTGATCAACGCCACATTCCTTGGTAGTTCGTTGTCATGCCTCCCGATCCGACCGTGTAGGACGTACGGCAAGTCCGAAGCACTGCAAGTTTCTTCCGCGTCCGAGAGCGGCCATGGAAATAACCCACAAGGATATCCGGGCCAAGCTGGGGACAGAGCCTTGGTGGAGCACAGTCACACGCTTGTTGAGCCAGCCACATGGACCCGACTGAATAACTAGCTCCCGTGATCTGCGTCGGGCGTCCGGATTGCAGGCGCATGGCTGACTGAGAACTGCGGTGAAACATTGGCTTTCTCCGTTGCCGCCGCTGGCCCGTTGCCGGACGGTGCGCAAGTGCATCTCAAGGCGGCGCCGGAGGAAGGGCATCCAAGGACTTCGCCGAACGGATTGATTGCCTGGTTGCTGTTTGTGGGGCCGGCACTTTCCACTCCCCTTCAGCTGGCAGGACAATGCGGGTGGGTATCACCGTGCTCGACGCATGGCCGTGCATGCCACTGTCAGCTGCCAAAGCGGCCGTCCCGTTTGCGTGGACGAGCACGCGCGAGCTGCATGAGCGTTGTACCAGTTGGCCGGGGCAAAGAGCCAGAGAAAGGCTCAGGTAGCACTGGAAAACAGGCGAGATTCCAGAATGCTGTGCCGGCGGCTGAGAAAGGAATGGACTGGGCAAAGATGCAGGAGAGCAGCTGCAGATGACGCCGGCGGGTTGCACGCATTGCGCCGCCAGGTGACGAGCGTGGTTACGTCGAGAGAGCTTAGCCGAGCTACGTAATCCGGTTGGTGGTCGCGGAGCGGGAGTGCCTGAAGCTAAAAAGGTGCGTAGAGATGACGAAATGGGACTGTGCGAGCAGAGAAAGGAGTGCACGAGTGGCAAGGAAAAATGACCGGCCGCTATAGCGCAGCGATCCTTAGTCAATGCAGAGCAGCACTTGACGAGTGCCAAGACGTGCGTTTGGGGAAGTTTACGGACGAAACGGGGGAGCGCAAAAATAGAAACCGTCGCACAACTGACCCAAGCCATGTCTTCGGTGAGCCCCAGAGAGCAAAATGTCACCCAGCCTCGTGTGCGGCCGGATGCGGGTTAAGGCTCACTGTCAGGGTCCAGTAGCCTCAATCTATCCGAGGTCGCACTTGTTTTCTCCTGCGCCGGCGCCGCTGCACCCAACACGGTCCACCGGCCATGGCATCTGAGGCAGTCGTGTAGGTAAGCCCTATGGCGATGCGTGTGCGGAGCGGCCTCTGCGCGCGGGTGGCGTGCAAAAGTCGCGATGCTTTGACATTTCAAGGGTCCTGTTGCAAATTTGGCGCGCCGCCACCACCATCGGCGGGGTCCTGCAATGCGGTTGGGAGGGGCGCGCTTGTCGCGTTCGACGCGTAGTGGTGGGGTGCTGGCAGACGGCCGTGGGCGAGTTTGAGCAGACGAGGGGTGTGGAGGGCGTCCGATCTTGCATGAGGCGTGCAGCAATGCATGTCGCGATCGCCGCGGTGGAGGATGGCTAGCCGGGAGGCCTGGGAGGCTAGCAGCAGCGTCTGCAGCACGCCGGCTTAGTGCGCGAAGTCGCGATAGCTTTGCAGCTCGGATTAGGCAAAGCCCGGATGTTGAGGTTTAGGAGCCGGCAGGGTGGGGCCTGCCTCGCTTGCTCGGCAGACGCGCGCGGCGGGCTATCCATCCACAGTTCAGCTGGGCTGGGTGGGCTGCAGTCGCTGGCGCGAGCGGGATTTTTCCATGGGCTGGGACCGACGCCGGCCATTGCTGCCGTGGCGTCCTGCTTCAGGCGGGGTGTGAGGGGAGAAGACGCTGCGAGCAGGATTGCAGCTTCACAATCACCTTCAGCCGCCCGCTGTGCAGCACGCTGCAGAATTGCGGTATGCGGGGGCAGTCACAAGATGAGGCGGCAAAGTCTAATTGATAGAAGTCGGGCAGATCTTCCACGCAGCCGCTGGGCCGGGCAGGTAGAGATAACGAGGTCAGATAGAGCTTGATGTCCGAAACGGCCAAGCAACTTCGAGAAGCAAGGGCGGCCGCGGGCGAGCTCTAGTCGCAGTCGCAGGTGGGGGCTCCAACTGCTGCGAAGGAGCAGATCGAAGAGTACGCGTCGAGTGGACCGCTTCCGGCCTGGGAACACCTCCAATACTAATGCGCTGCACCCTGGTCGCGCGCGGAACAGGGCCACCGCATAAGTCGACTGGGACGTCCATTAATGCCATGGGCCAAAACCTGGAGGAGCGAGGGAGGAGCAAGCGAGTTGCGAGCTTGCGTCTTGGACGGCATCCCTGCTCGCCAGCACGCGTCGGCAAGCTCCCGAGGCATGTTGCGGAGAGCGCATGGGCGCGTTTCTGGTGTTGAGGCCCACCGGCATCTTGCGAGCACCGTGGTGTGGAGCCATCCATGGAAGACGGTGGGGCTCCAGATCGGCCGATGAAGACGCCCAAACCATCAACAAATCGCCGTCGCCTCCCGGGGCCGTCGACGAGCAAACGGCGCGCAGCCTGGAGCTCTGGGACGCTCACGGCCGCGTCGTCATTTTTGTGGAACCGGCGTGGTTTCAGCTTGTGGGGAGCGCGGTGCTGCAGCAAAAGGCGGGCGGCGCAACAACCGTGGCACCGTGGTAGTGGCAGTGGCCGTGGCAGCAGGCGCGCAGGGCATGGCCGCGGGAGGGCAGCCTGCTGGCGGGCAGCGGTACGGGGCAGCTCCAAGCAGCTGTTCTCCCGGGCGGCCTGCAGGCCTGCCTGCGAAGATCGCGCTCCTCCCTCAGCTGATCCGATGCGGGCTGCAGGTAGGCGAGCCAGGAAGCCCCAGCAGCCGCCCGGCGGTCGTGAAGGTTCCATTTCTTGCTGCGGAACAACGCGCTCAACCTACAGCGGCATCAACCAGGCTGGGCGTGCACGGATCCCGCCCGACGCAGGCGCTAGGACGCTGACCTCCCTGTATGTCGTAGCGTGCTCGTGAGGCGGCGTGGGCGGCTGACATTCTTGCTGCGACCGTTCTTCCGATACCACTCGTCGATGGTACGACAGGCGCTACTGCTGTCCAAGCCGGGCCAGCGATATAAGCGAAAGCTATATACAACCGCGCGCCCCTCCGGCCTCGTCTGCCACCTGAGCTGCCAGCTGCCAACTGACAACTGCCGCACACACACCAATCCGCCTCTCCAGGGCGCAGCCACCCTGAACCGCCAGCACGCACCGCTCCGGCCGCGCCGCCCCCGAGCGCCCGATCCACACCCAATCTCCCGACTAGTGAACAACGAAGCGAACGCGAGCAGCCGCCCGGAGCCCGCGACCTCTTTGCCTCAGCCTCACAATCTCCTCGAAACGGACCGTCCGCTGTCCCCATCGCCGTTTCGCCTAGCCCGTTCCACCACCCGTGCAGCGCCCGTGATACTAAGAGACGCGCGCGACCGCGTCAATCTCGCTGTGCTGTCCCATCCCTGCCCTCTTTTCTTTGTCCGCCCGCCGCGCCGTTGATCTACCATGTCCGCCATGGTGGACTCTTACGCACCGCCGGCCGTACGCTTGCCACACAGGAAGCCTGTGCCTCCGACCGGCCTGCAACCCTTGACTCAGATCGTCCCCAATGAGCAGCGCGGTGCACACACCCGCACTCGCACCTCTTCAAGCTCCGTTTTCCCGTCGATGCCGCAGCAGCCTGGCTCCAACTTCATCTACAACCCTCCTCAGTACCAGCCCGCCATGACCCAGTACAGCAACACCAACCAGACCCGCCGCACCCTCTCCAATGCCACCACCTCCACCTCCTCGACCAGCACCAGCGCCGGTGCTGGCAATGCCCGCCGCAACTCTGACCTCCGCCGCTCGTCTTCTGGCCGCTCGACTGCCAGCCAAACGTCCTCCAGTTATGTCGCTCTGATGCGTCGGCAGAAGGCGACAGTCTGGTGCGACCGCTCGCAGTTCGAAGACCCGCGGCTGATGGCCCAGCAGCGCGCAGCCAAGATGCGTGCTGCCATGGAAGTCGTCGGTGGCCACCAGAACAGCAGGACCTCGACCTCGTCTTCCGGTGTCGCCGCCGGTGTTCGCTCGAAGATTAGGCACCACGGTGCACCCAAGGCATCTCTCTACGCCCCCGCATCCGGCAACGGCGTTCCCATGCGTTTGAGCGCCAGCGAAGTCGACGAGGGCGACAGCGACAACGACAGCAACGGCGTCAACAATATCCAAAACCGTAGCGGCAGCGGGCGCAGTTCCCTTGGCTCGGGGCGTAGGGTATACTCTTATGTCGGTCCTTCCGGCGCTCGAAATAGCACGAGCAGTACACCACCCAGTGGCCAAGGCAACAGCCCGACAGACATGGTGCCAGGAGAGACGCCGGTGCAGGGAGAGTTTGCGAGAAGGAGGAGTGAATACTTTCCCCAACGACAGAATACCGGCCTTTCCGGCGGCAGCGGTAGTTCCGGAGAACGCGAGAACAGTTTCGGAGGATTGGGGCAGATGCCGCAACACGAGCCGCAGGCGGCACAGACGCACAAGACGTCAGATGATTTGAGGCGAAGAGGAAGTGTCGACGACAGGACGATGACGATGAGCGGAGCCGTGAGGCTGTTCGTCGCCAACCCTGACGACGACAGCGATTGAGCGACCTTACCAAAAGCATTATACCCATTTCACCACACACGGGGCCAAGAGTTATAGATCCGAGACGAGAGCAATGAGGGCTTTTCCTGCTTTTTCCTATACCATTTCCGCGGACTCTTTTACGGGCTGCAGTCAAAACTTCGAAGCGTCTTTTCCTTGATTATATCCATCGCTTGGCAGCATCTTTTCCTTGCATCGGCGTTCGTCACTGGTCACCATTGGGCTCTCTCAATTGCTGCTCTTGGGTACTCGCAATGGCGTTCACTTGTCATTTAGTCTTTCGGGCGGCAATTTGTTTTATCTGTCCAACTCTGGTTCCTCGTAGTTTCCTAGCACACTTCTCGGTCTTTTCCCGTCTTCTCGTCTGTTTGCAGCGAACCGTTCTTTGTATCCATTTCATGTCTCATTGTCATTTTGTCCGGAACTGGGAAAAGGAATGCCTGGGGACATCTTAAGCACTCTGACAGGAGCAGAGCATCGTCCCGTGTGTGGTGGTGCTGTACGCTATGTTTCTTTCGTTGTTTTGAATTGCTATGTCGTCACACATCAGCGTACCTTGTCAGTAGTACATGAGGAGATATACCGACCCGTCGTTAGAGTAATCTCGAGCAATCGTTACCGCGTCACCAACGCTTTGCTAGCTTGCCAGGAAATGGCGGATTGACCTATGATGTAATGCGCATCTTATGACGAAGTTCGATTTCCCCTGTTGTCCGATTGAATGTCCCCAATAACGACGGCGTGCCTCCTTCCTTCCTCGGTACTTGAAGCTCGTCTACACTATAGTACCTTGCTGCAAACGCGGGAAGCCAGGTCGCACGGCATCCCCGTCACCCCAACCAAGGCATACAACGTTCAACAGAGACGTCGACATCTCAGATCTCCCGGCCGCCACCTTCGTCAAGCGTCGAATTAGTTTCCCGACGAGGCGGCGAAGGCGCGCAGCACCGTTTCACGCCCCGGAAGATGCACTCCATGCTCGTACCCGCCCTCGGGTGGTTGGACCGTCTTCGATG
The DNA here is from genome assembly GCF_021436955.1 of Diplodia seriata. Lineage (NCBI taxonomy): Eukaryota > Fungi > Ascomycota > Dothideomycetes > Botryosphaeriales > Botryosphaeriaceae > Diplodia > Diplodia seriata. The sequence continues at coordinate 2,228,356 of NW_027117313.1, read as the reverse complement.
AGCGTTTTCGGGCAGGTCGTACGAGTTTCGCGCGGTCCTCTGCTAATCATCTCTCGCGTCTTCGGACCCAAGAGCTAGGATGGACCCCCTGCTCAGCCACGCCGCACAGCACAAGTGCACGCGCGCGGACTTCTTGCGTGCATTGGTCAAGCAGACACCGGGGCGGCGAAGGGGATGCCTGCCTGGAGGCCAGCGACAAGAACAGAGAAGAACGCGAGGGCATCCCCACCTTCCCTAACCAGGCCAAGTGGGCACACCGCGGCCGCGGAAAGCCCCCGTGGTTGGTTTAAACCAACGGAGCTGCCCCTCATCAGCATAAATTTTCTGCCATCTGCCTCAACGTGTCGACCCGGGCTCGCTTGTTGGTCGACGGCCGCTGCTCCTTGCGGTGCACACCACTTGCATGGCGAGGCGCCGGTGGTGACCCTTGCTTGGGAACCCCCAGGGCTTAACCTCCATGTCTTAAGGTTTTTCCCACCCGCGCGAGCAGCAAGGGGGGTTGGGAGAACGAGGTGATGATGATTCGCAGGGTGCGCGCGGCTCCTCGGAATCAGCGAGAGTGTGTGAGGGGCGGAAGCTCGGAGCGGGCCCGGCACGGCTGCGGCGAATAGCAGTCGGCGGTGGCAACAACCCTCCTTCGCCATCTCAGAATCTCATCACCCACGGCGGAAAAAGCGCCATTCGGATCCGTCATTTCCATGCTCTCGTTCTATCTCTTACTCCAGCACCATTGCGGGGCAGCTCATGAAGATCATGCGCCGACTCGGTTTCTCCGTTATCGCTGGGCGCGCATTGCTATTAATTGCGCGGGCAGGGCCGCCGACCCCGCCAATTGGGCGATTCGGCGATTGTCGTCCATCATGGTAATTTACGAAGAACCACGGTGGCAGGGCCACCAATTACACACGGGCCTTCCCCTCCTCGTCGCCGCCGAGTGCTTCGAAAAATAGCAGGCGATCGGCACGAGGTTTAGGCCACGGACGGCTGAGCAGATGACGTCGCCGGCCTGCCATGCTACGGAATCCATAGCCTGATCTTTATTTTAATTGCCCGTTAGGTCGGTCGCTGGCGCGGCGGACGGCGAAACCGGGCACCTTGGCAGACGGCAGGATGATTTGCAATGGCGAGGAGGCGTGGTGTTTAGGAGCGGGCTTGGCCGACTAGCGGCCTTGGGGCTTGGGCGATGTCTTAGGGCTGATAGACCGGCGGCACTTGCTGTCGCCGTGGACCCTTCTTTTCGTGCGAGGAGATCCTACTGCTACTGCGGAAATGTGGGCCGTAGGGGGTGCATCGCATCGTATCCGCGATAGCTGATCCCACGAGGCCGGCAGACAGTTGTACGAGGCCAGCGGGTGGTTTGGCGCTTCCAGCAGCGAACATAGTTGCGCTAACGCAGCCTAGCGTACGGGCAGCCTGCGCAAGCGCCGGCGACAGCCACATGAGCTAGCAAAAAGTACCAGAAGGAGCAGTAGACGACCTCGAAAACGTGCCGGCAGCCGCAGATCTCATAGGCGTCTTTGGACAGTCGCCCGTGCTTTTTTTTTTTTCCTGCATCGTTGCTGCGGTTTGATGCGTTCTTCGGGGCTCGGTCCTGCCGCGCTGTCCCGAGCAACTGTTTTGCTACAGCCCACACTCCACTTTCCCCTCCGCTCCCTCGCCTACGCCCGTGGTAGGCCAAGCATGGGGGGGCTGCCTCCACCGCCGTCCGCGCATGCAGCTTGCCTTGCTGCCCTCGTGTCGTGGCTGGTGCAAGACTTGCGTGACAGCGTGACATGGATGGACCCTACAATCCACTTTTTTTGGCCGCAGCAACGGAGACGGCACCGTAGCATCAGCATCACAAGAGCAGCGTTGGGACTTGTTGGCTTGCGAGCAAGCAGAGAGCTGGCGGCCAAGTACGGAGGCTTTCTGACTCGCATTGCGTACAGTGATTCGCTGCCGTGAGGCGTTCACGACTCGAGCGATTATCGATTAAGGCCCCGACCCCTGCCAAGACTGCGGCTCATTCGATTGCGTCTGCCTCCCATGTCACTCGACCTGGGGAAAGCAGAAAGGCGGAGTCGCCGCGCAAACAAGCACAACGCACGCGCCAGAGCAGACGCAACCCTCTGACGAGTCGACAAAGGTCTCCGGAGCTTCCGCCCGCAGCCGCGCATCACCCCTCTCTTCGTCCTCTGTCTCAAAATTAGCTCCCAGGACCCGGCATCCCCGTGGGTGCGCGCGCGAATAAACGGACATGGCCAGAACCACGCAGATCGGACGGGAACACGAAGCAGACGCGAAGCAAGGCGGCGCCCCGGCTGCCAATGGCCCCGCAAACGGTACCGTGAGCTCGCCCGTCGATCCCAGCGAGAAGACAGACTACACACGGTGGAGACTGCTGGACCAGAACGGTCGCCAGACGTGGCACTACCTGGAGTCGGACGAGGAGGTCGCAAGATGGCCGCAGACCACTGCGGATAAGTATTTCCTGGGCCTGGACACTGTAGGTCACACCCGGCATCGACCTGCATCCGTGACGAGATGCTGGTGCCATTGAACGTGCGGGTCAGTCCATTGACGCTTTCTCATAGGGCCTCCCCGAGCTACCTCCCGCAAAGACGCCCGTGCAGGCCGTCAACAATGGCCTGTCGTTCTTCTCGCAGCTCCAACTGCCCTCCGGCCAGTGGGCCTGCGAATATGGCGGTCCGATGTTCTTGCTGCCCGGTCTGGTGATAACGTGGTACGTCACCAACACCCCGATCCCGGACGCCTACAAGACAGAGATCAAGAATTACCTCTTCTCGCGACAACACCCTGAGGATGATGGTTGGGGACTGCACATTGAGGGCCAGAGCTCCGTGTTCGGCACGGCATGCAATTACACCGTGTTGCGGCTGCTTGGTGCCGATGCGGAGGACCCCAGGGTGGTGAGGGCTAGAGCATGCTTGCACAGGATGGGGGGTGCCGTCAATGGCCCGCACTGGGCAAAATTCTGGCTCAGCGTCTTAGGTGTCACATCGTGGGACATTGTCAACCCCGTGCCCCCCGAGCTGTGGCTACTTCCCGACTGGGTCCCAATCGCACCTTGGCGTTGGTGGATCCATATGCGTATGGTTTATCTGCCCATGGGGTACATTTGGTCCAAGAAGTGGTCTTATCAGCCTGATAAGTTGGTGCTTGCGCTGCGCCAGGAGCTTTTTACCCAGCCTTGGGAAAGCATAGACTGGGCCTCGCACAGAAATAGCATCTCGGTGCACGACAACTACCACCCGAAGAGCTGGGTTTTGAACACAATCAATTGGGGCTTGGTCAACATCTACAATCCGTACTTGCGGGCAAATGCCTTGGCAAAGCGTGCCGAAGATTGGGTGTGGAGGCTGGTGGAGTACGAAGACCACAACACTGGCTACAATAATCTTGCTCCTGTCAATGCCCCCATGAACCTTCTCTGCTGCTACATTCAGGAGGGACCGGACAGCTACTCGGTGCGAAAGCACCGTGAAAACCTTCTCATCTACTTCTGGGTGAAGAATGAAGGTATGCTCGCAAACGGTACTGATGGCGTGCAAATCTGGGACACATCCTTCCTCATCCAAGCAGCATACGAGGCAGGCGTTTGTGAGGACCCTCGCTGGAGGCCAGTGCTCACCAAGGCTCTAAGTTTCCTCGACAAGCAGCAGATTCGCGAGGATATCCACGAGGCGGACAAGTGCTACAGACACAAGCGCAAGGGCGCGTGGGCTTTCAGTACGAAGGATCAGGGCTATCCCGTGTCCGATTGCACCGCCGAGGGCTTGAAGGCCGTGTTGCAGTTGCAGAGCATCCCCGACTACCCTCAGATGGTGTCGGAAGAGCGGCTCAAGGATTCGGTGGACTTGCTGCTCACCATGCAGAACCCGTCGGGTGGCTGCTCGTCCTACGAGCCGACGCGTGGGTCCGAGCTGATGGAATACCTCAACGCCGCCGAGGTCTTCGACCGTATCATGGTCGAGTACGACTACCCAGAGTGTACGACGGCGGTCGTCACGGCGCTGTGCGCGGCGCGCGCACGCTGGCCCGACTATCGCGCCGCAGAGATCGACGCCTTCGTCGACCGCGCTGTGACGTACATCCGACGCGCGCAGCGAGCCGACGGTAGCTGGTACGGCAGCTGGGGCATTTGCTTCACGTACGCGGCCATGTTTGCGCTCGAGTCGCTGCGCTGCGTGGGCGAGACGCACGCCACCTCCGAGCGCGTCCGGCGCGCGTGCGCGTTCTTCGTCGAGCGCCAGATGCCCGACGGCGGCTGGGGTGAGAGCTACCGTAGCTCCGAGGAGATGCGCTGGGTCAACCACGAGCAGAGCCAAGTGGTGCAGACGGCGTGGGTCGCCATCGCGCTCATGGAGGCCGAGTTCCCTGACAAGGATGTCATCACTCGCGCTGTCAGGCTGATCATGCAGAGGCAGCAGGCTAATGGCGAGTGGCTACAGGAGGCCATCGAGGGCGTCTTCAACAATAGCTGGTAAGTGCGATGCGATGAAATGTCTCTTGCGTATCTCCTTTTTCATCTTGCCTTCTTGTTTGGGGGCGAAGTGCTAACTTTTTTTTTCTTCTGTAGCATGATTTCTTACCCGAACTATAAGTTCACCTTCACGATGAAGGCGCTGGGAATGTATGCGAAGAAGTACGGTGACAAGCCTCTGTTGTAGAAAGCGGCGCTAGGAGAAGCGTTGCATTGCATCATAGCAGCATCAAAGAACGTCCGCTTGGGAGGACAATAAACGGGTCGAGTCACTTTACGATTGCACGGCAACGATGGCAGACGAAGGTACAGTGTATTATTATTCTTACTCCTTGTAATGATGGCTTGGATGTTCGGCCTTAATGATTATATTCGTTCTACATGACGATGGTGTGTCAGTGCATTTGCGGTTGGAAGACCTCGGTTCGCGAACAAATCAAAAGAAAAGAAAATACAAGGAAATCTCGAGAGCGAGGGCCACCGCTGTGAATCTTAGACTTGCAGTAAGTGGGATCGTCAGATTTAAGTTGTATCCTGGTTGCTTTTTAGCCGACGTGCATTAGTTTCGCTGCATGGCTCCCACCTCATTTGAACCAGCACACTACAACTGTTGCCCCTGAACATCGCATTTCCTCAGTTAATCCTCATAGCTCCCTGTCCCGTCATGAGAGGTCAACACTATCCGTGCAGTGTCCGCACCAACCACAGTCAGTGTCACAAAGGCCATAGTCAAGATTGTCCTCGTTACCACAGCCGCAGCTGTAATTAAAGCCTCCAGTCCCACCACCTATCCCAGTAGTGCAGCCATATCTCGAGAACGATTTTCCAGCGTAACCCCCACCGCGAGTGTGGCGTTGCCTGGCACGCTGACTGCGGATCTCCGGCTTACCGCGGTTCTCTCTTTTCAAGTGGAGGCGAAAGAGGACGGCAAAGCGTTCGCTTCAGCTGTTTGGCTTGCAGAAGCGGATTGGGCGGTAGCAGCTGCCTGCCTGTGCTTCGAGCGCATGTCACCCTGGTCAGTCGCTGATTGATCTGTACGCTTTGGAGATTGTTGTTGGTGATCGCGCAGCGCATTCGTGTCCTTCAAACCGTACGCGCTTGGACGAGCCATTTCCTTCTCTTTTTCGTCCGCGCGTCGTTCACAACAGCCTCGACATGTCCGGTCCTCTGACCTGATAGGTCCAAAATCTCCTTCGGCCGATCTTTGCTCCCCCTTCTTCTCTCCATCCCTTCGAGAACGGAGAGCCTTTCCGATTTGAGATGGAAAGGGCAAGAGAAGAAGTCGTTGCCGCTACGGCATACCCAGCATCCGCGGCGCCTAACCTCCCCCGCGGCACAGAGCGGGGCACAAGACACAGACCATCCATCGCCCTGGGGCTAGGCAACAGCGAAAACTTTTCTGCTTCTGCAGAGAAAACAGAGCAAGCATGCGACTAACCTTACGTGTGACCTCGAGGCTGTTCGTCGAACCATGGCACACGAAAACCTTCGTGCTCGCACACGCAGGAGCCTAGAAGCCCTTCCGGCAGAGCTCAAAGACAGGATACTGGCTCTCCTTGATTGCGAATCCTTGAAGCGCCTTCGTCTTTGTTGTAAATCGCTCGCCGGCGATGGGGCACGCCGCCTTTTCCATACCATTCACGTCGACCTTAGTGCACAGAGCATGGAGCGAGTCATTGGAATTGCGGACAGCGAGAGAGTCTCCGGCTGTGTACGGAATCTGGTCTTACTGAATTGGGAAGGTTGGCGCCAGTATGAATACGAAGAGTTCTGCTACAAAATCATCCTCAAAGGTGAACTCATGATCTGTGGCGGAAGATCTGGGCCGAGCACCACTAATTCGGAAGCAGACAGGCGAACCAGAGAAAACCAGGACGTTATGGAATCACTGTACGATGAGTACATGGCTGACCGCGACGAATGCAGCCTGGTATGGTGCCTAACAAATGCTCCGCCGTCTCTCCGTTTTATCCAAACGGATCAGCCTGCCACCGACATAGCCGAACGAGAATTGACAAGATACGAGCGATTGTGTCTAGGCTTTCACCATGCCATCTTGAAATTGTCGAACCTCAAGCATGTCGAAGCCAAGTTTGGGCGCCATTTCAATAGGATCCAGACTTGGCGAGACTATCAATTCGAGCCATCGAAATTCAATTCTCATGGAACTCATCCGAGCGACGACGTATACTTTGCAACCAGAGCCGTTCTGTTGCGGGCTCTCGGTTTGCGCAATTCTTTGAGCGACAGCTTGACATCACTGCACCTTGACATCACCGAGGAGTTGTGGGCTGTAGGAGAGCTCGACCGCTTCTGGAGGGAAGACGAAGAGTCGGGTTCCTACAGGGGGCACCTCGACGAAAACCTTGTTCAACGGCAGGTGCATCTGATGGAGGATTCCTTCACCCATCTCACGGATCTGCATATCCGGGTGCTTGAAAACGGCTTCCCAACTCCGCACAGGGACCTGATTTTGCCTCAACTGCTTCGAAAAGCAACGAAGCTGGAGCGTCTCGACCTTTCTCTGCCAACGAACTGGCACGCCGCGTCTAATAGAGAGCTTGAAGACATCCTCGGAAGAGTAGTAAGCGGCGTGTGCTGGCCAAGTCTGCGAGAAGTCACTCTCCAGGTAAACTTCACGTTCAATTCCCTCCTGAACTTCCTTTCGGCACATGCAAAGACGCTTACCTCGCTCACGCTGTACCGATGCGACATGCTTGACGGCACCTGGCCGGACATGTACAGAGCCATGCGTGCCATTCACTTCGACAAGCTGCACCATCTCGACTTCAGTGAATGTGCTGACGAAGATCTCGTTATGCTCTCTTTGCTCGTGTTTTCTCATGAGAGCATGGCTGTGTCTCATCACTCGCTGTACGAGATGAAAGAGCTGTGGATGGGGTATTCGGAGGATATCTACCCGTTCATCTTGAGACATACGAATTTCATGCCCCCGCTCTTCAGGTGCGGCTACTATGATAGCGAGGACGAAGAAGATGAGGCCGAATGTTTCTCATGAGAATGATTACGGGTGTTCGGCCACTTCTGTGGACCATTCTTTCCCTGAAACGAACCATGGAACCACACGTGAAAGAATCTTGGCTCGCACACTCTCGTATTCTTACTCAAATTCACCTGGAGGGTCACGTAAGAATTATAGAGGTACGCGGCGATGTCGGTTTACTAGAGTACCTGGTCAAATCTTTTTTCTCGCACCAACAGCCCCTACTTGCGACATGGCTATAAAGGATGTTTTAGTGTGTGCGGGCAAATCCAGGCTCCAAACCTCGCCGGTGTGATTTAATTTGGGTAATCGGGAGTTGTTACAAGAGAGCCAAAGGTCGGCCTTTCGGTACGGGGAGACAGTATATCGAAAGGGGGGTTTCACCAAGACTTCCGTGGCAATGTGTTTAGCTGTGTAACTCTCATCGAAAGGCTCAGCTATAGATAATGTGAGGCGTGGTCGTACGATACGCAGACATCACCCCGCTACATTGCCTTTGTGGTGAATGCTACGTATTCGGGCTTACGAATGGTGAAGTTGAGCAGATTTTGGGATCACCAAAACAGAACTTCCGTCTATCCGACGAATAATCTGCATCATCCATGTGAATATTGATCGATTCCATATGTCGCCCGTAGTCACTGTGGAGTTTTACGAGCAGAAAATCAACAACGAAGTGACAGCAAACAGACTTCATTTCCAGCATGACACCACCAAGGACCAGGCTTTTTCATATAGACCGCCCCGCAATACCCACACCACTATCAACAATTCTCTAATTCCCCTAGCCCTAGGCCGCAGACCACCGCATGATCTACTTCCACTCCACACTCCACGTGTTCTGCCCCTTCCTGAACGGCACGACCTCCACCTCCCCCTCCTTATGCCTCACGACTTCCACGACCTTCTCGCCCTTCCTCCTCAACACGATCCTCTCCCGACGCTCATCACCAACCTTGTAAAACGCCCGTCCATACCCGCTCAGAAAGCCCTCTAACCTCTCGCTCGTCACCTCCTCCTCCTTCAACCACCCCTTCGTCACCGCGGCCTCAAACGCATCCAGGACCAACTGCACAGCATACGGCTGCGTAAACACGCCCGCCGCAGCCCCGGGGCCGGACTTCGCCGTAATGGGATGCGGCGCGCTATCGGTGCCGAAGAAGAACTTGGACCCGCCCCGTGCGGCCGCCCGCAGCAGCGCGAGACGGTCAGCCGGCAGCTTGGCGACGGGCTTGCAGAAGTGGAACGCGTTGCCCACGACGTCGTCGACGGTGAGGTACAAGTGATGGGCGGTGATGGTCGCGGCGACCGTCGGCCCGCACGCCTCGACGGCCTCGATGGCCGCCTTGGACGTGCAGTGCTCGAGGATGATGCGCAGCCGAGGGAACCGGGCGTGTAGCTCCCTCAGCGTCGGCAGGAAGCGCTCCTCGGCGTTCAGCACCGTGATGTCCTCCGCGTCCGCCGACGCCGCCGACGGCGGCAGCTCGCCGTGCAGGTTGAGCACCATGTCCTGCCGCTCCATCTCGGCGAAGACGGGGTAGAAGGCGGCGTAGTCGACGACGCCGGCGGCCGAGTTGGTCGTCACGCCCGCCGGGTACGACTTCACGCCGGTGACGCCGGCCTTCTTGGCCGCGACGATGGTGTCGGGCGTGATGTCCGGGTGCAGGTAGAGCGACGAGAGGAAGGTGACGTTGGGCTCGACGGCTTGCAGGCGGGCGCGGTAGGCAAGCGTGGCGTCGACGGTGGTGAGCGGGGGCACGAGGTTGGGCTGTCCCGGGCAGAGAGAAGAGAGAGGTCGGGTCAGCTATGCGGGGGAGCCTCGCCAAAAAGGAAAGGTTCCTGTAGGGCAATGGTGGAGGGATTCCCGTACCATGACGTAGACGGTGTTCACGCCTCCTTGCCGGATGGTGGGCGTGACGGTCTCCATCATTGCGTTGTCGCGCAAGTGGACGTGCATGTCGGCCGCGGCGGGCAGCTCCAGGCCGTCAAACTTGTCGAGAGGCATCGTGGGATCGTCGGCAGTCTGGAAGAGGAGGATTGGAGGCGGGTACGGGATAGACGGCGAGGAGTTGAGAAAGTGTGGGGGGAGAGAGATAGAGCGTGGGGTATGGAGGGGCAGCTCAGAAATTCTGCGGCGTCGGCGATAGTCGGAGATACTTACTCCACACACATTGGCCAATCACATGGAGCTAGATACAGATCTCATTGCTTCCGATATGCATGTCTATGGAGAGTCGAGAGATCCCTGCACACTGTCGCCTATCTTACATGCACGAATGCATCATCCGTGTACAAGTATATGCACATAAAATCCACCGCCCGTCCGATGCTGAAGAAATCCATGCTTTAATTTCACACAGACGTAGTGTAATCTACCTCCTTCTCCTCTTATTTTGACCCGCCGCCTCGAACTCCCGCTCGGCCTGCCTCCTGTTCTCGTATTCCTCCGCCCGCTTTAGGAACTGTTTGCTCTGCGTCCTGCCCTTCGTATTATCCTCGTACATACCCGCCCTCTTCATGATGCCGTCCTTGAAGTCCTGTAGTTCTTGCCTTGTCTCCATGTATGACTTCTTAAGGCCGTCAAACGGGCCCTTGGAAACGGGTTTCTTATTGATTTTCTTATTGATCGGGCCGGACTTGGAGATGCTAGACTGCACGGTGGGCGGCTCCCACTTGAACTCTCCGGGGGACGTCACGCGAGCCTGCACGTCGATGACGCCGGGGTTAGAGAGATTGGGTTGCGGCCCGCCAACGATCGGGGCGAGGCTAAGCCAGTCGCGGACGGTTGGACTGCGGAGAAGCTTCGCCTGCAGCATACCAAGCGTGGAGGCGGCGAAGAAGGAGAACTGCACTGTGGCCGGTTGGGCAATGGTGAAGAGGATGGCGAGGCCGGGCATGAAGTAGAATAGGAACTTTTTCTGCAGGCCGGTGAACTGCTTCAGCGCTCCGGTTTCACCACCACTCTGTGCAAACATGTCAGCAAAGATCCGCCACAGCAAACTACTCGCTCAATTGCGGGATAAGGGTTCCGGCGCGAAACTAACCTTCGCGACAACGTGAATAAGAGCACCAAAAGAGATCGGCAAGATAAACCATGGATCCGGCACAGTGAGGTCGCTCAGCCACAAGAAGCCACCGTTCTCGAGACCCGGAACCGGCAGTGCTGCCATAGCCCTGAGTAATTTCCATGTGCAGTAACCGGTGACAGCTTGGGCGACGGGCGCATAGAAGGCCTTCCACGGGTTGATGCCCGCATGCTTGTAGACGCCCATGAGCTCTGTGCGCGCCATCATCATCTGATCCGTGTTGCCCGCAATGCGCGCTGCGTTCATCTTCGCGTTCAATGGGTCGGTGATCTCTTTGAGCGCCTGCTGACGCGCCGTCACGTCCGACGTCCTCGCGAACAGCGGGAAAAGCGACGTGCGCACGATGATGGCCGTCACGACGATCGAAGACCACCACGGAATACCCATCCATATGTGAACATGCTCGAGCAACCATTCGATACAAGAGGTCGGCCCCCAGCCATAGTCCAGGCCGACGGCTTTCAGGTAGCCGATCTGCTCCGGCATGTTGGCGAGGTTGGCCAGAAACTCGTCCGTGACGCCATCGACGCTCGAGGCAGCGGCCTCGACAGGGGCGCTGGAGGTGGCATCGGCTGCTGCTGCTTTGGAGTTCTCGAGGACCGACGACGTTGCTGCGGCGGGCGAGGTCGAGGCGAAGCGGATGGCGGACGCGGCGGAACCCACAGCAAAGGGCGTGCGGAGACCGGGGGCGTTCAGCGCGCTACGAAGGTCCAGCGAAGGGTTGCGGGCGCGCAGGAGAACGGGGGCTCTCAACGACGCATGCGTAGAGAACTGGATGCTCGGAGATCATGTCAGGGCTGGAGACTGGCGGCAGCGTGTACTGCCGGTTCGTGGAGCATACCTGTCTTGGAGCGCGCAGGGGATTCTGGAGCGCTAATCTGGCGCAATTGGCGGGCCGGAGCCCCCTGCTTTTCATCATGGTTGCTGAAGGCGCTGTGCTACGAAGTTTTCGTTGCTGTCGCAGATGCGAAGTGTTCGACAGCAAAACATTGGTTGCTGCAGCCCGCCGTAACCGCCGTCCGGCCGCCCGAGCGCGCCATTTGTGCAGCCCCGTCCTGCAGCATTCCACAGATCGTCCATCCAAGCAAGGGAGAATATGCAGTTGATAAATTCACTCTCCTTCAATTAACTGTTCATGTCTCTGCTAAACATACACCTCTTCTGTGTTTATCGAGCAAATCTTGCCGAGGCCCGGAAACCCACTTCGCATGCACAGGATTAAACACTCGTGGCTGCGCCACCTTCGTTAGTCCGGCCTGCCCCAGAATGTGATGCGGGAGAAGACGGCTTTTTGGAAAATAGAACATGCAAGGAAAAAAAGAAACATCATCGAGCTGAAACCACCGACGCAAATCAAGAAGCCATCAAACCCGGGGAATTGTACAAAATGCCTAACCCATTCTTCGCCTATCCATAGCTCCCGTTTTCCCATGCTATTCGCCTCGAATCCCTTCTAAGCGGATGCTGCCTCGTAACCGTCTGCTCATGTTCGGACATGTCCGTCCCAATCCGTGTGCGCCGCAAAGACGAGAAAGAAAATGTTGGGGATGACCGCCTAGTCGTGAAGGAACTCGCTTGTGTCTTCTTTCTCTTCCCTCTCGTCGCCATCCTTGACCGTCAGGTTCAACGCGTCTTCTGCATGGCTTGTGGGTGGCGGACCCATGCCGTCGCCGTCTGCATCGTTCGTCGTGAAGTCGGCAAAGAGATCTCGCATGCCCTCGCCACCATCACCAGCGCCTTGGCTGCTGTTGATGCTTGTTTGGAACAGGTTGCTACGCGCAGGGCTAGCAGCACCTGGATCCGCACCGAAAGGCGCACTGCTGCTGAACATGCCTGAATCTATGTTGGATGGTGTCGTCGGAGACGCCGGATTGAAAGGTGGAGAAGCCGCGCCACGGGCGTGAGGCGCGAACGCTGACATTGAAGGATCCAACGTTCCCGAAGCCGTCGTAAGATGTGGAGAGGTTGTGCTGCCGTACGTCGATGTCATGAGATTCGCCATGTGGCTCGGGTAGGAGAAGGTGGGCTGCTGTCCAGTACCACTGGGTCCAGCAATGCCATTGGCAGTCTCACTGAAGCCATGGGGAAGACCCGGAGGAGTGTGCGATTCTGGCTGAGACCCACCAGCCTTGCTCATGCTGTCACGCTTATCTTTGTCCTTGTGCTTGAAGTGATGCTGCTTCGTGCGCAGATGCTGCGGGAGGTCGTCCGGATTTTTGATGCCGAGCTGTGTCATTATTTTCTGCTGCTTGGTAGGGCGTGGCTTGCGCGTGGAAAGAGATACTTCCACTTTTGGCGGTGGCTCAGGAGCCACAGGTGCCCACTTGTGAAGCTCCTGGCGGAAGAAGTTTGTTTCATGAGCTAATAGGATGTCGGCACCCTCCAGCTTACGAAGATAAAAGCGTTGAGAGATGAGCTCTTCTGGACTTGACACCATCGGATTGACTTGATTTGCGATGAACACACGGAAATCTTCGGCCTTTTCAATGATGTTCATGAGGCATCTTTCCTCTTCGGGTTGGAAGGGCAAGTTGGGAATCTCGTCGCTCCAGTTGTTGAGATCTTCCAGCCTTGGGCGCGTCGCGTCGCGGGGGATCTTAACTCGATAGTCGCAGATAGGGCAAGTGTACTTGTCATCCTCCTTGACCTTTCCACGGGCAATCTTCAGGCACTTGCCATGATACCTGGTGTAAAATTAGAACTGACTAAGATGCGGGCAATCTCTGAAACTTACCACTCATGGCAGAGCTCGCACTCAATCATCATTCCCGCCTCGGGCTTGCGGCAGATGCAGAAGACATCGCGCGTTGAGCCGACGCCGTTCTCGTCCCCTGACACTGGAGTGTGTTCTCTCGAGGCAGGCTCAACGGGCATACGCGGTTGATCTCTAGTATCAAAGCATGCTTCGTTGCGAGCATTGACAAGGTCCATGTGCTGTTGCAGAATGTGCAAAGGCGCATTGGCTTTTCCGAAGAGCTTCTTGCCACGGCGCATCCAATCCTCATGTCTCTTCTGCTCTCTCTCAAGGTCAATAGTGCCGGGTGGCTTGCTGTTCAGCTCATTGAGGGCCTCCATAGCCTCACGGACCTCCCTATAGAACGGCCGTTTCCTGAAATCCGGATCTTTGCTTTGTTCGTAAAGCGCTTTGATCTCTTCCTGGGCATCGCGCTGCTTCTTCAGGATTGCCTCGACTTTGGCCAAAGTCTCCGGCGAGACGGGGAGGTGCTTGGCTTGCTGCGACAGCGCGTCCAACTGTTGATAATTGACCATCTCCGACGCCATGACTTCTTTGGCGGTCTTCTCCCACACCTCCCCCTTAGACTTCTCTTCCTTCAACCAGAGCATGTGCATTTCGCCCTCAGCGATGCCCATTTCCTGGCCGCGCTTGATGAAGTCCGTTATGCTCTGAAGAGAGTGGACACTTTCCCTGTAGGGGCGAACCTCGTCATACCACTTGAGCTGTTGTAACCACTTGTCAAGTTCTTCAACCTCGGGAATGTCAAGGTTGAAGCTCCGGCCAAGTTCGAGCAGATCATCCAGCTCTTGCGTCGGGTTTGAGCGCATGTTCCTATCAGCAAGAATGGCGCGCGCACGCTTTTGGAAGTGCTTGATGTTGTCCATGAGCTCTTGCAAAATGCCGATTTCAGTGCATTCGAAGGAGATGTCTTCCGCTTCATCAAGAAGCCTCTTGAGGGTTTCGACCTTACGAATTTCGCGTTCCCGTTCTTCTTGTTCCATCAGCTGTTTGGTGGTGGACTTTCGCGAGGGTCGTTCGTTCTTGCGGCGATGTTGTTGCTTGCGTGTGGTGAAAGCTGTTGCCCGTTCCACCCAATCGTTGCAACGATCGACGTACCGCTTGAGCTCAGGAAGACCAGGCAGCGCCCAAGGAATCTTCTCACCCTCACTGAGCAGCCTGCGAAGTTTCTTGAGCTCCGGCTTCGGCTCTTCTGCGAGATACTTGTCAAGCTCTGCGGTCCAGAGATCAGGAAGCGTACCCTTCTCGAGTACCTTTTCCATGACACCGCGAAGGTCTTCGTTCGTGATGCGGTAGATAAGTGTGTGGTCGCCATTTGCCCCAGAAAAGCGATGGTCTTCGGTCGTAGCGCAGCATTCGAACATTCCAGCGTGCTTCAAGCATACAACCTTTTTAGACTTTTTGCAGACATACCTCGACAGGTATGCGAAACCCTTGCAGTGGCTGCAGAGGTAGTCGTCTTCCGGAAGATCCCGATCGTCAATTTCGAACCCGATCTCACAATAATCTTTCGATCCACCTTCAACTTTGCACGGCTTCATGCTGACTTGTTTGTGTCGCGACAAAAACGCTTCTCGAACAGCTGATTCTTTCTCGTACATGCGCTGTAACGCGGGGCCTAACCATTTCGCGGTCTTGATAGACACGTCCTTGCTACCTGCGGCGGTGAGAAGAAGTTCATCGTGAGAGAAGCAGGGCTGACGCCTGAAGTCCTGTAGACGTTGAACGCCGTCTTCGCCATTAGGCTCCCAGTCGGCTGGTGCGAAGTTGACGGCCTCGTTGAAATTGAATCCGTGATTGAACCCTGCGTGATAGGCCTGAGGGAAAGTGATAACGAATTGTCCGGCTCGCTGGTCGAGGGCGTAAACTCTTACCCCCGCCTTCTTCAAGTGATCAGGAGTTAGAAGGGTAACAAGCTGGAAGAGCAAGTCAGGTTGGGTCTCGAATAGCTCCGGAACAGCTTCACGCATTGCGTTCTCGAACTTCTCTGCATCCTCGCCTGGTACGCCATACCACGTCTTTGTAGCCCCGAAATGCTGGTAGTTGGCAGAATAGCTGTAGTGGTCCTCGTTGTGCCAGCAGAAAGTAGAAAAACACATGCCAACGTAGAGCCAAGGGACGGTCATGCCAGAGATGTCGGATTTGATGTGGCGGAAGAGGGACTCTGGGTGCAGAGGTAGGATGTTCAGGTTCCATGGGTCCGTAGAGTAAGCATTACGTGGCTCCTTCTCCAGAGTTGGAAAACCACTCCCGTGTGTTGTAACGTGGACATCGGCACCGTACTCAACCTCTGGAACCTTATCGGTGACGTTCTCAACCAACTTCCAAAATTCTCTTTCAACGTCATCTTCCGTGGGAGGCCTCTTCGCGTTGAGTACGGGGTCGAACTGCTGCTTGTCCCGGAAATGTTCTGCCCTGAACTCCTGATCCTTTTGCTGGAACTGTTTCAACGAGTAAACACCGCCCTCGTCGAAACCGAACTCGCCATCACCAACAAGACATCTGGGGCAGTGCCAGTCATAGTCGGGAGTGGATTTCAGTGGCGGTTCCAAGCAGTAGCGGTGATATCCCGCGTCGCAGCTATCGCATAATAGGATCGCCGTTGGGTCGGAAGCCTTCCGACAAGTCTCACAGTAGTCTCCAGGCTTCTCCGTGGGCGCGCCTGTGCGGGGTGCTGACACACGTGGTTGGGTCATGTGGGATCCTGCCACAGTCGGGGCCGAGTCCTTCTTGAGACGTTTGCTCCGCCTTCCAGAAGCATCGGTTTCCCCATTCGCATGTAGCTCAGAGTCCTCGGATGGACCTCTCTTCAACTGGCTGAGATGGCCATTTGACAGGGGTGTTGAAAAGCCGTGCGGTCGAATCTCCGGCGTGTTGTTTGCGGAAAGATTCAACGGACTCTCGCCTAACCGTTGAGGGGTCGAGCGGGCGGAATGTTGGGCAGCTGATGAGCTGTTGATGGCCGAAAATCCAGTAGATGTAGGAGGTTGATGGGGTGCATTGACAGGCGTGAAGCCACCTGAATTTACGGCAGTAAACCCTGATGAGACCTTGAGAGGCGGGGGAAGCTCTTGGGCCGGTGGAAGTGGGGGAACTGAGCTCTCGTGGATAGACGCGTTCAGGGCAGCAGACGCGCGGGCTGCCGGCGAATCGGAGCGGAAGCTGCCCGGAGGAGTCTGCTGATGCGCAGGCTTCTTCAGTGGCGACGGCGCTGGCGAGGGAGTGAAAGGACCGCCGTTCTCAAACTCAAGCATCTGATGGACACCAGGCTTCGCGATCCGTAGGTATTCCTCATACGGATGGAGCCACTTCTGATACGAGTTCTTCAGCGATGTCGACAGCGAAGACATGATCTTGCCGCTGTAACCCAGATCCCTGCCGATTTCCGCCCATTTCTTGCCTCTGCACACACGGTCGAACCCGCCACGGGTTTCAACGGCCTTCTTCAACTTGTACAAGTCCAACGGCCGCTTGTCGACGCTTGGAAAGCGGTTGAGATTGTTGCCCCGTGACCTGTGGAATTTGGCAAGTTGATCGAGGTAATTCAAATTTGCTCGCGTGCCTGGTCTTATTAGAACTAAAGAGGGCGTAGCCAGATGGTGGGACTCTATTACTCACCTCCTTCAACAGAGTTGAGCGCCTGCTTACGCGTGCGAAAGTGAAACCTCTATAGGTCGCGTTAGCTGACCAGTCATTCACGAAGGAAAAACCTCAAGCGCATCTAAACCCCCATCGTCGCTGCAGCCCATCCCAAGATCCTTCACTAACGTACCTCGGTATCGATCGCGAAGTCGGGATTCCAGCTCTCGGGCGGGATGATCTTTACTATGCCATACTGCCGTGCCTCTGGGGCGATTTTACGCATGTACTCGAACGGATCCCTGAATTCCTCTGCAGTGGGGGTATATGACGGCGCTTCCTCGATCCCAAAAAGCCTGTTTGAACGCGAAACTTCACGGGCGGCTGTCGAGGTGCCGCGTCGCTCGACTGTCTTCATGTTCAAGGGCTGGGCCTTGCGCGCGCTGAGCGGAAAGCTGCTGGAGCCGTTGGCTTGGGTGTTGGAGGAGCCGTGCGACGTATTGTTGGCGGCACTCGACGCCTGGGCGACCATCTTGCCGCCTCGTGGCGCAGAAGTCGCCTGGGTGGGCTGGGCTGGACTTGCGCGGAAGGTTATCTGGCCAGCGGCGGGCCCAGGAACAGCGGCAGAAGAAACCGCCATGGTCTCGGGATGCAGCCGTGGCCGGCTCGGCGTGAGGGTCAGAGGTCGATTGTGCTTCCGGGAGTGGGATCGGAGGTCGAATGGCTCGGGCGAGGGAGGGTTTGGAGCGAGCAAAGAGGCGGCGTGTCCAGGGCGCTGCGGCGTGGGTGGGTTGAGATTACGGGCCGAGCATGTGGAGGATATCTGTCAGGGCAGCTTTCCGAATGAATGACTTGCGCCGGCGGCCGGGTCGAAGCTGCAGGCAGCGCGAGGATGCTGATGCTGCAGGCGCGGCCTGGATGGGGACGGGGGTGGCCAGGCAGGCTGACGGCTGCGACGTCTTCGGGCGGATATGGAGACGGTCGAATGAAAGGAATGTGAGCGTGGGCGTTGGAACTTGGCTGAGGGAAGGAAGACCGCCGCCGCCGCACGCCTACAGCGGATGCGCCTACCAGGGCTAGACCGCTTTCGCGAAGATCACTCGATTTTGATGTTCATGCGACAAGCCGCCGCCCGCGCTGACGGCCTCTCACGCAGTGCGGCAATTCTGCATTGCGCTCTGCTGCAGCCTGCCTCCGGGCCAGGCCGCCTGCCGACGTCGTGGCGTGCTGCAAGAGTCGTTTCGGTCGCCCATGCCCATGCCCATGCCCATGCCCGGCGCTCCGCTCCGCCGCCGCCCGCCCGCCTTGACGTCGCTCGCCCAAACCTCACCCGGCCTCGTTCCCCCGGTTGAACCTCACCTCGAGCCCGTACGCCACAATCCGCTCTGCTCGAGTACCAAGCGAATCCACCGCCGTTCGCATGCGTTCGCAGGCCTCGCTTGCGGCTATTGCAGCCGCGGCCATGGACAAACCGATCCCTGCCTTCTACTGTTGCTACCTCCTGCGGTCTACTGTCCGCCACGCTCGCCTCTACGTCGGCTCGACGCCCAATCCGTTGCGCCGACTCAGGCAGCATAACGGTCTCTCCAAGGGCGGTGCTGCACGGACCGACCGCGACTCTTTGCGCCCGTGGGAGATGGCCTGCATCGTCTCCGGCTTCCCTTCCAAGATCGCTGCGCTTCAGTTCGAGTACGTATAAGCACTGTCACGTGATCGCCACCTCAACATGCCACACTGCCAGTCCGCCCCGAACGATTTAGATTCCACGCAACCCTAAGCAATGGAGTTGATAGCAGGTATTGCGATTCGTCTTACCCGGTGCCATTTCTGCAGTCTAGTGTCTTTCGCGAGCGAGCAACCCGGCGATTTCGAACCTCCGCCCTGAAACCATGCATCGTTTAGTTATTGTTGCCCCGGCTTCTAATGCGTCTGCAGATGGGCATGGCAGAACACCCACATTACACGCCACATCCCCTCCGAGGACCGGATTACTGCTTCACGAAAGGGCCGCAAGAGACCCGTTCTCTCTCTGACTGACAGGATCTCCAACCTCCACCTTCTTCTACGCGTCAAGAGCTTCGAAAGATGGCCTCTGCGCGTCACGTTCTTCACCGAGGATGTGTACCGCGTCTGGGAGGACTGGATAAAAAGCACACCGCTCAAGATTCGGAGCAACATTCGTGTGGATCTGGAAAAGGCCGACGTTTTGAAAGAATTCCAAAGACCAGACGCAGAGAACACGGTCGACACTTCCAAGATGATTGGCAATGGAAAGGGCATCCAAGGTATTGACGTCAGTTACGAGAGTTTGAAAGCTTATCTGGAGAAAAGCGAAACACTCCTAGCAGAGGGCAAGAGGCTCACATGCGCGGTGTGCGACAAGCGAATGCAGACGGAGAAGTGTATCACGTTGGTCTGCCCACAGGAGGACTGCCGGGTTACCTCGCACATAACCTGTCTCTCAAAGACATTTCTGCGGCAAGAAGGGAAGCCTGATGCAATCGTACCTCTGCAAGGGCAATGCCCTGGCTGTGAGAGGCTAACGGAGTGGTCAATGCTCATGAAAGAACTAAGTCTTAGGACTCGCGGTAAGAAGGAGGTTGCCGCTCTTCACAAGAAGCGTAAACGCAAGGCGGCTTCGCCTTCAAAGGCGACAGCAGCAGCAATTGCTACAATTGCTACAGTCGGTGCTCTCGGAAGTGATGCCAGCTCGGACAATGAGTCAGAGTATCCGGACATCGAGAACACCTTACCGCACTCCATGAACAGCCGTGGGATGCATCCTTACGACAGTGATGGATTTGAAGATATCGACGGGTGGTACCACCAAGAAAACGGTAGTGAGCCAGATTCGGACACCGACTTCGATATGGAGGAATCAGAGGAGTTGAGCGTCACTGCCGCCCGAGTGCCGGTGACGCGCGAGCTCTCGCCGATAGTGATCGCAGACAGCGATTGGGATGATGCTGAGGAGCTCGATTAGAACCTGTGGTGCAACGAGGAGGCTTGGTACTCACTATACCCAGTCTGTGTAGAAGCTAAAATGATACCCTGGTTCATGTGCCCGCTCTACTTGTTCCCTCATAATGAATCCACGAGCCTCAAAGGACCATCTTCTTCATCCACCTTCTTGACGGCTTCCAAAACAGCCTCCTCCACTTTCTTTGCGACCTCATCTTCAACGTCTCCAGCATCGATACTCACAAAATCCTGACCTTCCTGCTGAAGCATCTTCATGTCGGCAAACAAGTCCCGCACCCGCTTCTGCATCCTGGCGGTTTCGTACTTTTCGCTACCGAAGCCACCGCGTTGGGCGGCCTTTTCAGGCGAGATGTCTAGAAACACAACGACGTCAGGGCGCGGTAGTCCTACTTCCGGATGCCTGGCCCACTCTAGTGAAAGAGACGGGTTGTCCTTCGCGGCCGAGTACACACAGCCAGAGTAGTAATAACGATCGATGACGACCGTAGTTCCCTCGGCAATAAGAGCTTTGATTCTGGCGCTGAGAGTAGAGCATTGCATCAGCATCGCTTGACATGGGAGTTGAGGAAGAGACTCACGCAGCTTCCCAACGATTTGCTGAGAAGAGTAGATGGATGACGTGGTCTTCCTGCTCGCTCGCGCCGGTCAGGTACGCGTTGATCATCTGGCCGATCGGCGTGGTGCGGTCCGGGAAACGCATGTGGAGCACGCGGTGGCCGTGTTCCTGCAGCCGCGCGACGAGACGGCCGCATTGCGTTGTTTTGCCGGCGCGGTCCAGGCCTTCGAAGACGACGAGCTTGCCGCGCATGGCTTCGTTTTCGAGCTGTTGATCTGTGTGGACGGCGGACCGGGCGATCGATGAACGTTGAGTGCGCTACTGGATGTTGGACCCTGTCGGTTACGGTATTGTTTTTTTCAGCGCGTTGGTCGAAGGCCCAGTAGTGCAAGGATGCGAGCCGGCCCTGATCGGCACCTGGGATTCGAGTGGGTCGGCCTCACGTGGCCGCGCCAACGACATCTCGTCTCGCGACACCGCCCTCGACTCTTCTCTTCCGCATCATCAAAGCTTAACACAAATCCAAGGGCGCCGTTGCGAGCCTTGCGAGTCTCGACCTCGCTGCTCATGCTCCGATGCCGTATAATTGTGTGAGTGATTCGAGGAGCCCACGCTGTCTAAGCAGCTTCTGCGACGCGACACGCTTTTCGCGATTGGAATCTGCTCTATTGCTGGGCGACAATACAAAAGTTCATAGTGTAGCTTTGTTGTTATTTGTTAAGCGGGTTGCTATTTCTCTCGCACACGCTGTTGGTGTACAACTCGGAAGTCATTGGTTCGCGAAGAAACCAGGACACCAGGGCAACAATTGATCACGCCACTTCATGTTGCTCAAGCATCATTTCCTCATAGCATGACTGTGAGATATAAATATGCTTCCAGTGGCTGTAGCCTCTAAGATTGTTGGATTCAGCGTGGTTGTTAACGTCCTTATCAGCCTCGACATCTGTCAACAGCTGTCCGACATTACCAGATGCGATATGCCTAAGTTGGACACACTGCAGTGAGCACAAAGTGCGTGGGGAGCCGGTTCGATGCTTGATACCGAGAGTGGCAAGCCGTGACCCTCTACAAGGCATCAAAGTCGTGCAGGGCAGGTGAGGTGGTCGACACATGTGAAAATGCCCTCTTCACACTTGTGCCTCACTGCGCGACTGCGCGACTGCCCCATCAGTAGACGATAGCACACTAAGCGAAGCGCACCGCCCTTACAAACATCTTCCAGAGCGCAACCTCCAACTCTTTTCCTCTTCACCGCGCACTCTGGCAAGCTCCACATCGATACCGTTGACTAGATATTCTGCAACCTCAGCTCCATATCGCCACCAACAGCATCATGTCGGCTTCCACCATCGACGTCGTGGCTCTCTTCACCGCCGCCACCTGGATGACGCTGAGCGGCACTGCGCTCAGCTCCAGCATCCACGTCCTCATGCGCGTTTTTGTCGGGTTCCTGGCCTTCTCCGCCGTCGACCTGAAGATCCTGGAGCCGCTCACCAATCCTGACGCCGACGACGACGACGAGGATAGCCGATGCTCCCTCCGCCTCGCCTTCTGTTGGGCTGGTCTTCTTGGCCTTCTCATTATACACATCGTCTTTCCCGGCCTCCGTCGCCTCTGCTCTGCTTTGGCTGTCGCTGTGCCCTTGGCACAGAGGCAGCAGCAGCAGGTACCTGGCGCTTGGCCATCGTCCCGGTCCCGGCTTGCGCCGTCATCGCCGCCAACCTCTCCTCCGCATTCGACCTCGGCCTCACCCGCCTCATCACCGTCGCCTTCACCCGATCCCGCCAACGGCAACGACAACTGGGAGGCTGACCATCGCGCCAAGATGGGCAGTCTCCCGGCGAACTGCTTCATCTCTCCTGCTGAGCTCGCTGCCCGCGGTAAGCGGGGCTACACTTGCCCTTCTTACGACGACGATGATTCGGCCCACGGGCCCGGCCCCAAGCCTGTCACGAAGCCCGCCGCCAAGGAAGAGCTCTTCCTCTTCGGCTTGGGGCTGGGTCCCCGGTTCATCCCTTCTCTACCCTCCACCATCCAGCCCGCGCCCGCTCCGGCGGAGATGGAGGAGAAGAAGAAGGATGGGGAGAAGGAAGAGGAGAAGAAAGAGGAGGAGGAGGATGAGAAGGAGGATGAGGATAAGGAGGAGGAAGTGGAGAAAGACGAGGACAGGGTCCCTTGGACCCGCGACGGATTGCTGGACTTTCCCAGCGAGTACAACGGCATCCGCGCCCGCTTCTTCGCCGCCGGTGCCGCCGACGCCGCTGTTCTTGCCACCCGCGATCCTGGAGCCCAGGATGATGAGGCCGAGGACGAGGTTCACGATGTTGTACGGACGGTTGACAGTGCCTCTCGCCGTCCCGCCATTTCCGGTTCCTCGTCTCTCCGCCTCCTCTCGTCCAGGCGCTACCAGGTTCAACCCAGCCGCCCTCTCCGCCGACGCCTCACTTGGTTCACCGCCAGGATCGTTGTCCCATCAGCGCCATCCGTTCGCGCCGCAGCTGTTCCCGCTGTAGCTGTTCCCGCCGACGCCTCACTTGGTTCGCCGCCAGGATCGTGGTCTCATTGGCGCCGCTCGTTCGCGCCGTCGCGCCCGCGTAGTGGCAACAGGTCGAGGAAGTGGAAAGTGAGGAGGCTGTTGGCATCTCCTGCCTTCTGAATGCGATATTCGGCTTTCATACCACGGGTTTCCTATGTTGGACCTTTTATTTGTCGGCTTGACCTCTTCTGTCGACCTTTTCTGATCCTTTGGCCTCCACCTAGAACGCTCCGTCGAGAAAACCACATGAACACTAGAAAACAGACAACCGACAAAAAAAGGCCCTTTTCGTTTATTCGATTGCTGAATTACTACACCGTTGTCGCATTAAACGCCTTGCATATCATCTTTCAGCGGTTTCTCCACTCAGCAAGCGTTCTTCTGTTCATGCGACACCCTTCGATTCAGCGTACTTTCTCCGTTCCACGGCGACATTCTGGTTTCCAGCGCGCATTCTTCCAGTCGGCCTTCACCATCGTATGGCGACTCCATCTATCCGAGGGTTCCTAATCATCTTCGGAAATGTATCCCATGCCTTTCCTCCACCAGGACCAGACGTTTCGTTGCTGCATGATTGCACCAAATTCTTTCACCGTTTCGACCTCAAACAGACCAATTGAGACATCGCGGTCTCCACGGGCATCATTCTCTGGCGCGACAGGAGCTGGGCGAACGGCTAATTGGTAGTCTTTATACCGGAGCCTCTGCGCGGCGTCAGTGAGGAGAGGTGATCGGGCAGCGCCTCTCCACGTACGTTAACTGACAACACCCAATTCCTCACACCATTGGCGCTCCCCTCGGCATACATGATCCCAGGACAGCCTCCGCTGCACAGCAAAGCGTAAACACCATGGTTGTCGGCGGCCTTCTTCAGATTGGCAACCTTCTTCCGAGAGGTGATATGATGGGTGCGGATCAAAGCATTGTACAGCGGGTGTGTTACGCGCGACATACAGGAAGGAGTGACAAAAACCAGGGAGATGTTCACAGAGGAAGGGACCTACCTAGCGTCCAGCGATCCAATGACGTCGGCGGTTTCGGCCTTCAGTTCCGGCAGATCTTCGGCGAACCCTACGCGTGCGCGGCGGGGCAAGCGCGTCTCTAGGCAGCCGGAGCTTCTGCGCGCTTCCACTTCTTACCCACAGGTACACAAAAGGCTTCGAGCAGGCATCCGCCATTGTGTACTACTGCTTCACCCCCGATCTCGAATTAGACGCAGCTTCTGCAGCTTCCTGACCAGTCTCACGACCCACCCTGACCACGCCTCGCTCTCAATCGTCATGGACCACGCCAAAAAAGCCCAGGATGCTCTGCAGGCCGGCCAGTACGACGTTTCCGTCGCGAAGTATACTGAGGCAATCGCGTCACAGAATACTGCGGTCTCGTACTACATCGGTCGCTCCACTGCCTACCAGCGCCTCTCGCCGCCCAACCTCGAAGCCGCGCTCAAGGATGCCGAGATCGCCGTGAATCTCGCTCACAAGCGCCAGAAGCGCGAGCTCATTGGCGAGGCCCAGCAGCGTCGCGCCGTCACTCTGTTCGCTCTGGGACAGTACGCGAACGCCGGACACGTGTTTGGCATTGTCAAGAAGTTCAACGAAAAAGAGAAAACACTGCCGATGTGGGAGATGAAGATCCAAAGCAAGCTCAAGAACCTGCCGGAGGACGATGAGGCCCGCAAGGTCACTGCTGTCGACGTGCCCGATACCGAGCCTGAATCTACATCCAAGTCTCAGTCCACAACGCCTGCTGACTCTTCCACTTCCAAGGCGGAGCAGAAGGCGCCGGCAACGGCCGGCGCTCCACAGCCCACTCCCGCGGACAAGGTCAGGTATGAGTGGTACACATTTGGCGAGAGCGTCACCATCAGCATCTTCGCGAAGGGCGTGCCCAAGGACAAGGTCACAGTCGAGATTGAAGAACGTAGTGTACGTTTCCTTTCGCAAACGTCGCGTCGCAGGAGCTAATTAAGAGCAGTTGGCAGTATCCTTCCCCACCGCGAACTCTACGACGTACGAACTCAATCTGGATCCTCTTTTCGCGCCTGTCGTTCCCGACCGGTCGACGTACAACGTCACTCCTTCCAAGATCGAAGTCATACTCAAGAAGGCTAGCTCGGGTCTGAAATGGTCTGCACTGGAGAGCAAAGACGAGTCGCTTCTCCAAACGGCCACCAACAGTGTTTCTGCCAAGCAGAGTGCATCGGCTCCGTCATATCCCACCTCGTCGCGCTCTGGACCGAAGGACTGGGACAAGGTGGCTAGCGAGCTGACCAAGCCCAAGGATAAGAGTGCCGATAGCCTGGACGATGATGACGAAGGCGGAGACCCTGCCAATGCCTTCTTCCGCAAGCTGTACCAGGGCGCAGACCCAGACACCCGCAGGGCTATGATGAAGAGCTTCCAGGAAAGCAACGGCACGGCTCTCAGCACCAACTGGGCCGAGGTCAGCAAGGCAAAGGTGGAGACGAGCCCGCCTGAGGGCATGGAAGCCAGGCAGTGGGAAGCTTGAGGCTGGCGTGGGCTGTCTTACTGCTCCCTCACCCAACGGATTGCTAAGCGATACCGTTTTCATTTATTTCTCCACCTTGCCGCCGGGATGGGCGATCTCGGAGGAAGCTCTACTTCAAGCTTATACCTTCGTTTGTCAGAGGGCATTGCAACGGCGTATGGCTTATATTTCTCTCTTTTAATTGCGATTGCTAGCACTGGTGCTCAGGTGTTGCGGGATGAGATGGAAATTATTACATCGATATCTGGTATGGGTAAAGGGAGCAATATGAATTCCAAAAAGGGGCAAAGCTGGCACGTAAGGGGTAGTTTAATAGCCACAATTGAGGGTACTGTAGTCTTTCAGCTGCTGCGTGTGTGTATTGTCATGATGGACGATATATGAGGATGAAACAGACGGGTTGAACTTGGCCAATGGTAAGCTGAGATTAAGTAAGACGGGCGGAATGACATCTGGCCGATGACTCGCGCCCTCGCGCTCCCGAGACCCCGAGACCCGGACGGAGCAAAACGCGGGGACCTTCACCACTGCTGACAAAAGGCCAAACGAGATCGCGAAATGCATTGACACCGCCCATGGCACGTTCCCCGAATATTGCTCCAGACCCCCCTCCGTTAATCAGCGGAACTTTCGGGCATTTGCGTCCGAGAGCTGCCGTCATTTCTGCCAACACGGCCCACACTGGTCTGCAGACCTGCAGCTCTGCAGGTCTGTAAGTATTCACTCGCCCGACCAATCATGTAGCTCTCTCTGGGCGGACGCCTAGGCGAGGATCATGTTTCAACGGCGTGTTCATACGTCAGAATTGGCCAGCCGTGGTGGATGACCGACCACCACGACCCAGGCGGGGCCAAGGACCACGAGCTGCGGGGACTAGTAGGGAGAAGCTTGGAGTCTCACGCAACGGCCTTGGTTTTACCTTTTGCCCCTCCACCCCCTCCTGGTGGCCGCAACACGGTCCAATTGCCCCTCTGCCCACACCTCGCTCCTTCGTGCCTTTCTTACCCCCGTCCACTCAGTCACCAGTGAGACCAAAGCTTTCGTGATCGTGAGATTCTGGAGCCTCGGGCTGGGCCGTATATAAGCGCGCTGTCTTCGGTGCGGAGAAAGAAGCTATCTGATCATCGGATAAACCAGACCGTCTCAACGACGGCACAGTCAACCAAGATTCAGGCAACCTCAAGACTCTTTGCTTGGTCGAAGCCTTGCATTAAATATCGCCTCTCTCCCCTTTCCAAACTCTCCACAACACCAAGATTCCCCACTCGATACCCAGCCGATCACATTTTGAACAGAAGCATGGCTACCTCCACCAAGATCCAGCTCACCCTCAACGAGAAGCCGGCTTTTTCCGTTGCGCCGCTGAGGAAGGACTCGGCCGACAAGGTATCGGAGCTGCTGCAGGAGAACCATGAGAAGCACCATATTTACTTCAACAACGATGGATTTCACGTAAGCTCTCGTTCATCTCTTTCTTCCAGCCGTGTCTCAAGCACTTCCAAACTTTCCATCGCATTCGGCTAACCTATTCCTTTCAGAACCACATCGTCCACCACCTCCTCACCCTGTACGCCCTCGGTGCCACCCCCTCTTCCATTCAAGCTGCCTACGATGCCAACAAGACCTACCAACGCCCGCCCGTCCCCGTCGACCAGCGTGTTGCGGCGGACCTCAGCAGCCGGTCGACCTTCGCCGCGCACCTCGGCGACGAGGCCCACTACAGCGACTACCTCGCGCACTTTTCCGGCGAGCTGAACGCCAAGGGCGTGCCCGCGGTGCTCCGGGAGTACCTGTTCGCGCGCGACGAGCGCGCCGATGATCTTCTTGTGCGCACCTTCGCCGGCTTCGTGCACCCGCTGATCCACCTGGGCTTCGGTATCGAGTTCTCGCAGCCCGCCATCGTCGCCGAGGCCCTCGCGCAGGCGGCGACGCATGATGCGTGGATCGGTGATTATCTGCTCGGCGCGGAGAAGGTGGCGGAAGAGCGGAAGAAGGGTAGAAAGGCGGATGCTGGCGTCACGCTCGTGCAACTGCTCGACGAGATCAGGGGTAACGAGAAGACGGCGAGCGCGGCGCGGTGGGAGGACCGTAATAGACTGCGTGACGGCGTGATCAAGAGGGCCGGCAAGGAGATGTGCGAGATCGCGGCGAAGTGGATCGTCAGTGACGGCGGTGCGGAACGGGAGCTGGAGCGCAAGACGGCGGAGATGATCGACGCGTCTGGTAGGCTTTCTCTGCCCCGGGCATATTTCATATCGAATTCCATCCCCTGAAGTGCAAAGGACTAACCAAACCACAGTCTTCTTTACCGCCGCCGCGCAGCGGGCCCCGCACACTCACAAGATGGACTTCTTCTACATGCACTCTACCAATTCGTCCATCTTCTTCACTTCCTTCCTCACTTCGCCGCTCTTCCCTGCCGAAGCCCGGGCCCGCCTTCTCGAATGGAAGGGCCGCTTCGATCTTGCCAACTACGCGTCCCGCGGCGCGCCCAAGCTCACGCCTGCCGAGCTCGTCGACTACCGCTCGCGCAACCACGCAAACGCTGACTGGCAGCAGTTGTTCGACTACGTCAATAGCTTCACTGAAGACGACGGGCATGTCTCCAAGCTGCTGCGGTCATTCGCCAACGGCGCACAGGCATGCGATGGGCTGCGGCAGGAGGAGAGGGAGAGCTTTGCCATCCAGGGGCAGGCGCACTGGCTGAAGGCCGCTGCCATGGGCATGGACGGCGTGCAGGCGGGCGGCCCCAAGTGGGTCAGGAGCTGCGGGTTCGAGCAGGCTTGGGCGGAGGTGCCGATTAGGGCGGGTGCGGACGAGGGCAAGAGGTCGCAGCTGTGAGTTGAGCGCCCTGGTCCGCGGGTAGCTGCGACGCTGGCGACTGGCAGCTTCCTCGTAGTTATCGCCCAATGTATACTTCATCTCGCGCGCGTCTCCGTCTTCTTCTCCTCTTCACATCATTATCATGACAATCATTATCATGAAATTCATTCGGAAAATATTTTATATATTTTTCCAAACACTCATCGCTTTTGGCCTCCGCCTGGCCGCTCGCTGGCTGTGGGGCCTCCTCAGGTCTCAGCTCCTCGGCTGCGCCTGGTTCATCGCTTCTTGGAGGCGGTGGACCAGCCGTTTGGAGAGGTGCTCCGTGGTGAGCGCAGGCCGCAAGGCCTTCCAGAACAAAGCCCTGCGTGAATTCGCAGAGGACCTTCGCGGAGCGCTCACCACGGGTTGGCTCGTAAGTCCTTACTGTGCTCGATCTTTGACCAACTTCAAGCTAACTGTGTGCTCAGGCGGAGTTAATCGCCGATGGCTGCCTTTCGGGGTGGGCAGCGCGGAGGCAACCCGCGGGCCACACTCCCAATTGACAAGTACGCTACCAGCAATGGTAGCGGGGAGTGGCACCTCTCCATGACAATGCAGCCGGGGGCTGAGGCCTGAGGCAAAAAAAAAAAAAAAGTGAGTACAGCGGATTCCACTCAACCCCTCATACGAAGCTAACCCTCATGCTCCAGAAAATTCGAAAAAAAAAAAAAAAAGTGAGTACAGCGGATTCCACTCAACCCCTCATACGAAGCTAACCCTCATGCTCCAGAAAATTCGAAAAAAAAAAACCCCAAAAAAAAACGACAAACAAGAGAACGCCTCTGCGCGCGGCCAGCTTGGCGTCCTCTCGAACGATAATACAGGTCTCCGCGGAAAGCACGACACATTCTTATGGGCTGAGTGGGTGGGAAAACACAACACATTCGTTCCGCAACATCATCGCTCTCCAGCATCTCGGCGCCGTCGGACATACATCTCATGCGTTGTTGTCTGGGACACGATACCGTTCGCCGAAAGCCACGGCCGTTTGGATCCCGCAACCTCATTGATGCGACCGACATGTTCCGCTCGTCACTCGTTCAGTCACATTTGAAGGCTTGGTCACGCATCCGTCTCCAGTTCCACACTCAGCAGTCAAGAGGTCTCTTTATTCCTGGCTACCTTCGAAACCAACGGCCTTCGGGACTTCGGTACCTCGTTCCCTCACTTTGAACTTGGCAACAATCGTTGGAGACAACTCGATCTTGCGTTACCAATCCACCTCGCGAACACAAATCCTCCATGCATCATCAGTTCCAATCAGTTGTCTATCGAGCCTTGGCTTCCTGCAGCCTGTTCCACCCGAGGCTTGCCTGTTACGCATGGCCTTCTCATCCAGGCCAATGTGTCACCTCCAGTTATTCATGATGCGATCCAAGTCAGTTTCTGCACAGTGGCTTTCCGACTACGATGCGTACTTGCCCTCCCTTATCACCACCGGTAGCGGACCACCGCACCGCTGCTCGACTCGTACATCACCTTTTTCATTCTCCACATGGAAGTGTTGCAACCACCCAGCATCGTTTCCATTTGGAAACTGGGAATCGAGGATTCTGGAAGGCCCTCCGGAAGGTCGCGCAACGCGTACACCGCCGCGAGCATCACCATTAACCAACTGAGTACCACGAAGAACAAGACGTTGGCAAGGAACTGGTTGCCCTGCCACGGGATTTCCAACTTGACTCTGATGCAGCCAGTGTAGAGGGTTATGAGCAAAGGGAGGACGATACATATGGTGTGAAAGAAATACACGGCTGCTGAGAAGCCACTTTTCGGTCGATCCTGGCAGCCAGTCAGCTCACATCAAACTTTCGAAACTCCCTCCCGGTTCTTGCCTCCTTCCACTTCGGACCGGCTAGTGACCGACCCAAGGAGTGGAAAGTACACAACTTACGAAGACTTCAGCGATGAACTCATCCGTCACCTCCTCCATGGTAATCCACTTCCCTCCCTCGAACGGTTCGACTCCCTTTTCCAGGTCGCAAATATGGGCAGCCTCGAGTGCCTTTCTCCGCTCTTCCTGCGATGCCTGGGGCCACGCATACTCACCAGCCCATACGCGTATCGCCAGCAACAAGAGTTGGCCGCCCGCGACGCCCACACCCCACATGGCCATTTCTGTCCACCACCAGCTCGACAGCTCGATTGATTCCAGATGGAGTGCGACGAGAAGTTGCCACAAGAAAGGCAGGGTTATATGGGAGATTCCCAAGGGGGGGTCATCATGGTTGTTCAAGTGGCTCCACATGGCGACGAGCAGTATGAAGATGGCAGCGGCCACCAGCATTAGAGCTCTACCGCAGAGTTCGTCGCTGATGTCCGCCCATGGCCGGAGAATGCCCAAGTTGAAGATGAGATACCGACCGTGGAGGATGGCCGGGATGTGGAGGAGTGCGAATAGAACCTGCGGCCAGATGGACGCACTCTTGATGTCGCTCCAGGTAATGGCTCGAGGCTGTTCTTCAACGTCGGTGGCGATGACTTTTTCCGAGATGTCTGGGAGGATGGCTCGCTGCTCCGGTTTGTCGGCGGCGATGGTGTGGTTGAAGTGGAGATTTGGTATGTCTGGGAGAGTTGCTGGACGTTCTTGGGTAGAGCTTGGGTTTTCGATGGTGGCCTTTTGGTCCGAAAGGGAACTTTGGTCGTCTACGAGGATGTAATCGTTCATCTCGTCTGTTGAGACTTCTGGGAGGGCTGGGTTGTTCATTATTGTGGTTGTTGTCCGCGCTTGAGAGAAGGGAACTTGTGTGATTGTAAATAGTTCATGGGGTACTGGAGCTTCTTAACGGTTGTGGCCTTGCAGTTTGAACTACAAGAAGTGTTGTACCTTGGTTGTACTCATGCGCAAGGGTCACTAGCTCGGGAAAAAAAATCCATCACGAACCCGAAGATCGCGCTGGACCAAGACAACAAACAATGGAACGAGTTTTGATTCCATGGAATTGTTTCATGTCTTCATTACGCAGTCATTCTTCACCTTGAACATGAAGTTACTCAAACCGTGTAGGTCTATGTTTCCACTTGCGCACTGTGGCGAGATTTTGTCTGCATTTGTTCTGAAGACCCTACGGGTGAAAACACTCGGACAACACCCGGTAGTTCTGGCAGTTGATTCTCAGATCTAGATGTGGCCCATGGACGCCATGACGTTGAAGAGAGAACCCTGGGTAAGTTCATCTCCATCGAGACAATCTGGGATGGTACGGTTCCCCATGGGAGACTCGCACAGGTAGATTTCCCGTGGTCTTTTGGGCGAGCCCTGCTTTTTCATTTTAGTCAACATGCGATGTGGTTGTGACTCCACCATTTCCTTTCATCAGCACGAATACCTCGAATCTTCACGCGAACAGGGAAGAAATGAACAGTAAGATGCTTTGATTCTGGCCATAGGCCCGGTCCCTAGACCAAATGCAATGTTAAAGCCTCGACTCTATGCATCGATAAGCTATTATACCTTCCTCTCAATCCTTTCATGTTCCAGGCTCTTCTGGATTGCATCATGAATAAGCCGTCTATTTCCACTTCTGCACCACGACACCACCGCGCTTGAACTCCGGCATGTCGCCCAGCACCTGCGCCTTCTCGTTGAGATCCTTGCTGGGAAACGTAGTCATGAGCGCATAGTCGCGCTCCAAGCTCGCAGGGCTGGCCCTGTTGACGAAGTCATAGAGGTCGCCAATCGTGTGAGACGTGTTGAAGCGAGACTGCAGGCGGGTTCCATCACCGAGGCGAATCTGCATGGTAAGCGTGGGCTGCGAATCGTCGACCTGAACGGTAGGGGCCTGAGGGGCTGCCGAGCTGGACGAAGCAGCAGCAGGAGCAGCAGCGGGGGTAGGCGTGGAGCTACCGCTGGTTGCCGCAGGGGTAGGGCTTCCCAGCCTCTGGCCCGAACCCGAGAAAGGCTTGTACTTCGGCTTGGGAGCCACGTAATCCTCTTCGCGGTGCGGTTGAACCTCCAGATCAACCTCTTGGTTGTGCTCCACGTCCAAGATGTCGAGCGGGGCGCGTCCGCTATTGATCATCTCCAGCAGGCCGGCGTTGGCGGGGTCATCGTAGCGGTAAAGGCGGCCATCATCAATCGAGAAGCCATCACGCCACAGGTGCATGACACGACGGACGCGCTCCAGCCGGCGAGGAGCACTCGCGCCAGCAAGAGGGTCAGGAATGACGCGAGAGGGTTCTTCGTCGCCACCGAGGGTTTGGCCTTGGCCTCTGAAGTGGGTTGGACGAGCGGGCTCTTGCTCGTCCTCGCCACCAGGACGAGGCATATTCCTGCAGGCAAGATGAGTACATTTCCTATACATGGATATTCGTGGTCCGGAGTTGCTCCTACCTCCTAGCGCGGTCGAGAATGCTGTTGATCTGGTCGCGTGTGCTGGGGCCGCTGTTGGGGTTCTGAACAGCCAGGCCGGATTTCTCACCACCGGCGAAGAAATCCTGGTCTTCCTCATCATCGTCATCATCGTGACCATGTGCATGGCCCTGGGACGCGCCCTCGCTCTGAATGTCCCTCAACGTCCTGGGACCACCGCGTGCTGCTCCACGCTGCTGGTTACGAGCGCCGGAGGAGGAGCTGGAGGAGCTGGATTGATCGGCAGCGGGAGCGGGAGCTCCACTGAGTGTGCGAGGGCCAGTGTATCCCGGAGGGGCTTGTGCGGGAGTCGGTTCGGCAGCATCTTGCTCGTCGGGCTGATCCTGGGAAGCGTAGAACATGGTGACAGCGTTGGCGACATCCCACTCGGTGGCTTTGAGTGCTGTCTCGGCCTGGTTTACTTGGTCAGTAGATGCACATGCGGACTTGAGTCGGATGGAGCGAACCTCTTGAGGACCAGTGCCAGTAACAGCACAAAACTGCGAGATCAGGTCGTCGCGCTGCGTGCCCGTGGGCTCGGTCATGATGGCGGGGTGGTCGATAGAGAGGTATGGGGGAGCTGCAGCGTGAGCGGTAGGTGCTCCTGACTGAGCGCGACGGGATAGAAGCGTGAGCCTAGGGAAAGTTGAGCTGGAGTTGAGGAGTGCAAGGTGTGAACGGCGGAGGCAGCGGCGGGGCAACGTCACTGCGTCTCGGCGGCGGAACGCGCGCTGGGGCCGAAGCTCCCACGGGCTTGGCGCCGCGACTGCTCCAAGTCCAAGACAGCGTCACCGCTCGAGACTGAGACTCCGTCCACCTCCGTCCACCCTCCCGCCCATCATGGCTTCCCCTGCCCCCGAGAGAAACCCCATGTCCGAGTCCGTCACCATCCCGTCCGACAGCGAAAACTACGATGGCAACAACGAGCTGTCGTCGTCGCCCGCCTCCTCGTCCAGCGCGCCCGTCATACTCTACACCCCACCTACCATGTGGGGTTTGATGCGCGGCGCCGCTATAAATCTCGTTCTCCCCTTCATCAATGGCTTGATGCTGGGCTTTGGCGAGCTTTTCGCCCACGAGATCGCCTTCCGCCTCGGCTGGTCAGGTACTAAGGTCAGTTGAGAGCCTACCCTTCGATTCTTCGCCGGGAGGCACGTCTACCGCTCTGAAGCGCCCTCAGTGCGCGGAATTGCCACACCTGCGCATCATCTACTTACTGGCCTGTTGGGAGCCTAGAGCGAGTTTGTAGCCCTGTATGCTGACACCTTTTCAGATCTTCCCCACGCACCGATCCAACACCCGGCGAGTCGGCCCCGGTGTGCAGATGCAAAGCGACCCGGTCCGCAGGCGGAGACGGAGTGGCGAGGAGATCGACATGTACGCTGCTTTGGAGTAAAAATGGGAAGCAATGAACACAAACGCAAGAGACGACTGAAGCATCACGGGGGCGCCAATAGAGCAGAGATGGATCTGTACATACTCCTGGCAGGCTCCAAGTAGATCAGTCTCGCCCCGCCACAGGAAGAGATTTTATGAGGCGTTGAGCGGATTCATGAAAGAATAATGGATGAACGATTCTGATGTGCTCAATTCCCTTGCAGGGCACACGTCAAGCTCGGCGCAATCTGGACTGTTTTCCTCCACTTATCTGGCGATATCAGACTCGCGACCTAGAAGATTTCGCGGCGGCGACATGACGACAAGAGCGGACATGCTTGGTTTGAGCGTTTAGGCCTGTACTACCATGTTGGGAGTGAAGCTGCTAATCATATTTCTATCTCAAGGCACGTCCATGAAACTGTGCTTTCACGGGGTCAGCTTGCGGCGAAACATCAGAAGCTTCGCTCAATAGCAGTCGACTGTCTCATGATATACTCCTTTTCGTCGCTACTTGACTGGACCGGTCAAGCATACCTCGTAATCGGTTACCAGCTCCCCTGCAGACCGAAGGCCCAGTATTTCCAAACATGTGGCGTTCACAGGACAGCAAAACTGATGATGATAAAGGTACGCGAAAGGTGCAGCGAATAAGACCTCAGACAGGCGAGCAGGAAGCGGCGGGGCTCACTGTGATTCAGGGATGGCCCGTGTGCCTGGCTGTGCATGACAGGGATCGGCACAGACTGCGGCCGGAGATGCAATCTCCCGGGCCAGGGCGAGCCCCGATCAAGCAACAGCTGCCCGTCTTCCCCTGCGCCGAGCTGGCTTTTAAGCCTTGGGTTTCTTTCAGCTAGAGCAGAGCATGCACAGCGAGTCACCCTAACAAGATGGCCGAACCTCCGATGTTTTCGTTCATTTCGCCCATCATGTCGGCCAATCTCCAACAATCAGGGCGCGCCACAACCGCACCAGCAACCACCGACGGCGCTAGGAGAGACGCCGACGCCCAATCCACGCTCGAGCTGTGCCGTGAGTCGACGGTCTTCCGGGGATTTGCAACGCTGCGAACCCAAGTTTATGTCTGACGATTTCTTATGAACTTTAGAGGTGATGCATTGGGAAAACGCCAACGTCGGCGCCGCTGTTGA
Source organism: Diplodia seriata (assembly GCF_021436955.1). Taxonomy (NCBI): domain Eukaryota; kingdom Fungi; phylum Ascomycota; class Dothideomycetes; order Botryosphaeriales; family Botryosphaeriaceae; genus Diplodia; species Diplodia seriata. Next base: position 2,193,117 of record NW_027117313.1, on the reverse strand, counting down.
GGCTTGCCTGCCGGACATTGCCAAAGCCATTGACCTTATCAGCCCCAGAGTGGCCAGAGGTGGACGTGTGATTTACCTTGGCGCCGGCCCCGGTGGAAGGTACCTTGACTTCCGTCCCGGAATGGAAATCATATGGCCTAGCACAGCATACTAACCTTAAAGCCAGATACGGCATCCTCGAAGCAGCAGAAGCGTAAGTCACGTCGATCTCGACATCTCCAACTCTTTTCTTTCTTTCTAACTCGCACCTCTTCGATTTTAGCCTGTCCAATCCATCCATCCCACCCCGCCGCTTCGTCGGCCAGCTCGCAGGCGGAGACGTGGCAATGCGCTACGAGGCCGAAGGCGTCGACGAGTCGATCGACCTGGGCAAGGCCGACCTGGCCGTGCTGTCGCCGCCTCTCGACCCCGCCCGCGACACGGTCGTCGGCATCCTGCTGCCCATGTCGTCGCTGTACGTGCTCGGCGGCCTGAAGTTCGCGAAGGACGCGAAATGTCTCGTTCTGGGCATTGCACGCATGCGTATTGGGGCCATCGGCTCTCTCTGCAATCACGTCATCGAGTGCAACACCGAGGGCCCGGAGATGGGGTTCAAGGCTGGGTTGGCGTTGAAGATGGTGAGTTCAATCTCTTCTTATTGCGTTTTCTCGTCTACCGGTTCGTCTATCGGCCTACCACAGTCTGCTTCGGGGTGAAATGATGTTTTTGTTTGGTACTCTAGTGCTGAAGTTTGCTAACTCGACTTGACAAGATCCTCGGTATGATATCCGATGGGGTCAACAACAAAGCTGTCACCGGCCGCCGACCGCACAGGTAGCATCGTCTTTTGGTATATTGGTATACCTCGCTTCAGATGAGATGCGTTGTAGAGGTGGGATAAAGGATAAAGTGCGGCGTTTGGGATTGGTACGTTGTTGGCTTGACTCTAAACAGTCTTCACTCCTCGTTCGACGGTGCTTTAGTGTGTTGTCACTACAGATAATTAGTAAGTTCAAAATGTTTGTGTTCTCAGTCCAAATCACTCGGCAGCTTAAACTCTTTTCGATGATCATATGAAAATAGCGAGTCTATATACCATGTGGCGGTATCCACACAGAACCTTGTGGTTGAATTGCCGTTCTGTGACGGTCGGCCATTTGTGTTAGCCTTACGAACGAGTCTAAAGGCTGCAATGGTCGTTGGGTTTGCGGGTCTCCGGACACTGTTCCGTGGTTAGGTCCTTAGTATGACCAATCAAAGCTCTTGACAAGCTGCGCCATTGAACAGTGGGTGCAGCCCTGGAAGAAGCGGAGCGAGGTCAGGAGCGAACGCTAAGTAGCATCCCTCCTAGCATCCAATGATAATTCGTTATCGATGCAACGTTGCCTTGGCTTGAGCTCCAAATCGACCTCACTGCTGCCTGCATGGCACCACCCGAAACGGAAGGATTCGTTGACGTCACCTGTCAACGCTTCCAGACGAACAGCAATGCATTGGGGCCTCAAATATAGACAAATGCCCCAGGATACGGCAACAATGACGCCCTGGACCACAAGACCGTCACCCTACTTCCCGCAGACCACCTCGAACCAAAATCAGCGATAACAATGGCCAGCAGCACTGCTCAGCCGCAACACATCCTCATCGCCGGCGGCGGCATCGCCGGGCCTGTCCTCGCCTTCTGGCTGCGCCGCGCCGGCATCGGCTGCACCGTCGTCGAGCGCTCGCCCGAGCCGCGCGTGACGGGCCAGCAGGTCGACATCCGCGGCGAGGCGCTCGAGATTGTGCGCATGATGGGGCTGGAGGACGCCGTGCGCCGCGCGACGGTGCAGGAGGCCGGCATGGTCATCGTCGACGCCGCGGGCAGGCACGTCGCCGAGTTCGGGGCGCAGGACTGCAAGGATGGGAGCAAGACGTTCACGGCGGACGTCGAGATTTTGCGGGGGGAGCTGGCGCGCGTGTTCCTGGAGGCGACGCAGGGGGATGCGGGCGGCGTTGAGTACATCTGGGGCAACTCGATCGCCGGGATCACGGAGGTGGATGACGGGGTGGTGGTGAGATTTGCGAAAGAGCTGGGGGAAGAAGGGGGCCCTCAGGAGCGCAAGTTCGACCTGGTGGTCGCGGCGGACGGCATGAACTCGAAGACGCGGAGGCTCGCATTCGACGACGCGGACGCGCTCAAGAACCTTGGGCAGTACATGGCCTACTTCACTATCGCGCCGGCGCCCGGCGACACGCGGTGGGCGTCGTGGTACAACGCGCCCGGCGGCCGCCTCGTCTTCGTCCGGCCGGACGTGGACCGCAAGCGCGCGGGCGCCTACCTGGCCATCTGCAACAGCGACGTGCCGCAAAACTACCTGCAGCTCGGCGTGCCCGAGCAGAAGGCCATGTGGGACGGGCTGTTCAAGGACGCGGGCGGCCAGGACATCGAGCGCGTCGTTCGCGGCATGCACGCCAGCGACGACTTCTACATGCAGCAGATCGCCCAGGTCAAGATGCCGCGCTCCAGCTGGACCAAGGGCCGCGTTGCGCTGCTGGGCGACGCCGGCTACTGCCCCTCGCCCATCACCGGCAAAGGCACCACCCTCGCCATCATCGGCGCGTACGTGCTCGCCGGCGAGCTGAAGACGCACGGCGCCGACTACGCCGCTGCCCTGGCCGGCTACGAGCGCGTCATGCGGCCCGTCGTGGAGAAGGGTCAGAAGATCGGCTGGGGTGCGCCGCAAATCGCCAACCCGCAGACCCAGTGGGGCATCTCCATCCTCAACGGCTTCGTGGGCGCCGTTTCTTGGTCTGGCTTGGCGAATTGGTTCCAGGGCTTCATGCTTTCCGATAAGCTCATCGATCTGCCCCAGTATGATATGTGAAGGATGAGTGAAGGCTGTTCCCCCTTTGCCACTTGACGCAAGTTCAAATTCACGACAGGCGAATGGCTTTTGAAGTCGGTTATCTTTAAGGAGCACAAAAGGCCGCTCAGTATCACAAGGCAGGGTTGTGTGTTGAGAGCAGTGGGGCTACAATTCTTGGTACTATTACTATCAAGGACGATGCCTACTATGGTGAGCGGAAGAGGGAGATAGGTTAAAGATGCACTGTAGCTCTCAGAGGTATGAAGAGTTCGACGAGAAATCCTCCTAAACTACATGATCCACGATTCATGCAACATTTCTTAATGTTATTACTATTAGTGTGCTACTTAACTACATATATCGATCGCGGTATTCTCTGGACAAATATAACGTTTGACTCAACCTAATACCACCGTCTTCCGTCTGGTGCGAGGAGCCCTCTTTACACCAAACGCTCCCGCCTCTTTACCTTGCTGACCATGGAATCCATGGGGTTCAGCACCAGAACCGACGCCAATGACACAGCTGAGCCCCAAGCCTACATCCATCGCCTGCTCCGTAATCCTTGTCCCTCCACCTGCCGATCCTTTCGTGCCTCCCTGCCGCGTCCCCTCAACCGACCTTGCCCGCCTCCTTATCACCGTCACGCTACGTGAGAGCTGGTTTCCATCAACATCAACATCGCTAGACGCCGAGGCCGGCTTCAAGCGAGCCTCTCCGCCAAGCTGCTGAAGTTGTTGCTGTTGCAGCAGCAGCGGACTGACCTTGCCAGCCGCCAAGACAGCCTCCAGAAACGACTGTTCGGGAGATTTTCCAGCGACGACGCCGTCGCCCCAAGACGGGAGGAGCCTCCTCTTTGGGAGCTGCAGCTGGTCCGGCTCCGACTCCGCCGACGACTCCGGCCGCTCAGGCTCAGGAGGCCCACAACTGCTGCTGCTGCTGCCCCTCTCGCTGCTCGCCGTCGTCACCGTCATCTCCCACTGCACGCCGCTGTCCTCCCTCTCCCTCTCCCTCTCGACGCCATCATCCCCCTCGCTCTTCCCTGCCACGCTCTGCTCCCCCGACGCGTTCCGCACCCAATTCCTCCCCTCGATGCCCAGATCGCCTCCCTCCCCGTCGACCACCGGAAAGACGCTCTTCTTCTTCCCCGCGCCGCCGCCGCCGACCCCGAACCCCCTCCTGACCCTGCACCACCTCCCGCTCCTCTCCACCCCCCTCACCTGCCGCACGATCTCCAACCCCTTCCCGTCATCTTCATCTTCTTCCTCTTCCTCGGCATCGCCGCCCCCAAACGCCTCTCTCCTCATCCTCTCCGCCCCCGCAATCTCCTCCCTCAGCGCCTCCGCGTCCACCTCGCACGCCCGCACCATGGTCGTGCTCAGCGGCGAGCTGGTGCCGCAGCTGGAGCTCCTCCTGTGCGACGACGACGAGAGGGAATGGTTGCTGTTGCTGCCGGCGTTGTTGTTGTTGACGACGACGTTGTCGTTGCTGAGGCTGCGGCGCGAGGACCAGCGGAGGGGCCGTTGGCGGGCGGCGCGGTGTTGGAGGAGGGAGAGGAGGGCGGAGTTGGAGGCGTGGGGGTGGTAGGGGTGGTGGGATGGGTGCTGGGGGTGGGCTGAGGGGAGCATCTGGTTGACGGGGGTGGCTGGCCTGCCGCTGGAGGAGGAGGAGACGGGGTCGATGTTGGTGGTGTTGTTGTTGTTGTTACTGCTGGGAGCAGTGGTTGGCCGAGTGGCAGTAGCGGTAGGACCGTGGTCCACGACGGGCCTTACGCTGATCGGCATGCTCGGTGGCGGACCAGATGGGGCTAGGATCCTGCGGTGGCCGAAAACATGGTCACGGCCACCACGTCCGCGTCTGGTGATGCCGTTGGTACCTCCGGCATTGTCGTTGTGGTGCAAATCCACCTGTTGGTTTTGCGGCTGCTGCTGTGATTGACGATAGTACGCCTGTTGCTCCGCCGTCAACCTCGCCAACGCCGCCGTCGTCAACGCCAGCGACCCGACGCTTTCACTGCTCGTCCTCTCTTCATTCACCGCCGCCATCGTCGTCCAGCCGCCCGACGACGTTGCCGTCGGTGTGGTAGTCGACGACAGCCAGGACGACATCCGCGGTGGGCTGTGCGGCATGCTCGGCAGCCTGGTTTTCGCCTTCACTCTCCCTTTGCACACGTTCAAACTACTCGGTGCGGCGCCTGCGGCAGAAGCAGGTGGAGAAGAGTCGCTCTCGCCGTTGCCGTATCCGGCAGCACCTCCTCCGACAACAACCGTCACACCAGGTGGATTCGGATGCACCGCTCGCCACGCTGAATCGAGCGGTGGAGGGCTCCTCGCCGGGCGTGCGGGCAAAAAACGAGGCGGGGAAGAGGTCGGTGAGCCAGCAGTGGGGGATAATAAAGAAGGCATCGATTGCCCGTAACTTTTTGAGCGTTGCTGGTACGGCGATGCAAGGGATAGCCGCGGGGTGTACCTCGACTCCGCACTCGAGACGCGGCGGGCAGCAGTGGTTGATGCGGAGGCGATGGGGCCGGCGGGCAAAAGAAGAGGCGGAGGGGGTAGCGGTGGTGGGATATTGGTAGCGAAGCGAAGAGGGAGCGGCGGAGGGGAAGGAGAAGGGCTGTGGACCCAACTGAAATGGTGAGGGTTTGGGCGCGCGCCGAAAACGGCGTCGCCCGTTGAAGGCGAGGGAGGGAAGGAAGGGCCGGGCGTGGAGCCAGCGAAGCCGCCATTGAGAATACTGGTAGCTGTCGTCTTTTCGGTCATGGCGGTGTCCGGACGGAAGAATGATGAAGCAGTAAGAGAAGTGAGAGTTGAGGTCGACATGTCTGCTGCGCGGCGAAGTGCCGGGTTGTAGACACCATCTTCCGGGTGTGGAAGCTTGCGAGACTGGTGGTTGATGTCATTGTTGGTCGTTAGCGCTGAGAGGGAAAATCCAAGGAGACTGGCTTCGAACGGGCGGCGGGCAACTGCGAGGATGCCGAAGAGGGCGCAGGAAGCAGCACTGCGCAAGCAGTCGATTAGTATACACTCGTTGGATAGGCGAAATACGTTACTTACAGTGCGACAAAGGAAATAGCAGCACTGAACCGCTCCGCAGCACACGAGCTGCCCACTCGCCAGCGGTCATTCAAGTCGTTCGAGAAAGACTGTGGAAGGCAAATGGGCTGGCGAGCCGCAACGATGAAGTTCCAGCCAGACGTCAACAGCCACATGATGCAGAGCATCACGGAAAGCCTGATCGCGAAGTAGCAGGCGTTGTCAAACTTCCGTGAAGTGACTCCATGTTGTAACCGGCTGTGCCTGCGGGCGACGATCGAGTGGAGGATGATGTAAGAGAAAGATGCAACGGCCTGGATGATCGTCAGCTACACAGAACGGATAACGCAGTGGGAAAACATACTGAAACAATTGTCAGCACCGTCGACGGCAAGAATGTCCTGTCGATGCTGTGTGTGGCGAACAGAGCGAGCATCGTAATGAGTGGGATGACTGAGCTCCAGAGCAAGACGTGCAGACATATCGTGATGGCGAGAAGAGTCCGACGCCGACGTTTGAGGGGATGCTGCAAGCGGGTTTCGGTGGTCGGTCTCCAAAGCCTTTCTAGTCCCTGGACCGACCTACGGTGCCAACGGAACCGAAAGGGAGAAGACGACATTTCGAGCCGTCGGAATGCTCTCTCCGAAAGTTAAATGAGACCTCTGATCTGAGAACCCACAGATCGATCAAGCGCCACCCCGCGTGATTGACGAAGTGGCGACGACCTTCGGAGGGAGAGGGGCAGATGATAGAACAAACCGCTGCTAAGCTGTTGCCTTGCGGTAGATATTAGTACGATGAGCTTTGCGAGAATTCGCTCCTTCAAGCCGCGTTGCCGATGCAGTGTGTCGATAGCCAGGTAGTACCCCGTCTGCAGCAGCGTCCTGCTTGCACGACAGATGATCAGAAAGCAAGGAATCAGGCGAGGCACCAGCGGCTTCCTGGGAGACGAAACCGGCTGGCCCATCTTGAAGACGGAAGATATGTCTCCCGCTAAAGGTGTGGCTAGCGTAGACTTGCAAGAGGTTGGTTTGAATTGAACGAGGCAAGCACTGAAGCACGCCGGTAGGTGCAGTTGGCCAGCCACTTTGGAGCGATCAAGGAAGACGCAGTGTGGTGATGGGTCGACGCGAGCTGGGACTGCATTCCTGTTTTGCTTGGGAGGCTGGCGCCATGGAATGCGTCCATGTTTTGGGGTGGTTGCTGAAAGGAAGGATTAAGGAATGCTTGTCAGGACTTCTGACCACTCAAATTCACGGCCACCCAACGTAGTTGCTGTGGGCAGGGAGCCGTGCAGAAAGCTGACAGGTGTCGTTGTCTCGGGTACCTACCGGTCAGTCATGCCGAGAATTCCGAGAGGTAGCTTGAGGACATGAGGTTCCATTAGGTTTTTATGATAAGTCTTGCATCAGCTAACTCCATTCTGATGTACGGTCCCCTCGGAGGTAACCCCGAGGAGTTAAGGTATTCGAATAATCGAATGATGGCGCCACACAGTCGCGAAATACTTTGTTCGTGTTCTGTCGGTACGCACTCGTGGTCTAACAGGCTACTTCTTCATGTCTTGCAAGTGACTGAGGACCTTATCAGCTTGTGTGACGTTCCTCGTTTCGGTCCCTGCATATACTCCACCTCCTTCCGTGAGGCCACGCTACTGTCTGAGTACTTGACCGCGTTCAAGGGTACCAAAGCTTTCAAGAACCCTGCCAAAGACTGTCCAGCAGCCGACTGCAGTGAACACACTTGAAGATTCATCATCTTGAAATGTATCGAGTACTGCCTGGCCCCGAATTAGAAAGGCAATTGTCTGCGACGACCCACATCCTCTCCAAGATAGCTTATCGGTGGTGAGGATGGTCGAGACTCCAGCAAGGCTCTTGTGCTCCGTGTAACGACCCTTTTGCCCGACCTTGCGGGTGCCGCGTGCCATATGTCGTGCTTCCTCAATGACGTGCTTCTCTTTTCCAATCGTGGAAGGTCAGTCGACCGTCTGGAGACCTCATCAGAGGACGATGAGCAGGACAAGGATAACAATAAGGACAAAAATCAGCACCGCAATGCAGCAGCTGGAGTACTTGTCTGGCAACCCAAAGAGTCAGCACACATGCCCACACATAAAAAACCGCCACAACTCACCCTCATTCTGCCGAATGACCCACCCCACCCTCTTCAGCCCACTCTGGAGCTTTCCACCCACGCGATCCGCGACCGTGTCCACCTCTTCTAATATGCCTCCCTGCTCCTCCAACTCCCTCCCCATCTCATCCGCCTGCAGCCTCAAATTCCCCACTGTCCGAAACACGCCGTCGAGCGCCTGATCTTGCTCCTGCATGAGCTCCATCTGCCTCTCCTGCTCCATCGCCGCATACGCATCATCCCCCATCATCTCATCGTCCTCCTCGAACCCGTCCGGATCGGGCAACACGTCCGGGTTGTTGTTCGCGGCATCCTTGCCCTTGCCCGCGCCCGGCCCGCCCGCAGCGGCGGCAGCCGAGCTCGATATGGTCTTGACCAGCTCCGCCCGCATGCCCTCCACCTCCCTGCCCACGTCCTCGACCAGCCGCCGCCGGCGCTCCACCTCGTCGATCTCCAGCCCGAAGCGGTACGGGTCGCGCTCGACCGCGCGCACGCTGTCGACCAGGTCCTGCAGGTCCGCCGACAGGTCCGTCAGCGCCTGCTCCAGCTCCTGCCGCGCCTCGACCAGCTCCGGGTTGGCCGCCGACGACGCCGAGCTGCGGATGCGCAGGTACGATTGGAAGAGCGGCCGCGTCGTGTCGAGGAGGGCGAGGACGTCTCTGTTGGTGAGAGCGGTTGTCAATTAGCGTGGTGGGGCAAAATGCTATGTGGTCGGTGTGAATCTCGAGGCTTGTATGGCATCGCGCGCATTGCGGGATACGTGTATATGAGGCGGGAATGCGGCAGGACGGGGCGCGTACGCTTGGACTTGGAGGAAAGGATCCTCATCGCTCGTTGCGTTCATCATATTTGCGGTAGAGAGGTGCGCGAATTCGTCAAGTTGCGTTGTTATAACAGGGAAGTAGGCCGTCGCATGGGAACAGTGTCGTGGTTGATGGAGCTGCGACGGAGCTTGGGGCGCGCGTTCACGGGTCCGCCCCGGCTGCACCTGCCGCGAACGGGCGCCTCACTTTCGTGTGATATCATCTCAGCTCAAAAGGCAAATTACAAACTAGTAATCTTAGGAAGAATCCATACATATATTCATCTAGACAGTATGCTAACATCTAATCGGGTTTTTTTTCATCATTTCTGATTTCTTTGCCCATTCCCACCCATGATATTTTCCACCCAGTCCCTGCAGAGGTACGATCGAAGATTTTCCGATCTTCCAAAGAACGCCAAATGTACCAGACAGCAAAAAGTCAAGCAGGAAGCAAAAGAGCGAGAGACCATCCCGCAAGCAGTGAGCGACAGGACCGCTCAACCAACCCACCTCCTGGCGCTCTTGAACATGCGCACCCAAGGGCCAAACTCGCCCCACTGCTCCGCCATCTCTTTCGGCGCCCAGCTGGCCACGTCCTTGAGGATGGTGCGCTCTGGGTGAGGCATCATCGCCAGCACCCTGCCGTCGGGGCTCCTCACACCGGTGATACCGTTGGGGCTACCGTTGGGGTTGAATGGATAGCGCTCCGTCGCCCGCTTGTAGTTGTCGACGTAGCGCATCGCGACGAGTCCGTCGTTCTGAAGCGTCTCGGGCGACGACGCCGCCGTCGGAGATGCCGAGAAGGTGGCACGGCCCTCACCGTGCGCAACGACGATGGGCAGCATGGAGCCGTGCATGCCGTGGAGGAAGACGGACTGAGGGGTGGTAGGGCTAGCAGGAGGGTCTTGCACCTCGACCATGCAAACGCGGGCTTCGTACTGCTCGCTGGCGTTGCGCTCGAAAGTTGGCCATGACTGACAGCCCGGGATGAGTTCCTTGATACGAGACAGGAACTGGCACCCGTTGCAGACACCAAGAGCGAAGGTGTCCGTACGCTCGAAGAAAGCCTGGAACTCCTTACGAGCCTCGGGGTGGAGCAGCACGCTCTTGGCCCAACCCTGACCAGCGCCGAGAACGTCGGCATATGAGAAGCCACCGCAGGCGGCGAGACCGGCGAACGAGGCGAGCGAGACGCGGCCCGTGAGGATATCCGTCATGTGAACGTCAATAGCTGAGAAACCGGCAACGTTGAAGGCGAAGGCCATCTCAGCCTGGCCGTTGACACCCTCCTCACGGAGGATAGCAACGCGAGGCCTGGCCGCGACCATGGAGGTAAGAGATGTCGTGATAGGCAGAATATTGTCCCTAGGGTTGAATGTCAGGTTGTACGCAAGACCAGGGTCGACGTCGTCACGAATATTCTCGTATTCCATATCGGCGCACGCAGGGTTGTCGCGAAGCCTTTGCAGCTCGTGGGATGTAGCAGCCCACTGGTGCTGGAGCTCCTTGCGGCTCTCCTTGTAGATGACGCGGGCCGAAGAAGTGAGAACCAAGTTCTGCTTGGTAACGACCGGCACACGTCCAATCTTCTTGATCATGCCAGGAGGCGGCCCGCAAGTGGCAAAGCACCTGCGGAACTCGATTTCGTCCTTCTTGCGGACCTGGAAGACAGCGCCGAGCTCCTCGTTGAAGAGAGCCTCGATCATATCCTTGGTGTCCTTGCTAGGGCACAGCTCATCCAGCATGACCTCAAGACCGCAGCGGCCGGCAAACATCATCTCGACCAAGGTAGTGAACAGACCACCATCAGAGCGGTCATGGTAGGCGAGGACAATGCCGGCCTCATGAAGCTGCTCAACAGCATCGTAAAAGTCTCTCAGCAAGTCAGCATCACGGACGTCAGGCGCCTCGTCGCCGACCTGGCCGAAGACCTGGGCCACTGCAGATCCGCCCATAGCCTTCTTGCCCTGAGCAAGGTCGACGTAGAGAAGAATAGTCTCGCCAACGTCCTCAAGGCGATGCAGAGCAGGCGTCCAGGTCCGCTCGATGAGGTCAACTGGTGCGAAAGCGGAGATGACCAACGAGAGAGGAGCGGTGACCTCGCGGGCTTCCTTGGAAGCGGGATCCTGCCACTTCATCTTCATCGACATCGAGTCCTTGCCGACGGGAATGCTGACGCCGAGCTTCGGGCACAGGTCCATGCCGATGGCCTCAACAGCCTCATACAAAGCTGCGCCCTCACCAGGGTGGCTGCTAGCAGCCATCCAATTGGCAGAGAGACGGACACGGGACAGGCGCTCAGGGATACTGGCAGCGGCCAGGTTCATCAGCGACTCGGCAACGGCCATGCGGGCCGAAGCAGCGGCAGAAATGAGAGCCAGGTTGGGCCTCTCACCCATAGACATAGCCTCGCCAGTCTTGACACCAGGAAGAAGCGAAGTGGCCGTGACGGAAACGTCCGCAACGGGAACCTGCCAAGGGCCAACCATCTGATCACGGACGGTGAGACCGCCAACAGTACGGTCGCCGATGGTGATCAGGAAAGATTTGGAGCCAACCGAGGGAAGGGACAGAACCCTAGACACAGCCTCGGGGAAGAGGCCCTCGGGCTCGATATCTGGAATGTAGGAAGTCAAGGTAGTGTCAAAGACAGGAAGCTTGAGCTGCCTCGACTCAACGACCCTCGACATCTTCGGGGGTTTGCCGAAAAGCACAGACATAGGCAAATCAATGGGCTTGGGGTAGTCCGGAGAGTCGCGGTCCATGAGAATGAGCTGGTTGTTGTGAGAGGCTTTCTCGCCAGTTGCCTCACCGACCACAGAGAAGCCACAGCGTTCTCTCTTGCAGATGCGCTTGAACTGATCAAGGCCTTCGGGGCCAACCGCCATGACGTAACGCTCCTGCGCCTCGCAACACCAAATCTGCAGCGGGCTCATGCTCTTATCGGTGTTGTCAACCTCACGCAGCTCGAAGGTTGCGCCGAGTCCAGAGTCATGGACCAGCTCCGGCAGTGCGTTAGAGAGACCACCTGCACCAACATCGTGAATGAACTTGATAGGATTTTGCAGACCCAACGATGTGCAAGTATTGATGACTTCCTGCGCCCTTCTCTGCACTTCGGCGTTGCCTCTTTGGACACTGGCAAAGTCAAGCTCGACTGAGCCTTCGCCGGACTGAACACTCGATGCGGCACCACCGCCGAGACCAATGAGCATGGCGGGGCCACCAAGAACAATCAGGTGGTCACCGGGAGTGACGAGCTCAGGGTCCTTGAGCGCGAACTGCGGTCGGATGGTACCGACGCCACCGGCGATCATGATGGGTTTGTGGTAACCCCTGACCTCAGTATCCTCGTTGACCGGGATCTTAGTGGTCAAGGTACGGAAGTAACCAGCAGTGCAAGGGCGTCCAAACTCGTTGTTGAAAGCAGCACTACCGATAGGCGCTTCCAGCATGATGTCCAAGCTGCTGGCAATGTGCGCCGGTCTACCGACGTCCACTTCCCAAGGCTGCTCGAAGCCGGGAATGTGCAGGTCCGAGACGCTGAAACCACAGAGACCGGCCTTGGGCTTGGATCCACGGCCCACAGCTCCTTCATCTCTGATCTCACCACCAGCGCCAGTGGCAGCTCCTGGGTAGGGAGACACGGCAGTCGGGTGGTTGTGAGTCTCGACCTTCGCGAGGAAGTGGACCAACTCTCTGGTCTGCAACCACTCGCCGGTGGCATTGTTCGGGGCCCAGAAGCTGGCGTTGTCACCCTCTAGAACAGCGGCGTTATCGCTGTACGCGCTGACTGTGTATTGAGGGTACTTCTTGTGGGTATTCTTGATCATGCCGAACAGACTCATGGGTTTCTGGACGCCATCGATAGTCCAGTCGGCATTGAACTGCTTGTGCCTGCAATGCTCCGAGTTGACCTGAGCAAACATGAACAGCTCGACGTCAACCGGGCCCCTCTTCAGATTCTCGGTGTATGCCTCCACCAGGTAGTCTATCTCGGCCGCATCGAGCGCCAGTCCCAGCTCCTTGTTCGCCTTCTCCAGCGCCTCCTTGGGCGTCGTGCCTTCGGCAAGAAGGTCAACACTGGTAGCAAGAGCGGGCTCATGCTCGCCGAAGGTGTAGTTGAGGTCCGGCTGAGTCCTACTGATGGTCTGAGTCATGCGGTCGTACAGGAGGTCGGGCTGCGGGATCTCTGTGCTAGCGGGACGCTTATCCGCGGGGAAGGTGGCGGCAATGACCATACCGCGCTCGATGCGCTTCACCGACTCCTTGAGCCCGCAGACATGAGCGATGTTGGTGGCCTGAGTGCTCCATGGTGAAATGGTGCCGGGGCGCGGGCAGACGTAGAAGAGGGCGGTGTTTTCGTCGCGGGGCTCGCCATTGCGGGTGAGGGCGTCGAGGATCGTTTGGTACAAGTGGTCGTCGACGGAGGGAATGTCGCCGTAGAAAAGCAGCTGCTCGAGTGCCTTCAATTGGTCGGTCTCGAGCTCGCCGTTCGGATTGACGAAGTGAAGCCAGATGCCGCGCACTTCCTCGGCGCCCAACTCGCGTGCAAGCTTCACGCAGCGGAAGTTGGAGAAGGCCGAGGAGCCTGGGATGACCAGGTAGGGGTCTTGTGCCGCAGCCATGTTCCAGGCGGCGACTATACACGCGGGGTGGCGTTTGGGGGAGGACCGTGTGGTGGAGGGTTCACGGCATAGAAAAAGTTCGGAGGGAAGAGCTTGAAGAAGTAAGGTCCTTAGTGGGGGTGCGGGGGTCCTGATCGGCCCGGCCTTTGATGCCAAGGCCTGCCCTTTTCATCACCGGCGCAGCAACAGAGTGCTGAAAACGTAGAGCGCATTCCGCAAATCAGTCAGAGTGCATCCCTTTCGCTATGTGCAGCGGCAACTGTAAACATCTTGCAGATCCTCAGTCTCAGCACCCTAGAGGGGCCACCGACCCACAGCCAATGAACGCCAACCTGAATGTAAATCTCGCCCGTAATCGGCATCATCGGCATGTTTATCGTCACCGCCCGTTGCTGTGCCTCTGAGGTATCTCGTGATTTGCTCTGAAAGTGGAGATTTTTGTCGAACAGGAGGTCCAACTCGACTCAGAACCACGATATATGCGAAACAAGAAATTGCGAGTCTGGTGGTTGAAGCATGTGATTACGAACCATAAAAGGGCGTGGCCTTCTGATTGGACATTGATAATGAACGCCATGTGCATCCGCAATGGTCCAGGCAGTCGTGAACAGGCGTCATGTGGAGGACGTAGTGATTTGACAGCTGTACAATTGTTTCGAAGCAGCGCAAAGGAATCGACTATTGCACGTGCGCATGCGTTCATGCGGATGATGATACAAGTCGCCCTCGTCGCATTTTTCCGCCCAGCCTACCGCATACCGTCTGCCAGCCGCTCGACTGTAGTCGTTTGATCCTGCGCTCTTCATCTCCTTTGAACCCAGCCCGCAGGGCCGCACATTATTCACTTGGATCCGCTCTAATGGGGTGTCTGGTCGTCTACTGCGACTCGGGGTAGAGGCTCTCCTTGAGGGAGACGCCGAGCTCTTCCCGGAGGGGCTCAAGCTCCTTCAGGTACTCGTCGTACTGGCCCTTGTTCTCAACCTTCGCCTTGATTCCTGTGACGCCCAGTCAGCATAAAGTCCCCAATATGAGCTCAATCTCCATCGCCATGGCCTGGCGAATTTGTGCGATGTTGCAGAGTAGCTCGACAGTGAGGCGGAAAGCAGCAGCAACCCACCCTCGAAGATCCGGACAGCGGTGGGGAAGTCGTTGACGCGCCTGGCGGCCTTGAGGGCAGCGGTGATGACGGAGGTGGAGGGGACGAGATCGTAAGCGAAGGCGTTGTTCAAGTTGCGCTGGTTATCGTGGTGCTGCGTCAGCAATTGCTCCTGCGCATCGTGTATTGTGGACCTGGCCGGCAGCCTGGCCGCACAGGCCGAGCATCACCACGGATCAAGGGAAGGTGGGCAGAACACACCTGGAGCTCGAAAACATCCTGAACGCCATCAAACTCCTTCTCGTACCTGTCAATGGCCGCGAATCGCGTTAGCTCGAGTCGTCCACAGGCGGCGGGTGCGCGATAGGCGCGCATGGTGCGGCATGGCAGCGGAATGGCAGAGCCTTCAGAAACCTCCTCCCCGCGGTAGCGCAGCCATTGGTGCTCCAGGAAGCGCGCTAAGCGATCGATCCGTACCTGGCAGTGAACTCCTCGAAGCTCTCCTCGTGGTGGTCATCGGACGACCTCCGGACGGTGATGCTGAAGCTCTTGGGGAAGCGCACAGCGGAAACGGGCGCAGCGGTGCGGACGAAGGTGGGACGGCTGGCGCGAGCCGCGATACGGAAGATGCTGGAGGACATTGTGGCCGGGATGTGGGCGGGGCAATGTGATGCAGGATGTTGTGGGTGCGTGCTGCGGAGATGCGGGAGTCTGAGCAGTTAACGCAGGTTGCAGCGAGGTACGTTGGTGGTGTGAGTTCGCGGCGGCCCTAGCAGGGCACCCGCCATCCCGGATTCTTCCTCAGGCTCAATTTCGCTCCAGCATGGGTCACGTGCAGTCGACGTCCATGCGAATTGAAGCGACCGTGATCGCCCTGACTCATGCTGCTGACACGTCTGCCAACCCGGTAATGGTGCCAGTGCCATTGGACACCGTCATGGTGGTTCCAGCTTCACCGAAAGACTAATATGCATTAGGACTGCAGTATCTACCATGCCTTCCGCCGCCCTCTATCCATGCCATACAGTACATCTATGCTACTCATTCATACATAACGAAGGTTGTGTGCTTATTACAATAGTGTAAATGATGCCGTCTAACCAGAGGCTGCATCCTCTCTCCGAACAGAGAGAGGGTTCAAAACACCCACAAACAGCAGCCTCTCATGGTCTTTTCGTCCGGGATACCGACGAACCCAACAAACCAAGGTTCTCAAAGTCGTATCCATGCCCGCCCGCCCATCATGCTCCTCTAATGCGAAGAGTTTCGTTGTCCAAAAAATAGTGCCGTAGCTGCCCATTCCGTCCCTAATATTTGTGCGTAAAGAATCCAAAGTGCAAAGGTCCGACGCATGAACGTAAGTGCGCGGCCAGGCGCTGATGTAATCGGTACATTTATGCCTTGCGCGAGCGCGTCACCCTGCCGTTGGGGGTGGCCGCAGCCGCGGGCGAGACGTAGCCGTTGGCAATCGACTGCGACGCACCGCTAAGACGGCGGCGGACAGCGCCAACGGTGGGGACCTTCTCGTCCTTCATTTCGACGAGAGCGCTCTTCGCGCGGCCACGGCCCTTGGGAACCGGCTTCTTGTAGGTAGCAATGTAGAAGCCGATGAAGAGGAAGAGGTACGAGGTAAGGATAGCAATGCCGGAGAAGGCTGCGAATTCCTCGCCAGCGCACTTGCCGGCGTTGGGGAGCCAATCGAAGTAGGTGGAGGTGAAGTACGTCCAGGAAGCGAAGTAGACGAAGCCTTATTGCCTTTGTTAGGGGAAACCACACACGACTGCAGAAGGCAGACTTACCGAGGTCCAGAACGAACTGGAGAATCTGCATGATCGTGATGTACTTCTTCCACCAGATCCTGATTCCACGCGCGCTTTGGAAGTAGTACCAGTACATAACCACGTGAACAGTCAAGTTCAGAGTAATGGGAACCCAAGAAACAGAGGTGTGGCCGATAAGCTGGGTGTAGCAAAGGAGGGCGGTCGCGCCATGGTGGTAGGTGTGGAGGAAAGCTTGTGAAATCAGCGCATGCAGCATAGCGCGGTGTATTGTGGTACGTACTCAAAGGCTTCTTCTTCAGGAACAGGAACATTGTGTCGATGAACTCGAGGTACTTCGTGAGGTAGTTAAGCTGCGCGCCGAAAAAAAAAATTAGCAACCTTCACCGCAACACCAGAGGAATTTGCAAAAACCTACGTAGTAGAGGATGACCAGCTTGTCGGTCCAGCCACCGTCATGACTGCAGATGGCATGGAAGACGCCATTGCGCACGAGTTCGGGGATCAGCTGCTCCAAGAACAGCACCAGCAGAATGCCGCTGATGGCGGTCAAGTAAAAGTTGTGGATCTTGAACAAGCCATTGAGCTTCAGCGCGGGGTAGCTCTTCATGATCTCGCGGCCGCCGAAGATAAGAACGTAGTAAGAGACCAGCATTATGACGCAGGACTTGAACGTGGACAAGGGTGTCTCATCCTGGACGAAGCGGAAGTCCTGCGGCTTGTAACCCTTGACCGACTCGAAGGCCTTTTCGAAAATGGGCCACAGGTGGAGGCCAAAGGGGTGGTCGAGAGTCGGCGCGCCGACCTGGATCCAATCTGGCTTCGACATGGCGGCGGTGGGAGCTTGTGGACGCGTGGGTGTGGTGGATGCGCGCGCGGCGGTTGGAGGTGGAAGGGCGCGGCGGGGATGTTTTGTAAGGGACCGGAGGAAAGTGGACCTGGCCGTTCTTATGCGCGACACCTGCAGCAGCAACCCAGCCTTGCGCACGACTTCTCGCAAGCAAACAGGCAGCAAAGGAGCGACTCTGCAGAAGACAGAACTTTGCGGCGGAGAAGCGAAAGCTGACGTTGGCGACGGCTGAGTCGCGCGGTTTAAGGGGCCCGCCGGAAATTGTTCGAGCGGCGCCGAGCCAACAAACAGCTGCCGGCCAGCCGGCGCGTCTTCAACGCTTTTCTCTGAAGAGGCCCCCGGTCAGAGTCCGCTCGACGCCCCGATGGCCATTGCGCTGCGCGTCGTGACATGTGCGCCGCTTGGCGCATTTCCCTCCGCGTTTTTGCACCTCGGTGCCTCGCCAATCCGCAACCTGTCAACAGCATGCTCGGCCGACGGCATTCTAGTCATCGTGCATGGAATGTGGCGGCTACAGACATCCTATAGCGGTTACTCGCAGTATGCATGTCCCCGCGGCCGCCTTGTGGCCATTCTGTCTTCTCCGCCCAATCAACGTGACAGGAGAGGCTTATATCTACTTTGTTTCCGTGGCGCAATGTGACATAGGCAGCTGTCGGGTCTCCCTGCTCACCGCAGGCCGAGCCGGCCGGATGCAAGCGGCTCTGCAAAACGTCACATCACTGCTGCAGCCCTGGACCGAGGGACAACCCCTAAAATCCTGCGCCTCACCACTAATCAGCTGAGTGGCTGCCCGTGTTTTCGAGCACGTCAATGATAATCTCAAAAGCAGGATAATATCGCGCCTAAGGCCAGAACGAACGCTGTCCAAAAGAGGAAATGTTGCTGCGAACGCCAGAGCCACCGGGCATGGGGACTGCTAGCGCTATTCGTAGATTGTAATACAATACACAGGGCACTTTCGCACGCGGCGCCCAACGTACGCCGACCCGCGAGCATTCTCTTATCAAACGCCTGCAACGAAGTGAATTGCTTTTTCCTATGTGTCGAAGAAGAATCTGCCCCGTCTAACCCACCCAACGCGCAATCGCCCTCCATTTAACCAGAAAAAGAACCCCTCGACCGTGCCGGCTCTCTAAGGCTAGTCCCGCCTGGCGTGTTTCGTGCACAGGGGAAACACCGCCAGTCCGGTCGGCACCGAGAGACACATGCAAGAAGAAAGGGAAGACAAGGACAAAAGCTGATGATAAAGAGGAGAAACGCTCAGACCCCCGAATGATAGAAAGGTGTGCATCCCCCAACCATGACTCGAGTAGATGCTAGGAAAACAAAAGAATCGAAGGACCCTCTACTGGACTGCACATGAACGGTTGCTTCCGTCCAGTCCCACGCCATTCCCATGAAGCCGCCAAAGTACATATGCCGCAATGGGTCGGATCGAGTCCAGATGCGACCAAACCCCAAGTCCCAGCCGAACCAGGATATCGAAGAAGAAGAAATACAAAGAATCGCCAGGTGCGCCGTCTCTAGCCAACCTTCTTTACGCTGCTGCTGGAGTTCGTGCGCGAATTAGATGCTGAGCCACCAGCAGAATGTGGCCTGCTGTTGCTGCGAGGTCGACCAGACCGCCTGCCTTCATCTGCTGATGCGGAGTGATGGTGACGCCTCTGTTTCCATGTGGACGGTTAGTTTGTCCGTCCCGACCCTCGAGAGAAGAGAGATCACACAGTCGGTCTGTACATGACTTCGCATCCGTACAAGCGTGGCGTAAGAACGGAAAGGTTTTCTAGACTGTTCTAAAGGTGGTGTGTACAAAGCGGTCGGGTGAAGTGAAGAGAAGTGCTCCAGAAGTGCATCGTACTTGAGACAGACTAACGTACCGCGTAGTCCTTGGGCCTTCGCTCCCTGTTAGACATGGCGTCGTCCTGGAGCCGCAAGGCCTCTAACCTGCGTTGGCTGTCTTGGCTCAGGGGATCCTGGTCGTCCGTACGCATGGGAGATCCAACCTTGGATCCAGTGGGGGGAAGCGGTGCCTTGGCATCCACCGAGCCGGTCTTCCTCGCCGCGGCCAACTCAGCGAGCTTGTCCCAGCGTTGCTTCCGCGCCTGTTCCTCAGATTGCGCGTTCTGCTGCTTCTCTGCGTATTCGTGGGAGCACTCGTCGAAGAGTTGTGGGTTGACCTCCATGAAAAGCTTCATAGCATTGTACACCATGCCGTGGATAGTCCTAATTTTGGATTAGCAGAGCTGAGAATCGTCGGAACCGAGGCGCATACCTATTCCAGTGGCCCTTGGAATTCTCGTAGAGAGGGGCGAACATGATCGGCAGGATAACCTCGACGTTGTCGCTAACAAGATTGCAGAAGTATTCGTTGTTCCAGAAGTAGAGCGCCCGCTCGGCGACCTGCGAGGGTATTAGTACTCAGGTGGCAGACAATCTTGGGCGAATACTTGCCTGGAAGTGCGGGCTGGCGACAGATTTGGCCAACTGGCTGAACAGTGGCTCCTGGACCTTTGCAAACTCCGCGGGATCCATAACCTCGAAGATATCCTCAACTTCGTTTAGGAACATTACCTCCTTGGTGCTGTTCACCTTGGGCCAGTAACGGAGAAGGCCGAGCACAACCTGGGAAATGATCAGCGAAGTTCCCGGATCTTGGTTCGGACACGTAACAAACCTCCTCAGTCAGAGCAGCGTCCTTTTCCAAGAACTGGACGATGCAGTAGGCCAGCTGCGGGTGGTACATGCTAAGACTCTTCACCTTGTGAAGAGGAATCAAAACACGAGTCAGGAAGAGCTTGTGCTCTTCCTTGAGCGGCAGGGCGAAGCCGTTGATAATAGATCCCAGAATTTCCAGCAGCTCCGCGATACCATTGAAACGCTCCGTTTCATAGATGAACTGGAAGAACACGTTGTTGATCGATCTCCGAATGTAGGATCGGAGGTTGAGGAATTTGCCGTAAATGCGGTGAAGAGTCGTCTTGAGGAAATCGCGCTCTCTGGGGTCCTCGGAATCGAATAGCTCCAGCAGCTGAACGACGGGGTGCTAGGTTAGATCAAGTAGCCCTTCGAAATTTCGGATTTTTCCACATACCTGAAGAACGAAGCCGTGGTCGATGTATTGTTTAGCGATGTTGGTGTTGAAATCCTGGCTCTCGATGAAGCGCAAGAAAAACTCGTAGACGACTTGGATGTGCGGCCAAGCGACCTCGAGAACGGGTTCGTCCTCCTCAGGATCGAAGGCCTCGCCTTGGGGATTCATCGGCGGAGGGATAGGACGGAAGAGGTTCTTGGCGAACATTTCGACGACACGAGGATACATGCGCTCGGTGATGACTTGTCTGTTGTTGGCAACGTAATCGAGCAACTCGTGCAGCGCCAGGCGCTTGATTTCCTTGGACTTCATATCTCCACTGGCGTCATTGAAGTCGAAGATGATGTTGCATTGATCGATTTTCTGCATGAACAGTTCCTCCCGCTTGTTGGGTGCAACCTCGTGGAATCCAGGGAGCTTCTCTAATTCGCGTTTGCTTTGGTCGGAGATATCGAAACGCGAAGAATGCTGCCGCTTGGGCGTGCGGATGCCCTCAGCAACATCTTTGGGGGTGGTCTGCAGGCGATCGAAGAGCAGCGACTTGCTGCCGGCCTTGGGGGGAAGCAGATCTCCAGGCATCGTCTCGGCGGCTCCGGGAGGGGGTACGTGCTACGTTACAGCAAGTCAGTGAGGTTCATTGTCGAGAAGGAAGCGGAAAGGTGGGTCAAGGGTGCGGCGCGCCGGGTTGGGGTTGGTGTGTGGCGGGATGTGAGACATGGGTACTTACAGGTGCGCTGGGGCTGATGACAACACTCGGTGCCAGATGCTGGCCTCCGCGGTTCGGCGTCCCTGGCGCCGCGCCAGGCAGACCGTTGCCGGCTCCCTGAGCGTTTTGCGGCTGACCGCTCATATATTGTGCGCCGGGCGCGAGCGAATTGGGCACGCCGGGCTGAGAAGGCTGCGCGGGGCCGCCGAGGGCAGCAGGTGCGCCGGAATTGTCATTCGACGGGAGCGGCTTGTTGATAGGGAGTTGGGTCTGCGAGGAGGTGGGCGTAGCGTGCGCGGAGCCGGCAGGGGAGTGGGTGCCCGAGTTGGCGTTCGACGGCGAAGAGGTGCCTGTCTGGTCCTTTTTCTTTGATGACTTGTTGGAGTCGTGGGCGCGCAGCTTGTCGGTCTGCGGCGCCTTTAGCAAGGACACGGGTGACGCGGCGCGGTGTCGGGCAGCAGTGCAGGCTGCAGGTGAGGAATTGGTGCACACTTACCACTCTTTGGCGAAAACCTTTCATGGTCATGTAGACGAGGCGCGGTTGCGCAGCGAGATGCGAAGGTTGTTCTGGGAGAGCAGAAGGAGGTGCGGAGGTTCCAGACGGCGTTCCAGGTCAAAGGACTCGGAGCGCGACACTGGCCTCGCCGAAAATCAACTTGGTCTCGCGGCGGAGCGACGGGCGCCGGGGATGCGTCAGATGCGAGGCGGGATTATGGCAATCCGACAGGCATCGAGCGAGGCACAGGCGCGGGAGGAGGGAGTGAGGCGGCTGCGAAGGTGAGCTCCAGGCGCGGGCGATGCGATGAGGTCGACGGCAACGCAGGCGGGGGGCGCCAACGCAGGGCGGGTCGGGGCCGTGGGTGACGGAGCTCCAGCAGGCGAGGGACGGGCTGAGGTTCGCAGGAAGAGGCAGACCGCGAGAGGGGACGTGGTGGAAGGCGTGTGCTGGCGCTCGCTGTAACAAGTCGTCGAAGGAGGTGATCTGAGCAGTTGGACACCCGCTTGGACCACGGGCTCCGCGCTAGTGCGTAAAGGCGGGGCTTGCTTCCAGAAATATGTAAAATCCGCCGCCCAGCAGTGCATCACCCGCGCCTGCACGCGCTGGAACTGGAGCATCCGCCTGGACTCGCCGCGCCTGCTCACGCCGCCATGGAAGACGACGACGCCGTCGGCCGCCTGTACGGCCCGGCCCCCGCCAAGCTGCAGCTCCAGCCGCCTGCATCTGCGTCTGCCTCGCCGTCGTCCGCCCTGCCCGTGCCGCCCGACGCCGTGGTGAGTGTCGAGCACCCGTGCATCGTCAAGAACATTGACAATGGCATCAAGTCGCTGGGTGGCCACGTTGTGCTGGATAAGGTGAGGCCTCCCCGCCCGCTACCGCCCTAAGCTCACCTGACCGCTCTAGTTCCTCAACACCAGGGACCGTGACAAGACCATTGGTGCCTCACTTCGGCCTAACGACCCAATGGCCAAGCCCGTCATGTCCAGCTTCACCAAGACGCAAAACCTGCTGCTGCGTGTTACACTGCCCCGGCAAACGGGCAGGAAGCGCAAAAGAGGCTCGGACGGGCCCTGGCTGGATGCACCAGAAGCAACCGAGCCGCCGCACGCAGACCCGCAGGTCCTGCTGCAGAGCTTGCGCGACAACCCCGCCAACTACAGCATCCAGCCCGTGGGGTTGGCGCATGAGAACCACCGGTTCCGCCACCTGCCTGACTTCCAATATGCCACCTCCACACTGCCCCTCGCAAACATGCTGCGCGAGACCTTTCTACCTCTCCAGTATCCCAAACTCAAGAACTTCAGGCTGAGCGATGAGCGAGGTAATCACTCTGAGCCGGACGTTGGCCCGTCCGCCCAGTTCTCCATGATAGAGGTGCCCTACAACTACTCGTACCGCCAGAATCCGGCCGTCAAGATTCTGCACGACGAACAAGGCCGGCAGATCATGTATAACCCAACTGCTAGCCGCAAGTTCATCATGCACTCTGTGGACATTGATGCCGAAGATATCTTCCACGAGTCTCCAGTCCCACTCCCGCCCGAGGATTCACTCGAGCCCCATATCCGCGATACTGTTGCCAACATGCGCAAGCTTCTTGAAGAACGACCTGTTATGACCAGGCGCTATCTTGCCAACCATCTTGAAGCCCCAACTGACGATTCAATCCGAAGTTCATTTGCTTACGTCGGCTACTCCTTCAAGTCGGGCCCCTGGCGCGATACGCTTATCAGGTTCGGAGTGGATCCCCGCAAAGATCCCAAGTATCGGCATTACCAAACGCTCATGTTCAAAATCGTCATACCAACAAAGAAGGAATCAAGTGAAGATCCAAACAAGTGGATGGATGCGCGCAATGTCTGGCGTAGGGAGGCAAAGCCGAGGAACCTCAAGCTGACCACACACATCTTTGACGGCAAGTCACTTACCCCAGACGGCAAGGTCTGGCAAACATGCGATATCACAGATCCACAGCTCCGCGAAATCCTCGATACGGACAAAATACGGACTGAATGCAATGTAAGCCATATGAAAATTTGCTTGGTCAGGCTATTGGCTAACCAAACAGATCAAATCGGATGGGTGGTACCTCAACGGAACATGGGCAAAGGTCAAGGTCCTTATGCGTGACAAGATTAACATCGTCAGGGAGGGCGGCATTCCCCGGGATGAGGACTACAAACGGATAGTCGACTTCCCAGATCTTATCACCCCTGAGAACCTTCAATCGACAACAGTTGGCCGGGATTCCACGGTATCGGAAAAAGAGTACAAGATGCTAGCCGATATCCGAAATCTCGCCAAACAAAACTTCCGCATATGGGGCAAGGACAAAGGGACGCAGGAGGCAGACATCGAGATGGCAGAGTTTGACGCTCCCAGTCAGCAGTCCGAGTCGATTGCGGATATGCCAAGCAAGTATGAGCATCTGGATGATCGTCTCCGAAGAATTGGTAGGGAATCTCTGTCGCCACAAGATGATGATGCCGAAGCAGACGATTCGGACATGGAGGATGACTTGGAGGACCGCGATATAACCGTCATTTCCTCCAGTGAGGATGATGATTCTGATGAGGATGAGCTGGATGATTTGATGGGTCCGCTAAATTATGACGAGGGAAGCGACAGCCAAGGGGATGATGACTGATCGTACCGCATTCCGCTATGGGTGTGCTGAAATGTCATTAGCATTTAGGATTGAGCTATCAGTCCACAGTGCATAATGCACGGCGCCGCCCTGCACTCACCAACATACCGGCGAGTACATAAATTCGGCGCAAGCAGATTTGCGTATATTACCAGGCATCAGCGAGCACAGAATGGTCAAATTTAATCACCCAGGATTTTGCTAGGTCCCACCTTTCCAAGGCCGTTTGATCAGCACCCATTCTGAGAGGCGGTGGGATCTCAACAAGGAAATAATGTGGATTTACCTTGCACTGCGGCGTTTGCCGTGCTCTGAAATCCTCATCTGCATCAGAAAAGGCCAGATGGCCAGAATTGTCGCAGTTTGAAACTTGTGCTATTTCCGGAGTTTTATGCCTTCGCGATATCCTTATGATGCACTCTCTCGGACACGTAAATGCAGACGGGAAACTTCTCTAGATGTATACAGTGGGTGGTTACATATCAAACTCGTCCGGTTCCTGATTGGGTTTATATTGGCTCAAAATCGTTCAGGGGAATGAGAAATCAAAATGTCTTTGGTTCAGGTCACTATATCAAACGCCCACGAAGGGTTGTGAAGCGGAACTATCCGACGTGACGCATTGTCTCTTTAGTCACGCGGACTACGTAGGCTATTTTAATGAGTTTAAACTCCAGTGTGCCCTGCGCTCTATCATTAAAATGAGAACCATCGGGTTGTGCGGTGAACCTTGCACGACGTGTGGGATTGCATGCAGGCCAGCTCGGAAAGTAGAAATTACACCGGGCTGGTTATTGCGGGTCTTCAGTCTCTGCCATGTGAGAGACAAGACGTACAGGAGGCGATCTTCAGGCGAGGACTGTTAAGTCCGTGCACATTGGACAGGGCTGAACGAGACAGAACGTCTATACTCGTATTACTGACTTCAGGTTGTTTGCTTCACCTACGAGGAAGTTCCAGACTTTGGTCGTAAAGTGTACGAGTTGTTTCATCACAGCCGGGATATTGCTACAGTCTACAGTTTCGCCTTGACACTTCTTTCCAAGATCTCCGCATCTCTCTTCGCCCACTCCCTCATAATCTTACGCTGAATTTTGCCAGATGGTGATTTCGGCACCTCTTTGATGAACATGATGCCACCAAGCAGCTGCTTGTGCTTCGCGACGCGGCTGGCCGTCCATGATGCAATGTCTGTCTCTGAGACATGCCCGCCCTTTGTGTGCTCTTTGAGAACGATATAGGCGCGTGGAAGTTCTTCGTGGCCACTGTTCAGTGTTGCGTCAGCGAACATTGAGCAAGGAGCGAAAACAACAATGCATGGGATGAGACTCACATCTGTACACCGACAACTGCCGCATCAGCAACGGCCTCATGCTCCAGCAGCACCGCCTCCATCTCCGCTGGGGCAACCTGAAAGCCCTTGACCTGCACGACACAAGCAGTTAGTAAAGCCGGAAAACGTTAGCCTTAACTCAGACGAACGGAACCAACCTTGATGAGTTCTTTTTTCCGATCCACAATCCAGTACCTGCCTCCCCCATCCCTGACCGCCACATCCCCCGTCCTCAAAAAGCCATCCTCATCAAACGCCTCTCTCGTCGCCCTCTCATTCCGCCAATAACCCAGACAAACGTTCGGGCCCCTCACGCAGATCTCGCCCCTCTCGCCCTCCTTTCCAACCTCCCTTCCCCCATCATCCACCAACTTCACCTCGCAACCCGGGTCCGCATACCCCACGCTCCCCGACCTGTCGTCGCGGCCGCCGGGAACGTGCATCGCCGAGCATGTCACCTCGGTCATGCCCCACGTCTGCACGACGCGCACGCCGAAGCGGTCCGCGACCTCGTTCTGCAGCTCGGCGGACAGCGGGGCGGCGCCGCAGAGGATGTTGCGGAGGCTGCGGACGTCGTGGCCGCGGGTCTCGGGCCGCTTGGCGAGCATGACGACGACGGGAGGCGCGGTCTGCAGGTGCGTGACGCGGTGCGTTTCGATGTGGCGCAGGAAGGCGGGGAAGGAGAAGCTGCGCATGAGGTACGTGGGCGTGAGGGTTGCGGCGGCGGCGCTGATGGACCAGAGCTGGCCATAGGCGTGGTAGAGGGGGAGGAAGCCGAGCCAGCGCTCCTGCGGCCGGGTGTCGCGGGTGTAGGGCTGCTCCAGGTCGCGCATGTAGAGGGATTGGGCGGTGTTGGCGATGACGTTTTGGTGCGTTATCATCACGCCTTTGGGGAGGCCCGTCGTGCCGCTGGAGTAGTTGAGGACGGCGGTGGTGGTGCGTGCGTGTTGCGGGGAGAGGGGTGGCCAGCGCCAGGTTGAGGCGAGGGAGGGAGAGGGGAGGATGGAGCGCCAGTCGGAGAGGGACTGCTGCGGGGAGCATTCCGTGTCGGAGAAGAGGTAGATGCGGTTATGGGAGAAGTTGATTTTAGACGCGGCCTTCAGGAGAGTGGTGAGGAGGGCTGGGTCTACAAGGATGGCCTTGGCCTCCGTGTTCTCGATTTGGTAGACGGTTTCTGTTTTCGAGATTAGCTTCTGACAATCACTGAACACAAAAGCTCGAACCGAGTAGACAGTGGCTATGAGAACGAGTTATTGCCACTGGCTACTCGAGGAAGCAATCGAGTCCGTTTCCGCACGAGGATTGTCGAGACCGAGTCAGAACATAAGAGAGATGTGGTCCATACCTTCGACGCCGTATGCTGGATTGCATCCACTAAAGATAAATCCAGCACCGGCTATACCACAGTATGCAACAGGGACGAATATATGATTGGACGAGTATACCATGACAACGTCTCCGCGGCCCAGTCCCAGCTCTTCAAGTCCTAAGCCTAAACGTTTTACCCATAGCAGTAGCTGTTTGGGGGAAATGGCTCGTTCTGTGTTTTCCGCATCGATCCAAACCGGTTCATCCGAGAGCTCGGACTCGTTTGGGAAAAGATAGTCTAGGATGTTACAGGCAGGAATGTCAATCTCGAAAGGAGACGGCTGAGGCATTGTTGCTGAGTAGTGAATGTAGGAAAATGTCAGTCCCAAGGTGTTGGTTTAATGGCCGAGATAACCGGCTGAGCGGGATCCCCGCATGGCCAATGAACGGATATCCGAGGAGCTTGCAGGCTTTGTCTGTCGTCATCACTTGCAGGGTCTCGAATGGGCGCAGGCGAAACGTGGGGAAGACGTGGGGAACGCCGCGGGGCAGCGCGCTAATGACACCCGGCGTCTCCATTGGATGGGCAGCATGCCTCGCATACTCGTGCTCTTTGCTTTTCTTTTCCTTTTTTTTTTTTTGCTCCAATATCAGAACTATGAATTGGACTGGCTTCACAAGAAGTCTGGCACTCGGCCGAGCGGGGAGTTTTGGGCCATTGGGCGTTCAAAGGTCGAGAACGTGCTAGTAAACCCTCGGGCCGTGGTACGCGGACAAATGTCAACCAGATACGAAAGAGCTGTACGCTGGAATAGTCCTCCCGTAGAATGCCTGGTCTCTCTTGAGTTGCATTTGATGTCTCATGGCATGCCATAGCGTCGAAGACTTGATCTCCAATCACATGATCTCCGGAGCTGTGGCCTCGTACCACGTGACGGGTCGAACAATTACCTGCTCTTCGCATCAACCGTAGGCAGCGGTGCAAGTAAGCTATGTTCCAATAGCGTAGGAGCGATGCCTTAAATGCACGATGCCCAATAAACTCAGCCCGTAGCAAGCGGCGCTAGGTAGACCGCCTGCCACGGCCGAGGGCGAGGGAACAGCAGAGTCGCCGCGATGATGCCAGCTCATTGCCGCGTGGGCCAAGTCGGGCGCGCAAAGGGTAAGTCTCCGCCCGATCGAACAGCGGACACTCGGTGGGGTATGCAGGGGAAGTGGGCAAAACAAGGATGCTGGTAGGCTGGCTTCGGTTCGGCAGCCGCTTTCTACCGCCCGCCGGGGATTCACTTGCGCCAATCCGCAACAGGTACACCGCTTGCTCAGGAACACCTTTCTTGCGCGCAGACAAAACACAGGGCCGCTGCTCCCTCGCTGCAGCTGCGACGGCAATGCTCCTCTCAGTCCAATGAGCCCTGAGCATTCCCGCCCGCCCGCCGCGAGATCATGGACGACTGGGGCGACCCATGGCAGGACGATGCGGCTCCGAAGCATCCCCCGACCATCGACGTGCACATCCTCGCCGACCGCCAGACCAAGGAGCGCGTCGTCACCCCCGTTCTGACTGGCTTCTTCGAGGACCAGCACAAATGGAGCGAGCCCGACTCCCATGACGTGTGGGCCACCGCTCATGAGGAGCCTCAAGCTCCCGTGAAGCCTGCTGCGCCTGCTGATTCTCCAGCCTGGGACCTGCCCGAACCGGAGCCTGTCGAGTCGGACAAGCCTGCCGATGCCCACGCAACGGCGCCCGCGACGACGCAGACCGCCGCCGTCGAAGCCGAGACTCCGCAGCCCGCAGAAGAAGAAACGAGCGACACAGCCTCTGACGACTCGTTTCACGAAGCCACCCCGACGCCTGACGCGCATGAAGAATCAGGGGCGCCGCCTGTTACTCCCACTGCCCACGAAATCGATTCCTCCGATTCTGGCACCACCATCGGCCCCGACGCTGCCGGCTTCACGGCTCTCGACTCTTCTACACCGCCCGCGAGTAGACCACACTCCGAAGAATTCGAGAGCGGCATCTCCACCCGCCCTTCGACCTCCCCTTCGGAAGCTAGCCACGGCGATGGCTTATCCGAATCTACAAGAACTTCTTTCGAAGACGAGGTAGAGCCGCAGGGTTTGACCGCGAGTAGTGAAGCGGGGCTGGACAAAGCGGATGGTGCGACACAGATCGCGGAAGAGCCTGAGAGCGAAGCCGAGAACGAGCATCAGGCCACTACACCCGCTCCCAACGAGGAGATGACCGAGGACACACCCAGTGTAGTACCCGAAGAGACCGATGAAGATACGAACGAGATTACGACTGAGAACGAACCCGAAGACAGAGTTCAGAATGACCCTGAAGATACGCCTGAAGATCGAGTTGAAGAGACACCTGAAGACGAGGTGGAAGACACGCATGCGGATACACCTGAAGACCGAGTGGAAGAAACACATGAAGATACACCAGAAGACACCTTTGGTGATGACGACTTCGACGACTTCGGCGACTTCGAAGAAGAGGCGGACGAAGTCCTCGAAGACGAAACCGCCAACAATATTGAGACCCCTGTCGGTGCTGAGTCTCCGTCACCGGCACACGGGCAGGCTCCAACACAGGACGTGAGCGAACATGTTCCGAGCAGCCCAAGGCCTTTCGTTAAGGCCGACTTTGCGCCCGACTTGAGCCTCATCGACCGAATGTTCCCATCTACCGAGGGAAACAACGAACTGCAAGAAGTGGATGACTCTCCAATCAAGCCGACTAACGCCCGGAAAGCTTGGTATCGTCTCACACGTACTGAAACGCTACATGAAGTTCAAAGCGGGAAGGACCATGACAGCTACGTGCGTGTAGGTTGGCAAGGCTCTACCGTCCGCGCCGAGACCAATCAAATTGTGGGACGATGGGCGTCCGAAGACCGCATCAATGGGCGCACACTGCTCGGTGGCAAACCTGGCGCTATGTTCGGTTGGGATTCTCCCAAGTTTTCTCCTGCTTCGAGCGTCTTCTCCTTCCATTCCCACAAACGGAATGCTTCGGCAGCGACCACGCCGAAGAAGGCTGTTTTCGATTTGGAGGAGACCAAACAGAGGCCTGTGTCACTTACCGTACCACCTCTGCGAAAACCTTCGATTTCGACTGCCATCGATGTTCCTCAGTTCAGCTGGAGTACCGCAACGAACGAGCCGAACGAGCCTGCAGCTTCTTCGGCTCCGCACTCGAAGACAGCTTTTGCCAACTCAAACGACGGCAACAATCCGTGGGGCGCTTCTTTTGCAGAGAAGTCGCCAGCTCAAGAGATTATGCCAATCTCTGCACCGCCGGTGAAGGTCTCGTTTGAGGAGAGAAAGAGTCCTTCAATAAGTAAAGATTCTTTCGAAGACGACACAGATGCTTGGAAACCCGCAGAGCGTTCTTTCGGGGAAGCAAATACCTGGGGATCCGGAAAGAAATCTCTCGAGTCACAAGGTTCTTGGGAGCCAGCCAAGACAACACTCGAGGAAGCAGATGCTTGGGATGCTGCAAAGAGGTCCCTCGAGGAGACAGATCCTTTCGAACCTCCCAAAGCGTCGTTGGATGAAGCAGATGCTTGGAAGTCAACAAGGAAGTCTCTCGAACAACCCGACACTTCCCAACAGGACAAGACCTCACTGGACGAAGGTGATGGTTGCAGGACAACGAAGGCTTCTTCAGAGAAGCCCGAATTACCGGAATTTGAGCTGCCACCACAGCCTCCTGTTGAAATTCCAGTCAATTGCAAGCCGGTGAAGAACTCCCAGGATCAGATCATTGGCTGGAAACTGGATCACGACGCTATCAAGAAAGCGGCTGCCGAAGAGAAAGCAGCTGCCCTCCAAACTCTACAAAACGCGAGTGAACCGAGGCCTCCACACGTTCGCGCAGTGTCCGACCCTAACATTCTCCACGTCATGTCACCGTTTGACAATCCGTTCGCTCCTCCAGAAGCTGAGAAGCCCGAGCCAACTCCGGATGAGAATGCCCAGGCGCAGTCGGGCGAGAAGAAAAAGAAGAAGAGGCTGAGCTGGCTCACTTTCCCTAAAAAGAAGAAGAACAATGATCTCCTCAACCACAAGAGGTCTGTGTCTACTTCTAGCTTTTTGGCTGTTTCAAATAGCACTGCCGTTCCGCCTAAGAGCTCATCTTTACCGTCTTGGGAAAGTCCTTGGGCTAAAACGGCGACGAAGTCCCCCTTGGCAAACGAAGTCGCCGGTCCAGACCCTGAGCCAGAAATAGCTCGTAAAGAATACGAGCCGGAGATTCCCCCTAGGAAACACGAGCCGAATCCGTGGGACAATGCTTTCGACAACGCCTGGGACGATGCTAGGCCGTCTACTGCAAAATCCAACGCCTCCCACCGTGATTCTGCTTTGACATCTAAGCCCGAGCTGCCCGCCATTGACACTGCTGTCCGTCCCTTGTCTCCTCGAGAGGTCGTTACTCCTACGCCGAAGCTGCCAGCAATCGATACCAACCCTAAGGCTGACACTCCTGTCCACGAGGAGAAGAGCTGGGGTAGTATTGTCGAATCACCAATGGCTTCTCCTGCAGTCATGACTCCAGATGAGAATCCGTGGGGAGATCCATGGAAATCTACCTCGGTAGCGCCCGCGCCCGTAACTTTGTCCGTGGATCCACCTTCAGCTTCAAGGCCATCTACTAAACTTGCACCTCTTGATACCAGCTTCAAGCCTCAAGATACGGACGATGACGAGTGGGGTGAGATGGTGGAATCTCCCGCAGCATCCTCGCCCGTCCTTGCGCCTCCGCCATCCGGGCAATGGGGTCTTCCGCGTAGCATTTCGCCTATTAGTTCTCCCATTAGTAAGACTACCCGAGCTCATCCACCAAGCCCTTTGGTGCCTGAGCCGATTCGCTCTGCTACCATGCCCATTTCGCCAACAACGTCAGGCATGGCATCTCCGCCGCGCGTCAACCCGCCGAAGCCGACGAGCAGCTGGCTTCCCAAGCCTACCAACCACCCGCGACCGCTCAGCCCTCTCAACCCGGCTCGCTCTTCCACCCTCCCCGTCTCACCTTCTCTAAGCGGCTTACCATCGCTGTCGCCGTCGCCGTGGCTGGATCAGAAGGAGGTTTCGCGTCCTGCACCCATATCCATTGCCCCCGCAGCATCCGATCCGTGGGATAGCGTTGATTTTTCCGTCTTCGATAAGCCCGCGCCTGCTGCTTCGCGTAACTCTTCACATAACCGCACCTCCTCCAGTCCTCTCCCAAGCCCTGACCCTACTTCAACCGCTCCTACCATCACATTTGACGGCATCTTAGGTGGAGCTACCCGAACCGACCGCTCAAGCTCCACGCCCCTTACGTTTGACCAAATCTTGCAGCCTTCACGCGAACGGTCAGGGTCCGCAAGGACGTTTGACGACATTCTGGCCCAGCCGGGCCAACTGTCGCCAGCCAACTCCCAGCAAGACCTTAAGGCCACAGCTACTGCTCAATCGCAGGCTGGTCCGGTGAGTAGCTGGGCTGAGCAGGACAAAGAGGCTGTGAAGAAATTCGTGGCTGCGCTACCAGATATGAGTTATATGCTTCGATGAGGTTTTTCCCTGTACTCACTTTTTCCCTACAAATATCGACACCGCTGTATATACAGTAGAGACCAGGAGTTCACATTGGTTATCAAAGCTTTGTCTTTGTACTTTCGCATCCTCATATTGCTCTCTACATAGCCGTCCTGCACATATCCTTCGGCGTTTTTACTCGCATAGTCATCACCCGTCTTGAGTAAAGCATACTCTCTACCTAGCATTTTGTCAGTTATGGTCATGGGAAGGACAGTTCAGGCGAAGAACTGTCTTTTGGATTTATCTGTGGGACAAGCGTTCGTATAGCGAGCCTGAAGCGTGTACACTTTTGTGTATGAATAGTCGCCTCATTTCCTTTCGTTGGCTTTGGTCGAAACGAAAAGCGATTTAGGATCCTTTAGATGGCGTTCTCTTCTCCTGTCTACGCTCTGAAGCGAAAATAATGTATACGATTGACATTCTTTGCATTGTTTTCAAGCATTGTGGTGGCCGTCTCATTTGCCGTTGTGTATCGTTCTCTCAGCGCATGTCATTATCTGGGGAGTGGATATAAGGCGCACGATTCTATTTGGCTCGTTCATGTGGCTTGATTCTTCCCATGACCATGTCGTACCGAATCATTTGCACAATCAATTCCAAGGATCCCCAGCTCAAGACAAAGTAACGACTTGCGGCTCGGAATCCACAAACCAATATCTATCGCTCCAATACTGCTCCACTTCCGGCTCGCTCAGGCCCGAACCATCACTTCTAACGCACGTATTCGAACCGGGACTATCTTTTCGGGATTGCCCAACGGGACAAGAGACCTCAAAAGTACCTACGCGCTTGAAACTTTTCTCGTTTGAGGGCACAATAACCAAGCCTTTGCTGAATAGAAAAGTCTCTTCATGAGCGTTAGTCCACAGGTAAGTGCTCGTTTCGAGACATCGAAGCTTCTCTTTCCGTTCTCGGATTGAGTCCAGCTCATCTCTAATATCGTCTTGAAAAGACATTTCGTATGCCTCGTACCCGCGACGATTCGCGTCCGGCAGGATAGATTCCGACTTCCAGGTTGCGCATTGCAAGCGCGCCTTGACGCTGAGTGTCGCCGATTCCACATCACCAAAAGGCGCGTCTCCCGAAACGAGCCTCCCCGAATAGTCCTCAAGCTCCAGCGCGCGAACCTCAGTCCCGCCTTCATGCCCACCGAACACGATGTAGCCATCGATGGACGCCCAGGACCACGTCGGCGCGTGGGCCAAACGCCGCGGTTGCCTCACGCTCCGCGCGTTGCCCCAGGAAGCGTCCCACGCCAGCTGCCTCGCCAGGCCCGACTCCCACACGCCGGCGAGATAGCGCGACGGTCGGTCGCCGTCGGCGAGGAAGCGGGCGAACCTCGCCGCGATGCCCGCCATGGCCGGGAGCTTGTCCGACTGCACAGTCAGGTACCTCCTCGAGTACCGCTCCACGGCCAACGACCATTCCCGGCCCAGCTCGGCGGGGCCCATGCGCGCCAGCATGCCCGAGTTCAGCAGCTTGAAGCCCGAGTCGTTGTCGTGGCCGCCGTCCTCGTGGGCCTCAGTGAAGCACCGCCAGCGCACCTTGCGCCGTTCGAAGACGAGGACGCGCGGCGAGAGGAAGTACTCTTGGTACGTCCAGGCGCGCGCGTCGATGGGCTGGTCGTCCCTGTCGGATGTGATTTGGTCCTTGGTCAGGAAGACGGCGCCCGTGGCGCCGCCGATGCAGGGGTAGTCCATCTCAAAGTCCTGCGAGTCGTCCGCCATGGAGTCCAAGAAGCCGTCCCTGCTGGTTTGCGCGCACGCGGCCGAGATGGTCACGTACGCGCCGGCGTAGATGTCCTGCATCTTCCCGATCTCGCGCCCCTTGTCCTCGGCGTCGTCTTGGACGATGCAGAGCGAATCGATCCAGAGGTACGACAGGCCGAGGCGGCGCGCGACGTGGATGGCGTCCGTGACCGACTTGAAGGGCGCGAGCGCTTCGTGCGGGATGTTGCTGTAGTATGCGCTTCTGTTGTCCTTGGTGGTCTTGTACTCCTGGTCGCCTCCCCAGCAGTAGCTGAAGGCCGCGTACCGCAGCGTCTTCTCACCCACAGGCGGGCAGTCGACGAGCCGGAAGGCGTCACCGTCACCGGAATCGTCTGAGCCGAGAAACAGCAGCCGCGATGGTGTGGCGTCCGCTTCGACCTGGCAGCGTTGATGCTCGTCATCACACCGCGTCAGCCACTTTGACCACAGGAAACTGGCCTCTCTCCTGCGCTTGACGAGTGGTCTTGAGAGGATGTCCTTCGCGGCGGGGTTTCCTAGTACGTGCGTCAGTCTTCCGGCTGGTAGGAAGTATTTTAACATTTTCCCGAACCTGCTACGGCGCAAGCGTTCAGATGATCCCCGTTTGACCCTTCCTCCCACTCCCACCTGTACTGGAAGGAATCCAAGTCGCCATCATACTTCGCATCGGCCCGCCAGTTGGCCCTGAAAGAGAGACTGAGCCGCAAGGCTCCGTCCGAGCGATGTTCCGTGACCCAGGTTTTCAGATTGGTCAGTGACGCGGCCGAGAGGATCTTGCGGAATAAAAGGCAGCCGTTCTCGTCGCCTTCGGAAAGCTTCTCATAAGCAATGCTGGTCTTGCTGTGGTACTCTTCTCGTCGACCCTTGCTCGACCGGGGGTGGTCGTGCGGCGGGAGCTCGAAATGGTCGAGGATGATGCGGCGGCAGAAGTCGCAAGAATGTGGCAGGCGACGGTATAGTTGATCCATGACGATGAGTCCCCCTGGCCAGACTGCGATGGAGCTGAGGTCGGAGAAGCCTCGTGGGGATTTTCTACGATTTCGTACGGCAAGCTCGGCCCCCATTTTGGCACTGCGTCATCAGCCTTGTTTGGGGTCCACAACCCGGCTTGATGAGATGTGATAGGGTCGCAGATCTGCAATAAGCTGAGTGGCAGCATGCGAGGGATCGAGTCATCTGATACTCGGAACCCTGTTTTATGAGGCTCAAGGGCCCCTCAGCAGATAAAAAGACATGGATGATTGCACTTGTGCACTCCGTTGATTATGCACGATTTACTACGGCCGGGGCAGAATCGCTCTCCACTCTTAGTAGAACGACCGTCTCGACATGTGGGAATATACGGCAAATCAGTCGTCAGCCCGCGACAACTTTCCGTCATATTGCGAGTATCAATGGAACGACACAACAGCGCTCTATTTCAACGTCACCCGCGGCGTGCAGTGTAACTGCATGTCCATGTTTCCTGGCGACCCGGACATTGCCGGTGTCGGAGTGAGTGGAACACAGTCATATAAAAGCAAGTGGCCATGGCTCAACTTATCGTAGGTAATGGTATCGTTCGCCACCATGTCCTTAATCACAACTCTCCTCGCGGTTATTCCGGCATATTTCGACACTATGACAGTCCAACGCGCAAGGCTTCGACATCTGATAGGTTCGAAACCATATATACCGGTCCCAGCAGAAAGCATCATGACAGACCAAACCCGCGCTCTTCTCCGCTTCACAAAGTCTTTACTTGGATCCTTGTGCGACACGCAACTGTTCACCAGCATCGCCATAGTCGTTTCAGCTTTCGCCCAGTGGCCTGGCCTGTCCTTCTATCACGGCCAGTTCGTTGTCCAATACTGGTTTTTAGCGCTGAATTCCTTCCTGGCTGCCCGACGAGAGTCTGAGCTGGGTAGGCTGAGAAACAAGGATCGCGAGCCAAAACAGTCAACCAACAGGGACCAAACTCAAACTACGGGCTTCTGGAAGATGAATTTCTGGCGTGAAGAGACGTTTCATTCGTGGTTTCGACGTTTGATGGTGTTCTTCAGTGCCGCACTGTTCGCCGTGTTCTACGGGCTAGTGAACAAAACGTCCTATGACGAATGGGACGTCTTCACTTCAGGATTCTGCTACAACAACAACGACAAGTCCGCCGAGGGAAGCGAGTGGTTTTGGCTTGCCGGTGTGGCTCTGTATGCACTCGCGATGTTGATCACCCTGTGGGCCCCGGCCAATGAAGTCCTCTCAGATTGGTCTGAACGCGCGGAGGGTTTTGTCGACTACTGGCTTCGATCCAGCATCCAACTGTTCTCATCCACTCACAGCAAAGCGTGGCCGTCTCCTCGAGGATCGAGATGTCTGGATTTCGTCTTCATCGGGGCAAGGTACATTGGGTTCTCGGTCCTTAACATAACTCGAATTCTCGGAGCTCTTGTTTCGTGGACCATCATCCAATTTGTATCCATTTGGTCTTTTGGAGACGGTTTGTATGCGCTCGAAGTGGCGTTCTACTTTGGCATGTGGGCATGGGGTGTGTATGACATTGTGGATTTGAAGCAAAGCAACAAGCATCTCCTTGCGACAACTGAAGACAAGTGGAGCTTCGGACAGGTCTTGCCAGTGATGCTTATAGGCATGGTAGGGCTCAACATCATGACGGCGTATAGAGGTACGTACTCCGATCATTGCACTCGACGCGCTCTTGTCTCATACTAAATTGAATTCTGAGCAGAATCGAGGAGGTCTCTGTTACGAGATCAATCCCAATCACCAAGTCGACAACTGGACCTTCTTTGAAGCCTGGGCGAACCGAGTCCTCTTTTTTGTACATAAAGCTCGTACCCTAATCCCCCACTGCTGCCGCCGCTGACGCCGCCGTCGACATCGGGGCAGAGGAGTCTTGGGGGTGTTGATGAGGATGATGACGACGACGATGCGCTGTGGCGGGACGACTGCCGCCGGGGCTGCGCGTGCGCGTGGCCGGGCGAGAAGGCGCCGGGTAAGTGCCGGGTCGGCGCGATGGTGTGGCTGCGGGCGTGCCGGCGCGCGTACGCCGAGGGCGTCGAGATGCTGTACGCGACGAATGCCCGTGTACGTCGGCAGCATGACGCTGCTGCTCAACCTGCCACGGCTTCTCCGGCCGTGCAATTCAAGATTGGATTGTCGGGATTTCGTCTTAAGTGCTTGAAATTCAACGACGCATAACGGAGGCACAATGAACACCAATGGATCGGAACAAGTTTGGACTGGCGCCCAAGGAAAATGAAACGTTTCAAACTGCCATTCTCTTAAGGGGTTGGAGGCCGTATTCAATGTACTCCGAAATCAAGTATAATACCGGCTTTTGGTCGGGCTCTCCACAGGCCAACTGGTCAAACAACAATGTCCAGATCCTTTCACGATATCCGATTCTTCTCCAACTTCATTAACACATGTATGGACTTCTCGTACTTCACCCCACATGACGGCTGTTGTGGCCGCCTCGGCATCCAGTCGAGGCCGGTGGCAGGCTGCACTAATGGCAAGACTGTTGGTCGAGCAGAGCGGGATTCCAGCTTCGTATTTCCAATGGCTTAAGAGAGCGACGGCGAGTAGTATGAGGCCTCCGGTTACCATGGTACCGATGATCCCGACTGGCGAGTACCCGCATCCGGAAATATCGCCGACCTTGGCTTGTGGAAGGTTCCCGTGTTGGTCATATTCTCGGTCGTAGTAGGAAATCCGTGTCAGGAATATGCTCCGTGACGTGAAACAGTGAAGACAGAACGTAGCAGCGGCTAGAGGTATTGCGTAGCTGTACGGAAGCTGAAGCCAGGCTGTTGATTTTTGTTGGCCCTCCGGATGAGAAACACGAAGGGGTGCTCGCCTATGCGAATACTGCGACCATTCAGATCCCACGAGCATGCAGGTCAGAAGATTGTTGTACAGGGTGTAGATGCAGGAAACGACCAGCTGAGGCAGATTGGCAAGAAGAACGGCAGCCACAACACTGTCGGATGGAAAGTTGAAGCGGACAAGGGCTGTACTGACTTGACCAAAGTCAAGGCTCCATGGACTGCTGCTGTCGCCAAACGAGTTTATAGTGGTAATACTTCGTGTCAGAAAGAAGAATGAAATCGTAAACAGGACCACGAAACTGTTGCTGTATCAGTGTACATGAAGTGTAGATTGATGGGTATGCTCACACTGCCACACAGACGAACCAGCGGCATTTACTGGCGCTCTTGGCCCATCTAGACCTCCATCCGAGCCATATTGCTTCTCCTTTGATAGGATATCCGCAAGCGTCCTCGTAGGAAACAAGTCCACAGTGCGCGGTCACAGGATCTGGACGAGCCAGAAAACTCGCCACAGCATCGCCGACAGTGACCATTGGCTGCTCCTTCAAAGCGTAAAGAGTAGCCAGAAAGCATACGAGCTTGATAAAGTTGCAGAAAAGAACCACAGACATTATGATAATGCTGAATTGGAGCTCAGACTGTTCTTTCATGATCTGGCTTAGGCAATAAGCGATTGGCTCACCTGCGATCCTCCATTCTTGCTTCCCTGCTGCCATATCGGTTAAGTTGCAGGTCGATACATTACCTGAGCAGATAAACATCTTTCCCAGGTAGAGCGTGGTCAGGTTGTCTTTATTGCGTCCATCGTGGTAGAATGTGGAACTCATGAGACCGCTTGATCCAGTTGGTATCAATACCTTGCCCCACGGAATCGGGTCAATTGTCACATTTGTGTCATTGGCCTGTGTAGCAAGAAATTTGCCATTACGGGAAAGAAAAGGCCTGTTGTATTGGGAGATGCATTCTTCCACGGTAAGGTTTTTGAAGTTTGACTCGTCCAGGTAAGCCTTGTTGGGAACGATGGCGCTCCATAGACCTTGGAGATCATGGATTGCTGCTGGTTGAGAATCCGGTATATAGTGATAGAAATCAGACTCGAGAAACTTGGGTGGAACGGCAGCAGCAATGTTTCTTGAGCGCTTTCTGTCTTAAAGACAACTGAATTGTACCTGTGACTTCTGTGTCAGCAGAAAGACGTCGGTCTTGGATGAAGTAGAATATACATTAGGTGAAGCGGAGCGCTGCCGACCGCAAGGAAGCCCCAGATAACCTTCTTCCTGTGGGATACTGACCCGAGGTTTCTGAGGCTGAGTGTGCCAATGTCGAGCCACCTCAACCTTCGGTGCCAGTTGTCAATCTCGCTACGGGAGGGGGCTGTAAGGCGCTGCATGCAGTAATTGGAACCAGCTAACAGGACCGTTCCGAGCAGATTGATGAACATGTGTAGCCAAAAGGAAAGTTTGCGGATTGTGGCCGAATCGGACTTCTTGAGGGTGACAAGATCGCCTTTCCTTTCGAAATTCACAATGCTGTATGAGAGGACCGCAATGTTGATGGCAAGAACCACGAGGATGGCCAGCGCTGTGATTGATATGCCTTTGCGCCACCCGACGATTGATGCTGTTTTCTTTTCCTCGGCTTTCCCGGCTTCTGATTCCAATGGTGTTAGAATTTGTCTCGACGTCTCGGTACCTCCGTTGAACCTCCACATCTGTCGAAAACGAGCTGACCAGGAAGTGTTGCAGTTGATATGGTACGTCCGATCAGCCTCATTCTTCCAGAACAAACTTATGGCTGGAACAAGTTCTGGTTTTGGCTTGGAAGGGACGGAAGGCCCGTTCCAAAAGCGAGCCCTCCGCTCCGAATGCCGACCTCCTTCGGTTACGAGGCTCATGTCGTTGTTGTATCCCAGAAAAGATGATTGTTGCTGATCTCGAGAGAGCGGATCCCTGGCTTTAAGCGCTCCAGTTAGGAACTTGTACGCAAGAGTGTGCAACGTTGCATCTGCGTCGTCGCATAATTCCGTGGCACAAGGCGGCATCAGCTGGTATATTCAGCTGCCCAAAATAGCGGGCGAACTAGCTTGAGTCTGTGCCTGCTCTTGCACGCTGGAGATCGTCTTTGAGTGCTGGATCTCTATTTTTGTGCTTTGACCCCGCCTTTCCCAAGGTCGGGTAGACCTTTCTCCAACGTTCGGTAAACCATTTCCCTTCAATCTGGTGATACATCCACAGGGCATAGTTCATATCTTTCTCTCCCTTCATTGTCGCGTCTCGCTTCCATACAACTCCCTGGATCTCATCACGCAGCACCGCCAACCTCCTTTTCACAAAACCTTCCCGTTCCTCTCCCATCACCTGTGCCTGCAGCCCCGTTGGCCACACATACCACGGGTCCGGCACCGCCTTTGCCTGTGTCTTCTCCTGATCCTGTTCTCGGCTCCTCTTTCTTGTTTTCTTCAAAGCGAAAGAGAGCATCCCCAGCGCGTCCCGCTCCTTCCAATCTGGCACGGGCACAGTGATCAAGAACATCA
Source organism: Diplodia seriata (assembly GCF_021436955.1). NCBI lineage: Eukaryota > Fungi > Ascomycota > Dothideomycetes > Botryosphaeriales > Botryosphaeriaceae > Diplodia > Diplodia seriata. Next base: position 2,152,668 of record NW_027117313.1, on the reverse strand, counting down.
TGTAGCCTTCCACGCCCGAGCGCGAGTATGACCGGACCATTCTCGTACGCCAGCTGGTATAGTCCTTTTGCCAGAACCACACAGAGAGATAGTGTTTGATGCATGCCGAAACGTATCGCCGTTGCTGCTCCTGGTCCTGCTGTTGCTGCCAGTAGTCCGCAGTGCTTGCGTCTGCACCATCCGTGCTGCTGCTGCTCCTACCCACTGGTCCCAAGAAGGTGACGTCGAGGCGCACCGGGTGCGCGACGTGCATGGGGGCGATCTCATCGAACAGCTTGTGGGCTAGGTCGACGCGTTCCTCGCGGTTAAGATGGGAGGTGTCGTAGGTGACGTAGACCTGGAAGGATATGGGCGGCACAAGGAATTCAACGCCACGGAAGACAATGACCATGGGGTGGCCTGTGTGAGCGGCGCCGTGCTCGTGCCAGTCGGAGAGGCAGAGTGGGTTGAACTTGAGGAGAGGGAGGCGGAACTTGTCGGGTGTGGCGGGCCGGTGTGCCGGTGTAGGCTCAGTGGGCCCAGTGGGTTCGGTGGGCTCGATGGGCTTGCTGGGCTCTGACATCGTTTTGTTTCCTCTCTTGGAGGTATGTTGCAAATGGATGATGAGAGTAGTAAGGAACGATGTTAGTCGATGGCAGCAGCAGGTGCGATAGATAGTAAGAGGTGCCGATGAGATGAAGGGTTACAAAAAACGACTGGTCACGATCAAACGTTTAGGGAGCTTTAGCATTGATAGAAATTTGAATTGATGCTCGAGGTGGTAGTGTCTGCGGTAGGTAGCTTGGTCGGTGGTCAGTGGTCGGGTGCGAGCGGGCGGAAAGGTGGTCTGTGCGGATTAGTCAGCGCCCAGGCACCCACTGTGGAAGCTGCCGACTTGCCGACCGCGCCTCAACACCACCACTACCACACCATCACCCTCACTCATGTCCTCCGCGGTCAACGACTATTCGTCTGTTCTTTGTCCGACATCGGCCAGTCTGCCAGGTACTCGCCCTCACCGGGAGTAGCCGGCTCGTCAACTGCCCTCGTTCCATCGAGTTGCCTGGACCCTCGCCAGCAGGCTACCTGCCCAGCATCCACCCATCGAACGTCCCCGCGACCTTCGCTGGAAGATCTGGGGCCTGTCAGGGACATTTTTGTCGCCGTGCGCGCCTCTGGGCCTCGATGCGACGTGGCTGCGGTCAGACGAGCGCCGACTGGACCCTCTGTCGTCTGCCTGGAGTCAAGGTTGCTCCATACCATCAAAACCTGGGTGGGCGGGTTTCTGCACCGTCGACGATATCGTGCAGGGAATATACTTGAAGGTGAAGCTCTTTGGTTCGCGTGACTGACCATCCTCTCTAGCCGCCTCTTGCCCCACCATGTCTTCTGCGCCTACCTCCGCCGTCCTCGTTGATTACGTCTCCGCTGCTGTTCAGTGGCGCTGTCCCTATGATGACTCTCTCAAACGTCTCGAACAAGCCTCTTTGCGCATCGTGTTTGATGAATCCGGAATGGCCGCCCACTTCAAACTCCGAATCCCCGCATCCTTCAAGTCTCTACGCAAGACGCACATCTTTCTCTCCTTCGCCCCGGATCGCGTAGCCGAACTACACTACACACAAGCCCCAGACATACCCGAGCCCGTCAAAAAGACTTTCATGTCCATCTCCGACCCTATCGCCAGTCTTCGTGCCGTCTTGTCGCAACCCGCCGGAGTCCTTGTTCCCTCAGAAACATCGCTCACGCCGCGCAACAAGAAGTTTGGCGACGTTCTCGAATCCGTCCAGTCTCTTTCCCATTGCACAGACTTCACCACACTCTTCCCCGTCGCCGGCGACTCTTTCCACGATCGAGCATCGTCGCTATGCTCTAGCATTGGCTCTCTCTCTCCCATCCCTAGCGAACTCGATAACGCCAGTCTCTACAATGGCCGCGGTGCTCTCGTCCTCGAGGACTGCAACTTCGGCCTCGGCCCCTCCGGTGCCCCGCCCCGAGTGGTCGAAAGCCCGCCGTCGTACGATGAGCTTGGCGACTTGCCAGAGCCGTCACGACCCCCCGCCGCAAAGAAGCTAAAAGCCAAAGAGGAACCATGGGCCGTGGCACTACGAGAGCTTCGACGGGAATTGCGTAGTGACATCCTACGAGAGCTGCGTAGTGATATGGATGCGCGGCTAAAGAAGTTGGACGAGAGTGTACAGGCGCAGCTGCGCGACGTTAGCGAGCGACTGGAGAAGCGCGTGGACAACCAGGTTGAGGATGTGCGGCAAGAGATGCAACAGCAGGTGGATGAGTTAGAGAAGCGGATTGAGGAGGTAAGAGACGAGATTGATGATATCGTGGACTTGAGACTGGACGACCAGATCGATAGCGCGAAATCCGATCTGAGGGATTTTGTGAGGGAAGAGGTGAAGGATGCAGGGGAAGATGTGAAAAGGGAGTTGGAGGGTGTGAGATTGGCCATTTCTTATGATTGATACTGCTCACTCTAGCATCTCACAGAGGCGTGAGGGGACGAAGACGATGCAGGGTTCCCAGATGATGTCACAAACCAATTCTTGTGAGCTCTTTCGATTGTTACTTCATATATTTCCGATTGACTACATAGCACATGCATACAATGGCTAGAACGAAACATTCAGCACGTTAATCCTGTCTGTTACTCTCGACTTCAACGTCTTCTTAATTACCCATTGCCCTCGCGACTGGTATTTGTGACTAACTACACGACATGTCGCACCGGCTTTGTTCTCCCGATGTGTACAGTGCACAGCGTGAATAGGATCAGTCTTGGCAACAGTGGGCTGAATCCTTTAGGTCTTGGCCTAAGACGGGAAAGCTGAGCCACCTGGCAACGACACTTTTCCCTTGAGCTGATTGGCATGCTAACGGGGTGTTGTGTTCGCAGTCTACCGCGACGTTGCACGGCGTCCTTTGTGAACGGAACCTTACCGGAGCCTGACACGGTCTGCGAACCGGACATTCCTCCGTTCTCGGACTTGACGTGGAAGGATGTTTTGATGTGAGACGTCAACTGTAGAGGTTGGTTGTTTCGTTCTTGAAGAGTTTCCTGATAAGCCCGATTACGTTTTTCTTCTTAACGCATATGGTTCCTAGATCTATGTAATGCCTTCTCGTACCGTCAGTTTTTGCATTGTCCTTGCCAGACACTATTGTTTCATGTGTATAGGCAACACCAACAGCGATTCTCTATTGTTGTTATCTCTTCAGCACCACCTTTGTTATCTCGCCTCCCTCACCCTGTTATCATTCATCTGCCGTAGAATCCTCATTATTTATATGAGCAGTAGTATGCACTTCATATTCGCATTGTTCATTGGTTCTTCACTGCATTAGCTAAATAGAAGATCTGAGCAGTCATAGAAAGTGAATGTGTGAAGGGGTTTCGCATCAAAGAAAAAGAAACACTTGTCGTTTGGGAATCCAGTGAATCAGGCCATATTCTTCTGTGTCGCCTCTCAACTAACCAGATAGAAATCGATCAGCAGTAGCCAGCATCTCGCTCCGGTTCTTCACCATACCGTACATCTCGACTGTTCGTTAGAAATTCAGCCCCCATGACTCGGCCTTCGCCTTCTTCCCGAAGACATCATGCTCCATCTCCGCCACCTTCTCGAACCCTTCCCGCTGGTAGATTCTCCTCGCCGCCGCCGTCTCGCCGGGCATCCACAGCAGAACCCGCCGATACCCCGCCTCCTCCCGCGCGAACTGGACCGCCTGCCGGACCAGCCTGGTGCCCACTCGCCTGCCGCGCTCCTCGGGCTCCACAAGGAGCAGACGCACCATGGCCGACTTCTGCGCCAGGTCCTCCCGGTCGTTGAACAGCATGACGCAGCCGACGAACTTCACTGCGTCGTTCTGATGCCGTTCGGCGATCCAAAGGCGACCGTGCGACGGGTCGTAAGTGTTGATGAAGTCGACACAAGTGCTGTCGACCAGGCTCTCCATGACTTTCGGGTCCCAGCCGTGTTCGTCGGCGTACAGTGCGCCGTGGCGGGAGATGATGTGGGGAATGTCTTCGGGTCGGTAGGTGCGGAGGCTGATGCCGCTGTCTTCTTGAAAGGATGCCATGCTTGCGGTGGGATTGTCGTGTAAACGTGCTTTGTCTCGAATCATGCAAGAAGAATGGCGAGTTGCGCGACCATATAACTGCCGCGCCAAGCAAGGGTAAGGGATATGCGGGCCAAGCACGCTTATTTCCAACTGCCGGTACTTAAGGATGGGGCAGCACGCCTAGCGATTGTGGCTTGCGATCCCATGATAATCATGTCCGATTTTGCGGGGTGCAATCCGACGTCCTACCTGGATTCGGCTTGTAGCAGGCCCTCGGACCCGGGCCGATGTGCAGAAAATAGGAAAGCCCTGCCCCAAACGAGCGCCGCGTGGGGCCCATCCATCATTTGCTTTTCGCCGAAGCCCCGGAGATGGCTCCTGAATAATTAATGGTCCCGTCTTTCACCGCCGACAGCGACGACGTTGCTCTTAGATCTGCCAGCGGCCCGAAAGTATCGCAGAGCTGGAGACAACTGCGACTCCCATCAAGGACCCACATCCTAATGAATCGGACGCCGCCCCCTTTTACCGAAAAAGATGGCTCTTGTTCGTACCCAGACGTGGGGCAATGCGGCGTGGAAGAGAACTGTTGTCGATCGAAATTAGTGGATCAAGATCCCGCCCGCCTCATCCAGATCCCTGTGCCATATCGGCACAGCAAGTCAGTGGTAGCTGACGCTAGTATCTCCAACCTCAATGGACCGTCCGTAACTCACAAGGAACCAAACACCAAGCCTTTGAAACAGCACTTTCAAGTAAAGCTCAAAATATTTCAGTGACATTGCACCAACATATCGAAAAGAATCAAAACTAGGGGAAAGACTAGACGGAAGAAGGAAACCGCGGTAGCCACAAGGATAGTTTTCATCCGGGCAGTTCGACAGGACATCTCTGATCTTCCAGTTCTGCCACCTGCTTCTCAGTCCCCCCAATCTCCACCAGACCAGCCGAAGGCGACAAAGGAGAGGCTGGTGCCAGTACTGGAAAGGACAACACGGCTTCGTGACGTGGCGCTTTCCGTCGTCGTCGTCGTCGCCACCACGAGAAGACGACGAACAACGCCGCAACCGTCACTACGCCCAAGGCAACGCCTAAGCCATAGCTCACCTTAAGGCCCGTCCTTCGATCGCTGCTTGCTGCCGGCTCTGTCGAGGTGGGTGTTGCTGCAGTATTTCCTGCACTGTCCGTCCTTGCGGAGGGGGCGGTACTTGAGGAAGTGGAGCGTGAAGAGGACGATGAGGTTGAAGAGGACGACGAAGTAGAGGAGGAGGACCTGGTTGAGGCGGGCGGCGGCGACGCGATGGTGGTCTCGGCGGTGTCGTCACCGTGGATGGTAAAGATGTCGGAGCCGAAGGCGGCGCAGCCCGAGAATAAGCAGCAAAAGACCTTCTCGTCGCTGCCCTGTGGGTTCGTCGGGTCGGTTTGATCATTGAGGATGACATGACCAAGGTTGTGATCTACGTCAGTGAACCACGTCAACAATGTTTCTTCTGATGTCGGATGTCGGTTTCGCGTTGCGAAGCAATACTTGAAAAAAAAAAAAAAAAGGTGGTGGAAATGTGTGCGTATATACCTAAACACCACCGCGGACAAAGACTCGATTCCCAAGTCTCGTCGGTGCAGCTGCCTCGGACGTATTCAGAGCTCGGCAATTGGCATAGGCGGTTAGCCAAACAAGTGTCGCCGACACCGCAGCAGGCGCTTTCATTCTGGTTAGGGAAACATGGGTAGTCTCCGTCAGCCCAAGACCCGTCCGGATTGTAGCAGGTCTCATTCAAGTCAACCGCGAAGGCCTGCGTTGCCGTCCGTAGCGCGAGAAGCAGGAGCGGCAGATGCGTCATTGCAACTTGAATCCTGCTTCGCCGCCGCACTGCAGAAGATGAGGTCGGGGAGGGGAAAATGCACAACAAACATAGCAGAGCGCGAGACTGTTATAAGAGGCATAACACATCGTGTTACACGCACTGTTTGTTACTGCGGTGCAGCCGGTCCCACTGAAGCAAGTAATTGAGCAGATCCTCGGAGTGAAAAGAAAGCACTTCGCGCCAACCGTAGAGCTTGAATACCCCGCGGCAATATAGAAAGAGATGAGCGTGAACAGCTGGTAGGAGGACAAGGAAGCACAATGCGGATAAAGACATGGCGCTCAACATCTGGGAACAACACAGAGGCAGGGTCAGTAGCACAAGCTTACATAGCATGTGTAACACAAATGATTAGTCTGCGCGTATCAGCAATACCTTATTGGCCTACGCGAATCAACGCCACACAGTCGCTACCCGCCAGGCTGAAATATCGTCACGAGACAGGGGACGTATCTTAAGTCAAAGACGTAGGCGAGTTTACGAGAGTGACAGGTCTGGTATGGAGAAGTTGAAGGGCCAAGTGATGAGATTCGAAGTATTCGTCGGGCGGCATTGTATAGGATTGATTATGAATTGGACCTTAGTCTTCGCTGCGACATCAATGCCAATGTTGATCATGCTTTAGTCATGCATCTGTCGGTTTTACTTAGCTCATTTCTCAACTTCCGCAAATCCCTTTTCTTCAAGATCCTTCGCATCAGCATTCGAGCCCGGCGTGCTAGACTCAGCCAGGATCTCCTTCCCTTCATCCAGCATCCTATACGCAGAAGGGTTCTTCTTCGGCTCGCTGGGCCCGCTTGAGGTGAAGTGGTAGCCTCTCAACCTGCAAAATGTTAGAAAAGCGCTCGATAGCCATAAGAATATGGTCCTTACCTCGGACCCTGACCCGTCTTCTCAGGCAACTGATCCACATACACGCGCTCGAATGCAGCTCTATCCTCCTCAAACGTGCCATTCTCGATACTCTTCCGAATGCCGGCAAAAAAGAGGTCCATAACGTGGTGGTTGTGCACCTGGATAAGCACCCACCCCAGCATCTCCTTGGCGACCAACAAGTGCTGAAGGTAGGCGCGGTGATGCCTCGTACACGCATAACACTCGCAGCCGGGCGTCAGGGGCGACAGATCCGCCGCGTGGTGCGGCATCCAAAAATCAATACCCAACGCCCGGCGATCCTCTCCAGCAGCGGGCGGCGCCGATTTCACAGGGAAGTCAAAGTCCAGCACGATGCCCGCGTCCGTCGCCTGGCTGACGAAGGGCACGGTGAAGAGGTCCATACCGAGCGATACGGCATGCAGCAGCTTCTGCGGCGATGCAGGGTTGTCGAGGGCCAAGCGTGGGAGGGCGGCGAGCGGTTCGGGGATGTCGGCGAGGGAGGCGACGTCGTAGAGGGCGAGACCGGAGAGGTGCGGGCGCAACTGCTCTTCGTCGTCGACCAGCGCGTCCAGGTACCACGACTGCAGTTCTTTGCTGATCGGCAGGATGGGCGCGAAGACGTTGTAGACGCTGTTGCCCTTCTTGGTCTTGTCGAGCCCGCTTTTGCCCGCCACGATGTCCTTCGTCCACGCGGTGGTGCGGTCGCCCATCCTGTCCATGCGCTTCACGCTGGGCTTGACGTGGCCGTGCATGATATCACCGAGGCCGATGATGATGTCGGGTCGCAGCTTCTGGGCGGCAGAGGCATAGTAGTCGGAGGACAACGCATGGAAGCCTACGGCGGTGTGTATGGAGATGGTGCTGTTGGTGTTGGCCGCGGATGCTGTTACGGGTATTATGCGTCGCGGGCCGAGGATGAGCAGGGCATCTTGCTGGAGGGAGGCGAAGCGGCGGAATGGGGAATCGTCAGGCTGGCACGGTATGCTGAGGACGGGAGGCGTCTGCTTGGGCGCTCTCTCTATGACTTCTGGGCTCCGGCGCGAGCAGTCGCGTCAGCCATTGGTGGCACAGTTGGGCCTGGAAAGCTCACAGTCTTCAAGGGCGATGTAGAAGGAGTTGAGATCGGTATGCTTCTTCAGCACGTCTGGGGCAAGGTGGGGAACGACGCCTCGAGAAGTGAGGGCGATATAGTGGGGTGTGTTGAGTGTCGTGCGACCTGGTACGGAAAGCCTGCCTAGTCGGGGAGCAAGCGCGGCAGCAGGCTTGAGGATTTCGAAGTTTAACATTTCGTCAGGCAGCTGGTGCAGTCTATCTGCCATGTTGAGGTTCTTGTCGGGCTCGAGCGCGGAGTTGTGCGCGAGCTGGTGCCTGTCATGAGCCGGGGAACTTTCGTGGAGCGCGAGTCAGCACGTCGATCGATAGTCCCGAGCATGACTCGACTGGCCTTTCCCCAGGAGATGATCGACTAGTGCTCCAGCATTTTGGAAGATGGATAAACTCTGAATCGGAGATAGTGAGCTTGTATCGATTCAAAAGGCTTGGACTCTGCTTACATTTCCTATCCCTCCAAGTTCTTACAAACGTTTTCACTGAGCCTCTGCTTTGTTTATTCTCAACCCAATGGAATTAAGCATCGTGGTACTTTAGCACACTAAAAAAGTGTTGATCTTACGTCTTGGTTCTTCACGCAATAGGGTCTGGAAAAAATGGCTGTATTTGGTATAGCTTCTTAAATTATCACCACATCGTTCCGTCCTGCCTCGACCGGGCCCCTCGGTTCAAGAGCTCGCTCACAGGAAACGAGAGTGTAGCAGTGTCCGGCTGATGATCTCATCGACGTATGTCGATCAGAAAATGCTGGACAGCAAACAGCAGGTGTTTCGTTTTGGGGACGGCATGATCTGATAAAAGGAGTGTGCAAAGACAAAAGAGTAAGGATCAGCCACCCTGTTTCAGACGTCTATTGCCTGTCATGCCAATGCCGCCCTTCCGCTTTTGCACACCCGGAGTCAGTTCTCCTCTGCTTGGCACTCGTATGTAATTTTGAGCGCTTCAGCAGCCGTCAAACGTGAGAAATATTGCTATTTTCGCTTCGAGAGTTGGGGTAGAAAAGGTGAAGTTTGGATTGCCTACTTTGCTCAGCTGCATCGCTTGCTAAGCGAAACAGCAGCGTGCACATCTTGCCGGTTTGGGCAGCTAAGGAGCCTAAAAGCTATAGCACACGGCAGTCGCAAACGCTTGTGGATAACTATAGAAACAACCAAGCCGGTACCCCGAAAGGCGTCGCAATCTCCCGACTTCGGTGCCGATGGAGGGGGGATGGAGAGGCTCGGGAGGCGATCCCGGCTAGCAGTGCCCACGACACTCCTCCACGGATTGCCGGCACCACGGCGCGGAATAGGCCAACGCGGCGAGCTGTCGTGCCTCGCTGCAGCCAACCACAGGCTCGGCTGATATTGAGCAGGCAACCTAAAAAGACTCGCTCTCAAGACGACGCAAGCATCCGGGATCGGCCTGGCCCCCGTGCTGGAGATCAGCCCCCAGACACCCCTTGAAACGCAGCCTGCTCGGCACTTTTTCCACGAAGCGGCTGTCCCTCCGACCTCCAAACATCTGTCGGCGGCCGCTTGTCCCCAAGTAGATGACACCCCCCAGGCCGCGGCCCTCGTCGATGCCGCTCTGGCGCTACCGTCTCCGCCCGAGATGATCAGGAACCGGCGGCTGCTGAGGCCCGGCGGCTGCACCCTGCGGACGTCCCTCTCATCGCCCTCGGCGCGGCAGCGATCCTGAGTCGCACCTTTCTGCCGCGACCCGTTTCTCTGATGGCGCGTCCTGTCCGGATCAAGGCTTGGCTGTGTTTGATGTTTCCCCATGGCCAGCCCGGAGTACATAGGAGACGGCCAGCCCGCGTTTCTTGTTTCTCTTGGCCAGCTTCTTCTCTGCCTCTGTCTTTCCCTCTTTAGTCCTTCTTTTTATTTGGCAGCAGAGCCGCGCTCATCATGCCTTCGTTCAAGTCTACTCTCGTTTCTGCTCTTGCTCTCGTGCCCGCACTGGTTGCGGCCGAGCTGTCCGGCTCCGTCGGCCCCCTCACTTCGGCCTCGGACAAGGGCGCCACCAAGACCTGCGATGTCACCGACTATGGTGCCGTGGCCGACAAGACCACCGACCTGGGTGTCGCTCTTGCCTCTGCCCACGCCGACTGCAAGGCTGGCGGTCTGATTGTCATCCCCGAGGGCGACTATGCCATCTCGACCTGGGTCAAGCTGGCGGGTGGTTCGGCATGGGCAATGCAGATTGATGGCACCATCTATCGCACCGGTACCGACGGCGGCAACATGATCTTCATCGAGCACACCAGCGACGTCGAGGTCTTCTCCAGCACCGGCAAGGGCGCCTTCCAGGGCAACGGCTACGAGTTCCACGCCGATGACTCCATCTCCGGCCCCCGTATCCTGCGCTTCTACGACACCACCGACTTCTCTGTCCACGATCTCGCCCTGGTTGACTCGCCCTCGTTCCACTTCTCCATCGACACGTGCAAGAACGGCGAGATCTACAACCTCGCCATCCGCGGCGGTGACCACGGCGGCCTGGACGGCATTGACGTGTGGAGTGACAACATGTGGATCCACGATGTCATGGTCACCAACAAGGACGAGTGCGTGACTGTCAAGTCGCCCGCCCACAACGTCCTGGTCGAGAACATCTACTGCAACTGGTCGGGTGGTTGTGCCTTCGGATCGCTTGCTGAGGACACCGACATCTCCGACATCACCTACCGCAATGTCTACACCGTCAACTCCAACCAGATGATGATGATCAAGTCGTACGGCGGCAGCGGTTCCGTCTCCAACGTCGTCTTCGACAACTTCATCGGCTACGGCAACGCCTACTCGCTCGACATTGACCAGTACTGGGCGTCCATGAGCGAGGCTTCGGGCGACGGCGTGGCCCTCAACAACATCACCTTCAGCAACTGGAAGGGCACTTGCGCCGACGGTGCCCAGCGCGGCCCCATCAAGATCGAGTGCGCTGACGGCGCCCCCTGCACCGACATCTCCGTCACCGACTTCTCCATGTGGACCGAGTCTGGCGACAGCATCTTCTACAGCTGCCGCTCCGCTTACGGCGACGGTGCCTGCCTCGAGTCCTCCGGTGACGCTGCCTACGACACCGTCACCACCACCATCGACGCCGCCCCCTCCGGCTACACCGCCGCCACCATGCCCGACGACATTGAGGACTCGCTTGGCTTCACCAACTCCATCGAGATCCCCTCTCTGCCCGCCTCCTACTTCCCCGACGTCGCCCCCATCTCGCCGCTCGGTGCCGCCACCGCCGCCGCTGTTGCCGTGAACGCCAAGGCTAGCAGCTCCTCTGTCGCTGCCGCTACTCCTGCTGCCACCACCCCCGCTACCCCCGCTGCCTCCACTCTCGTTACCTCGACCAAGGCTGCTGCCCCCGCCACCTCGGCTGCCGCTGCTGCCGCTACCCCTGCCGCTTCGGCTCCCGCTAACAACGGCGGTGGCTGGGGTAACTGGGGTGGTTTCGGCAACTGGGGTGGCCGGGGCAAGAATTAAATGTGTCTTACGATGGAATGTACTCCAAAGACATGTTTCGAAGAGATGAGAAGGGATATGAGCGAGTGTAGCACTGGGTCCCAAAGCGGACGATGAAAACAACAAAAAGGCTCGGAAAAAGAGAGCCGTTCCGGAAAAGGACGTTTCTTGTAACATATTGTTTCTTCCTACATATTTTTCCCGCTGTTATCGTTCCGCTTAGCGAACGAGGCAACTGTGTATAGTTTACCAATATTTACCAATCCGGCAAGAAGACAAAAAACAACTGTTCAACACTGCGTACACTTTGCAATCGTGAGCCTGGAAACCAGTCACTGCCTCATTGCCCCACAACACTTGAGCTGAAACCGCCATAAACACCCATGAACGCACGTTTCTATCCTCCCTTGCCTAGCACCTGCGTCCATGTCTCAAGCCATCCCGTCCCTTCGCGCCAATTTCGGACTCGGATTCCCGGAACTGAGAAACATCCGGCCAACCAAGGACCCCGTCCGTCACCACTCCCCCTTCTTCGGCTCCACTATTCGTGAGGCCTCCTGTCCCCGCCAAACAGTGCATCAGGCATGAATAACAACAGTGCGTCCATGGGGCGGGCGGGCCACATTGAAACAACGAGAGAAGACATCGTGATCGATGCATGGAAAGAGGGGCGCGCCGGACAGGGTTTACCCGAAGGGGCTGTCTCAAAACATTGGCACTTAGAAGGCAGACCAGCGTCACTCCACTGTAAAAAAGGGGAAAGAAAAATGATGACGGGCGCCGAATCTTGCGAATTATCATGCAGACTGCTCATTTTCGGGTTGTCAGTGGTGCAAGGCCCCTGGTGGGGTTGAGATAAGAGGGCAAGTCTCCACCGAACGGCCCTCCTACGAGTTTCGTCTTTTGATGCATGGATAGCTCTTCAGGCTGCCAACAAAAAGTCGATAATTTCAGTTGTAAAGCTACTTGTAGTCCAGCAGACCAAAGAGGTCAACAACGGCTCTAAAGGAGGGTTCTTTTCGTTTCCGTCTGGGCTCTTGGGACATGGCGGCTTGCAATATGATTGAGCTCACACACATCTGTCTCACCGCGATATTGTACGCCCAACTTACCTTGGCAGTTGAGATCACATTCGGATGCACAACCATAGACTCAATTACACTGGCGGCCAGAGATCTATTTCAACTGCCTACATTGGAGAGCTTGAGACTAACGCCTATGTCTGGACATTTGCTTCGACTCCTCACATAGCTGGGCTCGAATACTCTACAACCAAATATGGGGACGTATGGCAGAAGTTTTCCAACGGCGTAGCTTACGAGAGCATGTTGTAAATCATCAACACTTTTCCTCTACTTGCTGAACATCGGATTGCAAGGGAGGACAAGTTTCTGCCCATTCCAAGCATGGCGTTGAGAAACACTGCTGGAATGTTCATGGCCTTTCCTTCCGCACTACTAAGATTAGTGATTTTCCTGACAATACGCGGGGTTAGTATTTCTGGACTCATCCAGGCTGAAAAGGTACCTACGAGGAAGCACCGCCTCAACGTTGAGCAGGTCACTGCTCTATTCTCCGGAACTTCCAGTAAAGCTTCGATCGTCCTTTTGTAGAACGCTCCGTGCAAGAGAACGTAGTATATGCAGAAGTCACATCTTACTGATTTTTTTTCTTTTCATGGAGCGGAGTGTGTAATTTAAGAAGAAGAAAAAAATGGGGATAGAATCTTTCTTGTGGCATGCGAAGTGTTTCCGCGGTCAAGTGCCTGGACTCCTATGTTGAACCATGTATCAGTACGTCTTGATTTGCTGATAAGGGATAGTTGTTATCCTGGCTCCATTTATGACTGGGGCTCTTGCCTGATATTCCCTAGTTGCTTTTCACTAGCTAGATATATCTTTCAATATACAGCGCTATGGAACTTTACATTGCGATGGTTGTATGAGTAATGCTTTGCGGCTGTTCGCCATGTCTCAGCGATGAATCTTGTTCGAGGAATGAAAATCAAATTGCCGCCATTGCTCGCTTACGATCATCCCTCTGGAACGCGTTGAGGGTATATGTATGTACAATATTACAACAGCTATCAATAGCTGCTCAAGATACGATCCGTGATATAGGATAGTGTAAAGTAAAGTGCGTCGCATCCGTAGTTCATCATGTTCCAGTGATTTCCCATCCATCCCACTTTATTCCTCCTTTCCCGCCAACGCCGTCAGCCCGCTCTATTCGATAATACCAAGAAAGATCCAGTTGCACTTCAATCCATGCCAACGAACTTGAACCAGTTCGGCCGGCAATCTTCCTTGTTGAGCCAGGCTTCGCCATCGGTGAACTTGCCACCGGTGCATCCCTTACATTTGGGCGACGTTGGGCAATTGAAGAAAGGGATGTGTTGGTAACCGATGTCGCGGAACCTGAGAAAGTGACGTCAGAATGTTTTGCTTGAAATGGGCCACCTCGAAAACAACGTACCAATGGATCTTGCTCTTGTCCTCAAACATGCCCAGTGCGATGGAATGTACCGGGGCATCGCCCCAACGCTCATAGAAGAAGCCCCCGGAGCGATCCAGGTGCTGGAAGTACTCTTCGTACGGGCGGCTGCGCCAAAAGTCCATGTCGCCGACCTCGAAGTTGCTCCAGAAATGACAAGTGCTGTAACCGTTGGCGAGGAGGTTGTGCTGCTCGCGACGCTTGCTGTCCGTGAGCCAGTCCATAGCGTTGTTCGAGTTCAAGAACTCGGCGTGGTTGTCGGATGCCAAGAACTTGAGAGTCTCGGGCCAGAGGGTGGTCACGCTCTGTGGGCTGTCGTAAAGGTTGATGGTAAATCCATACGTCTTGTTGTGGTCCTGCATCCAGGCGAATACGTCATAGTCGATGTCGCAGAAGAAGTGTACGTTCGGCTCGACACGCCAGTACCAGCGAGTGTTCTGGAGAGCGGGGTGCTTGTAGAACATGCCGCTGTTCCAGCGGCACATCTGATGGTAGGAGATCTTTTCGGCGTATTGGACCTTTTGCTCCTTCAGCAGCTCGACGGACTCATGGAACAGGTCCATGTTGATCCACGATGGCACGTCCCAGTGTTCCTTGGGGACAAGCTCTGCGACGTCTCGTCAGCATCCCAAGGCCAAATGACCAGCCAACCCCTGTTGTAGACCTACCATAGTGGACTTTAGCCTTGGTTGCAGCGCTCGTCTTGCGCTTGAATTCATCGGTGAAGGGCTCGTCATTGAAGAAGGTCCAGGGATAGTTGAATTTGTGGTTCCATGTCCGCTCCAAGTCCCTCATGGACATCAGCATCTGGTCCAGCTCCTGGTTGCGCACCAGGGCCATGATGGTGGCGTTGACGCGGTCGGAGTTCGGGTTATCGGGGGCATAGTTGTTGCCTTCGACTCGTCGCAGCGGCTCGGCGGGTTCTCCAGAAGCTACAATGCGGTCAGCAGCGGTCGACGGCGGCAAGTGCGGAGGCGAGCTTACGATCAGTCTGCGGATCCTTAACCCAATCATCAATCTTGTTGGAGGGCCCTGACAGCGACGTCGGACCCTGGAATATCTGGAAAAGGACGAAGATGAAGAGAACGAGAGTGACAGCTGCCAGGGCACGCATGCCCCGTGGAAGCGCCATGGTTGAACGGTGATGGTGATGGGGAATAGGGCCTAGCGGAGAGAGGGATTGCCAGTTCTCCTGCGGCGAGCGCGTCCTACGTATGCGCCCTGCCTTCCTCGCAGGGTTGCAATCGCCCGCGGTTCTGCCGGCGCTGTTGTTCCCGCGCCGACGCGTCTCCCCCGGCCGTGCGCCTCAGGTACCCAACGACAACCCGATCGCAACAAGATGTGATCCCGCCCAGCCATGGCGCATTCTGCAAGCCTGAACAGCGCCGCCACCGAGCTTATCTACAAAGTCGTGGGACCTGCCGCTTCGGTGCGTTGTGCCGTCAGCCCGTTCTGCCGCGCTGCTGACTTGGTTGCAGGACAACCCACGCAAATTCAGACGTACCAGAGATGCCGTCCTGAGGGGTCTTCGCTCCCAACAGTGGGCGCGTGTTAATCAGTTCGACGTGCAGTCCAGCTATGAGGGCCTCATGGAGAAGTTTATTGTCCTGGACCGCGAGGACCTGGCCGAAACCCTAGCAGACCGGCTTAGGGAGCTGCTCCAACTGCAGACCAAATGGACCCCGGATATCCTGGCCCTGTTCCTGAGCCTGTCAGACCGCCCCGTTGAGAATCCCAGGCTGGAGGATCTTGAGAGGATAAAACCGGCAGAGCATGCGCCTGAGCTCACCTGGGCTGATATCATTGCTGATGATCCGCTGGACGAGGAGGGCATTTGGGACGACATTGATTATGCCGCCGAATCTTCCGAGGATGAGCCTGCGCCACGGCAGAGAAAGCGTGCGCCAACTAAGGATACCACTCCGGCCTCGTCCGTGGTTGACGAAGACGAGTTTACTGCCGCTGCCGAAGCATGCATCGTCTCCCCTGACCCATCTGTCCTGCAAGGCATCGAAGAAGCTCAATTTTGGAGGCAAGCACACAAGCGCGACTCCATGCTGCCCAAGCCGGAAACACACATAACCGAGCTTCAAGCGGTGCGTGAGACCTTGTTCATGCTACGTGGGGTGCCGGCTTCTCTGTTTACGTTGAACAAAGACCTGAGGAGGGTGGAGCTCTCCAAAAACTATGCTCTAAGCCACACAGCGATACCTACGTGGCAACACCAGTTGCAAGAGCTCGCAGGCATAGGCACCACACTTCTGCAGCTGCGTTTCTGGGTGAACTTTGGGCAAGCGATTGCTCTCCTCCAAACATTTCGGGCAGCCGTAGTGGAAGAGCTTCGATCCTTTGATACGTTTATTGCGCAGCTGCAAGACTGTTGCCTTGGGTCTAGTCCGGTAATTGTCAGCCTCATCGCCGTGATGACCGAGGTCCGGCTACGAGCAAGCCCTCTTCTGCGTATCAGAAGGCTTATCACAGAAGCCTCACAAAGCGCCCAACGGAGCCCTTTCCTTTTGTTAGAAGGCCTGTATGATGAAATCAACATGGTTCAGATGGCTGGAGATGCTGATTTATTCTCTGTCCTTTCGCGAATCTTCTTCCAGTGCTTGCAGACTTATCTCAAGCCGATCCGGCGCTGGATGGAGGAAGGCGAGCTTGGCATAAATGACCAAATCTTTTTCGTCGGTACGGTGGATAAAAGCAGTGAAGCAGCATCGTTGTGGCACGATCAGTTCGTTCTTCGACGTGATCAGTCGGACAAATTGCATGCCCCCAGCTTTTTGCATCCGGCAGCAAAGAAAATCTTCAACTCCGGAAAGAGTGTGGTCTTCTTGAAAGAGCTCGGCCATCATCTTGCCGATTCGTCTGCTGTTGTAGAGCCACGGTTAGACCTGGAAGCTGTATGTGGTGCACGCACTTTCGACTCTTCATCGATCCCTCTGGCCCCCTTCTCAGAACTATTCGGGTTCGCCTTCGAGGACTGGATTCGCAGCAAGTATACTTTCGCATCCTCTATCTTACGACAGAGGCTATTTTCCGGCTACGGTCTTTGGGAATCCCTAGATGCACTAGACTTCATCTACCTATCGAAGGACGGCTCCCTCATGCAGGCCTTCGCCGACACCGTCTTCGAAAAGCTCGACCGCGGACGCCGTGGCTGGAACGACCGCTACGTCATGAGTGAGATCGCACGCAGCATCTACGGAACAGTCCCCAGCGTCCTGGCCGACAAGCTAGCGATCCGCACCGCGCCCATCAAAGAGAAAAGCCGCACCAGCCCGCGCAGCGTCAAGGCCCTCGGCGCCATCGCCGTCGACTACTTCCTGCCCTGGCACATCGTCAACGTCGTCCAGCGCAACTCCACCGCCACCTACCAACGCGTCTTCGTGCTGCTCCTGCAAGTCTACCGCGCTCGCTACGTCCTCCGGAACTCCGCCCTCTGGCGCAGCACCGCCGCCCTCTGGCGCAGCACCGCCGCCCTCCACCGGACAACCGCCTCTTCTTCCGCCGCCTCCTCCTCCTCCCGCACCAGGCACCTCCAATACCACCTCCGCCACCGCCTCCTCTGGTTCGCCGACACCTTCCACTCCTACCTCGCCGAAACTGCCATCGCCTCCGCCGCCGCGGACCTCCGCCACCGCCTCGCCGCCGCCGCCGACATCGACGAAATGGCCGCCGTGCACGCCGACCACGTCGCGCGGCTCGAAGCCCGCTGCCTGCTGGCCAAGCAGCTGGCGCCCATTCACGCCGCCCTCGTCGAGCTGTTGGACCTGTGCGTGGCGTTTGCCGACCTCACGAGCGAAGAGGAGGAACGAGGTGCGGGCGAGGGCGGGGCGGCGGCGGCGGCGGACTGGGGCCGGTCGACGATGGGAGGAGGGGGTTCGGCTGATGGAAGTACCAGGAGGAAGAGCGGCGGCAGGAAGAGGCCGGAGAACAAGGGGAGGAGGGTCAGTGGGTTGCAGGTCGCGCTGGCGGAGGTGTCGGACGAGTCGTCTGAGGACGATGAAATGGAAGGTGGTGGTGCGGCGTTGGATGTAGAGGGCCCGGGGAAGAAGGGAAAGAGATCTGGGGGAAGGGAGAGAGGGTCGATGCAGGAGAAGCTGGGCCGAATGAAGGAGGCCTTTGAAAAGCATTTTGGATTCGTCATTGCCGGGTTGAGGGGCGTGAGCAGGGCGGGTGGTGAGAGGTGTTGGGAGATGTTGGCGGAAAGGCTGGAGTGGGAAGCTGCCCAGGGAAAAGTTGGCGGCGGCAGAGGGTGATGCACGATGTACGCAGGCGTCGCGTAAAAGACGATAGTTATGAATATACCCGCGAATGGAAGCAACTGTCATATTATGTCTTCTGAATGCAAAGCCGAGTCGATAGAAGGGGCAATGGCTCATGGAAGCTTTTTCCATGAATCCCCGCAAGCAGCCGCATCCATCTAATGTCTAGCATGTTGCCATGCAATATGAAGGTAGCTTTCAACACTTTTCACTCCTCAGCATCCTTCTCTCCCTTCTGCTTCTTATGAGCAGCATCCCTTTCATCCTTCTCAGCCGCGGGACCTCCATTTGCCCACTTCTTCCTCGCCTTTGCTTCATCCTCCTGTGTCCATTCCCGCGGCAGTATCGCGAAGCAGAGGTAGCTCGTGTGCGTCTTGATTTCCGGCTCCGTGCGGTGCACCAACCTGCCCTCCTTGAAGACCTTCCGTCTCTTTTCCTCTTCCCTGATACGCTGCAACCGCTGCTCCTTGCTCTCCTTGCCCCATCCCTTTCCGAGATCCGAGTCCGGGCCTTGCTCGCTGCTCTCTGCCGCGACGCTGCCGTGCATGGTCTCATGAAAGTTCTTGATGCGGCCTTCGACTTCGCGGAGGCGACCAAGCGCCTCATCGACGGTGGCGGGCGTGGCGTTGACGCCGCGGAGACCCTCCTCGTGCAGGCCAACGCGGTCGCGACGCACTTCTATGCGGCGATGCAGGACCTCGACCATCTCGATGTCCGTCCAACCCTGCCGCCTCATCTCAGACGTGGTGCGCTGGACCTGCTCAATGCAAGGGGAGAAGGTGCAGATGCGGACGGCTTTCTTGGGATTGAGCGGCGAGCGGAAATCTTCGGGTGCCTCGGACGTGGGTTCCAGGGCATCTGAGCTGTTGCTCGCGGAGGCTGTTGCCGCGGCACGGCTGCGCGCGAGGTGCTTGAGAGCCATCCACGGTGCAGGAAGGTCCAAAAATATGGCATCCGCCTGCGGGAGGGTACCATCTTCAGGGGTGCTAAAGCCATTGTTGTAGACATCGGCATGCGTGACGGTAACCAGCTGATCCATACCATGCTCCTTCAGCTCCTCCTTCAGTTTCTCGGCGCGCGGCTCGTGGTACTCGAAGCTGTAGACATGGCCGTACTTCTTGCGCTTCTTTTTTCCATTCTCTGCGCCGTTTGCTTGCGCCGTTTCTTCGGCCTCCGCAAGAGGGTAGCCATTGAACGTCGCGCGGACAGAAGCATGCGTGAAAGAGCCGCTACCAGCTCCCGCTTCAATCAAGGTATCTCCTGGCCTGACCCGTAACCTCTGGAGGACGTAGCTGTAGTCGGGGGTGTAGACGACCTGCGTCCGGTGCGGCAACGAGGTTGTCCATGTCTCGGGCGTAGGAGGAATTAGATGTGTGAATCCACTGGATGCGAAGCCGACTTCTATCCTGATCGGAGGTCAGATAGGCGTTTCCGGCAGAAAAATGAAGTAGACTTACGCAGTACTGTCGCCGTCGTCGCCTTGAGCATTCTCATCGCGCTTCCGCTTCTTGTTGCTCTTCTTTCCGCGGCGTCCGGTATCCACATTGGCAGCGCGCACTTGCATGCCCCATGGCACGTTCACCAGAGTGCTGTGGGGGAAAGAGCCGAAGCGGGTGTTGACGACACAGCCTTCAGCATATAAGGATTCGGCGTCGGGGGAGGCGTTGATCACGACGGGGGTGAGGTGCTCGCGGCTGAGGTGGACCAGAGCCAGCTGGCCATCGCGGGTCTTGGCGCCGGGGTCGAGGAAGGGCGAAGGGCGAAAGGAAGGCATGGTGGGCGTGTGGTGGAGTGTGGGAGTGACGTGCGGTGGTCGAAAAAAGTCGCGGACGCGCTTGCCCCGCGGCCGATCGGCGCCAGGGTCTGGGCTCGCAGCTGTGCGTCTCAAAACGAAGACGTGCTGCACTGACTCACTGCTGGGTACGAACAAACAATGAAGTAGATGCCACCGTTGCTACTCCGCCGACTGCACCCCCAAAGCTTCGCGCCTGCGTCCCGGATCCGCTCGTCTCTGCCCATCCGGCGCCTCGCCCGCACCATGTCCGGCCGCACCCAGCCTCCGTGGCAGTCGCCGCAGGCCCGCTCTGATCTCCCGCCGCTCCACGTCTACAACTCCCTGACCCGCTCCAAGGTCCCCTTCGTGCCCATTGACGGCAACAAGGTCTCCTGGTACGCCTGCGGTCCCACCGTCTACGACGACGCCCATCTGGGCCACGCCCGCAACTATGTCTCGACCGACATCATTCGCCGCATCATGCGCGATTACTTCAAATTCGACGTGCGCTTCGTCATGAACATCACCGATGTCGATGACAAGATCATTCTGCGCGGCAGGCAACAGTATTTGCTTGCACAGTTTGTCGCCAAGCACCCCGAGCTGGACGACGACACGCTGTCCACGGCGAAGAAGGCTTTCGAGGCCTACCTGAAGAAGAACCTTTCCCTACTCCCTGCCGACCTGAACCCCGAACAGTACGCGGAAGAGTCGAAGAAGGCATATGGACATGTTTTGGTGGGCAAGGCGGTCGAGGGCGACGGCCCGGCTGGTGACAAGGAAGCGAAGGTCAAGATGCACTTGAAGACGGGATCCGCTGCTGCGGAGGCTCTGATTCTGGCGGATGCGAAGAAGACCAATGTGACGGAGTTTTACACCAAGACCGAGGATGTTTTGCTGCCATACCTCGACTCCCTGTACGGCACCACAATAGACGCCAATGATCACAGCATTTTTACCCGGTTAACCAAGAAATTCGAGGGCCGCTTTATGGAGGACGTCCGCGCGTTGAACTGCTTGGATCCGGACGTGGTGACCCGTGTCACCGAATATGGCCAGCAAATCGTAGACTTTGTGGACAAGGTTGTGAAGAACGGCTATGGCTACGCCACGTCCGACGGATCTGTCTACTTTGATATTCAGGCCTTTGAGAAAGACGGCAATTCTTACGCGCGCCTTGAGCCGTGGAACAGAAACGACAAGGACCTCCAAGCTGATGGAGAAGGTGCTCTGACCAAGAAGAGCACAGAGAAGCGCTCGGATGCTGACTTCGCTCTGTGGAAGTCGTCAAAGCCTGGTGAGCCGGCGTGGCCAAGTCCCTGGGGCCAGGGCAGGCCCGGTTGGCACATTGAGTGCTCTGCTATGGCTTCAGATGTCCTCGGACAGCAGGTGGATATCCACTCTGGAGGTATCGACCTTGCTTTTCCTCACCACGACAACGAGTTGGCACAGAGCGAAGCCTTCTGGGCGGAATGCAAGCACGACCACCAAAGCCACCAGTGGATCAACTATTTCCTTCACATGGGACACCTGTCCATCTCTGGTTCAAAAATGTCCAAATCCCTCAAGAACTTCACTACCATCAGAGAAGCGCTTGGTCGCGGTGACTGGACCCCTCGTTCTCTCCGCATCGTATTTTTGTTGGGCGGCTGGAAGGAACCGGTCGAAATCACCGAGGGTCTCGTCAAGGAGGGTGCCGCTTGGGAGGATAAGGTGAACAACTTCTTCTTCAAGATCAAGGATCTTGAAAGGAATCCTTCGCCCGAGAACGTGGCGTCGGCAGAGGCGGACTCCGCTCTTCAGACCGCCTTCAGTGCTGCGCAGACGGACCTCGACAAGGCACTTTGCGATTCTTTTGATACCCCCTCTGCTATGCAGGTCACCTCCCGTCTCATTACAGATTACAACTCGGCTGCTACAAAGGCCTCGCTATCAGACGCGACCGCCCTCACGATTGGCCGTTGGATCACCAAGGTTGTCACCATCTTCGGCCTCGACGGCAAGGCGGATCCCAGCGATGCCAACCGCATCGGCTGGTCCGGCATCGACATCCCAGAGCCCGCTCAGCCGTTCGTGTACCCCGTCTCCGCCCTCCGCGACGCTGTCCGCGACGCCGCCAAGTCGGGCACCATGGACGCCGCCGCCATCAAGGATCTCGCATCCAAGAACCCGGCGGCGGCCGAGCAGCCCGCCGACGCCATCCCCTACGCCGAGGTGTACACGCAGTTCCAGGAGGACGTCAAGTCGCTGGCGGACAAACAGGCGCCGGCCAAGGACTTCCTGTCGCTGTGCGACAAGCTCCGCGACATGCACCTGTGGGACCTCGGCATCTACCTCGAGGACCGCGACGCGCAGCAGCTGCCCGCGCTGGTGCGGCCGCTGTCGGCGGACCTGATCGAGGCGCGCCAGCAAAAGGACGCGCAGGCGGCGGCCAAGCTGGCGGCCAAGGAGAAGCGCGAGCGCGACGAGGCGGAGCGCAAGGCGGCGCTCGCGGAGAAGGCGAAGCTCAGCCACCTCGACATGTTCCGCTCGGCCGAGTACAGCGCGTGGGACGACGAGGGCCTGCCGATCAGGGACGCCAAGGGCGAGGAGCTGCCGAAGAGCCGGACGAAGAAGTTGAGGAAGGAGTGGGAGAGGCAGAAGAAGTTGCATGAGGAGTGGTTGGCGGAGCAGAAGAAGTAGAGTAGACGTTCAAAAGTGGGAGGTGGCTGGTGTGGATATGGTGTGGTTTTTTTTGGTGATGTTTCCTGTGGATGGTCTGGCATCGTGGCCTCGACAGAGCGTGATGTTTAGAAAAGGTAGTGCGGAACCAAGTACCTGGACGAGGATCGAGACTTGCAATGAAGATTCTACCGAAATTCAAGGCAGACACTTCAAACCCGTGAGCACTGTGGTTTCATACCATTCCCTGAAGCAGGATTCCCTGTCCCTGGGGCGCCTGGCAAGGCAATCCACGCATTTGTTCTGTGCTCATAGTCATGCCAAAAGGAGATGTTCATTGATTTCATTTACCTAAAAAAAAAAAAGTGACTGGCATGGATAATGACAGCTATTTGTTACTCTTATCTTGCATCATACCAAGACGCTGCTCATCACCACGCTGCTACACAGCTCTACCAAAGCTGCGTCCCATCTTTCTTCTCTTCGAATCGGTCTGGGAGAAGGGGAAGAAAAGTCTTTTTGAACGCCAAACGCTTATGCCCGTTCGCTATGCAACCAGTGACCGCTCCTCAGGTTGAAGCGGCCACGAATCAAAACAAAAAGAAAACAATCAGGAGAAGCACAAAGGAAAAATTGCCCGTAGCTTTCGTTCTCTTCAGCCCAAGGGTTGATGAAGCGCTTCTTCAAACCGCCCAAGCCGGAGCTCCAAGCCTCGTGCGGGCTTCCAACCGCCAATCGAATGAAAAACGGCACGACCGCTTCTTCTTCATCACTCATCAATTTCGCCCTCGAAGAGGTCGTCCAGCTCATGATCGTCCTCGCCAAAGTTGGGCTCGAAAACCCCGTCCATCTGCGCCATCATTTGTCCAGCAGCGACATCACCGTCATTGTGGCTGCCCAGCTCGGAGGGCTGGTTCTGCAGAGCGGAAGAGACTTGGCTCGAAGTATCGGTCGCAGCATTTCCCGGCAGACCGCCCATGCCCAAACCAAGGAAGCGGTCGATTTCGGAGAAGTCAATCGTGCCCGTGGGGGGCGGAATGTTCGAGACGGTCGCAGTAGTGTTGGGCTGGATGCTGGGAGAGGTGGTGGACGCCTCGGCGGTGCTGCCAGTGGCGTAGATGGGACCGTAGTCGGACACTTGGGCGGCTGAAGTGTTGGTGTCGTGAATGGGAGGATAGTCAGACGCTCCAGAAGCTGCAGTACTGGTGCCGTAGATGGGACCATAGTTGGGAACTCCCGAAGTTGCAGTGTCGGTGGCATAAATGGGACCATATTCGGACACTTGAGCGGCGGGAGGGCTTCTGACGGTGGTAGTGAGGTCGATGGTTGGGGCGGCGACGGAGATGTTCTGGTTGGTGTTCTGAGGCGCCTCGCTATGAATGGGAGGGTAATCCGAGATCTGTGGAGCTGACTGTGCGGGAGCTGTGTTTGACTGGTTGACGTTTGATGCGACGTTGTTGGCCTCAGCAGACACTGAAGGCTTCGGCATGCCACCCTTGGCCTTCGCCGTGGCGCTCTTCTTCCTGCCATGAGTCTTCTTCTGAGCCATCGCCTTCAGCGAAACCTTCTTCGGCTTCGCGCTCGCAGCAGCAATGTTCTTCGCCGGAGGCTGCTTCGCAGGCTTCGCACTCCTCTGCGCCGCGACCGCCCTCATCTCGTCCTCGCTCAGCACCCTCGACCCAACAATCGTCACCTCATCATCATCATCACCCTGCCCACCAGCCAAGGC
Source organism: Diplodia seriata (assembly GCF_021436955.1). Classification (NCBI taxonomy): domain Eukaryota; kingdom Fungi; phylum Ascomycota; class Dothideomycetes; order Botryosphaeriales; family Botryosphaeriaceae; genus Diplodia; species Diplodia seriata. Next base: position 2,128,390 of record NW_027117313.1, on the reverse strand, counting down.
CTCCTCCTCCCTCTCCCTCTGTTCCCTCTCCTCCTTCTCCCTGTTCTCCTTCTGCCTCCTCAGCTCTCCCACATCATCCACCACAAAGTCCTCCCACTCCTTCGCACTCGGGCCCCTCACCTGCCTCAGCTGCAGAAGCTCCCACCCGGGCCTGATCAATGGAAACACGACGATCCTGCCGTCCTGGGGAATTTCTATGCGGCCCATCGCCTCCCTCGCCTCCCAATCCAGCATCCGCAGCTCCCGCTCGGTGCCGCCGGGCACCTCGACCTCCTCCTGCTGCACCCAGTCCACTTCGCCCGTCCGGACGTTGTAGCACCTGGCCGCGCGCTCCTGCACGCACCGCTGCCACCGCTCGTACAGCCGGCGCGCGCTCTCGCGCCTCGCGGCGTTGAGCTCGCGCAGGTGCGCCGCCAGCCACGCGCGCGTCGCCGGCGTCAGCGCCACGGCGCAGTCGGCCGACAGGTCGCGGTACTCGAAGTCGGCGCAGAGCCGCAGCAGGCTGGACGCCGTCGTCATGCTTAGCCGGTCGACGGCGCGGGGGACGAGCGGATGGTGTAGTAGGATGAGGTTGTCGATCGACTTGGAGAGCGGGTGCGGCTCGATGAGCAGCGGAGGCAGTGGCGGGAGCGTCGGGTTGATGTTGAGGATGTTGGTGTTGTTGTTGTTGGAGAGTGGTTGCGGCGGGGCGGTGGGAGCAGCGGTTGGGAAGGGTGTCGCGGTCGCGGTCGCGGTCGCGGTCGGGGTTGCTGCGCTGGTGGGAGCGGTAGCTGGCGCTGGAGACTGGTTGATGGTGCGGTGGTTGTGCTGGTGGATGGTAGGGAGCTGCTGGGGGTTGGGCTGGTGGATGTTCTGCGGCTGGATGCCGGGCTGGTGGAGATTGTGCTGCTGTACCGTGTTGTGACGTTGAATGGATTGCTGCTGGAGGTTCTGCTGGAGACCACGCTGCTGGATATTGTGTTGCTGGAGGGTTTGTGGCGGTTCCTGCTGGTGAAAGTTCTGGTATCCGTTGTTCTGCTGCTGGTTGATCGGGGAGTTTGCCTGATTTGGAGACATGACGGGCGTTTGGAGCTGGAGGTTTTGCTGTTGCTCCGCGACCGTGGCTGGGGGAAACTGCTGCTGCTGCCGATGTCTCTGCTGCCCAGGCACGGTCAAGAATTGCTGGCTGCGCTGGAGTTGCTCGCGCTGGAGTTGCTCGCACTGGAGTTGCTCGCGCTGCTTGCGCCGCTGGTACAGCTGGCTCTGGTGTTGCTTGTGGTATTGCCTCTGCTCATCTTCTCGCTGCTGCTCCAACTGCTGCTGGTACTGTGCTTTTAGCGCATGCTGTTGCTGAGTGGCAGCTTGGACATGGATACCATAACGGCTCTGGGCCTCTAGGCGAGCGGCCTGGATTTGGTTCTCGTTGTAGCTAAGCGTAGGGAAGCCCATTGCCGGAGTACGTAGGACAGGTGCGGAGGCTGTGTGGTAATCTGCGTAGTCAATCTGAGGGTGAGAAGCCATAGGCGTCGTTACCGAGTGTGCTGACACAGATTGCTGGCTTGAGTTGGGGCCGCTCGGGCTGCGGACGCTCGAGTCGGAAAACCCGTGAGAAGGTGGGTATGATGTCATTGTGTATGGCTGAGCTGGAGCGGGTGAGTTGTGCGAGGAGCTGTGAGGTGCCGGCGATGTCGATTGCGGGTGTGGGCCGGTGAAGCCGGGAGGCCATTGTGGGAAATCCATGTTGAATTGCGCCGCTCGCTTTCGGTCGCGGGCTGCGAGGGTTGTGAGAGCTGTCAGCGGCCTCGATTGGGAAGCGCCTTTGGGGCTGGCGGGTGCGCAATTGAAGTTTTTGCGAGAAGCAATGGCGATGGCAGCTGTTGACGGATGCTGAAGGTCCGGGAACGAATGACGGCCGCAGAAACTATATGCACAGTATCGTGCTATTGTCAGGTTCCTACAATTGTGTCATTCGCTCCTTGCCATTGTACACGTGAAGATCAATAGGCACGGAGATCTGAAACGTATGGCCAACAATAGGAACCACTCAGTGCGCACGATAGCTGGCTTGAATGGCTGTCTGGGGTCAAGCTGTCACCAAGGCGCTGACTCGGCGGGTAGGAACATGCAGGATGAAATGCAGCACGCTGGAATAAGCACGAGGATACGACGGGCTGTGTCAGGTAGACTCCGGCGTAGAGGGCACAAAACAGCAAAAACCGACGTATAGGATCTGCCACCAACCTCATTGGACCAATGGGCATATCACTCCATGTGTATGGAGGTATATGAATCCACTATCTGGACGTAAATGTAAGTTTGAATGTACACAAATCTGTCCAGATATTAGATCTAACTACCCACACAGGGCCTTCCATGATCTCAGTGAGCTCAAATTTTCTCTCACCTGCCGGTATGATATACGACCAATGAGCTTACTACCAGACCTCTATGGAGATGGCAGAAAGCTATGCTTAAACAATCTCCAAGTCCTTCACCTCCCCATACCCGTTGTAGGCACATCCCCTCAAGTTCCACTGGCACCGCTCATCCTGCGTGTTCCCGTCCGTGTCAGTAGCACGACTCAACAGTATCCTGCCTTTCCCTTCTTCCACTTTGACATTTGTTCGCCACAAACGCCACGCCCATTTCAAGCTCACCCCTTCCTTCTTAAAATGGTCGTCTCCCAGTAGCTCTGCAAACTGCCACGTCCTCCCTCCATCCGCGCTCACCTCCACCTTGACAACCGGTCCCGAGCTCCCTCCAGGCAACGCGTACCCCTTCACCTCAATCTTTCCCTTTGCATCCCGCTCCAGTTTTGAACCATTTGCCGGAACTCCAATGACCGAGTTGACGGGCATGTCCTGAAGGGCGGGAATGCGATCCCAGACGCCCTCGGCCTTTTCGGCGGTGTCGACGTCCGGCGGCAAGATCTTGTAGTCGCGCTGCTGATAGTGGTTGGGCGATTCGTGGTTCTGGACAGTGATGCGGTCAAGCCATTTGACGGAACGGGCGCCAGCGATGCCAGGCGTGACGATGCGGACGGGGAAGCCGTGGTTGGGGGTGAGTGGTGCATCGTTCATCTCCAACGCAAGCAGCACGTCCGCATCTAAGCTCATCGCCCTCGACAGCGGAATGCTCGCTCCATACCACTCATCTTCCTGACATGGGTTCTGGTGGCACGCGAACGCGACATGGGCGTCCAACGCCTCCGCGACCCCCATGCTGGCACCGGCCTTGAGCAGCACGTCTCGCAGACGCGGGCCGCGCCACTTGCAGTTCATGACGGCGCCATCGAACCAGTCGAGCCCGCTGACCTCCTTCATCTCAGTGCGCATCGTGTGGCGCCGGTTACCGGCGCATTGGAGGGCGCAGATGACGGTGTGCTGGGGTAGGGATTGCAGGTCCTGGAGAGAGAGGGAGAGTGGCGTGCGGACGACGCCATCGACAGTGACGCGGTGAGTTTGGCCGTCGATGGTGGGGATTGCGCTGCGCATGCAGACGAACGGTGAGCGCCAGTCTTTGTCAGGTTAGTGGATCAGGGCGTGTACCCGTGATTGCGATCGTAGCCATCTTCGGTGGTGATGAAGCTGTATCAATGAGGCGATATCAGTAATGGCGTTGGAATCAACAACTTTGCGGAAAGAGCTAGACAGGCCGAGAAGTCGGTCATGTTTGGCAGTCACGCGTCCAGCATACAACCCGTCAAACCTGGCCAAACTCTCCTATCCCACATGAACACAGCCTAGGACAGAGCGCATCGCATTTGCAATTGAGGGCGCGGATTGCTTACTTGGAAATCAATTTCCCGAGTTGCGGCTCGCGATTGAGCGGCTTCTCGCCGTTGTGCTTGTAGGTCTGTGTGACGTCAGTTTACCGAAAGAGGCAATTCGAAGACCGGCAACGACATACCTGGACAGACATGGTTGCGTTGCAGTAGTGTTTTGAAGGCCACCCAGAATGTGCTTGATTAACGTTTTGTGTCGCGGTCATGTTAGAGCTGCAGAAGCGATTCCTCGCAACCCAGGGCCACAAGCGCGCCCGCGTCATTGCTGCGTCATTTGAAGCGAGCTAGAAACCATGGGCAGCTGCGTCGCAATAATAACATACCGCCAGCTAATTCTTATTTACTTATGCCCTGTCCAGTAGCAGTCGTAACGGTCCTTCGTGCTATCTTTGCCAACATGGGTATGTCGATCAGACTCTAACACCGACTTAGGCGCTTTGAAAATGAGGCTGGAGCGAGGTCAACGCTACAGGCTTTGCATCGCAGCTATAAATGCATGAAGCGCGACACTTCTATTTCTGCACCGGGCGTATAGCTGAAAGTTTGGAGGCGTCGCGCTGCGGGCACGGCAGCATCAACAATGTCCGACCCCGAGACCGAGATCCGAGGACGCCAGCCGAGGCCGAGCTATTTAACCTACCCACCCTTCGTCGCTGCCGCGCACACCGAGGCCCTGCTTTTCTCTCTGCCTGTCCCTCGCCGTCGTTTTCCGGTCGAACATGGACCACCAAGATGAGGCCACTCCGCAGCGGAGGCCAAGACAACAGCTGAGCTGCGTCCAATGCCGCCGCCGCAAGGTCAAGTGTGACCACGAGCGCCCTTGCAAGCGCTGCCGCATCCGAGGATGGGACGCCCAGTGTTCCTATCCGCTGCATATTCCCCCAGGACCCACACGCCCGGGCTCCGTAGCCAGCAGCCCGAGGAGGAGCAGCATTGGCCGAGACTGGCGCACTGCCAGCCCTTCAATTGCAATCCGCCCTCCCATCTCCCATCCTGTTCCGCCGCTTGCATCTGCATACAATTCGCCTTCTGAGCAAGCCGACCTTGCAACCCCGGAGTCTCTATCAGGTAGCTTGGACACTCTCTACGGCTACCAACATCGCCGTTCTTCGCACCCCGCCGCTCCGCAGCGTACCATCTCCGAATCTGCTCCGCTAGCCACTCCTACTTCCGCATCACCCCGCACTCTCGCTCAACCACCGTCCATTCCCAAGCAGAACACGAGTGCATCCCTCCCAAGCGGCAAACACTCAATTCCAACCTCCAACCTAGCCTACGAACCAAGATCTGGAGACGACCATGCACTCTACTTGGCTAACGGAGAAACCGTTTATTTTGGGAGGAGCAGCGCGCCATGGCTCATCTCAAAGGTACTTTCACTACCCTCACTCAACGCTGTCTCAAAAAACTTACATGTATAGTTCGGTAATATCATGTCTTATATCCACTCTGAAGAAGCCGGTTGGCACAAGAACGAGCGCGTTTCTGCCATTCGCGTCAAACGCTTGACCAGCCAGCAGCTTTTACTGGCACAGGACCAGGATGATTTACCGCCCGGTGCACTGTACTTGGAGGCCCCTACCCGGGAAATTGCAGATCTGTGTGTGTCCAATTACTTCCAGAGCATAGAGAGAATGTATCCTCTCTTCGACGGCCCGAAATTCTGGGCTGAGTATGAGAGCTTCTGGCAAGCACCAACTCAGGCAAGACTGGTCTTCGTCATCATTCTGCTTCTGGTCATCTGCGCTGGCAATGGTACAATACCTAATGACGAGAGGCCCATAGCACGCTCCAGGGTCGTCAAATGGTGGCGTCTGGGTTTGACATGGCAAGGTGCAGCCGCCGAGACCAATGAACGCATGTTAAGCACCATACAGGCCAGCTTCCTTGTTGTTCTTCTCAGGCAGATATACTCGCTCAGCGAAACTGCCGAGTGGGTATCATCCGGCGCGCTCGTCAAGAAAGCTCTGGCCATGGGACTTCATCGAGACCCAAGTAAGCTTTACGGCATCCCACCTGACGAGAACGAACTACGCCGACGACTATTCTACACTGTACTCGAGTTAGATCTGCAATATTGCCTAAATGCTGGCATGCAGCCTACTCTACGAATCGGTGATTGGGATACTGCTTTGCCGACAGTCATCAAGGAGGCACGAACCTGCTGTGCGGACAGTTCAAGGCAGCCTCTTCCAGACGATGCCGTCTCTATCCAAGACCGCATGCTTAGCTCGTTCAACACCCGCGTGAAAATTGCATGCTCCGTCAATGCAATTGTTCCTGAGAACAACTACGACAAAGTACTCGATCTAAGCAATCAACTCTCCAAGTCCTTCCACGGTCTTGAAAAGGAGTCACGCAATTGCCAGACCGAAGCCCTCAAGTTCCTCCACAACCGCTACCTCCTTACGCTCCACATACCCTTCGCCATCGACAGCGATCCCAAATACGCCTACTCCCAAAACGTGTCTCTCACTTCGGCGCTCTCGATACTCGAGCAAATCACGTCATTGGTCCCAGCCACGCCAGAGCAGCGCCAACACCGAGCTTCCAGCGCCAGAAACTCACCCGACGACAGCCGCAACGGCCGTACCAGCAACAACAACCACAGCAACCGCGTCGACAACATATGCACGACTGCCCTACACGCGTCAGGCATGCTCTTCAAAAACGCCGGCTTATACGCTGCTCTCTACCTTTGCCACGAGCTTATCCGCGACGAGCACGACGGCACTCTACCCCCCGGCCCCTCCCACGTTCCCAATCCCATCGGTACCACTCCCCACCATCCTCCACTAATGCTGACACCATCATACAACCGTACCCCCAACCTCGTCCGCACCCTTCCAAGCGTCTCGCACCGCGTCGTCGTCCTCATCGAGCGCTTCGTCAAGGTCGCCGAGGAGCGGCTGCGTACGACGCAGTTCGCCGGCAAGGCGTTTCTCATTCCGCGAATGGTGCTGGCGTACCACCGCATCAGCACCGATCTGGAGGTGCGCACGCCCGAGGAGAAGGAGAGGAGGTTGTTAGAGGCCGGGAAGGTGATTGGGGAGATTTGCTTTAGCATTTTTTGCAGCAACCCGGATGTTGCGAAGGTTTTATGAGGGAATGGGGAGGAAGGTTGGGGGGAATAAGGCTGACTTGGTTGGGTGTGGGGCGTTTGCAACTCTACGGAAGGGAAAGGAGAAGGAGAAGGACGGGAAAAAAAAGAAGCCTGACGATGATGATGACAATGATTAGATCATATCTCTCCACTCTCAACGTAGATGTTGTATCTGTATGTTGTATGTACAAAAACACACCCCGGTTCAAATGCCGGGTGAGCGATGCAACGCTTCGTTTCTTCGCAATTACGCCTGACTCGAAGCCTCTCCCCTTTCTACCCCACCCACCCAAACAGCGTTACCCTTGCCGCAAGTACGATCGCAAATCATGACGGCACACGATCTCTGACTTGTAGGGCGGTTGAACCGTGCGCGGACCCAAAAAAAGATCATTTTCCACATCGGGCACTCCTTTACCGGAACAGGAAAGGCGGACTACCTCCGTGCTCTCCTATCCGCCCGACACACATTTCGATCGTCCGCAACTTCGAACGTAGGTACTGGGGGTGGAGCTCCCCGGCCCACACCATCGACGCCTCATTCGGACATCGCTCGCAGCCGGGGGCCTGGGGAGAGGGGGCCCATGTGGATACTTACATGGGTGCGGGGCGGAGGCCGGTTGTGCGGATGACCTCTCCCCGTGATGGCGGCGGGGCGGCGCGCCACTCATGGGCGTGGACCGGGGGTTCACGCTGACTCTACATAGGATGTATATAGATATATATCGTGAGGATGAAGTATGGGCGAAGACCACAGACTGTCGTTTCAAGCGTGAGGGTGGTGTGGGGTAGATTTGTGATTGTGCTCTCGGGGCCACATCAGCATGAACCCTGATTAACAACCAAGGTAAGCCACTATAGAAAACATAAGCCGTCTTGTGTACGTAGTAGAAGCAATTGTCCTGACATAGATGTGAATTGTAGAATCAGAGGCATGGAAGTTTTTCTTTCTTTTTTTTCTAGAACCTTCTACATGAGTAGTCGAAGTCAACGTCTAGTCATATATGTGAGACTTTAGGCTGTACATATGCATCATACATCGGATTCAGCCAACAGTGCAAAGAAAAGCAACTGCGTATTTCATTAAGCATTACCCAATGACTTGCAAATCATTTCAGGATCATCGACATCATGACTCCATGGCCCCGTGATCAACAGCAACCATCATTTACTCCGGCTCGGTGACGGCGGGAGCAGCACCCTTGCGATAGTACTCCGGATACAGGTGGTTGAGGCCCAGCACCCATTTGCCGACAACCTTGCCTGTAAACCACACAAAGCCAATGCTCACAAAGCGAGGCACGAACGGCAACACCAAAATGGTGTCGGCCTCCCACAAAAACAGCATAAGCTGGAAGAAATTCGGCGACCTCCCAGCCCTCCCGCAGTCATCAAGATAGCCGTAGAAGTGACGAAAGAAGATCTCGTCGCCTTCAGCCTTCTTGGGATCCATCGACAAGTCGAACACCAGCTCGTCGCCGCTCTTCGGGTCCGCGGCGTTCTCGAAGCGGTGGATGGCGCCGTTGGGGATGGTGACGCTCTGGCCGGGGTGCACGACGGACCTGCCCGAGGGGATGGCGTCGCACACGGCCAGCAGCCGGCCTCTGACGACGTCGAAGGACTCGGTCTGGTAGCGGTGCCAATGCGGCGGCGGCAGCGCCAGGCCGGGCCCCGCCGGCAACGACAGCCGCATCACCCGACGCGCCGCCGACGGGGCGTAGAAGTGCATCATGACCGGCCCTGCGCCCGCGGCCGGGCTGCCTAGCACGACCGGGTTATGCGAGGCCGTGTTGGTGCGGGGCGCGTGGCTCGTTAGGAATGAAAGCATGATCACGGCGTTCTGGGGGGTGGTGGTGGTGGATGGTGCCCTGGTGACGGTGGGGACGTGGTATCCGCAGAAGAGGCGCTCCGGGCCGGGGCTAGTTGCTGACGAACAAGGCTTGTTTAGGCAGATGGTGAAGAATTCATGAAGTGCGGGGGGCGGTTCAATAAACGGGGACTGACGAAACCTACGTCAGCGCTCGGCTGGCACACTCAAATAAAGTGTCAAATACGACTGAGGGCCGTGGAGCCGATGGAAATGAAGCGGAGAACAAAAGTGACGAAGGTGAGCTCTTGCTGTCTGGAGAAAGAAGCTTTGAGCAGGAGCGTTGGAAGGGTAGGCGGAGAAGGAGCTGCCTGGAGGAGCTGCCCGCCGGGTGTTGCTCGGCCCGGACCTTCTCCTGCGCCTCCCCCCACTCAGCGCAGCCACCAACAGGGCCCCTGCCGCCGCCTGATGCCCCTTCATCCACGACACCCTCACCATGCATCCTGACAGCCGCCTGAGTCGCTTCCTCCCGCCTTATCCGCTGCTTGGAGCACGCGCGTCCTCCTCACCGCTGTCAATGAACGCCACAAAGGGCGACTGAGCCAACCGGACGTTGCCGTTACACTCGCAAGCAAGGCCGCGCTCATTTTAACTCGTCTAAGCAATCTTGGGGCTCTACCTTCCGTTCCCGGTTGGCCGTGGCCCCCGAGATGCCACGCGACGTGCGAGCCAATGCCCGGATTTCCGTCCAAGACAGACGCTGATCACACCTCTTTGATTGCCCAACTAGGCAGCCCGCCTGAGTCTACACACCCCGGGTGACCGCTAGCCAGGGCGCAGCACTCGGCTTCCGAAATTATTCTCAACACCTCCTCGCCCGGCATGCCAAACTCGTGCTTGAGCATTCTTGAACCTGCCCCGCCAAAGCTCCCTTCTACCTCTAGCACGTTGTCGCTCATCTCATCAGAGTCCATGGAACTTGAGTTGTTTACTGCATCCAGCAGGATTCTGAAGATAAGCAAACGTCATGCGCTTTTGTCGCACCAGATTCTGCAAATGATCTCGGATTCTCGCCCAATCAGGCCTCCACCGCTCAATCAGACCCTGTCCCTGTCCCTAGCTCTGCACACCATGCACCTAAGTCCACAGGCCCAGGCACGGGCGAGGTCGCTCGAGTAAGACTCTCGGATGATCCTCCGCCACACTGACACGGAGATGATCAGGGCGCGTTGGCGAAAAGGATGACCCTGACCTTATAACCCGTTTCGCTCGCCAACTTCCCGTTGCCCAACGCTGCAGATCTTTCACCAGTCTCGAAGGTGTTTCCGTTCTTTCGTTCTTTCCCGTTCTCTTCGCTCTTTCGAAATGCGGCCTTGCTGCCTGCTGTCCGTGGCCCTGGCCTTCGGCCTGTCGGCCGCTGCCCCCACGTACGGTACAGGTCCGGCAACTGCAAACGCTACTGGAGCTCCTGTCCCTTCTCTTGACGCATCTCCTTCTTTAGTCTACACGCCCAATCCTTCGTATGTAAATGTAGCATTCTTCATGAAATATTGTGCTAAAGTCATGACAGGGGTGCCCCTTACCCTCTTTACAATGGCTCCGCTTCCAATTCCACTGGATCGCCGTTTTCAGCAGCCTGCACTCCTCTCACTGTCGATAACCCGAGCACTTATTGGCTGGAAGACATCACTCACAATGGCTTGTCCTCCTATCTCAATTCTAGTGTGGGCGACTACAGTACGTTCCGCAACGTAGTCAAGGACTTCGGTGCAGACAACTCAGGCAATACGGATGCTTCGACTGCGATCCAAAATGCTATTAATGGTAAGTTATACCTATGGCTACATGATCTGAACCCACACTAAACCTATTAGCTGGTCCGGCCAACGGCGCTCTCCGTTCCCAGAAGGACAACGGTTACGGATCGACAGGCCAGCCTGCCGTCGTATACCTACCCGCTGGTACCTACCGTCTGAGCTCTCCCCTTCAGCTCTTCATTGGAACTGTGTTTGTCGGTGATCCCATCAACCCTCCTGTCCTCAAGGTTGCTTCAAATTTCAGCGACAGTCACGTCATCTACGGCAAGGATCCTCGTTACGGCGGAACCATCAACTTCTTCGTCGGTCTTAAGAATATTGTAATCGACTCAACCGCCGTTTCTCCCACTAACTCCATCGCTTTGCTGGACTGGACTGTTAGCCAGGCCACCCAGATCACCAATGTAGTCTTCAACATGCCCGGCAACTCGACTGGCCACATCGGCATGAGGATTGGCGAATGGCCCGGAGGCGACGGGTACAACAGCAACATTATCATCAACGATCTTACCTTCAACGGAGGCTACATAGGCATCTACGCCACCGGCCAGCAATGGCTCTTTAAAAGCATCAAATTCAATGGCTGTCGCATTGGCGCCCAGCTTGGTGGTCACGACATCGTCCTCACCGGTAGCACATTCGAACACTGTGGCATTGGCATCAATGCGACCGACATCGGCGGTTCTTTCGTTGTTATCGACACCTCCACCAGCAACACCGGCACTTTCGTTTTCTCTACCGACACTTACAAACCCAATGGCATTGTTCTTGAGAATATCCAGCATGACGGCACTACCGTTGAGCTGAATGGCCAAACTCTTCTTTCCGGCAATGTCGACGACACTTGGTTCCGTGGAAACGCTTACCCAACCCCCGGAAGCGGCGCTCACTCTTGGATTCCCGATGGTCAGACCGGCAAGACCCCTCGTACCACAGCCCTTCTTGACGGCAGCAACTACGTTGCCATTGCTCCCCCAACCTACAAGGAGTACTCAGTCGATAAGTTCGTCAACATCAAGGCCGTCGACGGTTTGCCCGTCTATGGTGATGGCGTGACTGACGATACCGATAACATCAATGCCATCCTCGCCCAGTACGCGGGCTGCTCCATCATTTACTGGCCCGCTGGAACCTACATCGTCACCGACACCATCACCATCCCCGTAGGCAGCCGCATCTTCGGCGACGCCTTCGGAACTGCCATCGCCGCCAACGGGAGCAACTTTTGGAACCCGGACGAGCCTCGCGCCATGGTAAAGGTCGGCAACAGCGGCGACGTCGGCGTCGCGCAGATCAGCGACATGCTCCTCACCGTGGCCGACGTACTCCAGGGCTGCAAGCTCCTCGAGATCAACATGGCAGGCGCCACCCCCGGCGACGTCGGCCTGTGGAACACGCACTTCCGCGTTGGCGGCTCCAATGGCTCCAAGGTGCAAACCAACTGCGCCGCTGGCACGTCGCCCGCACAGTGCAAGGCCGCTTGGGGCCTACTGCACCTCACCGACACATCATCCGCCTACATCGAGAACATGTGGGGCTGGACGGCTGACCACGACCTTGACGGGCCCTACGGCGAGCAGGTCATTGCTGTCGGCCGCGGCGCCCTGGTCGAGGCGACCAAGGGGACCTGGCTCGTTGGGACAGGTATGGAGCACAACACTCTGTACGAGTACAACTTCTGGAACGCACAAAATGTATATGCCGCCATGCAGCAGAGCGAGACGCCGTACTGGCAGGGGCCCAACAACAGCAGCTGGGCTACCGCGCCCTACCCGTGGGCGGACAACCTGATCGCGAGCGACCCGGATTTTGCGGGATGTAACGGCGATGCGTACTGTGGCATGGCGTGGCTGGAGCGCATGAATGAGGGCACGAGTGATTTGTTCTTGTACGGAGGTGCATTGTGGACATTCTTTAACGGTGGCGTCAACAAGGCGTGCACGGAGAATGGCGATAACTGCCAGCAGAGCGCCATTGAGATCAACGAGGCTAAGCGGACGTACCTTTATGGTACGAATGTCAAGGCTGTGGAGCGTATTGTCGTCAGTGACGGCGGCGCTGGGGTGGCGACGAGTGCAGATAGCAGCGGTGGGTGGGGTGGTGTTGTTGCGGCGTATCTCTTCAACACGTAAGAGAAGTGTCAAGGGAGTGGGAGAGTGGGTTCGACTGTTTGCTTCTCCCGCTCACCGTGTTTTACGTTAGTCGGAAGGTATCGGTCGTCCTTGCTCGAAATGTGATCGGTGAGTAATGATGAAAGACAGCTGTCATGGTCTCTATGTTTACCTCTTTCCTTCTTAGTAGACTTTTTCAATGAACTAAATTTATTGTACTCGTATCCACAAAACACTGTCATTAGCACCATATGGCACAAAGTCTCCATTAAACTGGGGTTTCCTTTGTGCATATGATATATAGAAGCTAATGTCACCTCTATGAAAGCCGCAGCCAAGTCCATTGCCCGGGTTCCATGCTATGCTGTTGCTTTTGCTCTTCTCTGTCTTGATCTTTTGGTATACCGCAGCCATCCAGCCTCGCCTACAAGCTCACTCGCACCTGTCACCTCTCTCTTCATCCGTGACCGGAAATACCAAGCCTTCCTCGCCGCCCTCGTCCCCAAGATACCCCGCCAACCGCTCTATCCATCCATCCAACCTCCCTTCGACCCGCCCCATGAAGCTTATATCTCCCGCACCTCTAGCGTATGCCTGCACCAATCGCTCTCCATCACCCTCAATTGCCTCGCTCTCTTCCGGAACTTGCATATACCCGACACTGTTCCACCTCCTCGTCCTCCTTCGGCCCAGCCCACCAGCCTGCGCCGTTGGCCGCCGGACCTGAGCCTGGCCCCTCCCCCAAACTCCCATCTCGACCGCGGACCCGCTTCCCCCGTCGAATGTCCACCGATCGGGCGTTCCGGCCGGCAAGAGCTTCGCTTCTTCATCGCTTTGATCCGCGTCGTCCACGTCGTCATCATATTCGTCGTCTTCGCCGCCACTGTCGTCGTCTTCATCATCTTCATCATCCCGCCGCCCCTGCAAGTTTCTCAATTCCTTCCGAATCGCCCTCATCGCTGCCGCGTGATCCGCCGCGGCCTCCGCGCTCCTCTTCCTACTCATGCGCTCCTCCCAGATCTTCTGGATGCGACTCTTCTTCTCCTCTTTCGCTTGTCCATCGCTGTCGCCGTCACCTTGCATCGACATGGATCCTCCATCTCTCAACGGCAGGAAACCGCCACCGCCAGCAGCAGCACCTGACCTCGCCGCCGCGGCCGCCGCGAACAAGCCTCCTCCTCTGCTTTTTCTCGTCCTCGATCTCCCCCTCCCTCTTCTGCGCAACAGCTCTTCTTCTTCTTCTTCATCACCATCACTATCCTCCTCCTCCTCAGACGATGCTGATGACAGGCCAGACGAACGCCGCCAATAGCCGTACGGATGATGGCCCCGATCCGGCGGCTCGACGTCCAGCCCTCGGTGGAAGGTGATGTGGTAGTAGACGAGCAGCACGGCGACGGCGGCGAAGGCGAAGGTGAAGAGCGCGGCGGGGAGGAGCCAGGGCGGCGGCGGCGGGAGAGAGGGGAGCGTGTATGCGGTTGGGGTTGCGACTGGGGTTGCGGTCGCGGTCGCGGTGGTGTTGAGGGCGGCGGGTGAGGTGGATGTGGAAGTTGCGGCGGCCGCGGCGGGCGCCGTGATGGATGGCGGACGTGGTGGCGGTGGCGGTGGCGGTGGCATGGTTTGGTGCGCGCGGTGTGGTTGTTGGGGTTCGAAGTGTTGGTTTGTGTTGGCGGGAGGCGGCGGGCGTTGAAAAGCTCTTGTTGTTGTTGTTGTTGTTGTCGGGCGGGCGGGTTGGTTGTAGTTATGGAAGAGAGGCTTATCGCTTGGGCACGCTACTGCAGTTGGCAGAAGTGAGTGTGTCTTTTGTTTGCTTGCTGTCACTTTGGCAGATCTTCGGTGCCTTCCGTCACTCTAACTTTGAGGCTATGTTTGTGGTTGTGAGTGATTTGTCGAAATGTAGAAACACTTGAGGAAAATTTCAATTATCATTAGGTGTGAAATCACCCACCTTCTCACTACAGAGCGACGCTCTTAGAATAACTGTTTGTCTTATTCAACTCTGCAAGTATAAGCATCGCATGAGATTCACAGCTGACAGCTGATGAGCACCGCAGACACTTCAACACCCCCAAGGAATGTTGAAATAGAAATTTCGAAGAAAATGTACATCGACATCTTCAGTAGAAGCGAACATCCGGACGTAAATATGAAAATTTCCGAGCCCTTTTAAGTGGGGTCGAAGCAAATATTCGGATGTAATGTGAGTTTTATAAGCCCTCTCATGAGGACAGTTGAATCATTCGGTTATATACATACGTAGTCAGTCTTAAATCTTACATATGCATCCGAGTATTTGTTTGCTTCTATTACTCACGTTAATAGTACGCAGTATCTCTACGAACCCAGTTCAATTGAAATCCGTAGTGGTCATTCTTTGGACGGACTCGATACATTAGGATCATTACAAATTTCTCTGCCTACTTGGAACCTCTCTCGTCCCCGTAACCCCCAATTTTCTCATACCCATCCCATCGTAATCAGACATATCTCCATCACCTCAAAGGAAACAAGAACAAAATCCAAGGTCTGAACAAACACCTGGAATATAAAACAACAAACGCGGGGTATCCCATGCGCTGTCCAAGAAAATGCCAAAGACGAGCAATCCACAAAAGAGTGGAGAAACTCAATCTTGATGCTTTTCCCCCCACCTTAACACCAATAGCAGGTGTGGGTGTAAGAGCGAATAAAACAGAGTTTTATCCGAGATCTATCCCGTCTAGTAAACCAAATATTGAACCAGCGGATATTGCTCGTTCTGAAAACGCCTTGTCAAGTAATTAAAGTATTTCGATATGCTAAAGCAACTTCGCTTTTCTCTTCTCTAGAACGCGTGCACGATCTTTTTGCGACTCGGTCTTAACGGCGGTTGAAGTTCAAGAAGCGAGCCTGGAAGAAAAAGAGATATTAGTACATTATCGAAAGGTGAGAAGTGGTAATGGGAACTTACAGCAGTGAACAGCAGAATCAAGTTGCTGCCAATAAACGCGGCGAGAATGCCCAGATCCCTCCAGCGGTTGTTGAACTCGTAGCCGAGCGGCTGGTAGAACTCGTCGCCAACCCTGTACGCACAATACTCGCACTCGCTGGTCTGGTTGTTGACGATGTAGCCGGGGCCGCCGTTCAAGAAGAAGCCCTGCATGTAGTCGCCGCACATCTGGCCGGCGGGCGCGGAGAAGCGGTTGAGCTCGACGCTCGTGCACTCGACCTTGCGGTCGGCAAGCTCGGTGACGAGCATGCCGCCGATGAGACGGGTGAAGGGATCGAGCTGATACAGCCACGCGCGCCAGAACTTGGGGATCTGCGGCTTGGGGATGGTCACACCGCAGAAGAGGGCGAAGACGATGATGACGAAGGGATTGACGTGCGCCGAGATGAACGGGTCAGGCGTGATGGCCGCGATCAGCTGGCCCAGCGTCACGGAGAAGATCTCGGTGATGAGGATCATGAAGAACTGGTAGCCGGCCCGGCTCGAGTCCGACTGGAAGCCGGGGATGTAGTAGAGCGGCAGGAAGAAACCGACGGCGCAGAGTATGCTGTACGGCATCTCGGCAAGGACCATGGACAACGCGAAGGGGAACGTCTTGTACGCCTTGGAGGACTGCTCGCGGAAAGAGATCATACGCGAGATGGCATACTTGGGCTCGATCTGGGCAAGAATGAGGGCGGGCAAGACGGTGACCTGGAAGATGACGAAGACGCGGTATTGGAGCGAGGCGCGCGAGTCGTCGAGCTGCAGGAAGGCGAGGCCGGTGAAAAGGGCAATGACGACGTGGTTGAAGAAGCGGGTGAAGCCGTAGTTGGGCGTGCGCCAGAAGGACAATTGCTGGCGGGCGTTGACACGCTTGATCTGGTACCAGATCGGAGTGGCGTATTCCTTTTGCTCGACTTCAGGCGCGGAGCCTACCTCCTCAACACGATCGCGCTTCATGTGGATGATGTTCTCCTTGACCTTGGCGAATTCATCAGAATCCTTCCAGACATCACCCCAATCCTTGTTACCAATGCGAGGGGTTTGACCGGCACCAATGGCGTCCAGCATCCACTCGGCGGGGTTGAGATCAGCCGGGCAGTCAGCGCCATTCTGGTGGAAGTATTCGAGCAGCACATGAGCATCCTTGCCAATGTCACCGAAGTAAACACACTGGCCACCACGCTGAAGTAGCAGAAGCCTGTCAAACGACTCGAACAACGCAGAATTCGGCTGGTGGATGGTGCAAAGGATGGCCTGGCCAGCAGCAGCTAGCTTCCTCAGGAAACGGACAATGTTGAAGGCGCTCTGGGAGTCAAGACCGGAAGTGGGCTCATCAAGGAACAGAAGTAGCTCAGGCTTAGCAGCAAGCTCAACACCAATGGTGACGCGCTTGCGCTGCTCGACAGCAAGACCGTTCTCAGGGTCGCCGATGATAGCGTCGGCGATGTCCTCCATTTCAAGAAGAGAGATGACTTCTTCGACATAGGCGTACTTCTCGGACTGAGGGACGTCGTACGGCTGGCGCAGGTCGGCGGAGAAACGGAGGGCCTCACGGACTGTCTGACTAGGCTCATGGACATCGAGCTGCTCGGCATAGGCAGTACCACGCTGGAATGCGATACCAGGAGGCTTGCCGTCCACGAGCTTCTCGCCGCTGATCACACCAATGTTCTTACGCGCGGCAAGAACATCCAGAAGGGTGGTCTTGCCGGCACCGGAAGCTCCCATAAGAGCAGTGAGCTTTCCAGGCTGGACGTAACCGAAGATGTTGTTAAGCAGGCGCAATTGACCATGACCGGAGGGGTGCGGGACATCGTAACAAAGGTCTTCCCAGGTGAGGATGGCCTTGGAAGTTATCTTGAGACCATCGCCAGCCCCAGAGGTCTCCTCCTTGCGGTTCCTCTTGTCCTTCTTGCGCTGGAGTTCTTCGTTAAGCTTCTTGGTCTCAGAATCTTCCTTGGCGAAGAAGGTGACGGTCTTTCCACCGGCACCCCACTTGATGTGCTCACCAAGCAGGGCGTTTGCGGCTAGGAAACCAACGATGAGGACCACCATGATACCCCAATTACGCCAGAGGTCGCTAGGGTTGTACGCAAAGCCCTGCTCGATGTAGGCACTGCCGGAGATTTGGTCGGTGCCGGCGACACTTCCTGCAAGCGTGCAAGACTGGTGGGCAATGTCGCCATAGTCGCCTCCGGTGGGGACGAGAGAATCCGAAGTGCAAGTGAGGGTCAGGCGCTTGAACTCGTTCATCATGAGAGCGGAAAAGCCAAGGCCCAGTGCATTGATGTAGAAGATCCACCTGAGCCAGACCTGCTCCGACTGCCATTGGATGAGATATCCGGAAGTCAAGACGAAGAAGGTAATGATGGTGGCCGCAAGACGGATCGCAACATCGAAGTCGGGACAGAGGCACCCAACGGTACGGAAGAACAATGTCATCGAAAGGTACCCAGAGATAATGATCAGGACAAAGGTGAAGAAGGCACCAGCATCGAGAACCAAGCCGCACATAAAGTACACCATAATACTGAAGACCAGGATCTTCGCACTTGCGAACACCGTGTCGACCATGATCTGAGCAATCCAAAGGGCAGAAGGACGGTGGAAGGTGTAGGCACGGTGCTTGTTGATGATCGGTCGGCCAACCATGGTGGAAGCTAGCTCGGAGAAAGCCTCGAACGCGTTGAACAGAAGGGAGATGAACAGAAGACCACCACGAGTAAAGGCACCAGCACTAGTCTGGGGGAGTTTGAGCCAGACGGTACCCAGAATGATGGCAACGACGATGGAAGTGGCCCAAGAGACGGTCAGAGAGAACTTGTCCTGCCACTTGAGGAAGAACTGGCGGCGCATGAGAGCCCAAACCTGCAAGTAGAAGGGAATGGTGTAGACAGAGCGCTTGGAAGCATGCCTCTTGTTCTGAGTAACAGCAGTCTGGAAGTCGTCCCAGGTCTGCTTCTCCTGGTTGATCTGTCCGCGGTATGCCTCCATATCCTGGTCCATGCGAGCGGCAATGTCAGATTTGTTGAACGCTTCAGCCAGAGCCTCGGGGGTGCTGGGAACGTCATCTGCGCTACGGTTGGGCTTGAATTCGCGCTCGAACGGATCGGTACAGCCAGTCAAGTAGTCGGGGGTCGTTTGCCTAGGCTTCTCAATGAAGCCAAGGCCCTCGAAGTAGGAACGAGCCTCCTTCGCGGCACCGTAGTACACGCAGCGACCCGAATCGATGACCATAACCTTGTCAAAGACCTTGTAGATTGATTCGGAAGCCTGGTACAGAGAGACAAAAGTCGTGACCTGGTGGATATCCGTGAGAATTCGCAAGGACTTGGCGTAATCGAGAGCGGTGGAAGCATCGAGACCACGGGTCGAGTTGTCCCATGAGCAAATGCAGGCATTGGTGATCATCATCTCAGCGATCGAGACACGCTTGCGCTCACCACCAGAAACACCACGAACGAACGGATTGCCGACAATCGTGTTCTTCGTGTGCTCAATGTTGAACATCTTGAGCAGCATGTCGATAACCCTTTGCTTGAAATCCTGCCTGCTCAATCCGGCCGGACGGGTACCGGGAACCTTCGTCTCCAGGGCAAAGTCAAGAGTTTGACCAACAGTGAGAGTAGGGTGGTGAATATCGTCCTCCTGGTTGTACACAGCCTCTCCACGGTAACGCTTCTCGAAAGTTGCAGAATCGAAAGGGCCATACATGACATCACCGGCGACGTCAGTGTAACCAAATCGTTGGTTCGCAATCACCTTGAGGAAACTTGTGCAACCGGATCCAGGACGACCAAGAACGAGAACCATTTCACCGGGCTTGGCCACTCCGCGGAAATCCTTCAAAATATCGAACTCGCGGCCCTTCTTGCCAACACCGAGAAGACTCTTGGCGGTTTCGTAGACATTGAAAAACGAAACAAAAGCTTGCGGGAAAGTCTGGACAGAATTAGCTCAAGTCAATGCGTTCAAATGGTGCACAGCAGGCTGCAGAAGATTGGCCCCATCCCTGTCTCACAGACATTGCTACTTACGTGGAGTTGAATCCGATGTCCAAACATAGATGTGAGTCTTGAACGCAGACATATTCATCCAGATATCGGATTCAACAGCTCACGTAGGAAGAACGTAACGTGCTTGGGCTTAGAGACCACACATCTTCTTTGACCTGCATGGTAGTAACCCTTACCTTGACGTAATTCTTCACACCGCCAATACCACGGACGGTCAATCCGTCCCAGATGACACCAACCTGCTTGGCCTTAATTCCAGCTTCCTCGTCCTCTCCTCTGTGTCCTCTGAGCACACCCTCGAGATCGAACGGCTCCCGATCGCTTGCCTCCGACACGCTCGCAACCTTCTCGATGTCAGTCGCGGCGCCGCCCTTGTCCTTCTTACTTTGGCTACGCGACAGGCGGGACAGCTCGCGGCTCAGCTCCTGGAAGTCGTGCTCCGCACGCGCGACGTTGATACCGTCGTTGACGTGTACAACGGAGCTCTTGGAATTGAGAGTTACGCCATCCGCATCGCTGTTCGGCTTCTCCGAGGGCACCGACTGAGCATCCGACTTGACGACGGAGCGGTATTCGTGTACAGGCTCGGCTTGCTCTTGGGGCTGCGAGGCGGTGACGGCGGCAGCGCCGGCAGCGGCAGCGACTTCGACGTTGTTTGAAGTGTCGACGTAGGCCGAATTGGCGGTATGGAGGGTCGTGCTGGCGTCCTGGCTGTCGGGCCTGGCAGAGACGGATGTGCTTCCCTGGCGGGTGGCAGAGTTGCTTATGGCATCGGCGTCGCTGGCATTGCCGCCATTGAGGGCAAAAGCGGAGCCCTTGCTTGCGAGCGTGGCATCTTCGCCGCCTTGTCTGGCGTCACGGAATCCGGAAAGCGACTCGGATCCTTCGTTGGAGGACTGGGCGTTAGCGGCTTGGAGGGCAAGCTGAGAACCAGCGTCGCGGGAGGCAGTATGATCGTCCGCTTCGTGAAGAGCAGCCAGAGATCCGGACGACTGCATTGCTGTCATGGAGCCAGACCTCAGTGCGGATTGGGATCCGGACTCCCTGAGCTGTGTGGAAGAGTTCATGGCGTGAAGCTCAGAGAGGGAGTCGGCAGAGAAAGACTCGTTGCGGAGGGCAGACTGAGACCCGGAACGCAGAATTGAGTGGGATCCAGAAGTGTGCAACTGGAGATCGGACTGTGAGCCGGAGCCATGGATCTCTGAGCGAGACTCGGAGCGAATGACAGAGCGGCTCTCAGAGCGAACGACGGAGCGAGTTTCGGAGTGGGTGGTCCCAATTGACCTGGTCTCGGTAATGTCACCGCCGTCGTTGGAGGACGAGACGAACATCTGGATCTGGCTGGGGTCCAGTCCATTCTGCTCTGCGAGACGGCGGATGGCCTCAGCCTGAAGCTGCTCAGGATCGAGACGATCCATGTTGAGGACGAGCGGCGGGCGAAGGAGGCGGTCGGTGGTGGATGGGGCGGCCCTTAGGCTCTCGCGCAGCCTATGTACGGGACTTGTAGAACGGCCGCCGCACTACCTGAGGGAAAAAGGAGGATGGGTTTACGGCGGGGATTTGTAGAGCTGGAGAGAGTGACCGGGGGGCGTACCCTTGCAGCGGGCTTGGCTTGGCCGGGCAAAGTGGCCTTCTTCCAACCTTAACACCGTAAGTCCGTGGCGTTGGTGAAGCGCAGGGGCCTCCGGACGAACTTGGAGGTGCAGATAGTGTGGTGGAGCACGCGTTTGTAGATAGCCGGACGGACCCCTGGCCATGCTGAGTCCTGACCGCGCGAGGTATCCCGATTGTGACACCGGGGGGCAGCCATGACACGGCGCTGCACTCTGGCATGCCCTCAACGCGAGGATGGAAGCCGTGAGCCGATGTCTGGCGGCCAAGTGGCCGAGGGGGCACAGCGGGTGCAGCGCTCAGCGGGCGCCACAGCAGCCAGGCGGCGACACTGCAGCCGTCAGTCCCCACATCGGCTTCGGGAACAACGTTGGCTGCTTATGAATCGCTATGAGCCATGCTGGGCAAGGGCCCGAGCTGGCCAATGGGCGGGCGGCGCCTGAGTCGGCAAGCAGGCCTTGGGCGTGCTTGACGTGCGCTGCATGAGTCGCACAAGGCTGAGGCGGCATGGCTGATGTTCGGGTCGGTACGCGCCAGCGGGACTTCAGATCTTGGCTGTCCATCCTGTGGGGCGTCTGGCCCAAGTTGGCATCGTCGTTCGAAGAAGAACAGCCCGCGGCCTCCGTCCGAACCTTCTGGTGCGCGAGCGTGACCGCCAAAGCGCCTCCTTATCGGTGTTGGCCCGCCTGCCCAGGGCGATGTGCGGTGCGCAGACCCATGCGGCAGGAGACGTGCAAAAAGGCGGTCATTCGCCTGCTGGGCCGACGTTGCGCGGGGAAAGGAAGCGTCTGTCCGTCCGCCCCTCATCCGTTGAGCGCACTACTCGGAGGCTGCGTGAGCCGCCCGTCCGCTGGAGAGCCATTGGGTGCAGCGAACCTCATTTTGCACCGCACCGCCAGCATCAGAATTTTTTCTTTTCCTCACCTTGGCGGAAGCGCCTTCAGGGGGGCCATTTCGCGACGCGTCCTCCCTAAGCGAATGAGCTCGCGCCTCGTCGAGGACCGCTGCGCTCACTTGATGCCGAAGTGCCGATCACAAACGTGAGGCGACGCCGTGAAAGAAATGATCGGGCCTGGATCTGTCCGCGCTGTCGGTCGCTAAGCCTGAAACATCCGCCGTTATTCTTCGCCATTCGAGACCGCCGCATGGTCATCTTCCCCGTGCCCTGAGGCCACATCAGGTTGCTGAAGATTCTGACATCCCACGTCCGGTTCCACATCCGGTGAAGGATGCTGCTTTTCTTTTGCCCAACATGGTCGACCGAAGCTCATGTCCGGGCGAAGATGATGGTTCCAAAACACCCGGTTGGACACTTCGACTGCCAACCCAAGTAGAGGGCGGTATCTAAAATGCGGGTTCATTTGCAAAGCGGCTCCAAAATCGCGGCTCTGATACGCCACCCGCACCGCGTAGCGTTGTTATAAGTTCACTCTAATTCCGCGCTTAAGTCCGCGCAGTAATAAGCACCTCCGGGCCTGGGGTCATGATAAACCCTTGTTTCCCAAGACACGAGGGTTTCGTGCAACATTGCGGTTGGTTTTCGCAGGTGAACACAAGAGGCTCAAGCATTGGCTAGGGCGATGCAACCGTGGCGTTGGAGGCTCATCGTTTCTTTCTTGCTGCGATCCTAGCAACGGAAAGGCATCGATGCATCCCGACATGCATGGAAATGCTTTCCGCTAGCACCGTCACAGAAGCCCGGCGGCCTGGAGCTCGGGTTCGGGATGCGGTGTGGGAGAAATGTAAGTCCGCGGTGGGGTGTCAGCTCCACTACCTAGGGGATCCGTCCCGGGCTTTCACGTGCGAGACGAGGCTCTTCTGCTCGTGTTCACCGTCATACCGTTAAATCTCTCATCAGCTGCCTTGGGGACCCACATCCATCGTGGTGCTGGAACGAAGGGCGTCTCGCTGGTAGCGAGGGCGTTGAAACCCGGAGAAAGCGTTTGGCGCACATGCTTGCCAGGTTGGGCAGCCGGTGATTGGGCGCCAACTTCGGACATGTCATTTGCCGGCGTCGGACCGGGGCGCCAAGGAGCCTGCAGTGAGTGCTGGGGAGAGCAACCAGAGAGACGTGCGATCCGTTGCTGTGGGAAGTCGAATCCCTGCTGCTGAGGCCGGTTTGTTCTCAAGAATAATGCAGCCGCGCTGCACTCGTCAGCTAGGTCCGCTTTCGCTGTGCTGGCAATGCGTCCTTCCAGGAGGGAGGCTCCCTAGCGCTGGAGCTGTGAGGGCCGGCGCGGGCTGGTGCCCGGTGCGCTGCATCTGGGTGCGCAGTGACTTCTTTAAAAAGCCTTGCCCGTTGGGACTCTCAACTGTTGGCGGTGGTTGCCGCAGCGGGCTTGCACATCAGAGCATATCATGGCGGCGTCATTGGTGGATATATCCGGGGTGCATATCGTGCGTCCCCACGGTGCCGCCAAAATCAAAGTCGGGGGCGGCGTTCCGGCAGCGAGGCGAAGAGTCGTTGGCTGCCGTCCGAAGGAAGCGCGTCCTGACCCTGTGATACGCACGACGACTCGGCTCGCCCAACTGGGCGGTGATCCGAGCGTCTTCACGTGGGAGGAGCTAAGGCCAATCTTGCGGTTCACATGTCAATGAACGCCTTGCGCAGGCCGCTGGGCAAGAAGTGCCGCTTGCCTCCACCCACTCACCAACATGAACCGCTGCCGATGCCCCCCGGCTTGCCTCAGCTCAACCACGCGTCAATAAACCGCCCACTCCCCCCGCCCGTCGCTCGCCCGGGCGCGCCGCCATAAAGCCTCCGTCCGGTCGCCGCCTCCGTCGCTCGCGCTCACCTCATCAGTCGGCAATCTCTGCGTCACCCGACGGCGCCAACCTCACCCGTCATGGAGGTGCAGGAAGAGCGACCGCCGCCCTACACCCACAACGACCCTGAGACGCTGCACTTGCCCTCGGTGCCTACTCAGGATCCGCCGCGCGTGGTGCTGCCCGGCACCTCTCCCGCTACAAATGGCGTGCACCTCCCGGACCTCAGGTCGCTTGGTCTCCCCATAGCAACACACTCGCGCAACAGCCCTAACCAGCTCGATGGTAATGGTTTCGCCAAACATGCGACCGACGTACAACAATGGCAGAGTTCAGGAATGCTCCAGGCTGCTTCCTTGCCGCGCGCGCCTGTCACCGCACCGCGCACTGCCGCTGAAATGGATGTGGGCAGTCCCATGGACACTGAGAGCATTGTGAGCATGGATGAGCAAGTCAGCAGCAGCTCTCAGAAGCCACGGAATCAGAAAGAGCTCCTTGCTGCAGAGGCTATCGTTGGTCTGGGCAATCCAGGTAGGAATTCCTCCGATATTTCACAGGGGGCCCTCGGCTGACATGTATAGATTATGTTATGTCGCCTCCCGGCAGTAGCGCAACTCTTCCATCGCCGTCCGATCAGTCTTCCGCTCAAGAGAGGGAGCCTCTTCTTTCGCTTGTGACGTCACGGCATCCTTGGATAGGTAATACTATCAACGGATCACTTTCGGCATATTCGACCACCAAGACGTACTCCCCTCGTTTTGTCCAGTCTAGCGCAGACTTTCTTGAGCGCAACTTCGCTAGCACCGTGGGCACTGTGGGCCGACGAACTGGCGTGGAAAATAGCTTGCGTCGTTACCTTGGTGAAAGAGCAAATGAGACCGAAACCGGGAGTCATAAAAGAAGGAGGCCCGATAATGACATGATGGACATTGAGCAAGGGCTCCATACTCCGCCTGTACGCGCAGCTCGGACCAGGGGAGACTCTGACATTTCGAGTGTACGCGAGGAGACTTTGCCCCCATACGACACAGAACGTTCTCCAGAATATGAGGAAAGAACAGCGAATGGCCACCGTCAGCTCGCCTTGCTGAATGGAAACCAGAAGTCGGGCAACGAAAGTTCGCAATCTTCGCACTGGTCTACACGCGTGATGATCACGACCTCTGGCCTGGGTGTCGCTCTTTCGGAGAAATCGTTGCGCAGCCTCAAATTCTGTCTAAACCTTCTGCGCGACGCGACTGCCCATATTGGCACTGCCATGCGTGCGCTCAGAATGGTGCTCGAGGATTTCGAGAAAGCTACCAATGGTTCAAGCCAATACAATGATGAGAAATGCGTGGGCTCTAGACAGCTCATGCGCGACATGGAGGAGCAGCAGCGGGAGCAGGAAAGCCGGCGCCTTGCCAACCGGATCAAAGCAATCAGCCAGGAAATTTGGGAGACTATTAAGAAGGTCTGCTCGTCTGTCTCACAATACACTGGAGGTGCTCTCCCGGAAAACGCCGGCAACATTGTGCGCCGACAACTGCTTTCTGTGCCCCAGCGTTGGCAGGCTGCAACTGCTGCCACCACGAGGAATGGTCAGGAGGGCGAGAACGGTGAGCCGGCAGAAGTTAGAGGCGCCAATCGCATGCTTGCATTTGGCAAGGAAGGCTTGGACATGATTGCGCAGGTCAGCCTGGTCGTTGAAAGCACGATCAAGAGCGCTGAGCAGTGGCTGGATAGCCTGGGACGCAAGCGTACCGATAGTGGAGAGCCTCGGGATGAAAAATCAGCCGAACTACTTCTTCCTATCACCGAGCGGCCATCGAAGAGGTAAGTAGGCAAAAAGGGAAATATCTGAAGATCCCTTCAGGACGACTACGTTCGTTCGGGAGCCCCTCACACGCAGTGTGTAAACTCAGCATTGCGCCCACAAACTTTCTTTCTACACACCAACGAGCCACGGATGCTCGTAGATACACGAACAAGACATCCGCATGCAACCGAATGGAACAACACGCGGGCACGCGCCCGCTGGCTTTTTTGTTTTCGACCTGATTTTCAGATATATGGCGCCGTGTCAGGTCCTTGCTACTGCTGCTTTCGTTAATATTTGGGAGATCGGGTTTGGGTTTGATATCCGACTGAAAGAAGTCACATCCGGCACGGACAGCACGGATGGTATGTTTCGGATGGGACTTGGATAAAACTTCTGCTTCTTTTCCTTTTGGATGTCCATTTCTCTCCAGTCAAACCTTTCTTGTCGGCTATTTCATTTTTGTGTGATCTAGGTCTTTTGCTTAAGAATTACCCCGCGACTTATTGGCCATGTATTCTCGGTTTGGGTGGGATCCTGGTAGGCTAGTTCAATGGCTGGCCCATAGCGAATGGATGCCTTGGCGGGCGACGCTTCACATGCTGGACCTGCGCAAAGTTAATTGCCAAGCTTCTGCTATCTGTGCGAGCGATGGACTGCTTTCATGTGTCAAAATGTAGTCTCATTTCCGGAATTATACCCTCTGTCTTTACTAGTTGAGTCAATCATTTCCATGCGGTCCCGTATTCATCACTGTAGTGACAGGGTCCACCGCAAACTTCCAGGTATACCACGAGTGTGTGTACTTTACTTAACGTGACTGGGTGGCAACGACTAACGTCCGACGATGGGCCGCTTGTGAGTGGCCAGATGTCGCTCACCGCCCGCATGACTCAGGCGCACATCAGACGGTGGCCGACAGGCGGAGGAGGCCACATAGCGGGGCAGACAGAGAGTCACTCGCAGTCCCTGTGCTCATAAACATTCCCGCTCCGCCTATCGCGCACCACCACTTGCCCGCTCCTCTCGTTCACGCCCCTTCAATCGCACTGCCGCAGCCTGCACACCATGCTCGACATTCAGGACTTCATAAAGGAGCGCGGCGGCGACCCTGAGAAGATCAGGGAGTCGC
Source organism: Diplodia seriata (assembly GCF_021436955.1). Classification (NCBI taxonomy): domain Eukaryota; kingdom Fungi; phylum Ascomycota; class Dothideomycetes; order Botryosphaeriales; family Botryosphaeriaceae; genus Diplodia; species Diplodia seriata. Next base: position 2,101,492 of record NW_027117313.1, on the reverse strand, counting down.
AGCGCAAGCGCAACGCCCCGGTCGAGATCGTCGACGAAATCATTGCCATGTTCGAGGACCACAGGAAAAGTCAGGCGACCCTGTGCAAGTCTCGCGCCGAAACCTCGCTAACATTTTGCCCGTCTTTGCAGCCCAGTACGAGGCCACCCAGATCAGCTCCCAGATCAACGCGACCCAGAAGGAGATCGGCCTGAAGAAGAAGAACAAGGAAAACGCGGACGACCTGCTGAAGCAGAAGGAGGACCTCACCAACAAAAAGAAGGCGCAGGAGGACCTGGCCGCCGAGAAGCTCAAGGCGCTCAGCGGTGCGTAATTTTCTGTGGCCGTTTGCGCCCAGTCTCGCCCGTGGCGGCGCAGCGGCGTTGTCTGGAAAATTGCGAGGCTGATATACGAGGTGTGCAACAGTGAAGGTGAAGACTATCGGCAACTATGTGCACCCCTCTGTGCCGGTCAGCGATAACGAGGACAACAACGAGGAAATCAGGACGTGGGTTCCGGAGGGCGTGACGGTCGAGAAGAAGGATTGTCTTTCCCACCACGAGGTCCTGTACCGTCTGGGCGGCTACGACCCCGAGCGCGGTGTCAAGGTTGTTGGCCACCGTGGTTACTGCCTGACTGGAATGGGTCTCTTCCTCAACTGTAGGTCACTTCGCCCAGTGAGTTTGCGCGCAGATTGCTGACCAGGTGTACGCAGTGGCCATTGTCAACTATGGCCTCGAGTTCCTCTACAACAAGGGCTACCAGCCCAACATGCCGCCGTTCATGATGCTGCGGGAACAGATGGCCAAGACCGCCCAGCTCGAGCAGTTCGACGAGGAGCTGTACAAGGTCACCGAGGACGAAAATAACAAGGACACCGACAAGTACCTTATCGCAACCTCGGAGCAGCCGCTGTCCGCCCTCCACTCCGAGGAGTGGCTCAAGCCCGCCGATCTTCCCATCAAATACGCTGGTTACTCCACCTGCTTCCGCAAGGAGGCCGGTTCCCACGGCAGGGATGCGTGGGGTATCTTCCGCGTCCACCAGTTCGAGAAGATCGAACAGTTCCTCATCACCAAGCCCGACGAGTCGTGGGCCGCCTTCGAGGACATGATCGGCACGGCTGAGGAGTTCTACCAGTCGCTGAAGCTGCCCTACCACGTCGTTGCCATCGTCTCGGGCGCGCTGAACAACGCTGCCGCCAAGAAGTTCGATCTCGAGGCCTGGTTCCCCTTCCAGGGCGAGTACAAGGAGCTCGTTTCTTGCTCCAACTGCACCGACTACCAAACCCGCGAGCTGGAGATCCGGTACGGCACGAAGAAGCAGACCGCTACCCGGAAGGAATACGTGCACGCCTTGGTAAGTGCTCACCCTGCCTATTGAAAACTGCCAACCTTTTGACCAAAACGCTTCTTAGAACTGCACCCTCGCCGCTACTGAGCGTGCCCTCTGCTGTATCCTCGAGAACTACCAGACCCCCGACGGCTTCAATGTCCCGGAGGTCCTCCGCAAGTACATCCCCGGCCAGCCCGAGTTCTTGCCCTTTGTCAGGGAGCTGCCCAAGGACACCACCTCGGCCAAGGCTGCTGGAAAGGCTTCGGGGCCCAAGCCCAAGGTCCCCGCTCCCGGCGATGTTGCGGACAAGGTTAAGGACCTGAAGGTTTAGAAGATTTTTAGAAGAAATGTTGCTGTTTGTTGTCAAGTGTGGTGTTACCTTTTTTTATTCTTTTTTTTTTCTTGCTGGTAAAGTAAAAAAAGCATTGTAGAGCATTTTGCGAGAGCTCTCACTGTTTCACTTCTGAAGCATCGACGTCTAGATGATCGAAAGAGGGAATGAAATTATTGCAAGTTAACGGAACGGACCTTGAAACCCCCGTGTCCTGAAGAGAATCAAACAGTGCGAGCCCGAGCGACATGTTACCAGTACCGAGCTGAGGTCCCGCCAGAGTATTGCCGGTTGAAAGAGAATCCGGCCGGAACCGAGAATTTCCAACGACTGCGTATCCGGCAGCATCCTCGATATCTTCCTTTGGGAGAGGCTGTGTGTAGATCGGAATGAGCCTTGGGGGGCGGAGGTAAAGCTTCATCTTTAGCACGAAATAAAGTGCTTTACCTGGATCGACTGTATCGATATTCCACACCCTTGGTTTTCCGTTCTGATCAAGTTCTTCTAGTGCAACATCAAAACCAAGGTGTCGGCGTCCATCTATCCCAAAATAGATACTTCTTCTTTGCCAGCAGGATCTTAGCTCGTAGGTGGTCTTGCTCGTCTGTTGGATTTTGTACCTTGAATTCGTCTCCATCAACGATCTTGCTGGCATAGCAGAATGTGATGACGTCGATGATGTTCTGAATCACCCGAGGGGTTCGGTATGCCACTGCAGGTCGGACGAAAATGAGAGACAAACAATACACAGTGGAAACACCCAGAGAGTTGTAGATGTAAAGGGGACAACATTTACATTGCTCTCCTACATTCAGTTCGCTACGATGCTTCAGGTTGGGCGGAGTGGGTGCTGTATACAGGAACTTTGTAGTCTTTGCTGGTGAGGAGGGAGGCGGTGCATGTGGCTGGGTGGCGGTGCGTGAAGGAAGCAGGGGAGCTCTGAAGCTTGGCCCCTGGGGCGAGCTGTGCCAGGCACCACGTGCAGCTCCCTCATGACATCCATCGACCGCAACCGCACGCCATCAACACCTCCTCCATCCCTTTACCCTTGTCGTCACTATTAGAAGCTGGAGACCCGCAACCTCCATCCCTTCACTACTTTTCTTTGAACCCCCGTCCCCATTATGACCAAGAATCCCCCCACTCTCCGCCAGAAGCAGCCCCAGTTTCCGTCCAGTCACAGCATGCAGCCTCCCGCCGCCTCCACCACCAGCTCCTGGGAGCCCGCTGAGCATCGCGCTTGGCCCGCCAATGGCGCCTTCCTCGAGCCCACCCAGGGCGACACGCTGTTCGGCTCCTCCCTGTTCTCCGGCAACGTCGCCCCGGCCGTGCCGCCCAAGGTGCCCGAGACGCCTCGTCCCGCTGTCGCTACCCCCAAGCACCAGACCGCCAGCGCGCGTCGCCAGCTGAAGCCCGAGGACTACACCAAGCCCTTCTGCGACTTCCTGACGGAGAACCCGACCGTCTTCCACGCCGTCGAAGCTGTGGCCCAGGACCTGAAGGCGCAGGGGTACAAGAAGCTGTCGGAGCGTGACGTGTGGAAGCTGGACGCTGGCGGCAAGTACTTCGTCGAGCGCAACGGCTCGTCGCTGATCGCCTTTGCCGTCGGCGAGGCTTACGAGCCCGGCAACGGTGCCGCTATCCTGGCCGGCCACATCGATGCCCTGACGGCCAAGCTCAAGCCCATCCCCAAGCTCCGCACCAAGGCCGGCTACGAGCAGCTGGGCGTGGCGCCTTATGCCGGTGCGCTGAACAGCACGTGGTGGGATAGGGATCTTGGCATTGGTGGAAGGGTGCTGGTGAAGGAGGAGAGCGGGAAGATTGCGAGCAAGCTGGTGAAGCTGGATTGGCCGAGTGAGTTACCTTGTGGGGACCGAACATACAAGAACCGAGTACTGATGTGATGTGCAGTTGCCCGCATCCCCACCCTCGCCCCGCACTTTGGCGCAGCGGCGCAGGGCCCCTTTAACAAGGAGACGCAGATGGTACCCATCATCGGCCTGGACAACAGCGACATCCTCGGCCAGCAGAAGAACGAGGACGACGCCGAGTTCAAGCCAGCGCTGTTGGGCGGCGAGGGCACCTTCACGTCGACACAGCCGGAGCGCCTGGTCAAGGTTATTGCCAAGGAGCTCGGCATCACCGACTATAGCACCATCGTCAACTGGGAGCTCGAGCTTTTCGATACGCAGCCCGCCCAGGTCGGCGGCATTGACAAGGAGTTCATCTTCGCCGGCCGCGTCGACGATAAGCTGTGCTCGTGGGCCGCCGTCCAGGCCCTGCTGAACAGCAGCTCCGCCGAAACGTCCGCCACCGATACGTCGTCGTCGTCCATCCTCAAGGTCGTCGGCCTCTTCGACGACGAGGAGATCGGCAGCCTGCTGCGCCAGGGCGCGCGCGGCAACTTCCTGCCGTCGGTCATCAACCGCGTCGTCGACAGCTTCGCCGGCTTCCCCACGCCGACGCTACTCTCGCAGACCTTCGCCAACTCCTTCATCGTCTCGTCCGATGTCATCCACGCCGTCAACCCCAACTTCCTCAACGCCTACCTCGAGAACCACTCGCCGCGCCTCAACGTCGGCCTCGTCGTCAGCGCCGACTCCAACGGCCACATGACGACCGACGCCGTCAGCACCGCCCTCCTGCAGCGCGTCGCCGACAAGGCCGGCCAGCGCCTGCAGGTCTTCCAGATCCGCAACGACTCGCGCTCCGGCGGCACCGTCGGCCCCATGATGAGCGCCGCCACGGGCATCCGCGCCATCGATGCCGGCATCCCCCAGCTGAGCATGCACAGCATCCGCGCCACCACCGGCAGCCTCGATCCCGGCCTCGGCGTGGCCATCTTCCAGGGCTTCTTGGACCACTATGAGGCCGTTGATCAGGAGTTTAGGGATACTGTTTGAGTGGAAAACTCGTGGGAGCGACGTCTCGTCTTTCTTGGACTAATGGTGGAAGAAGAGTGTTGGGTATGAATGTGATGGGTTGATGAATTGAGAAAGGGGGGATGGACTTCCCTCCTTGCATCTAGGGGCGACGATAACGGTTTACGTACTAGACTGTCGAAGGCCAGGATTAGACTAGTGTAGAAGTATATATATATATATGTATCAAAACCAGAATTATTGACTGGATCTGAAGGCCTGTTCATTGTCGCTTTCCCCGGTGGGTGATGACTGCGAAACGTCCAGGGCAGAAGACGCGGCCATAGTAGCTGTAGGGACTTGTAGCTAGGTGGGTAGTAGAAGCGGATGTCTAGACGTAGATGTGGGTGTTCAAACCGTGTATATGCACCCAGACATCGGATCTGGCTACATATCGACGTAAGCAGGATGCAATATCTTCTTGGGCTGAATTCCTTCCGGACTCGCTGTACTACCAGCGAGTAACTTAACTTAGGGTCAAATTACAAGGACAATCGCCTACTTCGGAGGTACTGCTGCATTGCTGCATGAGGCGTGAGTGTCTCTTTCTCTACATCATTCGTTTCTTCATCATAGTGCATCCTCAAAGCTTCTGCCCTCCTCTCTCTCTAAAAATATACGCGCACATTCACGATGCATGACGAGAGAGATAAGTTCAAAGTGAAATTTTCCCTTCGTATCCGCTAAGTAGGAGTCTGTACTACGAACGAGGGTGTGACAATATGTAGTGACGAGATATAAGAGTTGAGAGATAGTCACAACAGAGAGACAAGGAAAAAATGATCGGAGAGAAAAACTAACGATGATGGGGGAGAGTGGTATAGCCCTGTGCCGTCGCGCCTGTCGAGATCCAACCAAAAAGAAAATACACCTTGAGCGCCTTCGGTCGAAGAAAATGAAAATGAAGGACGTATTCGTACGTTTCTTTAACTCGACCAGAACCACCCGCCCTTGTTCTTGTTGTTGTCACCGCCCTCCTGTGACATCGGGTCGCCGCGCGACGTGTTGACCGTCTCGGACGACTCCTCGCGGCCGTCGGCGAAGCGCTTCTTTAGGGTGACCTTCGTCGTGACGGTGCCGTCAGCGGCGACGTTGCGCTCGGTCGTGGTGATGGTGGAGAGGATGGGGGAGGAGGCGACGTCGATGCTGTTCTTCCCGTTGCTGCTGGACGGTGCTGGCGCTGCAGGGGGTTGTCTACTACCGCTACCACTGCCGCTGCCATGGTGGTGCGAGGAGTCGCCAAGGAAGCGCTCGTACATGTCCAGCTCCGTCTTCGGGTCGGCCGTGTGCGTTCCCAGGAAGCGTTCGTACATGTGGTCATCGGGGGCCGCTTGATCTCTCCTGTCCTCGTTCGCGTGGCCGAAGGGAGGAGGAGAGGCGCCATCTTCAATCTGCGCTTGCTGCGGGTGGGCAGTCGCGTGTTGCTGATTCTCCGGTACGTACCATTCGCCGCCTTCCTCGACGTTTCGGAAGAAATCCTGCGTTCTGGGACTGCGAGAGTAGACGTTGGAGAGAAGCCGATAGCTACGCGGCCAAATAGCACGACTCCAGTCATTCTTCACGTCCCCCTTACCCATACATCCGCGTTCGGCGCACATTAGGTCTTCGAATGCGTCAGCATACCGGGGCGTACCATCAACACCGTTCTTGATCGCCTCGGCTTCGAGGACGGCGGGGGAGTACGGGTGCTGGAGTAGCCAGCGCGTCCTCGGGTTGGAGTAATCCAGGAAATACGACAGCGGATGGCCCCAGCCACGTGCCATGGGGAAGCTACTGAAAGGGTGGTCTTGAGGTTGGGAAGCCGTTTGAAGGCCGTCCAAAATCTGCAGGATCTGGCTGCCCTCACGTGCCTCGTTGGAGACGCGCAGATGAGTCCATGGACCGCGACCGCGGGCGAGGCCGGAGAAGCTGTCCCGCACGGTGAAGAACTCGTCTTCTAGCCGCCTGATCCGGTCTTCCATGTCATGCCTCATATCAGAGGTGCCACTGCCGTCCCCAAGTCCGATCCAATCCAGCAGGCTCTGGCCTCTGGCTGCCTGCTGAGGATCGTCCTTGGTGCCGTGGTCGTCCTCCACGCCAAACCAACCCTTGAGCAGCTCAGACATCTCGTGCAGTTCCTTTTCCGCATTCTTCCTAGCCTCCTCGAAATTGCGATCGAGCTCGTCCCTGTCGTTGGCCCCTTCGCTAGACTTGGATTTTTCGAAATCATTCTTCGGTGGCCATGACCATGACCCGCTCCAGTGCCACGTCTTACCGCCGTCCTTATCTTCGACAACCTCCGGCTTGACTTGCTGGCCATCCGGCCGCCAGATCTTGACCCAGCTCGACATGTCGTCATCCTTTTTCTCTTTCTCGTCGTGGCCATCACGGTCCTTGTCGTTGCTGGACCACCGCTTCACCCAGACCTCTTGCCTGCCGCTACCGGAAACTTGTGCACCGCTGTCGCTGTCGCCGTTTTGGCGGGCTGCGTGCCAGCGCTCGTGCTCTTTGGAGAGGGTGGCAGGGAGACCCATGACGGTATTCATGAGCGAGGATATCTGATCGTCGGCATAACGGCGGAAAGATATGAAAGGGTTCGAGTTGTTGGCGTTGGCGTTGGCGTCGTCGCGATCGACGGCGGGGTGTTTTGCGGCATCGTTATGGATGGCGTTGTTGCCGTCTTTGCGGTCGTCCATCATGATCGCATGCTACGGATGATATTCGGTTTGAGAGGAATACTTGTAAGGCCGTGAGTTCTGGAGAGACAGAACTTGCGTAGAGTGAGGTGACCGTCAGTTGGTGCCGGGTGTTGGTGGCAGGCGGGGAGCTTAAGCAAGGTTCGCGGAAATGGTCGAGCTTCCGAGAACGACGGTGGCGAAGAAAGTCGTTGCCGGCGATCACCCTGATGTTGCTCAGCGACACGCTTCGAGAGCATTTGCAAGAATACTCCTCGAAGCAGTGCACATTTCAACATATACCACCTCCGCTCGAGCCTTTGGGAAGACAGTCCCGCAAGTATAGCAATGTCGATGAAAGTGGCGTGGCGCAAGAACGGACGCGGCTTGAGTGTCACGTGGGTGCGTGTCTTCGTTCCGCGGCCAAGACGCGAGACTGAGGCTGCCTTGAACAAAACGCCTTGCGCCAACACAGCAACGCCGCGATGCCTGCCCTGCTCCTCTAATTCTGTTGAGAGATGACCTCGACCGTCCGATATGGGCTGAAGCTAGCGCTCAGGCCCTCTTTCCTGCCTAGATCGCTGCACCACCTTCCACGCCGACCGCCGTCTGCCTCTGCCATCCGTTGTGCATACCGCCCTCACCCCGCCCTTCGCACATTTGCTTCGGCGCCGAGTCCTGAGCACAACTACCATAAGGAAACTGCTGCCGAGGAGATGGATATCGCGTCTGAGAGCCAGGACACTGTATCTTCGCAAACCAGCATCTATGCTGAACCCGAGCCTGTCCCGCCACACCGTCCGCCGGCAGCGCTGAAGCCTGGCGATTCTTTCGGCTCGGACTTCTATGGAGATTTAAACGACTTTTCACTAGAGTCGCCAGAACACGACGAGAAGAATAAGCCTGCAGAGGCCGGCGCTCTGCAGAATGAAGCGAGAGACGAACAGACTGCTTTGGATAAGGAAGAGCTGGAACCGCCTTTCGAATTGACTTTCAAAAGGAAACCTCTGCCGCCACCGGTAGCTCCGACTGAAATCCCCAAGGAAATTCCTCCAAGCCTCTGGTCGCACCTGTTGTACCAAGGACCGGATGGGAACGAGGTTGACGTCCACTACTGCCGCACTTTCGAGGAGTCGGAGTCGGTCGCTCAACATTTCCTCAACGAGCCTGTGGTAGGTCTGGACATGGAGTGGTCTCCATACGCTCCTGATGACAGCATCAAACACAATGCTTCTGTCCTCCAGCTAGCATGCCAGGATCGGATTGCCATCTTTCACCTTTCCCAACACCAAGGCGCCACCCCCGACGAGATTATGCCACCATCTCTCAAAACGATTATCGAATCCGACAAGATTCTCAAAGCTGGTGTAAGCATCAACAGGGCGGACGGATCTAGGCTTCGAAAATACTTCAAGCTTGAGCCCCAGGGCATGTTTGAACTGAGTCATCTGTACCATCTCATCGCGAACAAGCGGACGGCTGGCGGATACATTCGCAGATCTCTCAAGGGACTTAATGACCAAGTCGAAGAAAAACTCGGCATTCCTCTCGACAAGGGCAGTGTCCGGACGAGTGAATGGTCCAAACCGCTCAACCAAAGCCAGATCAATTACGCAGCTACGGATGCCTATGCTGGCTTTATGCTTTTTCACGTCATGAACGAAGAGAGAAAGCTAATGAAGCCAACTCCTCCGCTCCCCGAATTTGCGGAGCGTGACTTGCCAATCGTGTGCGCACCGGCAGAGAAGGGAGCGGATGCGGAAGACCCTTCGGACGATTCAATGGAGACAGAGCCAACTGTTCGCAAGGGCCGAGTAGAAGATGAGCTTGACGGTCCATCTCTCGCTTTGTTCAAGGCTCTATGTTCGAAGCGGAAGGAGGTGGCGGCCGCAAAAGGAATTCTGAGGGTTTACCATCTTGCCTCGAACCAAGCCTTGGCGCGGGTGGCAATTGCTCAACCACGGACGGTGGATGCGCTCAGACAAATAAAGGGTATGGGAGATGTGACACTTCGCCAGTTCGGAGCTGAGTGCATGTACATTGTCGAGCGTTTCCTTCAAGATGGCACAGCTTTTGTAAAGCGAGCTGACGACGTTCCCGACGATGTAATCATTGACGACCCTATCACGTCCGTTGCCCCTCGTAAGAAACAAAGCTCGAGGGATGCGCCTGACCTCGACGATTCCGGTCAGCTTCTGTACGAAGCTCTTTGCACCAAGCGCAAGGAAATTGCCGCGGAGAGAAGGATCGCCAGCTGGCAGCTCTACAGGATCGCCAATAACGGCGTTCTCAAGAAAATTGCGAGCCAACGTCCCACGACGCTCGACGAACTCCGCGGGATTGAAGGGATTGGTGATTACTCCGCACGGCAATTTGGACATCATTGGCTGTCTATTGTCAAGAACTTCTCCTCTGCCATGCCGGAAAAGCCCGTCTCCGAGAACGAGCTATCTGATGACAACGACTCAGAAGTGGCGATGTCTGAGGATGAAATCCTGGAAATTACCGCAGACAATCTTCCTCCTGGAGCCGAGGGCTGCTTGAAGGGCCAGCGTATTGTCTTTACCGGTATCTTGGACATGCTAGGACGCACAGGAGCACAGGATCTCGCCGAGAAGTGTGGCGCGCGAGTCTTGGAGAAGCCAGATGCTGCGACCAGTCTGATTGTGACTGGAAGAGACGTCTCGGAGAACAAGCTGCAATACATCACAGAGTATGGATTCGAGACTGTTTCCGAGGAAGGATTTCTCGCGTTGGTCCTCCACAAAGCAAGGGAAGCTCACGCCGCCGCCACCCAGCAAAGAGCCCAGAAGCCTCTCGCAGGTCTCGCAACCTTGGTCGCCGCCCAAGGGCATGAAGAAGTTGATCCATCGGATCGACCCTTTCATAATGCTCTCAGAGCTTTCCGTACACAACTCGCGGCCATTAGCAAGCTGCCAGCTGAAAGCATCTGCTCGGACGCCGACATCCGTGCCATTGCTGTAGCGAAACCGCCTAGACGGGCCAATCTCCTTCGTCTGCCTGGTGGTAAGGGCTTGGATGTAGTTTCGCAGCAATGCAATAAGAGCGTCGACGACTTCCTTGTGAAGTACAACAGGAGTGAGTCCGCATCAAAAAAGCGGAAGTTTTAAACTTGGTTGATATTCTCGGATTGGACGGATTGAGATTATGCGCGATGGAAGGCATCGTGTACCAGATACCCAGGGTTTTTGTTTGATAGGCTTTCTGGGACTTCAAGGAGTCGGGTGGCAGAGAATGCAAGGCGGGGCATACCAAATAAAGGGCATATAATTGGTCCTTGAGGCGATTGCCAGGACGTGGATTTTCTGAGCATTAGGCGAAATTGAAGGGGATTGGAGTGTTCCTAGCATGGTTCTCCTTTTTTTCAACGATTCTAGGTTCTCCCCTCTGCAACATTGATATGTTCCGCCCACCAGTGCAGTCCTCGTCCATGGGCACGGTGCTGAGCGGTGAGACACGGCAGAACTTTTATCGACTGACTGAATCGGAGCTTCCCGCGACAACTCCCGGCCGCCGAACGCCAGCAAGCCCAGACATCACTCGCTGCCATTGCGCCTTACAACAACTCTCTCGCAATGAGTTTCACAGCAAGAAGCTGGCGCACCGCCTTGCGGCAGGCCAGCCGCCGCCCGTTCTCGAGCAGCACCGTCTCCCGGCGCCACAGTACGTCGTGCAACCTCTACAACCTTTTTTTTTCTTCACCTCTACAGCTTCTTCCGTCCACTCCAATGCCCCGTCGCTTTGAATTCGGAACAAAAGGGGATAAGATGGCTAACCTGCTTTGAATTCGCAAAATAAACAGCCCTCCCGACCTTCGAGCCGTCATCCAACGAAGAGCTCGACGCGCTGCTCGACCAGGCGCGGCGACGCATCATGGTGCCGTCGCACCTCAACTCGGAGCAGGAGGTGCTGGTGTACCGCGAGCAGCACCGCGCACGGCTGTCGCCGGATGCCCCGGAGCCAATGTGGAGCACGGTGGCCGGCGTCGACGTCGCGCTCGAGCACATCGACCGCCACAGCGACATTCCCTCACGGTGGCACGTCTTCTCCAACGCGCTGCGTCTCGCCGAGACACCCGCGGACTGGGAGAACGTGGGCCGCCTGATCGAGGGCCTGGCGGATGCCGGCGTGCCCATGAAGCAGGAATGGGTGCAGAAGTTCGTGCGCGAGGCGGCGAACAAGGGCATGATGCACGTCGTCTTGCGGGCGCTGCAGCGCGCGGAGCGGACGGACATGCGGCTGACGAGCAAGGTGACCGTATCGCGCGTCATGTGGGCGGTGCGTGGCATCGCGGCGAACAACGGCTGGGGAGAGATAGAGACGGACAGGGCGCTGCGGTACGCGCAGCAGGTCGTGGAGCTGATGGAGTCGGAGGAGCATGTTGGCGGTCCGAAGAGGCGGGTGCCGCAGTTGGGCGACTTGCGCACCCTACCGTTCGTCATTGCGACCCCATTGGAGCTGGCGGCTGCACGGGCGCTGAGGTATACGGAGGGCGTTGATAAAGATGGCATGGTGAAGCTCTACGCGGAGAGGCTATGCGCCAATTTGAAGAGTTTTGGCTTGCAGGTACGAAGCTTTTTCTCCTCGCTCTCCGCTGTGCTTCAAGATTGTCCTGGTAGTCTTTTCGCAAGCGCGGGATACTGACAATGCATAGGAATCCGTTCCCAAAAAGGGAGAATCCACAACCACGAACGGTGCCGCTGCCACGAAGAATCCTCAAAAGTCGTCCGATCGCTTTGGGCGCTTCCTTGAAGGGGCCGAGAAGCTGCGCCGCCTGGTTTCCGTATGGCACGGCCTGGTTCTGGCCCAACGTGTGCTGCAACCCCAGAAAGGCATGCCGCTTGCCGATATCGCGACGTACCGACTGCTGCAGGAGCTGCGCGAGAACATTGAGGCGTCGATCAAGGTCATGCAGGCGAATCTGCAGGCAGGCCAGAGTATCGAGAAGCATGCCGATTACCAAGAGTGGCAGCGGACGAAGGCTGAGAAGTTGTAATATGCATGCAGAAGCCTGGGCTAGTAGCATGAATGAAAAATAAGATGAGAAGTAAAGAATTGTCTAATTCATATTGTAAGATTCCTTACGATAAACGTGTATGTGCAGGAGCATCGCATCTCTCCAACAATTAGGCCATTCAGGATGCGAAGCTTTTGTCATTGATGATGTATCTTCAACTAGCCACTTCCAATTCCACACCGTCACATGTTTGCCAGGACGAATAACAAGGTAGAAGTATGGTTTGAGCCAGAGTATATAGACATTGAAGCAATCATGTCACAACTCTTGGGAGGTCGTTAACCGTCGTCGGACACTGCAGGAGCGTGAACGCACATGGAATAGAAAGCTTATCGATAATACCTTCGGAAAGTAAGGAAAAAGAGAATCCAAGACAATCTTCCTCTCCCGCTTCCGCCCGGAGCGGAGCGGGAATCTCCGGGACGAAAGCCCGGACGGACCCTGGCAGCGCGGCGCGTCACCGAAGCCCCAAAAGTTCTCCGGCTTCGCCGCCGTCGCAACAATCGCAAGCTTTCCCGGGCGCTTCGCATCCACCACTACCGCCGCCACCTTGCCCGTCCACCGACCGCCCCACTACGACAATGAGCTTCCCAGGCATGATGCCGGGCGGTAGCCCCATGGGCGCCAGTATGCCTGGCCAGAACCCCCAGGGCATGAGCGAGCAAGAGCAGGCTATGGTCAAGGCTGTGTGTATACCCTCATAACCCTGTTCATCTTCAAGGAGCACAGTTCATATGCCTTTTGCTGTGGACTAAAGTGTGCTGCGCTTCTTCGCGCTTCTTCGCAATCGGTGAAGATCATTGCTGACATGCGCTTTTGCCTGCTTTCCAGATGCAAGCAGGCATGGAGTCCTGCGCGACCAAGCTCGTCATGTCCGGTGTCGCGGGCGCCGGTATGGGTGCCGTCTTCGGCCTCTTCATGTCCAGCGTACGTCCCTTCTGCCCCGTCCCGTAACCTCTGCGGGGCCTCTCCGACCTCCAATGCCTTGAAACCCACCCTCTCCACCTCATACGACCCGACGGGAGCAGCGCGCGCCACCAAACAAAACAAAACAACTGACATGGCGAAACACTCCTCCTCCCACAGATGCGCTACGACACCTCCCTCACGCCGCAAGGGGCCGAGATCGCCAAGCTGCCGCTGCGGCAGCAGCTGCGCCAGGGCTTCAAGGAGATGGGCCGGGCGTCGTACAGCTCGGGCAAGAACTTCGGCCTCATCGGCGCCGTCTTCTCGGGCACCGAGTGCGCCATCGAAGGGCTGCGCGCCAAGAACGACCTCATGAACGGCGTCGCGGCCGGCTGCATCACCGGCGGCGCCCTCGCCGCGAAGGCCGGCCCCCAGGCCACCGCCGTCGGCTGCGCCGGCTTCGCCGCCTTCTCCGCCGCCATCGACTACTACATGAAGCTGCCGCCGGACGAGACGAGGAATCCGGTCATGTGAGCGCGCGCGCGTGTGTGTACGTGTGTGTGTGCGGAATGAGAAGAAGCAGTGGAGCGAAGGGAATAGCGTTCTTGGAGCTGAAGAATCGGGATCTGATGGAAATTTTTGGAGGGCATGAGGTTCCCTGGGAATATATATGCGTGAGCATTTGCTAGAAGGGGTGGTACAGGACTCTTTTCTCCGTAAAGGAAGAACAAAGGCGTTCCGGCAGCATTGGGAAAGATACGGCATATGGCGTTCACGAAAGATGGAAAAGAGATGATTTTTGATGAGTAAAGACGGGTTGTACTAGTATGGGACCACAATCGACTCTCCGTTATTTCATCCTGTTCTCTCATGCAGAATTATGCTGAAAATGGGTGCCGCGGCTGAGAGTTAGAGCATAACATTGTGAGAGTACAGGCAAGGTGGTAGACAAATCATTGTCTCGAAAGCTCTGAATTGTTGAATACGGACTAAAATGCCCGATAGCCGTTTCCAAGCAGTCTGTGTATGATTTGCACATGATTTCGTGACCATGGCTAGCATTGACCTGAGGATGTTGAGGGCGACGCCATCCAATCCTCCAGCTTGAGCGTTGAGTGACTTGCATAAAAGGAGATTGATATAGCTGGCAATCAAGCAACCTCACTTGTCTAGTGGTAGACCAGCCTAGTCCCCAGCAATATTTCGTCATTCCATTTCAGGAGTGCGAGATCAAGTGGCTGCTTGTGATCCACCACTTGATTGAGTTAATCGCCATAGCCCGGCGCAAGGCAAACCTCCACCTCTCTTCAGCCCCTCATTCTGTTGGCGACCCATCTCCTGAGGACAAATTCCCTCACCTTGTACCTGCCCAAGTATTCCCCGATGTCCTTGACCGGTCCCTCAATCGGCGGCGGCACCTCCACATACACCAGCACCAATGTCTTCAACACCTGACTCTGCACGCGGTTCACGCAATGCAGCCACCACCACGGATTCGACTCTTTCTTCTCCTGGTCCTTCCAGTACGGATCACTGTAAGACGGCACAATGTGAACCGCGAACTCTGCGTGGGAGAAGACAGGACCGCGGTTGTAGATCATGTAATCAACGGAGAATTTGACGCCGTCACGAACGACCCAGCCGCGGCTGCGGAAATGGTGGTAGACGACGTACTTGAGGAGGAAAGGGTCGTCGGGCCTGACCTGAAGGGCGGACGATGGCGGGAAGTACGAGAGTGAGCGACAGAGTTGGAACAGCTGCAGAGGCTCGACCGTCTTCTTTGTACGGGCCGCAACGACTTCGAGCACGCCGAGTCCGTACGTCAGGAAGAAGGCCTCCTCGAGAGAGAGTTGGAGATGTTCTTCGTTCTGGATGGGTTCGTCCAAAGCAAGTTCTTTCGATACATTTGCAGACTTTTCGGACTTCTCCGCCGACTGAAGATTGTCTGGGCCGTTGTCCAGGACGGAAGCTCCGCTGGCCAATGTTGCAGTCGCAGAGTTTTCCGAGACAGTAGACTCCAAAGTAGCCTCGTCCGCCAGCTTCCCCTCCTTCCTCAACTGCTCCTCAAGAGCTTCGCGCTCCTTTCGGGCACGTTCGTTCTTCATTTCTCTCCTCTCCTGTCTGCGTTTGTTTGTGTAGTCCTCTGCCTTGATCTGGCCAGACTCGACACCGCGCCGATGCTTCTCACGGTCAAGCCATGTAGGCTCGCTTCGGCTCAAGCTACCCTTCCCAAAGAAGCCCTGCTCCCATAGCGCACGCACACTCGCAGGGTCTGTGACATGGACGGACCTAGTCTCATACGAGAGATAGGCGACATGACGCTTCGACGGATGGGATGCCGGCGGTTTGAAGTATTGCGAGCAGATGAGATAGGCAATGCGCAGCAAGGACAGAGGGTTGTGTGGAACGAAGGCTGGTAGAGGATATGTCACGACTGGAAGAGGCTGGGCATGAAGCTTTGCATAGTTGGGCTTTCTCGGGCGCTGCGAAGCCGGCTTTGAATTGACCTTGGGTTCCTTGTGCGGCGCGCCCATGCCGTTTGCTGCTGATTCTACGTTGCCATCTTCACGCTCTGCAGCAGGCTGCAGCGGAACTGAGCTTCCGGACGAGTCGGCCATAGTGCTGGTACGAATACTGCCAATCTTTGCAACAGATGTTAGCAAAAGCTCCAACAAAATGAGTGGTGAAATGTGTGGGTTGAAGCCAATGTGATCAGATACCGTTGTAGTCTATGAAATCGAGACCACCATCGAGAGCGACGAAAGTCAGTGTCGCTCCCATTGTGGGAAATGAAATCTTGGTGTCATCATATAGAGGGCAGGAGTGCAGGTGACGAAGGAAAGGTGGGCTGACTCACCGAGATGGTAGGATTACGCAAGACGACGCTAGGTGTCCATCAGGAAATGCCTGGCGACTTACGGATGCCGGCGGGTAGAGCCTTGTGGCAGAAGGGTGAATGTGGTTGCGACAATGGTGTCGGGGCTGCAAGTAGCTTACATGGTTGCAGTGATGAGATGACTGAGATCGAGGAAATTTGCGGGAAAAAAAGGTTGAGGGTCCGCCGCCTAGCGCCAAGCTAAACTCTTTCCAGCCAAGACGCCATCCGTCATCGTTCACTCACGCTGTGAACATTATTGCACCTCGTTTGGTTCTTGACTGAACTGACCTGCGCGCCGTAAGTACTTATTCCTTGTCTGGCTCTGAGTCAATCTTTACGATCGCTACACTTCTTGCGGCAACCTCAGTGGCAAATTCTACAACCCTGTGTCGTCATCGCTTTGGAGCTTCGCCGCATTTCTTCTCTTCCAATCCAATTGCATGAAAAGTGCTTACACCTGAGCTTGATCCAGGGTTGTGCGTGGACACGCATCAGCTAGCACTGTAACGGCCACGGAGAAGCTCTTATACAGACGCGCATGTGCTGTTAAAGTGCTGATGAAGCGTCCGACTAAGAGCCTCCAGTCCTCCATAACGTTGCATTAGCAGGCAGACCGACCTCTCTTCGTCTCTGGTGTTCGCATTACACAACATTTATCCGCTCTTGGCAAACAAAGCCACCTAGAAATCTCAGACTCGGCTTCTAACTCCATTTGCACCAGTTGCTCACCGCTGCAAAATCCCATTACGTCGCAAGAGCCTAGACATTATGTCCCTGGTTCGGCTCTCAGCCCGGGCAGCAGCCCGCACAGGAAGCCTGCGTACACCTGCACGGACGTTGAGCATATCAGCGCCGCTTTATGCTTCCAGTTCAAGAAAGCCACGGGCGACTCATCAGTCGCCCCGAGGCGCCTTCCGGTCCCCACGGAAAACTCCCGCTCAAACACCGGCTGGACGTGCTGCTGCGGTCCCTGGCGAAAACAATTCGAACCCGACTCCAGATCAGCCACAACAGCCGCCAGAGGAAACCCAGAATGCACCATCAAGAGTTGAAGCTGTATCGGCAGCTCTCCGCGAGAGTGCTGCAGCTTCAGACAGCAACCTACTAGCACCTGTCAACATTCCCGATGATCCTCACAGCGTCCTCAAGTCCGATCACCCGGCAATGTCAATATTAGCCAATTCCACCATCGTCGTTCAAAGACAATTGGAAATGATGAACGTCCTCATGGGCTTCGAGCAAGCTAATAGATACGTCATCATGGATGGTCAAGGTAACCATATCGGATACCTGGCTGAACAAGAAAACGGATTTGGGGGCACAATGGCGAGGCAAATGTTCAAGACCCACAGAAGCTTCACCACACACGTCTTTGACAAAAATGAGCGAGAAGTTCTAAGGGTAGGCCTTGCATTACACCAATTTCAAATGTCAGGCTGACATCTGTAGTTTCACCGACCTTTCAGTTGGATCAACTCCAAAATCCGCATCTACGACTGCATCAATGGTACTGACGAGCAATATGCCTCTTCCGACGCCCTAAATGGCACAAGCGTCACATCACTTGTATCCCAAACTTCCGCACAAGTCTCCCCGCTCCCGCTCTCCGCCATGCGCATCATCGGCGAAACCCAACAGCAATGGGCGCCCCTCCGCCGCAAATACAACCTCTTCCTCGCCCGCGACTCATCCACCCTCCATTCTCTCGACTCAAACGTACCCGAACTCACCTCCGGAGACCTCCCCCTTTCCTCCTCCAAAGCTCTCCAACCAGCGCCGTCGTCCCCAAATCCCACCGCCGCCGCCGACCATCAATCCTTCCTCCAATTCGCCCACGTCAACGAGCCCTTTCTCTCCTGGGGCTTCACCCTGCGCTCAGACAGCGACCAGCTCCTAGGCAGCGTGAACCGCGACTTCGGCGGCTTCGCGCGCGAGATCTTCACCGACACGGGCGTCTACGCCCTGCGCATGGACGCCGCCGCATTGGCGCAGGAAGAGCCCCAGCATCTGATTTCGAACACCGCCGCCGCCGCTGCCCAACAGGGAGGAGATGCGGAGAAGAATGCACTCGCGGAGCAGCAGCAGAAGCAGCAGCATGAGACTTCAGTAGTACAACAACAACAGCAACAACAACCGGGAATGACCCTCGACCAGCGCGCCATCATGCTCGCCACCGCCGTCTCCATCGACTTCGACTACTTCTCGCGGCACTCGAACGCCGCGTCCGGCGGCTTCTTCGGCATGATGCCCATCCCCATCTGGTTCCCCGGCGGCGGCGCCGCGGCGGCGGAGGGCGCGGCAGCGGAGGGCGCGGTAGCAGGTGGCGCGGCCGAAGGCGCCGTCACGGCGGCGAAAGAGGGAGAGGTGGGTGCGGCGGCTGCGGGTGCGGGCACGATGGTCGGATACGAGGCGATGCAGCGGGGTAGAGGAGGAGCTGCTGCGGACGATGCGAGCCCGGTTGCTAACGAACCGTGGGCTGGCGGGGCGCCGGGCCAGAGCGGCCAGCAGCAGGGTAACGAGGTCTGGGGAGAGCAGGATCCTTGGAGTGGTTGGGACAAGGGAGATGGTGGGCCGCCGACGAGTGGTGGAAGCGGCGGCGGTGGTGATGGGGGAGGTGGTGGGTTTGATTTTGATGACTTCTTTTGAGGAGTACTTTCTCCGACTGGGCACTGTGCGCATTTTGAAGTTTGGTGTCCTTGTAGCGTAGCGCTCTCCTCTCACCCATGTAGTTGCGACTCAAATTGATAGCTGGGATTGCATTCACCAGAATTGTGACAATTTCCAAGTCACTCCTTCCGAAGATTCATTTACGGATCTGGGGTCTCGAGCTCCTTCAAGCCACCCCTTTGACCGTTCTGGCCTCCACGGATATGTACCAGCGAGCGGAAGTCTAAGGATTATCTACAGACAAGGAATAAGCACTTTTTGGGGACTAGTTCCAAGACCGCAAAGAAAGCCTGTTCCTGATGCGTATATTTTCGTGATTACACAAATCTCCCGTCAAACGCCAGACCCGCTCTATTAAGCAGTAATAGCAGCATCCGCAAGGCAGACATGTCTTGGAACGCTACGGGAACGAGAATAGAGTAGAACTCCACTCATGCATTCCTCCACCTTAAACCTTTCCCCCGTCGCCCAGTCCCGTTCCATCTTTCCCCCTCTTCCTCTTCTCACAACCCCAACAACTTCCTAACGTTGTCCTTGACAATCTTCTCGTAATCCGCCCTCTTCTCCCTCCACATGCGCGCCGCGTCCACGTTCGCGGGGCTCTCGTCGTTGGGCTCGGCCAGCATGCTCATGACGGAGATGAGGATCTTCTCGACACTTTGGATGGGGCTCCACCGCTCGGACGCGTGCTCGTAGTGGTTCGGGTCGTCGCCGGGCGGGTGCAGGATGGAGATGCACACGGTGCCGTTAGGGTAGACTAGCGGCAAACCACACACACATTAGCCCTTGATACCACTGCACACCTCCCTCCAAACATAACAAAAAGAGTAGAAGAAGAAGAGGAAGGAGAAGAAGAGGTAGAGAGGGAACAACAACACAACATACCGTTCGGATGCCACATGTCGCACAGGAACCGCATCGTCGGCGGCGCGAGCGGGTAGTCCTTGGGGAACTTGAGCTCGGCGGGGAAGATGCCGCCGTCGAAGGGCGTGCCCTCGGGTCCCTGGATCAGCGCCTCCCACACGAACATGTCGTCCTCGCTCACCGGGCCCGCCGTGATGCCCTCGGGCGGGTCCGACGACAGCGCCTTGTACTCGTGGAACAGCCGCTTCGACGCGACGGAGGGCGTGGAGCCGGCCATTTCTTTCTTTATTTCCTCGCTGGATTTATTCCTTTTTCTTCTTTTTGCGCTTTTGGGAGGTGGTAGAGCGGTTATCGTTGGCGGCGGTGGTGGAAGGGGCGGTGGTGGTGGTGGAGGTTGTTGGAGGGCGAGGAGCGTGGTGAAAGCGTTATTAAACGCAAAAGAGGCCGGGGCCGAAAGTTTGGGGCGGAAATAGGTTGGGAGGAAGATTGTTGGGCCCGGGACTGTGGTCGTCGCTCAGTGGTGAGGGTGTCGTGTCGTGTCGTCGCGGCGGAGGGATTGCGCGGGGGCGGCGCGCGTCGTCATCCGGCGTTGACGCGGAGGTAAACTGACGGGACCCGCCAGGTAGGAACTGCGGGGATCGGCCGCAACTGAACGACCGAATTGATATTCCTAATGCACGTTGAAAATCATAAGATCCCGGGAAAGTCAGAGGCGAAAAGGAAAGCACTGCTTCCTCCAATGTCCTTCGAACCGTGAATGTACCTGTACACGTGCTTTCTGTTTTACATGACCATTACCCAGCCCAAATTCTACTGAGCAAGACCCGATCTTATAATAATCATATTCTCTGCTCAAGCCAGTCCTCGGCTCCCTCCCAAAGCACATACCTTCGTCCTAGCACACGCTTATTTCTTGCCCTTCCCCTTCCTACTACGCAGGCCCCTCTTCTCCGCATTCTTCGTCTTCCTCGCCGACGCCTTCCGCCACGCCTTGAACCGATCGCCCGGCTTGAACTTGCTAACCTTATCCGCCACGCCCGCGCGCTCCGCAACCCGTCCAATCTCCCAGTTGGCCTCGCGGTACATGTAGCCCGGCCGCAGCGTCAAGTTCTTCTCGGGCATCCTCTTCTTCTTATTCGCCGGGATCTGCCTCACGTCCACGCCGGCCTTGTGCACCCGCTGCGTCAGGTCCTCGCTCCTCGCCGACACTGACGACGCCTCCGACTCGATCGTGGCCCGGGGCACTGCCAACATGCCCAACCTCCGGCGGCGTGCGGCGTGTGGCGGCGACGGCAGCGTCTGCGTGCGCTCGAAAACGACGCCGATGTAGCGGCGCTTCGGGTGCTTTGCCGGGTCGCGGTAGTACTTGACGTAGCCGGCCGCCGTGGCGTGGATCGTGTGGTCGCGGCCCATGTCGCAATTCTCGCCAGGGAACCATAGCGTGCCGCGTTGGCGGTAGATGATGTTGCCGGGGACGACATATTGTTCTGGTTGTCAAACAAAACGGTGGTATTGTCAGTGTCTTCGTTCAGGAATGCATGGTGGGGAGGGAATGAAGGGTAATGGTGTGCGAATTGGCAATTGGGCGATTGGGCGCTGTTGGGCGAGGGGTTCCATGTGGTTGTTTTTACATGATGGGCCGTGGTTGCGGACACTCGGGACGTGGGAATACGCACCGCCAGTCTTCTTCGCTCCCAATCTCTTTCCCGGGCCGTTCTTGGGACCGTTGGCGCGACCTTGGGCCTGATGCGTGGCATGACGGACGAAAGTCAGGTTTGGCGACGAGGACGAGGCAGCGAGCGAGGCGCGGAGGACATCAAGGACGTTCAGCGAGGCGATGGGCGAGGTTGAGGCATGCGCCGCGCGTGACGACGCAGCCAAAGCAGCCCGGACGGGCGCTTGGGCGCGAGGGAGGAGCATTGGGGGGTCGGCGGCCAGATGCGGGTGGTCGTGATGTTGTCGACACTACTGGTGAACCACCGGGAGTCCGCACCTCGCGAGATCTGAGCTCGGGGAAAGTTTCGAGGCTCGGGCTTGGCGTTTTTGCGTCCTCGTTTCTCAGGCCGCAAGCTCGCGTCACGTGCACTCGCGTCTCACAACAGGCCCGCGGCTCGTGGCTCGGCAGTCCGGGACGGGAGGCTCACCGCTCGGCTGGACGCTCCCGCCGGGACCTGATCGGCGCATGCTTCGTGCTGACTGACGCTGACTGCATGAAGACCTCGATTCCTCGGCAATTCCTCTAGTTGCCGCCCACTTTCTATGTGAAACTCATGACATCTGCAAAGGCTGGGGCGGCCACAGAATGGTGGAGATTGCATAGTTCGAACGACAATAATGCATAAATTCATTTTCATGTAAGACCGGCTAAAGCTATTTCTGTTCGGCAAAGAACGCACGCCATCGTAAGCAATCGTAAATGTTAAGTGAGCCAAGACGCCAAAACTCCCCCGCTGTATCATATATCCACGGCCGGCTGTTTTTGCTACACGATTCGGCTTGTTGACTAGAGTCTTTCATTGGTCTCCCCGCCAGGACAGTAACGAAGCAGAGAAACACACAAAGCATTAAAATCTGCAGATCAAAAGTAAACCCACTTTCGACCATCCCAGGAGGTATGATCCCCATCATCGTGGCTTTGTGTAGGATACATCAACATAAAGGAGCGGCGTTCGGCCGAGCAAAGGCTCGGAGTATCAGCGTCGGGGTTCGACGGACTTGACGGAGTTGTCGAAACACAACGTGAGACGACAAAGACTCCAATGCCGTCAAGTGAGTAGCGGGGCGGAAAGTCCGAGCGAGAAGGAATGGAGCATCGGGTTCAGCTTTCAAGTCGTGACGACCCGCCCTGTCGACATGGTCTCGTCGGTGCTTCAGAAACACGGTGTTCGGAATTTTCGGGGCGGGACTGAACTGAACCCAGGCGTCATGGAAAATCAGAGACGGAGGAAGTATGCTGGACTGCGCTGTCTGTGATTTGCTTTGGTCTGCTTAAGAGTCGGTCTTTCTCCGGAGGAGAGCCATCTTCAGTTGCAGGTAGGCCATGACAGCGGGATCGGAAGCGGACGACTGCTGGCGTTGTGTGTGGGCCTGGATGGAGCGACCGGGAACAGACAGGTTCCACGACTCGATGGAAGAGGCGTGCCTGGGCTCCAGGTATGGGTGGGACCTTGAGGTCTTCCTGGACTCGGATCTCCGAGGCAAAGTCTGGATAGGTGCAGAGGGAGTCGTCATGGTCTGGCGGAGAAAAGGGCCGGTCTCCGCGGGTCGATTTGGAAAGTGGGCGTATGTATCCCGAGGTTACGAAGGTCGGGTGCGTTTCCGGGTAGTGGCAGTGGATGCAGGCAGCAGCAGTCGCTATGTATAAATCCGGGTAGAGATAGGGAAGTGAGGGAAGTCAAGAGGTTAATATGGACAGGCACTCAGCAGCAGAGGTTTGCAATTCACGATTCACGGCATTTCAGAGCCTGGGATATACTAGGCGCGAGATTAAGTGGGCATTCAGGCAGGACGGATGCTCGGGCCAATGAGGACGGGGCTGGGGCCAGGGAGGAGTGGGCGTGTCTGGCGGAGTGACAAATACGCAGCACGGACACGCTGAAACGAATCGGGCTCGAAAACAGTCGGTCAGGCGTTTGGGGAGCTTGGGGGCCGCGGGCGAGCTGAGCTGGGGCTAGAAGGTGGTGGTGAGGTGGTGATTTGGAATAGGCACGACAAATGTCGCAAGGTAAGCGACGCTCGGGCCCGCCTTCCTGGATCCCCCGCAGTCGTAGCGCGGCAAGAGCGAAGCCAAAGAGCCGGCCCGACCTCTCCCTCTGCCTCAACGGATCGTCTGCCGGCTTCTGTCTCGACGAGTGCCGTTTGCGTGAGCTGAGGCCATGCATGAACGCCGTTCACCACCGTGCCCTGTCGGCTGATGGTTGGCACGGCCCCGGGCAGGGTCCGCCCGCCGTGCACATCATGAGCATGAACACCTCGACGTCGAACCAAGGGAGCTCCGATTGCAAATCCGGAACCCCGACCAGCAAACTCGCCAGCCCATCCGCAAACCGAGCTGATGACGACGACGACCTTGCGACGACGCCTGGCAGCCCTCGTGGCGTCCACATCTTCACGGATCCGTGGCTCGCGAGAACAAAGCGAAAAAGCAAGAGAAGGAAACCGATGCCGGGGTGGGGTCTAGGATCGGTCTGCAGTAGCTGTTCGCCGCCATAGTATCTGCTATCTGTCATCTCATGAATCCTTCTCGGAGCGGAGGTAGCACCGTGGCGCCGCAAGAGGATCCGCCTGTGAGCGTGGCCGTTCTGCGCCCAACGTCTTTACCATCTTCGCTTTGGACCCCGTGAACTTCGCCTTTCGCCAAGTGCGAAACCGAAGCCGCTCCAGCCAGCAGAACCTCGAAACCACGCGGGAGCTGCGTGCATATGGTGAAACCGCAGAAGCGCCATCCGGGAGCAACCATGCCCATGCGGCGTCGCCGCCATTCCATCATGCTCCTTTCCGTTTTGGTTGCCACCTTCATCATCATCGTTCCACCCCTTTGTTCCTTTTTCATGCCTCTCGGAGTCCGTTCCTGCAGAGATGCTGCTTGCTTCCAAATCAAATCTCTAAAAATACTTCCAGCCACATAGATTTCCAGCAGCAGAAGACAAGAGAAAGACATACGAGTCTTGATGGTAACCGGCAGCTCCATCGCTCCACGCAGAGTATATTATGAGCAAGTTCTTCAAGCAGAAGCTACTATGTCCTTTATTATTACTGCATAAACTCTGCCCTTCAATGAAAAAGATATTGAGAGCGTGCCCCCAGAGTCCGGGAAAAAGATGTAGCGGTAGCGCCAAAAAACAAAAAAATTAAAACATTCTGAGTTTATGATAGTCCGCCTCCAATGACGTAACACCGAGTCCTGCTTCTAGCTGACGTACTAGCTCACTCACCTATCGCGATCGATCCGACCAGTCATCGACCGATGTCGTCTCAATAGATCTAGGTACAGAGCACCATGTTGGCCACTAAGAACGCACCCTGACGAATTACATAGTAGAGAACCGACGAAGAAACAGTGGCCACTTGAGCGGGGTTCGGGGTCGCCGTGCGCCACGCGCGGCACGTTTCCACTACTACGTGCAGATTGCCAATGCCAACCCGTTGCCGTGGTACCTGCCTGCCGCGGGCCAAGGCGGGATGCAACATCTAAGTTTGCTTGTGTGCGATGCTTACAATCATCCTTCTCATTTGCTCCGAACGGACAACAATCACATCTGTGCGGCGGGGCGAAAAGTCGTAGGCAACGTTAGATCGTTAAGCTATGCACTACATACTGCTGAGGAAAGACTGACTGTTCTATCTGCATGACGTCTACGCTAAGGTTCACAATCTCGTTGAAAGCCTTCCTTCTACTCCGAATCCCCACATCTTCCTACTACTCCATCGATACACATGCGACCCTTTGCACTTTTCCCTACCATCCAACACTCCCTTGTCAACCGAAACTTGCGGGTCAAAAAGAAAAAACGAAAAAGAAGAACAAGAAAGAAGGAAACGCAACGAGTGATTTGCTGTGCTCAGACACAGCGTGCGTTTGCGTGCTTCTGTTTGCTCAAAGTACCACAGAGAGGGAATAAAACAAGAGCGAAGAAATAAGAGGAGATAAAAACAAACAAAAGCCAGAACCGAAGTGACAGTGCAAGCCCCCGGTCTCCAACAAGGACCCCTCTCCCGGACCGAACCAACTCCGTTCAACGTCAAATCGACAGGGGGTTGCTTGACAGGTGTGACAAGATAAAAGAAAGTTTGCCGCCCGAGACGAATGATAATCGGCGACGACAGCTGCGAAACACAGAGAAAGAGAGAGTCAAAATCCCTACCGTCGGGTCCAGGGTCGAAACGAGTGCTGCAGATGATGATGAGAGAGTAAAAGAAGAAAAACCGGAACCGACCAGGCCACCCACCCCGTCACAAACAACCACCGATATCGCATCACGAATCCCAAATAGGCCCATACGCCGGCACGCCCCTGCTCTCCATTTCGAACACCACCATGTCCACGACCTTCTTGTTGGAAACAATGCACACCGCCTCGGCGCCGGCCTCGCGGTACGCCGTGTACGCCAGCCGCACGATGTCGGGCCTGCCCGTCTTGTCCGTGTCGATGATGCGCGCGTGCGGGTCCGCCGCCGTCACCATGTCCAGCACCGCGGGGCCGTACGTCGCGAGCGGGTTCTTGGTGCTCCAGATGACCCGCACGTCGTGCCCCGGCCGCCCCACGAAGAAGCCCAGGCAGGGGCCGATGCCGCTGCCCGTGGCGATGAGCACGACCGGGCTGAAGAGGCGCGTGACGGCCGCCATGCCCTGGTTGGGCCCCGAGCGGACGTACAGCGAGCGCGGCGGGCTGGAGATCACGCGCCGCGTCCAGTCGCCCGCCGACGAGACGACGACGGAGAAGCCGGGCTTGCCGTCCGGGCGTGGGATCGTCGCGAACGAGTGGTTCTCCACCAGCGGCCGGTCCGCGATGCGGATCGCTGAGCAGAGCCGTGGTTGGCCGAAGGGGAAGTGGATGCGGATCGCGTGCGTCGACAGGCTGTCGACCTCGACGGGGTGCTTGCGGAGGCGCGCCCAGGGGTAGATGACGAAGAGGGTCGCCGTCGTGAGGAACCAGAAGGCAGGCGAGGTGGCGAGCACGATGCCCGGCGCCTTGTTCATCATGCGCCCGCCGAGGATGGCGGAGGCGATGAGCTGGGCCCAGAAGATGCCGAGGACGGTCCAGCCAGCGAAGCGGTGCATGCCTTCGAAGTGGTTGTGGTACTTCTGGCGCAGGTTTGGCAGAGCTAGGATGATGATTGCCACGAAGAGCGAGAGAAGGACAGAGGACAGAACCACGAATACCGGGGAAGGTTGTTGGCCGCTGGTGTACTCTCGAATGGCGACACCCGTGTAGATGGCGTACCACGCCGCCGAGGCGGTAGTACAGCCGCTATGGAAGCCGCCGTAACTGTAGATCATGGCACAGGAGCGGCGGAACCAGAGCGGCATCCAATGAGGTGTTGCGATGAAAGTTGAGAAGAGCACGTTTATGACGTGCTCGTTGCGGACGGCAATGCCAACCATGACATTGACGGCAACGGCGCTTGCAACTGAGTCGGAAGCAAGTTTGCCGGAGTCGTAAACGTTGTCGCCAAAATCACTGAAATAGAAACCAACAACGCCCCACAGCAGGTTGAGAAGAAAGACAACGGTGTAGATCTTACGGTAAACAGTGAAGAATCTCCATCTGAAGTCGCGGTAAAGACGGGGTCCATGCTGTGGGGGAAGCTCGAGCAACTGAGTAGGATCATATGCTCTGGTGGTAGGGGCAAGAGAAGAGGAGCCGGTCGAATCGCGGTACGAGTGCTCTTTTTCGGGATCTCTATTGTCAGCGGAAGAGCTGTCCGCGTCTTCGTCAAAGGGTGGGAAATCCTTCGGTTCATGTTCAAAGTCGGGGCGAAGGTCGACATTCGCTAATGACCGGGCCGCTTCGAACTCCTTCAGTGGTTCGTGGGTTGAGCCTGAAGATGCATGATAGGCCGACACGAGAGCGCTGGCAGGACGTTCGACTTCAGTGAACCTGCTGTTGAACGGTGATGTGTTGTCTTCAAACCCGTTAGCTCTTCCATCGACACGGGGGAATTGGTGTTGCAGAACCACAGGATTCGACGCACCAGAAGTACTTTGTATTGACATATTCCAGTCTGATGAGCGGGAGTGAGAGATAATGCGGATGTAGACTGAAAGTAAAAGGCACTGTGGGGGATGGAGCGATTCGTGTTCAAGAAGACATCAATGTGCTTTGCACAGTAGTCGAAAGAGTTTGGGCGTGTTTGCCTCGAGTGTGTGTTGGAGCTCATTGAGGCCACTTATGAGAGTGCTTTATAGTAGTTAAGTAAGACCAGCAAGTCCCCAACGTATCAACAATGCCTGATGGTGATAAGCGGGCACAGAGTGGACCACACAGCGGCATACGAGTCAATGTGGCGCTTTGTAGAGGCGATAGTAGTGGCAACCGGAGCTCAAACCGAGAATACGTATCGTGGTGTGGGGGGAGGAAAGAGCTGCGGCGAGGAACCATACTCCATGTGGCATTCCGCGATCAGCACTCTGCCTGGATCAGGCTGTTGATTAGCGACCTGCAGCAGCCCAGATATTAAAAGGTGGGCCATGGTTATTTGAGCTTCCTGGAAAAGGGCAATTGTTTACAGCGTTGCCGTCCTTCCGTTTTCCGCATTCCTCAGCGCGCGTAGGCGAGCCAGGGTCGGGACAATGCATCTCCATGCGCCTTCGCCTGATGATTTGCCTTAGCTTGCCAAACTGCCGGGATCCTTGAGCTGGGGCCATACGGCTGCGATAACGTCAGTCGATGACTTTGGCCTCTCAAACACTGCAACCCGCCTTTGCCAAATTGGAAGTAGGAGCGATGCCCCGATAATTCGCGTGATTCCAGGTCGATCGAGGCTAGATTGAAAGGTATGACGTGTGAGTTGATGGCGAACGTCGATGCCATCTTGTTGATATCAGGCCTACGATGATGTCCAATGGATCAAGTGCTTCATCTGGTGTGCTCGAAGGAGATCAGACCATCGCCGTGGAAGTCGAGACGAAGACCCGAGGAAGTGACCCTGCAAACCAGCGACGCAGAGTTTCGTCGAGAGCCGATTCCTGGCTTGTTGCTTCCGGACTTTGTAGGACACTTCGCCACCCGCCCAGATTTCGTCTTCAATCCTTCGTTTTACCTCTTGAAAAACTTTGACAGTTCTGAAGCTCCTAGCTCTTTGTTCTCTCTTCCATGTCGAAAGGAAACCTGCATCCTCGTCAGTTGATAGTAGCCCTGCAAACTTCCATACGTCATGAAGGTATAGCACCATCACTATGTTGTCTGGCGTCAGTACCATGGAATCTCTTTGCAATGCTCCTTGCACACCCAGAAGGATTGGAATCTGCATGGTGTAGTAGATTGGAGATCAGACGCGATGATTTCCTGGAACGGACAGATAGTGGATGCGTGCTGGAATACCATGTTACTAAACGTAATGTTGGTCCACATTAACTGGACAACGTCAGTATACAGCAGCTGGAGTAGCAGCACTCATCGGCACAGGTCTCCGCAACATCGCGGGACAAGGCGCCCAAGAGAACGGCGTGCGGGGCCCGAGTGCGGGTGGTGATTCAGTCGTCAAGCCATGGGAGGCATCGCCGATGCCGAGTGAGGGGCTTCACATGCCGTCGAAACGCCCGTTGGCGCGCATGCAGCGAGAGGAAAACGAGGGAAGTGGGTTCTCGAGGTCTGATTTAGCGAGGTCGCGTTGCACCTTCCGTTCCTTCCCTGGCAGCTGACCAACGTGGAAGAGTCCGGACCAGCTTGATGATCAACACGGGAGCCAAACCTTCTTCGCCGGACCAAGCGCCGCAGGCCAACCTTTCTGCCGTTCTGCCTGTCACCCGATTCAAATAGATTTATCACCGAGACTCACTGTTGCCGAAGCAATCATCCCTCCTCATCCCTCGAGCCATCCTTTTTACGTCTCGGTCCTGGGCGAGTCAGTACGAAGCGGACATCGGTCATGAGCCATCCTCCAGCAAATGCTCCATCATTTCTTTGGTTGGCGATCATGTGTCCACATAAGATCATCGCCGTTGTCGGAGACTTCGACGCACCAGCCGCGCCAAGACGCCCGGAGAGAGCCCCCAGAAACGTCAAGACACCTACAGGGGTTTCCGTCAGTACTTGGCGTCGAGCAGCACGCCTGCGGTGTTGTCTGTAGAATTTTCAAGTATTTCAAATAACCGGGGTTAGTTAGCTCTGCGATTAGCTGTGTTCTCTCCCGTCTCCTGATAGCCATGCGAGGCACAAAAAGTCCAACATTTGGAAGACCGCCATCCCGGTTCCCCTTGGCGTTTTGCTGCAAAGGTCGATGCGGCTGTCGTCACACAGCCGGTGCAGCGGAAGCGCGACAACTGTCAGCCCGGTTCTGGAAGATGATGGATCCCAACCCATGTCTTTTGTCGTGTAGGCTTATCGGCTGTTGGTCAGGCCTTGTGCTAGAGTCATTAAGAAGCAGAGAAGGAACAATAAGAGTAGATGATCGCTCTCGCAACGACTAGGGGCTTGGTTGGAAATGATTTGAGTTCACACATGGCACGCCCCACGCGCGCGCGTGCATGCAGTCTGGAATGGGCGATACAGAAGGAAATCTGCCCGGCCAAGCCCCACTGCTATGAAATCATCAGAATTGATCGTCATTGTGCTTGTCACTTAGACTTGGTGTTGTAGTAGATGTGTGGTCGATAGCGAAAAAGGCGAGGTGTCCATGCATACACTACTGTGGTCTTCGCTACATAGGGCATGTCCCATTTGGCGGCAGCCACAGTAGCTTTTGTCGAAGCCACAAGGCTTGGCTGAAGAGTAAGTTTTGGTATGCAGACGCGGTTTGGGAAGGCAGGGAGGCATCGGACAGCGCCGGGGGACGTTCGATCTGCCGCGTTCTGTGCAGGCTTTGACGTAATTCCGCAAACCTCTCAAAAACCTTATCCTGATTTCTTGCCGTTGATCGCTTCCAGGATGCAGGACCGTGCATAAATGCTGCAGGTTCGACTGGGGCGTTACGAGCGTGGAGAATATTAGGCAAGTGATGAACTGCAGAGGCACCACCGTCATCTTCCAATCCGAAGCCTGGGACAGCTGCTTCGCTGCTGGCTCCGAGTGACGAAGAAAGCCGATCGATGCCCGCATAGAAAGCCCGAGGTCAGTGATTATGGGATTGCTGTCTGCCTCATAAGCTTCCATGGACTCCAGTGGTTTCAGCAGTAACGTGTAACCCACCGCTTCACTCGACTTCTAGTATTGTCCTGTTTGCCAGGCCTTGTCTTGCCTTTGGGGAATATTGCGTTGAAAGAGTGATTGCTCTGACGCGAAGATCACAGGCGTTTCGTAGCAAATGCACAGTAGTGAGGTGGCGACCGTGTCACAAGCCGAAGAAACCCGTGGAGTAGATTTTCGGTTGTGTCGATAAGGCTGCTTTTTTTTTTCGCGGCATCACTGGTGATTGTACTGGTGTGGGGAGGAGTGTAAAGGGGGTTGTCGTGCTAGCGAGGATTGTCCACGAGCCGTGGCGAGCGCCGAGGGGATTAAGATAGCGTGCGCCTTCCTCATCAGCTCGAACTACCTGAGCCAGCCCGTTCACAATAGTCGGCGGACATTACTCGAAGCACTGGGAGCTGGCCAAGTCGCGAGAGTGAGAGTGGCGAGGCGAATGTTGGTGGCTGTAGCAATTGTGCCTCTTCATGATGACTGTTACTAGCTCGGACATTATCTCGACGTGCTCGGGCGAAATCCGAGGTAGCACGGACAATATCCTGCATCGGGCCGGCGCAGCATGAAGAGGCTGGGTTTTAGCTGGGGTGTTGCTACTCTGGCCACTCATTTGGATTGTTGTCGTGGCAGGGGAGCAGAGGCGGCAGATCGCCAGTGAGCCGAAATATCCAGCGCGCTAGCCGGAGGCAGCAGGCGCATCGGATCGTCCCCTGCTCCTCGCGAGTCTTTTTCCCCATAGGGATGGGTACACGTTCTGGCTGGGTGATAAGGTTCCTGTGGAATGCATTCGCCCGAAAATGGTGCCATCGTTGCGTGAGCTGGCGAACGTGCCTCTCGCACAGGCGCTGTGACGGGACGGTCGACATGCAGGAAAGGCTCGGGGTTCCCGTCTCGTGGGTCAGCTCGTAAGGAGACCCTGCATCCTAGCTTTCCCATAGTATTGCAAAGGAGATGGTCCGACGTCACAAGCTCTAACGACAGTCTTTGTTGTCATGAGTTTTCGCCATCTTCAGCTGGGAGGACGCCAAGTCCTCCCTGGCTCAACGGTACCAGGGCGCGTTTTGCAACCCAGCCTGAGCACTGACCCATTATTGTGGAACAAGGGAGTCAGTGCCAAGACTCGTACCGTGGTTATTAAGCGATCTGACGGGCCTGGCTATGCGGGGGGTGTTTTAGTGTTATTTCTTTATACGTAAAATCGATACGGTTATATCTATTAATTAGTAGGGCTAATTTTATAGTAAAATATAATAAGCCGTATCTTAGCAAAATTCTAACGTTAAAGCTTATTAACTATACTTTTATAAGTAGTAATTTTTAGGTTATAATACTACTCTTATATTATAACGATACTAATCTAATTAAATAATATATCTACGCCTTTAACTCTTATTAGACTATCTTTTAAATCGATCGCTTCGTTAAATAGCGCTAGCTAAATCGATTATAACGTTATTTAAAGCGAGCTATTCGTCTACTTATAGTTACGACGTCTTAAGTAAGATAAGAGTTATTAATAAACGTCTAATATAAAGCGCGCTTTACTAGCTAGTCTACTTTCTTATTAGAATAAGTAGTATAATAATACTAGTTTTAAGGTAGTTACTTTTAAAGCTATTTTATTTAAGGTTTAACTTCTCGTTAACTTTAAGATTTTAGCGTTAATAATTCGTAATAAATATAATAGCTAAAAGACGATCTAGCGTTAATAGAAGAATTATTTTAACTTTATAATAAACTAGAATTAAAACTACGAGCTTAGAGTATCGTTTACTATTTTTAAAATAATAGACGAGTATTTTAAAGTTTATCTATTACGTAGGCGCTTTAGACTTAATTCGCCGTCGTATAAGACTAAACTAAGCGCGCTTATAAATAGATAAATAGTAACTAGAGTATATATAGTATTAGTTAAAAACTTTATACGATCGCGGAATAGAGAGACTAATATCTTTAGTATTAAAGAGAGCTTATATATAAGATACGTCGATAGATAGAAAATTAAATAGTAGAAGAAGATATATTCGTAGCTAATTAATAGATAAATCTATAAAAAGAGAAAGCCTACGAATTATCTTTATATAAAGAGTTTTCTTTTCTTCGTATTTAGACCGTCTACGAGCCTTTAGCTAGCTATTTAAGAACCGTTAATAGTTCGAATATTTCGGCCTTCGGCCTAGTTAACTATCTATAAGTTATCGGCGTATAATAGTATCTTTCTCTTAAAAGAAACTATCTTTAGGCCCTAAACGTCTCGTTAAAAAATCTATCTATTAATCGTTTAAGTAGACGGAAAAAAAATATCGTAGAAAAAGAGTATATTTAGCTATCGCGAGATCGTAGTTTACGCGTTATTTTTATATATTAGCGTTTAGCGAAACGCTTCGTATAGTCTATTTAAAGTTTCGTCTCTTTAAATTCTCTTCTTTTTTCTTTTAGTAGTACGTAGAAGACTAGTACTAAGGCCGTTAGTAGTAGCTCGCGGCGCTATTTATAGTATAGCGGCTATAGCTAGTTACTAGTATTAATATTTATTACGAACCCTAGGGTATAAGGACTTTATAACTCTAAGAACTAAAAGCCCGTACGAAAGAAAGTACTATAAGAACTAATAAGCCCTACGAACGATAGAGCCGCATAGGCAGAAATCCCGTACGAAAAGAATAGGCGTAGGAAAACTTAGCGCCTACGAGACTAAGCTTAGGCAGTAGCTAAAGCCCGTACGGGGAGAACGCCTATAGAGAACCTAAGAAGAATAGAAGACTATACGTAATAAAAAGACCGCGCGAAAAGTAGGGCCGTAGAAACTCGATAATCTAGTTAGATTATAGTCTCGTAAGAAATGCGGGATCTAGAAAGTAGAAAATAGGCGCGAAGATACGAACGTAAGTAAGGCGGTTATTATAACCGCTTAGTAGCGATAGAAGCCGAAAGTTAAAATCTCGAAAACTACTTAAAGCGCTAAGATTACGTACGACCTACTAGTACTCTCTACTAAGGGCACATCTTATAATACCCTTAATAAATAGTATTAAATAATAATACCCTTAAGAAAGAATATACTAGATTATAACTAGCTTTTCTATAGTATATAGATATACTCTTTTAGCTAGTATCTTAACCCTTCGTAGTTAACTTAAAGTTCTAATTTAAACCTTATTAATTTAGAGGTAACCGACTTACTATATATTATATAATTACGTAATACCTTCTTATTTAATTATTATTATTCTTCTCTTATCTCTTTAAGGTAAACCCTTCGGTTTAATCTATCTACTAAGCGACTTCGAAGCTTAGTAGAAGAAGCCTACTATTATACTTTAACTACTATTCTTATAAGAGAAGAAAGACAGTTAACCCTAAAATAGAAAAGTATTTCTAGTATAGAAATTACTAATAAAGTAGTAATATAGACGTCTCTATAAGTAATAATCTCTAATAGCCTATAATAATAGACCTATTTTAAATAATTAACGATATCTAAAGTAGGCTCGAGTAGCTTTAGAGCTAATTTCGCGACTAAAGCGAGAAAAATATCTAACTTAAGAAGAAGCTTAAGGCGCTATAACGCTAATCTACGCCTTTAACTATATCGACGTATACTACGACTACGAAGCCTATAATAGCGCCCGCTACTAAGATTAAGATCTCGAAACTCGACCTATATCGAGAAGACCGTAAGAAAATATAGGACTTTATTACTTAGCTTAACGACTATATCTACTTCTTCTACGAATAATTTACTAACGAAGTAGAGAAGATACTCTACGCTAGTATCTTTCTACGTAACTCTACGAAGTAATAGTTTCGTCTCTATAAACGAAAGTAATAGAAGAAGCTATTTAAGTAACGAAACGAAGCGATAGTTAAGCTCTTTAGTAGCTACTTCGCCTTTACGTAGGCCCTTAAAAAAGTATTTACCGGTCTCGACGAAGCTCGCTTAGCCACCCGTATTCTAATAAACCTTAAATAAAAGAAATCTATCTAGAACTATACTACTCGGTTCTAGAATATAGTCTATCTTATAGCCGAATAGTACTCTAACGCTACCCTTTAGACTTTCTACTACTAGAAACTAAGAGAAGAAATTAAAGACGCTATAGTTTACTATAATAGGCCCGAGAACCTATCTAAGCTTATTAAGCTAGCTTAGCTTATAAACCGACGACGCAACGAATAATAGTTTAATAAGAAATTTTATAAAGCTAATAGTATCTAGCTACGACGACCCCGTTATACTTAGAAAGAGGGCGACGCTATAAAGTTAGATAATATCTAAAGAGACACCCCGATAAATAATAATAAGGGCGGAGAATAAAATAAGAAGAAAGGCAGACGCACGTAACGTAAGAAATAGACACTCTAATAAAAGTTACGATTCGAAAAGAGGCTATATATTTACTACGGCGGTAAATAAGAAAGAACGTACCGCTACTTATATAATTCTAAGAAGAAGGCACGCGACACCGCGGCTACTACTAGAGATAACTAAGAAGCTTATTAAGAACTCTTCTCGACGCTTTAGCTAAAAGAAGTCGACCTATTTAAGAAGATCGATAGACGACGTAAAGCGCTTAATATACTTAAATACGCTAGGCTTAGTTAGACCGCGTGTTACGACGATAATTATATTATCTACTAGAGCGATAAAGACGCTACGAGATAGTACTCGAAACCTCGGCGTATTTAAGCTATAGTACGTTACTAGGCGTAGTAGAAAATCGACGAATTTATCGAGGCGCTACTTCGAAATAACGATTTAGTAAATAGCGACATTAAAGAACTCTACAATAGTACTCTCGAATCTAGTAATACTAGAAGCGAACGGAATATAGCTATACTTACCCGAGTTATCGAGTATCTTGGGTAATATAGAAATATACGTCGAACCGACGATGTAACTCCTACGGTAATCTAGATATCTACTATAGGGCTAGATTCTAATACTTAGTAATTTCGCATCCGGGAAGAAAAGCTAGAAGAACGGCTATAGAACGGCTAATAATAGCGACTCTAGAAGAAATTCTTCTACTAGACGGTAGATAAGATTAGTAGATAGCTTCGCGACGAGGCGCGTAACGCCTAGTAGAAATAAGATTATATAAATCTTATACGTCTCGCCTAACTACTCTTCTAACGAGGCACTATATTCTTTAGAAAGAATACTCTACGGTGGCGACCCTACTATAGAGACGATATCTTACTTTACTACTACTAGATAAGGGTAGAGACTCTATATTAGTAAAGGTAAATTAGTTACGAATAATAAACCTACTAGAAGAACTTAACCCTTCGAATAGAATAGCTAGATAATACGACTATTAAAGATCTCGTCTAATCGAAAAACTAAACGGCCTCTCTAGTTAGAGACTCTAAAAGAGGCCGTTAGATAGGTTTCTTAACTAGATTACACGCATATCGAACGAAATTATATCTATCGAAATAGAACTCTTTAAGCTACTATACTTACAAATAACCTTTTATAGTAAAAAAGCCTAGACTATAATCGATAGTAGCGTATAAAGTACGTATATTAACCTATTCTTCGTCGTTAAGCACTAGCTATATTAGTAAGAAAAAGATAAATCTTACTCTCTCTAAACTATAGACGGATTACCCGCATAGTACGAAAAAGATTAGATAAGAATCGAAATAGAGCTAGCACTAATAACTATCGCCAACTATAAAGAAAAAATTAATCTAAACGTTATAAAGATACTAGAATACGATATTATTTTAGAAATACTATAGCTAAAAACGCATGTACTATATATTAACTAAAGAATCGAGAAAATTATCTTTCTAGACGAATAGTATACTAAACACCTCGCCACCGTAAAACGAATAAGCTAGACGCCGAAGACTAGAGCTAGAGTTAGAAGCTAGAGCTAGAAGAGCTAGAGCGAGAGCTAAAAGCTAAAAGTCTAGAGCGTAGAGTAACGACCCGGCGTAAAAGTAGACCGCTTCGCTAGAATCTAAGAAATCTCTCTAGCGGTAATTAGGCGTATAAAGTATAGAGGCGATAAGATATACTATCTATACTTACGATCTAGCGTAGAAATAGAATAGCGAATTATCGTACGTATATAACGACTTATAGGGCCTCTAGTAGAGAATAATAGCCTAAAGTCGATCGAAGAAGACTACCTCTAGAGAATTTACGCGCGTTATATAAACGTAGCGAACGTATCTACGATACTACGTTAGAATATTAGCCCTATATATAATAGCGTAAAAAGAGAAAGAACGTTATACGATCGCCTAACTAAGGAAAAGCCGATACCTATAGGTAATCTAGTAAGCGAGAAAACATATAGAAAACTCGGCGAAGAAATAAGGCCTAAAGAAAAGATAATAACTCTAGA
This sequence comes from Diplodia seriata, assembly GCF_021436955.1. Lineage (NCBI taxonomy): Eukaryota > Fungi > Ascomycota > Dothideomycetes > Botryosphaeriales > Botryosphaeriaceae > Diplodia > Diplodia seriata. The sequence goes on along the minus strand of NW_027117313.1, from coordinate 2,064,714 downwards.
GAAACGACTATTACTACTTAAAATAGCGTCCGTACTAAAAGAATTCTAGAAATTTACGAATCTTTACGAGAAACGAGAAAAAGAATTCTTACCGAAACACTAATCTTAGAATTACGAAATACTCTTTATTCTAGAAACGCAGCCCGCGTTTAAGCTAATATACTCGTTATCTCGTATTAAGTTAGAGGCTTTAAGAAAATATATAGAAAAGAATCTAGAACGCGAATATATATAGTCTTCGTCTTTATCGGCCGGCTATTCTATCTTATTCGTTCTAAAGAAGAACGACGAGCTTCGCCTCTATATTAACTATTATTAACTAAACGATATTACGGTTAAAAACCGTTATCTATTACTAAGAATCGACGAACTTTAAGATAAGTTCTAAACTACGAAGTACTTTACTAAGTTCGACCTTCGCGAAGAATACTACTTAGTCCGTATTAAAGAAGGCGAAGAATAGAAGACCGCCTTTTAAACGCAGCTAGAATACTTCGAGTATACGATAATACTCTTTAGGCTAACTAACGCCCCTACGTTATTCTAGAGCCTAGTAAACGATACTCTATGCCCGTATTTAGACGTATTCTATACCGCGTATCTAGATAACATTATTATCTACTCGGACATCTTAAAAGAATACTAGAAATATATTCGAAAGATACTACTCGTACTTAGAGAAAAAGACCTACGGATAGCACCCGAGAAGTATAAATAAATTACGTAGAAAATAGAATTTCTAGAATTTATTATTATATCGAAACACATTAGCATAGACGAGAAAAAGCTAGACGTAATTAGAGAATAGCCCGAATTACGAACCGTTAAGAAAGTATAATTCTTTCTTAGATTTACTAACTTCTACCGTAAGTTTATTCTAAACTATACGAAGGTTATAAAGCCTCTTACTAGACTTACTCGCAAAGAGCTCGAGTTTTAATAGAAAGAAGTATAGTAGAGGGCATTCGAGTCTCTTAAACGAATATTCTACGAAGCGTCTATTCTAGATATTTATAATCTAGAGCTACTCGTTATTATAAAAACGGACGTATTAGACTACGCCATCGGCGCTTATATTAGCTAACTAGACGAGTAAGATAAGCTTTACCCGATTACGTACTATTCTAGAAAGATAATGCCCTCGGAGCTTAACTACGATATCTACGATAAGAAACTATTAGCTATTATTACGGCTTTTAAAGAATAAAGATACTATCTCAAAGAAGCTAAATATTAGGTAATAGTTTACTACGATTATAAGAACCTTACGTACTTTACTACTACGAAGAAACTAACTCGCCGATAAGTTAAATAGGCTAAAGAATTAACATTATACTATATAAAGATTATCTATAGAAAGAGATCTAAGAACGCTCGCGTAGATACGCTAAGTAGAAGAGCTAACTACGTAAAAGAGAAGCTCGAATTATAGCTAGTAGTTCTAAATAGATAGAAAGATAATAGCCTTACACCCGCTAGAACGTACGCATCTATTTTTAGAGTTACCTAATTATAGCTTAAGAAGATATCTAATACCTCGCTTATCTCGATTAGACTACTAGCTTCGGCGTATCGCTTAGAAGGTAACGCCTAGACAAAGAAGATTTAAGAGGCCTATAAATATAACGTAATAGTCTAGAAACTCGAAAACGTAGAGAATAACCCTCGCCTAATTAAAGACGTAGACGGCATTATTCTATATTTAGAATTAGTCTACTATTACGAACTCTAGGGCACAAGGGCTTTATAACTCTAAGGGCTAAAAGCCCGCATAGGAGAAAGCACTATAAGAACTAATAAGCCCTACGAACGGCAGAGCCGTATAGATAGAAATCCCGCACGGAAAGAACGGGCGTAGGGAAACTTAGCGCCTACGGGACTAAGCTTAGATAGTAGCTAAAGCCCGCACGGAAAGAACGCCCATAGAGGACCTAAGAAGAATAGAAGACTATACGTAACGAAAAGACCGCGCGGAAAGTAGGGCCGTAGAGACTTAATAATCTAGTCGAATTACAGTCTCGTAAGAAATGCGGGATCTAGAAAGTAGAAAATGGGCGCGAAGGTGCGGACGTAAGTAAGGCGGTTATTACGACCGCTTAGTAGCGATAGAAGTCGAAAGTCGAAACCCCGAAAACTGCTCGAAGCGCCGAGGTTACGTACGACCTACTAGTGCCCTCTACTAAGGGCACACCTTATAATGCCCTTAATAAATAGCATTAAATAATGCTGCCCTTAAGAAAGGGCATATTAAACTATAACTAGCTTTTCTACGATATATAGATATACTTTCTTAGCTAGCATCTTAACTCTTTATAGTTAACTTAAAGTTTCAATTTAAACCTTATTAATTTAGAGGTAACCGGCTTACTATATATCGCATAATTACGTAATACCTTCTTATCTAATTATTATTATCTCTCTCTTGTCTCTTTAAGGTAAACCCTTCGGTTTAATCTACCTGCTAAGCGACCCCGAAGCTTAGTAGAAGAAGCCTACTATTATATCTACGTCTCGGTAAGACTTTAGAAAGAAATCGTTAAGAATATCTACGAAGCACTAGTATACGGTTACTAAGAAATAGATAAAATAATCGAGAGAATTACTAGAAATTACTACTTTTTAAGCCTATAAAGAACCGTTTAACGAGTAGTTTTGTAGTACGACCTTTATATTTAAAGTAAGGCCTCTAAACACGCCCTATATAACTTACTTTAGCTATTACTAGCCTCGAAAAGACCCTAGCAATTTATCTCGCTAGACTTTATTACGAATCTACTCTAATTAAAGAAACCTTTAACTAGCGTTCTATATAATTCGATTCTAGTTATCGTTAATAGGCTTACTAAATACGCGTACTACCTACTATATCTTAAAACGGCAAACGCGAAAGAACTCGCCTATACGTTTCTTAGAATAATTCTTAGTAATTACGAGTTACTAGAAGAGCTCGTATTAGATAAAGATCGGCTATTTATCTTTTAATTCTAGTAGACTCTTATTCGTTAGCTTAGTTTAAAACATAAGCTATTAACCACGGCATACCCGTAAATAGACGGATAAACGAAACGAACTAACTAGACGCTCGAATAATACCTTCGCTATTACCTTAATATTACGAACCCTAGGGCATAAGGGCTTTATAACTCTAAGGGCTAAAAGCCCGCACGGGAGAAAGCATTATAAGAACTAATAAGCCCTACGAACGGCAGAGCCGCATAGGCAAAAATCCCGCACGGGAAGAACGGGCGTAGGGGAACTTAGCGCCTACGGGACTAAGCTTAGGCAGTAGCTAAAGACCGCACGGAAAGAACGCCTATAGGGGACCTAAGAAGAATAGAAGACTATACGTAACGAAAAGACCGCGCGGGAAGTAGGGCCGTAGAGACTCGATAATCTAGTCGGACTATAGTCCCGTAAGAAATGCGGGATCTAGAAAGTAGAAAATAGGCGCGAAGGTACGGACGTAAGTAAGACGGTTATTACGACCGCTTAGCAGCGATAGAAGCCGAAAGTCGAAATCTCGAAAACTATCCGAAGCGCTAAGGTTACGTGCGACCTACTAGTGCCCTCTACTAAGGGCATACCTTATAATGCCCTTAATAAATAGCATTAAATAATGCTGCCCTTAAAAGAGGGCATACTAAATTGTAACTAGCTTTTCTACGATATATAAATATACTCTTTTAGCTAGCATCTTAACCCTTCGTGGTTAACTTAAAGTTCTAATTTAAACCTTATTAATTTAGAGGTAACCGGCTTACTATGCATCGTATAATTACGTAATACCTTCTTATCTAATTATTATTATCCCCCTCTTATCTCTTTAAGGTAAATCCTTCGGTTTAATCTACCTGCTAAGCGACCCCGAAGCTTAGTAGAAGAAGCCTACCGTTATACTTTAACTACTATCCTTGCAAGAGGAGAAAGATAGTTAACTCCTATATAGAAAAGTATACCCTAGTATAGAAATTACTAATAAAGTAGCAATATAAACGTCTCTATAAGTAATAACCCGTAATAGCCTACGATGGCAGACCTATTCTAAATAATTAACGACACCTAAAGTAGGCTCGGGCAGCTTTAGAGCTAATTCCGCGACTAAAGCGAGGAAAACGCCTAACTTAAAAAGAAGCTCGGGGCGCTATAACGCCGACCTACGCTACTAACTACACCGGCGTATACGGCGACCGCGGAACCTATAGTAGTATCTACTACTAAGGTTAAGGTCCCGAAACTCGATCTATATCGGGAAGACCGTAAGAAAATATAGGACTTTATTATCTAGCTTAACGACTATATCTACTTCTTCTACGAATAATTCGCTAACGAAGTAGAGAAGGTACTCTACGCTAGCATCTTTCTACGTAACTCCGCGAAGTAATAGTTTCGTCTCTATAAACGAAAGTAATAGAAGAAGCTATTCGAGTAACGAAACGAAGCGACGGTTAAGCTCTTTAGTAGCTACTTAGTCTTTACGCGGGCCCTTAAGAAAGTATTTATCGGTCTTAACGAAGCTCGCTTAGCCACCTATACTTTAATAAACCTTAAATAGAAGAGATCTATTTAAGATTATACTACTCGGTTCTAGAATGTAGTTTATCTTACTGCCGGACAACACTCCGACGCTACCCTATAGACTTTCTACTACTAAGAACTAAGAGAGGAAATTAAAGACGCTATAGTCTACTACGATAGGCCCGAGAATCTATCTAAGCTTATCGAGCTAGCGCAGCTTATAGATTAACGACGTAACGAACGATAGTTTAATAAGAAACCCTACGGAGCTAATAGTATCTAGCCTCGACGACCTCGCTATACTTAGAAAGAGGGCGATGCTATAGAGTTAGATAATATCTAAAGGGGCACCCCGACAAATAATAATAAGGGCAGAAGTTAGAACTATAGAAAAGATAAACGCACGTAACGTAGAGAATAGATACCCTAATAGAAGTCTCGATTTAAGAAGGGGCTATATATCTACTGCGGCGATAAATAGAATAAGACGCACCGCTGCTTATATAACTCTAAGAAGAAGGCACGTAATACTACGGCTACTACTAGAGACGAATAGAAGACTTAACGAGAACTCTTCTCGACGCTTAAGCTAAAGAAGGTCGATCTATTCGAGAAGATTAATAGGCGACGTAGAATACTCGAGACACCCGAATACGTTAGTTTAAGCTAAACTACGTGCTACGACGACGACTATACTATTTATTAGAGCGATAAAGACGCTACGAGATGGTACCCGAAACCTCGGCGCGTTTAAGCCATAGTACGTTACTAGACTTAGTAGAAGATCGATAAATTTATCGAGGCACTGCCTCGAGACGACGACTTAATAGATAGCGATATTAAAGAACTCTACGATAGTACCCTCGAGTCTAGCGATACCGAAAACGAACACGATGCGGCTATACTTACTCGAGTTATCGAGCATCTCGACTAATATAGAAGTATACGCCGGACCGAAGATACGACTTCTACGGCAACCTAGACACCTACTACCGGGCTAGGCCCGAATATCTAGCAATTCTGCATCTAGAAAGAAAAGCTAGAAGGACGACTATAGAACGGCCAGTAGTAGCGACCCTAGAAGAAATCTTTCTACTAGACGGTAGATAAGATTAGTAGATGGCTTCGCGACGAGGCACGAAATACCTAGCGGGAATAGAACTATAAGAATCTTCTACGTCTTACCTAACTACTCTTCTAATAAGGCACTATATTCTTTAGAAGGGACACCCTATATTGGCGACCCTACTATAGAGATAATACCTTACCCTACCACTACTAGATAAAGGCAGGAACCCTATATTAGTAAAAATAAATTAGTCGCGGACAATAGACCCACTAAAAGAACTTAACCCTTCGAATAAAACAGCTAAATAATACGACTATTAGAGATCTCGTCTAATTAAGAAACTAGACGGCCTCCCTAGTTAGAAACTCTAGAAGGGGCCGTTAGATAGGTTTCTTAACTAGGTTACACGCACATCGAACGAAATTATACCTATTGGAATAAAACTCTTTAAGCTACTATACTTATAAGTAATCTTTTATAGTAAAAAGGCACGGGCTATAATCGATAGTAGCGTATAAAGTACGTATATCGACCTATTCTTCGTCGTTAAGCACTAGCTATATTAGTAAGAAAAAGATAAGCCTTACCCTCTTTAAACTATAGACGAATTACCCGCATAGTACGGAAAAGGTTAGATAAGAATTAAAATAGGGCTAGCACTAATATCTATCGCTAACTATAAGAAAAAGATTAACCTAGACGTTATAAAGATACTAGGATACGACATTATTCTAGAAATACTATAGCTAAAAACGCATATACTATATATTAACTAGAGAACCGAGGAAATTACCTTCCCGGACGAATAATGTACGAAGCACCTCGCCACCGTAAAACGAATAAGCTAGACGATAAAGACTAGAGCTAGGGCTAGAAGCTAGAGCTAAAAGAGCTAGAGCGAGAGCTAGAAGCTAAAAGTCTAGAACGTAAAGTAACGACCCGGCGTAGAAGTAAGTAGCTTCGCTAGAGTCTAAGAAATCTCTCTAGCGGTAATTAGGCGCATAAAGCGCAGAGGCGATAAGGTATACCATCTATACTTACGACCTAGCGCAGAAATGGAATAACGAATTATCGTACGCATATAGCGACTAACGGGGCCTCTAGTAGAGAATAACAGCCTAAAGTCGGTCGAAGAAGACTACCTCTAGAGAATTTACGCGCGTTATATAAACGCAGCGGACGTATCTACGATACTACGTTAGAATATTAGCCCTATATATAATAGCGCAAAAAGAGAAAGAACGTTATACGGTTATCTAATTAGGGGAAAGCCGATACCTATAGGCAACCTAGTAAGCGAGAAAATATATAGGAAACTCGGCGGGGAAATAAGGCCTAAAGAAAAGATAATAACTTTAGAGAAATAACTACCGCTACTTAAAATAGCATCCGTACTAAAAGAATTCTAGGAATTTACGGACCTTTACGAGAAACGAGGAAAAGAATTCTTATCGAAACACTAATCTTAGAATTACGAGATACCTCTTATTCTAGAAATATAGCCTACGTTTAAGCTAATATACTCGCTATCTCGTACTAAGTTAGAGACTTTAAGAAAATATATCGAAAAGAACCTAGAACGCGGATATATACGGCCTTCGTCTTTACTAGTCGGCTATCCCATTCTATTCGTTCTAAAAAAGAACGGCGAGCTCCGCCTCTATATCGACTATCGTTAATTAAACGACATTACGGTTAAGAACCGTTACCTATTACCGAGGATCGACGAACTCTAAGATAAGTTCTAGACTACGAAGTACTTTACTAAGTTCGACCTTCGCGAAGAATACTACTTAGTCCGTATTAAAGAAGGTAAAGAATGGAAGACCGCCTTTCGAACACGACTAGAATACTTCGAGTATACGGTAATACTCTTTAGGCTAACTAACGCCTCTGCGTTATTCTAGAGCCTAGTAAACGATACTCTACGCCCGTATTTAGACGTATTCTATACTGCGTATCTAGATAACATTATTATCTACTCGGACACCTTAGAAGAATACCGGGAATATATCCGAAAGGTACTGCTCGCACTTAGAGAAAAAGACCTACGGATAGTACCCGAGAAGTATAAATAAATTACGTAGAAAATAGAATTTCTAGGATTTATTATTATACCTAAACATATTAGCATGGACGAAAAAAAGCTAGACGTAATTAGAAAATAGCCCGAACTACGAACCGTTAAGAAAGTATAATTCTTTCTTAGATTCGCTAACTTCTATCGTAAGTTTATTCTAAACTACGCAAAGATTACGAAGCCCCTTACTAGACTTACTCGTAAAGAGCACGGGTTTTAATAGGGGAAAGCGTAGTAGAAGGCATTCGAGTCCCTTAAACGAATATTCTGCGAAGCGCCTATTCTAGATATTTATAATCTAGAGCTACCCGTTATTATAGAAATAAACGTATTGGACTACGCTATCGGCGCCTATATTAGCTAACTAGACGAGTAAGGTAAGCTCTACCCGATTACGTACTATTCTAGAAAGATGACGCCCCCGGAGCTTAACTACGATATCTACGACAAGAAGCTATTAGCTATCGTTACGGCTTTTAAAGAATAGAGATACTACCTCGAAGAAGCTAAATACTAAGTAATAGTTTACTACGATTATAAGAATCTTATATACTTTACTACTATAAAGAAACTAACTCGGCGACAAGTTAGATAGGCTAAAGAACTAGCATTATATAATATAAAGATTATCTATAGAAAGAAATCTAAGAACGCTCGCGTAGACGCGCTAAGTAGAAGAGCCGACTACGTAGAAGAAAAGCCCGGATTATAACTAGTAGTTCTAAATAGATAGAAAGACGATAGTCTTATATCCGCTAGAACGTACGCATCTATTTTTAGAGTTGCCTAATTATAGCTCTAGAAGGCATCTAATATCTCGCTTATCTTAGTTAGGCTACTAGCTTCGGCGTATCGCTTAGAAGATAACGCCTAGATAGAGAAGATCCGAGGGGCCTACGAATATAACGTAATAGCCTAGAAACTCGAAAACGTAGAGAACGACCCTCGCCTAACTAGAGACGTAGATAGCATTATTTTATATTTAGAATTAGTCTACGTTTCGGCAAGGCTTCGGGAAGAAATCGTTAAGAATATCTACGAAGCACTAGCATACGGTTACTAAGAAATAGATAAAATAATCGAGAGAATTACTAGAAATTACTACTTCTCGGGCCTACGAAGAACCGTTTAACGGGTAGTTTCGTAGTGCGACCTCTATATTTAAAGTAAGGCCTCGAGACACGCGCTATACGGCTTACTTTAGCTATTACTAGCCTCGGAAAGACCCTAGTAATCTATCTCGCTAGACTTTATTACGGATCTACCCTAATTAAAGAAACCTTTAACTGGCGTTCTATACGATTCGATTCTAGTTATCGTTAATAGGCTTACTAAATACGCGTACTACCTGCCATATCTTAAAACGGCAAACGCGGAAGAACTCGCCTATACGTTTCTTAGAATAATTCTCGATAATTACGGGTTACTAGAAGAGCTCGTATTAGATAGAGATCGGCTATTTACCTTCCGATTCTAGTAGACTCTTACCCGTTAGCTTGGTTTAAAACATAAGCTGTTAACCACGGCACACCCGCAAATAGACGGATAAACGGAACGAACTAACTAGACGCTCGAATAATACCTTCGCTATTACCTTAACTACGCATAGAATAACTAGGTTAAACTACTACCCCTTACCTAGTTCGCGTATAATAGCTCTAAAGCGTCTACGACTTAGAAATTACCGTTCTACGCTAACTACGGGTACGAACTAACAGCTTACTAAGAACCGATACTAAGCGAATCCCTTACCTAAAAAGAAATTCTTAAAGTAGACTAGCTAAAGATACTCTATAAATAGCTTAGCCTCGACATCGAATATAACGGATTTTTAATGTCCCGCTATTATAATAGACGGTACTAGAAGGCACCGAAGCTAAAAGAGAGAGATAAGGTTTACCTTCTTAGAAAAAATATTAGAATAAGGCGCCCGAACAATAAACTAGACTTTAAGAAGATAGAACCGTTCGAAATCGATAAATAAATTAAAAAGGTTAATTTCCGCCTTAAACTGCCGGAAATAATGCGAATACACCTAGTTTTTCACATCGCCCTTTTTAAACCAGCTCCGGAAAACGCCACAACAGTCTAACAAATAGAAGAAATAGTACTAGAAAATCTAGACGCCGACGAAAATAAAGACTAGATCGTAGAAAAGGTTCTCGATAGCGGCTACGTTAACGGTTAGTTTAGATATCTCCTATAATAGAAAGAAAACTGGAACAACACCTAGGAACTACCGGAAAACTGCAACGGCTACAAAGAACTTATTATAGAATTCTACCGTCGAAACCCTAAACGTCTTACACCGATACCTCGCTTAAGAGAAAGGCCTCGAAATCGAACGAAGATATAGCCCGCGCCCGGTTAACCGGCTCGAACGACTCCGGCGGCGTAGTAGAATCTAGAGAGCTAGTAGAACTTACACCGATATTAGCTAAGAAATCGCCACGTAAACGCTTTAGCGATCGCTTCTTCTTAGTATTTTTAGAGTTAATCGGATTTCTCGAAGGTGCGATAGCCTCGGTACGCTTTAGTTTCTTTAAAGACTCGAAACCCTCGCGGATTATTCGAGAATAACGAGACTAAAAGAAGCGCTATTATTTTCGTAAACGAAGAAGCTTCTCTAGAGTAGCATTTTTCTCTATAGTAAGGCGAGCCTACTCGCGATCTAGGAAATCTACTACAACTAGTTAGCAACGTAAAAAGACCTAAAGAGATACTTACGACGGGAAATACCCCGCGTAGCTATATTATAGCTAGTACGACGAGCACCTAGATATATAGTATAAATAGAAGAATTCTTCTATAATGCCACGCACTTAGACTCGTGTAATAAGTAATTCGTATAGGGAATTATCTCGACCCTACGAAGAAAAATCTCGTCTAATAACTCTTAACGGTAAAGAATAACACGGTTTACCTTACGAGGCCGCAAGTTAGTAGCGGAATTAGAAGTAGAACGTTTCTTAGAAGGCATAACGAAGACTTACGGAAAGAAAAGAAACTACTAGAACGACGAAAGATATATATAACTAGTAAATCTTCGGGTCGAAGATTCTTAAGGTAGGGGGTAGTATTACGAACCCTAGGGCATAAGGGCTTTATAACTCTAAGGGCTAAAAGCCCGCACGGGAGAAAGCACTATAAGAACTAATAAGCCCTACGGACGGTAGAGCCGTATAGATAGAAATCTCGCACGGAAAGAACGGGCGTAGAGAAACTTAGCGCCTACGAGACTAAGCTTAGATAGTAGCTAAAGACCGCACGGGAAGAACGCCTATAGGGAACCTAAGAAGAATAGAAGACTATACGTAACGAGAAGACCGCGCGGGAAGTAGAACCGTAGGGACTCGATAATCTAGTCGAACTATAGTCCCGTAAGAAATACGAGATCTAGAAAGTAGAAAATAGGCGCGAAGGTACGGACGTAAGTAAGGCGATTATTACGACCGCTTAGCAGCGATAGAAGTCGAAAGTTAAAATCTCGAAAACTACTCGAAGCGCCGAGGTTACGTGCGACTTACTAGTACCCTCTACTAAGGGTACACCTTATAATGCCCTTAATAAATAGTATTAAATAATACTGCCCTTAAAAGAGGGCACATTAAATTATAACTAGCTTTTCTACGGTATATAGACATACTCTTTTAGCTAGCATCTTAACCCTTCGTAGTTAACTTAAAGTTCTAATTTAAACCTTATTAATATAACGGTAGGCTTCTTCTACTAAGCTTCGGGGTCGCTTAGTAGGTAGATTAAACCGAAGGGTTTACCTTAAAGAGATAAGAGGGGGATAACAATAATTAGATAAAAAGATATTACGTAATTATGCGATATATAGTAAGCCGGTTACCTCTAAATTAATAAGGTTTAAATTAAAACTTTAAGTTAACTACGAAGGGTTAAGATGCTAGCTAAGAGAGTATATCTATATATCGTAGAAAAGCTAGTTATAGTTTAGTATGCCCTTTCTTAAGGGCAGCATTATTTAATGCTATTTATTAAGGGCATTATAAGGTGTGCCCTTAGTAGAGGGCACTAGTGGGTCGCACGTAACCTCGGCGCTTTAGGCAGTTTTCGAGGTTTCGACTTTCGGCTTCTATCGCTACTAAGCGGTTGTAATAACCGTCTTACTTACGTCCGTACCTTCGCGCCTATTTTCTACTTTCTAGATCCCGCATTTCTTACGGGACTGTAATTCGACTAGATTATCGAGTCCCTACGGCCCTACTTTCCGCGCGGTCTTTTTATTATGTATAGTCTTCTATTCTTCTTAGGTCCTCTATAGGCGTTCTTTCCGTGCGGGCTTTAGCTGCTGTCTAAGCTTAGTTCTATAGGCGCTAAGTTCTTCTACGCCCGTTCTTCTTATACGGGATTTCTACCTATGCGGCTCTGCCGTCCGTAGAGCTTATTAGTTCTTATAGTACTTTCTTCCGTGCGGGCTTTTAGCCCTTAGAGTTATAAAGCCCTTATGCCCTAGGGTTCGTAATACTACCCCCTACCTTAAAAATCTTCGACCCGAAGATTTACTAGTTATATATATCTTTCGTTATTCTAGTAGTTTCTTTTCTTTCCGTAAGTCTTCGTTATGCCTTCTAAGAAACGTCCTGCTTCTAATTCCGCTACTAACTTACGGCCTCGTAAGGTAAATCGTGTTACCCTTCGCCGTTAAAAGTTATTAGACGAGATTTTTCTTCGTAGGGTCGAGATAATTTTCTATACGAATTGCTTATTACACGAGTCTAAGTGCGTAGCATTATAGAAGAATTCTTCTATCTATACTATATATCTAGGTGCTCGTCGCACTAGCTATAATATAGCTACGCGGGGTGTTTTCCGTTATAAGTATTTCTTTAGGTCTTTTTACGTTACTAACTAGTTATAGTAGATTTCCTAAATCGCGAGCAGGCTCGCCTTACTATAGAGAAGAATACTACTCTAGAGAAGCTTCTTCGTTTACGGAAATAGTAGCGCTTTCTTTAGTCTCGTCGTTCTCGAATAATCCGCGAGGGTTTCGAGTCTTTAAAGAAACTAGAGCGTGCCGAGGCTGTCGCACCTTTAAGGGATCCGGTTAACTCTAAGAATGCTAAGAAGGAGCGATCGCTAAAGCGTTTACGTGGCAATTTCTTAGCTAATATTAATATAGGTTCTACTAGCTCTCTAGGTTCTACTGCGCCGCCGAAGTCGTCCGAGCCGGTTAACCGGGCGCGGGCTATGTCTTCGTTCGATTTCGAGGCCTTTCTCTTAAGCGAGGTATCGGTATAGAACGTTTAGGGTTTCGACGGTAGAATTCTATAATAAGTTCTTTACAGCCGTCGTAGTTTTTCGGTAGTTTCTAGATATTATTCTAGTTTTCTTTCTATTGTAGGAGGTATCTAAACTAACCGTTAACGTAGCCGCTATCGAGAATCTTTTTTACGATCTAGTCTTTGTTTTCGTCGGCGTCTAGGTTTTCTAGTACTATTTCTTCTGTTTGTTAGACTGTTATGGCGTTTTCCGGAGCTGGTTTAAGAAGGGCGATGTAGAAAACTAGGTGTATCCGCATTATTTTCGGCAGTTTAAGGCGGAAATTAACCTTTTTAATTTATTTATCGATTTCGAACGGTTTTATCTTCTTAAAGTCTAGTTTATTGTTTGGGCGCCTTATTCTAATGTTTTTTCTAAGAAGGTAAATCTTATTTCTCTCTTTTAGCTTCGGTGCCTCTTAGTGCCGTCTATTATAGTAGCGGGATATTAGAAATCCGTTATATTCGATGTCGAGGCTAAGCTGTTTATAAAGTACCTTTAGCTAGTCTGCTTTAAGAATTTCTTTTTAGGTAAGGGATTCGCTTAGTATCGGTTCTTAGTAAGCTGTTAGTTCGTACCCGTAGTTAGCGTAGAACGGTAATTTCTAAGTCGTAGACGCTTTAGAGCTATTATACGCGAACTAGGTAAGAAGTAATAGTTTAACCTAGTTATTCTATACGTAGTTAAGGTAATAGCGAAGGTATTATTCGAGCGTCTAGTTAGTTCGTTCCGTTTATTCGTCTGTTTGCGGGTATGCCGTGGTTAACAGCTTGTGTTTTAAACCAAGCTAACGGGTAAGAGTCTACTAGAATCGGAAGGTAAATAGCCGATCTCTATCTAACACGAGCTCTTCTAGTAACCCGTAATTGCCGAGGATTATTCTAAGAAACGTATAGGCGAGTTCTTCCACGTTTACCGTTTTAAGGTATAGCAGGTAGTACGCGTATTTAGTAAGCCTATTAACGATAACTAGAATCGAATCGTATAGAACGCTAGTTAAAGGTTTCTTTAATTAAGGTAGATCCGTAATAAAGTCTAGCGAGATAGATTGCTAGGGTCTTTTCGGGGCTAGTAATAGCTAAAGTAAGCCGTATAGCGCGTGTCTCGAGGCCTTACTTCGAATATAAAGGTCGTACTACGAAACTACCCGTTAAACGGTTCTTCGTAGGCCCGAGAAGTAGTAATTTCTAGTAATTCTCTCGATTATTTTATCTATTTCTTAGTAACCGTGTGCTAGTGCTTCGTAGATATTCTTAACGATTTCTTTCTAAAGCCTTACTAGAACGTAGACTAATTCTAAATATAGAATAATGCCGTCTGCGTCTCTAGTTAGGCGAGGGTTGTTCTTTACGTTTTCGAGTTTCTAGGCTATTGCGTTATATTCGTAGGCCCCTCGAATCTTCTCTATCTAGACGTTGCCTTCTAAGCGATACGCCGGAGCTAGTAGCCTAATCGAGGTAAGCGAGGTATTAGGTGCCTTTTAGAGCTATAATTAGATAACTCTAAAAATAGGTGCGTACGTTCTAGCGGGTATAAGGCTGCCGTCTTTCTATCTATTTAGAACTACTAGTTGCAATCCGGGCTTTTCTTCTACGTAGTTAGCTCTTCTACTTAGCGCGTCTACGCGAGCGTTCTTAGATCCCTTTCTATAGGTAATCTTTATATTATATAATGCTAGTTCTTTAGCCTATCTAACTTATCGTCGAGTTAGTTTCTTTATAGTAGTAAAGTACGTAAGGTTCTTATAATCGCAGTAAACCCTTACTTAGTATTTAGCTCCTTCGAGGTAGTATCTCTATTCTTTAAAAGCCGTAACGATGGCTAATAGCTTCTTATCGTAGACATCGTAGTTAAGCTCCGGGGGCGTTATCTTTCTAGAATAGTACGTAATTAGGTGGAGCTTGCCTTACTCGTCTAGTTAGCTAATATAGGCGTCGATGGCGTAGTCCGATGCGTTCGTTTCTATAATAATAGGTAGCTCTAGGTTATAAATACCTAGAATAGGCGCTTCGTAGAATATTCGTTTAAGAGACTCGAATGCCTTCTACTATACTTCTCTCTATTAAAACCCGTGCTCTTTGCGAGTAAGTCTAGTAAGGGGCTCCGTAACCTTCGCGTAGTTTAGAATAAACTTACGATAGAAGTTAGCGAATCTAAGAAAGAATTATACTTTCTTAACGGTTCGTAGTTCGGGCTATTCTTTAATTACGTCTAGCTTTTTCTCGTTTATACTGATATGTCTAGGTGTAATAATAAATTCTAGAAATTCTATTTTCTACGTAATTTATTTATACTTCTCGGGTGCTATTCGTAGGTCTTTTTCTCTAAGTGCGAGTAGTACTCTTCGGATATATTCCCGGTATTCTTTTAAGATATTCGAGTAGATAATAATATTATCTAGATACGTAGTATAGAATACGTCTAAATACGGGCGTAGGGTATCGTTTACTAGGCTCTAGAATAACGTAGAGGCGTTAGTTAGCCTAAAGAATATTACCGTATACTCGAAGTATTCTAGCCGTATTCGAAAGACGGTCTTCTATTCTTCGCCTTCTTTAATGCGGACTAAGTGGTATCCTTCGCGGAGGTCGAACTTAGTAAAGTACTTCGTAGTCTAGAACTTATCTTAGAGTTCGTCGATTCTTAGTAATAGATAATAGTTCTTAACCGTAATGTCGTTTAGTTAACGGTAGTCGACATAGAGGCGGAGCTCGCCGTTCTTTTTTAGAACGAATAGGATAAGATAGCCGGCTAATAAAGACGAAGACCGTATATATCCGCGTTCTAGGTTCTTTTCGATATATTCTCTTAAAGCCTCTAACTCGGTACGAGATAGCGAGTATATTAACTTAAACGCAGGCTATATTTCTAGAATAAGGGGTATCTCGTAATTCTAAGGTTAGTATTTCGATAAGAATTCTTTTCCTCGTTTCTCGCAAAGGTCCGTAAATTTCTAGAATTCTTTTAGCACGGATGCTATTTTAAGTAGCGGTAGTTATTTCTCTAGAGTTATTATCTTTTCTTTAGGCCTTATTTTCCCGCCGAGTTTCCTATGTATTTTCTTACTTGCTAGGTTGCCTATAGGTATCGGCTTTTCTCTAGTTAGATAACCGTATAACGTTCTTTTTCTTTTTACGCTATTATATATAGGGCTAATATTCTAACGTAGCATCGTAGGTACGTCCGCTACGTTTATATAACGCGCGTAAATTCTCTAGGGGCAGTCTTCTTTAACCGACTTTAGACTATTATTCTCTACTAAAGGCCCCGTTAGTCGCTATATACGTACGATAATTCGTTGTTCTATTTCTGCGCTAGGTCGTAAGTATAGGTAGTATACCTTATCGCCTCTACGCTTTATGCGCCTAATTACCGCTAGAGAGATTTCTTAGACTCTAGCGAAGCTACTTACTTTTACGCCGGGTCGTTACTCTGCGTTCTAGACTTCTAGCTTCTAGCTCTCGCTCTAGCTCTTCTAGCTCTAGCTTTTAGCCCTAGCTCTAGTCTCTATCGTCTAGCTTATTCGTTTTGCGGTGGCGAGGTGCTTCGTGCATTATTCGTCCGGAAAGGTAATTTTCTCGGTTCTCTAGTTAATATATAGTGCATACGTTTTTAGCTATGGCATTTCTAGAATAATATCGTGTTCTAGTATCTTTATAACGTCTAGGTTAATCTTTTTCTTATAGTTAGCGATAGATATTAGTGCTAGCCCTATTTTAATCCTTATTTACTCTTTTTCGTATTGTGCGGGTAATTCGTCTATAGTTTAGAGAGGGTAAGGCTTATCTTTCTCTTACTAATATAGCTAGTACTTAACGACGAAGAATAAGTCGATATACGTATTTTATACGCTACTATCGATTATAGCCCGTGTCTTTTTACTATAAAAGATTACTTATAAGTATAGTAGCTTAAAGAGTTCTATTTTAGTAGGTATAATTTCGTTCGATATGCGTGTAACCTAGTTAAGAGACCTATCTAACGGCCTCTTCTAGAGTCTTTAACTAGAAAGGCCGTCTAGTTTCTCGATTAGACGAGATCTTCGATGGTCGTGTTATCTAGCTATTCTATTTAAAGGGTTAAGTTCTTCTAGTAGGTCTATTATCCGCGACTAATTCGTTTTTGCTAATATAGAGTCTCTACCCTTACCTAGTAGTAGTGGGGTAAGGTATTATCTCTATAGTAGGGTCGCTAATATAGGGTGTCCCTCCTAAAGAATATAATACCTCGTTAGAAGAGTAGTTAGGCGAGACGTAGAAGGTTCTTATAGTTCTATTTCCGCTAGACATTCCGTGCCTCGTCGCGAAGCTATCTACTAATCTTATCTACCGTCTAGTAGAGGGATTTCTTCTAGGGTCGCTACTACTAGCCGTTCTATAGTTGTTCTTCTAGCTTTTCTTTCTAAATGCGGAATTCTTAGATATCCGGGCCTAGCCCGGTAGTAGGTGTCTAGGTTACCGTAGAAGTCGTATTCTCGGTTCGGCGCATACTTCTATATTAGCTAAGGTACTCGATAACTCGGGTAAGTATAGCCGCATTATATTCGTTTTCGGTATCGCTAGACTCGAGGGTACTATCGTAGAGTTCTTCGATGTCGCTATCTACTAAGTCGTCGTTTCGGGGCAGTACCTCGATAAATTTATCGATCTTCTACTAAGTCTAATAACGTACTATAGCTTAAACGCGCTAGGGTTTCGAGTACTATCTCGTAGCGTCTTTATCGCTCTAATAAATAGTATAGTCGTCGTCGTAGCACGTAGTCTAGCTTAAACTAGCGTGTTCGGGTATTTCGAGTATTCTACGTCGTCTATCGATCTTCTCGAATAGATCGACCTTCTCTAGCTTAAGCGTTAAGAAGAGCTCTCGTTAAGTCTTTTATTCGTTTCTAGTAGCAGCCGTAGTATTACGTGCCTTCTTCTTAGAGTTATATAAGTAGCGGTACGTCTTATTCTATTTATCGCCGTAGTAGATATATAGCCTCTTCTTAAATCGAGACTTCTATTAGGGTGTCTATTCTCTACGTTACGTGCGTTTATCTTTTCTATAGTTCTAACTTCTACTCTTATTGTTATTTGTCGGGGTGCCTCTTTAGGTATTATCTAACTTTATAGCATCGCCTTCTTTCTAAGTATGGCGAGATCGTCGAGACTAGGCACTATTAGCTTCGTAGGGTTTCTTATTAAACTATCGTTCGTTACGTCGTCGATTTATAAGCTACGCTAGCTCGATAAGCTTAGATAGGTTCTCGAGCCTATTATAGTAGACTATAGCGTCTTTAATTTCCTCTCTTAGTCCTTAGTAGTAGAAAGTCTATAGGGTAGCGTTAGAGTGTTGTTCGGTAGTAAGATAAACTATATTCTAGAATCGAGTAGTATAGTCTTAGATAGATTTCTTCTATTTAAGGTTTATTAAAGTACGGGTGGCTAAGTAAGCTTCGTCGAGACCGGTAAATACTTTCTTAAGGGCCCGCGTAAAGGCTAAGTAGCTACTAAAGAGCTTAACCGTCGCTTCGTTTCGTTGCTCGAATGGCTTCTTTTATTACTTTCGTTTATAGGGACGAAACTATTACTCCGCGGAGTTACGTAGAAAGATACTAGCGTAGAGTATCTTCTCTACTTTATTAGCGAATTGTCCGTAGGAGAAGTAGATATAGTCGTTAAGCTAGATAATAAAGTTCTATATTTTCTTACGGTCTTTTTAATATAGGTCGGGTTTCGGAACCTTAACCTTAGTAGTAGGTGCTACTATAGGTTCCGCGGTCGTCGTATACGCCGGTATAGTTAGTGGCGTAGGTCGGCGTTGTAGCGCCCCGAGCTTCTTTTTAAGTTAGGCGTTTTCCTCGCTTTAGTCGCGGAATTAGCTCTAGAGCTACTCGAGCCTGCTTTAGATATCGTTAATTATTTAGAATAGGTCTACCATCGTAGGCTATTACGGGTTATTACTTATAGGGACGTCTATATTGCTGCTTTATTAGTAATTTCTATACTAGGATATACTTTTCTATATAGAAGTTAACTGTCTTCCTCCTCTTGCAAGAATAGTGGTTAAAGTGTAACGGTAGGCTTCTTCTACTAAGCTTCGGGGTCGCTTAGCAGGTGGATTAAACCGAAGGGTTTATCTTAAAGAGATAAGAGAGGGATAATAATAATTAGATAAGAAGATATTACGTAATTATGCGATGCACAGTAAGCCGGTTACCTTTAAATTAATAAGGTTTAAATTAGAACTTTAAGTTAACTACGAAGGGTTAAGATACTAGCTAAGAGAGTATATCTATATACCGTAGAAAAGCTAGTTATAGTTTAGTGTGCCCTTTCTTAAGGGCAGCATTGTTTAATGCTATTTATTAAGGGCATTATAAGGTGTGCCCTTAGTAGAGGGCACTAGTAGGTCGCACGTAACCTCGGCGCTTCGAGTAGTTTTCGGGGTTTCGACTTTCGACTTCTATCGCTACTAAGCGGTCGTAATAACCGCCTTACTTACGTTCGTACCTTCGCGCCTATTTTCTACTTTCTAGATCCCGCATTTCTTACGGGACTGTAATTCGACTAGATTATTGAGTCTCTACGGCCCTACTTTCCGCGCGGTCTTTTCGTTATATATAGTCTTCTATTCTTCTTAGATCTCCTATAGGCGTTCTTCCCGTGCGGGCTTTAGCTACTGCCTAAGCTTAGTCCCGTAGGCGCTAAGTTTCCCTACGCCCGTTCTTCCCGTGCGGGATTTCTACCTATATAGCTCTATCGTTCGTAGGGCTTATTAGTCCTTATAGTGCTTTCTCTCGTGCGGGCTTTTAGCCCTTAGAGTTATAAAGTTCTTATGCCCTAGGGTTCGTAATAATTAATTTAGAGGTAACCGGCTTACTATATATCGCATAATTACGTAATATCTTCTTATCTAATTATTGTTATCCCTCTCTTATCTCTTTAAGGTAAACCCTTCGGTTTAATCTACCTGCTAAGCGACCCCGAAGCTTAGTGGAAGAAGCCTACCGTTATACTTAACTATATATAGAATAACTAGGTTAAACTACTACTTCTTATCTAATTCGCGTATAATAGCTCTAAAGCGTCTACGACTTAGAAATTATCGTTCTACGCTAACTACGGGTACGAACTAACAGCTTACTAGAAACTAATACTAAGCGAATTCCTTACCTAGAAAGAAATTCTTAAAGTAGACTAGCTAAAGATACTTTATAAATAGCTTAGCCTCGACATCGAATATAATAAATTTTTAATATCCCGCTATTATAATAGACGGCACTAGAAGATACCGAAGCTAAAAGAGAAGAATAAGATTTACCTTCTTAGAAAAAATATTAGAATAAGGCGCCCGAATAATAAACTAGACTTTAAGAAGATAGAACCGTTTAAAATCGATAAATAAATTAGAAAAGTTAATTTCCGTCTTATACTACTAGAAATAATACGAATATACCCGGTTTTCTACATCGCTCTTCTTAAACTAGCTCCGAAAAACGCTACAACAGTCTAATAAATAGAAGAAATAGTACTAGAAAACTTAGACGCCGACGAAAATAAAGATTAGATCGTAGAAAAGATTCTCGATAGCGGCTACGTTAACGGTTAGTTTAGATACCTTCTATAATAGAAAGAAAACTAGAATAACACCTAAAAACTACTAAAAAACTACGACGGCTATAAAGAACTTATTATTAAATTTTATCGTTAAAACTTTAAACGTCTTATACCGGCACCTCACTTAAGAGAAAGGCCTCGAAATTAAACGAAGATATAGCCTACGTCTAGTTAACCGGCTCGAACGACTTCGGCGGCGTAGTAGAATCTAGAGAGCTAGTAGAACTTATACTAGTATTAGCTAAGAAATCGCTACGTAAACGCTTTAGCGATCGCTTCTTCTTAGTATTTTTAGAGTTAACCGAATTTCTCGAAGATACGATAGCCTTAACACGCTCTAGTTTCTCTAAAGACTCGAAACCCTCGCGGATTATTCGAGAACGACGAGACTAAAGAAAGCGCTACTATTTTCGTAAATAAAGAAGCTTCTCTAGAGTAGCATTCTTCTCTATAGTAAGACGAGCCTACTCGCGATCTAGAAAATCTACTATAACTAGTTAGTAATGTAAAAAGATCTAAAGAGATACTTACGATAAAAAATACCCCGCGTAGCTATATTATAGCTAGTACGACAAGCATCTAGATATATAGTATAAATAGAAGAATTCTTCTATAATACTACGTACTTAGACTCGTGCAATAAGTAATTCGCATAGAAAATTATCTTAACCCTACGAAGGAAAATCTCGTCTAATAACTTCTAACGGCGAAGAATAATACGGTTTATCTTACGAGGCCGTAAGTTAGTAGCGAAATTAGAAGTAAAACGTTTCTTAGAAGATATAACGAAGACTTATAAAAAGAAAAGAAACTACTAGAACGACGAAAGATATATATAACTAGTAAATCTTCGGGTTAAAGATTCTTAAGATAGAAAGTAGTATTACGAACCTTAGGGCATAAGGGCTTTATAACTCTAAGGGCTAAAAGCCCGCACGAAAGAAAGTACTATAAGAACTAATAAGCCCTACGAACGATAGAGCCGTATAAATAAAAATCTCGTACGAAAAGAACGGGCGTAGAAAAACTTAGCGCCTATAAGACTAAGCTTAGGCAGTAGCTAAAGCCCGTACGAGAAGAACGCCTATAGAAAACCTAAAAAGAATAGAAGACTATATATAATAAAAAGACCGCGCGGAAAGTAAAGCCGTAGAGACTCGATAATCTAGTCGAATTATAGTCCCGTAAGAAATATAGGATCTAGAAAGTAGAAAATAGGCGCGAAGGTACGAACGTAAGTAAGGCGGTTATTACGACCGCTTAGTAGCGATAGAAGCCGAAAGTCGAAATTCTAAAAACTATTCGAAGCGTCGAGGTTACGTGCGACCTATTAGTACCCTCTACTAAGGGCATACCTTATAATATCCTTAATAAATAGTATTAAATAATAATGCTTTTAAGAAAGAGTATACTAGATTATAACTAGCTTTTCTATAGTATATAGATATACTCTCTTAGCTAGTATCTTAACTCTTCGTAGTTAACTTAAAGTTTTAATTTAAACCTTATTAATTTAGAGGTAATCGGCTTACTATATATTATATAATTACGTAATACCTTCTTATCTAATTATTATTATCTTTCTCTTATCTCTTTAAAATAAACCCTTCGGTTTAATCTACCTACTAAGCGACTTCGAAGCTTAGTAGAAGAAGCCTATCGTTATAATATTATAATTAGTTACTTAGCCGCCGTATTATTTTATATTTCTAGGGTCGTATATTTTTTTTTCTAGCACGTACTTTTAGTTTTTTTATAAAGTTTAAGAGTAGCGTTTTTTTTTACCTTAATAAATTACGCGGCCTACTATTTAGCGCTAAATTATCTTCGTATCCCGCGATATTATTTAGCGGGTATAGTTTTATCTTTAACGTATTTAAAAGTATAACGTCTAGCGCTAGATTATCTTCGTATTTAATAATATTAAAGAGTAGATTAAGCTCTATCTTTAATATACTTAAGAACGTAACGTTTAGCATCGAGTCGTTTTCGTACTTAATAGTATTAGAGGGCGGATTAAGCCTTATCTTTAATATATTTAAAGACGTAGTATCTAGTATCGAATCGTCTTCGTACTTATAGTATTAAAAGACGGATTAAGCTTTATCTTTAATATATCTAAAGACGTACTTTTCTAATTTAATTTATCTAGCTTAATTCTAAAGATATTTCGTCGCTTCGCTTTTAGATCTTATTAGCTCTATTAAATTTACCTTATTATTAGTGCGCGTCTCTATTTTTTTTAAATTTTAAGTAAATACTTTTCGCGCTCTATTCTTCTTTCTAAAGAGATAGAAGCTTAGACGATAGAAAGTAAATCTTATACGTTATTTAAGTAGTTACGCGCCTTCGCAATATTTATATATAGTAAGTACTTTAATAGCCGTAGCTACGCGTGTTACGCGCGTAGCTAGTTTATTTTAAATAGTAGAGCTAGTATCTAGTAGCCGAATATAAAATCTAGTATATAGGCGTCGAGTTATTATCGACTTAGTAGTAGACGTAATATTTATCTCGCGATCTTACTTTATCTTTATTTTTTCTTTATACTTTATAGGCTTCGTCTACTTTATTCTAATCTATTTATCGTGCCTTACTTTTTTACTTTACTAATTTAGCGTCTTTTTAGCTTCTTAGTTTTTACTCTACTTAGCTAGCTCGTCTTACGCTTTAGTTTCGGTTTTCTTTTAGATAAGTTTTATCTAGTTATTTTACGCGCTTTTTAGTAGTATTAAGCTTACTTTTAGCTTTACGTAGCTTTTGCGTGTTTATAATATTCTCTCTTTTATTCTAGTATAGTACTAGATAGTATTTTACTTTTTCGTTAAGTTTCTAGCGGTTTTAAGTCGTTTTAACCGTTTCGTCGTAAATCTTTAAATAAGTAAGTTCTATTTATTTTTCGCGTAGTTCGATACTAATTCGCACGTATAGATATATTAAATTTATACTTAAGTAGCTTCTAGCGTACGCTTAAGCGTAAACGTTATAAGTATAAGCTCGCTTTATTATTTAATATCGCGCCGCCGTCGCTTAGTCGCCGCGATAGTCTTTTAGATCTAGCTTTATCGACTATGTTTATCCGCGATTTAGACTTTCGTATCGACTAGCGCTCTAGCTATAAGTCTTTTATATTATTATTGTTTATTCGGCCTTCGAAGTTAATCTAAATACTAGATAGTATATTAGTATTAGCTATTTTTACTACTTTATAGCCCGTCTTAGCCGCTCTAAACGCTCTTACGTTAAGCTTTAATAACGAGAAGAATATCTCGTTCGACTCGAATCTTAAGAACGAGAATAAGAATAAAAATAAAAAGAAGAGTATCTAGATTTTTAATCATTTAGCTCTAGCGACGTTAAAGTCTTTTAGTTAGTCTACGGCGACGTATATTACTATTATCTTAAAGAAGACTAAGTTAGTCTTAGCCCTAGATTACTTTAATAAGACTTTTTTATAAAAGTATTCGTTTACTAAGCCGATTACGACTAATAAGATAACGAAGGCTTCGCCTTTAAAGCGCGCTACTAAGTTACCGCGTAAGACGTCGCCGTCTAAATCGACGGCTACTAAGACGTTAGCTTTTTATAAGACTATTACCGGTAATTCGCGTACTAACGCCGACGAGGCTAAGAATTTCTAGGCCGAGCTAGTTAATCTTAAGCTAAACTTTTTAGCGTTTACGTCTAAGATACTTATTCTACTCTCTTAAAAGAAGCGTAAGTATTATAAACTCTAGAGTATAAAAACTTTATAATCTTAAGAGCTAAAAGCCCGTACGAAAGAAAGTATCGTAAGAGCTAATAAGTCTTACGAGCGGTAGAGTCGTACGGCTAGAAATCTCGTACGAGAAGATTAAACGTAAGAAAATTTAGCGCCTATAAAATTAGACTTAGATAGTAGCTAAAGCCCGTATAAAAAAAACGCCTATAAGAAACCTCGATAAAGCGAATAACTATACGTAATAAAAGGCCCGTAAAGAAAGTAGAACCGTAGAAACTTTATAGTTTAGTTAAATTATAGTCCCGTAAGAAATACGAGATCTAAAAAGTAGAAAGTAAACGTAGAGGCGCGAATATAAGTAAAATAGTAATTACGTTTAACTAATAGCGACGAAAGTCGAAAGTTAAAATCTTAAAAGCTATTCGAAGCGCTAACGTTACGTATAATCTATATATCGCCCTTAGTAGTTTAGACGATACTTAGCTATATATCGCCCTTAGTAGCTCGAGTAATATAAGATATACTAGATTATAACTAGCTTTTCTATAGTATATAAATATACTCTTTTAGCTAGCATCTTAATTCTTTATAGTTAACTTAAAGTTCTAATTTAAATTCTATTAATTTAGAGGTAATCGACTTACTATATATCGTATAATTACGTAATACTTTCTTATTTAATTATTATTATCTCTCTTTTATCTCTTTAAGATAAATTCTTCGATTTAATCTATCTACTAAGTAACTTTAAAGCTTAGTAAAAGAAGTCTATCGTTATACTTTAATTACTATTCTTATAAAAGAAGAAAGATAGTTAATCTTTAAATAGAAAAGTATTTCTAGTATAGAAATTACTAATAAAGTAGTAATATAGACGTCTCTATAAGTAATAATTTCTAATAGTCTATAATAATAGACCTATTCTAAATAATTAATAATATCTAGAGTAAGCTTAGATAGCTTTAGAGCTAATTTTAAGACTAAAGCGAAAAAAATACTCGACTTTAGAAGAAGCTTAAGACGCTATAACGCCGCTTTACGCTACTAATTATATCTATATATACTACGACCGCGAAATCTATAGTAGCGCCTACTACTAAGATTAAGGTCTCGAAATCTAATCTATATTAAGAAGACTATAAGAAAATATAAAACTTTATTATCTAGCTAAACGACTATATCTACTTCTTTTATAAATAGTTTACTAATAAAGTAAAGAAGATACTCTACGTTAATATCTTTTTACGTAACTTCGCGAAGTAATAGTTTTATTTCTATAAGCGAAAGTAGTAGAAGAAACCGTCTAAGTAACGAAATAAAGTAACGATTAAGCTCTTTAATAGCTACTTAGTCTTTACGTAGGCCCTTAAAGAGGTATTTATCGGTCTCGACGAAGCTCGTCTAATTATTTATATTCTAATAAATCTTAAATAGAAGAAATCTATTTAAGACTATACTATTTAATTTTAGAATATAGTCTATCTTACTATTGAATAATACTTCGACGCTACTCTATAAACTTTCTACTACTAGAAACTAAGAGAGAAAATTAAAGATACTATAGTCTACTACGATAGACCCGAGAATCTATCTAAGCTTATTAAGCTAGCTTAGCTTATAGACCGATAACGTAACGAACGATAGTTTAATAAGAAACCCTACGAAGCTAATAGTATCTAGCTATAACGACCCCGCTATACTTAGAAAGAAAACGACGCTATAGAATTAAATAATATCTAAAGAGATACCCTAATAAATAATAATAATAAGAGCGGAGAATAAAATAAGAAGAAAGATAGACGTACGTAACGTAAGAAATAAATACTTTAATAAAAGTTACGATTTAAAAAGAAACTATATATCTACTACGGCGATAAATAGAAAAGAACGTACTACTACTTATATAACTTTAAGAAGAAGGCACGCGATATTATAGCTACTACTAAAAATAACTAAAAAGCTTATTAAGAACTCTTTTTAACGCTTTAGCTAAAAGAAGTCGATCTATTTAAGAAAATTAATAGACGACGTAAAGCGCTTAATATACTTAAATACGCTAGACTTAGTTAAACCGCGTGTTACGACGATAATTATACTATTTACTAGAGCGATAAAGACGCTACGAAATAGTATTTAAAATCTCGGCGTATTTAAGTTATAGTACGTTATTAGACTTAGTAGAAGATTAACGAATTTATCGAGGCGCTATTTTAAGATAACGATTTAGTAAATAGTAATATTAAAGAATTCTATAATAGTACCCTTAAATCTAGCGACGTCGAAAGCGAACGTAATATAGCTACGCTTACTTAAATTATTAAATATCTTAGATAGTATAAAAGTATACGCTAAACTAATAATATAACCTCTACTACGACCTAGATATCTACTACCGGGCTAGATCTAGACACTTAGTAATATCGAATCTAAGAAGAAAAACTAAAAGAACGGCTATAAGATAGCTAGTAGTAGTAACTCTAAAGAGAGACTTTCTATTAAATAGCGAACGAGATTAGCTAATAGCTTTATAATAAGATATATAACGTCTAGTAAAAGTAAGATCGTAGAGATCTTATACGTCTCGCTAGACTACTCTCTTAGCGAGAAACTATATTTATTAGAAGAAATATTCTATATTAGCGACTTTATTATAGAAATAGTATCTCGGCCTACCGCTACTAAATAAGAGTAAAGACTCTATACTAGTAAAGATAAATTAGCCGCGAAAAATAGATCTATTAGAAAAACTTAACTCTTCGAATAGAATAACTAGATAATATAACTATTAAAGACCTCGTTTAATTAAAAAACTAAACGGCCTCTCTAGTTAGAAACTCTAAAAGAGGCCGTTAAATAGATTTCTTAACTAGATTATACGTACATCGAACGAAATTATATCTATCGAAATAAAACTCTTTAAACTACTATATCTATAAATAATCTTTTATAGAAAGAAGGCCTAAACTATAATTAATAGCAGCGTATAAAGTATATATATTAATTTATTCTTCGTCGTTAAGTACTAGCTATATTAGTAAGAGAAAGATAAGCCTTACTCTTTTTAAACTATAAACGAATTACCCGTATAGTATAAAAAAGATTAGATAAGAATCGAAATAGAGCTAGTACTAATAACTATTACTAACTATAAGAAAAGAATTAATCTAAACGTTATAAAGATACTAGAATACGATATTATTCTAGAAATACTATAGCTAAAAACGCATGCACTATATATTAACTAGAGAATCGAGAAAATTATCTTCTTAAATAAATAATATACTAAATACCTCGCTATTATAAAACGAATAAGCTAGACGCTAGAGACTAAAGCTAAAGCTAGAAGCTAGAGCTAGAAGAGCTAAAGCGAGAGCTAGAAGCTAAAAGTTTAAAGCGTAAAGTAACGACTCGGCGTAGAAGCTAATAGCTTCGCTAAAGTCTAGAAAATCTTTCTAGCGGTAATTAAGCGTATAAAGCGTAAAGGTAATAAGATATATTATCTATACTTATAACCTAGCGTAGAAATAAAATAACGAATTATCGTACGTATATAGCGACTAACGGGGCCTTTAGCGAAGAATAATAGCCTAAAGTTAGTTAAAAAAGACTATCTCTAGAGAATCCGCGCGTACTATATAAACGTAGCGATATACGATTATCTAATTAAAGAAAAACTAATATCTAAAAACTAGAAGTAGAAGAAACGTTACCGCGTACTCTATAGTATTCTACTAAATAGACCCGTTAAAGCTAGTTTAATATACGATTATTTAATCGAGAGAAAACTAATATCTAGAAACTAAAAGTAGAAGAAATACTACCGCGTATCTTATAGTACTCTACTAAATAGGCCCGTCGAAGCTAGTTCGATATACGATTATCTAACTAGAGAAAAGCCGATATCTATAGATAACCTAGTAAGCGAGAAAATATATAGAAAACTCGGCGAAAAAATAAGATCTAAAGAAGAAATAATAATACTAGAAGAATAACTATCGCTACTTAAAATAGTATTCGTACTAAGAAAATTCTAAAAGTTTACGAACCTCTATAAGAAACGAGAAAAAGAATCTTTACTAAAATATTAATCTTAGAATTATAAGATATCTCTTATTCTAGAAGCGTAGCTTACGTTTAAGCTAATATACTTGCTATTTCGCGCTAAGTTAGAGGCTTTAAGAGAATATATCGAGAAGAATTTAAAACGAGAATATATACGGCCTTCGTCTTTATTAATCGGCTATTCTATTCTATTCGTTTTAAAGAAAAACGGCGAGCTTCGCCTCTATATTAACTATCGATAATTAAACGATATTACGATTAAGAACCGTTATCTACTATCGAGAATTAATAAACTCTAAGATAAGTTTTAAACCGCGAAGTACTTTATTAAGTTTAACCTTCGCGAAGGCTATTACTTAGTCTATATTAAAGAAGGCGAAGAATAGAAGATCGCTTTTTAAACGCGGCTAGAGTACTTCGAGTATATAATAATATTTTTCGGGCTAACTAACGCCTTAGTATTATTCTAGAGCCTAGTAAACAATATACTACGCTTATATTTAGACGTATTTTATACCGCGTATCTAAATAATATTATTATCTACTCGAATATCTTAAAAGAATACTAAAAATATATTTAAAAGATACTACTCGCGCTTAGAGAAAAGAACCTACAAATCGTACTAGAAAAGTATAAATAGATTATATAGAGAATAAAATTTCTAAGATTCGTTATTACTTTTAGATATATTAGTATAGACGAGAAAAAGCTAGACGTAATTAAGAAATAGTCTAAACTACGAACTATTAAAGAAGTATAATTCTTTTTAGAATTTACTAACTTTTATCGTAAGTTTATTCTAAACTATACGAAGATAACGAAGCCTCTTACTAAACTTTCTCGTAAGAAGTACGGGTTTTAATAGAAAGAAATATAGTAGAGAGTATTCGAGTCTCTTAAACGAATATTCTATAAAGTATCTATTTTAGATATTTATAATCTAAAACTACTCGTTATTATAGAAACGAACGTATTAAACTACGCTATCGACGCTTATATTAGCTAACTAGATAAGTAAGATAAGCTCTACTTAATCGCGTACTATTTTAGAAAGATAATATTCTCGAAGCTTAACTATAACGTCTACGATAAAGAACTATTAGCTATTATTATAACTTTTAAAGAATAAAGATACTATCTCGAAGAAGCTAAATACTAAGTAATAGTTTACTACGATTATAAGAATCTTACGTACTTTACTACTATAAAGAAACTAACTCGTTAGTAAGTTAAATAGACTAAAGAATTAGCATCGTATAATATAAAGATTATTTATAGAAAGAAATTCGAGAATGCTCGCGCTAACGCGCTAAGTAGAAGAGCTAACTACGTAAAAGAGAAGCTAGAATTATAACTAATAGTCTTAAATAAGTAGAAAGACGATAGTTTTATAAAAAAGCGCCCGATACCTCGCTTATTTTAGTTAGACTACTAGCCCCAACGTATCGCTTAGAAGATAATATTTAGATAAAAAAGATTCGAGAGGCCTATAAGTATAACGTAATAGTCTAAAAACTTAAAAATATAAAAGACGACCCTCGCTTAACTAAAGACGTAGACGATACTATTTTATATTTAGAATTAGTCTACGTTTCGATAAAGCTTTAAAAAGAAATCGTTAAAGATATCTACGAAGTACTAGTATATAAATATTAAGAAATAGATAAAACGATTAAGAGAATTACTAGAAATTACTACTTTTTAAGCTTACGAAGAATCGTCTAAAGAGTAGTTTTATAGTACGACCTTTATATTCGAAGTAAGGTCTTAAGATATACGCTTTACGATCTACTTTAACTACTACTAGCCTTAAAAAGACTCTAGTAATCTATCTCGCTAGACTTTATTATAAATCTACTAAAGTTAGTAAAACTACTTACTAAAATTAAATACGACTCGATTTTAGTTATCGTTAATAGACTAACTAAGTACGCGTATTATCTACTATATCTTAAAACGATAAACGCGAAAGAACTCGTCTATACGTTTCTTAGAATAATTTTTAGTAACTACGAGTTACTAGAAAAGCTCGTATTAGATAGAGATCGACTATTTATCTCTTAATTCTAGTAGACTCTTATTCGATAGCTTAGTTCTAAGCATAAGCTATTTACTATAGTATATTCGTAAATAGACGAATAAATAGAACGTACTAATTAAATACTCGAATAATATCTACGCTATTATCTTAACTATACTTAGAACGATTAGATTAAACTATTACTCTTAGCCTAGTTCGCGTATAATAGCTCGAAGGCGTTAGTAACTTAAAAATCTCCGTTCTATACTAACTACGAATATAAGCTAATAGCTTACTAAGAACTAATATTTAGCGAATCGCTTATCTAGAAAAAAATCTTTAAAGTAGACTAGCTAAAGGCGTTATACGACTAGCTTTATCTCGATATCGAATTTAACGAATATCTAATATTTCGTTATTATAATAGACGGTACTAAAAGGCACCGAAGCTAAAAAAGAGAAATAAAGTCTATCTTCTTAGAAAAAATATTAAAATACGGCGATCTAATAATAAACTAGACTTTAAGAAAATTAGACTATTCGAAATTAAGAAAAAACTAGGCGAAGTTAACTACCGTCTTAAGCTATCTAATAATATAAGAATTAATCTAGTATTCTATATTAGACTTCTTAAACCGGTACCTTAAAACGCTATACTAGTCTAATAAACGAAAGAAATAGTACTTAAAAATCTAGACGCTAATAAAAATAAAGATTAGATAGTAGAGAAGATTCTCGATAGCGGCTACTCTAACGGTTAGTTTTACTACTTAATTAAGTAGAAAGAAAACTAGAATAATATCTAGAAACTATTAAAAAATTATAACGGCTATAGAGCTCTTATTATAGAATTCTACCGTTAAAATTCTAAGCGTTCTATATTAATATCTCGCCTAAGAGAAAAGCCTCGAAATCGAATAAAGACGTAGCTCGCGCTCGATCGACCGGCTTAAATAACTCTAGCGGCGTAGTAAAACTCGAAGAACTAGTAGAATTTATACTAGTATTAGCTAAGAACTCGCTACGTAAACGCTTTAACGATCGCCTCTTTTTAGTATTTTTAGAGTTAATAAAATCTCTAGTAGCTAATCGCTTTAACGCTATACGATTCTTCTCTTTTAAAGTAGTAATATTCTTAGTAATAGAAACTTAATTAAGAATAGTAAAGCCCCGCTCTTTAAGTAGACGACGCTACTTATAAAGGCGAGATAACTTAGTAGAAGTTAACTAAATACGCTTTTTAGTCTATAACTAAAGTTTCTTTAACTTCTTTAAGAAAGTCTAAAGAGCGTTATACTTAATTTTCTCTTTAGCCCGAATTCGCTCTTACTAACGGCGAAGACGATTTACTAGTTAATTAATAGAGAAGATAAAGAAGAGAAAGAAGACTTACTAGCCGCTATAGAAAAACGCTACGTATTATATATACTTAAACCCCGCGTAATATACTCTCTATAACGAAAAGAACAAGAATCTACGCGATAGACGCGATCGTTAGCTTCGTAGTTAAAGTAAGCACGCGTAATAGAAGCGAGAGTAGTAGCGGTAGATAACTTTATACGATAAGCTAACTCGTCGCGAAAATACTTCGAAGGTATAATAAGAACTTATAAGTAAGAAGAAGAAAGAAAAAGAGAAAATTACTAAAATAATAAAAAATATATACGAACGGTAAATCTTTAAGTCGAAGATTCTTAAGATAGAGAATAGTATTACGAACTCTAGAGTATAAGGCCTTTATAACTCTAAGGGCTAAAAGCCCGTACGAAAGAAAGTACCGTAAGAGTTAACGAGCCTTACGGGCGGTAAAGTCGTACGGCTAGAAATCCCGTATAAAAAGATTAGGCGTAAGAAAATTTAGCGCCTACGAAACTAGACTTAGATAGTAGTTAAAGCCTATACGAGAAGAACGCCTATAAGAAACCTCGACGAAGCGAATAACTATACGTAATAGAAGGCTTATAGAAAAAGTAGAATCGTAGAGACTTTATAGTCTAGTCGAATTATAGTCTCGTAAGAAATATAAGATCTAGAAAGTAGAAAGTAGACGTAGAGGCGTAAATATAAGTAAGATAGTAATTACGTTTAACTAGTAGCGACGAAAGCTAAAAGTTAGAATTTTAAAAAGCTACTTAAAGCGCCGACGTTACGTACGATCTACTTATTTACTAGTTTAAAGAGTTTAAAAGCTTAGTACTCTAAACTTTTAAACTCGTAAGTTTAGTAGTTTAAACTCTTAGTAGATTAAATTACTAAATATTAGATTATAACTAGCTTTTCTATAGTATATAGATATACTTTCTTAGCTAGTATCTTAACCCTTCGTAGTTAACTTAAAGTTCTAATTTAAACTCTATTAATTTAGAGGTAATCGGCTTATTATATATCGTATAATTACGTAATATCTTCTTATTTAATTATTATTATTTTTCTTTTATCTTTTTAAAATAAACCCTTTAGTTTAATCTATCTACTAAGCGACTCCGAAGCTTAGTAAAAGAAGCCTATCGTTATACTATAATAGCTACTAACGCCGTTAACGGATATTAAGACGATAGATAAGCTTTAGTAAAAATTTCGCCGCTTTAACTTATATAATCGTATATTAGCCCTATGCGTCTTTAAATATAAGTTAGTAGCCGCTATATTTAACGCTCTTAAGAAGAAGAACTACGTACGATATCTAAAGAGACTACTATTAAAGTAGTAAATCGCCGCTAACTAAACTAGTATTAAGAAGAGTTATTTAGACGGCGTAAATAAAAAGAGACGAATAGAGAGTAGTAGTACTAAGTAAAAAGACGCTCGTATAAAAATTACGTTATTACTTTAAATCTAGATATTATAGATAGTAGTTCTTTAATATTCGCTTAATTATATATATAATTTATATAGAAAAATATAAGATTAAAAGAAGATTAATAGTCTTAGTAGTTATAGTAACGAAAATAGCTACTACTTACGGCGGCGTAGCCGCTACTTTAACTACGCTTCTTACTACTTTTATCTACTTCTTCTTCTTATTCTTACCGCTCTTTTAACTTCTCTACTACGAAGCTCTTTTTCTTTATCGCTCTAGTTACTATAGTATAGTTTATCTAGAGATCGCGCGTAAGTATTTTACGCCTTTAAAACGAGATTTACTACTTTAAAGTAGCTTATACGTAAGCTTTTTTATACTATCGATTTTTCGCCTCTTTACGAGCGTTATAAGCGGTCTTAACCCGCTACTTCTTCTTATTACGTAATACTAAATCTTACTCTTTAAACGAATTCTTATCGCTAATATTATAGTAGTTATAAAGCGCTACTATTACTAGTACTAGATCTATTTAGATACTAACTTTAAAGCTCTCGCGCTACTAAATAAGAATCTTAAAGCGCTTTTTCTAAATACTAATATAATGCTCGATTATACTTTTTAATAAAGAGTAACGTATATTAAATAGCTTATAATAATTTTTTAGCTTTTAGTTACGCTACTTAAGCTTACGAAGATAGTATACTACGTTAATATAAAAAGTTACTACTAAAGAACTCGTTTAAGTAGTATATCTAGTATTCGTAAGATAGTATTATCTCTTAAATATAGTAAAGCTCTTATTCGTCGCTACGGCCTTTAATATCTAGTTATCGTAAGCTAATTCTTCTATACTAAATAAGACGTATACGAAGTTAAACTTAAAGTTATAAACTACTAGTATTATTTAAACGAGATTTTAATATCTATTTCTTTACGCGTCTTACTATTTATCGTTATCTATTTAGATTAAAACGAACGTACTATTTAGATATTTAATAGCTTTATAAAACGGTCTATTCTTCTTCTTCTACTATAGCCGCGGTAATACGTAGTTATCCGCCGGTAATACTATAATCTACTAATAAAGTAGAACTAGTACGTAGAGAATTTTATAAAAGATAATATTAATCGTTACTATTAAATAAGAAAAGATAAGACGCGCGCCGTAATAAGTAATCTTATATTAATAAATTTATATAAAGATAACTAGCTTTTACGTTGTAAATACGAAGCGCAATTTTTATAATCTAAGACTCTTAACTCTTTTTAATAACGACTTAAATATCTTTTAGCTAAATTTAATAAGATTATATATTATTTACGGCGGCCCGTATCGTACTTAAGTAATAAGAATTTTACTTTAAAATAACTTTACGATCTATTATATTCTCTTACGACTTACTTACTCGGCTATAAGATTAAAGATACTCGTAAAAAGAAGACTCTAAATACGTATTATTTAAACTAGAATTCGGGCTATATAAAGGTAATTTAAGTAAATTCTCGGTATTAAAGCTATAAATATAAGACGATAAAATAGTAAGTAAGAGAGAGATATAGGCGAAGAAATAAGATTAGTTTAAATACTATTCTTTATAACTAATAGTAGTTACGCTAAGTCTAATTTAGTAGAAATATAATAGATATATTACTCTTAACTACTATCTCGTTAGCTTCTCTAAATGTCTTAGCGCGATATCTAATACGGTTTAGTATTTATATTCGTTATTATTATGTGTTATATCGGCTAAAACACCCCCCTTTATATTAATATGGGGTAATATAACGGCTGATTATATCTGGTTATAAAACGCGCCCCTAGTCTTCTATCTGCTGTCCTACGGGCGCTACTGCGCCTTATACGCCGGCAGCTACTTTGCTAACGGCCAAGACGTGTGTGGCCGTGAGGCAAGCCGGTTGCGGTGTCTTATTGGCCATTGCTGAGAGCGGTCATCGTGCGCCATGGGAACTTCCAAAGTCTATTCGCGAAAGGCGCGTGCTCTGCTTTAGAGAGAAGATGGAAACCAGGGATGAATCTAGAACTTGATGGAGGCTGTTTTGTAAGATGTACCTTCGCTTCTTTGTCGGCAGCCTTCGGACGAGTGTGCCCTTTAATCGCACGGCGGCGCCTGCAGCATAGCGAAAGGAACTCCCACCTATTTCCGCCCTCGACAGCCTAGGCTCTCGCCAGAGATGATACTTGAGAGACCCAAAGAGCCGCAAATCTGGCGTCACTGCAACCTGTTCGTTAGAGATGTCTCGCCGCTTTTATACGCGCACGTGGAACGAAAATCCCCGACTGTAGAGGCCAGGGCACCGATTGAAATAGGATGGCATGCGCTGTTACCAGCACTGGTCTTCACGGTCCTCGCGACTGTTGCCGTAACGTTGAGATGGTACTCGAGAGCGTGCATCACGCGGACAGTGAAGCCTGAGGACTGGTTTATACTTTGCGCTCTTGTAAGTCGGGCGTGACTAGCGTCGAAGTCCCTGCTGACCAAAAGCTTAGATACTGTCCATTGCGATGACTGGTGTAGTAGGCGGCGAGGTCTACGTCGCATCTAGGATGGTCGGCCATAGGTGGGATGAGGAAGAAGAAAATGTGTCGAAGCTGGCTCTGGTAAGGACGACCCAACTCTGCAAGGACAGCTCAAAAACTCATACTGACCTAATGAATTCTGCAGCTGGTTCTCTGCAGCAATTTGCTGTACCACATTCTCATAAATGCAACCAAGTCGTCATTCCTTCTCCAATATCTCCGACTCTTTCATGATTGTTGGGCTCAGAAGCTGTGTAAAGCATTGCTCGCCGTAGTCCTCGGAGCAGCTCTGTACGGGTTCTTCGGTGGCATATTCATGTGCCATCCTGTGCGAAGATACTGGGACCCTCGCGTGCCCGGAAACTGCAGGGATCCGGAGACATACTGGGTGGCAACCTCTTCCATTGGTATCATCATGGATTTCATCGTCTGGCTACTACCAATGCCGCTGCTCAGGAGGTTGCGCCTGCCCATAAGGCAAAAGCTTGGATTAACGGCGGTGTTTGCCCTTGGTGGATTGTAAGAAACCCTGTCAGCAGCCCGGTCGGCCGTCCCGCTAACGCATGTGGCAGTGTTTGCATCGTCAGTGTGTTGCGTCTGGCGCTAGTTCAGATGTACTCTAAGGAAGGCAAGGCGGAAGGTGAGTGCTGAGCAGCCTGTGAAGTAGAGGAGCATGCTAACCGAGGGCGTCCAGAAGGGGGGGTCTCAGCGATCGTGTGGTCAACCATCGAGGCCAATGTCGGAATCATATGCGCGTCGCTCATGGTAATGAAGCCGCTGTTGGGCAAGGTGTTTCCGTGGCTCCTTGATACGGCCGGGCCGTCGCAGGGAAACATGCGGTTGCCGACGATTCCCGAAGGCCCAGTTGGACCCAGTGTCTGGGTGCAAAACTGGAGCTGGGGCTCGAGGACCGATGCGATGTGCACAGCATCCAGGCCAACGAGTTGGATCCCGGCGCCTCAGGAGACACATGGGATCTTGGTGACAAAGAAGTCGGTGGTAGAAGCGGATTGGAGAAGAGACGACAGTGTTGCCTGCATCTCACCAATAAAGCCACCGAGAGCCTATTCAGGTGACTTTGGGGACTGAATGACTTGCAGGAATGGGTTTGTGTGTCGGCATAGTGTACTTTTCCTGTCGGACCCGATAAATATACGTAACATAGTGCCCGTGACGTGAGTGCAGAGTTCGTCGTGCGGCGTTGAGGCGTGAGATCGCCGGGTAGGGCGCGGGGCTGCGTGATTAGTGTGCGCACGCGCCTTAGCCGGCAGGAGCACGCCTCCGCCGACGCGACTGCCGTTCGCGCGCCACTCCTTCGCACTCCAAACGCTTCCGCGTGAAAACGTCCACTCTCTTTCGCCATGCAGCTCACTTCCTGTCCACCGTCATAGCACTGGCCTGGATCACCATACCGCCATGGCCTCCGTCGCATCCGAGCGCATCCCCATTGCAACCCTCCACCCTTCCTTGCCTGCGCCGGCTACGAAGTCCATTACCGCCGTTGTCACCATCCTTTGGCCTTATTCTTCTTCGACTCGCACTTGCGCCCTGCTTCTCGCCGACCCTGACTTCCGTCTGCGCCGTCGCCGTGGCCAGGTCCGCGCCCAGTTCTTTGGAGACGCCGCCTACGCTGTTGCGAAGTCGCAACTTGGCATTGGAGACAAGGTCGTACTGAAGCTCGGCGGTGTACAATGGCTGCAGTCAAGTGGCGAGGAGGAGGTTGTGCGTACCCCGGGAAAGAGTGTGGACTGGGAAGTAGGCTTCAGAGACAGGTTGGCCATGCTTGTCACTCGCGACGGCAAGCAATTCGCAAACATCCAAGTTGAGCGCAGCACCCCGGAGCCAGAAGAAGTCGAGGAAGAAGAGGAGGCTCTCTTCAACACTCCAAGCAAGATTGTTGGCAGGTTCAGCGCCGAGGGATTACGCTTCAACACCTGGTCCTCACCGGCCTTCCTGAGACACGGCCGCCTCTCTGGCGAGTCGTTCTCCGACTATGATATCTTCGCCGACGAGGACGAGTCAAAGAGCCGAAAACGGAGGAGGACATCCTTCAAGAACATTGGTGTTTGGACTTATGCCGCTCGGACGCCGTCTCCTGAGAAGGGCGACGCCATATCCGTGGACGAAGATGGCCTTGCTAGTCCCAGCGAAAGGGTTTCTGCTTTCGAACCTCCTGCTCCTGCGCTTCCCGAAACACCCGACTCTGCAACTAACACGCTCGAGGAGCCTGAAGCAGATGAGGGAGAAGTATTGGTGCCTGAGTCCTTCCCCAGTGAACACACGCCCTTAATGGCTGAGCACAGTCGCGCTCGCCCAGTAGAGAAGGGGCATATGCGGGAAAGTCTCAAGGAACAAGATGACACTCTCTATGAGCAATACCTTGAGGAAACCCATGAAGGCCAAGAAGAGGACACCGAAATAGATGTCTTTCCGGGCGAGCCGGAAGACGAACCCGCAGCGCAATTCTCATTACAGGATGCTGAAGATATCCAGGGAGATTCAGATGCCGAATCACTACCATCTGTGGTCACTGACACTGATGTAGCTGCTCCAAGTGCTGCAGCATCAATACGTATTGAGGAGTCCGCGGGAGACACCGAGCTGGAGTCTGATGACGATGGTATTGAGGTCCTTGAGACAAGTTTCACCCAGGTGATTCCCGGAGAACAAGAAGTGGAACATTGGGAAAATGAAGGCCTAGAGGCGAGGCGTGATAACAGAGCTCAGGCAGCGCCAATTCGCTTGTCTAGCACAGAAGAAGACACGAGCGAAGACGAGCAACTCATGGAAAGACCCCCCAGTGAACGAAAATCTGGCCAACCCATGGGATCAAACACCATGAAACAACTCATCGGGCCTGGTCGTGATGTAGCCGAGAGCCATGAGCATTTGGAAAGGCCTGCAAGTGATGCAACTCAGGACTTTAAGATGCAGCTCGAGAAACTTGAGGATCGCGCTACTTTGTCTGGTCTGGTAAGAGGAAAGCAAGGCGAATCAACAGATCTGCGGTCTGCCGATATAGAACATCAGCCAGCAGG
The DNA here is from genome assembly GCF_021436955.1 of Diplodia seriata. NCBI lineage: Eukaryota > Fungi > Ascomycota > Dothideomycetes > Botryosphaeriales > Botryosphaeriaceae > Diplodia > Diplodia seriata. Next base: position 2,025,979 of record NW_027117313.1, on the reverse strand, counting down.
GGTATCAGGGGCAGCTCCATCGTCTAGTCTTGCTGCGGTGCCTGCTGCTCCTACCATGCCTCCACCTGTACTGCTTCTGCCACAATCGGATGACAGAACCTCAAAGTCACCCGCAGGAACGCCGCTCATTGGTCCCGTCAATGCTCCGTCTACTCCGCAGCTGCAACCGGTTACTTCAACGGCTTTACCATTGCCATCCCCTTTCCCGAGCGCGACAGAAGCGTCTTCGTACATGGATGCACATCCTAGCTCACTCCCTGAACAAGCTTCAACTCTCGCTGATGCTGGCCTGGAAAAACAAGAAGACCACGTGATACGACCAGCTACGGCCATTTCGGTTGCTCAGGCGTCTCAAGAGGCCTTGGAAGCCGTTTCAAGTGAGCCAGAAGAGCCTAGGGCCGACCAGGTGGCCCAAATGCTGGACCAAGCCCCGAATGTCCCCCAGGAAGAGCCTAAGCTGACAATCCGTGAGGAAACTCTTCATTATTTCGGTCTTGATGGCTCTGTATTGTCTGCCGTACGCGCACCTCGCAGGGGGTCTCGCGAAAAGGCCGAGAGTGTGGAGTCACAGCAGGAAACCCAGTCTGACCATTCCGTTATTGGCCTCCCTGTTGAAGCCGATACACCAGACTCCCCACGTCGAAGCATTGCGCCCGATAGTGAGCAGGCGACAAAACATATGCATGATGTCGCACAATCGACAGTACATGAAGACTTGCGTACCTCAGGTCCTCAAGACTCAGTTGCTGAAGAACACGGATCTCTAATGCTGGAGACAGAGAAGCATGTACCTGGAGAAGGACTGGATATACATCCCTCTGGGACCGAGTTGCCAGCCAATGAGGATACGCCTCTGCCTGCGTTCGAGGATGACGATTGGGACATGCCAGATGCCGCTGCCGCTACTCCCTCCGAGGCTGCATCTACTCCCAGGGCACGGAATGAAGGCAAAGCGAACGAAGGAACGCCTATCAGTACCCCACAAAAGCGGATGCGCGACCCATCTACCTTGCAAGCAGGGAAGCCTCCAGCTTCTTCCGCGGTAGAGATTGTTGACTTAGGAAGCGACAGCTCCGAAGAGGAGGAGCGATCATCTACTGATGTTTCTGCGGAGGCGCAAATGATTTCGCCCATCGTTCGTCAGAAGCCATCTGCCGATCAAGAGCAAGCTACTGGAACAGACGCCTTGCCCAAAGACCTCCAGCTTGCTCGGCCAGCTCCTCAGGTAGAAGCGCCACCTTTGACGCAGGCAAACTTAAGCTCTTCTCTTGGTCCTCCCTCGACTCCGCAGACACGGCGCAAGACGCGCCAGCATACACAAGAATCAGCTTCTCAGCACCGAGAAACGCGTCAGTCAACAGTTGATACCGTCTCGCTAGCTGATACGTCTGCACCCTCTACGAGCCAGAAACGCAGTCTTCGTTCCTCCCAAACATCACGGACGCCGCATGCGTCGCAAGGAGCTTCCGGAGTTGCGGCTCGTGTTGCTCAGCGGCGTAGAAGGACAGAAGTCAAGGATTCAGAGTGCGAATGGGACTCCAATGCGTCAATTTCGACGCAGAGGCCGTCATCGCCATCCATTCCTTCTGGCAGCGCCGCGCCCGAAGAATTTGAGCCGTCTGCTGGCTTAGAGCCAAGTCAAATTCTTGGTGATGTTTCTCAAATGGAGCAGCAGACTCGGGAGGAAAGCTTAGAGCGGCCACCCGTCAGCCCAATCACGCCTGTTGCCCTCGAATCGACTTTGGAGGCTTCTCCACATGCTAGTCAAGGCTCTGTTGAAGATCACCAGGAAGCACAGAACCTTAGACTTCAGAAAGAACTGGAAGGCGATTCGGATGAAGACTTATTTGCCGATCGCTCTTCTTCGCCTTTTCCTGAGCTCAATTTCGAGTGGGGCACTAAGAAGAAAGACGGTCAAGGGGAACGCCAACATTCGTCTCAAGAAGTGTTCGAGCCGGAAGCTCAAAGCAAGCAATCCTCAGTCCTCCGAGATGAATTTGATAAGGCCGGTCCTATACATTCTTCGATGCTGCAAGACGATTCAAGCATTATACACGCAATGAGAACCTCACAGTTTCCGTTCGAAACCTTGCGTGAGGAGCAGATCACGCAGTCAGTAGGAGATGATGAGTCTCAACAGACTGTACGAGCTCGGTCTCCGCCTGAACAAGAAGAGGTTGTACAAGAGAGTCAGGTTGAAGACGTTGCAGCGCCGCCAAATAACCACATCGAACAATCTCGGATCACTGATGACACACTCGATACCAGCCAAACCCCGGTTGTGCAACATGAGCATCTGGAAGCCTTGCGGTCATCACCCCCGATTGAGGCTGCCCTTGATTCGGCGAGGCTAGCAGGCCGTCCTCAACCTCTACAAGAAAGCAGCATTATCACCCCCGAAGCGAGTCAGTACAGCACCGAAGCTAGCTGGAAGCCGTCCCAGCTGCAGCCTGATGCGCAAAAGGCACATGACAGCCACTTCCCACCCACTCCTCGTCTGACACAGGCAACACGTACGACGTCCAGCACCTCTCAAGCGACAGACACACCAACTGTCGCCCAACTAGATGTCAAACAGCGGCTGGACGACGCAGCCACCCAAGACACTGCAATGACCGACGACGTCGTTGCTCTGTCTCACCCATTGAAATCGGCGGACACGCAAACCGTCGTCCAACCAAGCGTCAAACAGCAGCAGGACTATATAACCTCCCAAGACACAGTCATGACCAACGACGTTGCTGAAATTTCTCGCTCACCGAAATTGACGGACGACACCACCTTGATTGAGCCCAGCCAGTCGCAAAAATCCGACGCCGTCGCAATGACTCAGTCACCGAAACCAGCAGACGACACGACCCTCGTCGAGCCCAGCCAGTCGTCGCTGCAAACCGCTGTCGCCATAAAACAAACGTCCCCGCCGCCTCGTCACTCCTTCCCATCTCAGCAACAGCTCCAAGAGTCTCTTTCGCAAGGAACCCGCACCTCATACTCGTACTTCACCTCGCTCGCCAACCTGCGCTCCTACATCAACTCACCCTCCCAGCTCGTCGACATCCTCGCCGTCTGCACCCGCCCCAACAAGCCTCCCGTCCGCGCCGCCGCCGGCCCGCGCGACTACCACACCATCTTCAGCATCACGGACGCGAGCTTGCTCGACCTCGGCGATGGAAATGGCGGCGAGGGCGCCAACGACAAGACGGTCCGCGTCCAGGTCTTCCGGCCATGGAAAGCGGCGCTGCCGGAGCTGGACGTGGGCGACGCGGTGCTGCTGCGCGGCTTCGCGGTCAAGAGCAGCAAGAAGGGCGCGATGCTGGTGAGCGGCGAGGAGAGCGCCTGGTGCGTCTTTCGATACCGCGGCGGGCCGCCGGCCCAGTCCGAGCCGGCCGTGCCCGACGACAAGAACGAAGCAGCAAATGGAAGAAGCGGTGAGCGAGAGCAAGAAGAGAGCAAGAACGAGAAGCGGAAGAGCACCATCATGGACTCGACCAGGCCGATCTGGGCGGACGTCATGAGCGGGCTCTGGGGCGCGGTCGCGCCTTCCGGGCAGGAGGAGCAAGAGGTTGACCAACCGCAGCAGCAGCAGAAGGGCTCGTCGGAAGAAAGGGAAGGGATGGATGTCGACGGGCCGAAGAACGGCGGCGAAAAGGAGGCGATGACGTCGCGGCGCAACCGTCATCATCATCGACACTACAACCCCGTCAGCGGCGCGTCGAAGGAAGAGGTGCACGGGCCGCCGGTCGAGTATGGCGATGAGGAGAGGCGGCGCGCGTGGGAGATGAGGGAGTGGTGGGTCAGCGGTGGCGGCGGCGATGGCGCTGCTGTTGCTGCCATTGCCGGTAGGGAGGACGTCAAGGTCGAGGAGGAAGCGGAGAAGAGCGGAAACGTGAGAGGAGAGCCAGGGAGGAAGGAAGGGGAGAGCGAGAGCGTGGTGGCGGTGGAAGAGAATGGGGAGGCGGAGGAAGAAAGGGGGAAGCAGAAGAACTCGGCGAGGGACCATTTCCGGAGCTTTCTGTGACCATCGCTTTCGGCAGAGGACAATGTTGTTTCGTTGTTCGTGACATTGCGTGGGTATCATGGGATCGTGGCGATGATGATGGCATTGGGTTAGGTCTGAAGTGGTGAAATGACTGCTTCTGTATATTGCACAGCACTTTCGGCAATTCAGGATAGGGAAAAGCAGAGTCGTTTTTACACAATCACGCTCCCAAATATCTTTTGACACCGTTCTTCGCTTCCAAACATCGTGTATACACAAACTAAAGAAAGTGCGCTCGTGTCTATCGTGATTCTTCCCTTTTTCCTTCCACCTCCACCACCCACCTCTTCATCTTTCACTCATCTATATCGTCATTTCCAATCCGGTCCAATATCTAATGCGCGTGTCCGTGGTGCTCATCCGCCGCCTCGCCACCGAAGTCGATCTTCCATCCCTTGGTGATGCTGACCTTGGGATCTCTGACGACGGCGAATGCCGCCTTGCCGCCTTGGGCCTTGGTGTAGCTGATGGCCACCTTGCGCCTGCGCTGGCTCTCCTTGGCGCCCTCCTCGCTGACGAAGACGTGCTCCGAAGTCTCCCACTCGGCGGGCGCGCCGACGACGATGACCTTCTCGACGCGCACCTTGGCCATGGCCTTGAGGTAGGCGGAGGTCTTGGCGCCAGAGATGCCGACGTCGACAGAGGTGAGGGCCTTGGTGGTGGTGTCGAACAGGAAGCGGCGGTGGATATACGCGCCCTGCTGATAGTCGAAAGTCTCGCCGTCGTCGACGTACAGCTCGCCTGAAGCGGTGCCGTCCTTACCCAGCACGACGATAAGCGTGTAGGGGTCGTACTTCATCAGGCCAGAGCTGCGGCGCGGGCGGTCACGGCGCGGGATGATGTGGCCGCCCTGCATAAGCAAGGGAATTTTGTCGAGCGGCGCAGCGATAGTCTTAGTACCCGGGCCAGTGTGAAGCGTGTAGTCAAAGTAGTCGTAGTAGGGTTCATCGTCAGCGATGTAGATATCGACGCTTTCCGCGCCCTCGGTGACGACAGGCTTGGCAAGGAGACCGGTGGAGCCAAGATAGAGCTGGTCGTCGATGGCGAAACCCTTCTCGTCGGTTGGGTGAACATAGTAGTTGGGACGGATGATGGGGACGCCGGAGACGCTGGCTTCGTGGAAAGCGGTATACCAGGCGGGGAGGAGAGCATAGCGCAGGCGAAGAGCCTGCGCGATGATCTCAGTGTATGGCGCACCGGCGAGATAAGGCTCACGGCGACGGGTATCGATGTGAGCGTGTCCGCGGAAGAAGGGGTAGAAAGCACCCGCCTGGTACCAGCGGGTAAGGAGATCCTTGCTGGGGTTACCGAAGAAGCCGCCAACATCAGCACCAGCGAAGGGGAAGCCGGCAATGTTCTGGGTGAGGACCATGGGGATCGAAGCTGCGAGGTGGTCCCAGTTGGCCTGGTTGTCACCAGTCCACATGGCGCCAAGTCGCTGGCTCCCAGAGTAGAAGGAACGGGTCAGAACGAATGGACGGATAGCCTCGCCCTTCTTACGCTGGATCATAGCCTCATAGGTGGCATTGTGGAAGGTAAGCCCGTTGAGATTGTGTACGTCACGGTGCTCCCAATTGCCGAAGTGCAAGTTATCCTTGGGCATGGTAGTCTCAGGCCCGTTAAACACGGACGGCTCGTTCATGTCGTTCCAGATGAAGGTGTTCGGGGCAGTTCCCAGGAACTTGTCGTACTTGAAAAGGCTCTTCCACCAATCGATAGCAGCAGGGTTAAAGCAATCGACCCAGTAGGAAGAACCCGGCCAGCACCAGCCCTCGTACTGGTTGCCGTCCTTGTTCTTGGCAGCGAGATCCTTGCTCTTCAGCTCATCAATGATGGGGTAGTCAGCAACATTTTTGATGTGAGGATCAATGATGGCGACAAGTTTGCGGTCATGCTTGTCGAGGTGCTCGTGCATCTCCAGAGCCTTGGGGAAAGTCATCGGGTCCCAGGTGAAGTACTTCTTCTCATGGGTGTACTCAATATCAAGCCAGATGACATCGTAGGGAATGTCGTGCTTGTCAAACTTGCGGTCGACATCCATGACATCCTCATCGGTGACATAGTTCCACCTGCACTGGTGGTAGGCAATGGCGAACTCTTGGGGCAGCTGAGTGTAACCGGTGAGCTCGCTATAGCTCTTGATCACGTCCTTAGGCTCCGGGCCGAGGAAGACAAAAACATCAATAAGGCCACTTTCCGAAATCCAATGGGTCTTGGTGTCCGTATGGCCGGCAACACCGAGGCTGAGAGCATTGGCAGCGCTCTTGGCCTTGATGACATCGATCCAGGTCTCAGCTGCGTTGAGCCAGAAGACACCGACGGTGGAGTCCTTGCGGTGGGCCTGCATGAAGGGAATGGCTCCATAGAGAGTCATGGGGCTGTCCATAAGGTATTCGAAAACATCGGCATTGTAGAGGCGGTAAGGCTCAGAGTAGGCGCCATCACCACCACTGAGGAAGGTTAGTCCATGCTTGGCATTGTTTGGAGGTGCGGCTTACCGAGTCTCCTTGAGGGAGAGGGAGCTGGCGTGCTCGGGGATACCATAGACGTGCTCGTAGTCGGGGAAGGTGATATCAAGAGCAATACTCTCAGGGCCTCTCGGCTTGGAGTCGGTGTTTCCACCGAAGGACTCGTCCCACCAGGTGCTCTCATCCTCGGCTGATTCGGGAGCGGCCTCTTCGGCGGCGCCCTCTTCGCCTTCCTTCTTTTCCTTCTCAATCTTGGGCCTCCAGTGCTCCAAGTTCAGGAGACCGCGCTCGTTGAATTGCACTTGCGTCTTTCCGTCGCGCTTGAAGTCGACAGCCAGGGGCGAGTGCTTGATGACGGCCTCGTACTTGCCGGCAGGGCCGTAGACAATCTTGGTGGTACCGTCGTCGGCCTCAGAGCTGATGGCAGCACCAGTGCTAACCTCCAGTCCGCCGACGATGGTCCACTTCTCCGCCTCATTGTACCGCTCCTTGCGAGCCTTGCTGTCGTGGCGTAGTTCGATGTCTCCCTTCTGGCGCTTCTCCTCGTCGAGGGTAAAGCGGGCAGTGCCAGACTCGAGGAAGGTCACGGTGAGGGGCAGACGGACGTCGTCCTGGCCATTGACCTTCTTGAGGACGGTCGCGGACAATTGGCCCTTGGCGAAGGTAACCGAGGCGGGGTCGAGGTTGTAGGGGGACTGCCAGTTGGTGGCCAGAGACTGTGCATTGTCGGCAAAGTCCCGGTTGCGCTTGCAGAAGCCGGATTGATTGCAGGTCTTGAAGAGCTCGTGTTTGACCATCTCTGGGCGCAGTCCATCAGTATAATTTATCCATTGGCGGAGCTCTGGGAGCTCTGGGACGACAACGGCGCACCTGCGGGAGTAAACAAAACGCAAAGAGTCGTGAAGAGCAGGAAAACGGCCGCCCAGCGGCGGGGCGCGATGGCGGCGGACAGCATGTTGATACCAGGCTGCAGTCCGTATGCAGCAAGGTCTGGGGCAGCGGTGTCGGGAGAAGCTGGCGAGAGCGAGCTGTCGGGTAGGCTAATCGTAGATGACAGCTTTCCCCGGGCGGAGAGCTTGGCCTGCACGTGACCCAGAGACTGCGGAGCGATCCCCCGTTGGCTGCCGGCGGCGCTAGAGGCCCAGCCCCACCATCCCTCTTCAAAAGATGCAAAACACCCCTCCCCCTGCGCTTTTCTCTTCTCCCTCCTCAAGCACCTAAGCCCAAATACCACAGCCACCTCCTCACCGTCAACACCAACACTCCGCCATCATGACTTCCGAGCAGACGTACGTTGAACCCCCCACGTTGAGCTATTGAGAGCTCCCAAACCCTCGCCGGGGGGCTCCAGCGGTGAAGCTAACCGTCGTTGCAGCTTCATTGCCGTCAAGCCTGACGGTGTTCAGGTACGTTGCAGCTCACGCGCACCTCAATACCCTACTGGACGAGCTCCTCGGCGCACAACGCCGCCGCGGAGCGCAGCCCAACACCACGATCGCCGCTGCCGGCCCTGAAGATCTGGACCCTTGCTGACCCCTGCATCAGCGTGGCCTTGTCGGCAACATCATCTCCCGCTTCGAGAACCGCGGCTTCAAGCTCGCTGCCATCAAGCTCACCACTCCCTCCAAGGAGCACCTCGAGAAGCACTACGCCGACCTGTCGGACAAGCCCTTCTTCGCTGGTCTGATTGCCTGTACGTATCCGCCCTATACTCGACACGTCGACGCAAGCTGACACGCACCAACAGACATGGGCTCCGGCCCCGTCGCCGCCATGGTCTGGGAGGGCCGTGACGTCGTCAAGACCGGCCGTGCCATCCTCGGTGCCACCAACCCCCTCGCCTCCGCCCCCGGCACCATCCGTGGTGACTTCGCCATTGACGTTGGTCGCAACGTCTGCCACGGCTCCGACTCGGTTGAGAACGCCAAGAAGGAGATTGCCCTCTGGTTCAAGCCCGAGGAGGTCCAGAGCTGGAAGCAGGCCCAGCACTCTTGGATCTACGAGAAATAAGCGGCTCGCTCCTACCGCAGCACGACTGACGAATTCGATAGATGTCTAGAACATGAAAAATACATGTTGGATGCGAAGAGTCGACATTAGCTGTGCAAGTGCGCTTCGTGATACTAGACTTGGCTAACGTAGCTACTGTCCCGGCACGAGCTATCCAAGTCCATCAAGGTATGTCATCACAACTTTCTTTCTTCTACTTCATTGCCCGTCAATTCCTCCAATGATGAGTTCAAATTTTTCATTCAGTTTATCCCTGTCTGAACATCCTGTTGAGAAACATTCACACTCTGAGAACAACCGTCACATCAATCAAATTGTCGAAGTCAATGTTAGACATAGTCGCTGACAAACCTTCAGGTCATAGCCAGTAGAAGCTGTCGAGACCGGCCTTGGGCCAGTGTTCATTGGGATTCAATGTCAAATTGTGACCAGTTGCAACGCCGTGCCTTAGTTGAGCGTCTCTTGAGAACTCTGCGCTTGCACCGGAAGAATCAAACTACCAGTACTAACATGGGTTAGGGGTAGTGCAACAGCTCAATATATACCAAATTCAAACAACAACTCTGTCTAATTCTCCTGTGGTGTTTGACGAAAGTGCAGGGCTTTCTCACTAGTCATGCTGTCCTTTACGTGCATGCCCACATCAACAAACCTCATACATGAGAAGAAAAGTAGATAGCCAGAGGCTAGTATCTCACTTCAACCTTCTCAACAAATGCCTAATCACCACTTTCCCATCCCCCTGCTTCCCCGCCTCCGCCACCTCGTCCAGCGGGAACCACTTCTTTGTCACGGCACAGTACTCGGCCAACGCCCCCACACTCCCAAACACCTTGACCCTGTCGTTCCCATATCCCACATATCCCATCAACCCTTCCCCCACCTCCTTCTCCCGCCGCGCCCACGCCACCAGATCCACAAGGTTAACATGCGTCCCCCTCAGCGCCCTCTCGCACTCTTTTTCGCTCTCCGGCGGCGGCACGACGCCGACGGCCCGACACAGCGCCTGCCAGTTCTTGAGGTCGTCCTCGCCGCCGAACCACAGCTCCAGCTCCAGCCGCAGCGCGAGGACGTAGAGCTCCCGGGCGTCCTGGGCGTCCGGGTCGGCGTACTCGCCGGTGTACTTGTTTCTCCGCCACCCCTTGTGGGTGCAGAGGTCGCGCCACGAGTCCGAGGCGGGGAGGGTGCGGTCGTAGCGGAAGGATGGGCCGTAGGAGAGGAAGAAGGCGTCGAGTGGGGTGGTGGCGGCGGCGGCGTTGTGGTTGCGGGGGTTTTTGTCCTTCTTCTTCTCCTTATTCTCCTTCTTGTTCTTCTTGTTGTTGTTGATGTTGTTGTCCTGATGCGAGGGCGTGTCGCGGATGTGCTGGGCGAGGGCGGAGGCGCTGCGGAAGGAGCGCGGGCGGGGGCAGGACGGGCAGGGATGCGTGGGGCTGGCGTGGGAGTCGCGGGTGTGTTGGGACAGGGCGGATGCCGTGGTGAAGCTGCGAGTGCAGGTTTCGCAGGGATGGTAGGGCTGGTTGGGTTTGGGGATGGGGGCTGCCGCCGCTGCTGCTGCTGCTGGTGGAGATGGCGGGGGGCGTTGGGCTGGCGCAGCCGACGTTGCTGTAGATGCTGTCGGCTTTGAGGCTGCGGCGGCGGTGGCGGCGGCGGCGGTGTGACCGGAGAAGTTGTTTACGTGCTGACCAAGAGCTTCCGAGCTGGGGAATGAGCGTTGGCAGGTCTGGCAGGTATGTTTTTTCTTGTGGGCTGGAGAGTTTCTGGTGTGTTGCGCGAGGGCTTCCGAGTTCGGAAAGCTTCTGTTGCAGTGGTCGCAGCGGACAAGGCGCTTGTGAGCAGGAGAGTCTTCGCTATGCTGGCGGAGAGCCTGTTCACTGTTGAAAGACTTCCGGCAGACGTTGCAAGATGCCATGGTTCTGTAGTGAAGTGTCAGTGCTCAATTACAGGAATTGATATACTGGTGAATACAAACCAGAGCTGGAAGTTATGCCAAGCTGTATTCCATGTAAAGTTGATGGTGAAGCAGGATGATCGATTAGTAAAGGCTGCTGGCGGTAGTATATACCACCTGTAGCAAACTACGCTAATCCTAATCAATCTGTAAAGCAAACAACCCGCTGTAGCCCCATGAAGGAGGCCCTGCTGATCAAAAGTGTATGTAGAAGATAAATGGACAGTGATAGGATGAAGACTGCTCCCTGGATGAGAGGAAAAGTGAAAGTGTTTCTGTGTCTACGGCTGTTCTCTATTTATCCTATGGGCGGCCAGCCTAAAGTGCTGTTGCCTTGCCGTGCCTCACAGCCCTCTCGTGTACTGAACCATTCTGTGGGGCGGGCAATACGCATGCGCCACGACATGCGCCGCATAGTCAGGGTGCCTCATTGGTCAAGGCAATCTGTGCCGCACAGCTGGCGAGACGCTCACTATTCATTGGGTACACAACGTCAAAGCACGTCAACTGTGCCCTGATAAAGCGCGCGGTTAAACCTGTAGAAATCGTCATTAATCAAAAATGCTGAGGCTGAGCCTATCTCCTCAGTCGTCGGGATCCATCGGCATATCCACCAACACTTCCACTAGTTCGATTCAGGTACTAAATGGGTTTTTTATTGTATGCTTCCATGCTTTTCTCAAAGCTTGCTGCCGTTATTTTTTCATAAAGTGCATTGCTTCCCGGAACCCTACGCAGGAACGACTCTTTCTTCAATCCTCGCCGCTCCTCCAAAGCCAATTCTCGAATTCCTGTTCGCTTAAACCTTGCGGTATGCTGTCCAGCCCTGCCATCCATATTGATGATGTTCCATACAGCCTGTGATCGCTAGGTTTTTCTACGAGCCTTCTCAACTTTTCAGCTTGCGGACTATCTTCGCCGTCACAGACAACCTGGATTGTGTACGCCCTATCCACAAAGATTTTTGCTCTCCCTTGATCTCCGTGTAAGATGGCATTTTGAAATGCGTAGTAGTAGAACCTCGGCACCCTCGAGTCAGTTATGCCTTCCTCTTCCAGTAGATGTAGAGCGGTGCGCACGTCATTAAAGCATGACATCGGCTCGGTCAGAAAGATTAGATTAAGCTTGTCGTCGAGCCGTGTGATTTCCTCTCTCCTCCGATCACTCTGCTGCCGCTGCTCTGGTGGAAGTGAGCAAAGCTCGCACAAGCAATCAAAGTCGAAGTCGGCCTTCAGCTTCGCTTGGCGATCGGGATAGGTTTCGACATCCGGTAGATAGTCCCTTGTGATCTCCTCTCCTTCTTCGATATCTTTGACTGCGTGGACGGTCAATCGATCTATGTTGGGGTTCCAGGCTTCCTGCGTGTTGGCTTTGCACGCATGCTTGATGCAAGACGCCTCCAGGAAGACCCCGATTTCCGTGACTTCGTCGTAGCCGAGAGGGAATGAGTTGGTCTGCGCGATGCCGGCGAACACACCGTACTTGGCTTTGTACCGATTTGGTAGGGAGAAGTAGGCTCGTTGCTTGTCCTTGCTGAGCTTATGCAATTCTGCTCCGACAATGCCTGCGATATAGATGGTGCTTGGGGAGTAGGATGGGAGCTTGAATATGGGTTGTTCACATATGATGCGGGTGCCCTTCGGGATCGCAGACGTTGCAATGATGCTTTTGCCCTTTCCGGTGATCTCCTTGACAGCATACAGAGCATCGCCACTGACTGTTGGTACATCCGCTGGTGTGCCAGGGGAATCAATTCCTTCCATTTTTAGATCGTGCGCCCAATGAGAAAAGTTGCAGTCGGGACTGTAGGAGTCAGTGAATGGGAGTCGCGATACTCACTTTCATAAAAAATGGAATGGCGGAAGGTTTAAATGAGACTTTAGATCTCTTTTAGGGGCAACATTGAGGTCATGGGGTGATCAACAAACCAAGGCAAACTTGAACATTTGCTTCAAACCTGTGGTCAAACATCGTGTAGTCTTATTGCAATGGCACGTATACACCCACTACAAAGAATAAAAGAAAACCAAACGCATTTGGATTCGTTTGGATCCATAATTTTTTGTCATCAGTATGAAGTGGCGGGCGCCAACTGGAGGTAGACTGCCGGTATCAGACCGATGAGGCTCATTAAGCAAACAGACAGCCATTGCCATGCTGGTGACTCGAGCGAGCCGAGACATGCGGCTGAACACCGTGGTGGCAGCCCATAAGCGGCTTACCGCACGGAGACGGACCATGTGAGCCGCTTGCAAGGAGATGGAGCTGAGCACATGAGATATCTTGAAGATACTTTTTTTTTTTTGCGAGACGCTTTTTGTTTCTTTTTCTCTCGGTTGCTTACGCAAAATTTGATGAAGCTGAGATTCTGCATGGCGAAAAGCATAAGAGGTTGACAGCAATATTCAACAAGGTGCTGGCTTGAAAGTTCGCAAAATGAGACGCAAGGTTCGGAGTGACTGGATATCTGGGTCAAAGGAAGACGTGTCTTGAGTTCCCAGGCTCCGAAATATAGTCACATTAACTGTACGAGGGCTTTTTTGTTGGACACATGACGTGGCCCGCACGAGGCTGAAGTTCAGGCAAAAGAAACGGGGGGTCACTCGAAGATTCGAATGAGCAGAGTGGTGTGGAAATGTGTAAGGCAGCAGTTCCGAAGGCTTTCAGGCGGCCCAGCTCATACGAATTCAGTTTGCTTATTTCAACAAGGGACGAGGTAAGCCGGTTGAAAATTTTCGTTTGCACCTTTTTCATGAAGCTCAGCCTCCACCTGCGCTCTGCCCCTCCAGTTCGCGTGCCTCATCAGGCGTTGCCGGCTGACCACCCGTTTCTCGTGCGTGTGGCTAAGCTGCGTTACGCTGTGGCAGATGTCCGTAAGCGGTTAGTGCTCACCTTTTGCGCAATTGAGGCGCATTTGGTGGCGCATTGATGAGGCTCAGCATCCGCCCCATGCATCCCACCCGTGCAACAACGGTGGTCAGCTCCACCATTTCTTTGACTATTAAAGTGCGTCATGCTAGCTCCCGAGAACACCAAAGGCAAGGCAAGCAATCACGAGCAACGACGACGCCATTTCATTGTCCTTTGATTCTCCGTCGTCCTTAAAAGCCGCATCTACACGTCTCTCATTTGCAACAACCAAAACATCTAATCAGCCGACAATGTCTTTATGCCTTTGGCTTCAAGAGGTCTCGCTTTCCCGGAGGCACAGACTGTATGAACTGGAGAGGAGAAGGCGCCCCGTTGAAGTCTCCTTCTTCGAAGAGAGGCACACCTCCACCAGTCGCGACTACTACATCGCCGAGCCGGTTGAAGTTCGAAGGGCTGCTCGGTACCCTCGCACCATTGAATATTCGGAGAGACCGACTATCGGTTACCGCACGCACTGCCACGCCGACGACGTATGGCGCAGTTGCCGACTCTGCGAGAACGCTCGCCGCCCTATCTGCTGCCATCCAGTGACGTACTACGAGACTGTTCCTCGCTACCCTTGGAGGTGAACATCAATACGAGCGGACGAACAACGGAAGTAGCGAAGGCTTACTACCTGCAAACATCAACCACGACTTACTTTCCTCTCGATCAGTACCCGGAACACAATCAAGGAGAAGTTGAGCTGATTAGGAAGACGGTGTGCTGCGGGGGCCGAAAGGTTGACAAGTATTCATACGTCGTTGAGAGTTGATATGAAATCAAACAAGGAAGGCTTATGTAAATATTGGTACCACTTCTCAGTCGTGCTTCTGGGCAATAATTTCCTTTGATACCCTGTAAATAGCAAAGTTTTAGAGTGATGGATTTCACCCCTGGTTTGACCAAACCGATAAAATAGCTCCCAAGTGCTCCTGAAACGGGCCATCGGCGGTGACTCTTTAAGTTCGGCAACGACCGACGCGAAGCCGAGTCGGCGGTGAAAAGAAAAATCTGTACCGTTAAAAGCATCGAATTTACCCTGCGACTGCCCGATACTTGCATTTCACTGCGCACAGTCCTCTTCCACCATCGCCATGCCTCCAACACTTTATTTGGTCCGTCACGCCGAGGGCGAGCACAATGTCAACGTAGGTATCCACCACTGAAGTCCAAACCCCCTTGCTTTCCTCACATCTCTCTCATCCAACTCGCCCCGCCAGAAGTCGAGAAATATACATACCACGAACACTTCCAATCACCCTACACACTCCCGTCCTCCCCGGAACTAACACGTCTCCAGCGCCGCCACCACCTCCGCGACCCCCACATCACCCCACTCGGCCACGCCCAATGTGCCGCCCTGCGCGACGAGTTCGTCGACAGCGAGAAGATCTCGGCTGTCCTGGCGTCGCCGCTGAAACGCACGATCCAGACGGCGGTGTACTGCTTCGGCGCCGCCCTGGCCCAACCCGACGTCCCCTTCGTCCTCGTGCCGCTGGCCCAGGAGGTCGCCGCCAACCCGTGCGACACGGGCTTCCCCGCCGACGAGCTGAGGGCCGCGCTGCCCGAGATGGTGGACCCGGCGGCGGTCGGGTTCGATTTGGGGGCGAAGGTGGATTTCGGGTTGGTGGAGGAGGGCTGGAATTCAAAGGTTGGTTTGTTTGTTCCCCTGTCTTTCCCCTCGTTCTTTTTCTATTTTTATTTTTTCTTCCACATTACTTCCTCTCCTCTATTCCGGTCTACCATTCTCTCAACACCCGCGGAGAAGCACGAGGAACCTTTAATTGTCGACTAACACGAGCCGACAACAGAGCGGCATCTACACGCCCTCCTTCCCCGCCGTCGAGCGCCGCGCCGCGCTCCTCCGCGCCTGGCTGCGCGCCCGCCCGGAGCAAAACGTCGTGCTCGTCACCCACGGCGCCTTCCTGCACTACCTCATCGAGGACTGGGCCGACTACGACCCCAAGAAGGGCACCGGCTTCTGCAACTGCGAGGTCCGCCGCTACGGTTTCGCCGAAGACGGGAGCCTGGCGGCGCTGGAGGGCGCGGCGAGCGAGCCGGGCTATGTAAAGGGCGCGAGGCCGGATTGGGTGAATCGGAATGTGCTCAGTGATGTGGATCCGGCGGTGGCAGGGGAGGAGGCGAGGCTGTGAGGGGTGGTTGTGTTGGATCTCGATTGAGCGATAGACAAAGAAGACCATTTAGATTTATAGGTAGTATTATACTTGCGCAGAAGCTTGCCTTTTGAGAGTTCTAGGAGATAACAGAAAATGAAGGGGTGGCTCTTGCCAGTCCCATAGCTAACAAGGCTCGATTATTGTTCCGCGCCGGAGGTCGACGGTCTGCACCTGACGCTGGCGGGAAAACTGGATCCTTTAAAGAGCGTAGGCGTGGGACACGATGGCTTGTGGACCGGTTACTTGAAAATCACGGCGTATCTTCTACAAAGGTCAGCGTACAACTGTTCATGTCAATGGAAATGCAGGGCGTGGTTGTGGCAAGCCGCACACCATGCGGTCATCAATTCGCATGAGTCGTATGACCCGAACCATGCCATCGCTCGTCTTCCATCTCAATCAACCCATTTCCCTGAGGACTCAATGAAGCGTTCATTGAGACATGCCCTGCTTTCGCATCGCCCCCGGATTCTATCCCAATCTGTATACACACGAAGCAAATCTTTCTCATGCCGTGTAAAGTATCAACATTAAACACAAAACAGAACTCCAACTTCATCGTCCTATCCGACAAGCAGCAGAGACGTCAAATCATTCGTCTCTTTCAAAACCTATGCGATGAAGGTGGGGGGTGTCCCTCTCTTTGAAGCGAAAAAAACAAGAACAACAGAGTAGGAAAGTCGTGACTCATCAAACAATTTCAGCCGTCTGAAACGACGAATGCTTCTAGCGTGTATAAGTGCGCGCGGCGCCGAACGAGCGGAACTCATGTGGGCGACAATGCCCAGGGAGAAGCGAATTAAACAATCAACATAAGACCACCGTCGTGAGTATGTGAAGACTGCGTCGAAATAAAATCATTCAGCCTTGCTGGTCTTGGGTGGAGTCATGGAGGCGATATACTCCTGCAGGGCTTCGGCTTCGGCCATGGAGCCTTCGGTCGGCGACGTGATGCTCTTCTCCCATTCGTCCATGAAGTTGGAGGCCGCGCGTTTGACGTTACTAGGTGAGAGCTTGCTCAGGGCGTGCCACGGAGAGGCCGGGCCCGTCGAGGAGCGTTTCGCGTCGCGGACTTTGCCGAGATCGAGAGGTGCTAGTCCGGGGCCCGAGCTGGAAATTGCAGTGTGTTAACGAGCCAGCCCGAGATTATCGAGAAATTGTAGTCGAGAAAGGCCACAAGTTCAAGCTTGAGTGGTGGACGGTTATATCTCCATCACAACAGTGCCGTGCTTTCTGTGAAGCCTGACCCTCTAAAACTTGAACTTGACATACCTGGCCTTGCGTTTTTACGTACCTGGTACTGGTCCGCGGGCTGCTACCGTCGGAACAGTGGGAAGCCTGGCCTTCGGAGACCGAGCTGTTAGTGCTCGAATGGCCGGGAGTAAATTTGTCGTCTTTAGGTGGGGTCTCCCAGTCTTCCCAACTCTCTTCAAAGCTCTGGCTGGAGCGGTTCTGAAGCTTCTGCGGAGTGGCGTGCTTGACGACTGCGGGTTTCGGTGCCTCGATTCCGTGCTCCTTCCAGAAGTCCGTCTCGATGTCTATCAATGCGGAGCCATCACCGGAAGGCTGCAGCGATTTCGGCTTACGCGCGTGGCCCATGCTCTTTGATCGGCCAAGACTGGTAGACGAGCTGGAACCGACATTCGCTCCGCTGGGTTGACGGCGGACCGGGTGGCCGGCGCGAGTCGGAGTACCATTGACCGCCTCATCGCCCACAGTGGCCTGGCGCAGATCCTCGAAGAAGGTCCATAGGCCGTCCTTGAGGTCTGTGGCCATCTGCTTCCCAGTGCGCACTAGTGCGTCACCCTGATCCACCTGGTCGGGGGATTCATTTGCGATATCCGGCGTGGTAGAAGAGCGTATACGACTAGGGGCCCGGCTGGGGATGTCGTCTGACCTTCTCTCGGTGGGCTTCGGGAAAGATGTATCGGACGTGGTCTTGTCAGGAGACAACAAGGAGAGGGTGCGAGTATGGCGGGATCCGCTAAAGACCCTCCTGTTCGAGCTCCGCTGGCCGTTCAAAATCGCTCTTCTGCGTTCCATCTCCTTCTGCATCCAGCTAGGACCATCCGGATCATCGTCAATGATGCCGAGGTTGGGCATGTTGGTGTTGAGCGGACGCAGCGGATGGAAGCCATAACCCTCCTTCTGGCCCTTGCGCGCAGCCTCCTGGTTTGCCCATTGCTTCTTCAACTCCTTCAAGTGTTCTTCAGCTTTTGCAAGCTCATCCCTCAACTCCAGCACACGTCGTTCCTGGGCGGCCAGCGCCGTAAAGAAGTTGCCGTCGGGCGGAGGCGAGGCGAGAGAAGGCTGGAAAGCATCGAGGCGCACCGGGCTGGCGCCAACCCACGAGGCTGGGCGAGCGCGTCGGGGCGACGGAATGTGGCCGGGCGAGGCGGGTTGCACAGGAACGGGGAAATTGAGGGAAAGACGTTTGTTCTGGCGGCCGGCGGTTGCGTCGGCATGCGACATTGAGCGAGCGTGGGCGGGCATTGGCGACGGTTGAGGGAGCGTGGAGACGGCGCTGGAGGTGGAATGAGAGTGGTGGTGCCCCCGGGAATTTGGATGAATGCTTGACTCTGCAAGTGGGCCCCCTGAAAGCGTGAGGTCTGGGTCGCGGCCGGGAAGCTCGCGCACAGATTCGGCGGGACGTTGACGCGCGGCCGGATGAAGGTCCATGTTGTCGGCCAGCTCACTCAAAAGCTGTTGGTCCTCCACGGCATGATGTTTCGAATGCGGCGGCGGGAGAGCAGGCGGTGCTTGCGGTCGCGCACGCGGCGACAGCAGGCCAGCGAGCAGCAGTAGCGAGATTTGCGTCAAGCCTATGCGCCGCCCGCGCCAATGGGCGAGCGTCGAGGCCGACAACGCGATGCCAATGCCAATCCCAAGAACGACAAGGCTTCTGCTCAGCGTCGGCCAACTGGAAGGGACGAGGTCTGACATGGGACATGGGCGTGCTTGAATGCGGAATGGCATCAGGCGGACCGCCGCATCTTATTTGCCCTGCCCGAGGTGGCACAGTGTGCGCGAACGCCATCTCCGCCGGCGTCGTGCAGCAGCGGACACAGTCCCCAGGGCAACGCACGGGCAGCAACGGCCGCCAAAACGGGCGTCGGCGACGTGATTTGCGGAGAAGCGGGTGGCTGACAGGACCCTACAAAAGGACCCATTAGTAGGTCGGCTGCTCCTCCAAAGGACTGCAGTCTGCGGCCGCAAGATGGACGCTGGCTTTATTACGCCCTGGCCATCCGCTACGCATGAAAAGGCAAGATGAGCTCCGTTAAGGACCGTCGATCTTGAGATGCTCCACCAACGGCCCATGGAACGGTCGCGAACCGGCCGCCTGCACAGCGAGGTACCGCGGCAGCTCTCAACCATCTCAGGCAGCGCCCCTCCAAAACACCACAGCTGACGTCTGACGTCGAAGCTCACGCGGATGGAAAACCACCTTGTGTGACGCAGCTAGCCCGCTCAGAATGCGGCCCGAATTCCTCTTCACAAATCGATACCCTTTTTTTTCTTAGAATTTTTTTCTTTCAAGGGACGTGACGGAAATATCCACAGCCGCTACTCTGGCGTAAGCCGAAGCTTTCCAGAGCGTCGGATCCATTATCTACCCATTGGCCTCTGGTCGCCCGCCCTAGATCGGCCTTAGAAGAAGCTAGTGCGCCTGCAAAATGTTCGAGAATACTAGGGCGCTGCGCCAATGAGGAGCGGTGAACGCTGCGGTGGCTGGGAGAGCCCGCGTGAACGCTGAATCTGGCGACGTGGTCCCATTTGACGGCAGCGTCGGATCGCGATACCCACTGGTTCGCTGCGGGCCGGTGCGAATTCAGAATGAGGCGAGCTCGATCGGTCCAGCCTTGGGCAGATCGGCAGCGAGAAGTTGGCAATCGAGCAGGGCTGTCGAAGCATTTTCGGGGCGAGTCACGCGCGTGGAGCAATCGGCGTGTTTCCAGGGCCCGATCGCCGCCGGAGCGGCACATGACGGACGTGGCCCACTTGGTGTTGGCGGGGATGCTTATCTGCCGGGCGGTGAGCGGGGTGCGTCGTGCTGCCACTGCGGGAATGACGCGATGGTAAGCAGCGTCGCGTACGCACTTGTCGTTGGGCTGAGGACACGCGCCCAACGCCGCAGAAAATTGCCGACTATGAGGTCACGGAAATTGCGAGGGGACGGCCACGCCGAGGGAAGACCACCTTACGAGCGAGGTGTCTCGACTCCAGTCAGGCTGACCCTGATAGAGTTTGCAGGCTAAGCCGCGACGGGCGGCACGTCAACACGGCGGGAGCCTGACGAACGGCGAAAAGAGCCGCCGCAGGCAGAGACGTGGCGCAGCTGGGGGCCAATGAGCCCGAGGCGTGCGACCTCAGAACCAGCTTGCACGCCGCCTTGCTACTGCAGGAACCGCCCTCAGCAACAACAGCGCCGGCCCAGATCGGCTTTTCCAAGGCGTTTGCAGCGGCGGATTTGCGCATGCGCGCGCGCCTGCAGTAGTGGCTGACGCGGGCGGCCGACGCGTTTCGCGTCTGCGTTCTCGGTGGCTGGCGTTGGGCTGGTCGCGCGACGCGCAGATCATCGTGCGCTCTCTCGTTCGCTCGGTTACTGTGGAGATGCGCATCGTCACCGCTATCTGCCAGTGCCATAGCGCTGAAGCTGCCCGCACGCCCGGGCCCCCAACCTCCAGCATTCATATTTGGCATCTCTATCCCCCAAAGAGGCGCGCGCCTGGTGCTACCTGCACACTACAACTCTGTCTCGCAAACCCTCCGTCCGGAGAAACACAGGAGCCATGCAGCTACAGGACTCCGACAACTACCAGGTGCTCGAGGAGCTTGGCAGTAAGTGCTGTCCGTCGCTCAGCTGCTTCCATCGCTGACCACTTCCCAGGCGGCAGCTTCGGCGTCGTGTACAAGGCCATTGAGAAGTCCACCGGCGAGATTGTCGCCATCAAGCATGTGCGTCCCTCTGCTTTCGTCCCGTCCCGACCCACCCACGCTGACCTCGGCCTTGCAGATCGACCTTGAGGGCAGCGACGATGACATTCGCGAGATCCAGCAGGAGATTGCTCTGCTCAGCACCTGCGCCAGCGACTTCGTCACCCAGTACAAGACCAGCTTCGTGCGCGGTGTCAAGCTATGGATTGTCATGGAGTTCTTGGGCGGCGGCTCATGCCTGGATCTGGTGAGGACATACGCTCAGCCGTGAGCATGGACCAGCTGAACTGACGATCGAACAGATGAAACCAGGTCCCTTCCGCGAAGCCCACACAGCCATCATCTGTCGTGAGCTCCTTCTCGGTCTCGACTACCTCCACCAGTCCGGCAAGATCCATCGTGATATCAAGGCTGCCAACATTCTCCTCGCCCAGAACGGCAAGGTCAAGATCGCCGACTTCGGTGTCGCCGCCCAGTTGACCAACATCAAGTCCCAACGCATGACGTTCGTCGGAACACCCTACTGGATGGCTCCCGAGGTTATTCAAGAGATGGGCTACGACTTCAAGGCGGATATCTGGTCTCTTGGAATCACTGCGGTCGAGCTGGCAAAGGGCGAGCCGCCCCATGCCGACACCCACCCCATGAAGGTCCTGTTCCAGATCCCCAAGGCTGCTGCCCCGCGTCTGGAGGGCAGCGAATTTTCCAAGGAGTACAAGGACTTCGTTGCGTCTTGCTTGGTCAAGGATCCCGACAGGAGGCCTACGGCCAAGGAGCTTCTTAAGCACAAGTTCATCCAACGTGCTGGTAAAGTCGAAGCCCTGCAGGAGCTCATTGAGCGGAGGAGAATGTACGATGCAAGGAGCAACAAGCGTTCTCATCCCAAGTACTACGAGGAGACAATGTGGGTACATTCTTTTTTTTTCCGGCAATCCGTTGCTTACTTTGACCTCAGGCGCAATATTTCCTACGATGACGAAGAGGATGATGAGTGGGTCTTTGACACGGTCAAGCCAGTCAAGACTCAGAAGAAACGGACTCCTTCCAAGGCCGATTTCCCCGCCGGGCTGATGGACAAGCACGATCTCGACTCCACGCCTCTGAGCACGTCCGCACCAACAAGTGGCTTCAAAATGGGTACCGCCCTCCGGAGACCGTCTTCAAGACACTCAAACTCCACCTTCAACCAAGGATCGGCCCCTTCGACTGCTCGTCGGAACAGCGCAGCCCGCGAGCCTCTGGCCGTCGATATGTCCTTCGGAAATGGCCACCCAACTGTTCGCCAGTTCCGCCGTGATTCTTCAGCTGCACTTGAGTCGCACCCAGAAGAGGTTTCCTCCCGCCCTTCGAACCTGAATGCTTCCTTCTCCTCAGCAGATACGCTGATTTCCGAGGTGCAGAATGAGAACACCCCACCCTTGACTGGAGGTGCCCCGGGCACAGTGTCTCGGCTGACCAAGGAATCACTTATGGGCCGTCGTGCCTACGTCAAAGCCATTGATGGCGCCTTTCAAGATACCCATGCTCAGACCGGGTCCCAGCAGAAGCGGGACGCTCTGGCAAAAGCCGCACAGGCCTGGTCTGCATTGGACAGGGTAGACCCAGAAGCCGAATTCTTGCTCCTGCGCAACATGATCGACAGGATTCAGGCGGATCCTAAACTCGCAGCCGCGCTGGGTGTCGCTCCGTCTGGGATGCCCAACGTGCCGATGACCCCGACAAAGAGTCACGCCCCTGCTGTTCTTTCGCCAACCTCTACATCGCACCACAAGGGCAGTGGTGATCCTTTCTATGACTCGAACTTGTCTCCTCCGGCATCGGCAAGGAGCAAGCTCCTCATGGCTCAGAACAACTCGCATCTCAAGTCGCACCATCGCCGTCGCCAAAGCGCCATTAGCGTTGCTGGCAGCGACCACAGCAGCAGCAACAGCAGCAACGGCGGTGCTGAGGGGCGCAGAGGCTCTGCACACATCGATGAAAGGAAGCTTCCCGGCTACAGCAAGCCTGGTATGGACCACACCAGCGACCTCGCCAATGTTTTGTACGGACGATGGACCGAGGCCCTGGCAAACAGGTGGAGTAGGTTCTAAACAACCTCTTTCTCTACCCATACCCAACTTGCATTACTTTTTTTTTCTTCTTCTATTCCATGTCAATATCTCAACGGGGATGTTTTCGGCGGTTTTCCAGAACACCAAAAAGTCAACCCATACTATTAGTCTAGCTTTTTTGTTTCTGTATACCTGGAGGCTTGGGTCATTTCTTTTACTCCCCACGATTGGTTAGGGTCGGGGGAATTTTCCCATTTCTTTACTCTTTGCATAGCGGCGGATACCTCTACTACACATTGGCGTTTGTGTCTTCATCAGTCTGTCACTTCCACGAGCACCATTACCACACCTTATTTCTGCCAGCCAACCATCGTACGGTCGTCGCTACTTTACGCATTCCAGTAACGAAGATCATGACGAAGAAAGAACAAACAAACAAGCATGGCTTGCTTGCTTGCTTGCTTGTCTGCATTGCTTTTGCTGTTGTATACCATTTTACCAAGCACACGCATTATCGTTTGAGAATACGAAGGGGAGGGAAGAGATACCATTAGCGGAAATTAAGCGTTGCATTTGATATTTTGGATTTGCCGTACTGTCTCTTTGGTCTTTCGACGCGGATAAGGATACGTAACGAATTGCAGGATCTGGTAGGACGAAGCTTTGGATTTTTGTTGTTTTGAACTGGGGTACAGTATCTAGGTTCTCTTTTACGTTGTCTGGCTTTTGCCCATGAGACGAAACCGAAATAATCAAAGAAATAAGAGAAAGAGTTCGGCTTGTCTCTTTCCACCTCACTACAATGATCCTCACCTTCGTCCGCGTCGTTCCCTGGTCTTCCGCTCGTGTTTTGCAAAACTCTGTATGGAAACTACCCTCCAAGCAGGAATGTCCAGCATCTCCCATCTCAGTGACTCACCATGCAAAGTGGCAGAACAAAGCCACGACTTGAGGGCACCACAGCCGCGCCGTTAATACTGTATATGTACACGAATACCTTTCCTTATTCTATGACATACTACTTTTTGTCTTCTCTATGGGTGCAGTTATGTGGTTGTTAAAACGCCGATATAAGTGTGCAATGATTATGTAAGTTCTAAGTCGCCGCGTGATCTCATATGAAGTCCGTGAAGAGCAGAAACTTTGTTGCCTACCACGTGCAATGGAAAGGGAAATATTGTTCCGAGTTCGTCAGTCGGTCATCCTCGCCCGTCCCACCTCGTGCTCACTCATGCAAAAACCCTACGTTCGTATCAGAATCGGCCATTATGGTAGTAGTAGTATAGAAGTGAGAAAACGCGAAAGGACCCAAGAAAAAGGGCCAGGCTCTAGCTAAAAGTTGAATCACCCGCGAAAAGAACAAAAACAAGCTTTCTTCCAAAAAGCCGTGAAATCAATTCGTTCTGGCCCACAAGCCAGCCATCCCATGCCCTGTCGTGCCATGCATGCATTTCATTTCGGATGTTTCAGAATCGTCGACGAGCCCGTCCCGAAAATGTCGAGATCGTTGAGGGAAAACAAAAGGACAAAAGAAGGCCACCCTGAACGCCCTAGGCATCAACCTTTTGATGATTCCTCCCATTGTTGATGTCCCCATCTACTACTGCACGTCGGGCAAGCGGACGGCGATGTCCCCGGATTGCGTGATGTATCTGACCCACGGCAGCGAGGGATATTGCAGCTAAACGAGAATATTAGAACTCCGGCCAACAGGACGTAGAAGTGGGAGACTTACCTTGGGCTCGATGATCTTGAGGTACCGCACCTGGATACCGGAGGTCGTGAAGTAGGGGATCTCAAACTTGACGTTGATGGGCCTCTTGCCCTTGCCGCTGCCGATACCGCCCATGCTGCCACCGAAACCACCCATCATACCGCCACCCCTCTCTTCGTCACCACGGACCGAGGGCAGGCCAAGCTCGGCGCGCATCAGGAATTCCTTGCCACCGCCGAACTGCTTGATTTTCCACACGATCGACGAGGTCTCGGGCTGATAGTGGACCGTGCCGATGTTGGTGCGGAAGCGAGGGCTATCGGCGTCGTCAGGCACGGGAATGATGATTTGCACATTGTTGGCCGTGCTCCGCCGCTTGAATTGTGCTTTCGCCTAGAATTTGTTAGCTTGAAGGCGCTTCTTTTGCGGAGAACATAGATGTATCGCGACATACCTTGAGCATGTACTCTATCCGGCTACCCGAATGGCTCTCGACAATACACTCAACCCAGATCAACGGCTTGACTTGAGTGTTCAACCGGTAGCTCATGAGCTCAAACTCTCCATCCGGTGGGATAAAGCTGATGGTCCGATCGTTCTCGAATCTACTCAAGCGCACGCACTGGTGGAATTTGACGTCCTCCATTTCGACCGCCTTTCCTCTTGTCGCCCTTCCCGTCGTTTCGAACATGACCTTGTCGTTCAAGCCCAGTCGCAGCTCGGGCATACCGGAGAGGTAGCACTTCATCTTGATGGCACCCAGGATCTCGGAGCGCAGCACGTTGCCGTTGGCGGAAACAAGAAGGTTGAGCGACTCGACGACGTCAAGGAAGACTTCGTTCTTGCGGTAGCGGATACCCTCGCTACGCCAGGACACGGCATTGGTAACGGCGATGGGCGGCCTGGCTTGGACCTCGAGCTTGTGGGATTCTTGCGTAATGTACCTGCACGACGCACCGCATGGTTAGCATAGCTCCGAACATCGGACAGCGGGCGACGCACTCCTGTAGTATCTTGCTCTCGGTGGTCTGAGGGTGCCCGAAGTCCATCATCTCGTCGAGTAGCTCGTAGATGACGACGAAGTTGTCCCTTATACTCTCCTCCTCAAGTTCCTTGAAGTACTCGGTGAAGACCTCGACGATCTTGTGCAGGAAGAGGAGGATCTCGGCGGCATTGGTGTTGCGCTTCGTGAGAGCGAGCAGGTACAGGTTGTTATGTCTGATGTAGAGGTACTGGAGCGGAAAGACATGTCAGCGGCGGGGCGCTCCGGGCACGGAGGCGCTGGCGGGGAACGACTAACGTTGATGCCTTCGGACGAGAAACACGGTGGCACGGCGGAGCTCTCCTCCTCGGCTTCGCTGAGCAGAATGGGGAATTTCTCGACGGCAGACATGGGAATGTCACCCCGGTAGTTGCGGGCAAGGAGGGTCTGCGTGGTGCGTCAGCATTTCGCGGTGCATTCTCCTGAGTAGCTGCGCAGCTGGTGTTCTGGCCTTACCTTGCCCTTGAGGTCCAGGAAGAACAGCGCGGAAGCCATGGTGAAAGAAGCGCGAGTGGATGTGCGATGTACGGAGACTGGGATGTGAGGGCGAGAATATCTAAGGGCGTGGCATTGCGCGCTCGAAAGTTGGATGCAGTAATGGAGGAGCTGCGGATAGATGCCAAATCGACGTCGCTGCCCGCCTTCCGCTCTCCACCGCCTTCTGAAAGCTTGGCTCGCCCGCCCCGCCCCGCCCCACTAAATCATCCATGTCTCTCTTTTCATCGCCAATTAGTGATGCTGCACGGCTTGATGGATTTACTTGTTCCCGCAAAAAGGTGTGCTTGCTCTTTAAAGTAGTATTTCGTGCATTTCCTGCCTTTGACCACCGCCGTCACTTGACTAAGAAGGCGCAAATGTTGGGCAAAAAATACAAACAAGGCGGAGAGGAGACAAGATGGCTAAGAGTGTCGTACAAAGCTCTAAAGCTAAGAAATGCATGCCCGAGTATGGAGTAACTTTACACATTTCCAGTTATCCAAACTCCGATGCGTATAGTACAGTCCGTCTAAGCCCAAGCCAAATCATGCGGTCATGCCTGTACATACCTACCCGCTGATTCGCCACTATAGTTTTTTCTCCTGGATCGTTGACGTATTGCGACCCTGTCCTTGAGAATTTACATGGTTTTGTAGCCTTGCGTACCCTTCTCTTTCTGTCCGAGCTCTTCTCGGCAGAAAAGCCTACCAGAATGTTTCCGTGGATATGGGACGGCTTCATTTTTCAGCGAAATCGCTCGCCTGCAGGTTCCGTGTCATGCTGGGCAGTCTGACGACCATGCCATCCAGCTCCTTGCTCATCTTGACCTGGCAACCCAGACGGCTAGTCTCCGTGAGGCCGAAAGCGAGATCCAGCATGTCGTTCTCGTCGTCGTCAGGCTCCTCCATGCGGTCATACAGGTCGCTATCTTCGACAATGACATGGCATGTACTACACGCGCAGGAACCGCCGCACGCGCCTGTGAGTGAAATGAGTCAGCATGCGCCGGTACACTCTAAAGGATCAATTCAAAGTGCCATTGAACCTTGGCACTGCAGACTGAAAAGCTTGTAACGCACCCTCCATCTCGATATCGTTTGCTTGAGCAATGTCCAGCAGGTTATCACCGTCAGCGACCTCGAAGGTGTGCTCGTCGCCGTCCTTGTCGATAAAAGTCACCTTCCGCCTGTCCGCAGTGGACTCGATCAGCTCCAAAGCGCTCTTAATCTTGCAGGGAAAGCCCCCCGTTCACACACTGCTTTTTGGAGACTCACTCTTCGCCCGGCTTCGGAGTGTGGAGATGGCCGTGCTGCCGTGCAGGCGAGGTAGAGAACTCCCGCTTAGACGCAAGCGGCTGGCAAATAGACGTGTTTCTTGCAAGCGCCTGGGTTCTACATGTCCGTGCCAATTGGTATGCTGGACGGGCGGGAGTGGAGGGGCTCGGCGCAGTCTGGAGGAATCTTTGCCATGACGTCTGGACGCGGGTGGAGACGGGACGCGCGCGGGGGGCTGAGGCCCGGAGGAGGGAGCGCACGGCGCTGGTAGACGACGGCATGGCACAGGGAGGGAAGGGCGACAGTGAGGCGGGACTGTTGAGGGGAAGGAAGGGTTTGGGTGTTGCCGGATGGGCGGCGGAAAGCGTCGAGGCGGGATCGGCGAAGGCTGGATTATTTCATTGCTCTCGGAGCGCGGCGATTCGCTGGAGGTCAAGCTTTCTGCACGCAAGCCACACCACCAGCAGTCCCAGTCCCGTCATGCATTCTCCCGACGACAACTCTTTCTCTCGGCACGGCCACCACGCTCTCGAGCCCCTCATGGCTACGTCTCGCGACCAACCCAATCCGCTGCGCCCATACTACATACCGCCGTCCATCGGCCTGCCTAGCGACCCTGTTCCCAATGCCGCCCCGCGCGCCTCTCCCTCGGCCAAGCCGTCCGCGTCACCACCAAAGCCAAGCTTCGGCTCGCAGGCCCGCGACATTCTGAGCGACCTCGACTATGGCGTTGATCTGAGCTTGGGCGACGGCAACCCAACCGTGGCCGAGATGGCCAAGAAGCTGCTTGACCAGGCGGTTTGGAACTACACTTCGGTGCTCTTCGCGCAGCCCTTCGAAGTCGCCAAAACGGTGCTGCAGCTGCACTCGCCGTCATCGGACCAGCAGCGAGGCCTGCTGGATCCCGAAGATGCACGAAAACGCGCAGCCGCTTCGGCTCGTGCCCGCTACAACGAGGTTTGTCTCTCTTGCATGTGACATGTTTCCTTGTTTGGACCGAGAGCTCACCGCAACACCTAGTACCTCTCGGACTCTGACTCTGCCGACGACTCTCCTTCGTACTTCTCCTCTGCTGCTCCTCGCTCCAACCTTTCGACCGCCTCTCGTTCCGACTCGCGGTCCCCGCGCCCCCGCCCCGTGTCCCGCCCAACTCCGCCGAGTCAACCACCAACACATCCCTATAAGCTTGACCTGAAGCGTTCCGACTCGCTACTGGAAGTGCTCTCTCAGCTATGGACGAAAGAGGGCGCATGGGGTGTGTGGAAGGGCACAAACTCGACGTTTGTTTACAACTTCCTGCTCAAGACTCTTGAGACCTGGGTGCGGAGTTTGTTATCTGCCCTTCTCAATGTGCCCGATCCAGGGCTCCTGGGCGGTTACGGTGTTGGCGGAGGCGGCCTGGATGTAGTAGACAGCCCAAACCCCATCACTAGCTTGGTTGTTGCTGTTGCTGCAGCGGGCATCACAGGCCTCGTGCTTGCCCCACTTGACATGGTCCGCACACGGTAAGTTCTCCAGCACATCCCGGCTTGGCTTGGATTCCGAGGAACTGCTGTACTGACATGCGTAGGATTCTCATGACACCATCTACTACCGCTCCGCGCCATGTCCTACCAAACCTCCGCGCTCTTCCTTCTTTCACCATCCCCATGCCCCTACTACCCATCACCCTTCTGCACTCCACGATCCCGACTTTCGTCTCTGCCTCGACTCCGCTCTTCCTCCGCTCCTCTCTGCGTATCGACCCTGTGCTCACCCCCGCTACCTACTCGGTCTGCACCTTCATCTCCTCTGCCACCGAGCTCTTCATCAAGTTGCCACTCGAAACGGTCCTCCGCCGTGGTCAAGCAAACATCCTAACGGAGCACGCCGCGCGCCAGGCCAACTTCTCCGCTTACAGCTCGTTCCGCTCTCCATCGTCCAGCCGGCAGTCTCGCTCGCGCAGCCCGATGAAGCGCTCGCAGGCCCCGCTCCAGCCCGAACCCCTTCCTACTGTTGTTGAAGTCGGACCGTACCGCGGCGTGCTGGGCACCATGTGGTACATTGTGCGCGACGAGGGCAGCACCGGGCCGGGTCCCGGAGCACCACCCGTTGCGCGCACGACTGCAGCCGGCGTCGTGAGGTACCAGCAACAGAAACAGAGCAAGGGCCAGGGTGCGGTGGGTCTGGTGCGCGGCTGGAGGGTCGGATTTTGGGGACTTGTCGGAGTATGGGGCGCGGCTATGCTTGGAGGAAGCGGTGGTGGCGAGTTCTAGACGGTTCAAATCTCAAGTTGAGAAGGCTTTGAAGTTAAGAAAAGACGGAGCGCATGATTTGGAAGAAGGACGGCGAAATTGACGATTCCCCCTGATGGAACGATTGACCGAGGCAGCTTCCTTGTTTTTTTGATATCCCAACACACTCCTCATTCACCTGTATTATTCACGATGATGAACTTGGGGAAGCTGGCAGGGGTAGCGGCGTTTGCTTCTTTACGGTGTGCATACGTGTGGTTTTTCTTTGCGAGTCTCTGGTGTATAGAATTGGGGCGCCCTGTCTTTCGGCGCCGGACTGATGGGTGGAAGGAGAGTCTCCTGGACAATTTCCATGGTGTATCTATCGTCGTAGATATTCGAACGAAACTCACCTCTTTAGAACTTATAGGCACTATTACGACCGTGACTTTTTCATGGATTACATCACCGCGGAATGGCTATATTCGTATCGAGTTCCTTGATTCGATAATTTTGAGGTGAAAGCCCCCGTCCGCTCTGCCCGCTCCGATGCCACTACGACGGTTTTCAGATTGAGCATGACGCTGAGTTCAAGAACGGAGTCAGGGCCAATCGGCCCAATTCTTGTATTCGAGTTTGTCTATTTGGAAGAAACCACCGACGGAGGCAATCTTGAAATGGCTTATGAAGGAGCTGCTACTGAGGACAAGATATACGTCATCCTGGGGTGCAATATCCCATCCCTCCTACGTCGAAATGCTAGGGTAGTAAGGGTCGATGAGGCGTCAGATCTTATTCCATCATTCACCGTTATCGGCGACTGCTGTTTGCACGGCTTCATGTATGGAGAAGGTCTCAGTGAGGGATGGGAATATTGAATCGAAACTATTGCACTGGTCTGAGATATCAGAAAGTCTCATCCCATCACTTCTCATTTCGTTGCGACGCTGATTTTCAGCCCATCTTTTATGATCGGGCTCTATGGTCATCTCGAATTTTTCTTCCACATTACGATCGAGCGTTTCTTCTTTTACATTCTCATGAGTGCTCAAATCTTCTTGATTATCATCAATTGATCAAGCACAATCTACAACGCCATTTCAACATTTTCGTTCAACGAGAAGGTAGGAAGTCGAATTATTCACTGGGGTAATCGATTCTTGAAAAGCAGCAAGGATTCATTCTGCCCCCGTATTACTGGATTTCTCTGCCCTGAGGCAGGAGTGTTTGGATTACACATAGGCTTCGTACCACACATTTACCCAACAAAGGAATTAGCCATTCGTGCTTATGGCATCTTCAAGCCAGCGATCACGCCCGTCATTGTTCACACGTCCTTCCCACAGCGCCGGACTCCGTAAATGCACCCGGACCCTCACGGCCTGGCTGAACCATGCTGAAGGTCTGGAGATGGACGATTCTATCCCTTTCATGTAGCGCATCCAGGAAGTTCAAAACATCCCACGCGACCGTTGTCATCTTTCCATTCTCCGAATTTCTTCTCATCTCCTTCCCCGGCCAGCACCAGGCATACCTCCACCACCACCAAGCATCGACATCATCTTGCCAATATCCATATTGCCAAGGTCCGGCATGCCACCGGCGCCTGGGCCGCCGCCACCACCGCCCATCATCTTCATGAGCGAACCCATGTCCGGCATGCCCATGCCACCCATGCCGGGCATGCCGCCCGCACCGCCCATCGACTGCAGGCGCTTGAGAGCGGCCTGCTGCTGCTGCTTGTTGCCGAGGGCGGCCTGGCCCTGCTTGCCCTGGAGGTTCTTCATGCCCTTGCCCATCTTCTTGGCCATGCCACCCATGAGCATGCGCTGCGACAGTAGCTCCTCAACCTCGCGCACGCTCGTGCCAGAGCCCATGGCCACGCGCGTCATGCGCGACGGCTCGTCCGTGAAGCACTTGCCATCCGAGTCGAGCTCCTTAGTGGTCATCGAGTCGCAGATGTAGATCATACGCTTGAGCTTGAGCGAGCCCTCCTCGTCGTCCATGCCGCCCATGACACCCGAGAGGCCGGGAATCATGCCTGCCATTTTCGAGAGCGGACCCATCTTCATGATGTTTTGGAGCTGGTCCCGCAGATCGCGGATGGTGAAGATTCCCTCCTGGATGTGCTTCATCGTCTCCTTCTGGTCCAGCTTGAGGGACTGAACGTGCTCTACCAAGCCCTGGACATCTCCCATGCCAAGCAGCTTGCTGACGAAGCGCTGCGGGTCGAACTTTTCGAAATCCAGCATGTGTTCTCCCGTACCCAAGAATGCAATGGGACAGTGCGTTGCCGCGGTCGCGGAGATAGCACCACCGCCTGCAGCAGCACCGTCGGTCTTAGTCAGAATGATTGCACCGAAATCAGCCGTTTCCTTGAAAGCGCGAGCCTGGGATTCCGCAGCCTGACCGATGGACGAGTCGAGAACCATGATGGTCTGGTGGGGCTCGACCGCCCGCTGAATCTGGATCATCTCATCGAACAAATCCTGCTCCTGCCTGTGCCTTCCACTGGTATCCACGATGATAATCTCGAAGCGCTCCTTCTTGAACTTCTCCACACCTTCCCTCGCCACGATCACCGGATCCGTCTGGGTCAAGCTTCCGTAGTAGGGGATCTTCGCCTTGGTCGCGTTCTGCTTCAGCTGGTCGAAAGCACCGGCACGGAAGGTATCGGCGCAGACCAAGCACGACTTGAAGCCGCGGGCGGAGTACCAGCGGGCGAGCTTCGTACACGACGTCGTCTTACCGGAGCCCTGGAGACCGACGAACATGACGACATTGGACTTGCCCTTGCGCGGCTTGAAAGGTTCGGAGTGTGGATCGACGAGTTTGACGAGCTCGTCAAAAACGGCCTTCTGGATAAGGCGCTTCTTGTTCACGCCCGGCGCGATATCCTTGAAGTTGACGGCTTTCCGTATCGAGGTGCGCAGGCCGGCGACTAGCTTGATATTCACATCGGCTTCGACGAGGGCGTTGCAGATCTCCTTGACCATGCGATCAAAGTCCTGGCAATGGCAGTTAGCGGAAGTCCGGGGCGCGGAGAGCTGTACTTGTGCGGCGCCACCTTCTCATCCAAATTGGGCGCCCTGGTCAGGTCTGACACAGCGCTGTTGATGCGCCGACCCAGGTCTTGAAGGACCATGATGGGCGACTTGTGTGAAAGAACGTGCGGAGGGTATAGGTGACCGGGGTCGTGGTAGGCAAGTCGTCGACGTGGTTGAAATTCCGGGCTGCGGACGGAGCGCGGCGGCGATGGGCGGGGAGTGGAGAAGCCAAGCTTCGAAGGCGGTGAGTGAAGGATAGGTCGCCGTGCGCTGCGCATCAAAAAAGTTCGGCGAGTAATCCTGGCGCAACACCATCACCATCCACACTCCGCAAACATGCCCGCCCCGTCCAGGACACCGGTCGCCCTCAAGAGAAAGAGAACGGAGCAGCAGCGCGGGAAAACCACCAAGCGCCCCAAGAAATTCAACAAGCGCAAGGCCCAGTACTACCACAGTTCGAGCGAAGAAGAGAGCAGCGACGAGCAGCCGCAAAGAATTGCCCCTACCTTCGAGCCCGCCTCCTCCGATGACGAAGTCAATGATGCCGCCGATGCGCTAGCCGAGGTTCTGACCGACACTCCCGCCGACGCTCCCGCCGACGCTCCTGCGGATAAAGATGCATTCCCTGATACCGAGCTCGACGACGCTACTGAGGAGGCCTCTGACGACGAAGAGTCTCAAGCGGAGAACGACGATGAATACGATGATGACGACTCGGACGGTGCCTCAAGCTCTGCGCTTGGCCGCTCTAAGAAGAAGCGCAACGACCCGGAGGCCTTCGCGACATCGCTGCAGAAAATTTTGGGCTCCAAGCTCAGTACAACCAAGCGCGCTGACCCCATCCTGTCCCGCAGCAGAGTTGCACATGACGCTGGTCACGAGCTAGTTGACATGAAATTGGAGATCAAGGCACGTCACAAGATGCGGGACGAGAAACACGCGCTACTGGAGAAAGGCCGTGTCAAGGATGTCTTGGGCCTGAGCACGCCGGAGGTCTCGACTCAGAGTATTCAAGAGGAGGAGCGCCGTCTAAAGAAGACTGCACAGAGGGGTGTGGTCAAGCTGTTCAACGCTGTGCGCGCCGCACAAGTGAAGGGTGAGCAGGCTGCGAAGGAGGCTAGGATGAAGGGTGTCGTTGGCATGGACAAGAGGGACGAGAAGGTCACTGAGATGAGCAAGAAGGGCTTCCTCGACTTGATTGCTGGCGGTGGAAAGAAGACGACTGCCGCGTAAAATCATGCGAGAAAAGCTTCAAATGGGATCCTCGGGAAATTTGACAAGGGTTATAGATTGGGTTTACTGCGCCCTTTCTTCACGCTTGATTGCGACCATATCCTCCACACCGCACTTGCCGGCATCCAGGACCCCGGCCTTGCTCAGGATGTCAATTGTCTTCTCCACCACCCCCGGGTTAACGCCCCTCACTTCCTCGGCGAACCTGACTGTCTTAGTCCATTCCTTGGCATCCTCCGCAGAGTAGTCCAGCTCGGTCGAGATGTATTCGATCGCCTCCTGCTGGTTCTCCTTGTAATGCTGAACACCCTTGTTGATGGCGTCGCTCATCGTCTGCATGCGTTTGTCGGTCGGATCACGCGCCACGATGTGCCAGCTGGGCCACGGCGTGTATATCTCGCCAATTCGCTTGATCTCGCCGTTGTCATAATAGCGCTTGGAGGTGAAGTGCTCCCACATGAAGAAATCAGCAGTGCCGTCATTGACTGCGTCTCGGAGTTTGGCGAACGTGTTGAGAGGGATGACTTCAAAGGGCGGTTGGCCGGGCTCGGACTGAGAGAGCCACCCATGCTGGTCGGCCAGCACAAAGCCCATCACATAGGATCCACTGTCAAGGAATGAATTGCATCAGCTCCCTGCCTCTGAACGCAGTCTAACTGTGATGATACACACCTTCCAATGCGACTGACGCCAATTTTTTTGCCCCGTAGTCCCTCTACATTGACGTCTTTCTTCGCACCCGCGCTAATGGCCCAGCACAGCGGCGTCTCGACGTATGTGCCCACCAACTTGTAGCCCGCGGCATTCGCGTCGCCCTTCTCGGCGATCGCTTTGCCGATACCCGCAACCCAACCCTCGGTAAGACCGATACCGACATCAATCTCCTTGCCCTGCAGGGACTGAATCATGTGGCCGGTACCCGACGGAAAAGGGACCAGGTCGGCCTGGAGCCCATGGTGCTTCTGCGCGAAGTGGAGCGGCGTGGAAAAATGTTCTGGAATGATAGAACGTCAACTGCTGCTACTGCTGTAGGGACCCATTGAGGCAATCTTGCAGAGCGTAGGGCGTTGCTTACCCGGAACGTAGCCAATGCGTAATTTTTGCGCCATAGCCGCTGCGGAGGAGAAGGCGGCGCGCTGGGGTATCGTCGGCGATTTCGGGAGGCAGGACGCGCGGAGTAGAGAGGTGCGCAACATGGCAGGTCGGGTGAGAGATGAACACAATATCACGGGAGCGGAAGGGAAGGGGGGTGCGAAAGAAAGCTACATTTCGAGGTGGGGCAGACAGCTGAAGCTTCCGGCGGGGGACGAGCTTGGGGAAGGTGAACCTAAAATTCGATGACGAGTGGCACCCGACTTATTAGACCGCAGCCGCGAAAAGCCGAGAGAGCAAGCACGTCAGCGTATCTTATCGATAGGGCAGCCGGCTAGCCATCCGAGGTCGTTCGTTGCAGTCCCGAAAGTGAGCGACTCCATGAGTCAGGTGAAAAGGCGCGAGAAAGTGGGCTGAGCTTGTCCGGGTTGCCTTCCTGCTTAAGGCGTGCCTTTTCTTCCGTCCGTTGTCTCTTCTCCGTTCTTCTCTCATTATTCCCACGTAGAGTTGTACCTGCGCGTTTGACTTTGCTAGACGGTTGGTTGCGTCCAGATATCCTCGTTCCGTTCTACTCGTTGCCGTTCGTCCGTTTATGCTCGTAGACCGGATACCCCGACTCTTTGCACCCGCTATGTGTTCTGCAAATGCCGTAGCCAGCAGTCCGCTTCGATTCAATGCTAGAAAGGTTGCCGTTGTAGGAGCCGGGCCATGTGGTCTGGCAGCGCTCAAGTGAGTCAAGTGATAGGCTAAGCGCTCTACAGTCAAGCATATACCTGGTTGTTACGTATGCTTACTTTAATGCAGGTATCTGAGTGCGGAGAAGAAGTTTGAAAAGCTGGTGGCTTTTGAACAACGCAGCTCACCGGGCGGCTTGTGGAACTACACGCCTGAGGACCGCGACGATGGTTCTTTTGCTGTACCGAAGACTAGACCGACCAAGGAAGATCTTGATAAGCCGATTTGGGGTACCAAGCCTGCTGTTAACGGTGCTATCAATGGTGCCGTGGTCAATGGTGACGCGAAGGAAGCCAAGTTCATCTCCCCGGTATATGAAATGCTTGAGACGAACATTCCCAAGCAGCTCATGCAGTATCATGATTTTGCGTTTCCGGAAGAATCGCAGCTGTTCCCCACGCACTGGACAGTCGATAAGTACCTGAAAGACTACGCCAAAGACGTGGAGCACTTGATCCAGTTTCAGACTCAAGTCGTCGCGGTGAAGCTCCTGGAGTCCAAAGAGACCGGCGGCCTGGTCGAGGAGCAATGGGTCGTCACCACCAAGAACATCGTAACTGGGGCCTTGGAAGTGGAAACCTTTGATGCGGTAGTCGTAGCGAACGGCCACTTCTACATACCGTTCATACCGGAGATCGACGGGATCAAGGAGTGGCACAAGGCGCATCCAGGCAACATCACACATTCCAAATTCTACCGCACCCCGGACGCTTTCAAAGACAAGGTCTGTATACTTTAGCACGAGCAGAACAAGTGACTGGGCCCAAGCTAATTCTTCCCAGAAAGTCATTGTCGTAGGCAACAGCGCTTCCGGCCTCGATATCGGCAAGCAAATTGCAGGATTTTGCTCACTACCTCTGATCAACTCGATCAAATCTGAGTCCTACATGGCGAGAGGGACCGCTTCTTTCAAGAAAGAGGTTCCACCGATCAAGCATCTCGACCCCAGCACGCGCACCGCAACCTTCGAAGACGATACGACCGAGTCCGACATCGATGCCATCGTCTTCTGCACGGGCTACCTCTACTCGCTCCCCTTCCTGTCCGACGTGCAGCCGCCGCCCGTCACGGACGGTACCCGGGTGGAAAACACGTACCAGCACGTCTTCTACACGCCGCACCCAACGCTGTCCTTCCTCGTGCTCAACCAGCGCATCATCCCGTTCCAGACAGCCGAGGTGCAGGCGGCGGCGGTGGCGCGGACACTGGCTGGCCGGCTGACGCTGCCGCCGGCGGCGCAGATGCGGGCGTGGGAGCTGCACACGCTGGCCGTCAACGGCGATGGCAACGACTTCCACACGCTGGCCTTCCCCAACGACGCCGACTACATCAACACCATGCACGACTGGGCCGCTACGGCCGAGGCCGAGGGCACGCCCGGCGTCGGCAAGGCGCCGCCACGGTGGACCGAGTGGCATTACTGGTGCCGGGAGCGGTTCCCGGACATCAGGGCGGCGTTTACGGGGAAGGGCGAGGAGAGGGGGAATGTGCGGGATCTGGCCGAGGTGGGATACGATTTCGCGGAGTGGAAGAAGCAGAAGGAGTGCGAAGCGAAGGAGCTGCTATGAGCAAGATTGTTGTAGATTAGATTCAGGAGGACTAGATTCGAGGCCTGATTTTAGCGAGAGCGTAGACAATCGGAATTCTCCATATCGTGTTTGCATCACAGTGAGTGGGTCGCAAAAGATCGTCCATTTCATGTTCTACAAAAAGCAATACTCTCCAAGCAGGGGTAGTCGAAGCAAACCTGTGGATGAGATCAGGATTATACTTCGTGAAAGTGGTATGAATGTCTAGCTTTCAGGTTTGAAAAGTGTGAAATCGTTTGCGATCCATCGTGGTGTTGTGGTGCAATGTCATCGCGTGACTACACGGTAGATAGCAAAACTGTGCAACATGGCGGAATGACGCAATAGATCGAGTTACCCGACATGATAAACCAATTGATTTTCCAGAATCAGTTGGCAGCAAGTCTGCGGCGCTTAGAAACCTCCGCTTGCATATTGGGGCAATATGAAATAACGAGAATGAAACTGGCATCCCTATTTTCGCAGCCATCTCCGCAGGCTGAATGCGTCAGACCCCACGTGCGCCGTGTTGCAAGCCAGGCAGCAACGAGGCATGGTGGGGTGCTTGGCTAGGCGTGTCAATCGGCGGGACCAGAACAGCGGAGCGCGGGGTGTGCGGCCGCGCCGACAGGCTGAGCAGCAGCCATTGAAGGCAGCAGCGATAAGTGTTGATGTTTTGGAGCTCGGGCGTGGTGTCGGTGTCAGTGGCGACATTCTGGAAGAGGATCAGCGGGCGGTGGGCAGGCGCGTGGCTCCTGTGGCTCCTCCTATCCCTTGTGGGGATTCGCCAGCTGCGTTGCCGAATGGCGTTGTTGCCGATGGCTTTGGTGAGCGGGAGAGGAGGCCTCCAAGATCTCGCGCGTCGCTGCCCTCAGCCGCGCCTCTCCCTCTTCCAAGCCCGCGAGCTCCGTCCCAAGCCAGTTGCACTGCCGCCTCCTTTTATAATCTCCGCTCCGCGCTCCGGAAGCCCATCTCACCGCCACCGACGGGACCCTTGGCCGCTTGATCGACGACGTCCCGCGGCTTACTAGTTAGGCGGTCGCCTGCAAGTGGACAGCAGCCAAACTGCCCTCGCCCGCGCCAAACTTCGTCCTCGCTCCAGCCTCACACTCTCTCAGCCCTACCCACCTCCCGCACACCACCTTTCCGTGAGAGTGCGCGCCCCGAACCCTCAATCCGCGCGTGCGACCCTTCGTATTCGCTGCAAGCCCGTCCGCCCTCCTGACTAGCGCCCCCCGCGACACCGAGGCCGTCGTCGAGAAAAGTACCTCCACGCCCAAAGCCGCCACCCGGGGCTAGCTCCCCTCTCCTTCCTCGACCTCTTGCCATCTACTGCCCCGACCGTCCCTCCCACAGTCCTCCTTCCGCCGCCATCATGGACTCCCCCGATACGCCAATGAACAACGACCAGTACATCCAGAATGCTGTGCGCGCCGTCCACCAGAAGAAGCCCGTCCCTGAGATCGACTTCTCTCTGCACACCATGGAGGACGGCACCCAGGTGAGCACGATGGAGCGTGTCATCAAAGGTACGCCGCGATCTCAATGACCTGTCTGCGCTCCGTACCCCGCCTTGCTGACGCCCTTACGCAGATGTCCAGGCCCCCGCCTTCACCCCGCCCACCATGGAGCAGTTCTGGTCGCCAAACGACCCCTCCAAGCCGAATCTGCAGTTCCTGAAGCAACACTTCTACCGGGAGGGTCGCCTGACCGAGGAGCAGGCTCTCTGGATCATCAACAAGGGTACCGAGGTCCTCAAGGCGGAGCCCAATTTGTTGGAGATGGATGCGCCCATTACTGTATGCGGTGATGTGCACGGCCAGTACTACGATCTCATGAAGCTCTTCGAAGTTGGCGGCGACCCGTCCGAGACCCGCTATCTCTTCCTGGGTGACTATGTCGACCGCGGCTACTTCAGCATCGAGGTTTGTCTGTCTCGCGAAGCTCATGCGCAACTCAACTGACTCCGGGGTAGTGCGTTCTGTATCTGTGGGCGCTGAAGATCTGGTACCCGAACACGCTTTGGCTCCTCCGCGGCAACCACGAGTGTCGGCATTTGACTGATTACTTCACCTTCAAGCTCGAGTGCAAGCACAAGTACTCGGAAGCTATCTACGAAGCTTGCATGGATTCATTCTGCGCCTTGCCGCTGGCGGCAGTCATGAACAAGCAATTCCTTTGCATACACGGTGGTTTGAGCCCGGAGCTCCACACCTTGGAGGATCTCAAGAGCGTACGTACCATCGGAATCATTGGTGTATGATTTGGTCCTGACCCTGCGTAGATTGACCGTTTCCGGGAGCCTCCCACCCACGGCCTGATGTGCGACATCCTTTGGGCAGATCCACTTGAGGAGTTTGGCCAAGAAAAGACGTCTGAGTTCTTCATCCACAATCACGTGCGCGGTTGCTCTTACTTCTTCTCTTACCCCGCTGCCTGTGCGTTCTTGGAGAAGAACAACCTCCTCTCTATTATCCGTGCGCACGAGGCCCAGGATGCTGGCTACCGCATGTACAGGAAGACCAGGACGACTGGTTTCCCCAGTGTCATGACCATCTTCTCCGCTCCGAACTACCTGGACGTTTACAACAACAAGGCAGCCGTGCTGAAGTACGAGAACAACGTCATGAACATCAGGCAGTTCAGTATGTCACCATCCAAGCTGCGAGACTTTGGAAGAGCCCGGAAGCTGACCTCCCACAGACTGCACACCCCATCCGTACTGGCTGCCGAACTTTATGGATGTTTTCACATGGTCTCTGCCCTTCGTTGGCGAGAAGAGTAGGTTGAAACCTCGATGCGCTCTCAACTTTATCTAACACTTCTGCAGTCACCGACATGCTCATTGCGATCCTCAACACTTGCTCAAAGGAGGAGCTCGAGGAGGAAACGCCTGGATCCATCTCGTCCGGACCGAACTCGCCGCCGCTTTCAAGCATGGACCCCGAGTCAACCGAATTCAAGCGCCGGGCTATCAAGAACAAGATTCTCGCCATCGGGCGTCTTTCGCGTGTATTCCAGGTGCTGCGTGAGGAATCGGAGCGCGTCACTGAACTCAAGACTGCATCTGGTGGTAGGTTGCCGGCCGGTACGCTTATGCTTGGCGCGGAGGGTATCAAGCAGGCCATCCACAGCTTCGAGGATGCGCGCAAGGTTGATCTGCAGAACGAACGCCTGCCGCCGAGCCAGGAAGAGGTACGCCGGTCGGAGGAGCTGAGCAGACAAGA
The DNA here is from genome assembly GCF_021436955.1 of Diplodia seriata. Lineage (NCBI taxonomy): Eukaryota > Fungi > Ascomycota > Dothideomycetes > Botryosphaeriales > Botryosphaeriaceae > Diplodia > Diplodia seriata. Next base: position 1,985,813 of record NW_027117313.1, on the reverse strand, counting down.
GGCATTGGAGAAGGCGGCAAAGGAGGCCGAGAACGACACTGGGCTCGCCACTGTCGCACGAAGGATTAGCATGTAAGCTGGGCTCGTTTCTGAACGTTTTTTCGAGTGGTGTGCTAACTTTAATCCAGGTCCGGTGGCTCGAGCAGGAAGCGCTGAGATACCCGGCAGTAGAAACGGTTACCCTTTTGTTGATTCAAACCATAGCGAGGGCATCCAAGGGGTTGATAAGACGAGAAATGGCTAGGATTAGGAGCACGACGGACCCGTGCCTTGGGACGCCCCATCAGCTCATAGCTTTTAAAACGCTGCGAAACTGTACTTGATGATAATGAACCGAGTACTGCGATTCACTCGCGAGAGAATGTCACTACTATATTTCGTAAAGTTGCGAGCGTGAGAATGCAGTCTTGGCGGCAGGCATGACGAAATGCACAGGCACCGCGACTTGGAGCGGACCTGACCGCGGAGCTTTGAACTTCTGCACCTCTCCCGCCGCGCGTCGACCAGCCGCACCAGAGCGCCCCAGCGGCCCCAATGCCTCCCCGGATCGGTTCTGTAGCGAAATTCTCCACCGCGCTGCGGTCGCGATCGAAGGCCGACCTTTTCTTCTGCCCGTCCTGCTCGCTATGGCGCCTCGCCGACTCCCCACCGACCGCCGCCGCGACCACCGCCCACGCGCCTTCGCGACACTTTTCCGCCGCCCGACGTCGCCATGCCGCAACGCTTACTTCACGGACCGCCATCAATGCCCCGTTGGATGTTCCGCCACGGCTGAAGGGGCTGCACCAGGCATTGGATGCTCTGAAGAGTGATGCTTCCAGCTATGTGAATCTCAGCAGGCTGCAGTTAGCGCTGCGGGGGTTGGAAAGCGAGGATCCCGTTGTGCGGGTCGCCGGTGGGTACACCTAGGCCTTGGAGAAGCTGGCACAATTGTGGGTAGTAGGCACACGTGCTGACTGAGTGCGGTCGACAGTTCTGAGCCTGGACGCCCAGGCGTCGGCGAAGCAGCTTGCCCGACTTTTGCTCGCGGATCCGCTGTCCGAGCAGGGTAGGTGGGAAGATGCGCTCGAGGCACACGACACCGACAACGGGCAGGCCATCTTGCTGCGGTATGTTTGATTTTGACACACATCAATTGCCATGTCTACTGACCCGGTCATAGGTACGGCGACGAGTTTGACGTACACCCGAACAACCCTCTCCTCCGCACCATTTCCACCCCGTCGAGGGCCCTGAAGAAGCATAATATCGAGATTCTGATTTCATCACTTAACGCCAACTTTTCCGGACCAGTGTCTCCATCCAGCGCCGAGAAGCCGAGAGATGCCATACTTGTGCCCACTTTGCAGACCCCCACGTCGGCAACCGGCCGCTTGACAACGGTCACCTATCCTGTGCACCGAGCTATCGTGTTCGGTCAAGGTGTCAAAAGTTGCGTCGATTACGGGCGCTTTACCGCAGGACAGTCGGAACAGGAGCTGCCACCCGAGACGGTCAAAATCGCTATGGGCATCCCAGCGCCAAGCACTGAACTGAAGCAGAATGCCTCGGATAGATACGTTGCGATTGACGCGAACCTCGGTGCTCAAGCGCTCGACAAATTCCGGGAGTCGATCGCCAATTCCGTCTTCTACGAGCGGGGGTGGCATAGAAGTGGTCTGCCCGTTCTCACGGCCTGGTTGGCACATGGCTCGAGCAGCAACGTGCCTGCGGAACTGAAGCCCGCTATTCGCGACCTTGTGGATTCGATTCTAGTAGACGCAGACGAAGCCATCACTCTCGAAGATACCCATCGTCTACAGGAATTGCTGGAGTCATCCATTTCCGAATCGACCAGGACCGCCATCCTCTCCAGCCTCTCCAACTGGGCCGAGTACGCACACACGGAGCTCCGCGACCAGCTTGACATCGCTTTCTCGTGTAAGTCGTGGCGCAAGCTTGCGTGGTGGAAGCTCTTCTGGCGCGTCGACGACGTGGGCATGATCCTGTCCGAACTGCTAGAAAGACGCTGGCTGGTATCCGCCGAAAAGGACATCATCTGGGTCGCCGGCCGCATCGAGCAAGCCGGCTTCTTCGCCAACGATCCGGACGCCGCCGACCTCCCGGAACGCGCCACGCTCGTGCGGCCTCCTCCCGGCTCCAAACAGAGCCGGATCGGCGACATCCCCGACGCCCCGCACCCGCACGCTCTCCAGACGTACGACGCGATGCGCCGCGCGGCGGCTGCGTCGGAGAACGGCGCGCTGGCGCTGCTCCCGCCGCCGCCCAAGCCGTGGCCGCAACACATCCCCCTGGCGCGCATCCACCTGACGGCCACGACGGTCCCGCCACTCGAGGCGCTCGCGCAGAAGCTCGTCGTACAAACGCTGTCGACCGTGTCGGCGACGTCGGCGCTGTCGGGCCTGCTGTACGTGTCGTTCAGCGGCGGCCTGTTCGAGGCGGGCGCCGTGGCGGCGCTGGGCGCGGCGTGGAGCCTCAAGAGGATGCAGGGCGTCTGGGAGGGCGCGCGGGCGAGGTGGGAGGCGGACGTGCGGGAGGACGGCCGGCAGGTGCTGAAGGAGACGGAGGAGAATGTGCGGGAGGTGGTGAATGCGAGGGGCCGGCCGGAGAGCGATGCGGTGGGGGCCGAGGAGAGGAGGAGGGCGAGGGAGGCGGTGGGGAGGGCGAGGGGGGCGCTTGAGGGCTTGTTTCGGTGATTGGGAACTTCGCAAAAAAAGCACCTCCTCGTCGTGAAGTAGAAAGGTGGGGAAGGTGTGGGTAGGTGGTTGGAGTGGGTTGTATATCCTGTATGTGTACGCTGTACGGTATTCAGTCAGTCAGGATGGGACGGACGGACCTGCTTGACTGAGCCAGGGAAGGATCGGAGGTGTGCAAAATGCATTCTACTTTTCTTTTTCTTTTCTTTCTATGTTTTTTCTCTGCCCATTGCATGAGATTGGCTGCATATAAGGGCACTCTGCTGTTAGAAAGCTGGGTCTTTGCGCCGAGCTTATAGAATCAGGATGTTCACACGCGTCTGTAATATAGAGCCCTCATCATGTTTCTATAACTATTAATGCGTTTTGAAGGTTATGCTTTAACAAAATGACATTCGGTTTTAAGTGTCAAAGCAACTTATCAACCAGAACATAGAAATGGGCAGGACAGCTTACTGATAGTAAGCAAATGGCCCTACAAGCCTATTATTGGTGCTACCTCCCCGCTTTCTGAAACATAAATGGAAGTTTTCATGAAATAACGTTGGGAAGTTAAGTCGTGTATCAATGCTGTAGTCTGAGATGACACTAGACAACCCTGGTACGAATAGGTCGGCCCAGCACGTGGTGATAACTCGTCGGCCCGGCTTCTTATGTAAATTGGCGGAACTGTGCTCGAGATAGGCCCAATATTACATTCCGCGCTGTGCGGAACAGGCGGAAACGCAGGGGAAGGTTGTCATGCAATTCTGACAGCCCAGCGAATCGGCCCTGTTCTGCTCGAACCTCGGCTCTGGCTAGGTACTCCACCCACCACTCCCCACCCGCGAAGCTTTCCCCAGATTCCATTTCCGTTGCGAGACACCAAGCTCTGGCTCTGTACATAGTCAATCAATTGCTTTCCTACAACTCGACCCCTCGCCTCACTATAACGTTGACCCACGCACAATGGCGCACTCACCACCACCGTTAACAGGCATCCGCGTCCTCGAATTGGCCGGTCTGGCACCAGGTATGCTCCCGCCGTCCAGCAGCAAGCATCTCCCGACCCGGCACACACATTTTCTTACCACACCATTAACCCAGGTCCCTTCGCGGGCATGATGCTCGCCGACTACGGCGCCACCGTCATCCGCGTCGACCGCGCCCACCCCTCCTCCCGCCATGTCGACCCCTCCTCCATTACACCCTCCTCTACCTCGAGGACGACAGCAACACCATCGCCACCACCCCCACCCCCACCGCCGACCGCCGACCTCCTCACCCGCCGCAAAACCTCCATCGCCGTCGACCTCAAATCCCCCGCCGGCCGCGCCCTGCTCCTCGCCCTGCTGCCCACCGTCGACGTCCTCATCGACCCCTTCCGGCCGGGGGTGCTCGAAAAGGCCGGGCTGGACCCGACCGGCGTGCTGCTGCGCCGCAACCCGCGGCTGATCGTCGCGCGGCTGACGGGCTTCCGGCGACCCGGCGACAAGAACAACCTCGACGACAAGTACGCGGCGATGGCCGGGCACGACATCAACTACCTCGGCGTCGCGGGCGTGCTGGGCATGCTGGGGCGCAAGGCGGGCAAGCCGTACGCGCCGGGCAACATCGTCGCGGATTTCGCGGGCGGCGGCGCCATGGCGGCGTTCGGCGTCGTGCTCGCGCTGCTCGAGCGCGAGCGGAATGGTGGGTGGGGCCAGGTGGTCGAGGCGAACATGGTGGACGGCAGCGCGTATCTGGCGAGCTTCCTAAGACTGGGGATGGGCATGGGGAGGAACGACAAGAAGGACGGTGCGGGCGGCGCGGAGGGCGTGTGGGCGAGGCCGAGGGGCGAGAATCTGCTGGACGGCGGGTGTCCGTGGTACGATACGTACGAGACGAAGGACGGGAGATGGGTCGCGGTGGGCGCGCTGGAGGAGCGGTTCTTCGGGAAGCTGTGCGAGGGCTTGGGGGTGGACCCGGCAAAGTTCCCCGCGCCGAGGGAGGACAGGAGGGGCTGGCCGCACCTGCGGATGCTGTTCACGGCGAAGTTCAAGAGCAAGACGCGGGCGGAGTGGGAGCGCGTCTTCGACGGCACGGACGCGTGCGTCACGCCCGTGCTGGAGCAGGCGGAGCTGAGGCGCATGGGCTTCGATCAGCGGCCGCCGGTCACGCTGAAGAGCTCGCCTGGCTGGGCCATCGCGGATGGGGATGCGGACGCGAGGTCGGCCGCCGAGGGCCAGGGCATCGGCGTGGAGGGTGAGGGGTGGGAGGAGAAGGGGTTGGCGCCTGGCGAGGGCGGCGAGGAGATGCTGGCGAGACTAATGGGGTGGAAGAAGGGTGTGCATTACGCCGTGGAGAATGGCGGGTTGGTGTTGATAGAGCGCGCGCGGAAGTCGAAGAGTAAGTTGTAAGCTGTAGATTTTTGTTCAGATGTGCGAAAGCATAGATAATGCGGTACAAGGCCTGCTGCGAATGAATATGTATGTACAGGGAGTAATGCTGGCTTTGGTTTTGCCTGGTATCAATCTTCGTTCCTCGTTGCGAGCGACAACCCTGCCGGTCCTTCCCTCCGTCCTTCATGATCCGTTACTTCACAAATTCTCTCGGGGCCACCCGGTAGCCCGCGTGATTGCTGCGACGTGCATGCGCTGGTTATGTTCTCTCACTGGTGGTTCGCAATAGTGTTCAGCTTATCCAAAGCCGGCTGCTTCCAGGTTTGTGGCGATCCTCTTCCAATCCGCAGTCCGGGCATCCCTACTGATTTTCATGCGCGGGGCGGACCATGCTAAAGTCTGCTCGCTTATCCTTCTTCTTTTTATCGGACTTCCTTTCTCGGTCGTAGGGGTGTGTGTAGGGATCGTCGTCGCCATTGGATGGGTGTGCGATTTCCGGCGTCCCGCTGCTGCTACTGCTGCCAATGCTGCTGATGGTGTCCTCGGAGGGTTGCAGCCATGAGAAGTCGTCCTTTTTGTGAATGTTGGTCCCGACGGAGGCGACGGGGACTCTGAAGACTGCTCGAGACATTCATGAGCGATGCGGATCCAAGCTGAGATTTAGTAACAAGGCAACTTACGCCACTGCAAGAACGTCTTCTCGACCATTTTTCCCCTCTCTCGCCGCGAAACCAAGGAGAAGTATGGAAGGAACGACCTACCGTAAGGCTGCGATGTCAGGTTATTCTATAATACCCACGATCCCTGGCGTCGCTATTTATAGTAACTGGCCGTCGAGCTTGTTGGTCGCACGGACGGCTATGCGGCTGCGGCTGCGCGGCCGAAGGATCCCGCCTTTCTGGACTCGTTACGTCACGGGCCGGACGGCTGGGGGTCACGCTGGTAACGAGCGCATAAGTGGAAGGGATGCACAGTGACTCAGCCGCAGAGGCCGGCTTGTGGTGCTCCAGTGGCATGAGTTGTTTGCCGATATTTCCGTGCGCATGAATCTGGAGATATTTGCGCTACAAGATCTCGAAACAGCTGAAAGACTTGACTGAATGCCTTCATCATTTATTGATATGCCATGCATTATACCTAGACGAACTCTTCGATAAACCATCATCACCGTTATGATACCAAGTAACCGAATGAACCTTGTACTACCATGATGTGCTGATATCAGAAGTTGCGCTGTCTCCTGACGCTTGATCAAATTTGATTTATTGTAACGTGGGACTCCGAGAACAAAGCAATCTTGCGAGTCTAAGCGGTAATTCTCAACGCCAGCCGCTGGGTATCAACTTCGATGCTACTGTGCGAGAAAATAGACGTTCGTTACGCCAGAAATGCAGAACCACGCCATGCCAAGCAGAAAAAAAGAATAAGCGGCGATTAACCTTCTCCGAGACCCATCAATCATCAATAACGCGTGAGGTCGCTGACCAGCCAATCCCCGACTCTCTCGCTTCGCTTTCGTAAAAAGTGGTAACGCGTAGAATCACCATTTCAGGCTGGCCCAACCACCAGTACCGGCGACGCCGCCGTTTCCGAAGACGCTGCTGAAGACTCCTTTCGCGCCGCCGGGCCCGGCGTCGTGGACCTTGACCCTCCTCCTCGACTTGGACCTGGACCTTGATCGGGAAGAAGACCCCTCCGAGGTTTCCGGCGCCTTCAAAGAGTCCTTGTTCTCCTTCTCCCGAGAGCGCGCGGTGGTTTTGCCGTCCTTTTCTGCGATTGTCGAGTCGGAGCTCTCGAAGCTTCGGACGGACGAGCGGTCGTCGTTGTCGTTGTTTTTGTCGTCGTTGGTGTCTTTGCTCTTGTTCTTGTTCTTGCTTTTCTTGTCTTCCTTGTCGACGTAGTAATTGTCCGGATTGTAGTTCGCCGGCGGCTTGATGGCACCGTACACTGTTGATGTTAGAATTGGCAAGCCGGCATGCTGGCGCGGATCGATGACTTACTCGCAAACTTAATGAAGTCCGGCATGATGGATTGGTTTGATAGTGTTTGATAGTGTAGATGTTTGTTTTGAATATAGTCTTCTGGCTAGTTTAGTTGCGAAACACTTACTACTTATATCGTCAAACACACCACCCGGGCTTAGCCCTATTCCCCAATCCTTCTGCCGCACGGGCCAGTGGCTGTGTTGGACCGAAGCTTTTTGACGTCACTCGTATGCCCCAAAGTAGGCATCCAGGGTACATCGAGTCACGCGGAGCCGGGCATTATTCCCGAGTAATGTCCATTAAGGAATCGGTTGCCGACTCTTTCACTGGCACATGCAGAACAGGACGGCAACTGTTTGCCGTGAGGTGGAGAAAGAAGTGGGAAAGGGGTGATGAGCATTTCGGCCCCCAAACGTGCGGCGCTGAGCCTCAGGAGATCTTCAGCAAAATCAACGAAAATAGCTATACTTATGTGGGGAATCAGAAGGAAATATCGCCGAACAAAGCAGACGCTGAAGGTCGCATGCGACTTTACGTCGGACGCCATGAGAGGAGACAATGGAAAATGAAGGAGGAAAGGGAAAAGAAAAAGTGAAGGAGGCAGTGAAGGAAAGATGCTGAACTTCGAACCGTCGTAACATCGTCAGAACCGGTGATCAACACCAATTCCGGGCATATTGCAGCCAAGCCGGAACCCGGCAGTGCACTCGTACAAGCCCTTCAACCCCACCACCACCACACCACCGCCGCCCACAACATCACCGCTTCTTTCACCCTTGCTTTTCCATCAGGCACCACAGCCCCCTCCCAGTCTCTCCCCACTACTCCACAGCCTCCGCACATACCTTCATCCCACACACACACACACCCATCACACGTCCTTCAAGAAATTCGGCGTCGGGCTCTGCGCCCCCGGCCGCGCGAACTTGAAGTACTTCTTGGGGTAATGCGCGGGCCCGTCCTTCACCCGCAGCGCCTCCGTGATCGAAATGCTGACCCGCGACGTGATCGTAATCTTCCCACCCTCCTCCCCCTCCCCCCACAGCTCATCCTCGTCCGTCTCCGCACCACCCCCATACCTCCTCCTTCTCCCCCACCTCCTCCTCCCTCCTCTCCGATCGTGCAATTCATGTGCCGAGCCCGCGGCGGATGAACGACCAGAACGCCCGCGAGGGAAGCACAGCAGCGCGCGGACGCTGCCCGGGACGTCGTTGGCGACGACGGCGTAGACGCAAAACTCGACGGCCGTCGCCATGGCGAGCAGGGCGAGGTTGTAGGTGCGGTCGTTGGACGACGGGCGCGAGTAGGACGCGCTGGACGTGGTGACGGCCTGCTGGTACTGCACCACGACGCGCAGCCCCGAGACGACGACGCCGCCGCCGGCGAGGAGGAAGAGGGCGAGCGTGCTGCAGCAGCTGCTGCTGCGAGGAGAAGAAGAGGGCGGTTGGGATTCTTCCTGTTGGGGCTGTGGTGGTGGTGAGGAGGGGCGTTCCGGGTCGTCGTCGTTGGGCGTTGGGGTGGACGTGGTGGATGGTGGGGGAGGGGTGGTGGTGGGTTGCCTGGGTGGAGGGGAGCGCTGGGTGAGCGTGGGGATTGGGAGGATGTAGACGAGGACGATGGTGGCGACGTTCTAGGTGGTTAAACGGCTGGTTAGCGGAAAGCTTCCTGGTGATGCAAGGGGGCGCGGGAGAGCATACGACGGCGACAGGAGCGTAGTAGGCAACCCCGTCGGGATAGCAGGTGGCATCTGGATAGTCCTCCGGATCGACGTAGGCGCCGAGAGGTCGGCATTGAAGTGCGTAGAAAATCCATGAAGCCACTGTCTGCACGACGACAATGGCGGCGGTGATGCGTATGGCTGTCGAGAGTCGGGGAGTATACAGCGTGCGGTAGAAATAGAGGAGGAAGGAGAGCTTGAGGAAGAGGTGGACGAAGAGATAGCAGAACTGCTCGATGAGCTCGTACAGTCTGATCTTCTTCAAGTTTTCGGAGCTGACCAATTCAACATGCCTGCTACCCGTCAGCATGCTGTTTGAATAGTGTGGAGGGTTTCGACTGACTTTCCACCTCCCAAGACGAGCCATTCCCAGCAGAGACATTGTTCAACAATAAGTGCCACCTGCTCCACTGTTAGCTCTCGACAGACTTGAAAGTCTCATGGGGATGCCGTACAAAAGCAATTGCCATGAAGCGATCATCCCAGGTAAATGCCTTGGCGACGAAGAGGCGCGCACACAGGCGCAAAAGAAAGGATATGGCGCATATGGCGAAGAAAGCAATAGAGACCGTCCAGCTAAGGGGACCCAGGTCATCGGCGAGATTCATCGTCTCGAGTCGCAATGCATGAAGAGAGAGGGGCGGCAGTCAGGCAGATCAAGCAGATACTGGGGTGGTCAACCCCAGAAAAGAGGCTGACCGACGAAGCGCAGGCTGCGTAATGAGTGGTCCGGCCGGCGGTATGCATAAAGTCCAACGGGGGGTCCCATGGTATTGGAGGGTGAGGCTGTAAGGAATGCGGGCACGAATTGCTGCAGACGGTTAATTCTCCGCGACGGGTAGCGGCGTTCCAATTTACAACGCCAGCGATCTCCCCCGCCGATACTGCTTTGGGAAAGCGATCTTGCTTCAGCCGCACGTTGCGACGCTGGTCAGTCTGCTAGATCTCGCAGGGCGTTTTAGTCGGGCTTCTGGAATGGGCGGAGGATGCGTCGGATCTGCGTAGCCGGGCGGCCTGAGGCGAGATAGCTTGCATCCTGATCCTTCTCTTTTTTTCTTTCTACGTCACTGAGCAAATTCTGCACTCGACGGCGGCCCTCCGGATAGTGAAGACGATGGCAGGTGTGTTTGGATGCATTGTGTCGCCAATTGATTGCCGTCGCACATGGATGCCCGGAGAGTACAAGCCACTCGGCGGCAAAAGAACCACAACGGGCAATTCTCGAAGGACAGGCAACGGAGCAAGGTGTTCCCACAGCTCCGGCGAGGCGTACCGACCAGTAACTTGGACGGAATCGGACCGGGGCGCCAGCTGTCAGTGATGGATGCTAGGCGACGTCAAATCCGTTGCGGCCACTAGCGACGGTTGCAATTTAGCAGCCGTTCGATGAGAAGCTTGTTACCTAGTTTGAAGGCAGCCGGCAATCTATCTGGCGGAGCCAATACGATGGTAGACGTTTTCTCGGGAGAGCCCGTGGTTGCAAGAGCCAGGGTGGGGCCGAAGAGCCTCCACGTGGATCAGATGGGAGATTGCAGCCTCGTTTCTATTCGAAACCGTCACAACGTCGCTTCCATCGTCGCTGTCCTTGTCATGTTCATGCGGCTCGTTGCCGCCGTAAGCGATTGGCTGCCGAAAACGCGTCTCGCCAGGAATTGTCTCCGGACCAGTCAATATAAGGAATATAACAGCACTTTGTTGTGGATGGCCGATTCTCCGGGAGATGTGGATTGGCGACCAGCATTACTTGGTCTCCATTGCACACCTGGATCTGCCCTCCAAAGATATTGATATAAGCAGTTGAATACAAGACCCGGATGTAAGTGTGCGCATTTAAAACTAACATTTACGTCCAGACCTTGCGTTTAACTACCCATCCCATGTCGAATTTTTCTGTGAGGCAGATGCCGGGGATACAACTTCTTTTGTCACCCACTGTGACTGGAATTTGTAGGATACTATGAAGGAGGTAAGAGCCACCAAATCTAGCATATCGCACAGTTTTGAGTAATTCTTGCTCAATTGGCTGGTGTTTGTTCGTTTACCCTTTTCTGGTTTTTTTCCCTTCTATTTCCTTGGTGGTGTGTGCAGCGTCTTCGCCTCCATTCAATCCTATCGTTATGTAGAGTGACGGCATCTCGTTCCGGGGACCAACTCCAGGCTCTTGGACGTTCAAATTTTTCTTTGGCATGACCGACGCACAGTCACCGAATCTCGGCAGTCGGGAGGAGGCCAAGTGCGTGACGAGTCGTGGTACCTGGTCGAGTCGGTCAAGACGGCGGGCGCCGCTACTTCCCCTTCTGGCGGCTAAAGTCTGTGGAGACGTCACCGTTCCAGCAATGCGGAGCGACGCAGTAGCTAGAATGCCCACGAGCATTGACTACTGTACGTAGCGACCACGAGCGTTAAAGCGGCTTACAAGCGTCAATGCAGCGAGTCATCGGGAAGAACCGGTCGTACGAGAGAGACGTCCGCAGTATTGGATGTCGGGTACTTCTCGTATTTGGCATAACCGTCGGGCTGAAGCATTGTGTCTGACGGGCGGTTGGCGAATGCCAGTCTGCGAGAGACGAGATGTAAAGATTAGGTTGTGCAGCGGCCGCGTCGTGTTTGTATTGCCGTTTCACCTTCGGAAAACCTTCCACCGAGGCGGGCGCGGCTGACGTCACCAAGAGCAGTCTGGCGGTGACCAAAGCCCGTTGGTTCCTGGAGCCATGCCAGAAACCAACCTTGATTTTGCGGGGAAGGTAGCATCCGCCGTCGACAATCCCGGGTACCCCATGCCTCCACGCTTCCCTGGCGGGGTAGCACCGTCACAGTGCTCACACCCCCGGTCCTCGGCTGCTCCCCAAACCATGGCAAGCGAGCATGTCTTGCAGCTACAAAATGCGGGCTTGTCCCCCAGCCCCGCAGAGAGAGCACGAGACGGCTGTTTTGTCTCCAGTGATCGCCGGCTGCAAGACATCTCCCGTCTTCCTCAGGCCTCTCGCCGATCACGTAAACCATGCGCCAATCGACCTTGCTGCTACCCGCCGTCCCGCTTCTGCTGGGCGGCGCCGCCGGTCAGGAATGTCCAGACTACCTCGATTACTCGACTCAAAGGCACGAACCTTTCACGAACGGCACCTACCGATTACCCTTCCAGCGTCCGGCTCCGGCATGCCGTACTTTCAACAGCTCAGGGGTCGAGCAGCTGGTTGACCGCATGGAGAGTGTCATCGCGGACCCCGACCTTTACCGGCTCTTTGAGAATGCCTACCCCAACACGCTCGACACGGCCATCAAGTGGAAGGGCGTGGCGGCGAACAACTCGGAGGAGGAACTCACCTTCGTCATTACCGGCGACATCAACGCCATGTGGTTGCGCGACTCGGCCAACCAGATGCAGTCTTACCTCCCTGTCCTCAATGCCTCAGACTCCCCTGACAGCATCGCCTCGCTCTATCGTGGCGTCATCAACCTTCAGGCCCGCTATCTGCTAACCTCGCCCTACTGCAATTCGTTCCAGCCGCCGGTCGAGTCTAACATTGCTCCCGACACGAACCCCTCCGCCAGTGAGGACACGGTCAAGCCCCCGTACAGCAACACCAGCGTCTTCGAATGCAAGTATGAGCTGGACTCTCTGGCCGCGTTCCTCGAGGTGTCGGACAACTACTACAACGCGACCAACGACCTGGCTTTCTTCGGCAAGTTCCAGTGGATCTCGGCCATCCAGGCCGTCATGAAAGTCGCCAACGACATGCAGACACCTACCTACGCCGCCGACGGTCAGGTCTTGGACTCACCCTACACCTTCACCAGACAGACAACCCGGGCGACCGAGACGCTCGCCAACGACGGGCTGGGGAACCCGGTCAACAACGGCACCGGCCTCATCCGGTCCGCCTTCCGGCCCAGCGACGACTCGACCATCTTTCAGCTCTTCATTCCGGCCAACATGATGTTCGCGCGCTACCTCGAGACGGCTTCGGCCATCATGCGGCAGCTGGACAACGCGCCGGCCGGGCTGGCCGAGGAGATGGCCGCGCTCGCGACGTCCGTCCGCGCCGCCATCGAGCAGCACGGCGTCGTCACGGGGCCGGGCGGGAAGCGCATATACGCCTTCGAGGTCGACGGCTACGGCTCGGCCAACCTCATGGACGACGCCAACATCCCGTCCCTGCTCGCGGCGCCGTTCCTGGGCTACACGGACGCGGCCGACGACGTGTACCGCAACACGCGCGCGCTCGTGCTGAGCGCGGGCAACCCGTACTTCATGCGCGGGCCCGTCATCAACGCCGTCGGCGGGCCGCACGCCGGGCCCGGCATGGCGTGGCCCATGGCTAGCATCGTGCGCATCTTGACGACCGACGACGAGGCTGAGATCGTGGCGGCGCTGCGGGAGATTGTGAGCAGCACCGACGGCTTGGGGTTGATCCACGAGAGCATCAACAGCTGGAACCAGAGCGACTGGACGCGGCAATGGTGAGTTGTTGATCTTACCCTTCGATTTTCATTTCTTCTCCGTGTGCATGACTGATTCTCGTCGCTTTGCAGGTTTTCGTGGGCGAATGGACTGTTCGGACAGATGGTCCTGGATCTGGAGGAACGGAAGCCGGAGATCCTGGGCATGAGCTTCCAAAAGTAGAGCCTAATGCAGTAATGTAATCCTCCTCGATGATGACAATGCACGAGCGCGACGAAGCCGAATCCAGGCCCGTGAAGCCGGCGCCGATCAGGGTGTTGTCCAGAGGTGTAGAGCCGACCGGTGAACCATGCTGTGAGTCACAGCTGGCGCGGTGGTGGGTGCGGTGGTGGGCATTTTCGCACGTGAAGGGCGATTGGCGGCGGGATGGAGTGCGATTGCGGACGCAGATATGGGGCTCCTGCGGAGATTTTCATCCAATCCGGGGCCCACAGATGCAGAGCGGGTGAGCGGGAGAGCTAGAATGGGCTGTTTATCAGGTACGCGGCGGCCCAGGCAGCGGGCGTAGGGTATGTTTTAATGTGGTGGCGGTGCGGGAACTCTTTCCCGAGGGCGCACCGGTCTGCCGCGGCTGGCTCGAATACTGGGCCTCTGCAGGGGCTGAAAAAGTCTGCATGGTGGTTTATCATGGTGGGCGAGGATCGTGCTCTGCAGATGGGTGTGAGGAACAGGCTGGCGGCGGGAATAGTTGCTCCCTGAGAGCTGGGAAGGGAAGGAATAGGCCAGCGCGTCGGGAAACAGTGGCCGATAAGCAGCGATAGGGCTGCTGAGTAAGACGCTATCGTCGCAAACATCCCCATAACTCAACACCAATCCACATCCTTGACATCACGCCCCTCGCCATCGGTGGGGCCGCTGATACAATCCTCGCCTGAGCAGATTTTTTTCCACGCGTGCTAGCCGGCGCGATATGGCCCTCTCACCGTCGCCACGGCCCATCATGGCCCCTCCACTATCAGCACCGCCTTGAGACGGCCCTTTCCCAGCTGTCCTTTAAATACCACCCTATGCCGCAGCGCTTTGAGGTCAATCAACGCCGTGTCCGCAAACATGCCACACCACGACGACTACAACGAGAAGCGCCAGTCGCAGGACGGCAACGGCGAGCCACTTGCTCGTCGCACCTCTGCCCTCGAAGAAGCACCAACACTTGTGCCGCCCACCGGTCTTCCCGGCATCCCCATCCGTCGCACAAGCACCACCTCCCGTGTCACCTTCGAGGACGAGCGCCCGGAAGGTCTCGAGGCCCTCGCCAGGAGCGCTTCAGCCATCAGCGGCCATCACTCGCAGTACAGGCGCGAGTCTCTGGACAATGTCGTCGAACTACCCGCTATCCAGAGGCCAAAGCCCGCAAAGGCCGGTGCTTTCAGCACTATCCGTGAATTGCCTTCGAACGTAAACACGCCCCTCTCCACTCGTCCTCCGTCGCCAGCATCGAACTACAAGATTTCGCGCCCGCCATCTCCCGGATCAGCCTCCTCTGGAACCCGGACGCCTGCCGAGTATGAGAACGGTGTTGGCCAGGCCTACCCGGAGATCGGCGTCATTGCTTCGTGGCGGGGCGCGTTGATCCTGCTTTGCACGTGCGGCGCCCAGCTGATGGACAATGTCTTCATGACCGGCGTCAACATTGCCTTGCCCGCCATTCAGAAGAATTTCGACGTCGACGGCAGCGACTTGCAGTGGCTGATCTCCGCCTACACCTTGACATTTGGAGGTTTCCTCCTTTTGTCCGGCGTAATGGCTGATAGGTTCGGGCGAAAGCTGATCTTCTGTATCGGCATGGCCACCCTGAGTGTTTGGACCCTCGCCGATGGTCTGGCAACGTCCTTTATTCAACTGGCAATCTTCCGCGCTATCCAGGGTATCGGTGCTGCCATGACAGTGCCATCTGCCGTTGGTATTATCAGCAACTACTTTATAGCCAAGGACCGCACCCTGGCCCTGACCATTTTCGGCGCCTCCGGAGCTGTTGGATTCTGCATGGGCCTCATCTTCGGCGGCTTCCTCACTGGTTCTCTTGGATGGCGGTATCTGTTCTTCATCTCTGTCTCTATCACCGGCTGCCTGGGATCCCTCTCCTGGTTCTGTCTACCCAAGGATAGGATCGAAGGAAACACCCGCCCTAAGCTGGACTTCGTCGGCGCCGGTTTGTCTACTGCCGGTCTTATTCTGCTCAGCTTTGTCTTGTCGAGCGGTGGCGAGTACGGTTGGGGTAAGGCATTCATCATTGTGCTGCTTATTCTCAGCATTGCTATGCTCGTCGCCTTCGCTTTCGTGGAAAAGAAGGTTCCCAACCCCATCATGCCGCTTTCGCTCTGGAAACTGGAGAACTTTGCTGCACTATGGATTGGAGGGTTCGGTATGTGTTTTAACCCAACTCTTTGAAAGGATGGCGACTAATTTCTTGCTAGTGATGTATGGCGGATACCAGACGATAGTCTACTACACGACGCTGATTGCCCAGGAGGTTATGCACCTCAGCGCGGGCCAGACCGCCCTTCGCTTCCTGCCAATGGGCGCCACTGGCTTCACGTGCTCTCTCGGAATGTCCCGCATGCTTGAGATATTCAACACCAAGCACCTTCTTATCGTTGGCATGGCCATCTGCGCCATTGCTCCGATCCCCTCTGCGCTGATCAAAGAGGGGGACATCAACTTCTGGAAACACGTCTTCCCCAGCAGTGTCCTTAGCGTCGCTGGCACCACAATTGTCTACTGCACCATCACCGTCGCGCTCCTGGCTTCTGTCCCCGTCAACGTCAAGAGTCTATGCGGAGGCATGATCAACACGGCTTTCCAGATCGGTAGCGGTGTCGGCCTAGCACTCGCAAGCGCCGTCGTCCAGGCTGTTGACACCAGCAAGGGCCATGGTCCCATGCAGCAGTACGCTACTGGACTTTGGTGCTGTGTTGGCCTTGCTGGTATCGGGATGATTGCCAGCACGTTTGGCGTAAAGAATGTGGGAAAGGCTGCTGGCGGCCCAGTTATGGCGCACTGATTGATACCCTCAAAGGATTTCGAGTTTAGACGGCTGGGAAAAGTGTTGGAGATATAACGCCTCTGATAGGCGCTCGGATGAAAAGATTTACGAATTCGGTTGGGACTTATACCATAGAAATGACTTGGCGTTTTTCTAGATTTCATACATCGTATACGACCTTACTTAGATACCTTTCGGAGTAATCTTCCACGAAGATTAATGTTACTACTGCAGACAACTCGTCTGCCCTTTATTCTCATCGCCTCCATCCTCTCCACCAGCGATCAAACATCCTCCTGCCCCCTCTCCTTCGTAACAGCATGTTTCTTCGCCTTACTATCCACTCCCAGCCACAGGATATCCGGCCTACTATAATGACCGCCCAAGTCCAAAAACCCCTTGGCCTTCAAAATCTCGTCCAAATCGCACTCGGCGTACAGGATTCCCTCCTTCGTCTCGTCCAGATCTTCCGTCAGCTTCCGGCCGTCGGGCCCGTACACGGCCGAGCTCCCGCCGCCGGGCCGGCCCATGATGGGGGCGCCGGCCGTGCCCATCCTCTCGACGCCCTTGGCCGTCAGCACGGCCGTCGAGTGCAGCACGTACGCCTGCGCCTCGACGGCGAAGGTCTGCGACAGGTTGCGGCAGCCCTCGCGCGACATGGACCACAGCGTCGGGTCGCTGTCGCCGCCGTGCGAGTACACGGGCGGCCACGCGGCGGCGTGGAACGTCGGCCGCGCGAGCGCCGTGTGGTACTTGAGGAGGGGCTGGGCGTGCTCCCAGCACGCGAGGGCGGAGACGTTGAACTCGTTCTGAGATGACGACGACGACAGCGTCATGGGCACGCAGTTCGTCAGCGTGTCCGACCCGCCCGCGGCGTCGCCGAAGACGGTGCGCTCCATGTGCGTCGGCTTGATCTTGCGGCGGTGCGCCAGCAGCGCGCCGTCGGGCCCGATGATGGCCTGCGCGATGTACAGCGAGCTCTCGCAGTTCTCGCTGAAGCCGAGGACGACGCCGATGGCGTGCTGGGCGGCGGCGGCGCGGATGGCGGAGAGCTGCGGCGAGGGGACGCGCAGGGACTGCTTGATGTAGGTGTTGGCCAGGGCGAAGTCGACGGGGCGGGACCTGTTTTGGGGGGAGATGGTGGGGATGTTAGTGTATTTTCTTTTTTCTTTTTTCTCTTTCTCTTTTGGGAGATGTACATGAAGGAAATTACAAATGCTAAAGGTTTATCAAATGAAGAGTTGATGGCTCAACGGGGGATGTGCGGCAAAGAGAAGGGAGTCTAACCAAATCCATGCAGGATAGCCGGTGATCCAGCATTCGGGAAAGGCAACGAGCTTAGCGCCATTGGCGGCGGCTTCTTCTATGAGAGCGCACGTCTTTTGCACCGCCTTCTCGAGGTCCAGCCATTCGGGCTCGGCCTGAGTGACGGCGACTTTGATGGTCGACGGGGAAGTGGCCATTGTTTGGTCCGGTAGCTGCAAGGAGGGGTCGAGTTTGGCGCACAAGGAAGCGGGAGCTTATGTAGGGATTGATGCGGGGTAGTGGAGTCAGCTTCCTCCAGGGACAGATGCGGCTGCAGCGTGACCCTGGGCCGCTTCTGAGCGCTGCTTATATGCATGCCGTGCTGGCAGCACTGGCTGAGATAGGCAACATGTACCTAATGCCGCCGTCTAACAGCATGGCGTCTGATAGGGAGTCGAAGGGCGCATCTCCGGCCTGAAATATGCGCGTCCGCCGCGTTGGATGAGCGACACGTCTTGCCTAAGTAGTGTCGGCGGCGCTTATCAGGCGCTATCGGGCGCGATCAGTGCGGAATTGCAGCGAGGGCGGGGCGATTTCGGCGGGCGCGGGGCGGAATCTGGGGAGCGCGCTTATCCTACCTGGCATTGGCAGCCCCTCCCGCCCTCGCGGCCGCGGCTTTCCGCCACGCGCGACAGCGGAACGAGATACGCGCGTTGCTCCGGCGCCTCATCGCGTGACGGTGGTGATACTCTGTGTGCCAAGCCGCTCTCGTCGGCAGGAGCCGTTCGTCCATCATCTATTGGAGACCGCGCGGCGGATTGCGACGCCGTCCTATAATATGCCCCCCGTATCTGAGACGCCGAGCTCATGCCATCGCAGGGTCTTCATCCCCCCGTGACCCTGCCTCTCCGAAACTAGGTGTGTTCGGTAATAAAAATAGCCGCCTGCCTTTGCTGCCCAACCAGTCCCTTCCCTCCGCCGTAAGGTTCGCGGTCCGGCTTGGCCGCACGCCTTGGCATTGCAGCTCTGGTTAGACGTCGATCATCTTTTTCTGACTGCCTACTACAGCCCGGAGCAAGGGAAGTTTGCAACGGCGGGAAATAAAGATGCCCCTCAAATGGAAGGGGAATGGCAGTTCATGGGACAGTAAGCCAAGAGCTTGGGACGGAACTGCGCAGTGGGGAAACACGTTGCCGGCGGCGATGATTTAATCTTCTAAGCGCCGGACTAGGAGTCTATGAGAGTATTCTGCACTTGCAGCAAAACGCCCGTTCACGCATTGCACGGGCAGTAAATCATTGTCTTACTTTCTTAATGAGGGCAAAGGAGCATTTAGTGTTGTAAAAATCAATAGTAAACGCCAATACGGTCCGACGTGCTGCGGGCTCACATTGTGCCATAGGTGCATTTCGCACGAGGCACCAAACGCTCTGTGGCTGCCGCCGTGCGCTCCGAGCTGACTCGAATGCCTCACTCGGGAGCGAATTGATAATGTTCGCATTGGTAGTCACGATGGCTTGGTAGTTGAAAGTCTAGTCGGAGGGAAGAGAGCTCCATTGGCGTGTGCTCATCTTCACAGTACATGTTCATCTCAGGGGCACCTCCGAGTCGCAAAGTATCAAGGACCAGCCGGAGTCTCCAGGCTACATGCCGAGCGTGCGGGTCTTGCGGGCCACGTGGTCTGCTTTGGTCGGGGCTCCACCATAACTAATCAACCTGGACGAAGTTCGGCTGGCAGAGCTGCAAAACCGAGGATTACGACCGAATGTGTAAGCCTGTCAATCTTCAGGTGCAGATCTGCAAGGGGATCAGCATGATGGTGCAGAGTGGAGTTACTGCCACGATGCTCTTCGGCTGTTGACACGACAGAAGTGGAGCGGTTGCTCACAATTATTTCGTCGATAGCTGACCAGTCCTGAAGCAATCCTCAACTGCTGCGAAGAGCACCGAAGGCACACTGCACATCGCTCGAAGCGGACGCACGCGGTTCAGCTACGTAACCATGTTGGAAACTCAATTGGCCCCTTTCTCAGGCAGTCACTCCGTCACCGGCAGGCAGGGCAGGCAGCAACAGTCACTTTGCATAATGAGCGCAATCGGGTACGTATTCACGTCCCACATTCTCGACATCCACACGCTGGTCTCGGGCCCTGCTCAGGAATTCGCCGCACTCGCCACATGACAAATTAGGGCCGGCCAGCCGCAACAAATCTAGACGGCTTGCGCCTCAGTCACTTGCAAAAAGCTTGCGTATTACTCCACTGGTCGAGCACCAGCGACGAAGGATGACAATGACGTCCGATCATTCAGCAGCATCGTCGAGACTGCGACGTTATGGCGATGAAAAGACGCAGTGAGGCCACACTGCTGTGAGCCGGAAGCGAGCCTGTGCCGCTGAACAAACTCGTCGGCGATCGGTCCTCATCCACTGCGTGCCGGCCTCCTTCTCTTCTCTTCTTACGTCCCCACTCGCTCGGTGCTATCTCCCCTTCGCTCCAACTTTTTTTTTCCTTTACCCCTCCTCCGCTCCAAGATTTATCCATGGCGGCTTCCTTGTTTCTCCGCCGCCCTATAGCAGGGGGAAAGGCAATCCGGCCCCCAACGGCAGTCGAAACAAGCAACAGTGAAAGCAGGTTTGCGGCGCAAGCTGCATGACGCGCAGGGACTGAGGAATATTGTTTCGTTGGTCGTGGCCCGATCTACGGTGGGGAGGGGTAATGTGAGAGAGGGAAAAGAGAAAAAAAGGTCCTGCATGCCACGACGAGATGAGAAATCTGGCACGTGGCACAGCACTTTCTTTTTCTTTTATGGCGCATGTGAACGTGATGAGTGGCGCACGTACGCAATTGCACTTTCGATGGATGCCCAACCGTCGTCTATTTTCTGCATCATTTGACGCCTTGACTCGGCCCGCTTGCCATTTCCCGCCCCACACCCGGCAGATCTGGCCGAGGCAGAATAGGTGCTGTCCGTTGACTCGAGCGCTGAGACAATGTCGGTGGTTAATGATGGCCGGAATTGCTGGCCGTTGATTGACTTTGTACAATTGTATGCGACTGGATAGTCCCCGTCGGATGCGGGTAGGGTGGCGGGATCCTGACAGAAGGAAAGCATGCGCCCCACACTGATTGCTGCCTGCAGATCTCTGGAATCACGAAAAGGCCCAACCGTTTATCAAGACGAATACGGAAGGTGATTGCGGAGTACTTTCGATGCCTGAAGATTTTGGGAACTCAAAAAAAAACATGCTTTTTATCTCTATTTTTACAGGACCGCTAACCAACAGGAATAAAACAAGGGTATAAAGAAAACATTCACTCTCTCTGCTCTAACAGCGGCCATGTCTCTCTCCAAGCTTCGTGGTTGTTCGTTCTATTCAATGCCCAGCGCCGTAGGTATGTCGTTGGCCTTGGATGTGGGGAATGATTGTAGCAAGTGACGTGCATATGCGGAAAGAAGGGGGGAGGTCGGGAGGTGGAGACGGAAGGGGGTTTTCTGGCAGGGAAAAGCCTGCTTGCCGGTGGGGTATTATCACCATCGCATTATAGCCTTTTCTGCCGGCTCTTACTCTTGCCGCCGCAGACGCGCATCGGCATCAGCGGACGGGACGCGCGGTTATGCAGAAAGGGAAGGCCGGCCAGCAAAGGTGCTCGCGAACACAGGCGTGCGTTGGCAATGACGAGAGCAGGGCGATCGATGAGCTGTACCACAGCCGTCTCCACAACACAGTGACGATTGTCGGCCTGTGACCATGTTTAGGGCAGTAGATGGTTGGTGATAGGGTTGGCGGCGCGAGTCGTCCTGCATTGCTGAGGCGTGCCGACGGTGCCGATTGGCCTGCAACCCGAGCGGCATGCTCGCAAGCCACAGTCGCGGCTGTCTGGCGAGTGGGATGATTCTGCGGCACAGCTGCACAAAATCGAAAGACGGACAAGATCCACTTGGCGAAAAAAAAACTTGGCCGGGGTCTGGAAAGTGTTTTGTGTGCGACGCTGGTTGCGCACGAGGCGATTTGACGGGCGGTTCCGTAATTCCGGTGTTCCGAAAAAGCTTAGCCCGCCCGGTACCCGTAGAGAGAGGCGCGGTTAGTCCAACGGTCGGTCGTCTGGCTTGGTGGGGTAGGTGGTGCGGCTATGGGAGATGGCGAGGGTGGCCTGGGGCGTCGCGGGCGGCGCTTGGCGGAGGGGTGGCTGCAAAGGAAAGCTCCGGGCGCTCGCGGAGCGTTGGAGACGGACAGGGCCATGACTCGAAGATGTATGCTGCTGCTGGCTTTGGGATTTCGAGCGGTGTGACGGCGCAGCGCAGCGCGGGCTGGGCGAGCATGAGCGATTCAGTCGTGAGAGCAAGGGATGCCGCGTACGTGTTATTGATCGCACTTGTCGCAGTTGCCGCCATGATTATAGCTTTTGGTGTTGAGGACGCCGCAGGCGGCGCTCCGGGAGGCGGCGCAGGGAGCCTTCTCGATGATCTGATGGCCGCAGCCATACGAGTGGATGATCTGGGTACACATGGCGTGGGAGGGAGGAGGGCGGGCTGGCGAGGACACTTCGTGCGACAGGCTCGGCGGGAGAGTTTATATAGTCAGAGGGGTTCGAGGTCTGAGGGCGTCCAGGTTGGCAGGTGGCCCCGGTTGCTGTCCCAGGCGTGGTGGAGAGAGCATCGCGCATTGGGACTCGCGCAGACTGGGCGGGAGCCCAACATGAATAAGCTTCAGTGACGGAAGGAGCCCAGCGGGAGCAGTGCCGCTGCGGGCCCCACGCTGCGAGCCGCACATGCCGGTTTCATGGAGGCGCCCCGGCCGGCGGCGTGCGTGCGGAGACAGAGGGCCCCAGGCGGCCAGTGGCCAGCTGCCAGCTGCCAGCTGCTCGTGGCAGGGCCAGCGGTGGGCCAGCGGGAGGCTTGTTGTGCGGTGCGATCTGCAGGGGCTCCATCGAAAGCGCAACGGCGGGCGCGAGGCTAAGTGCTGCGCCGCCGGCCTCGAAAATCGGCGATTCGGCCGTCGGGAGGACGACACTCGGCAGTGCGCGGAAGTTGCGACGACGTGATGTGTGCACCCGGCGCGGTGTTTGTGTTCCAGGTTGGCGCGACTCGGGGAGGCGGGTGCGACAGGGCTGAGCTGGGCGATTGGGCGCAGGGTCGCCTGTCGCGTGGCTGCCGGACGACTGCCGGAGGTGCGCGCCTGCCCGCCGCCTGCCTCATCCTGGAAGGTAGGCAGCTACGTACTGATCGCATCCCGCTGTTGTGCCGGTGGAGTTAGGTACAACACGGGCGGACGCGTTGATACGGACGTAATCGTGCTTCAGTCAGAACGGAGCCAACGTACGTACTCCAATTCCCTCTGCAAAGCTCTCCGCCGGCTAGTTAAGCGCTCGGCGGCCGCGCCTCTTCGGTCGCTCTTGCCGCCGTCGATCCAACTCCTGTAAGCCGTTAGCCATTCCGTGTCTCACCCTCACTTGTTCAGTGCCTCCACTCCCTTCACTTGTTCCAGTGCCTCCGCTCCACCCTCACTTTTCTCACAACTCCCTCGCCTCGCGGTCCAATGCCGCGCCGCATGCCGTCCCGAAGCCACTATCTCGATCGTCGCTCGTCCCGCGCTGCTGCCTGGTAAGCAATGCGAGTCATCCTGCCGCTCATCACCAGCCGGCTTGAGCTCCGGACACCTTTCTGTCGAGTCGCATCTGAACCATGTCTGGTCAGCCCTGATGGGAATCAATCGTCGTCCAGCGGCTCGGCCCTTCTCTTGGTGCATCCTACTGCCAGTCATTGCGATTGCGGGGTGGCCGGCACCTCTTCCCATTGGGGGCCAACATAATGCCGCCGAGCCGTTGACCCTGTCTGCGTATACGAGTGCTGACCTGCCGTCTTGACTTGTCCGCCTCTCTTTCGCCCGATCGACTGCGTCTCCACCTCACTGGCCCCTCGACGCTACAATGTTTTACTAATATGCTGGAAAGCAGACCCATGATTGATAGAGCCAAATGGCCACTGCCCATTGCTGCTTTCGCTGCAGTTTGTCGATCCATGGAATTGGCGTCTGGCCACGACGTTCGCAGACTCCAGTCGCCAACATCACCATGAGGCTGCCTATTACACCTTGCCAGCAAGTCCAACTTTCCCGACATAACTCGTATATCTGTTACATTCCTCAACAAGTGCCATTACTCTTTCGGGTCTCTAAGTCCGTTCCACCTAAACTCCTCTGCCAGGGAAGACATGAACTCATTAGCTGCCTGAATTCGAGGCGTTCTGAATTACCAATCCCCGCATTAGAACAACTCGTCCTCCTTCACCAGATCATCTCTTGTCAACTCGTCAAGGCCCCGCACCCCAGCGAGATGCATGTTCATGAGTAAATCGCCGCACATTGCTCGAAGAACGTGCCTGACGCCCTCTTCGCCTCCAATAGCGAGCCCATATGCATAGGGCCGGCCAATGAAGACGCACTTAGCCCCAAGGGCGAGCGCCTTCATAATGTCGGCTCCACATCGGATCCCGCTGTCGAACATAACCTCCAGCTTGTCTCCGACCGCGTCCACAATACGTGGCAGGACGCCCAGGCTACTGTTACCCCCGTCTTGCTGCCGGCCTCCGTGATTGCTGACCACAATTCCTTGAACCCCTGACTCCACAGCCTTCTTAGCATCGCCAACGCTCTGAATTCCCTTCAAGACAATAGGGCCATCCCAGTGCTTCCTCAGAAGGGAAAGGTCCTCCCAACTGTGCGAATGGCCGGGGAACACAATTTTAGTCCACTCTTGCGCCGCTTGGGAGACGCTACGACCCATATCGGAGGGCTCATGATCCGTAGTCTCCCCAATCTCGTAACCATGCTTCTCCTTGAATTTCTTCCGGAAAACTGGGTCGGTGAAGCCGAGTTCTACACCGATTCTGTCTGCATGGATGAACGGATTGTAGCCATTGTCCATATCTGAGGGTCGCCAGCCCAAAACGTAAGTATCCAGAGTAACGAAGAGGGCTGTGTACCCTGCTGCTTTCGCCCGGTTCAGCAGTGAGATGGTGATGTCGTCGTGCTCCCGGCTCGGCCAGTACAGTTGGTACCACCGGATGCCGTCTCCGTTGGCCTTGGCAACGTCCTCGATGCTCGTGCTGCTCGCTGTGCTGAGGGTGTACGGGATGTTCATCGAGGCTGCAGCCTTGGCCGCAGCGCTCTCTCCTTCCGGATTGAAGATTTTCTGGACTCCGATCGGCGCGATTGCAATGGGAAATTTCAACTTTTGGCCTAGCACTGTAGTCGATGTGTCGCTGAAAAGCTCGTTTCCATTCTCATCCTTACGGCTCGGCACGAGGCGCTTCGGGACGATTGACCAGCGAGAGAAGGATGCGAGGTTCTTTTGGTAAGTCTGTCCCGCGCCCGCATTCCCATGGATGTATCCCCAGGAATTGGCTGAGAGGACATTTTGAGCCAACTCCTCCCATCTTGACGGCTGGAAGGTGAACGGTGGCCGGGCTGAGTGTAGGCCGGCCTGGAAAACGGACTGCTCGTATGCGATAGGGTCGGCCTGAGTGTTCTGGGCCATGTTGTGAGGATCTCTTCTTGGCTCTGAAGGCTCGTGCTGCTTGTTGAACTTGCGGTGTTCAGCGCTGTTTATCTACATCGACCGGCCCACCGCGATACGTCACCGATGTCGTCATAGTCCGCAACATGGCCTGCGTCAATGGATTTATCCAGCGGCATTCCGGATGGCCCGGATGGTGCGGTTAAGGGAACATGGAACGGCGACTTAAGGAAATCGTTCGTCATGAGTCGGTACGTCCCGGTCCAGAAAAAATGACACAGGTATAATCCGCGCGTCGGGTAAAGGTTGCGTTGGGGTTCATCTGAATGACGGCATGCCATTGGTACTTTTCACCAAGCTCGACCAGCCAGCAATGGCTCGATTGTAGGCACAGACTCTTGGCCATTGAGATGCTGTCGAAGACGTGACACAAGCTAGGTATACTATGAGAAGTAGAGCAGCCATGCCTACTTACTAATCGCTTACATGCAAACGCCTGAGGCGGGCGCATTATTCTTTTTCAAGTACTAATCAGTCATTATAATCTAAGATAATGCAATATACCGCTCACGAGACGCCACATTGGTAGCGCAGTAAGCACTTGCGCTTGCTCGAACTTTTAGCTACCTTGGTGGCTTTCTTGCGTGACATTCAGGTTTCGACATGTCCGGAGCTAGTTTCTATACAGCTAAATTGGCAAATTCGAGACTCTTTGTGGCATGTCAAGCTGAAAATGCATCTTGCGAGGAACGATCGGCCTGTACTTTTCGTTTGGCCAATCCGGGGAGTCATACAACGCCATTCACGCCTCAAGGCGATTAAGCATCCATAGCCACCAAATTTCTAACCGCCATTTTGTACAGACCCAGACCACGGTTTACCTGTAATAGTTCATGTTATATGTCTTAAACCCACTGCGATGACCAAAGCACGTGTTGGTGAGGGTGTTGCGGCCGATCTGCGCTTGTCCTGCCAAAAACAGAACGGTCGCAAAACGTGACCTCTTTTCTCCACCCGCACGATCGTCCCGTCCGACAGCACTCGTTCGAAACATGCATCCGACACCCAGGAACTCTCGCCTCCAACGACCGGAAAACTGGTCTACGACCAGTCTGATCTTCGACTGGGCCCCTTGTCGACGACCTGAGGCCGTCTCCGGTCGTCGGGTCAATCAAGTTCATTTATCGCAGAAACGCTGTTGCTTTTTCCCTCGCCGATAAACGAGGCGCCTCGCCTTGCGCAACGATCGCCGAAAAAGAAACGCGAGGAGGAGATGGTTCCGTCAAACTGTACAAGAAATGCTACACCCCCAGAGTTCCAATTCCAACTGCCCGGCCTCTGCAGATGTCGGCGAGCTCCTCCACACTGCTCATTACCCATCTCCATGACTCCAGTCGTTGGGAAGTACTCCTTCGATAGCGTTTGACACCTTCACAGTCGCTTTCGCCGTGGACCGCCTCTGCACTGTTGTTTTCGCGCGACCCGTTATGAGCATGCACTGACTCGGCAATTGACCAGCGGAGAAGCCGCCACTGCCTGGCATTTTGTGTGCTCCATATCGATTTTAGCCGGTCGTGGTCAACCGGTGCTGATAAATACTCCGTCTACCGCCCGCGAAGGTGCCATCGATTCCCGCGACCGACGAGCCCCAGAGCCCCGGATCTGCTTAACATCGCCTAGAGCCACCGCCTGGCCATTCATGAACCGTGCGACTCCACCAGAAACGAAACGCAATCTTACCTCTTGAAGAAACTTCAATGTATCAGGCTCTGAACGTTGTGGCTTGCAACAAGTGTTGAGGATGAGACCGGAAACAGAGTTGCGACTGCGTTTCAGCACTGAAATCGCTATGGAGTGATGGCTTGTCAGAGATTGAGAAGTCCCTGAACTCCAAGCTTTCAGACTTGGAAAAAACGGTATGGTATCCTTCTTGTCTCCAGGTGTTTCTGCCCTGACAGGACGCACAGCTCTCGAGTCTCTAGCCCATATGTGAAGGACAACCCCAGGATGGAACCAAAGGATGGAACCAAGGTGAACTTGACAAAGCGCTTGCCCTCCGCCCCTGAGTGTTAGGCCGTGGCTCCCTTAGACTGCTCCAGGAAGTGTCCGTAGATGGGGATGGTGACTGTCGCTCCCCCGTGAGATATCAAGACGGGGGCCATGTCCAACCCATTCGCTCGGAACAAACAGCCCGTGGCACCCTTTTACCGTCGTGTCGTGATGATGAAGAAGTATACGTCGTTCAGTATGCTCAGTCCATGATCCACACTGGCCAAGGTGCTCCTCTCTTGACACACGGGATTTTCACTTCAGATTGCTGTAAAGGTGCCTCTTGCCATTCTGCTTCCAACCGACGGGCCATTGCAGGAAGTCCGCGACCGTAGGGAACCTAGCGAAAAGGAAGCAACCATGGCAGCCCAACGTTGTTACAGGCTGTCCAGCTGATGGTTCCACCGTTCCACCAGGCGGACCGCTTGGTAATCGGGTCATATGAGATGGCATCCAAAGCGTCCAGGAAGTCCATCTGATGTGAGATGGACCAACATCGGCGGGAGCAGGCGTGGGCTGACTACCCGTAGCCGCCACCACGGCGCTTCAATCGCGATCCCATGGGATGCCAAGGCCTGTAAAGGACGATATTCGACCAACAGCGCCGGAGCAGGGGGCCCGAGTCCGGAAGCGCACTGGTGCTGGGAGTACGGAATGAGAGCTGGCGGGCGATAAGGCCGGGATCCCGCGAAACGAGGATTTGGCCCACTGCTGGTCCGGTCCCGGCGGCTGAGACAGCTGCTCGTCACGCTGCACGGGGTGTGCGATGACGACGCACGAGCCCGCACTACCCAAAAAGGCAATTTACCTGAGGGTGTGCTGGGGGGCAATCGATAAGGGCGCCTTGCGACACGGCGAGCTTCCCCGCAAAGCGAGGGCTGAGCGGGTGGAGCCCAGCTCGGGGCGTGGCGGGCCTGGTGGCTTCGAGTCTTTCCTTTTGGCAGCCATCTGCGCGAATTGTCGCCGCCACAACCGGACGCCGTTGAGGAGAGAACAGCGCCCGCATCTAGCTCCGCAGAAGCTCTGCAATGGCACCCAACTAATTGCGCCAAGAAACGTCCGTCGAGCAGCCGGCCACAAGAGGAAGACCTTGCATGGCTGCCCTATCACATCCCTGGCCTCCCCCGGTCTCCCCCCGGCCTCCCTGTCGCCGCCTCGCAGACGTCGCTATCAGTTCTTCAACATCTCGCCCTCGCCGTCTTGCCGCAGGGGAAGCTGTTGTCGACGGCCAAAGCCTCGTCCGATCCTGGCCGCCCGGTGGAGCTGCGTCGTTCAATTTGCTTTTTTCTGCCACACGTAGCAGCGCGATGCTGTGCAACCAGCTGGCCAGTCACGTACCACGGCCACAACGTTTTGACAGTTCGTGCCGGATCGCGAGCGGCCGTCGACGCTCCGGGAGACGGACTCCGAGTGCTCGTGAGGAATTTACGTCTGCCCGTGTGTGGGTTCCCCAGAGGAGGCGCTGGATGGCGCAAGCCCGCGCAGGACCGCCGCCGCACATCTCCCTCGCCCCTTCGCAGACAAAGGACTGCTGCTCTGTGCTGCGGACAGCGTGCAATTGCCCTGTTTTGGCGGGGCCACAGAGTCCAGTGTTTGGGAGACGTATCGTATGTTGTCGCCAGGCTGCAGCGGCTGCCCCCAGGTCTCTGAACACCGCGCACTGCACACCTCCGCGTCGGTACGGGGTCTCGCCATATTCCCGACGGGGAAGCTCCCTGTGCTCTCTGAGCCCTCATGCGCCTGCCACCGCGCTTCTCCACCCGTCTAGCGAGCCGACATTTCTTTTCCCCGTCGGGAATACGTCGAGCTGCTTTTTGTAGGACAAGCCCATGTCAAGCTCCTGCCAGGCCGACCAACAGGACAGCCGCAGCCATCCCTACTGCAAAACTACCGGCCAGGGATCTCCGATCTTCTTGAGACGCCGCGATGGTGCCCAAGACGCCGGCCTCCGTGGGAACGCTGCTGTAAGACCCGGCTCAGAAGACTGCAGGTCCTATTGCTCGAAGCTGCCCAAGGCATGACGTGGGGACAACACCGATTGTCATCGCCACCAGCTCACCGGGATGTGCTCGCCATGGCTCGTAGAAGCAAAACCCGGGGGCGACCTCATGGACAAACTTAAAAGGCGCCGTGGGACACGCTGCCTCCAGCTTCTCTCCCAGCAGACATCACTTCTCATCCAGGAGCTCACCGTCCGCTCACACTTCCCATTCCATCTGCTCTCAGAGAGGCACCTGTGCCATCACCTCCCAGAACACTTCCACCATGTCATCCTCCACCTACAACAATGGTCCCTCTTCGGAGGCTGGCCACCACCACTGGAGCGGAGACACAAAGGCTCCCCGTCACTCGACGAACACGGCCACTACTGAGAACCGGACGAATGACGACGTCGCTGAGGTTGGCCTTCAGGTCAACACCGAGTACAAGCCGCTGCCTTTCCCGTTCAACAAGATCATGGACAGTGGGTTCGGAAGGTCTCAGTGGAAGAACCGTAAGCACACGTGCCCCTCTGAAGCTTCCTTGGCTGACAGAACAAGATGCAATTGCCTTCACTGGTGAATGCGTGGGCACGGCATCCTTCCTCTTCTTCGCCTTTGCGGGAACGGAGGTGGCCCAGTGGGGCGCGGCTCAAAACCCGGACGACACGACCTTCAACCCTGCCACCATCCTGTACATCTCGCTGTGTTTCGGCCTATCCCTGATGGTCAATGTCTTCATCTTCTTCCGCGTGTCCGGAGGCCTGTTCAACCCAGCAGTAAGCACAGCCCCAGTCTCCACCTTACGAGCCTGAGGAGGCCCTCTGACAGTAGCGGCAACAGGTCACACTCGCCATGCTGCTCACCAGCTCCATCCCGCCAATGCGGTGCCTTGTTCTATTCGTCGCGCAGATGCTGGCCTGCATGTTCGCATCGGTCATCGTTGATGTGCTGATCCCGACCAAGTTCGGCGTCGTCACGCAGCCGTCCCACGGAGCAACAACGGCGCAGGCTGTCTGCATCGAGCTCATCCTGACGGCCTACCTCTGCATGTCCATCTTCATGCTGGCGGGCGAGAACCACAAGGGCCGTTTCATGGCACCCGTCTGCATCGGCATGGCCCTCTTCTCGGCCCACCTGGTTGGCGTGCAGTGGACGGGCGCCAGCCTCAACCCCTGCCGCAGCTTCGGGCCCGCCATCGTGAGCGGCACCTGGACGCAGCACTGGATCTACTGTAAGTTCTGCATATTCACCTAAACACCGGACGATTGGGTTGGCTGACGACGCGTTTCAATACAGGGGTTGGACCTGGCGTTGGCGCCACCATCGCGGCTGGCCTTTACAAGACGCTGAAGCACATGCGCTACGAGGAGGCCAACCCCGGCCAGGACGCCTACGACGACCCGGCTCTGCGTCACCACCAAAACGGCCACAAGTGAAGGCGTGAACACCGAGCTCAGCCATCGTTTAAGCGATAACTTGTTACGAGCAATGATGTAATCTTTGAGCGAGAGCGCTTCAATTGGGGGAGAGTGGCGATGGATGCATCTGCTGCTTGGCGGCATGAGGGGAGGGAAGGCGGGCTTTCGATTCAATTTTCCTTGGTTCCGGGCCCTTGAGGAAGGCTGCCCGCGGTTTCGTTTACTACTACTTGTCTCCACCGGCGGGATCATTCCTTAGTTTGGCTAGCTAGACGAATTGCATTATTACATACCAGCACACCAGCAACGACCCCGCCGTCTTGTGTGAGATAATCTGCAAGGCCCGCTCTACTAACCATGTACTGCGTGTCCTCCATACGTCACTTCTACGCCTTTTTGACTTAGTCAGCAATCTTCGCGTAAGCCCTAGACCGATGGCGACAGTCGTCACCATCGAGTCCGCCGTCACGAGTACACCATGGCTAAAACGAGCCGTTGAGGTCGGAGTCGCTTGCGACGGGAGGCCGGACGAGGGGGCGGAACCTAGCTGGGATCAGGGACGCGTCTCCGGGTGGCCGTGCAGCGGAAGATCGCCCTAACCGCACAAGCGCAAGCGACGCGCCCAGGGATCATCGTGTCCGGAGGAACTCTCTACACACCCAGAACGAAAAAATGGAGTCATCACCAGTCTGGGATGCCATCCTGCACGCCATTCCTTCCGCACCGCCAGGGGGCCCCGTCTCGCTTCCGCAACGTGCCCACTCTTCGCAAACGGAATTGCTTGGTGAGGCAGGAGGAGGAGCGCGTACCTGGTGCGACTGAAGTCGGGCCGCCATGCGGCAAGAGACGACGACGACGCCGACGGGTGGAAGTGCGGCACAAGGCCAGCATGGGCCTTTCTTTGTCTCGACTGCTGCTGCTACCACCCGGCGCCGGAAGGCTCCCGAGAGCGGGTCACACGTTGCTCGCCTTCTTTCTCTCTTTCCTCCCTCCACCCATCCCATCTACCTACCCATGGCCTCGGCCATTGGCCGTCGAAGTCGGTCCGCCGGCACCCCCCTGTTGTCGCACGCGCAAGATATGCAGATATCTCGGCAAAGCCTCACTTTCCGACTCCTTCTGGATCTCTCTGCGCGTGCCGCTGCTAGGTCGACGGCAGTTTTGCCGATGCCATTACCTGATGGCTTTCCTTCCCTCTCCATCCCCCCCGAAGAACAGGCCACCCGCTACTATGATATGGAAGGTACGATGGAGGGCCGAGAACGATGACCACCACGCGACGGCGTGAGAAAGTACTACATGACGCGAGAAGAAGTGGAGAGACAGGGCTTGTCCTGTCTGTCTCGAGCCGCGGCTGACCCATGGACCACGGCAAGCGGTCATCATCCCTCCCAGGATCTTCTCGTCGATGATCAGAAAAGGATCGGGCCGTCGCAGTCGAGCATGGGGGGGCAGTACGCAGTAGGCAACGAGCGGCTGCTCCGAATCGCCCCGCTCTCCGTGGGTGAGGAGGCTCGTTTCCGCTTAAGCGCCCAGCTTCGGTACTGCACGACGCTGATTGTTGCTGCTGCTGCCGGTTGACTTGCTTCGCCTGTCGTGCAGGGCGGGCTGGTGCAGCATCTGATGGCAGCACAAGGGAACAACGCATGCCTGCC
This sequence comes from Diplodia seriata, assembly GCF_021436955.1. Classification (NCBI taxonomy): domain Eukaryota; kingdom Fungi; phylum Ascomycota; class Dothideomycetes; order Botryosphaeriales; family Botryosphaeriaceae; genus Diplodia; species Diplodia seriata. Next base: position 1,953,744 of record NW_027117313.1, on the reverse strand, counting down.
CTGCCTGCACACATACACACACAGGGAAGCACATGTGCAGTGCCGCCCGGGAGAAGGGCAGAGGCAGGGAAATCTCGGAAGCTCTGCCAGAAACTTGCTGCTGCGGCGCCTCTCATCCTTTCCGGCCATTGTCGCGCAGCAAGCAAGCAATCACGCACAGCAAACAGCGATCAGGCTTGGTCCATGCCTGCCTGTCTCGTGTTCCCTCGAGAAACGTGACCGAAATACCTACACAGCCCGACATCCGGCCATGACAGCAGAAAGATCGACAGCAGCATGTCGTGAGGGAGGCGGGGTTGCTTGCACTGCCTGCCCTCTCTACTCGGAAACACCGAGTATCTTACTTGCAACAAAAATAGAGCGCAGGTCCATTTAAGCAGCAGAAGAAACAAGCCATTGCCGCGGAATGGCGCCTGCGCCCCACCACCACCAACAACCCCTTCGCCTTTCGTTGCGGCGCCAGAGGAACTCCTTGTGGGGTAAACGTGGCGAAGAGCTTTAGCGGGGAAAAAGTACGTACCGATCAGCTTACAGAGACACCGCCACCACTCCGGACCATGCAGCTCAGGGTCCTTCTCGGAGAGCTGGCGGGTGGCCTTGTTCTGTGCAACCGTGGCTGGACGCACCTCGACATGTCGGGCCTTGCAGCCCGCATGGCCAACGAACCGTGGCAACACACCGAGTCCCCCGCGAAGAATCCAGCCAACCAAAAGCAATGCCCTCAGGTACGTACCTCTGGGTGCCTCGTTCGCCCCCACCACGCGTGTTGATCCCCGGCGGGCCGCCCGCTCACATCCCCATCCTCCTCCTCCACCACCACCAAGCCCCATCCCAGCACAGCCCCACCGTCTCATGACGCCAGCCAAACGGCCGAGTGGGTGGGTACCAACACCGATGGCGCGATGGCGGGCGCTTTGGTAAATTGCATATAATGGGGAACGGGGAAAGTGAAATAAAGATCGGGCTCCAATGATGTGCATGCAACGGCAATCCTCCGTACGTTCGAGACCCCACCACCCCCGCTAACCCCACGTACATACATCCAGCTGCAAGCAGCAAGGTACCGGATAGTACCTCGGAGGCGGAAGTTGCATCAGAAAACAGCCCATTCTTTTGACTTTATCTCTTTCTCGCCTTATTGCTTTCTTTTTCCGGACCCTGCTTTGCTGCAACATCGCAGCATTGCGCTTTCTTTTCCTTCCCAATCATCTGCACCTTTTTTTTCTTTTCCCACGCAGGATCGAGATGGTGGCGACCGAACCAGGGGGATCTACCTGCACGCGCGCGCGTCCTTCAGGGTCCTCGGTGTGGCGGTACGCCGGGGGTCATCCTGGGGCTCTTGGAATGCCTGAAGGTCATGCGGAAATCCGTGGACGACGTGTCTCTCTCTCTCTATTTCTCTATCTCTCTTTCTGTCTTTCGCATCTCCGGGATGCAAGAAAGCCATTGTGGTCGTTTCGGGGAATGGACGGGGGCGATCATCAGCATGGGTCCGAAGCGGTCTGTTGGGGCCTTCTTCTTCTCCCGCTCTCCTCTCCCATTTGATGATTGTGCTGCGGTGAAGTGGAAGTGAAGTGAGATCGTGTCATTTTCGCAGCATCTAGACCGGGAATAACAACGGATGAGGCTGTGACGTGTATGTTGATCATTGATCATGCGGCGACGGGTGAGCTTGTAGGTAGGAGCCGAGGCTGTCTCTTTCCGCAGGCTTACGTTGCTTTACGCTGAGGTTGCTGTCGCGGCGGGGGAAGTGGCGGGTGGGCGGTGGAACCGTGTGTTTTCTTTGTCTTTGGGAGCTTTTCATCTGTTTGGATGGGGGCGGACTCGGGTTCGAGAATGAGTGAAAACCATGTCGTTACTGATACCTCTGCAGTCAGGTACTGGAAACATTGGTCTCAGGTTTCACTTTTTTTTTTTTGGAAGCTTTCACGAACTGGAATCCACCCCTTGGCTGTGCAATATCTCAATCCATATCATGAGGCAATTACTAAACACTGCGCAATAACTTTTCCGTCCTGGAAGCAAGTAATGAACGAGCCTTTCCTGTAAAGCTATGGTTTTACAAAGCAGGCATACACTGTTGTGGACGGTCACCAGGTGCTTAATAAGTACGTCTTGGTAAAACTTATCTTTGGCCGCGGCATTGTCAGCCGGTAGACAATTATCAGCCTCGGGGTAGGGAGCATAGCCACGCCTACCTGTGGCAGCCAGAATTACAGCCCCCTCATCATTTCGTGTCACCGCCTGGTCGTCACATGAATGCATCATCTGTCCGCTGTCAACCATTCGGCTCCCCGTCACTGTCAACCCCACGTTCAGCGCCGCACGCCCGGCCTTCTCGGTGTCCAGAGACTGTCATCCTTCCTGCCACCACCTGCTGATACACCGTCCGACAGCGCCGTTAGGCATGAGTGCATAGGCCGTGCCCCGATGCATGTATACGGCACCCCATTAAGCATTCATCTCGATGCAGTGGAACCGAAGTTGCCCCTGTAGAAGCGCTTCCCGCAGCCTCATGCTCAGGCGGCTCAAGCTCCAGCCTCCTTCCCAACTGGTCAACCGTTTCATCAACGGGGCAAGTGATCGTCGCGAGAAAGTGATTCCCTTGGAGGATTTTGTTGCTTTCTTGCCGCCAGGGGACGACGCGACGCAGCTGCAGCGGGGCATCTCGCAGCCTCGACACTCGAGCCGGAAAAGATTCCGACTACTTTTCGCGAAAGTACCAAATTGAGCCGAGCCGACCCGCGTACATACATCAACGGTACCGTTGTTTGCAATCTCACAGTTAGTTATCCTCGTCGAGTCTGTGCTAGGCCGAGGTACGGAGCATTTCTGCCCGACTTTCGACGATAACATGGTGCGCTCTGTTGTGCGTACTGCAAAGCGCGAAAAGAATACGGGAAGTGATATTACACAAAGGTTGCATCACTCACTTCCTGTTCTGACAGAGGTCATGAATCTTAATTTGTAAAGGCGACGGCACCGAAGCACTACGAGGCAGAGAAAGCATCATTCGTCAAGAACGCCGGTCCAGCCGTAAGTTGTAGCAATTTGGTTTCCCCCATGATATCGTAGAGAGTGATGGTCCCCAAGGTTTCCAACGACAGTCCCACACTACTACCGCTCCTTATGCGCCCTCGTTGCTCGGTCGTCGTCGTCAGAGTTGCTTTGATCCGACTTCGACACCACCGCCGTTTCCGAACCCATCCCGCTCGTTCCTGCCGTCTCCTCCTCCCCACCATCATCACCTTCTCTCCGACCTTGATCACCCTCGGCATGCCCTTCGCCCGCCACGGGTGGCGCGCCGGCGGCAGCCAGCAGCTCGTCAAACGTCCGCACCGGCGCTTTCAGCCTCGGATGGTCCGGATCGGAGGCGTCGAGCACGGCGAGGTGCTCGCTCGCGTTGGTCGTGACGGGCACGGCGTCGCAGCAGCCCGTCCAGACGCCGATGCCGAGCTCTTCGTTCGCGAGGCGTTGCAGCTGGAGCGTGTCGTTGGTGGCCCACTCGAGGCGGGCGTAGGTGTCGCGCCGGAAGCGGCGTTGAAGGTAGCAGACGAGCGTCTCGAGGGTGTAGGAGAGGATTATGATGGTGGTGCCGAGGACGAGGGTGAAGGCGAGCCAGAAGACGGAGAAGTTGAAGTGGGCGCGGGAGTAGACTTTCTGTTCGGGAGAGGGCGGCGAGGTCAGCGGATGTCTTATAGCGGAGAAGCGGGCTTGAAGAGGGAGGAGCACTGGTATACTTGCCTGGTTCTTGCAAAGGTTTTGTTGCTCCGTGCCGTTTGGTGGGATCAGATACTGTAATGCATCTGGTTTTGAAGGACCCGTCGCTCTCAAGACAGCAACTTCTTGTAAAGCGGCCAAAGATATGTTGTGCCAGTTCTCAACCTCGGTCTGCCACTGGTTGTCTGGAAGTGGACTTTGAAGTCCTCCGTCCATGAAATACCTAGAAAGCAAAACCTTATTTCCAAGTGCAGCGACTATAGTTATGTCAGGGAGACCTAACATCACCTCGCACACCCACGTCGCAATCTTTTTACTTTTTTCACGATCCCATAATTCATCTGCAAAATCGGCCAGGTCGAGTAATCCTCCAAACGGTGAGCAGCGAGTTTGCGCTGGAAGATTCGGGTTGCAAATCTGATGCTGCGCTTTGCAAGCCAGAGGAGATGCTGCCTCATCCGCGCCAATTTTTGGCACACCGCCGTTACTGGGCCCCACGGCTCCGATGGCTATATTTGCGATACCCATGTCCTGGTTTGCTGAGTACCACGGGTCACTAACATTGGAGGTGAAAAAGACGCTGTTAGCTGACAGAAATATAATAGAAGTATCTGCGTCGACGCTCGCTAGCTCTGGGATAGGTTCGAAATTTGAATCTGGGTGTGTCGTGCCATTGTAGACGTATCTTGTTTCCGTTCTAAAGCAATGTTAATACGCGTAATGCTCCCTGAGGTGATTAAAACCCACGAGATGGTGTAATCACTACTTTGAAATCCAGAGGCTTCCATATACCAGTCGGAGCCCTCTTTGGATACCTCGGGATATACGTAGGTCAATCCCGACCGGGGTCTTTGCGGAGTAGCGAGATATGTAGTACCGTAGAAGTAGCCAGAGTAATTGGAGCCAGGTATCTCACTGTTGAATGAAATTTTGTATCCTTCGGTATTCAACGGAGCGCAGCTAGTAATCCTTCGGATGTTAACTCGATCCTTAAGCGGAGTGTTTAGTCCAATGTGTTGGTGACTGTCAAGGTAGCCCGTATCCAAAACGATGTTCCCTTGTTGCAGTTTGCATAGCTCCCTTTGAAATGGGCACGATGCATTTCGGACCGTTGTCGTGGGCAGTCTTAGCTGAACGTATCGCCGACAATTTTCATCATCCGTCTGCTTGGCGTAGCATTGTAGAACGTAGTCCATTGCTGATCCTAAAGTGAAGGCATGAGTCGGAACGAGGTGTAAGAGAATATCTCGGTAGTCTTGACTGCCGTCGCTATTAATGCCAAGACCTCCACAGACTGTACTGGATATAAGTACTTCGTGGCCGAAAGCAGTTGCAATTCTGGACGATAGTGTGCTTGCGGTTGCCGATGCGCTTACAAGGAGAAGGCTGAATATCAAGAGGGGAACAAGTCGTTTGTAAATCGCTTGTGCTTTTTCATGTTTCCAGGTCCACAGGATACGAATCAGGCTCCACAGGCCGGACGTCCCATTGGCCGAGTTGCGCAGAACTACCTGGCGTTGGTGGTGAAGAGCATCCTGAGTGGCTTCAGTAGAGTATATGTAGTGTAGGGTAAAACAAGCGATCCTCCAAAGGCCGGTTCCAACGAGGCTTACGAAGAGAGCCAGGAAAGAGATGAGTATGGCGCCGTTGCGGTTTGTCAAGGTAAGTGTCGCTCCAAAAACGTGGCCCCGTGTCTAATTGATCCAAAAGCCAGTGTTGATACCGCTGCGGCCTACACCACGGACAAGGTCGGAAGGGTCCATGCTGATGAATGGGATGGGATCAGTCGACCGACGATGAGCTAGATATATAGTTGTCAAAGCGTTGGCTACTAATAGAACTTGATTTATTCATTCAAAAAAGTCAGGACTTCAAGAGTGCAGCTAGAGTTGTACAAGACTGAGGTACAAAAATAAGTCAAGCCTATGCAGTTCCAGCAGTATCAAGGCAAATTGAGGCTGATGCAAGGTGAGGAAGCGCCGTGTGTGGGACAGCACTGTGCACATCCTTCAGCCTTGCAACACGCTATTCCCAAGCCTTGTCGTTCCATCTGCCATCGACGTAAGGCGCATGTCACTGCTGAAAATCCGGTGTGTCCTCAACACATAACATCCTGCAAGGTGTCTAGTTTTGTGATCATCTTGTGTCCACATACTCTAAAGGAGGCCGCCCTTAGGTGAAACGAGCCACGTCCAGGCCTCCGTGCGTGGAGTGTTGCATCTTTCAGCCTTGACCCAGCTCGCCTTCGACTTTCATGCCATGCCTTGCTTTCAACAAGCAAGCTGGGCCGAGACTGACCTTTGCGTATCGACTTTCGAACAAGGCTGAAGCCAGCTGTGCTCAGCCTTGAGGAATGCGTCGGAATTGTTCCACGAAAAAGATGGCCCTGTCCTACTACATGTAGCAAGTATTTTCGACTTTCGGGGTCTCAAATCAAGGGCGCATCAGTGAATCAACCGCGCAGCTTGCGTTTTAGCTCCACCTTTTCCCTTCCACAGCGAGGCACTGACGAGGGGTTACATGATGAGGAATCCAGTCATACATTAGCTCAGATCCTCAGGAGCCAAAGACATTCCCTTGTTGCCATTTCTCGCAGCCCTAAAGCTAAAGAGGGAGGGACAGTGAAAGTTGAGGGTGGGTGGAGTAAAAACGCGTTCCGGATAGACCCTGAATACTGTCAATGTAAACTGTACTGTTCTGTCTGAATGTTGGATGGTGAGTTATTGGTGATGTCGATGCTGTTTAATCTACGTATGTAGCCGACCTTTAATCCTGAAATGCGGCCCATGGTCCGTGGTCCGTTGCAGTGGGGATCCTGTCCGGTTGTAGGTTCAGACACTGGATTAAGGTCATGGTGATCAAAGCAACATCGACCCATTGCACACAAGCGCACTACCATTGTGAGAAGGCATAATTCATTTCGTCATGTAAGTCGTAAGTCGTATATCATCTGCGGAAAAGCGCTGCAAAAGTCCCTCCGACCCTCCCATCAAAAGAAGAGGGTCAATCAAGAATGAATCGCCACCAATCTACCCAGGTGAAGGGGATTCGTATAATCAGCTCATCCACCAAAAAAAAAAAAAAAAAAAAAGGAACGTCGCCAAAAACTGAACGATAGTTCAGGATGACAAGTGGTCGCTTGCATAAGCCGGCGGCAAACGCCATCCAGTCTGCAGAGTGACTGGGGCCATGAAGCATAGCGCCTTGGAAATGCAGTCCTTTTTTTCGGTTCATCGGTCCGCGCTGGCGTTGAAAGGGAGGTCGTAGCTCACAGCAACTTTTTGGTGTCCGGGTAAAGACTCGGAACATGCAGAAACCAGTCAACGTGGTGGCACAGGGGGATCGTCAGAAGCAGAATGGAGCCGCCGGTAGAAGTCAAGCGAGAATGGGGAAATGGAAACGCTTCCAGATGGAATGTTCGAAGAAACGGAGGCCAGCCTATCCGTTGGTTGGGTAGTGTCATATTGGGGCAAATCCACACCGGATCGATTGTTACGGGCGCATGGGATAATCGAACGATGACTTATGCTGATCGGTTCCTTGGTCACGTGTTAGTCGGCGTGGAAGGTTTTGGACCAGAATGTTCGGCACGAATTGACGATCCTTGTGGGCAGGAGAATGACGTTATTCTGCACCGCCCATCGGTTTGCGGCCTTCACCAGATGATGAAGTTGTTCGAAGGAGCTCCTTGAGACTTTTCTCGGCAGCAGTACCAGCATTGGAATCAGGTTGGGCAGGTCGAGAGCCACGGTCAGCAAGATGAGATGGAAGCCACGTCGAAAGAGAGGTAGAGCGCGAACGAGGTGGACGATGCGTTGTAGCAACACCGTTGAGACTTGAGGGTGCCCTCGTCCCCATAGGTTCCTCGGAAGTGGCCAAGGATACACGCGGGGACGCAGCTCGGGCGGCGGGGCCAGTGGACAAGGTAATGGATGGGCGAGTAGAGTCTGACACCATCCAATGGGCGGCATGGTTGAACCCACTAGGCGACGGGGGGTCATGGTAGTCATCGGCATCGGCATGGCCGTCGTTGGAGCCGAACAGGGCAGACAATCCCTTGCGAGCGTTGCTGTCTCCGGATACGATGCTCTTCAGGCTCCCGTAGGCGGAGTTCTTCTTGCCGCGCGAGCTGTGGCCGGCAGCAGACGAGACGGAGGCGCGCGAGGCAGTCCTGCTGCCAACAAGGCGCTCGCTGCTGCTGCTGGCCTCGGGCACGGCCGACAATGCCGTGTCCCTCACAACGCTCCACCAGCGCTGCCGCTGTTGAAGGTCAAGCGGTATTGCCGGGTCGAAGACCTCGTGCGGGGGACGGTGGGCGGCATACTCGTCGGCCAGGCTGAGCTTGCTGCGGGCGCAAATGGCGGCAATGGCATCAATCGCACCGGAGATCTCGGGCTCGACGGCGTGCAGGATGCCGTCGAAGGAGAAGTCGGCTGCGGGCGGCAGCGTCACAGGGCGCTGAGGCATCTGCGACGAGGCGCGCTGGGCGCGAGACGACGAGGTCCCGCCGGAGTAGGTCCTGACGATGACGGGGCGCGAGGAGACGGAAGTCTCGGTAGTGGTGGACTTGGGCCTGCCGCGAAGCGAGGCGCGCCAGGATGCGGCACCGCTGTAGAGCTGGCGGAGGCCGGGGAAGCGCTGGGCGGCGGTCGAAGAGGCGTCGTTGGCGGCGGTGGAGGAAGAGGGGTCTTGCGAGACGGCCGTGGTAGATGAGGACGGCGACGGGCCCCAGAGGCCGGCGGGCAGACGGAGGGCCTGTCGGCGGGCATCGGTGTTTCGAGGGCGAGTAGACTGGTCGCTCATGTCGGCTTGGGCGGCGGCTGGCGGCGGCGGCGAGGTCGCGTTGCGGAGCTGGGCTGGGGCATGGGCACGGGCTGGCGAGTCAGCGCGGGCCAAGGTTGCGCGGTCGTCTCACGGCGCGTTCAGTCCAGTGACCTGCAGCTCATGCGTTGTCATGGCGTGCGGCTCGGCGCTGGTTGGGCGGGCAGCTGCGGCGATGCGTTGTCCGAGGAGCAGGACGCGGGGAGGCGTCGCGACCGGCCACTGACCGCCGGCGACTGCGTGATCCGCTGCGCGCCATGCAGCCCAGAGCCCGCGCCGTTAGAGCAGGCTGCCATGCCGCAGCCATTGGCCCTGCGATCGCCCGCCTGGTGTTGACGGGCCAAACGCGACACGGCGCAGACGTTGTGCGCCGCCGCGGCCGCCTCCGATGCGTCCATGCTGTTGCCATTGACGCAGATACCGCGCTGACAGCCTGCCGTTGCGTACGCCTGCATTGCATTATGCAGCTCCTGACGCTGTCTAGCCGGCTCCGGCGTAGCTGCGCAGATGCACCGCCCGGTTATGTACATTTGTTTGAAAGGGAAGAACCTGAGCACTCGTCGCCCAAACGCCATTGCCGCAGTCAGAGAATCGCCCAGCCTGCATATTCTTTTGGCCCATTACCCCTCCTGAACGCCTCGCCCGGCCCAGCAGTAGTCTTCGCTCATAGCGACACGTTCGTCTCCAGGATCTGAGCGATCAGCCGCGGCCGCCCCAGCTCCAGCACTTTAGTTCCAACCACCGTTCCAATCTTGTCCACCAGCTTTTCTTTTGTCGCCTCGTCCGACGCAACCCCATTGGTCAATGGCGCTGCCCCGCGCTCCATCGACTGCAGCCCGCGCAGGATCACCGCCACCACCATCTCCGCCTCCGCCTTGGTGGTCTCGTCCACCAGCCGCTCCTTTAGCACCGCGTCAAAGAGCTTGAGGTTCGGCAGAACGAGGAACTTGGCCCCGTCCGGGCCCATGATGCCCTGTAGCCCCAGAATCGCTCCGTAGTGCGTCCCGCACGGCTTCTTGTCATCCAGGAAGTTTTTGCACAGCGTGCCCGCCAGCCGCTTCTTGAGCGTCTGCGATGAGTTGCCGTACCGCTTCGCGATCTCGATGATGATGGTGCCCGCCAGATCGCGCAGGTCGAAGTGCGCCAGAGGGTTACCCTCGGAGCCCGTGCCCAACCGCTTGCCCATCAGACACGTCAGCACCGGTGCGACCAGTCCTGTGATATAGGCGTCCATGTAGAGGCTGGGATTGGTGAGCAGCGCCGACGTCATATGCATCATCTGCGTGAGGATGAACAGGTCCTTCATGTTATGCGTCACCTTCTCCGCTATGTACTGCACAAAGTACGGCACCAGCTGGTGAAGGCCGGGGTCCGTCCGGAGACTGCCCAACGCCTGCGCCCGCCACTCTTCGTTATCGGCATCGCCGAGGGCGCTCACGATGCGGTCAAAGTATAGTTGCAGCTCCTTGGAGATGACATGCTTAACCAAGGGCTTGACTGCCACGTTGTCGTAGCCGTTGACCGCCGCGAGATGTGGGTTTGCGCCTGGCCCCTTGGGGAGGAGGTCTTGGTGCCGCGAATCGGCGGAGGTGGGGTTTTGGGCAATGGCAGGCTGGACACCCTCGAGTGCGAGCCAGTGTGCTGCAGATCGTCAGCGTGGGGTGGCGCGAGAGGCGACCTGGGTCTGCAAGCTCACCTGTAAACGAAATTTCGCGGGGCACCTTGGGTAGCGGGGCATTGATGAGCTTCTCAAAGTCGACTTCCTCGTCCTCGACGTAGAATAGCGGCTGGCCGGGTCCCATGGACGCCTCGCCAAAACGCAGCGGACGTGTTGATTCGTAGCCGTAGAGCGGTTCGACGTCCAAGACACGCAGAGCCTGAGAAACGTCCTGTGTGCTCAGGGTGGTCCGCTTGGAGTGGCGCATGAACTTTAGAGCTTCCTCCAGCACCTGGCCGATCCTGAACTCGACGTCGCGGGCCAGGTCCTCGGCGACGTCGTCGCTGAGCGAGGCGATTCCCACAGACTCAGCGACATCTTTGATGTTGTCGGGGTTCCAGACCGACATGGTGCGTGGAAAAGAGGACGAACGGCGGTACAGGCGAGTAGTGGAGGTGAGTTCTGGTCTTCACAGCGGGAGGAGCTAGCGGCGCATGGCGATCCGATTCTCCGGCAGAAAGGGGCTCCGAGTGCGCGTCGAAGCAACTGCGGCAGGCGGTGACAAGTGGAGGGGCGTTGGGGTGCGAAAGTCGAGGAAGACGATAGCAGTGACGGAGGTGTTCGCGCGCGCGTCGCGATGCGGCTGCCGAACATTGCCGCACGGACCATGCGCCCACTACATAAGCTCCCGTGCGACGTTCGTCCGCACCTCTGATCAGCTACGAGCACGACTCTGAAGCCCGAACCTTGATGGTCCCTGAGCATTATCGCGCACTCGATTCTACCCCACTTGCTCGTCGCTACTCTCCACTAGCAAAGTTGGTATGGTAAAGTCATTCCAGGTGGCACACTTCGCTGCTCACAATGGCACCACAGGTCTCAAAAACCGAGCCACTACCCTTCGGTGCAGCAGAATTTCGACACCAGACGGGCTCCCTAGGCCAAAATCTCATTTCAGCATCAGCCCACGGGGAATCAAAAGGACGAATATCCCATCCTTGAGCTACCGGGAACACCCAGCGCGTATTACGACCGACAGAATGCTCTCGTTATTCACGCGCGCCGAACGCCCGGAAGACCAACGCATGCCACACGTGATACTAATTAATCACGAATTTATTAGAGCCTTCGCATCCGGCTCATGTTGGTCTCTCCTCTTCATAACGTATATAAGCATCCGCGAGCGCATCTTGGAACGACCGAATTACCACCAATTCATGCGATATCATATGCTCTCCCTTCCTGGATTCTTCGCCCTAGGGACTGCCTTTCTCGCCAGCTCCGTAAATCTGGTGCGGATGGAATTCGAGGGACAAGAGAAGTCACAGGAGCGCAGCTGGAGGCTCATGAGTGACCCCGATCAGGATGACTTTTGCTGGTCCGTTCTCGGCGGCGCTGGCTTGGGACTGGCAGTAGCAATGGCCAAAAGGAATGCTCTTCCACCGCTACGGCTGGGAAGAAAGTTGCTGGGTGGTGCGGCAATAGGAACCTTGCTTGGACGAACGTATCATGGGTCCAAGGTAGGGTTAAGAGCTGTGAACGCGAAACGGGAGGCAGTAGAATGATGTCCCGCATGGATTATTTGAAGGTTCTCCTGAGGTTGGCGCAATCGAGCACTCGAACATCGCAATGGACGTTTGCTAGCTGGAACATCTCACGCGTTACGACTACGGTCGAATCGGCGTTCTTTTTGTAGTGGGCTTTTCGAGGACGGTAGTCTGGATCCTGTCAGCGAGTATATGCTCAAACTTTTCGGTTGGCCCAAAGCTGTCCCGCTTGCTGTTCTTGGTGTGAATGGTCGAATGGGCCTTGCCGATCTGAGATTTGACTTTGTACGACAAAGTCGACTATGCGAGAACAGTTCGTTATTAACAGTTTAACAACGACAAGGTCAGGAAGGGTGACTCATGAATCTATATTGGTATCCTCAGCCTGCGGAATTTTTCCCCCATGGAAAGGAAAAGTTAATCGCTTGTTCCATGCTCGCTTCCTCATCAATCCTGTGAATCTTCCCTCCTGCTTGACATGACTTTAGCCCTGAACATCAAAGTTACATATCCGCCAATCTTCAAAGTCACTATCGGGCGGCCTTACAATATCCAGGGTATGTTTGAGCAAGCTGGACTCAAGCAAAGTTGGCATGGCCTTGGTGCAAAAATGGCGATATAAAATAAAAGATGAGAGCGAATAAGTAATATTAAAGTGAGTGGACTCTCACTCGCTGCTGCATCGTTTCGCAGCGCCAACTTCCGCATTGAGAGAGGAATTTCCTTTGAAAAAAATCTCCAAGCAACCCGAACTTTTCTGCTACGAAGCATCGACAACCGACTCATACGACGGTGGCGAAGCCGCCCCGACAGCACCGAAGTCCACCCCCGACAGCCTCGACAACCCACACGCTCCACCACCGATATCAGCACAGTGGCTCCACTCCGACACCACAATCTCATACCTCGCGCCATACACCTTCGGAATGATCGGCCCCAAGCTCAACTGTTCCCCCGTCACGCCATCCACCCTTATCTCCTTCCCGGTAATCTCCAGCACTAGCGTATGCGACACCGAAATCGCGCGGCCGGCCCGCACGTCGACCGACGAATCTCTCCTACTCTCCTTCTGCACCAACACCCCACAACCGTCGCCGTCATCGTCCTGCAGCAACGGCGGCGGCCGTTCGGTGAGATGCTGACACTGATACCGGCCACCATCACCACCATCACCGCCACCACCACCACCACAACTACCACTCCACGCATAGTCCGGCGGCCGCTCCTCCGCATCATCATCACCACACCCCAATGTGTCAGCGTGGTTTTTTTGCCGCAACGTGCACGCCATCCTCGCCTTCTCCGGAACGGTGATGCCGAACGCGATCTCGTCGAGCCGCAGCTCGGAGATGTGCGAGCCGTAGAGCGCGCCGATCTCGCTCGGCGTGACGTGGTGCTCGCCCGAGGCGATGGCGCGGACGTGCTGCTCGTGATTGGGCTCGTGTTTTTCTGAAGAAGTGCTGGCGGTGGCAGCGTGGCGATGGTGTAATGAGGAGGAGGGAGAGTAGGAGGGAGAGAGGATCTGGGTGCATTCTTCGACGCGCCACTGGACTTTGTGCACGCGCAGCCAGCGATCGGCGGTGTTGAGCAGCGTCAGGCGCGCGGTGCAGGTGTCCAGCGGCCGGAAGATTGCGGGGATGGAGAGCGAGGTTGGGACGTTGCAGTCGGGAAAGCGGCGGCGGTAGTCGAGCGTGGTGAGGCCGATGGGGAGGGCGAGGAGGCGGCGGATGTGGAGCGGTTTCGAGGCGGTGTTTGAGGTGGTGGAGATGGCGGTGCTGGTGTTGATGGTGGCGGAGATGTGGTAGGAGATGTCGGCGATGGGTGTGGAAGTGGTGGCGGGAAGATGGCCGGGTATGACGACGGTGAAGTGGAAGGCTTTGAGGCCTGAGGAGAGAGCGGTTGTCGCAGGATGTGAAAAGGACCAGCGGTCGATTTCTGTGGTTTCCTCGGCGGTGAGGTCGTTCCCGGTGCTCAAGCCGAAACATAGGAAGCTCGTGGGGGACGTCGGCCTATGTGTTTTGAACCTCGACGTTTGGACGAGAGCGAGGGTGATTGAGGAAATGGTGCTGTCTGGGGCAGACGAGAACTCGATTTCTCCTGGTACGTAGACATCTGAGGCTTCCGAAGGGCTATTGATTAGAGGAGGAAGCGGGTGTGGTAGAGCGATGCGGAAGACCATATCCAAGTCGTTCACGCTTGGCGTGGCTCACAGGATCAGCCGGTGTTGAAGGCTGTCGTCCTTTGGTAGCTAAATGAAAAAGGAGTTCTGCGTTATTAACAGCTTAGTCCTCAGGCCTTGCGGTGAACATCCAGCATGCAAACGCGCGCTCACCTACTTTGATTTGGCTTAGCGAGATATGCGCCATCCTCCACGGGGCTTGCAACGTCGCAGCCGCCGCTAAACCATAACAGGCAGCCAAGGCTCAAGGCACAACCGCGAATGGAAGTAGAGTTAGTGGCGATGGAGTGCTGAACACAGGCGATTGGCCACTTTCGAAGCAGCATTGGGAGGTTGACGTGACTGGCCATTACCAAGCAGTACGGAAGATGGACGTGATTGGCGACATCCAAAGCAGCGCGGGAAGTTAACTAGCGGCCGTGCTTGATAATCATACGCGTCTTACACGATGACATCGCTGAAGAAAACACGCATCGAAGACGAAGCGTTTGAGCTAAATCAGACCGCGCATTGAAGCTGCAGGAGCCTCTCTCCCAACTCCTTTAGCACAGCGCGAACGGCGTTCGATTGATGAAAAGGAACGTGGAGAATGTGTTGCTATTCTTACGTTATTTTTATTGGATCCGGTCTCTAGTGCGCGCCTTTTCGCGCACAGGTCTCACGTACCACCAGGTCACAGAAGATTTGAACCCTCTGAACCCTGCCGAGGATACTACGTTATTCCTATGTATGGGAGAATCCGTCCGTTTGAGACTCAAAACGTACATCTGGACTTTATGTTCAACCAAATACATAAGTAGGGTCCAACATCTCTGTGAGAAAAACATGGGCGGCGACGTGGATATTTTGTCGGCATCGCGAACAGCACCAAACATAACCAGTCAGCAACCCAAAGAGAAATTGATCTATGTGGGGGAAGGTTCTATCATGCTTCTGCGGGAAACGTGTTTGGCTTTGTGAGTTTCACATCTCACCCATCGTCGGGTTGCTACACGGTAATATATCCACCTACCAATCCTCAAGGCGATATCTCACGCGAGACATTTACCGGGGAGCTGGTATCCCACCGCGGCCCATGCCTCTTCAGCCCTCTCTTGCAATTGTAGTTGATCCTCCCTAGTCATGCGAGTACCTTGGCGGTGCTTGAGAGAACCGTCAGTCTCGACGAGAGGTGCCTGGTCGCCGCCGTTGGAGGCGAAAGTGTAGCTCCTAAACTCCATGTTGGCCCATCCCGTGCCTTGTGTGTGTTGAGTCAGCAAATGGTTCAGGTTATGTCATGGAGTTGAGACATTGGCTTACCGTCGTGCCTATCAAAGTCCGACCAATCCTGGGTCAAACTGTGCAAGAGTCCGCCGTGCGCTACAACCACAATGTCACCCTCCTCGTTCGCCAAATCTCTCAGAAAGACACGAGCGACTCTGCACCGCTCCGCGATCGCCTCGTGTTCCGGCGCCCATGGGCCCTTTTTGCTGTTCCAGCCTTCCCGCACCAAGCTGAAATCCGTTGGCTGGCCTGCGAACTCGCGCTCAAGCTCCACCCTGTCACTTCCCGTGTCGCACGGCAAGTCGCTGTTCTCTTGTATCTCCGGAAGTGCGATGACTTTGATGCCGCGGCTTGCAATCACAGAGCGGAATGCGTAGAGGGCGGTCCCCATTGTTCGCTTCAGGGGAGAAGCGACAATGGCAGCGACACCATCATGGTGGGGAAACGCTTCGTGGAGTTCCTCGCATTGTTGCATGCCATAGTCGGTGAGGAGAGGGTCCAAAGGAGAAATGTCGTTGTAGGTCGTTAGGTTATGGTATGCCTGAGCATGGCGAACACAGTGAATGATCGGAGACATTTTTCGGGATGGGAGGGGAATCGGATTGATGGTGATGCGGATCTGGGGCGGGTGAAAGGTGGTAAGTAATCCAAGTAAAAGGGAGACCGCGGCGCCCGACAGATAGATTTATCTGAGCCTTTTCGACCCCGCTACGCCACAATTGTTTGTAACGACCCCATTTATCAGCATCGCACTCATGGCTTATTCCGCATATCTGCACGTGTGGATGCACCTGCGGGCCATCCCAGCCGCCGCCTGCTTACGTGTGTTGATATTGACGAACGTCCGTCCTCAGTTTCTCTTAGACTTGTCGATGAAACTTTCTTTACTGGTCTCCGGTGCACGCACGGCTTGTCTCCCGTAGCGCCCGTCTCCCCCGCTCCGTGGTGATCTGTACATGTGTCTTGGCTTCCTATCTCGGATTAGCGTGGGGCTACTTTTCCTCCGTTCGGCCCCGGATCTGTGTCTTTAAGTGGACACGTGGGGTAATGCTTGGCTTGAAAATCGAGCAGCCGTTGCGCAGAGACATCATCTCCCTCTATGCGCAAGCCAAGCAATATGCCGCTTGCCGTTCAAGATTGACACGATAGGATCTGAGAAGGTGTCGGCGATATCCAAATCAAAAGGTTTCAGAAGAGAATCAAAGATTTGCATCAATATCACTGAATCAACGCTGTTATACATGCCCTCTAAATGTCCACTATCAGTCCCCGAACCGGACAACCGAGCACTCAAAGGGCTGCGTGAAAGTCGTTGTCCTTTTACCTACTTTTACCGTGATATCTTACCCCCAGCTGCATCCATGCGGATCGCTTTTATTGGAAAAACAAAAGTCAGAATAACGCAAGTTACGATTGTTCTTGTATCGTAGGTTTAAGGTTGAGGGACTGGCATTTTACCATCCCTTAAGTATTGGTTTGGAGCCATGCTGGGCCGTGCTCGCCTTGTTACTTGAATAGGCAATTTCGAGCGGCAGGATTAAACACACTAAGAGTTTGCTGAAAGTGTCGCCTTGGAAAGCTTAGCTTTGCTATTTCCGTCCATGAAAACGGGCACCTTGCTCTTGGAAGATGTTAGTCTGAAATTCCGCCCAGTATGCCACAGAATATGGTGCGGAATCCGGAGATGGCTCGGAATCGCATCAATTTTGCTGGAGAATCTGCCGCGGGGCCCGAACATTGGCAGGGATGTAGGATCAGCCCGGGATTATTGGACAAAGTAAGCTTATCGGTTTATAGTAACTCAGCCTCGATTCCATCATTTGCGGAATGACCCAACTGATAACCCATTTGGCACCTATTGGAGAATGGAATGCTGGCTTGTCTACCGAAGGGCGCGCAGGATCGGGAACCGACACCTCGCTTAATCAATGATGAGTCATTAGTGGATGTACAAGGCACTTAAAGCCCGGCGGTACAATGTCACAGGCGCGGCCCATTCTCAAAGATCAAAATCATGACCCCAAAATCCAAAGTCCAGCTAATTCCTTGGGATCCAGAGTCCCCCGATCATGTGCAAAGACTCGTCGAGCAGAGGTTGCAGTGTGGATGGCATTCCTTGAGGGTTGCCTCGAAATGGCGTGACGAGCAAAGGGCCGGGTTCAGATGTCTCTTTTGGATCGTAAGTTGGTTATGTGCGCTGATGGGACTTGCCCTCCGCCGTTCGAACAATTGATCGAAATGTTGAATAATGGTAGTCGATTGACTAAAACCTGATTAGTGCTTCTCACCCGACGATCCTGAATTGAAAGAAAAACTTCACCTCCATCGGACTGCTCACCCAAAGGTCCGTAGCCAGATACTTGGCTTGGATTTTAATGTCGTTCTGACTTGTTGACAGGAAAAGAATGCCATACGGGATACCGCATCTTCATTCCGGGGCGTTGCCAGAAGTCCCTCCATGGCTGAAATCCACCCAATTGGCCACATTGCTATCGACGCAGGGTGCCGGGAGGCAGAACCCTTGAATCTGGACCTACCCGACAGCGGCGTCTACTGGATCAAGACCTTCTACATATCCAAAGTGCTCCAGAGAAGCGGTGTCGGGAGGGCGGTCATGGACATGATCGAAACCACGGCGACCGAGGCGCCGCTCTGTGCGCGAGTGCTTGCGCTCGACACGTTATTCAAGGTGGGTCTGTTTGGTAGGTGTAGCGCTGCCGAAGATTGTGTTACTGATTCCTGGCCAGAATAGCAACCACGAATGGTATGCGCGGAGAGGATACCGTGTAATCAAGGTTGTGCAGAATTTTTACCAGGACCCAGACCCCGAGGGCAAGATTTGGGATACCAAGACTGTGTTCATGAGGAGGGACATCAGCTGAGGTGGCGTGAAATGTACATTTGAACACTTGTTCTAAGGAAGCATCTCTCGACGGCATCGTTTCAAGAGGCTCTGCAATCATCCTGTCGGTTGTGCGCCGCTTTCGCAAACTGGAACATGTGTTGTTCATTGTTTTTTCTGATCGTGACTAATACCTTGAACAGGAGTCAGCGGAATAACGGATGCAAGGTCCAACAAGATGGGTATTGCGTCGTACCAAGTGACAGCTGAAGCCATGTCAGCCATGCGGCGTGCCATTCTTTTGGCGAAAAAGGCACCCAGCCGCCGCGAGGCTCTAGTTCAATGCTTACGCGCAGTTGTGCACTTCCAGGAATAAGGCCAAGTGCTGCTCATGATAACATGAGGATGCCTTCTGTGGATGTGACGCGAGAGGAGCTGGCCGTACGGGAACATCGCAGTGAAGGAAGCGCAAGGTCTACACTTGTGGCTTGTGATCGGAAGCTTGAGTAACATCTCTTAAATTTGCTGCCTCGTCACTGGCGCAAGGCTGAGGAGCAGCATGAAGCCGCTTTTCCGACTTGGAACAGGCGCTCAATCGATCCACATGGCTTCCATCTCACGAAGGGCGGGGGATTACTGGAGCAAATAACGCCTTGTGCGGGAAGCATGACTATTCGGTCGCACGCAGGACACGCGAGAACGATTGCAATGCGCTGATTGGCCAGTGTAGAAGGCCAACCTATACAGGACTCAGCTAAGGCAGCCAGTGGCTTGCTGACAGCATCCGAAACATAAGCCACAAAACGGGATGCTAATATTAATGCTCTGCATGCGGCTACATTGTGTCACCGGATACCTACCCATCACTGATAGATGTAAGCGCATGTGATGAGGCGCAGCCGGACGAAATGCCAGAGCCTCGCCGTGTAGGCATGGTAAGTAAGTATTTAAAGGCTCTCGAGGGCAAAGAATACTGGACCGGCCTACCTTCCTATTCGCGGACCGAGTCCCGGGTTCTTTTCACCAACCTCAAAATGGATCATCCCGAATACCAATACCAGCCCTCTTTCCTGGAGCGGGTGCTCGTGAAGACGTTCCACTTGGTCAACAAGATCATACCATGGCACAAGCTTCCCGGCGCAATCGGCGCCTTGAACCTGGATGCGCTGCGCATCGAACTGCGCCAGTACAACCTCTACGACGGATACGCGTCTGTCGCCGCGCAAGGAACTCCCGGCGACACTCCGCTCACGGACGAGAGATTCCTGCACGCTCGCAACTCTGATGGAAAGTTCAACTCGCTGGACCAGCCGCGCATGGGCAGCAGGTGCATGCGCCTTGGAAGAAACTTTCCCCGGAAGTTCACCGAGAAGCCCAGTGAGGAGGAACTATGGACACCGAATCCCAGGCTCCTCAGCGAACGCATCATGGCCAGGGAGCCTGGAGGCTTCAAACCTGCTACGTCTTTGAACCTCCTCGCGGCGGCGTGGATACAGTTCCAGACCCATGACTGGTTCTTCCACGAGGCGGTACGTATGAGGTTCAATTTTGCTCTATGTCGAGTGCCACATGCTGACTACAAATACGTCGTAGAGTGACGATTCTTTCGATGTCCCTCTTCCTCCGGGAGACGAATGGCCAAATGGAAAAATGAAGTTGCCGCAGACGAAGCCTGATGACATACTCGACATCTCCGACGCCAAATGCCCGGGGTACAAAAATGTCGAGACCGCGTGGTGGGATGGGTCGCAGATCTACGGCCCAACAGAAGAGGTGACGAGGAAGTTGCGTGGCGACAGTGCGGACGGAAAACTGAAGCTGGTCCCTATCGAAGGCGGCGTGGGATACGTCCTGCCGCGCGACAAGTACGGCGACGTCGAAACCGGCTTCTCTAATAACTGGTGGACCGGAATGGAAATGTTGCATACGCTGTTTGCGATGGAGCACAATGCCATCTGCGACATGCTGCGAAAGGCATATCCCGACTGGACGGGGTGAGTCCCTTGTGCAGCCTTCGATCGATTCATACCTGACCTCCACTGTAGGGACCGAATCTTTGACAAAGCTCGCTTGGTCAACTCCGCCTTGATGGCAAAGATCCACACGGTCGAGTGGACACCGGCGATGCTGGCTCACCCCGCTTTAAAAATATCCATGAACGCGAACTGGTGGGGTCTCGCCGGTGAGACTCTGAACAAGATTATTGGTCGAATCTCAAAGACGAGTGAAGCCATCAGCGGCATCCCTGGGTCGACTGTCGACCATCACAGTGCGCCATACTCGTTGACAGAAGAATTCGTGTCCGTATACCGGATGCACGCTCTCATACCAGGTATCTTCCAAACCCCACCTCCCTCGTGCATCTTTGCCAACACCAACTCGCAGACAAAGTCGCCTTCTTCGACGCCAACAACGGCGAGCACCAAGAGAGCGTCCCAACCGAAGACCTGACCTTCACACACGCCCGCCGGCCCTTCGAGGACGGCCTGTCCTTCACCGACGCCTTCTACTCCTTCGGCATCAACCACCCGGGCGCCATCACGCACAAAAACTACCCCGACTTCCTCCGCAACCTGACCACGCCGGACGGCCTGCGCCGCGACATGGCCACCGTCGACATCCTGCGCGACCGCGAGCGCGGCGTGCCGCGCTACAACCAGTTCCGCCGCCTCCTCCGCATGGCCGCGCCGGCGACCTTCGAGGAGCTGACGGGCGGCGACGCGGCGCTGGCGCGCGAGCTGTCGGACCTGTACGGCGGCGACGTCGAGCTGGTGGACGCACTGGTGGGCTCGCAGTGCGAGCCGCTGCCGGCGGGCTTCGGGTTCAGCGAGACGGCGTTCCGCATCTTCATCCTTATGGCCAGCAGGCGCCTGAAGAGCGATCGCTTCATTGCTGGCCAGTGGAACGCCGAGACTTACACGCGGGAGGGGTTCCGCTGGGTGCAGTATACGGATATGAAGGATGTGCTCGGACGCCACTTTCCTGGCCTGAAGGAGGTTTTGGGGAAGAGCGAGAATGTGTTTGCTCCTTGGGAGAAGCTGGCGCGGTCGAATGGCTACACTGGCGTCGAGACGAATGATCCGAGTGCGTAGGTTAGTCCCTGCAAGTAGGGAAGTGCTGGACTTCCGTTTGTTGCCATCCTCTTTCAACAAGCATTATGGATCCAGAGTGAAGGATAGTGCATATAACCTGGGCATTCACTTCACACCTTCTTTCCCAGCGGTTCAAGATAAATGTAATTTTGATAGCACCGTATAGGAACCCATCCCAGAGCATTAAATGAGGAAGGTAGTGTCGAGCAACCGAATGGGGTGCTAGACAATCGTAACATCGCTCTGGCATAGATGAAGCCATTTGTCGTCAAACAATAGAGCTACACCCACGCGCACGTATTTTGACTCTTCGCGTTCTTGCACGAGTAAACAGTAGTACTCGTTCCGCTTTCCCATGCTGGTTTCATGTCAGTAATAGCGCCGCCGAGCCAGCTGGAAGATTGCATACCTTACGTGTCCAACCAACACCCAAAAAATCGAGTTGAAGCTTGGCTCATCTCCCGTCTCGTGATCCAGCAAGACCCCTGCAACGGTGTCGTCGTCCTCGAAATCACTGTCGTCCTCATAACCGGTAAAATGGGGGACGAAATCGGACGTGTCGCTCCTGGCGTCCTCCTGATCGCCGTCGTTGTCCTCTGGTAACATACTGCTGTCCTGATGGATGAATCGGAAACGGATGTCGCCGTCTCCGCGCAGAATGTTTTTGAAAACACTCTCTTGTTTCCTCCGGAACTCGTTTCGCCGTTTTTTCCTCAGCTCACCGACCAAAACTTTCTCGTCCAAAGTGTGGAGGTCGGCTCTCAAGTCCAGAAGCTCGTCTTCCGAGTCCTGGCGCCACGCCACACAAGTTGAGCGGTGCGGCGCAAGTAACTGCGGCACCTTGTGGGCAAAGTGGACCTTTCCATCTCGGCTTGCCCAGCTCCAGCTCGGCGCTCCGGTTTCGGACAGGAACGTGGAGCGGGAATTGTCATCCACCATCCACAGCAACTGGCAGTGCAGGTCGCCGTCGTAGAAGACGCCCTTGTAGAACGGGTTGGCGTTTCCCGCCCTGATCCGGTCCACGATGCCCGACACGGCGACCAGCTTGTCCGACGCGAACGTCAGCTTGCAACCCGTGTACGTCTCGACGACCTCCAGCCACTGCTCCAGGTAGTCGCTCAGGTCGGATGTTTTGCCGGCCTTGCGCGGCGACAGGGATCCCGGGAAGATGCGGCTCTTGTGGTAGCTCGTCCGGTCGAGCTGGAGGTTTTCGTGCTTGACGTCGGCCCAGCACTCCCAGTACAGCTGCGTGCCGGTGAAATGCAGGGTTCGAGGCGACAGCAGCCGCTCCTGCAACACCCACGCGCGCCCGTTCAACGGCGAGAGATGCGCGTCCTGCACGAAGGAACGCTGCCGCCGGTCGTCCACGAAGAGAGACCAGTGCTCCTCTTCGGCACCATCGTGTGCGCGTTGGGGAAGCCGGACGGCCTTGGGTGCTGGCGTTCTCGGGCCAAGCAAGCGCCCGGAGCTGTTGGGCGCTGCGGACGCGGCGATGGTGAGGTACGAGTTCATGTAGACGTCCGCCATCCGTGCCGCTTCGAATGCCCAGTCTTCCTTGTCGTCTTGGATAATGCACAAGGAGTCGATCCACAGGTAGTCGATGCCGATGGCTAGAGCGGTGTCGACTGCATCGCGAAACAGCGAAGGCAAATCTGTGTAAGGGAATCCTTCGATCCGTTGGCTGAGGTTTGCTGTCTCGGTCTTTACCGGCTGTTTGCCGCCCCAGCAGTGGCTCAGGGCGATGTACTGCGCCCGGGATCCTTGCGTGGGCCATAGTCGCACTGTCGCTTTGGCCTTCACATCTCTGAGATCGAGAACCCTTGTTGGTAGTCGTGGAATGGCATCTTCTGGACAAGGAGGGTTGCACCTGATGTGGCTCTGCTGGCAGCTCGCAACCCACTCCCGGACGAGTACTGAAAGCACAGCGAGACTTGGCTGTTCCGTGAGGGGTAGCCGGAGCGGGAGGGCGCCGTCCGAAAGCTGCACATGTTTACCTGCCAGCGTAAGCAGAAGACCCTTCTTTGCAGTGGAAGATAAGGATGGAAAAGACCTACTAGAGTCGGTGAACGCTTGCAATGACCCAAGTTGATGCCACCTCATCCACTCGTCTTCATCGGTGCCCTTGTCCATCTCGAAAGTCATACCGCTGTAACTTGACCGCGCGAGCCGTACCCGCACCGGGCGAGGCTCATCTTTCTCGATCCCGAGATATAAGAAGAAAGTCTCAAACCCGCCTCTGCGGTCGCTTTCAGGCTCGCTGTCTTCAGGGTCCAGGCCGAGTCCGGACGCGGTGACCTCCTCCACGACCAGAGCGCAAAGCTCGCATTCTTCCGCAGATTGAAGAAGCGTCCACACGTTGGGAGTGTGTTGGCACCTTTCGGGACTGCACATTGCTTCGTATGTTATGTTCGCACAGTAGCGGCACAGCTTGCTCGGCTTTTCGTCGTGTGTCAGCAGATTGGCACTCTTGAGTTCTTCGATGACTTTGGCGTTGAACTCGACACTGCCGTCATGATTGCCGAAGTCCTCGTCGTACTCTACGTCAGAAACCTCCGCTTCGAGAGGATATATCGGGTCGTCATCTGGTGCAGTATCCTCGTCGGACTCAAATACTGAATTTTGGTATGGTGAGGAAGGTGCAGGGTCAGGGGCCATCGGAAAAGCTGCGTCTGATGTCGATGACATTGTTGCTTCAATGCTATGGAGAAGAATGGCATGCTCTGCGTGGAGGCTTGCTTTTAAAGAGTTATGTGGATCTCCTCGAATCCTTCAGGCTGACGAGTACGGGCAGGACAGGGTATGGCAAAAGGGTGGGGGCCGTTGGTGATAAGCAATACGTTGCCTTTTTGGCCCCGGTATCCCGAACAACCAAAGGCAAGCTATTAATCTCCCAACTGATTCCACTATTAGAGGATTCCAATATGGCGTGTCTTTACCTTGTACACGAGACGTGCCTGGTCGAAGTTCACAGACTGGTCCGTACAAAGTCCTCGGCCCGAACCGAAGTTGAGGAGCAACCCCGCACGAGAGGATACTAAGCCAATTTTGGAGGGCTTTTTTCGTACCCTACCCAAGAGCGATGTCCTGCAGCATTCTGCTTACGGCTTCTGCGCGTACCACAAGAGGATCGCCGGGTAATTTCGGCGTAGAGATTTTCGACCAGGAAATCTATCAGTAATTCCGTCTTGCCTCCCATAAAGCATCTTTGGTCTCTTATCATTTCAAAAGACAACTACAGAGGCGGCCGACGTTACCACGGACTTCTGGTGGGATTTATATCTGAGGCGCTTATAGTCGCGACTTTCTACACTACGTGAAATACTGCTTCAGGTGCAGTAATACTCAAAGGTAAATTTCACCGGGAGTGACCACTGTCATCTGATGCCATACTTCAGGTCCTACCCACTTCCTGATATTCTTCGAAACAGCCTCGTCGTCGACCTTCCTAAAAGGCTCCGGCACGTACTTGGTCGCTTCACTGCGGTTCGACCCGGTGTGAGGCCAGTCCGAGCCCCATACAAGCTGCTGCGGGACCTCCTGCGCAAAAGCTCTAACAAGTTGCTCCAAATCATCATAGCCACCCTCGGTGAGCTTCGACGAGCGGTACAGTGCAGATATCTTCACAAAGGCCTTCCCACGCTTGGCCAGGTCCAGAAGAGATGAGAAACCTGGCTGCGCAGTCACGTCGGTACTACCGTTCGCAAGCTTCGTGAGGCCTCCCATGCCGCCCTGGTGATCCGCAATGACCGGAATGGGCAGATCGCGGACGACGTCGTGGATGTCTGGAGGAACTTGGTAAGCAAGTGTACGCAGCAGTATCGCACCCGGGGGCGGGGTGCTCACAGTCCCAGCTGACGCCGGACACGAGCAGCTGACACTTCCAGTTGTTGAAGCCTTTGACTCTTTCCACCGCTGCCGTGATGTTCCTGCGGAGCTCCTTTGCTGCCTCTTCAGAGTCCGCGCCCTGCGTGTTGATGCGGATACCCCTGACGCCGAGTGCATTCATCTCATGCAGCTCTTGATCCGTCGCGTTCTCGGGATCGATGACGGTAATGGCGCGAAGCAAGCTATCGTGCTGGGAATAAGAGTGGTTGCGAAGGAGATCCAAAATCAAGGAGTTATCGGTTCCGTACGGTGACGGCTGGACGAGCACGATGTTTTGAGGCGAATCCGTCACGGTGAGATTGTCGTTGAATGCTAGTAGCTCGTCGTATAATGCTGAGGCGGGCGTGTATTGTCGATCCGGCGAGTAGGGGTAGCTCGGGTCGAACACGTGCACGTGCGTATCCCAAGACTCCGCCGGGAGATGCCAATTGACTTCATTGCTGGCATTCGAGGGACTTAAACTGTACGAAGAGTCAGTGCTGTCTTGGGAGGTGTCGGGGTTATGGACCATTGGATGCTTGAATGTGAACCAGTTGCGGCCGGAACTCCACCAGAAAGAGCCAGAGAAGCGGCAGGCGCCATTTTTTCGTTTGATGTACCGAAATCTATGCCACTACGGCTGGTTATGTATGCGCATAGAATAGATATCGGACCGTCCGCACTTGGCGTTTCTCCACCTGTCGAGGCCAACCCCGCACGAAACCCGGAACTTGTTCCAGACACAGTGGTTTACCCCGGATGCTCATAGCGCTTTATACATCAAGTAGCGATCGACTGAGCGGGGATAGCCCAATGCAGGCAAGATAGATTCAGCCATGGGTATGTTTATAGAGGCATTCTGAAGATGCTGGTACTGACGTTGAGAAGAGTGAGAGTTTACGTGTTGTACAACACATGTAATTAGCCAGCAAGTAGTATGTGAGCTAGTATTTCGAGAAGAGGGCAATTAAATGTTTAATAAGGTCAGCTGGGCCGCCCTCCAATTCCTTATCATTAATGGTAAGGGGTGAACCAATCAGAACCTCCGCACGCCGCAGTAACCCGGAGGTGGCATGGTCTCTATCCAAGATCCTCTTTTCGTCTCTGTTAAATTCTTATGTAAAGTCAAGTTGATATCATATATCTAAGGAAAGAAACGAAAATAAAGTAAACATAAAGCTAAGAGCTTTCATTGGCATAGATGTGCCCCGCCGTGATACTCGCTTCTTTTAATCCAAAACCTTCTTCTTCGTTCGTCTCCCTTAGCAATGCACTGCTTTACTTCAGAATCATCCGTTACCGTGGAGCTATTTAGCAGACTTTCCGTCTCCGGTCCCTTAAGCTGCGCAACGGCTTGCCATGCATTATTGAGAAGTGAGAAGTTCGTCGCACAACCAAAGTACAACGTAGTGATGAGAATCAGGCACAAATGGAGTAGAATGTTTCCCACGACAATAAGGAACCCAGAAACATGCATCGGCTTCAAACATGGAACGTTGGAAACGGTCTTAATCTCTGCGACACTGTCAAATGTTGGAAACCAATCGTAGTATGCCATGCGCAACACTATGGTAGTGAGGGCTTGCCAGGCAAGTGCCGGGTTGCCCGTTTCCATCAGAGCGTCTCAAAAGATGGCGTTAAGAATTGGATTCAATATCAGCGTGGCGACACATGATAACCCGATGTGCTGGTCATGGCATTGTACGTTGTGCAATTTTCGCATGGTGCATATATTTCGTAGTGGTCGACATCATCGGGGATGCTGGAGAATGGCCACCAAATCAAGCTATTGAGGAAGTCATAAGTCTCGTTCGTGGTGAATCCATCCTGTCGAAGGAGACTTGAGGCTTTCGGTGAAGCAGAGATGCTATCAAGACTGGGTACGTCGCCAGCCGTATTGAAGAACCATTGGGTGTGACCTTGATGGGCTACACACAGATCAGCCTGTAGCTTATGGGATGGGGCAGCCACCTACTCACTGTCACGAAAAGAGACGTTGTACATCGGCGACCACTGTTGGGTGGCTTTTTGCAGATGTTCACGCACTCCATCAAAGTCAAGCTCGAAGATACCTCTCTCTGCAGATTTAGGTAAGCCAGCGGCCAGCTGCAGTCTCAATGCTTTCGTATCAAATGTCTTTTCCTTGGGATCCCAACCTATGGATGGCTCGGAGTGGTTGGAGGGCCGTTGAGCAGAGATGGGGAACTCTTGTAAGTGTTTGATTCTGTTCATGAATGGCCCATTGTTGTACCTTGCATATGTCAGCGTGTCAAAGTCTCATGGTGCGTCGAGTTGGCTTTATCACAATGAATCGTAGCATAGGGTTACACCCAGCTTGTTGCCTGCATATGGAAGCCCCGGAGCTTCATTGGACAGAATGTCAAGCCAAACACCGTTCTTTTCTTCTGTGAAATTGTTGACGCGCAGTTGCCATGCTACACTCTCGATGTCACCACTGTCTCCTTCTGACCGTAGTAGTAGAAAGCTGTGCCCCATCTCGACTGGCCACTGCTCGAGGCTACCGTTATCTGGGGCTACCCACCCCGTTCTGGTTGCCGGAGCAGTGGATGACTGCCGCTCCCCTTTGATTAGGTGGTGCTTCATTGTGCTGTTTGAAGTCGGATCGAGGCTGTTGATCAAGCCCCCGTCGGAGTTACTAAAGGAACATGTCTTGAACATTGCATCAGGTAAAACATCCAGGTCATCGATGACGCATTTGAAGAAGATCCCTGGCGCAGTATCGTTATACCGAAGAACTGCTCTAAGCTCTTTGGTGAGTTGCGCTGGTCGGGCGTAGCCTGTGAAATATCCGCGGGTGATGGCGTCGTTGAGGACATTTCCTTGAATGAATTTCCACTTAGTGATGACGGGTCTGACGCAGGCCACACGGGCATCAAACAAAGAAGCGGTGTCTTCAAACTTGTTGACCATGGAGCGTTTAAGCTCGGCTCCGATCGGAAGGAACGCGCGAACGGTGGGCCCGGTATCAACCAAAGCGTCAAGTTGGACCTCAGGAGCTTTGTTCCACTCGGCAAAGGTTGGAAAAGATTGCGGTGTAAATTGCCAGACGTTCTTCCCCCTCTCCACTGTCGATTCGAAGCGCTCGATGAAGTTGCGCATTCCCATCCCGATGGGCATGTTTCCTGATTGTGGAGAGCCTTGCACGGTGCCGGAACGAACATCCCAGAGAAGCAGCGTCGAAGAGAACTGTGACAGCAAGGTACAGGTTGCGAGAACCACCATGATGATGAAAGTGTAGTTGCCTTTACCTCTGGCTGCATTCCTCCAGAATACGGGCAGCGTGGAGAATGGCCCGGTGTTGACGTAGCGTGAAATTGATAGCGCGGGTGCTTCGCCCAAGGATGCGCCATCACCGGATTCAAGAGAAACGCCGGCAAGCATGGCTACTGCAGTGGTAGCCTGGATACCAACCGCAAGCCGGATAGCGAAAGTAATCAGCGTAACTGCCTGGCCGATCCAGCCATTCATCATGATGTAACGCCAGTGGCTATTGCTCTCATTCCCAAACCAGAGGAATGATAGAGCCGAGAGGGAGCCAAAAGTGATGGCCAGAGCCGCGGCATTCGTGATTAACAAATAGCGTCCGAGACGCCTAATGAGTCGAAAGCCTCGTGCTCCATCTTTGATAGAATGGGTCAATTCACCCACCAGAGGGATTCGCCGCGAGTTCTCGATGCCATTGAAGCCGACATCAAAGGCTGAAATACTGCTTCGGCGGGAAGGCTGAAAGCTTTGGCCATCTCCCGGTAGTCCGCGACTGGAAGGTGCACCCGATTGAACAGGTGAAATGTCAAGTAAAGGGTAAGCTGACACCGAGAAACCTTTATTGTCGTATGGTCTGGAAGACACTATGGGATGGCGAGGAAGTCGACAACTGAAAGGCTCGACAAGGGAGGGATAGAGCCAGACGAATCTGAATTGCTGGGTCGGCTTGGATGTACCTACCAGTAGTACAGAGCCTCAGCTCATGCATGTTTGATGCAAGATATCGGTCACGGGTACCACCACTATGCTGATGCAGTGTAGTCTGTGACACTTGAACAAGGAAAGCAAATACATATCGGTGGCGTTTTCGGACAAGGTTGCAGCTGACTGGCAGAATCCAGACTAGACCTATCGCATTCCCTACAAGTGCAAGTAATCCACCATGATAACAATATAGTAGTTCCGAAAGCACGGACAATCTGCGCGAAGCAGTGAAACTATGACCCCAGACTGATGTTCCTCCCCATCTACAGAATCTTTGCACTACCACCCCCGCCACCAACCACAGAACCAGTGATCCAACCCGCCCTCTCGCTCACCAAGAGCCCGACAAGATCCGCCGCATCCTCGGCCGTCCCCAACCTTGCCAAAGACGTGGCTCCAATCACGTGGTCCACAACAGCCTTCGACTGCTCGGGCGACAGACCCTTACAGAACGCTTCGGTATCCGTAGCGCCGACCAGAAGGGCATTGACGGTAGTGCCAGCCATGGACGGATCCTTCCCGAAGACGTCGGCCCAAGTCCGCGTCAGCGACTCCATGGCCGCTTTGGTCGCAGCGAAAAAGCCGAACGAACTACACAATGACCGGCGTCAGTGATTCAAGCGCTAACAATTCCCATCAACAGGGGACTCGCCTGTGCGGCAGGGGGCCCCTGGTCAGCTCCGCCGAGATGTTGACGATGCGCGAGTTGGGCCGGAAGACGCGTTCCTTGAACAGCAGGTCGACGGATAGGACCAGCGTCTGGACGTTGCCGAGCAGGCTGCGCTGCACGTACTCGGCGTCGAGCTCGCCGATCGGTCGGAACTCGTCGTACGCGGCGTTGTTGATGAGGATGTCCAGCCGGCCCCCGAACTCGCGCTTGACGGCGTCGAGCAGGAGCTCGGGCGTGTCGGGCGAGAGGAGGTTGGCCGGCATGCCGACGATTTTCGGCGTCGGCCGCACGCCTGCCGCGCTGTACGCATCGGCGACTGCGTTGTTAGCGTGCTCGAGGTGGTGGAGCGATTTCGGCGAGGAGCATGTGCCGATGATTGAGGCGCCGCGGCTGGCCAGGTGGAGGGCGATTGCACGGCCGATTCCTCTGGAGGCGCCGCTGTTGCCATGTGCACACTGAATCAGCTGCTGTTGTTGAGGCAAGGTTATACTCCCGGACTTCCTACGTTACAATCGCATTTTTGCCGGCCAGGTCCTGGTGGTTGACTTGCAGATTGGCGGCAGTGTCCGTCTTGGAAGCAGTCATGATTGGGCAACGGTGTCAAGCGAGACGTGGATTGATTTGTGGATGTGAATTGACTTTTTGCTTGACTCGCCTTGCAGGACCTTTCTTTTTTATACTTTTACGAGGGGTGTTTGAAAGGAATAGTGGTGATGCAATCAGACAAGGAGTCAAGCCTCAGGCATGACCTCTCTCGGATTCCGAGTCTCCGATTGGCCCGAATGAACCAATCACAGCCTCTACTCACTCGGCCAATGGCTTCTCTCGGGCCCGAATGCTGCGGTTTCCGAGTATTTCAAAGCATGACCATTTCAAAGCACGACCATTTCAAAGCACATTCCTGCAGGTCTTGGAATTGCAGAGATTCGGTGAAGCCGAGATGACGACCAATGGCCGTATACACAAGTTCACGTTAGCACGAAGCTGCTGTATGAAACAGACATGCCAATTAAAATGGCTCCATGGTTCGCAAATGCTTCTGTTTGAATCGATTATTAGCTGAGTGATGATTACGGCTCGAGAGAGAGGACCAGAAAGCATATATCAATGTGTTTTGGAGGTCTCCAATAACCCCGCGACATGTGTCTGTTGTCTCCGCTCAGAACAACAACATCTACATGCCTAAGTCGTCCATACAGATAGTTTGCACCAAGCTAAGCTCACATGCCTTGCAATAGTTCATTCTCATAACATCTCGAGCTCCCCGGAATAATAGATGAAAATGCCGCAGTCCAAACTCCTTGTCAAAAGGTTCACCGGCATCTCTGCAGGCGAGTCACGCTTTGGTGCCACGTGAGTTGTTGAGTATGATTTTACGGCAGAATATATACAAGCCCACGCTCTACAAGGTCGACGAGACATGCCGTCTGTCTTTTGCCATCGACCAACGTGGCCGCGACCATCCACCACCGCCTCGGTAGACCTACAACCGCTCATGGGAAGCCGCCCATCCGCATCACGCTCGACATCCCCCGACATGCAATACTACTACATTGTCATCCAGGCGCGCATAGGGGCGGCGCTACGCAGATGACGACGGCACTGGCAATCAGGGCGGCGGCCTCGATGACTGGACGGCGTACCTCGACTTGGTGGGCCGCGCGGGCACGCCCTCGACTCCGCGAGAGCTCGCGGCCGCCACATATGTCTTCAAGGTGCTGCGGCCGGTGCTGCGGGAGAAGTGGGAGGATGGGCGGCGGCGAGAAATGCTAGCTGCTGCTGCTGTTGCTGAGTGCGAGAGGACGTTGATGTTCCAGGTGGATGGCGTGGCCGAGTGACACATCATGCCAACCTTGCACACGCCCAATGACCCAATTCAGCGAAGTTCAAAGTTCCCCATCTGTGATTGAGTAGCAAATACCGCTTATCATATCATCGGCATTGTTGCTTCCTGACAAGGTACGAGCATGTTATGACTTTCACGCATGTCCCATGCTCCAGTCTCTCCTTTCGACAGTGGCTTCGCGAGGACCGACCGTGATTCGGCAGTAGAGAAGGGGGTGAGGAGCCTTCTTTCGACGTCCAAACTGTTACTCTACTGGAGCCTGTGCATGTTCCTCAGGTATACCACAAACATCTCAGAACGCTCAGTACCAGAAACCGTGATCCTCCACAGCTTGTTCACCTCCAAACCGCATTGAGCCTTGGATCACTAGCCAATCCTCCTCCTCATCCTCCTCCTCGTCCTCGTCCTCATCCTCCTCCTCCCTCCTCTCCCTCTTCCCCCTCAACTCCTCCGCTGTCGACTGCGGTCCCTCCCCGATGATCGAGACCCAGCCAGTCCCCGACGAACTCGCCGGCCTCCACCCCCCTCCTCCCTACACACACCTCTCCACAACCCCGTCCCTCGAAGCCCACGCTCGCCACGCTCAGCCCTTCCCGCTAGTCGCACGGGCAACCTACGCCCCCGGTACCACCGACTGACCGCCGCCGCCGCCGCCGCCGCCGCCCCGCCTCGTGCAGCGCCCCTTGTGGAACCCCGACCGCCCGCCCGTCGCTGACGAAAAACTCGTCGAAGACGCGGCAACACGAGCGTCGCGCCGAATGTTCGCCCCCGGCGCGGGCGATGATGTCGAGCTTCGACGATGCGCAGCAGCGCCCACGACGACGAAGACTACAACGACTGCGGGGCATGAGGTAGGTCCATGGTCGTGGTGGCGAAGAGGGCGAGGGAGAGGCGGTCGACCTTGGGCGAGCGCACGAAACAACACCCGGGGAGGATGGGCGGTAGCGGCAGTAGGGAGTAGTAGGAATGTGAGATTTGTGTTGGTGTTACTAGGGAAGTGACTTCGCGCTTTGTAGGATGGACGGGGACGGGGGCAGTGTGACGTGAAAAGGACCGTTAGGAAAACCAATTTAATGCGCTAATCTGATGTTGTTCAAGGAATCCTGAGTCCTAAGCTGGATTCTTGAATTCGCTCATAAAAGTAGAATATTATTGCGGGGGCTCCCTTAACAAAGTGTATCCCGCGGGGCCTGACACTGACATGCTCTATGCTCGCATTTCCAGCATCCATCATCAAGTGATTGCTCCTGTCTCTTACAACCAGAATAGGATAAACAAAGCCACCCTCTTCATATCTACCCAACAGCAACAAACAAACTATGACCCAGTTCGTTCCCAGCAAAACTGCCCTCGTAAGCAGCGCCGGCAGCAGCGTCGAGTAGAAGATAAAGACTGCATCGCTGACAAGATGTAACAGGTGCGCGGGAATGTGCCACAAGAAAACGGTATATCTGGGTCAATCAAGATCTCAATCACATCCAGGGTGTTCGATTTCATCATTAGCGTAAACAAATACATGAACCCCCCACCCGCATCAAAAAATTACAGAACGACCCTTTTTTCTCCCCTACCCCAACATCTCATTCAATCGTTAATTATCGGGCAAGCAGCTCAACAAACCTTGCAGCTTCTTCAACACAACCGCCTGGTCCTCCGCCGACGCCGTCGTCTTGTCGCTGGCATCGCCCACGCTCACGCTGACCCAGCAGCCGTCCGTGTCGACGACCTCCCTCTCGCGCGGCAGCTCCGTCTCGCCGCCGCACAGGCTGACGTCGGGGGTCGACAGCAGCGGCACCTGGACGTTGATGCGGCTGAGGACGAACTTGAACTTTTCCGCGGCGTTGCACGTCGCATCGTCGACCTCGCCGAAGTTGACGTTGAGGAAGGTGCCGGCGGGCAGGTACGGCGTTCCGGCGTCGATGATTGCGCTCGTCAGGTTCAGCGCGAGGTCGGCGTACACGCTGGCGAACAGCGGCGTCGGGTCGGCGTCCCACGCGGTGCGGTCGCCGCTGAGCCCCGAGAAGGCGAGCGCGGGGATGCCCTGCTCGACCGCGTACACGGCCGAGCCGACGGTGCCGGAAAAGGGCACCTGGATGTCGAGGTTTGAGCCGACGTTGGGCCCCGTGACGGCGAGCTCCGGCGCTTGGTTGTCGAAGAACTGCGGCGCGAAGTCCGAGATGCCCAGGCGGATGGCCGTGACGGGGTACGAGTTGACCCAGTTGAGGCGGGGGTTGGTCGAGTTGGAGCCCGAGGGCGCGTTGGTGTTGGCGGGGCAGCTGTTGTACTCGCACGCCTCGGTGCGGTTTCCGGGGTCTTCGTCGAGGGAGCCTGTGGGTAAGGGGTGTTAGTTGGGATTGTTCTCCCTTTTTCTTCTCTTTTGGGAGAGACGTACCACGACCCGATTCGTTGGTGGCGGGGCAGGAGAGAACGACGTTGTGGCCGGCGGCGTTCAGGGCATCGTTCACCAGGCGCACGTTCTTTTCGGCCCAGCCGTCATCGTTGCCCTGGATGATGCGGATGCCATTGACGGCAAGAGGGAGAGCGACGGCGGCGGCGGCGAAACGCATGATAGCGGATGATTCAAACGAAGGTGGGATGCCCAAACAACGGGTTGGGATGGCGGGTGGATATATTTGTAGTCGCCAGTTAAGGCACGGCAGCGTATAAGCGAGGAGAGGTGGAGCGATGGTTACCTATACGGTACCACGTGCAATGCGTACCTGTCGGTCATGGCATAGGCGAGCACTTGCGGCGAATGGGGAGCGGAGTTGCGCGCGTCTTCATTTCAAGCGGGATGCGTTATACTGCAAAGCGCAGGATCGGCCGTTAGACGAGATGGATGGGCGAAAAGGAGGGTCGGGAACTAGAGGCCTTCGGGCAGGAGCCGAGAACACTGTCGGTTTCACACTGTCGCAAGCCACACCTCCTGTTGTCATGGCGCCTGCCCCCGCTTCGCCTTGGCCGGCTTGGCCACAAGGCTCAGGAACAGCCTGCTTGGACAGCTCGAATAATAAGCAGACACCACCTGCCCACTTTCGCCACTCTCGGCCGGAAGCCGACGGTGGTGGCAGCCCTCTTCTCCGCCCCCATTGGCCGGCACCGCCACGCCTCATTATGAGCGCCAGCCCAGCGAAACGGAGCCGAAACCGCAACCCGGCCATTCAAAGGCCTTCGGGTTATGAAACTATAACAGCTAGCCAGAGAGCCAGCAAACTCGTGCAAATTGCTCGAAAGAAGGAAGTGTTGGTAAAATGCCTCAGCGGCCAAGCACGCCGGTAACGGACAAGCTATCTCGCGTGCACTAGTCTTGCCGAAGCGCCATCTACTTTATCTGCAGGTCCATGACTTTGCTCCGGAGCAACCGTCGCTACTTTCCACTACTTGCCGCACGTGTGGAGGGCCTCAATTTGGGGCGACTTCGGAGATCGGCATCGCCGACATGTGGCTAGAGAGCGGGTGGAGCCGCATGCCGCTAGGAGCAGTAACCAACTAGCTGCTCGTGGCGGATGTGTGGGAGGCCCTGCAGGTGGTCGGCTTCCTTTAATAGGATCTCGTCAGCAGCGAAGAGGAACATCGGCGCTCTGTTGACGATCATCAGCGCTCGAAACACGCTCTTTTGCAGATGCCCCACGCTGATGAATCGTGCGCGCCTTTTCCTCGGTACGAAATCGCACTAACTAACAAACCACAAGCGCGTAGGTAGCATTATCATTGCTCAACGCTCAACAATCACTTGTTCTTGATGCATAAAAGAACAATCAAGCATCGTGCCTGGTACCATCACGTAGCGCGCCAAGAAGCTGATTGCCCAGCAATAGAGTGTTTTCCCTTCCCAAAACGAAATAGTGCGAATCCTTGTGGGAAATAAGCTCGCTCACCAGGACAACCATGTGTGATGTTGCATGCAAGGGTTGAAACAGCGTTTCTAAATCAACGACAGCTTTTTCCCGCTCTCTACGACTGAATTACGTGTAAAGACTCTGCAATGACAGATGAGCAGAGTCACCTGCTCTCATACCGGAATGGGATTCGCTGCGTGTCTGATCCGGTGGTCACCGTGTTGTGATCGAACAACACACTTTTTGTTCTTCTTTGAATACACTACATCTGCTGAACAAGCAAACTACTTCCTCAAGTACAAAATGCCCGAAGCTCCCCTACACCGACCTACAAGCAGACTCCCTATTCGATACACGCGCACGGCGACCAAATACCTCGCAGAACCGCCACTTACATTACGAAAAAGTATGGCACAGGGGAAATGCTGCCGTTGTGGCGCCTTAAACAATTCTGAATCGTGGACATGTTGGTGCTGTTACCACAGCCCACACCCACGGGGCTGTGGGTGTATCTGATACGATTCGCAGAGGCCAGATCCGCCGCCGGATCAAGCACACGATTTACGTTTCTGATGATGATTATGCGGCCGATCGACGCAGATCTACCGTGGAAGGCGCATCTACACCACTCTATCCGACAACACAGCTTGACGCATCCACTTGATCACGAACCAAAGCTGCTATCTCCGCATCGGTATAAATATCTGTCCAGGAACCTTGGTGGATATATCACTTTCACCACCGCACCGATCTAAAGAACCAACTACTTATCTCACACATCAACAGGAAACGCATACCATACAAGCATCTCCAAACTCACTCAATAGCTCAACCTCGAAAACCTCTTCATACACAAGCAACATGGAGTTGTGGGTCTGCTGCGGCTGTGCCTGCTCAAATGATCCGAGCAAGCTGAATTGTCTCAGATGCTGGCACACCAGGTGCCTTAGGTGCTATTGGTATAACCCCTACGATTAGAAGGCGGAATTTCTTTTTTTCTCAGGAGTGAACCGACAGTGGCTGGACATGAGCAATAGCTCTAGTAGCTGTCATCACAAATAAATCTCTCTTTCTCACCTCTCTCCCAGCTTTCAGTTACCCAAGCGTGCTGCTATTCTTATAATCGCAACAAAAATCGAAAAGGTTGAATATAGGATGTGCACGAGAGTAGGAGGTCCTGACACATGACCAGATCATCATGGCACTTCCGATCCAATAAACAATCAACACGCAGAATAGTGACTCTTTCAGAGTGGAGACGGAGCATTGATCACGTTGGTTCAAAGAAGAAGACTTTTCAGGAACTGCATCATCGAATTGGAAAAAGGACTGATTACTCGCAAGTTATCTTGCTTTGCACAAACGATTCGCCAAGTTCAAGTCATCAACAATAATCCACAACCTCTTCCCGCTCAACCACCCCTCCATTCTCCTCACCCCCGTCGTAAATTCGTATCCAAACCATCTCCCACTCATTTTTTATTTTACTTACAAGGTCTTCGACGCCCAACCAATCTGGTTGGTGCCGCCGTTGAAGACGACAAACGCGGCCTTGAGCGCAACATCACCGAAGATGGTGAAGCCGATGTCGCTGTTGGACTGGATGCCGCCGTAGCAGGAGGAGCTGCTGACGGGGGCGTAGTTGATGTAAGTCCCCGGAATCACGATGCGGGCGGAGCCGACGCCGAAGGTGAAGCTGGGCAGGGTGGCGGAGCAGGGGAAGACGTAGCCGGCCTGGCTGCTGCTGTACGACGCGCCCTGGACCTGCGCGTAGTAGGCGTCGACGACGCTGTCGGGAAGAAGCAGAAGGGTGGTGCCCGTGTCGGCGATGCCGTTGATCGACGTCGACTTGAACGTGCCCGAGCCGACCGCGTACCCCGACGACGTCCACTGCCACCACCCGTTCGTCGTCGAGATGGGCGCGTACGTGATGGCGCCCGTGTACGACGTCGTGTCGATGTAGCCGAACTTGTACGTGCCGGCTGGTTGTCATGTTAGCGGGATGGAAGGGGTGGAGGAAAGGAAGGAGTGCTTACCCTTGTTGTGCTTCAAGTCGGCGGTGAAGAGCGGGGAGTTCAGCGAGCTCTTGGCGTTGTCGAAGAAGGTCTTCTGCTGGGTGGGCTCGACGGTGTTGAGGCTGCTGAAGGCGAGGCCGAGCAGGCCGTCGTTGTCCGTGTCGGCGGTGAACTCGGACGACACGACCTTGGCGGCCTCGACGGCCTGGCTGGTGACGGTCAGGCCGCCGACGGTGACCTTGTCCTTGTAGACGTCGCCGCTCGACGAGCTGCCGTCGCCGTACGAGATCTTCCACGTCGCGCCCGAGAGCTTGCTCGACGTGCTGCTCTTGCTCGGGTCGTACTTGGCCTGGCCGTTGACCTCGTTGCTGGGCGTCTCGCTGCTGAAGACCCACAGGTCCGACGAGCCCGTGTCGAAGTCGAGGTTGAGGACCTGTGCCGGCGTGCCGATGGACACGGGCGTGAGGTACTCCGAGTCGTACTCGGTGGGGGTGGTGGTGGCGCTGCCGGTGGCGCGCTTGAAGGTGTTGGTGTCGGAGTTGTTGGTGAGGGCCGTCTCCAGGTCCTGGCTGATGGGGATGCCGTACTTGATGTACGCCTTGGCGAGGGCACGGGCACCGTTCTTGATGTGCTTGGTGTTGCGGACCTGGACGAGTGAGGCCGTGCCGGTGCTGTCAGAGTCGACGGGGACGCCGACGTGCAGCGGCGGGATGGCAGAGGCGGTGCTGGCCGTCGCGAGAAGCGCAGCAAGCGCGACTTGGGAGAGGCTAGGCATTTTGAACAGTGGTGGTTATGGGCAAAGAGGTAATGGATGTGAAGCGGTGGTGAATGCTGCTGGAGGAAAAAGTCAGTTGGTGGTGTCGGACATGCATTTTTTATATGTGATCTGGGCGCCCCGCAGGTACCATCTTAGCAATGCTTGATGGACCGAAGTTGCAAGCTTAAGCAAACGCTTAAACTAAGCGATGTCCGAAAGGG
Organism: Diplodia seriata; assembly: GCF_021436955.1. Lineage (NCBI taxonomy): Eukaryota > Fungi > Ascomycota > Dothideomycetes > Botryosphaeriales > Botryosphaeriaceae > Diplodia > Diplodia seriata. The sequence goes on along the minus strand of NW_027117313.1, from coordinate 1,915,421 downwards.
GAAGGTAAGAGGGTAGCCACTGACAGCATCTGCAGCCTCGATGGCATCACTAACCAATGCTAACAATCCTAGGGAAGGGGGTGGCGGCCACCTTCCCGGAGCATCACCATGGCCGATTGTTTGACTTAGGGATCACCAGATAACGGCCGTCGGCCGCGGGGTTCTCGTATCCACCGTCCAAGCGTCCATGTTCTGGCGGCTGAATGTGATGGACAAAGACTTTTCGCTCATGGTCATGCCGTTGCCTCAACAATGGAGGGCGTCTGGTCAGGCAGCATACAGTATGAAACAGAGAAACAATGGCTTGGTTGTGAGCAAAAGAAGTGTCCATGAAACGCCTCATCCTTCGCGTGGGAGCTTCGGTTGGCGCCGCTTTTCTGGCGAGAACATGACGGACCGGGACTGTCAGTGCCTGCCTAATGTAGATAAGCTTAATATACCGGGGACGACGCAGCCAATGTGATCGTTGTTTCTGCGGCGTTAGGCGATCGAGTGCCCGCCAAAATACGACCAAGGTCGTATTGCGGCTGTCAATGCGGAGGCAGGGCTATAGCCAGCCGGTGTTGGCAGGGTCCGGGAAGGTAGTTTGGGTCCCGTCCCTCGGCCCGTTTCGTGAGTGCGTGGGCGACTGACCGGCGCTCCAAAATCAACTTCAAGTCCTGCAGTCGGACCCACGTCAGCCTTATGTCGATGCTGCCCATGTTTTCCGGGGATTTCATGCACGGCGATCAAGCTGGGCAAAAGCTTGACAGTGCCGGGGGAGATTCTACAATCTCAGCAAAGCCTTGGGGGGCAGAGGCAGGACACCTGCCGACTTGATGCGATAAGGCGGTGATTCGGGGTGGTCCGCAAGCTTGGCGATAGCGGCGCGCGCTAGTCCGTTTGCGGCAGGTGGAAGATCCCATGGCGACGGTCTAGGTATTTGCTCCGGCCACGGCGCTTAGAGCACACCACTATAACCTCCAATAACATCGCGCTACCAATCAACCGGTTACACTAACTTCTTAATCCGTCTCCGCAAAAAGCAAGCGGCTTTTGCTCATATATGGTGGAGATATGGATTAGGCCATCTCCATGCCTTTGCTACCATCCTTCTGACCGATGTTTCGGCCTTTCTCGAAGGCGTCGTTGCACCTCAGTGGCGGCGGCCTTCATCACGCCTCAGACTACTATGAGACATTCTTGGCTCTTCGCGTCATCCATCACGCCCGACCTCTAATCAAGACGTCATTGGGAAAACGGCTTGACCCCATGACCCTGCGCGCGCATCACCATGGTTGCCCACGGCGCCATCTACGCGTCGAAATTGATGTTTTCATACGTTGACGTCACGGGTTTGGATGTTCATCAAGACCCTAGTTTCAAAAAGCACCCAGCCACTTGGTCGGACAAAGAAGCGTTCCTGACTCTTCCCACGGCGTCGGGAACCTTTGCCGTGTCATTCCCATTGGCGACATGTCGTTGCTCCAAGTCCAAATCGCGTTGGTGGCACCTCGGCCGAAAAGCTTTAGAATCATCAACCTTTAGCTTTGTTCTGCGCATCAGCATAAGAGAATTTACCATGGTTCAAAGTAACAAATCTAAGTCAGATGCGAACGCGACGCCATGAAATCCAGTTGTTTGTTTTTTGGAATACGTCTACCATTGACAAGATCCGAGCGACCCTTTCTCGGCGAGAGGCCACGAGGCTTGGCTACTACTCAAGGGATATGACTTTTCAGCTACTCCATGTGCGTGGAGCCGTTTTTGGGTTAGTCCATGACAGGGCGCGCCATCTTATTGCCGACTCGTCATGTCCGCAGCCGCAACGCGTATTTATCCACCATCACGTGAAGTTCAATTATTATCGTTCGTAGGTAGAAAGACTTCGGGGCTGAGAGGGATTGTCGCGATTGGAAGAATCAAAGTTACGAAGATGCCCCGAATTGACTCGCATCATGCTGTACACACTGTTTGTGAATTTGGCTCTTGAGTTACTACTGTAGCGATCAACCATTTGAGCTTTGCTCAAAGGAAAAACTGTCTCCATCCTGTACGCTGTCTCAGCGTGAGAGTGCCAGCGTCTACAAAGCTCTCTTGCGGTCTCAACACCCCCCTCTCATGGTGGAGCCTCTCACGGACGATGACAGAATGTCTTGAAAATGCCGCCCGCAAGTTCAACTTTACCAAATGTTCTCGCGACCGACAGGCCAACGTTAACTGTCAGGGAGTATCAAGGTTGCGAGGACCTCCACGGACTACCTCGTATATCGATGTAAGAGGAGCATTTTGTTTAGTTCATGCTTCCAGAAAGCCTAGGCTCAATGAATCGAAAAATCTCCGTGATGCATTGGTCAAGAATACCTGGATAGCTTCTCCACGAGCCAAGAATCCGCCGCTTCCTTCCATTGGGAGTCGGTGGGCGTAGGGCAAACTCCAGAGAAAGAATACAACGTGGAGACAAGGGCTGTTCTAAAGAAGCCGACAAAGTGTCGTTATCTGGCGTGATGAACGCTTCTCAGTAAGTCGTCCCGTTGACGAACGTCGTATTCGTCCACTCCCCGGCGAGCTGCCGCTGCATAAGCCTCGTGTCTCCGGCAACAGTTTGAGGGAAAAAAAAAAAAGAAAAAACTTACATTCCACGCATCGATCCGCAGCGTATAGCTCCCATCCTCATACTCGGCAACCCGCTGCAAGATACCAACAGCTACAGCCACAAAAAAACCCCAGTGGTCAGCATGCCCATCGCCCATCGCCCCCAGCCCCCATCGCCGACCGGGCCCATCGACCAATGGAATCAACTCACCAACAACATTGTTCAACCAATAATACCGCCCCGCCCCCGTCTCAAACACCAGCCGCAGATGCAGCGTGCCGTCCACCTGCCTCGGGCCGCTCGTCTGGATGAAGATGTCGGCGCCGTCGTCCGTCTGCAGGTCGTACCGCGTGTCGGCGGTGAAGATGCCCGTGGCGGGATCCGTCGTGCCCCAGTCGGCGCCGAGGTCGAGGATGCGGCCGCTCAGCCGGGGCCCGGTGAAGTTGCCGCCGACGATGGGGATGGCGGTGCGCAGGCCGTGCGGCGTCTGCGCGGTGAAGATGCGCGGCGTGCAGTCGACGAGCGCGGTGTAGAGGTAGGAGAGCGCGGGGGCGGCGGGGGGTGCAGGAGGAGCGGCGGCTTGTGTGGGGGAGAGGAGGGCGAAGGTGGCGAGGAGGAAGAAGGTGGGGAGGAGGAGTTGCATGGTGGTTATGGGGTGGGGATTATGGGTTCGAGCAGTACGTACTCCAATGCTTTTGGGGACTTGTGGTACGGGTTATAGAGTTTTGTGTGCTTATATAGTCGACAGGCGGTCCGATTGGGCCAATGGTGGGGGAGCAACTGCCGGTGCCGGGGTGCGTTGCCGGACGGCTCGCAGGTTATGCTTTGCGGGGAAAACGGTCAACGAGCCGCGTAGTAGGCGAGAAAAGGCTAAGGCTACAAAGTCCGTTGCGAGCGCCACATTGTAGATCATCGGCGGTCCGACGGTTTGGCAAGACTGAGATCCGAGATCCGAGATGCGCCGCGGCTGCGGGGTAAGTAAGATGCGCGAGGCCTCCTTCCGGATAACCTGGCTCTTCATCATAGCCATAGAACTCGTTCAGCACATTTCGAGCTGGAGCAGCATTCCATGCTCGAGTTTCGGGTGTAACTGTTCTGGGGAACGCATCTTGACAGCGACTGAGCTTGACGTGCGAAGGTGGGGGAGTTTATTTTGACGTACTCCATTCCTTGATTCGTGGTGCTCGTCACTCGGGCCCGAAGATATGCCTCCTCGATAGTTCCAAAGGTGTAGCTTTGCTCACTAGCACTAAAGTTAATATACAACGAACAAGGGTAGCAGCACGTTATCTGACCGGATCTTTTCTCCGTTGCGTTGATAGCTTCGGGAACTATTTGAGCTTAATCGCATGGTATCACTTCACAACTTGATGGGTTTCCTGCTGGAATACTGAACTTTTCAAAATGGTTGTTCATGTTACACACTCGGTGCGGCAAACGAAGGGTGCGTGTACGTTGAGATCCGCAGGAATTTTAGAGGAATTCAACTTGCAGTTCGAATTGCTGGTGCTGCCACGAACTGACCATGGTACGGCGGCATGTGTATTGCCGTTAAGCTTCAATCGACGCCAGATCGCGGTGGATCAAAGCTTAAATGCTCCGAGCGCACTGGTCCGGAGGGTCGCGGCGGGCGCTTTCGGTGGAGATTCGGTCAGTAGTACAACCCTGCAAGCCTAGAGTCGGACGAGTAGTACATGCGGTGAAAGTAGTCGGCTCAGCTGGACAACGCTCAGCTGGACAACCACATGCTTCTGTCTTACAGCATGTCGTGCCTCGGAATAACCGCTGAGATAAGCTTTGTGTTTCCTGCTCCATCGCATCAGGTACTTACCTGCGCGGCCTGATCACGCTCACCTAATCATCAGGGCAGCCTGGTCCCACTGTTTCCTAGACAATGGCCGAAAACCGGACCAGTCCCATTTTGGACCCAGGACAAAGCTCATCAGTCACTGCTGAGTTTGAGAAATACAAAAGCTGCGTCGGATCGCGCTGATAATGAACGGAAAGAGGAATCAGTAAAGGCGAACACTCTACAGTGGTCTTTGAACCTCATTAAGCTGAGTGCCAGATGTTGGTGTTTCAGGTGTTGCTGTTCACGAGGTAGGGGTCAACGGACATGCCGCCCAGCTGGTCGCGTTGATGCAGAGAAACCGGCATTCCATAACGAATTGTCCTCACCACATGTTTGAGAAGATAACCTCAACATGTCTGTGTAGATTACCGTCTGCGATGTTGAAGAGTTCCTTCAATCTCACCCCGTCCAAGATGAGTCACTTCACCCCCCAAGCCTCTTCATTTGTCACCATCGGACACAGCCGATTTCGGGAGCAGCCGCCTTATCAGAGCCGCAAAGACAACCAGGCCACGACCATGTATCAACTTTGCGCAAGAAGTGGATCCTGGAACCTGAGACTCGACTGACATCTCCTTATCGGCCCTACCGGATGGACTGACCCAGCCTTCAAAATCCACAGAATCTGCAACATTTCGAAGCCGCCCTCTTCGCAATCTATCAGCGTCGCAGAAGGCCATGATGGGGTGAGCCGGGCCAAAAGCAAAGAAAAAATAACTCTGCGACCGGTGTGATCGGACATTCCTCGGTTGGGCGCGCAATGCTGATGCCACCGTCTCCCAACCCCAACCCCCTTTGCCTGCGGAATGCGCGCTATATAACCACGCATCCCAAACACCGTGTTCTCTGAATCGTGCAGTGCATCATCCGTCTCTCGTCCGAAAAAGAGAAGAGAAAAGAAAGAAGTGAAGCAACAATGGTTACCAAGATCGTCCTCGAAGAATCCCTGGGCATCTGGCTCCTCGCCAATGCACACATGGTCAAGGCGGAACGCTGCAAGCTGAAGGTGCTAAAGCCGCCGAGTCTGATAACTCCGAAGCCGTAAGTCCAACTCTTGTGTGGTGATGGTGGGAAGAAGAAGGAGGGGGAGGAGGTGGTGGTGGTGGCGCGGGCCGGCGAGCGGCAAGCTTTTTTTCCCTTCCTTTCCCCTGCGAGATCCATGCGGCTGATCATCGTACCCACCCAGCAGGCAATCCTCGGTTCGCCCCTACAAGAAACCCGAGCTCTCCTTCCTCGGTCGCAGCATGCACAACCAAAGAAAGGAGCTGATGGCCTGTAAGCACGTTCCCGGGCAAATCTCTATCGAAAATCGAGGATCTTCACTGACCCGGGTCTTGCGTCCGCCCATAGCGTTCAAGGTCAAATAAATCTATCTGTGCTCGCGCGCGTGCACGAACAACCGCCCGCCCGCCCGCTCGCTATCCCTGTAAACTTGGTCCAAACGGGGTCCCATATCCAACCAGCAGTCCGATCGGCGTACAACCAACTTCACTCCGATTATCCTCTTTTTTTCCTTTCTTCCCCTTGTCGTCGTGTAGACGAAGACGAAGTTCGCGCAGCCGATGTCCGTGCATCGTGTGTGCAGGGGGCGAGGGGAAGGAGGAAGGAAGAAGTCTCGACCTCAACTTCTGGAAGCCACCGGAAGAAAGCTGGGGGAATCCCGCATTCTCCCTCTTCTCCTTTCTCTAATTTAATTTCCTTTTGTCACATTTCCTCTGTGAGACGGGAAGGGAGGCGTTTGTTGGTTGCGGCTTCCACATTCACGATAGACATTTTTTCCATGATACCAAATACGCCGCAGATAGAGTAAGATTCGCCCAAAAAAGGTTTAGAAATTTAGAGATTCTTTTTTTATGCTCAAAACAATCACACATAACAGGGTATTCCACCACCTTCTTCTACTTCTCCTTCTTCTTCCGCATTCAGCAAAAGTGATAAGTATATACAGTAAAATCTAAGAAAAATAATATCCAAAGCCATCTGTGTCAAGCCCCCTCAGAAAGGGACCAAGCCACACGATCACTCGGAGAAAAGTTGTTGTATGTGTGTGTGTATGTATTATAATACAAAGAGCACCAAATAATTTAACTGCCAGGGTCAATGCATTGGATATCTAAGCTCTGCCCTTCCTCCCTCACCACCAAAATAATAATTCAGCGCGCACCAACCAATAAAATCAATCCTCTCCTTCCTCTCCTGCTGCCTGTCTTTGCCTCCTCAACTCTCCCAACTAACACTCAACTTGCTCTCACGGCGGAAATCAAAAATATCAAATTTACAAGACGAAAGCAGCGGCGGCGGCAGCGAAAGCCATGACGCCGAACGAGACGAACGAGGTCGAGGCGGCGCCGGTCCACTGGGACGGGGTGGGCTGAGCCGGGGTGGGGGTGGCGAACGACGCGGTGGCGTTGCTGGGGGTGTTGGGGGTGCCGTAGCCGGGGACGGAGCCGCCGGGGATGTAGCCATCGCAAGAGGCACGGTCGGCCGAGCACTGGGCCATGTTGGCGCCGGGCTGGGTGCGGCACATGTTCTCCTGCTCCTCGCAGGTCTGGCCGCCCGAGGGAGTGCCCGAGGCGGCGGGGGCGGTGGCGGTGCCGGAGCCCTGGCCGGGGATGTAGCCGTCGCAAGAGGCACGGTCAGCCGAACACTGGGCCATGTTGGCGCCGGGCTTGGTGCGGCACATGTTCTCCTGCTCCTCGCAGGTCTGGCCGCCGGAGGCGGTGCCGGAGGGAGCGGGGGCGGAGCCGACGGCGGTGGCCGGGTGCGAGCTGGCCGGGCAGTTGGTGACCTCGGGACCGCACGAGGTGATGGTCTGGACGTTGGTGGTGAAGACCGTCGCGGGGCCGGCCGGGGGCTGGCCGCCCTCAACAGCGCTGGAGGCGGGGGCAGACGGGGCCGGGGCAGACGGAGCCGGGCCGCTGGAGCCAGGGGCGGAGGCGGAGGGGTGGCTGCCCTCAACGCCGCTGGAGGCGGGAGCAGACGGGGCCGGGGCGGAGGAGCCAGGGGCGGACTCAGCCGGGGCGGAGGGAACGCCGTAGGCCGGGGCAGAGGGAGCAGACTCGGCCGGGGCAGAGGGGACGCCGTAGGCCGGGGCGGACTCAGAGGGCACGGCGGCGGTGGTGGCGGCCGGTCCGGAGGGAGCGGCGGTGGCCGGGTGCGAGCGAGCCGGGCAGTTGGTGACCTCGGGACCGCACGAGGTGATGGTGTCGACCTCAGTCTCGTAGACGGTCTGGTCGGGCTGCGGCATGGCAGCGGTAAGGGCAAGCTGGGCCGCAAGGGCGGAGGCGAGGAACTGGTAACGCATTTTGGCGGGTTTGAAGTGAAGTGTTGCTTGAACGAGTGTGGGTGTTGATTATTGTCGAAGGAGCGACTGTAGTTGAGCAAGGGAGAGATGCGGTGCTGGAGAAAAGGACGGCTGGGTTGGAGAAAGGGCGCGATATCTATACCCCCGAGGCAAGCCTAAGCCCCGTGCATCGTATAGACTTTATTGCTTGGTTCGCGTAGGGCTGAAGCTTGTGCGTTGCTATATCCGGGCGGCTTGGCGGAGTAGTGCCTTCGGCTCGGCCTTCTCGTGACCGCTCTCCCCGCCATTACGAGCAGCAGATTGCGATAGACAGCCTGCGCCGTCGCGGGGCCGCTCCCAGGCTAAGGAATACAACCCAAATGGCTCGCTCGTTACCACAAGGGGTCGGTTCGCGCTTGGCGTTCGTGAAAGCGGGTAATTGATCGACGCACGTACGAGCTGCCGAAGCTACCGCGGTGGCGTTCTGCCCCAGGATTCCAGGGGTCTGGAAGCTCTCCTGCCTGTGAGCACGTCAGTGAGATGTCGAGCGCGATGCAGTGCTCACGATGCGCGGCCATGAAGGCACTCCTTGGACGGCGCCAGAACGTGGTGCGGCGGCGACTGAACCGTGGGCGGGGCCCGTGCTCGTGGGTTACTTTATGCAGTTCGTATAGCCCTCTGGAGCAATCGTTTCAAAGGCAATACGCGATCGACGCTGCGAGAGACGAGGGTGCGAGGGAACTACCACCGCCTCACACCAAAGCGGCGCCACAGGCTAGACTTCGGCGGAGAGGCAGAGAAGGCTCGAAATCAAATGAGAGTGAGCAGGTCGATCAATCGATATGGCAGCGCTGAGCTTTGTTCTCCCCCTTTTGCCTGCCGCGGCGTTTGTTCGCACCGCCGGCTCGTAAAGACGTCCAGGCGGGGAATTGTTTAGAAAACGAGTCGATCTGAGCGCACGCACACGCCCAATCACACGGGCAGGTATTGGTCGGCCACTGGTGCCGACGGAGACGCCTCTTCCGCTCGCGAGGGGATGCTTGTGTTGCGTTGTGGCGGGCAGCGGGCTCATCTGCTGCTGCATGGCTTGAGCTCCGGCGCTTGAACAAGCGGCAGGCACCTGTCATGCGTGTTTGAGGAAGAGAGGGGTTTCTGTTTCTGGGAGCGCCGGCTCATGGGATCGCGAGGGGGAATTGCATGTACGCCGGGCGGGCCATGGCGGGCGACGAGCAGGCCATGCGAGTGATCTCCTGGACGCCAAAGTACGGAACCGTCTCCCAGAGTGAGGTCGTCCGGACACACCGGTGTGCGAGATGATGGTTGGAAGGAAGGCATGGGCGTCGTGGTTTCCCAGCCGGCGGTGATGATCACCCCTGACGTAATCTATTTTTAGCGCGCCGAGCCCCGCACTATCCACAAGTCCTTGCCGCCGCTTTTCCAAACGCTCCCATCTCATTTCCATCTCGAAACTACGCCGCCATCCTCCTGCCACCGTCGTGGGATGCCTGTCTAGCACTGGAATGGAAGCCCTTCCGGTCGAGTTATTTGAGCTGGTGGTGCTGCGCCTCACCCAGGCAGAACTGCTGTCCTTGGCGCAGACCTGCTGGTGCATCTACCATGCCGTCGAGCCACACCTGTATGAGTCCGTAATCATACAAAGTGCTGCTAGGCTTCAGGCTTTCCATTGCTCGCTCCGAGCGCAGCCGCGTCGAGCCGGCCTGGTTCGCAATTTCCTCATAAAGCGGGCCGGCGACAGTTATCGCGGTAGTCACCGTGCTGGCGAGCCGTCTGAGGAGGCCGACTACTGCATGCTTCCTGATCTCGAAAATCTCGTGAATCTGTCGATCGAATCGTACTACCTGGACAGCAATGAGTTCAATGATATCTTTGCCCGCGCATCTCGAGGGGAGATCCTTACCCGTTTGAAAACCTGTGAGTTTCAACCATCGCCGGTGCCCAAGCCAGCGTGCTGACCAGGCTGCGCGCCAAGGCAGGTTGTGTTTTCTAGACGGTAATGGTAGGAGACAACCTCTTCATCGCCTCGATGCCGTCTTGTTGCATCCAAGCTTGCAAACACTCACCGTCTACCATGTCCGCGATGGGTGCAGGGACGACGTCCACCGCCAACAGCGATCAACAAGACTCCAGAAGCTGGAGTTGTTGAACTCGGATCTCTCGGTCGAAGAACTGGCGAAGCTGTTGGCCATACCGCGAGGGCTGAAGTCCCTGGTCATTCATTCCAAGTCGCAACACTCACCAGTCGACTGCTGTCCAATCGACTGCAGCGAGTATGCCAGTGCCCTGCAATTCGCTGCCGAGACCCTGGAAACACTGGTCGTCGAGAGAGACTTTGGCTTCTACGGCCATCCGATGAAGCTAGGCGCCATGACTGCTCTCCGCCACGGCATCGACGACAGCTACTTGTGGCTTGGCCCGCTTATGCCGCATCCTGACTGGATTGACGAACCTCTCTTGCGCGAAATCATCCCTCCGACTTTGGAGCATGTGGGCGGGTACCTCTGGGCATACGTACCGGATCGGGCCATCGATGAAGCAGTTCTCACGAAGGTCCTCGCCATGATGCGGAAAGTGGCTCCGGCTGTGACGTTGGAACTCTACAGTCCCTTCGGCGTTTCGGAGCGCTTCAAGAGAGCTTGCATAGCAGCGCAGTTTCCCATCACCTACACATTCGAGGAATACGACGAGAACGAATACGAGTACAATGCTGCCGGTTTTCTCCGCAAGGCCCACTTCCTCGCTCTACCCGTTGGCCTCATCGACTAAGCTACTCCTGCGGAGGGTACACAACGATTTTGTCCAAGTCTGCGCCCTTCAGATCGAACCCGTTGCTCAGCCCGCCGACGGTAATGGTGTTTGAGCCTTCCTTGAGCGAGAGGAGAAGAGGCGTGGAGAGGATGATTCCCTTGTGGGTGTCACGTTGATAAAGGGTTTGCACGTTTTGAGCGTCGCCGTTGACAACGACACTGCTGATGCGACGGAGTTGCCAAGACCCGCCGATGCGGTCGGGAGAGCCACCAGCTGAGGATTGATTAGTCAAATCACGGAGCTTAACAGGAAAATCCGGGCACTTACGCTGATCTCCGAAGCCCATGTCATCGGTATCTTCGGTCGTGGTTAGTTGAGTTTCCGGAGAACGCACGCCGAAACTTACTTTGATAATAAAAGGAGACCCATTGGTCCTTCCCGGTGCCCTCGACACCCTCGAACGTCACGGTGCTGTCGTTACCGTAGATTCCTGTCACGATGGTTCCCTTGCTGGCGAAGTTCTACCTGGACTCAGTACTGTTTACTTCTAGCGCATATGCCTGCATTGCACTCACAGCCTCCTGCTTGAAAGCGCTTCTGCTTGTCGTCGCATCCGCTCCATAGTATGCGGTTCCTTCCACAGGACTCCACTCTCCAGACTTGCTTTACGCTCGGGTCAGCCGCAAAGCTCTTATCATCCGTATTGAAAGCACTTACACATCCAAGTCATACACATCGTGCCACTCAAGCTCGAGCGTCTTCTTCTCGTCGTCAATGTTGACGGGAAGCCAGATGTACCGACTCTCCCAAAGAGAATTGCTGTCCCACTGCCATCGCTGTCAGGAACCTGGAGCTGACTCGCTCAGTCTATTGACTTACTTGATCACCGAGATAAAGGTAGGTGGTTTGCTTCTCGCCGACGATCCTCAACGAAAAGCCCGACTGCGAGTTGAACGTCCGGGTATTCGGCGGTGCCACGAAGAAAGGCTGGGACCACGGACCGGCGAGCGAATCCGCGCGGAAAGCCACGACATCTGCCGCCGCCCCTCCGTCAGTGCCCCAATCGCAGGCCGAAAGAAGGGCAGAAGGGGGGATGGGGGGATGATCAAAACTCACTGTTCGGACGGTAACCGGTCTTGTGGCTCATCAGCGCGTAGTAGCTGGCCTCGGTCTGGATGATGGTCGGGGCCTCGAGGTCGAACTTGTCCCAGCGATGAACGACGTCGTCCAGGGCGGTGATGTCGTCGTTGAAGGTGGTGAGGTACACGTCGCGGCCCTCCTTGCGGTCGCCGTTGGAGTAGAGGGCGTAGGCGCGGCCGTCCTTGTGGTCGGTGAACATGCCGAAGTCCTGCGACCAGTTGCCGAGCGGCGCGGTGGCGTTGACGAAGGTGTAGGGCCCCGCGATGGTGTCGGCGGTCGCGAAGCCTTGGAGCAGCCAGCCGTAGGTCGAGTTGTCGGCGTGCCACCACATCTAATGAAGCGGCAGGGTCCCCGGTAAGCCGGAATGTTTTTTACGAGAGAGGAGTTCGCCGAGTGTACACTCACGTGGTACTGGTTCAAGCTCTCGCTGTACGCAACCTTGGGCCGTTGGATGATGTGCTCGGGCGAGATGTATGGGTGGCCCTCGATGGGTTCTGGATGCACGCGCGTGTTAGATCCGTAAATCTTTTTCCCCTCTTCCCTTCCTACTCCCTTTTTTTTTTTTTTTTTTTGGGTCCACTCGCGCACATCGGTAAGAACTCACCCAATGCAAGACCCTCGTAGGTCCAAGTAGCCAGATCCTCGGAGCTGTACACGGTCACGCCGCCGCCCTCCTCCTGCTCTTCGATTTTGTACTCCCCGAACCAGTAGAACTTGCCCGTCTCCGGCTCGACGGTGACGCCGCCGGCGTGCGCGTTGATCAGGTTCCCGTCCGTGTCGTGCCATCGCCCGCCGGGCACGATGTACTTTGCACGCGCAGCCGCAGCCGCGAAGACTAACCAGGAGAACAATGTTTCAACCCGCATGGTTGGTTGGGGCGATTGGGCCGGGACTGAGGGATGTTATGCTATTTGGCAACGGCCGGTACGTACCTGGCGACAATAGAAACATTGTTTCATTGCCCCGGCGGGGAGTTTATAAACGGGAGCGGCCAAGGTCCCGATTGCGGGCGAGCGTTCGCCCGAGCGAATTCTGGGCGTCCCCGGCGGAAAATTATTCGCCATGGACTCTGTCCTGCTCGTGCTTCGCATCGCGGTTTCGGCCGTCTTTACCCCGTGCGGCAGGTCGTTGTTCGCTTGGCCCTGTCCCCGCACTTCTGTCTTCCCCGCAATCCTGCAGCGGCATGCCCGCTGCAGATGATGATGATGGTGATGGTGATGGTGATGATGCAAGGAACACTTGCCTTCCCTGCGTTCATGCGTTGTGAGGCTGAAAGTGGCTTTGGTGTTTCTTGACCATTTATTCTCGGGAGCCTTCTTCCCCCGCCAGATGGGCTTTGTGAATGCTGCCGAGCCCTGGGGCCAAGGAACATTGCTCGAAAAGGCTCCTCGCCGCGCTGGCTGGATCGCTTGGTGGCTCGCCCGCCAAGGCGTCAACCGAGTCCGCTTATACGTCATCCATGTGTCGTCGCTTGCGTTTTTGGGGGTCTGCGTGGAGGTGTAAGTCATGCCATCTCACACGAGATTCGACAACGAGTGCCGTCTTCTGCGGTAACAAACAGTAGCGGTGGTCCTTTGGGGAAAAGGCACGCCGAATCGATCCACAAATAATTGGCATTTTTTCCGTTGACGAAGGTGCCAAAAGGTTGGGAGTAGTCATGTTGGCCCTGAATCCAAGTATTTCAAGGTAAACAATACAGTCCGGAGAGCGGCTACGCTTTTCTGTTGTTGGACTAATTCCCTGGCGCAATGCAGGGTCTAGCAGGGTATGCGGCGAACTTAAAGACGACTTTTCCTTGTCGGAACAAATGATTCACATCATCCCCGGGCGTTGGCAAGCACGTGTGCGGTAGGCCACATTCTTACAAGCTTCGTAAAACGCTCGGATGAGAGGCCAGTAGGGACTGTATTTTCAGTTGCTACCACATGGTCATTACTGGTAGGAAACCGATTGCCGCCGGCTGAGTGGAAGCCACAGCGCAGGACATAGCTCGTGGTAGCTGAATAGACGCAAATGTTCTCTGCGACACTTTCTCGCAACGTCGACTTCAGGCTGGGCACACACTCCGCCATTATTGCTTGGTGGTAGGTGAAAATGCCGTACCTCGATACGAATCAAGATTGCGTGGATGACTCCCTTCTAAGGCAAGAGTACGGGAACAGAAATTTCCTCCGAGATACTCGACAATGTCTACTCCAGGGAAGAAGAACGGGGTTCTGCAGCCAAAGAACGCTGAAAAGGAAAGGGCTGATACTCCACCTGCTTTTCGTGTCATAGCAGAGAAAGGGCTTCTTGGAGAGCAATGATGCCTGAGAGTTTTTGGTATTTGAAGCAGAGCCGGTTTCAAGAATTTCGGCAATTTGAATCCGTGCCGGAGTAGCACTCGCACGATGTGCCTTTTTTTTTCGAGTCTTTTGGAGAGAAGTATGTCTTTAAATGGATGGGCTACTGGGGCCAATTGGATGCGGGCCCGCACTTATGCGGGCTCTTGCGTGCTCTCTGTCGATCTTGACGCAATGATCCACTCCAAACTCATCAGCAAGAAAGATGCAGGACGATGCGGCCGGCTGTGGATCATATACCACTACACAGAGAAGGAGCTTTGGGGGCCCAGCCCGAGGATCGCTAAGCTTGACGAGATAGATACAAAACTCGGAGCGGTAGGTTGGTAATATGATAAGGAGGCGGCGTCGCCAGGCAGTGCTTCTGTGACTGTATTCGTGAGGATAGAGCAGCGACGGCCGTTCCCCTTCGTGAATCTGATGTGAACCAGGCTTCCCATCTACTGTTCAGAGTTGTAGCTCTCACGTCCATTTACGCGAGAGTGAAAGATGAGGCAAATGTTGTCGGCACTGGGTTTGAATACCCGCGCGATCGGCACCCTGTCGCCGAGTAGTGGGGCACTGCTGCTCTCTTGATAAAGCTGCTGCAACCCCGCACAAGGTGCTCACCTGCCACATTTTGGCGAAGCTCTTTGCCAGTTTCAATAAACGACACGATGTCCGGAGTGCAGAGCGAAACACAACCACTCAGGACATTGCGACTCCAGAATGGCCAGGTTTACCAATTCGAAACGAACAAGTCTGTAGATGCGGATGAGATCCCGATCATCGATGTGTCGGGGATCTACAGCGATAGCCTGGATGATCGTCGAGCCGTTGCTGAGAAAGTGCGAGAGGCGGCCCACCGTATTGGCTTCTTCTACATCGTTGGCCATGTACGTTGCCGTGGAGCATGGGAGTTCTTATCCTGACGATGGCAGGGACTTGACCCAAGCTATGCAGAAGAAGCTTTTCGGCAAGCGAAGCGGTTCTTCGAAATGGACGAGGAGAAGAAGATGGAAGTGTGGACAGGGCTGGTGCCAAACGAGTTTGTCGGCTACCATCCGATGAAGGCGTACAACCGAAACTCACTGAAGAGTAACGGTAACGACCATCTCTCCTCAACATCGGCATGCCAAAGCTCTGACACCTGCAGACTTGAGTGAGGCCTTCAACTGGTCCTACGAGCCGTCGGTCGACCCGGATGCCACGAACAAAGACGAAACGTCCGTCAGTATCTGGCCATCTGACCCACCAGGCTTCAAGGAAGGGCTACTTGGCTACTACGCGCAGCTGCTGAAGCTTGCGCGTAAGATGACCAACATCTTTGCCCTTGCTCTCCACCTGCCTGAGGATTCCTTTGACCAGTACGTCACCCGGCCAGAGGCTGGCATGCGTATCCTTCATTATCCAGCGCAGGACGCTTCTGCCGATGACCAAGCCGGGCTCGGCGCTCATACGGATTTCGAGTGTTGGACTATCGTCTCGCAGGATGACTCGGGAGGGCTCGAGGTTCTGAACAAGGCGGGCCGGTGGATCAAAGCGAGGCCGGTGCCTGGGTCGTTTGTGGTGAACATCGGAGACTGCTTCATGCGACAGACGAACGACTACTTCGTATCAACTGTACACAGAGTGATCAACAAGAGCGGAAAGGAGAGGTACTCGGCACCATTCTTCTTTGGATTCGATCGGAGCAAGCTGCTGGAACCGGTGTCGACTTGCGTGGGCCCCGAGAATCCGATGAAGTACCCCGTCGTGACGGCCGGGGAGTACTACAAGTGGAGAGCCAATAAGGCGAAGACAGGGAATGCCGATTTGAAATTGCAAGAATAGCGACATGGATATCACAGATGCTATTGTGCGAGCTGCGGCTGACTGTGGGTCGAATTTATCAGTGTTCTTAACGGATAAGGCGTGGGCGGAGCCGCACTCGACATGCACAGTTGACACTTCGACGGTGGAGCCACGATACGCCACTGTAGTCCACCATGCTAAAACATCAGGATCGGATCAACTGTATACCTTGAACGGAATATTGCATGCAAGCCTCGCTCTCATGGAGGTTGCTTCACAGAACCTCAGCGTGAAGCCCCTTGAATCTCGAGGTGAGGATTTTCCGATCTTGGGAACCCGACTCGACAGAGAGGGGGAGCTCGACTACCCCCATCTCATTCACCGCTGTACCCACTCTTTCGGGACGGGCGGCCCATGGCCCTTGGCCTCTTCAGCAAAGCCCCCGCAGCGCGTCGTCGAAGTCGACACCAACAGGCTATCGAACTGCCTGCATGACGAGCACACAACCAAGCGCCGAAGTACGACCTTAATCAACCCAACCGCAGCTGTCCTGTCGACTGGCGATCTCCCACGCCCTCGGGCCCAGACATAAGCACTGTGACCTCGAAGGTACTAACGGCGGGGCACCAGCCGGATCTCTTGACTCGCGGCCATGAGCCACGCGACGCGCCGCAAGCGCGAAGTCCGCTCCAAGGGCCAACCCGGCACGGCTTCGCGCGTGGGAAGGGAAAAAGAGGACAGTGCAGCCACGCGGCCGGCCGCACGCCCTGCGGCGCCATTGAGAGCTGAAGCATCTGCTTGCCGCCGCGGAAAGGACGTCCCCGGCACATCCCTTTCCGTCCATCCTTCCCATCCTCACCCACGGGTGGTGTGGAGCCTTGTCTTCCTTCCCCTCCCAACAAACACCGGACCCATCACCGGGGGCTTCATCCCATTGATACCTGCCCGTGTCTCTCCCATATGCTTTCTCCCATCCCTCCCGTGCGTATCCCGGTCATGTTGATTCCCACCAACCAGCGCCACGAGGGTACGTACCGGTACGCCCGCGTGTGGGCCCGGGATCGTCCGCTACCCAGCGCTCGACCGGCTTTTCCGAAATCGTCCGCTCGCGTAACTCCACCTCTTTTTTTTTTTCCTTTTTCCTTTTTTCCCTTTGCGTGTAGTTCTTGCGAGCCCGCCGCGATCCAGCCACAGCCACGGCCCGTTGGGGGCTAAAGGTCTAGATCGAGTAACAGACACCGTAAAAGGTTTTCGAGAAGAACAATGGCCCCGAGGTACGCGTGGTGTGCACACACACCTTGTTCGGACATTTCGCTTCCTTACGTCCATCATCACGGCCACCCCTGTTTTGATCTCTCTGTGACGAGTTGGTGCAAGGGTACGAAAGTCGCGAAGATTGCCGAGCCGCAATATCTCGTGGCCGCGGATTCCTGGGAAAGCGGATCCGCGGAGACGCGTCGAAGTGGGAGGGATGGTGACCCCACCGGTAAATGAGTGGGTCGAGGTGTTCTCGCCTTACCTTCGAAAGCACGCACACTGATCTCTTTGCCTTCTTTCTCGCTCTCTGATCCACAATGGCACAATGCGCGCGGAGGGAGCGGCCAAAGCGCGTCGGGGAACCGCGTTTGATGATGGAAGATCCCTGGGATGGTTTGGGGAACTTCGCCCGAGGGGGCTATAGGCAGATGCCGCCAAGGGGAGGAAGGTGAGAGCGGGGTTGGAATGCCCAGAGCTGGGTATAGGTAGCTAAGCTTTCAGCATGGCTGAGACGTGGGTTTGTCTTCGCTTGCTGACGACGGATCGGGACAGGCACGTTGTCTATGCGCAGGAATAATCCTTTGGAGTGGGTGGGAGCTTAGTCTACCGCACGCAAAACGCCATTCTCGAAGGACACTGTGCGGTGAATGGAACAAACGCTCGGACGTGGGCGACGTCAGGGGCGTTCGGAGTTCAGCGAGGTGTAGGTAGGTCGATCACTTGCTGCCAACGCTCGTGGATGCCGGACCAGCGCTGATCAGCCGCGTTGGCAGGAGGCGCCTTCTGGCAGTCTCTTCTCGAATTCCCATGGACGGCCCATGGCCAACGAAAAGACTGCGCCCCCCGGCTCCACAGGCGGTGAGTGTGGGACCGTCTAGTTGATTTCAGCGTCCGCGAGCAGTAGTGGTGGTTCCGGTGGGTGTGTCTCGACCTTAACCCACGAGGGCAGGTTCCACCGCTCGAGTCAAGAAGTGGGAAAAGGTGGCTTGCGATCTGGCGGCGTCATCACGGCGGCGGCAGCGCTTGCGAGCCACGAGGCAGCTCACCTGAGGCGCGGGGATTCGCACGTGTGTCCAGTCGAGCCGGCGCCAAAAAGGTCAATCGTCGATGTGCCGGCGCCACGCTGTGGCCTCGGCGCCCGCTGACGCAAAGCTACTTGGGCTCGTTGCAGCATGGTCAGCTCGAGCTGTCAACGCCTCGGCGAGCGCTATCGTGTGGGACCCAATCCTTCGAGCAGCAGCGTTCGCGTTCGCGTCGACGTAAGGGGCATGGTTGCTAAGGGGCACCGCTAGCGCGACATGGCTGCCACGCGGTGAGTCCCTCGGGCCGCCTCCGCCAGAGTCATGTCGATCGAACGGCCTGCCTCGTGGGAGAGGATGGAGAGTGTGTTCATCCTGGAGGGCTGAATTTGAGCTCGGGAAGGGTCGGAGAAGGCGCAGGTACGTACCTCTGCTCGAGTCAAGTAAATGCATGGCGTATGTCGTGCGGCACAGCGCGGCCGCGAACGTGCGACGAGGGATTTCTGCAGCCTGCGAGGGCAGCCCTGACAGATGCATCCTTCATGCACGCTGCCAGATGGACGAGATGCGACGCGGGAGGGTCCTGTCTCCAATAGAGTGCAGTGCAGGGCGTGGATCTGCTCGGATCTGCCGACCCGCCCGGGACTCTCGTTCAGGCAATTCGAACCCACTTCCCTCCGCGATCGCCTGCGAGACGAGATGCAGATCTGGATGGTCACCATGATACTGCCCGTTGCGTCAACACACGAAGCAGCAATCACAGTTGATGAAAAGGGACTGCACCAGTGGTGTCACTGCATCCCTCGGGCCCGTGCCGTCATCAGGCCACAAACACACGGTGTTCTGCAGCGCCTATTGTTAGGCAGATCTGCTAGATGGCCCAGTGCGCCTCCGCGCGAGCCCTAAGCGACCAGGCTCGTGTTTCCCATTTGCCGGGAGCAAGGGGGAGCCTCTGCCCAGTGCGGCCGCCGGGCGCGTCTCCGCTGCATCTGGCACGACTCTCCAAGATTCGAATATAACGCGGGCCTTGCCTATTCGCCCGTAGCCGCCCGCGCCTGCGACGCCTCCGTTTGTCCGCCGGCCACCCAACCTGGGCTAAAACGGCGCGGCCGGTCCACGCCCCGGCGAGGACCCTAACAGTGCTAACTGCGCGCGGCGCCTCCGCTACACCGTCCGGTTCGTGGAATAACACCGCAGAGCCGCTAACACACGGGTGAACCTTAAATTGCCACGTGGGAGACATGCTCCGCCAGGGGACGGACGCGTTTAGCACGGGCGGTTGGCTTGCGATTTCCACGTGGAACGGAGTCAACCCGAGCACCACCTCTAGCCGCTTCCGGCGTAGAGAAACATAGCACGCTGATAACGCCGGATCGGCAGAGCGGAACCGCATGGTCTGCACTGGCGTGAGGCCGGCGCTTCCCGAGTCTGCTTTCTTATAAGCTCTCCACGCGAACGCTTTGGGTCCAGCATCCATCACCAGTCCGCCAAGCTCCTCTCTCCTATACACCAACAAACCACTCCATCAATCCATCACAATGGCCGACTCTCTCCCCCAAGAGCCCGAGTTCTACCGCTTTGAGCCCACTTCGGACTCGCCCAACAACGTGATGCCCGTTCTGGTCTACCGCTCCGCCTTCTCCACCACCATGGCCATTGGCGAGCTCCGCAACATCATCCAGCGCAACCGCTGGCACCCGGACGGCCACAACGAGGTCAACAAGACGCCCATCTTCAACTCCACCATGCACGAGATGCACGCCATCGTCAGGGGCCGCTGCCAGCTGCTCGTCGGCGGCACCCAGTACGGCCCGCCCCCCGGCATGATGGTCTACCTCTCAGCCGGCGACATCATCGTGTATCCCGTACGTCTCCATCAGTTTCTTCCAGCCGTAACGACTCATCGCTAACGAACAACAGGCCGGTGTCAGCCACTGCGTTGTCAACGCCGAGAACTACGAATACGTCTCTTTCCTCCCCGAGGTACGTTTCATCATCAACCATCCATCATCCATCATCACATAGACTGACATCCATCTAGAAGAGCGGCAAGCGCGACAACTGCGAGCCCAGGGCGTTCAACGCCAAGGAGATGAAGCAAATCCAGAAGAACATCAGCAAAGTCGCCTGCCCCAAGCACGACCCGCTGGGCGGCAAGGACGGCCCGCTGGTCGAGATCTGGAGGCTCGCCGTCGTCCAGGACAACATCTCCAACAGCTGGTGGTAAATGCATGAAAAGTAGAAGCAAGGGGGTGCGACACTTGTAAGTTACCCAACGTCTTTCTCCGCAACGCAGACGACTAACCCTTGACTTCACAGTTCGCTCCACCCCTCGGCTCCTTTTTCATTTTTTCTCCACTCATAAACTCCGCAAGCCGTCTCGACAGCGCTGGCCGCGATGCGGGTCCCGCTGGCGTACCTTCTTTCAGAGAGAGAGAGGCGCATGGAGTCGGCTGCTTTCGAGAGTCTTTTGGTGCTGTGCACCCCGGGAGCTCTGTCTGCTTTCCTTCCGAATCATCTCCCCCACCACCGATCATTCCGCAGCAACGGTTCTTTCCGGCGTTGGGAGAAAAGCTCTGGTGTTTTGTCGAGAAGAGGTCCACTTGACGGTGTCGACCTGGCGAGCGAGGTGGTGGCAAGCCACGCCGCGGCGGTCCTGGCGATCCCCAGTCGGTGTCTTTAGGAAGTGCTCCATCGGCACTGCTTGGATCAACTGGGATGTTGTTGGTTGTTGCCGCAAGAGCAGCACACATGTGTAATTTTTTTTGTATAGATTTGCGAGGATCAGAGATACACACTTAGCGAGAATTGTATTTGAGACGAATAGTCAGAGGTCAACTACTTAACGGTTCTATTGTCATAATCAAGTGTCGCAAGAAAATGTCATACTGACAGAGTCCCGTGATCTCCTCATGCAATCAGTGAAATAGCAATTGTGAATTGTCAAGTAAAGTGGCAATAGGGAAACCTCTCAAGCTTGTGTCAACATCCCGTATGCCCCGCACTTTCGACTCAATTTGAGACGATCGCAATTCCAGAGGAAACTCAAAATCTCTGGTCATAGCTTCTGCTTTTGCTGTTATCTATCTCAACAACGCCTCGCCCTTCGAACTGACACCCGGGCAATACTACTGGCTGCAACGCAGGGTGCGTCTGTAGCACAGCGCTCTAATGTCTACAAGGTTTCGCACTATCCTTCATGGTGAAACACATGATTGCAGAGTACGAGGATATAGTGCTCTGTCTTCCGGAAATCCGTATAAGGCGGTATAGCGGGAGTTGTTCCCGTACTCGAGCGTTGTAACATTTTCGCGAGTCCCCACTCGTGTTTCCTCAACACATATGATATTCAGAAGCGATGTCTTACCTGCCTTGTTTCCTCCCAATTTATTGAGAAGAATTAATGTCTCATAGCCTCCACCATCCCAGCAACCGGGTTATGGTGAGAGCACGTCGAAGGACACGGCACTTATCGTCACCAGCATTCGGAATTTCGGTCCCATTGGCTTGTAACAAAAGTTGCTCAACCAGAATACTTCTGCGCTTCGATGGTCCGCTCAGTTTCCATCTCAATTTACTGCCATCCTTCTCTTTGCGCTCAAAGTATGCGAATATATTGCACTGTGCGCATGAGTCTTCTCTTCTCTGGTGTTTCTTCATGACGTCAACACGATCTCGGTTGCAACACGTATGGCGCAGCGCCAGGCTTGCAGTGTAGGATCGATTATGCACCCCTGGTCATTGCAACTACAGGCTGAAGCGAAAGTATTGAGCGACCCCCACGTCCGGCAACGTTTAACCGATTACACGGATGATGGCCCCAACAAGGAAGCTGTCCTTCCTTGCCAAGACGAGTGTCATGTCTGGGCTTCTGTTTCGGGAATTTTTGTTGTATCATCACTTTGTACATGTGAGAGCAATCATATATCGAATGGTTCGTTTATTTAGCTGCCGTAGGACCCCGCGACGACGCAATTGTAAATGATGCCCTCACCCGTCAGCAATGGTTACCTCTGATCATGGAGCAGCCGCCGGACTACTATGAAAGCAATCAACGGGCCCAACAGTACCAGCTAGAGCAGCTTCCTCGACCGCTAAGCACAGATGGCTCATCTCACGATAGCCTAAACAGGAAAAAAGCAGTCCAACTGGAGAGCGGAAGCGCTTATTTCTACTTCATCTTAGCCATCTACTCAGCATTGGCAATCAGCTCTTGGGTCATTATCTGCCTTATCGGACGTAGGCCCCACTTTGGCTCGGAAGAGAAACAGAAGAAAGATTACTGGGCGTTCAGTGAGCTTCATGTCGCCGCTCGGTGGTTGCATGGCGCCCTGGTTTTGTCCACCATCGCCGCCATGCTTACAATCCCAACGACTGCCGCTATAATCGCCTACGCAGCTGTGCCTTCTGCGCAGTACCATGCGAAACGACCAAACTTCACCTTGAGACAGACGGCAACACTTGTAGATGAGGGCTGGAGAAGCCCGCGTGTTCTTGTGAAACTTCTGTCTCCTTCTTACAGGGCCAGACATGGCAGCCAGCTTCTCTGGGTAGCGATTGTGTTGACAATTCTGGGTGAGTGTGGTTGGGTCGAAATATTCTCCAGACTACTGACTCCATGAGTGAAGGGTTGGCAATTTACCCAGTCCAGCAGGGTTTCCTCAAGCCACTTTCGGAAACAAAAAAGCCCAGCTGGGATGACGGATCGGAGGTACAATACAGCATCCAGATTGCCCACATCTCTGATCTTGTAACCGGGAACAACATGTACGTGGATAGAGCGACCGTTTCATTACGCAAGGCAATGGCCACTTGGCAACCGGAAGACTGCAAGCCGCGTCTTTGGATGAGTGAGACACGGGAAAACATGACCAAGTGGCAGCAACGCTGCGCTCGTGATGAGGAATACAGCCTGGGACTGGAGAACCTGGATAGGCTATCAGATCCCTTCATCGCACAGCTCCCGTACGGCTTCAACACCGGGTTCAATCAAGTATACGCGCCGCGAATCAACACGACGGTCGCGTACGAGGAGATAGCCACTGAAGATGCACCGGACGGCTGCTTTGCCACGCAGCACGATTCACGCTTCGTCAAGTACCAGTACGATTACGCCGACCCCGACTGGTGGTACCAACACTGGAACATCAGCGCATGTATATCCAGCGCCGCTCTCACCCCCCAGATCCAAAACACCCGCAACCGGCAAAGCTTCAATGAAACCTTCCACATGCACCTAACGCGGCGCGACGAAAACGCATGGTATGACGGCGTGTTCAAAGTCTCCGCGCAAACCACCATCGGCTACTTTGAGCTCCCCAACTACTCCAACGGCAACCTCCCCGGGCCTCTTCTGGAGACATACCCAGAATCAACGTCCAGCAGCAACACTCCGCCACCAAATCCCAATCCCGCCACCACCGAAATCCTCGAAGACGTCCCCGCCAAGGGTCCCCTGACGACCCTCTTCCTCGCTCTCTTCGGCAACGGCTCCTTCCCCGACGCCATGAGCGATCCCTCCTACCTCGCCTACCTCAACCAAACCAGCGCGACGACAACCACGCGCGACCCCTCCCACCCGGCCCCCGCACCAGCCATCTGCCAAGACATCGTCCCCCCTTTCGCCGCCCAGCTCTTCCCCCACCGCCGCTACGGCGGCACGGCAGGCGGCGACGACCCGCGCGCCTACTGCCTCGTCGCCGCCGACGCCGCCAGAACCACCACCACGAACACCCAGCCGCCCCCTCGGGGGGACCCGCACAACAACGTCCGCCCCCAAACCGCCGCCACCACCTACCGCGGTGTCCTCGACCCGGGCGCGGCCGTGCGGTCCTGGTTGGACATCTTCTTCTACTCGCAACCATCATCATCATCGTCGTCGTCGTCATCATCAGAACAAGCCCAAGAACAGTCCCAAGCCCAAGCCCAATCCTACCGCGCCCTCATCACTACCGCCTTCACAGCCGCCGCCTACACAGCGAACGAGCTCTGGCTCACGAATCCAATACCGGACCGCGGGGGATCATCAGACGGCGGCAGCCTGACCGTCGCCGTCGACGAAGGCGTCGACGCGGCGGGCGTGGTGATGCCGTTGGCGGGCGCGGCGGTGGGGAGCGCGTTGCTGGCGGTGTTTCTGGGCGCGTTGTGGACGGTGTTGGTGCGGGCGACGCTGAGGCCGAGGTGGACGACGGCGGCGGCGGCGGGTGGTGGTGGTGGGACGATGGGGGCGTGGGAGGTGGTGAGGTTGCGGGTGGGGGACCATCAGCTGGGAGGAGGACGAGCGGATGGTGGGGAACGGGAGGGGGAAGGGGCGTTGTTCGATCGTTTGCCGGGGTTTGTGGGGGATGCGAGGCCGGAGGGGGATGTGGGGGTGTTGAAGGTAGGTGCGGAGGGGGTGTTGAGGTGGAGGAGGAGGTATGAGGTGGAGCTGTGAGGGTTGTGTTTGCATCACTTGTTACTTTGGTGGAGCGGAGGGAAGGAACTGAAGGTTTCCGCAGCCGTCCAGGGCCTTCCGAATATCGGATCCAAGCAGTACCTTTGTACGGACAAGGCTGGTGATGTCTGCCTGATGATGTCTGCCTGATGATGCGCTGGCATTTTCTCGAAATAGGTCTGGGCCAGGCGGATATTTGTCACGGGTAGGAGGAAGAGATGGTCTTGTCTCCCCTCTTGTTTCAGAAGTCGACCGGACAAGAGGAGACATGAAGATTCCCTCGCAAATGCAGCCTTCCAATGACGTTGTCGAGATGCCAAGTTCAGCTTGTGCCACCCTCGCTATATTTAGTGAGCAAACATCACTACCAAGGAACTCC
Organism: Diplodia seriata; assembly: GCF_021436955.1. NCBI lineage: Eukaryota > Fungi > Ascomycota > Dothideomycetes > Botryosphaeriales > Botryosphaeriaceae > Diplodia > Diplodia seriata. The sequence goes on along the minus strand of NW_027117313.1, from coordinate 1,890,602 downwards.
CTCATGAAGTCATGCAAACACCTGAGTGAATTAAATAGAGCCGAGTATAAGTAGAGCGCATCTACTCACGGAGGGTATAATGGCAATGTTCTTCCCAGCTACCTTCACATACGGCGAACAACCTAGGCAAGAAAGATGGTCACAGGTGGCCTTCGCTCTACCACATTCCCGATTTGGAAGGATCCTCGCTTAGGTGCGGTACGACGAGCACCCATCGTTGGCCGCAACAGGCTTGGGTAAATGGCTTTTCCGCCACAGATAACATCTGGACGCTAACCATCACGTAGTCTCCTTGCAATCGCCCTTCTCGCAACCTCAATCTTTGCCCTCTACCTCTCCAACGTCCCAGTTCAACCGACCTCCATTCCGACCACGACGACGACGACCATCACCACCCCCAATTTCACCCTCGCCTCCCTCTACGCCCTCCAAACCCGCATCTTCGACCAAACCCTCTCCCTCGCCCCCGTCATCAACTCGACCCTCCTCAGCCCCTCGATCCGCGGCCGCGTCGACATCACTCGCACATTCACCGGCATCGAGCTCAACACCGAATACCTCTTCTCGCTTTTCGCCCAGCTCAACCGCACCCGCTCCTTCACCCTCCTCGGTATCCCCACCGGCTACACCGTCACCCACTTTGCCGCCTTCCCTCTTCCTCCATCCCCCTCTTCCAGCGATGCCCCCGCCGCCGTCGCCGCCTCCGCCATCCTCATGAACTTCACCTCGCCCACCTTCTGGCACGCGCCCTTCACGCTCGAGATCCACGCGTGGACGCTCTTCGACGGCGCCGGGCGGGCGCGGCAGTACGACGCGACGTTCCGGCACTGGGGCGCCTTCGTTTCCGGAGCGCTGCTGCGCGTCGCGCGCGCGCGCTTCGCGGGAAACGTGACGGCGGCCGTGGCGCACGCAACAACAGAAATAGCGCGCACGGTCTGCGCGGAGCACGAGGCGCACTGCACCGCCAGCAACAACAGGCAGTACGCGAGCGAGGCCGCGTGCGTGGCGTTCTTGGCCGGCGGCGCGGTCAGGTTTGGAGGCGCCGACGAGATGGGGTTGGACACGCTGCTGTGCCGCATGGTGCATGGCCCGATGGTGGCGCTGCGGCCGGCGGTGCATTGTCCCCACGTGGGGCCGTCGGGCGGCGATATGTGTACGGATAGGTTGGAGTACGGGGAGCGGATCGATCAGGGGTTTTGGGAGGTGCCGTGGATCCCGGCGGGGGCGTTCGGGGAGGCGGGAGGGAAGGGGAGGGATAATAGGGAGGTGAGGGGTTGGGATGATCGGATGGAGGTGGTGGGGGCTGTTTGAACTCGAGGGTGCGCTGGGGGAGAGCGGGGAGCTGGGTTTCCCCTCGGTATGCGTACACGTTCTGGTAACGTGGATGGTGGAGATGGGGCTCTTGCGGTGTTGTTTTTTGGTTGACTGCCGTCCAGACGTCTGCGACGTGGTTGAAGACAGCTTGGTTTGGATTGGTAAAGCTAGCTGCAGAGATTATTCTAATTCGGTCTTCTACATCTTTCATCTGCTCGACTACACTCTAGCAACTCACCTCTGATACCAGTGCTCTGGCGGTGTATCCGCGCAAATGCAACGTCATCCGCCCGTCTCTTGCCTCTGGAGAGTAATGTTTCCCGTTTCTCTTCCTCAGAGCTAGACTCCTAGACTGTTCCGCTTGAGGGCCCAACCATCCGTCACCACATTATTCATGCGACCGTCCAGCTACCGGAGTCACTCGCCAATATCGGGTCCATGAGAACCTGCTGGGCCTCTGTGACCGTCGTCTTCCTACAAATGTCCTCGATGTGTTCCTTTCGAAGGTATCGGATTCGCTACCAGGCGGCTCTGAGTGAGCTTCTTCTTAAGATCGCAGGTGTTTCATCGAATGCGAATGACGTAACGTTCGGACGGATAGAAGTAACACAGGAGCTGGCTGGGACTCGGCGGGAATGACGATGAGCAGGCATGGGATGACTGACTCGCACGAAGAGTCATTCAGGGAGAGGGCGCGGAGATGCGACAGTGGCGAGTGAAGGCGGCGGCGGCGAGGAGTGCGATGGGTGATGGGACGGCGCGCTAGCTAACGAGGGGGCCTAAGGTGCGGATGCTAAGGTGCGGATCCGGAGTTGAACGAAGGCTGCGGAGTTGGTTCCTCGATTATGTCAGCTTCCCCGTTCTCGCATTCTCCTCTCACTGGCCCATCAGCCGACGCGAAACCGTCGCCAAGTAGAGCGACTACAGGGCAACAATTACAGCCATGGCATAGGCTCTGTCCCTTTGACGCTGTTCTGCAGGCGCGCAGGCCAATGGCTTGTGTTTCTAGCACCGGAAGTCATCAGTCTCGCTATCTCCGGGATCAATGTCTTTATAAGGCCCGTCACCCCTCCGTCCGCGCATCATCTTCGTCTTTTCCAAAATTCTCTTTGGACTATCGCGGGGTTTCTAGAAGGCAGCTCAAAGGCTGCGAGCAGCCTAGCGTCGAAGTGATGGCCGATTGCAGCTCGCCCCCAAGCGTGAGCAGGCTACCAATGGCTCATCGTCCCACACTGGTCGCTCGGGACCCGCTGCTGTCATCGCCCTGAACTTCCCAGGGACGGGATCGAGTCTCCGCTTCAACCTGGAAAGATGGACCAACCTACCTATCATGTCCCAACGGAATCACCTTAGCAATTACTCGGGAAATTCGTCGGTCAACCTTCGGAATGCACCTGCAATCACCGCCGCCCGCCATGGCTTCCGTCGCCGAAATTTGGAATCCCAGTCAACCTGCCGTCCACGGAAATACGCGCGCCAGCATCGGAAGAAGATCCTGAAGTCGGCAATCGTCCATGGAGCCTGCAACCTCACGGGAACATCCACCGTCATGGCGGCGTGGAGGGGCGGTGGAATGCTTGGCTGTGGGTGCCTTACCGCCCGGGACTCATGGTGGTCCATCGCCCGTCAACGCCCCTCAAAATCCGGCAACTTTTGCCGCCCTGTCTGCCGCCATCTCTCCTATACCCAGATGCTGTAGAGACGGACAGATTCAACCTCTGTGTTGCCGACTCGTTGCGTGCTTCCGCTTAGCCTTGCGCTCCAGATCTGCCATCGGCATCCCGCCCTGCACCGCGAAAGATGGATGTCGTCGGGCCGAGCGGAGATCTTGACCGCAAGAAACTATCATGTATAAAGATGTCCCGTTTTCGGTCTATTCGGGTTAGACACGCTGTGGCAAGACTCAGTCCAAATTGCAACGTTACTCTTGTCCATCTTAAGCTTTGATGCCGACTCAGTCAACCGTCGATCCGACCCGCAACCGTCCGTGTACCAACCGCGGACGGGCCTGCTTGGCGCCTTCTGGCCAGTCTTCGAGAATTTACCCAGCATTCGCCCGCCAGTCTGCCCTACAGTGAGGGCCTCAGATCAACAAACGTCTCTCCAAACCCGGCATAACGGCAGTCTCCCTGAAGCCCCCGCTCTGCGTTTGTGCTTATCTCGCGGCATCGGTAACCCTCATCTCTAGCTTCGCACGGGGTACGGGCCGTTGGACTACCCCCCTCGTACGCTAATATTGTCAAGCAAAGGCCACGGTCTTCACCCCTCCCTACTCACGCCAACTGTAGATAAATACGCACTGCTCTCGCCGTCTTCTCTCCGGGCACCAAGCTCCTCCCAGTCCCTCGTTTGAACCCATTCATCCAGCCTAGCTGTCCGCTCCTTCTTCACGAACTACCACAATAAACCCCTAAATAAATCATCACAATGAAGTTCTCCACCGCTGTCGTTCTCGCCGCCTCGGCCTCCATGGCCGCCGCCTACACCCAGGCCGACATCCCCAGCTGCGCCGTACGTTCCCGATGCCGCTGCTCCCCACGCCGATGCCACTCCGTTCCCCTGGCTAACCTTTGTTTCTCTCTCTCAGATCCCCTGCATCCAGGCCGGCGCCCCCAAGGTCGGCTGCGAGGTCAAGGACGCCGCGTGCCAGTGCAAGAAGCAGGACGACCTCGCCGCCGAGGTCATCGGCTGCATCTCCGAGAAGTGCTCTGCCGAGGAAGCCATGAGTACGTTTCCAACCCCCTGCTCCCCACTATTCCCACCATCCGGTCCATCCTGCTAACAACAAATCCCCCCAACAGAGTCCTCCAAGGTCTCCGCCGCCATCTGCGAGGACCTCAACAGCGGCAAGACCAGCTCTGCCACCGTCCGCGGCGAGGACTCCTCGAGCGGCAACTCCACCTCCAGCGCCGTCTCCACCCCCGGCTCTTCGTCTTCCGCCTCCACCCCCAGCTCCACCCCCAGCCCCACCCCGTCGTCGACCAACGCCGCCGGCATCCTGCAGGCGGGCGGCTTCGCGGCCGGCCTGTCGGCCGCCATGGGCGCCGTTATGCTCGTGCTCTGAAGCGGTTTCTAATCGTCGCGAGTTGGTGAGGATGTGGGGAGAGGAGGCGGAGTAGGAGGAGGAGTGTGAGAGGGAGTATGGAGGGGAGAGAATCCGTTAACGCTGGGATATACGGTGCAACATGAAGGGGCACGATGAGCATTACCTATACAGCAGAAACCTTTACGTTCGCGAAGTGAACCGATAATGGATTAATTGTAATATTTTTTCTCGCTGCACTGCTATGGCGCGGCGATCAAAAGCTTGTCTCTTCGAATTCTTCTGGTGATTTGACTTTCAGGTTGTAGTTGTTGTTGTCTCTCGTGCATCCACCTCCTTTCGACCTTCCGTTGCTGGTCCGCCAGTCGCCACAGGGGTTGTCGGCAGTTCCGACCGCTTACGGTTCCTACCGCTTTCTTTTTTTCACATGATACCGCACTCTGATGATAAGCATGTGGGGTGGTGGCTGATAGGCGACAGCTAACGTTTTGTTTCAAGATCTCCGAAGTCGGTCAGATAACGAGATTGCGGGGAACAATAACGGATGGCGCAAGGCTATACTGACTACTCTACTGCTCAAGATATAACAGAAATAATCTTAAACTGTAAGTTCGGTAAGCGGATGCTTCATACTTCTTCGATATTACAGTTGTAACGGTATACAAAGAATGGCAATTTTTGGTCAGCAGCGTTTTCTCCACCAACGATCAGGCCTCGACAGGGCATCTCTGTCATCGAGATACTTTGTCCAACCTTGTTCACCGTTACGTAGCTTCTGCTGGTGTTCGTCATCTTGCTCTCCACACTGAGCGTTGCCCGAGACATTTCGTCGTCCGCCTATCGCAGCCACCCAAAGCGTGACACATAGCAGAGGTACATTGGTACATGTCAAAGAGATTTTGGCCTGGACCAATAATAATGAATGACAGATCGACAAGGATACTCTGATTCCAGCCACGTTAGGGCTATCCTGTGTTGCGCGAGATTTTGGCAATGGCCAATGAGCATTCGTGTCTCTCAGCCTGACGCCGGTTTGAAGCGCCCCATAATCTGTTTCCTTCCCTTCCATTAGGTACCCCACCGTCCTTCAATTCTCTCACCATATTCACTCCAGACACACCCGTTCCGCTGGGGAAGGCCGCCATGCCGGACAAATGGGAGTCCCAGAGAGACAACATCAGACGTCTCTACGTAGATGACGATCTGACCTGCAAGCAGCTGGTGGTTGAAATGAAACGGCTGTATGGTTTCGAGGCAAAGTAAGCAATCTCTGAATGAGATCGTCAGAACCCCGTCGCGTTCTCAGATATTTAACTCATCCCAGTGAGAAAGAGTATCAGCGCCGCGTCCGCAAGTGGGGCTTACGAAAGGGTCTGAAGAAAGAGGAATGGAACTTCGTCGGGCGTCGCATCGCGAAGCGCAAGGCCGAAGAGGGCAAGGATAGCGAATTGATTGTGAACGGCAACGCCTTCCCTCAGCACAAAATCCGAAAGGCTCTTGGGCGACATTACTTCGAAACCATGTACGATCACTTTCAACGAGAGATGGCCGTCGGACGCAGCCAAACTCCCGAAGGCCTTTTCATCACCACTCCTCCCAGGCAGAGGTCGCTGACTCCGGTGAACCGCTCGGCCACCATTTCTGTTGATAACCTTCCATACTTTGACTTCCTGCGAGTACTGGAACGCCATGGTAAGAACACGTGCTTGCCTTTTCTATTCCTTGGGGACCATTTAGCTAATTTTTACTAGGTCCGCTGTTCGAACAACTCGCAAACTCACTCTCCTGTGCTTCTAATAACACCCCCGGTCCCCCCTCATGGGTCCCAAATCGATTCAGAACGGCTCTATCTATGAAGAACTCTGAGCTAGCTCCTCTGGCCAAAATGGGTCTCAACAATTCGTGCTTGATCAAAACGTTCAAAAATGTCAAGCCCAAAAACCAACAAATGTTCATGACTACCGTCCTTGCAATATCGAACCACCAATGGCGGGATGAGTGTTGGGGGAGGCTCTATGGACATTCGATCATGACGGGCTTTGACTTTCACAGCGGAAAAGTTCAAGTTCTTGGCCTCTTCCGAGAAAAAGATCCTGTTGTTGAGTCCCTAGTGGAAAAACTCTTCGAGGTAGCGATCCGAGAGAACCAGGTCAACTTGGTGCAGCTCTTACTCAAGCATACTCAAGTTGGTCCCAACGATTCACTGGGGTCTCTTCGGCCTCTGGATGTGGCTATGGATATCGATTCAACAGCCATGACGTTTGCTCTGCTCGATGCTGGAGCCCATCCGGCTCAATCAACAGGCGGCATGGAATTTTGGGCCCACAGGATTTGCGAGAAGCTCTCAAGAAATGAATTCCAATCAGTTCTTGACAAAGGTTCCCTGAACGAACCTGAAGCTATCTCTGGTATCTTGAGGACAGGTGACCGCGAGCTCATTGCTTCATTCCTAGCACGAGCGATACTGAGATATCCCTTGCCGGGGCCATCTTGTGGACTGGCCTTGCATTGGGCGATTGAATGCAACAACCAAGAGGTAATCGAAAAGGTCATGAAATCGGGGGCTATATTTACCAAGTATGCGTTGCGCGCTGCCATCAAATACAACGCATATCATTTCATCTCCATGGCCCTCAAGAGAGGCATGCATCTCGACTATACCGACGTATATGATGAAATTGCTTTGCATGACGCCATCGGAAGGACAACATCCAAACGATGCGCGTACTTCTCGGCTTCGGCCTAGATAGTAACATTGTTTTTTCATTCGGTAGGATGCCATCCTCTCTCCTGGAGGTAGCGGTCGATTCCGGATCCGGAGACATGGTTAAGCTGCTGTTGAAGAAAGGTGCGAACATCAACGTGTGGGACAAGGACGGCTTGACACCACTTGGTGACGCCATCTACAAAGGAAAACGCGATATCGCAACATATCTCGTGGATTGGGGAGCAGACATCGAAAGGCCATCAGGGCAATTGATCCCGACTCCCCTTCAAACAGCGACGATGATGGGCGATTCGCGCATGGTCAAACTACTTCTTGAGAGAGGTGCTGATGCCAATGCCTGTGTTCCAAGCAAGAGCCTCAGAAATATGGGTTACTCCTTAGAAGTCATGAAGGGACAAACAGCCTTGGTCAACGCAATCAGTTCCCAGAACGATCTCAACCTTGTCAGACTCCTTATCGACGCTGATGCAGATGTCAATGCGATGCGAGGGACCGAATTATCACCACTTTTCAGGGCTCTCCAGCTAGAGAAACATTCCGTGGTACAACTTCTTCTCGAGGCTGGTGCATCACCCATCGACGTTTGCGCTCTCGGCTGTGCAACATTACATGGAAACGTTGGATTTATCAATATCGCGATCAGCACTGGATTGGACGTCGATGCGATAAACGAGCGCTCCCAAACGACTCTTGAGACCATGTTTGTCAATGACCGGACTCATCGTTTCTCGGACAAAAATATCAATACCGTGGAATATCTACTCGACCGCGGTGCCGATCCTAGAAGATTGCGTCTGCCTATGTCATTCCAGAGAAGCTATCCAAAAACTGCTCGGCGGCTGAGTAAGAATGGAGCGCATAGATGCGGATCAGTCGAGCTTGATGAGGCTTTCGAAGAGAGGGACTGTTTGCGAGTTGAAAAAACTCTGAAACATCTTCGCATCATGCAGCCTCCTTCCGTCGATACAGACGACCCATGTTTTGGCCATTACTACCTCAATGAGGCTGTCAGACTAGACAACTCTGACATGGTACGCGCTCTTGCACACGGCGGTATCGACATATCTCCCCCATGTGTTGTCGCTATAGTCTTGAGAGCTTGTGCCTCCAAAAACCTTGGGATGGTAAAATGCCTTGTCGAAGCAGGTGCGCCTATCAACAACAATGGAAGGTGGCCTAATAGCTGTCTACCGGATGATGGATTTCGGAGACGCTTTTATTCCTTGTCACCGTTGGAGGCTGCAACAGTGGCCGGAGCAGAAGACATCGTTCGCTTCCTCTTGCAGTTTCCTAGAGCTAAAGTTAACAGCTTGCTCGATCTTGGATGGGAGACAATCACATCCAACGGGTCGATTTATTGGCAGTTGAGCGGTGGACCCAACATCCTAAGACTACTTCATGAAGCAGGGGTCGATATATACGGATCCACGTCAGCTCGGAGTTGGAGAACAGTTCTCCAGGATGCAGCTTTTCTTGGTGATAGTAAGCTGGTTGAGTGTCTAATTCAACTAAAAGCTGACGTCAATGAGCCGCCATACAATCATAGAGGAAAGTCCGCACTCCAAGAATCTGCGATCGGAGGCCACTTTGAGGTCTCTTGTATGCTTCTAGGCGCAGGCGCTGATGTCAATGCTGCTGGTGTTGGAATAGGTGGTGTGACAGCTCTTGAGGGAGCTGCTCTGCGGGGCAGGCTTGACACAGTTAAGCTACTTCTTCAGCACGGAGCCGACATAACCAGTCCTGGGTTCGGGGAACGTCAGTTTGCGAGAGCGGTCAAGCTGGCAAGGGAAGAGGGGTTCAACGCTGTGGCAAGGCTCATTGAGTCGCATCGAGGCAATTAGTGATAGCCTGGCTTTTCTGGTCTGGTAATCACGTCCTTGGAGTTGGTGTTGGAGTTCCGTATTGGTGGTTTCTTGTATTTACTTCGTTAGAGGTAGTAAAACCTAGATTGAATCAATTCCTTACGTCTCTGTTATAATTTTGGCCGAAGTTGAAAGATTGTACCGTAGGCTCCGTGCCGATAGAACGTAGTCGGAGACTGGTCTCTATTGGGGTCTCCGGTCCTTCTCTCGGGGCAGCATCCGGCCTTCCATTTTAAAACGAGTAGTTTAACCCGAAGTCTGTCCTTACGAGTTTCCCTGTAACCGCCTCAAGTTGCCAAGAGCGAAATCTTAGACGCCAGTCCCAACGTTGGCAGGAAGCGGAAGCCGAAACTCGTCAGGATAAGGAAGGAGGATATTCCATCATGCAGCACCGTTGAAACCACTCTCTCCGCGTCTGCACCCCAGCCTGTGCTTCGGGCCGAAGGCACGGATAGAACGGTTCTGACGTCAACTCAGGGTGGATCGACTCAGAACACAGACCGAGAGGCGTCCTTTTACGGCGGCGTTCCGAGGATGTTGCGGCATAACCGGATATAATGTTTTTCATCATCTTTTGCTTGAGAAGAGGCTTCTCATCGCAGCTGCTGTCCAGTTAATCCATCAAACTTACCCAACGATGACGCCTCCCTCAGCGACGACTTCAGTCGGCCATAGCGCCTACATCCCCAGCGGCAACGGGAGCACTACACCCGCCAATGGGCGCAATAACGGCGCCGCGGCAACACAGCCGCCATCCATCCCCAAGACCATGAGGCGCTGGGTCGTCCGCGACTTCACCGGGCCGGATGGGCTGGAACTGGAAGAGGTCCCCATGCCGGAGCTCGGCCCCAACGACGTCCTCGTCAAGCGTACGTGCAGAAACCAATCCCACCTTTGAAAACATGGGGGGAAAAAAAGCGAAAAGAGAAGGAAGAGTCAAAAAAGAACCAAAGGGAAGAAGAAGAAAGAAAAAAAAGAAACAGAAAACTGATCACGACCAACCCCACAAACATACAGTCTCCGCCGCCTCCCTCAACTACCGCGACCTCGTCATCGCGCGCGGCGCGTACCCCTGGCCGCTCTCCTCGCCCACGATCCCGTGCTCCGACGGCGCCGGCACCGTCGCCGCCGTCGGATCCGCCGTCTCCTCGTTCCGCCCGGGCGACGTCGTCGCCACCGTCATGAACGGCGAGCACGCGGCGGGGCAGTTCGACCCGCGCAAGCACCTGGACCACGTCCTGGGCGCCGGCCCGATGGCGGGGACGCTGGCCGAGTGGGCCGTGTTCCCGGCGGCGTACCTGATCGCGGCGCCGGCGAACCTCGGGATGCTGGCGGCCGGCACGCTGGCATGCGCGGGCGTGACGGCGTGGGATGCGCTGTTCGGGCTCGAGGGGAAGGCGCCCCGGCCGGGCGATTGGGTGCTGACGATGGGGAGTGGCGGGGTGAGCTGTTTTGCCGTGCAGGTACGTTTTGTGTATCCGTATATATATATATGCGCCTTTCCTTTTTTTCCCCTCCCTCTTTCTCTTTCCTCTTCCTCCCTCATGCTCCATGGTCCCCGATCCCTTACTTAAACTGACCACCACCCCCTCTTGCATCATACAGTTCGCCAAAGCCGCCGGCGCCAAGGTCATCGCGACGACGTCTTCTGAAGCGAAAGCGCAGCGGCTGCGCGCCCTCGGCGCCGACCACGTCCTCAACTACCGCGAGACGTCGGACTGGGGCGCCGCGGCGGCCGCTCTGACGCCCGACGGCGGCGCGGGCGTCGACCTCGTCGTCGAGGTGGGCGGCGCGACGACGCTGAAGCAGTCGCTCGCCGCCATCAAACCCGGCGGCGTCGTTTCCCTCGTCGGCTTCCGCGGCGGCGCGGCGGAGATATTGGAAGAAGAACCCCGGTTGCTGGACATGTTTTTCCGCTTCTGCGTCGTGCGCACGAGCTTTGTCGGCCCGCGCACGCAGTATGAGGCGATGAACCGCGTCATCGAGGCGTTGGATGTGCAGCCCGTGGTTGATGAGAGGGTGTTTGCGTTTGAGGAGGCGAAGGAGGCGTTTAGGTATATGGAGGGGCAGGGGCATTTTGGGAAGGTCTGTGTGAGGATAGGGGAGTCGGAGTGAGGGAGGGGGAGCGACTGGCTTGCTTTGTAAAGAAGTGAAGACGATGGTGGGACTGCAGGTAGAGGAGAAGGACATGAAGTCTACGATGACGTCCTGTATAAACCCTCCAGCTTCAACACAAACCAAGTGACAGACAAAGACAGTGGAAAGGGTACGTGCCTTTCGAAATCCCAGCACTTGTGGTGATATTGTTGTTGATGTTGTTACAGCTAAAGAAAGTCGTGAATTTTCCCGGGGCATCAAAATACGCTCAAAGAACAACCAGCAAATAAAAGTCGTAGTACACACCGTCGAACACTCATACAGCCTGCGAAGAATCCTGCCTCAACGCATCCTCGCTCCCCACCCGCACGATCTGCGCCGCGGACTTGCTATCATCCACCGACGTCCCACCCGTCCCGCCCGAGCCCCGGCACAGCTCCAGCTCCAACTCCCTCTCCCACTGCTCGTCGATGCCGTCCAAGTCCTGCCCGTCGTCCCCGCTGCGCATGTAGCCCGACCCGTCGCCGCCTCGCCGCCCGCGCGACCCTCTGCTGCGCGGCCACCGGATCTTGCTGAGGTTGATGATGGAGTTCTGGTGCGGCGAGAGGTTGCTGTCGGGCCCGCTGCGGATCGACTTTGCGAGCGAGCGCAGGAAGGGGCGGTACGTGGCCAGGTTGGCGGCCGTCATGCCGATCGTCGCCTCGAGCGCGGACCAGAAGGCGACGGGCGGGGAGAGCGGGACGGCGCTGTTGGACGGCCGGATGGTGAAGAGGGCGATGAGGCGGATGATGATGCCGCAGCTAGCGCTGTGGGTGGAAGTGTGGGGTCAGTTTTTGTGCAGTGAATGGGAAATGGGGAAACGTACAATGCACCCAGTCCGAGCAGGGCGAGAGCGCTGAATTTGGTGCGCCGGTTCATGGTGGTGCTGGGGATGATGATGAAGAGAGGGATGCTGTTGAGAGTCCAGTCGGCGACGATGGAGACGATGGTGTGGACGAAGGTGGTGCCGATGATGATGCTGTCGCTGAGGCAGGTCCCGTGGGTGTCGCCGCGGAAGTGGGTCCAGAAATAAGAGATGGGGGTGCATTGGTTGAGGAGCACGAAGAAGTAGGCAATGGAATAGGTTGTGGTGACGCCCATCAGCGCTCGGATGGTCCAGATGTGCCACATGACTGGCGTAAGTCGGAGGTAGAAGCAGCAGACGGAAAGGCGGAAGAACATGGCAGTGGCGACGTAGCCCTCCTCGGCGAAGATGACCATCTGCGTGCGGTCAGAGCTTGCTCAGTCAGTGGAATGGGGATTCACCTACTTCGTAGAGCTTGACCAAGGTGTCGGTTGGGAGGGTGTATGCTGGACTGCCGAATGAGTTCTTGGCAAGCAAGAACATGCCGGCCGCCATGATGGTGAAGGAGACGACGGCCCAGGCCATCATCCAGTCGTCCCACCCCCATTGGCGGAGCATGTGAACCCTCACATAGATGCGGAGCGAGAGAGTGGACCAGACTAGGACAAGGCCGAATCCACCCAGAATGTACATGGAATTGCCACGTCCGCCGGCAATGTCGAAAGCCATGTTGACGACGAGTTCAAAGAGCGTGAGGGGAGTGGAGTCTGATCGGCAGCAGGGCAGCGGGAGGCCATCGGATCTTAACTGAGCGTGCCCATGCCAGGTGGAGGGCGGGAAGGTGTGTTAGGAGGGCGGTCGGGCAGGTTTAAACAAGGATGTCGAGGGCTTGTTTTGACGGGACGCCAGGAGGAAGCGCAACACGCTAAACTGTGATTGCCGAGCGCCAGTGTTCGTCAAGCGAAGCAGAAGGAAACTAACGTTAGCGATAAGAAGCGACAAAGGCGCAGCGGAGCTATGCCCGGTGGTCGCTAACAGAGTAGGGCCGAAGTGGTGGTGGTTAGCTCACTGGATCTGCGCCGCCGTCCACAGCCGGACAGAACGCCTCTACTCTTCCCGCCCACCATCAACTCCCCCACCACAGACGCCGGCAGATGGGAACGTGGACTCTATCTGACTCCGCCTCCCTCGCGCGCCGTGGCTTGCTGCCCAACCCGACCCGTCAGCCGCTCCCGCAGAGATGCATTCCGCCCGCAGCCACGTGAAGGATGCTAGGGTGTTTGAGGGTCTGCGTCAATTTTGTGGCCCCTTGATCGAGGAGGTGTTCCTCGACTATCCGTCGAGCGGGCTCGGTCCGAAGAGGTCACAACCTACTATGCGCCTCGCAACGGGGAACACGGGGCGCAACGGGGAGCTCTCGTTTGACAGGCTCCGCGTCTGCGGACGCAGCCTAGCGCATGGACGAACCTCGGCCCGTGGGCATGGTACTGGACCGGTGTTCCTGGGCGGCGATCGTGCTTACGTCCATGCCATCTGCTGTGACCCGGAGAAGGATATTCGCGGCCGCCCTGTACACGGTAGCGCCATGGATAATCGCCCGCTCGCTCGGCACCCCCAGTCGGCTCGCGCAATCCCGATGCATGGGACCCCCTATTCTGGAAGCATCGCCACGTGCAGCTGATGAGTCTATCTCTTTCACATGCGTCATCCGCTTATCCGCTCTCCACGTTTCTATCCGCCATCTGTGCGCATGCATTCCGTCCCTCTCCCGTCCTCCGGCCTCTGCTGCACGCTACGCAGCACCGGCGGGTTGCCTGAGCAATTAAGCTTCCCCGCCCGCTGCGGCCTCTCCTTCCCGCCTCCCATGCCTCTAGTATCGCCTCATTCTTCTCTTTCTTGACATGGTTTATAGCTGGTAGCGTTGCTCCCCGGGATGATGGAAAGTGTTTACCTCACGGTTGATTGGTGAGACGCAGTCAATCCTTCGCCGGGTAGCGTCAAAGTCGAAGCCCCAACTCCGCTTGACCGTCTACAGCCACCGCCCAGCCCTTCCCCGAAATCGCCATCTGAAACTATTGTAGCCATCAGTAGTGCGTATGGTTTGCGGTAATTTTAGACAGCACCTGAGTCGCTGTCACCTATAGCTCATCCACTGCGAACTCTCCCCTGCCTCAGCTTCCGGCCAGCCCCTCCACGGCCCGATCACCCCCGTCAACACTCCCCTAGCTCCAAGCTTTCTGTAAACCCCCAGCTCCAATCATCATTCATCGCCAGAGCTCCGGTTGCAAATCTACCACCAAGTTTTTGGCCAGCGCTCTGCCAACGACATCCTCTACATCGAGTCCAACAACAGCGTCATCAGGCACACCGCGTGCTGGGACTAAGGGCACTTCTCCACCCTTCGCTGCTACGGCTACTGCCGCAACGTCGACTAGAGCTACACCTATTTTGCGCCGGACCACGTCCCTCCTCCCCGCCAACTACTACCCCCGGCGCGGACCCCGCACCGTGCACTGCTTCCTCCCTCTCCTACTTAGCTTCCGCCTCATGTTTGTCTCACATCCATCCATCCATCCACCTCCATCTCCACCTCCACCTCCATCATCATTAGAGCTCTTCCCTGCCGCCACCACCAGCCCCCACACGCCCAGAATTCCCGCAAACTAACGAAAAGCGCCACTTGCACCCTCCTCCCCTGTACTTCCCCAGCGGATGGAGGGAACGGTGTCGGCGCCATCACCACACCATCCAGATCCACTGAAGCCACCCCCGTCTTCTACGCCACAACACCTTCGACTTCACCTCTCCCGTCGCCCTCACCCTCTTCGCCCTCGCCCTCTTCGCCCACTCCCTATTGCCAGCTCTCTCCGCCGCCCACCACCTCCACCCCCTCCACCCCCTCATCCCTCCTCCTTCAACCAACCCCCACCCAGCTCTCCGCAATCCGGGCCGCGGTCACCCTCGCCACAGGCAAAGCCATCTTCTCCCCGGCAGCGTGTTAGCCGAATGGCGGCGCTCGCTCTTCTCATCATCGGCCCCCCCGTCAAGTCGACGACGACAACATCAACGTCGACGACGATGAAGACGCCAATGACGATGATGATGTCGATGTCGATGTCGATGAAGACGATATGAAGAACCACCCCCGGCCTCCGCCCCCGCCTCCACCCCTGCCTCCTACGACGACCCCTGACACGCCACGCGGCCCGCCGCCGTCCTCCTCGCCCTCAAACGCCCCATGCCCATGCCCGCCCCTGCCCTGCGCCGTCTAGTGCGGATCGAGCGAGCTCCTCACCGAAGCCGGCGAGACGAGCAGCGGGGGAAGGAAGGCTTTCGTGGTCGCTCTGCAGGAGGAGGAGGTGGTGGTTGCGGATGGTCCAGGGCTGGAAGGCGCGGTGGGAGGGGGAGGGTGCGCCGCCGCCGCCGCCGCTGTTTGCGTCGGTGGATGGATTGCGGGTTGCTGATGAGGCGGGTCTCTTTCCAGGCTTGTGCGAGGGAGTGTCCCGGGGACGGCTTCTGGCGTGGGGATTGTGCGGGTTGTTGGAAGGCGGGGGCGGAGGTGGAGGCGTATTGGGTCTGACAGGGGTGGTGAAGAGGGGGGCAAGGTTTGGTGTGGGCGCGAGAGAGTGTTATGTAGAGAGGTTTGGTAAGTAGGGTTGTGTCTTTGAATAGTAAAGTATAGGGGGCCGTAGTAATGGCGATACTCGTTCCGCTTGCTCTTGAGTGCTGTGGGCAAAGTAAATAACTTCTGCTGGCTTTGAAGTTTTCTTTGTATATCCGACACTTTAACAAGCAGGTACGATTTAAAAACGATTGTATTGACCGAGGCTACCTCAAGCGAACTGAAGAACTAGCGTGCAGGGGTTTTTGAAGATGCTCAGCTTGCCGCCCCCACGACCCGAGGAGCCGAACCGAACCCCCTGTACATGTACAGATCAGCTTTCTGACGATACTGAGTAGCAGGTCTTCCCATGCGCTTATTTTTGAGGACATTACACACCGAAGCGAATTTTCCATAAATTATGCGCGATCTCAGTGGTGGTTCTATGTTTAGTTTGTGACGGGCGCGCTACCGAGCGCTTAGGCAAATGCGCGCGGCTACAGAGGCGCGGCTCCACAGCTGTATCCAATAGCAAATACAACGCCTACGCCGCAACTGTGCCGCTCAATTCGTCTGCAGAACATAAAAAAAGGCAATTCAATCCATGATGAAGCTACAACAGCCCATCCTACTACTTCAATCAATTCATCCAACATGTTTTGCGGAAAATGCCAGTCGTTCTGGAACGGCGTCACGTCGCAAGTGCAATTCGGAACCACCAGCGCCAAATGGTCAGGATACTCTGCCACCGTTCACAATGATTTCGGAAGTTTGAGGAGATCATCCGATCAGGGGTGCCCCCCTTGTCGAGCAATCGTTCATGCCGTTACAAGAGAGGGGTGTCCGGATGTTCCAATCGATACTACGGTTTTGTTCGAGCTCGACCCTCAAGACGGCACAGATCCACTCTTAAAAGGCGAGCTCCGAACTTCTCAAGGCCATGTAATCGTCGAGAAATGTATCATTGCAGCTTTCTCAGACTATGTTGAGGATGGTAAGTCCCAATACGTAGCTCTTGGATGTTTCTTTCGGACTTACAAGTCTCTTTATAGATGACCTCCCTTCTGCGTTGAGCAAATGTCAGACGTTGAGCAATCA
Source organism: Diplodia seriata (assembly GCF_021436955.1). Classification (NCBI taxonomy): domain Eukaryota; kingdom Fungi; phylum Ascomycota; class Dothideomycetes; order Botryosphaeriales; family Botryosphaeriaceae; genus Diplodia; species Diplodia seriata. Next base: position 1,874,015 of record NW_027117313.1, on the reverse strand, counting down.
GAGCACGGGTTCAGACTCCTCTATCGAGTTAGCTCGGTTCTGGGTCAACCAATGTCTCTCAAAGCACCAAAGATGCCACCTTTCCAGCTCATCGCCCCCCTTCGTACCGACCCGAGTCCTGGATCTTGCAAACGGAGGCATCCGCTTGATTGCGACGAACGAAGTCAACATGGAAGGTCGACAATATCTCACTCTAAGCCACTGCTGGGGCAAAACGCAGATAATCACAACAACAAAGGCAACATTGAACCAGAGACAGAGAGGCATACGCATGAGCGATTTGTCCCAAACGTTCCAAGATTCAGTTCAGGCGGCCAGGAAACTCGGATTCCGATATCTCTGGATCGATTCTCTCTGCATTGTTCAAGACGACCCGCAGGACTGGGAAAGAGAGGCAGCTCAGATGTGCCAGGTCTACTCCCACTCCACATTCAACATTGCAGCCGCACATGCTTCGGACGGGATTGTGGGCTGTTTTGCGAAACGAGATGGACTTCTACAACTGCCTCTTTCCGTAAGGCTCCGGAGAAGCATGACAGCTTTGTTCACATTGTACGACTTGACCAAGAGAGTACCGACATCGAACAAGCGCTCCCAGCGACCTGGAGCGGAGCTAGTGCCGCCATTGTTTGGGCGTGCCTGGGTATTCCAGGAGCAAATGCTCTCGCCGCGGATGTTGATATTCAACGGCTCTGAGATTTCGTGGGAGTGCCTGTGTGGGCATGGGACTGAGCGCTATCCCATAGTGAGCGACGCTCTCCAGATCGGGTCTCACAAGTCAATCCAACACGGCATTACGGACGGCGGAGAGTACTTCAGCGACAATGATGTTAGCCGACGGAATCAGCATTGGCAATGGTGCGATGCTGTCATGGACTACACCCACCGAGGAATGACGGTCGACACGGATCGGCTGATTGCCATCACCGGCATCGCAGATGCCATTCAGAGGAAGACCAGAAACACATTCCTTGTTGGTCTATGGAAATCAGAGCTCTGGCTGGGTCTCCTATGGAGCATTCCTCATTCACTGGAGTATTCATTGACTTTGGCCCGTGCCTTTGACTACAGAGCTCAGTCTGTCCGAAAGCCTGGAGTCGGTGTTGGTGTAGCGCCGACCTGGTCGTGGATCTCCGTCCCCGGACCAGTGGTATACGCGAATGCCATTGGAGATCCAGTGGTAAAGCAAATTTGCACCATTGACCATGTGGAGGTATCGGGTCCTCCATCCAGAAAAACCGGTGTTCTGAGCATCCGTGGTCACACGAGAACGGGGTACATCAACTCCATCTACCCGTTCGCGTTTGGCAAAGACCCAGATTGCCCAACTGACATGGTTTTTCAATACCCTGATGTTGGAGAGCAGGAGTTCGATTACAGGGGCAGGAGGTTTCACCCGAACAATTACTTCATTTTCTCCGATGAACGGCCAACCCATCCCACGGACTGGCGGTTGATGCGCGGCTTGTGGCGTCCGGATGAAGTAGTTCCTCCCGACACACCAATCACTTTCATCGCTGTTGCCCAGCAAACCTACGCACGAGACGCGACCTACCGGCGGGACACCGATCCACTTCAAGTGTTCACTATCGGTGTCATTCCTTCGCAAGAGTCACCCAACACATACCGCCGAGTGGGCTACGCAGTTTGGGACGACTGTGCTTGGCATGGGTACAGTTGCGGCGCAAGCGCGCGACTTTCACGATCCGAAAGAGACTCGGGGCCCCCGAGGGAGTCTACATTGCGCACTTTGATGCGTAAAGTCCTCGAAATGGTCTGTTGTTGGACTTCTGAATCGGCCGAGGAACTGACTGAAAAGTCGGTTGATCCGATTGAGGTTGCATACCCACGCGAGCATAAATTCCATGATCACGATTTCGTGGAGGGTAGGCTGCCAGAACTGTCCAGCTACCACCACGACAGAGTAAATGTGCGGACAAAGGTCTTGCAAGTAGTCTAGACTAATGAATCGAGCTGAATCAAGTCAAACATTAAAGCGTCACTCATTAACGTTCTCAGACCCGCTATACTTATGGGTAGTTGAATCCAAGATCCAGACAGAGATGTGAGTCTTTAACACGCGCATCTACGTCCGGATCTTAGATTCAACTCCCTCTCTAAGAATGGTATCAACATCGTCGATTGAGCTAAAAGGGCCCAACTCTCCCGTCACTTGCTGTGATACCCCCCACTCACTACCCCAAACCCCCACAACAGCCTTGCCTCCCTACGCCCTCTCACTCCTTACCACCTGTTCCCCCTTCCCCACCTCCGTCGTCGTCGCCGCACTATGGCCCCTCTCCACCTCAGCCACCTTATCCTGCATGTCCACGACACTCTTGTCCACGTTCAGATCCGTCGCGCGATGCGCGTCCAGGCTTTCCTTGTTGAAGAAGTTGACGTACACGGGGAAGATCCAGGCGGCGACGTAGAAGGCGGTCGGGATGGCCATGGCGGTGTGGAAGTTGCCGGTCGAGGTGGCGACGGCGCCGGTCACTGGATTTGGTGGTCAGCGCTGTTGTTGGTTACCAGGAGGGACGGAGGGAAACGTACTGGGAGGGATGGCAGCGCCGCCGGAGATGGCGGCGACGAGCATGCTGCCGCCGCGCTTGGTGTGGCGGCCGAGGCCGCGCAGGGCGAGGGTGAAGATGGTGGCGAAGCAGATCTGCGATGTGTTGTCTTCTGGTTAGCATGGTGATGGAGTTGTTTGTCGTTGTGCAAGTGTCTCTCTCGCTCAGGAGTGTTCCACTCACGCTCTCAAAGCATAGCACCAGTATCAGCATGGCCACGCTCGTCTTCCCGTGCGTCAGTATGGCTGCGAGGCCGAAGATGAAGCATAGTGCGAGGTAGGTCGCGAGCATGTAGCGCGGCTTGAAGGCCTTGCTGGTCATCAGGCCGGAGCCGACGAAGCGCATGAAGGCGTAGCAGCCCTGGCCAACGGCGAGCAGGTTCGCTGTACACCCTCGTCAGCATACACAGTCACCGCTTGCTTGATGAAAAGAGAGAATTGGGAAAAGAAAGGGACTCACAGCTCGTCGCGCTCGAATAACCCGCCTCCTGGCAGAAGTTGATGAAGTAGTTCGCAACCGCCACCTGCGCGCCGACGTAGCAGAACTGGCTCCACACTCCAAGAAACAGATTGTACTGCTTGCTAAACGGGCCTTCCGCCTCGCCCTCGGCGCCATCGACAGCGTGTCCGCCCTCGGCGATCTCGCGCTCCTGGACCGCCATGTCGGCATCCGTCACCTCCGGCATGGGCACGATCCAGAACAGGATGATGAGCAGGGCGACGAAGCCCGCGACGCCAAGGTAGACCCACTAACCCGTCATCATCACCATCAACACCATCAGCAAATTGGTTTGCCACAAAAGCAACAATGAGGGAACGGGATGGGGTCTTCTCACCTGTACGTTCCGCAACCCCTGCTTCGTGTCCACCGTGTCGGCGAAGAACACCCGGCTCGCCAGCAGCGGCGCGACGAACGAGCCCACGCCCTGTACGCCCTGCGCCAGGTTCAGCCGGATCTCGCTGTAGCGCGGCGGGCCGCAGATCGACAGGAAGTTGTCCGCGCCCGTCTCGAGCGTCGACAGCCCCGCGCCGACAACGAACATGGAGCCGCAGAAGCCGCCGAACGACTCCTTGACGCCCGACGGCCAGAAGAGGAGGCAGCCGACTGCAAGGACTGCGAGTCCTGGGTATTGTGGAAAGATGTAATTAGTGGACGTTTCATTGTGTGTTGGGAGACCGAGGGGATAAATTTGTAGGGTGTTGGACGAACCGGTCATGAAGGTGATGCGGAAGCCATAGTGCCGCAGGATCCAGCCGGAGATGGTGAGCGGGCAGAGGAAGTAGGCACCGAAGTAGGCGGCGGACAGCCCGGACGCTTTGCTGGCGGTGATGTTGAGGTCGGCTTGGAAGTGCGAGTTCAGGACGTCGAGGAGGCCGTAGGCGAAGCCCCAGAGGAAGAAGAGGATTGTTACTGCAGGGAAGTAAAGCGAAATCAGCAACCTTCAGAAGCTCACGGAGACCGAGAGAGCTGCGCTTTTGTCTACCTGGCTGGCAGGATGTGATGGGGAAGCTCACCGAGACAGTTTGGCAACAGTGACTGCTTCAAGGTCAGATGTCCACCCCGAGTGACGGCATGGTCATCAGCAACGATGGTTCTCTTGAAAATGGCCATTTCGCTCGGAAGGTCTGAAATGGCGAAGAAAGTCGAAGTGCAACGGGGAAGCAGCGAGCGAGCTGCGAATGTGGGGCCCCGGAAATCTCTTCAAGCTATGCAAGCTTCTTATGCATCGATGTTTCGAACCCTACACATGCGGAGCTCGCGGTTGCATTCCCCCCGAAGACTCGTTCTAGGTCTGGGGAATGGGAAGCGCTGCATGTGGAGATCCATTCGGCTTTTCCGAAAGGGTGAAGTGTGATCCGTCGCGAGGATCACATACGCGCACCAAAGGGGCTGCATCGCCGCACGGCATGAGCCGACAGCGCAGGCAGGGTTAGATGAGAGCTCTGCTAATGGCAGTAGCTGCCACCTGGTGGCTGAGGCGTCGTCGACAGCTCGGTGTTGTTTACCCCGGTTCCCCACGCAACTTGACCCGAGAACGCGGGGGTGGAGCGTTCTGGGGTACACCACACGTTCAAATCCAGAAATCCGGGGACTGCCATGTACGTTCAAGATTGCTTGAGCAGCGCTTAACCTAGTGCCCAGGCTCTTATTCGTTCGCGCTGTAATGCTTGTCGTAGCTTACTGCGGGGAAAAGGAGTGACTCCATCATGAATGGTCTCAAATACGAATACGCCAACTGCACCAGCTATTGATAAGTCGTGGTGGTAAATACCTGTGCATGTGACCACTTACGTTTCTGAAACGCAATATTGTCGAATATTACCTTGAGAAGCTCTTGCATGCACTTTAATAATAGGATTCTTTTTACCAGACCATAAACTTACCAGCAGCCTATCCAATCTCAATAGGGACTATCCCGGAAGCGACCATCGCTCAGTACGTTTGTTTAATTGGACAACTCATGGAGATGCGAATAGAAAATCGACCTTGGTTTGACAACGGTTTAATCAGGTACATCATGGGTGCCTTGATCGCAGCTAAGTAAACCCCGTTGGCGCGTTGACATTCAGAGCTTGGAGTTCGAACGCGATGTTGATACTTTCATCCCTAGACTCTGATATTGTTTGCATAACTTGTCATTTTAATGGCAGAGCGAGTTGGCGATATTCTTTCGGGTCCAATAGATCCTCCAGTCAAGACCAGGGACGTGAGGTGCTTCTTGCTACAGTGTTGAGCTTCGAGCGTGGAGCGGAAGGGAACGTGTCCTCAGAGCCGGACTTTGGTTCCACATTGTCCCCAACATGATCATAGGCTTACCTTAAAAGAGGTATCGAGTGTTCATCCCTTTCATCCTTCTAAGAGTCAACCTGCGAGTCCAGCCTTCACGGAGCATCTATCATTGTTCTTTCCATTCCATCTCACGTCTCAGCAAGCAATTCGAGAAGCATTCCACCCACCTCCTTGAGGCCTTCCCACCAGGGCGGTTCCAAACGGCTCCGCGACAATCAGCAGCCGCAGAGGCCACAGCCTGGCGCCCCGTTTATCTGATCGGAGTATCTCCCGGTGATCATAGGGCGTGCGAAACCTCCCTTTTTCTTTTTCCAGGCGCCAGCCAGTGGGTCGTTCGCGCAAGATCTCCCTTCGCCGTCGCACCTGGTACCTCCGGATCGGCTCGCCCAGCGGGTAACCTACCGCAACCTTGTCGCAGATCTCGTTTCGTCTGGCTCGGGAAGGGTGGGGAAAAACGTTTTGTTGCAAAGCGGTGCGTGATGGAAGCAATCCTTCCCGGCGCCTGGCTTGACTTCGTTCCCGCTCCGTCTTTGCTTCAATTGAGATAATGATGGCATCCACGAATTGGGCGTTCGTTTGTCTCCTTTTCGGGCCCCACTGATCGGCGGCGATACCGGCACAATGTGGATCAATTTTTCCAATGCGTGTCTGCTTGCTGGAGGCGTCGATAGTCCATTGGGATAGTGGCAAGGTAATTTCGAGACGCAAATTGAGGCCAATGGTTCCGCTCGCTTGTCAATCCATGGACGTCACATGAGGGCGCGTCGATGCGGACTCGAAAGGAAATTGCTGGGTGAACGTGAGCTGGAATAAATGACCACGGAAATGTCGCTGACGATGATCGCTCGGTGGCGGTTGGGCGTCGTTCTCCTGAATCAGGCAATAAGGTTGCAATTTTCGGTTACGGCGGATGATGGAACGATGAGCGAAAATTTCCAGTATTCCGAGCTGCCCCAAGTTCCCCGCGCTTAGTACGGATTGAGGTTGGGCCAGCGCCTCGTGACACAGTCAGGAGCCGTCAATGCAAAAACAGAAAACGGCAGCCAACGCAGCAGGAGCAGATTGTTTGAGAGCAGTCGTGGCCAGACATGCACGTTTCAATCGAAAACAACAAGGCGCGTGTCAAGGGCTGACTGTTCTCAATGGTGGGGGGCGCTAATGGGAAGAGGAAGCCGGCCGAAACGCCAGGGTCCAGGCCGCTGGGGTCCCGACTTCCAAAAGCTCGCGGCTCAAACACACCCCGGCTGATTCCATCTCTTTCGCTCCTTTCTCGCAATGCAATGGGCTTGGCTGAGGGCCTCCGACAGGGGCACGTCCTGGTGCTGCGTGTGAAGCTCGATGAGACTGGAAATGTCAGGAGCTTACCGTGAAAGCATGATAGATTCTAGCAGCGTGTAACATGAATTCGGTGACTGATCGAGTGCCACGTCTCGTGCAGGCGTTATAATCAGGCCGTGATGCACCATCACAATGGCGGTGATGTTATGGTATAATGTCCTGAATGGCTTCCCAAAGAAAAGTGAGAGAAAAAGAAGAAGGGAAACAAAAAAGAAAAATGTGTGGCTGTTTATACATCCAATCCTGTACAAATATCTGGTATCACACCAAACTCCGAATACGCGTTCCTTTGAATGATTTGTTTGTAGTTTCCTTTGCTTTCCTCACGCCGAGATGCCCTTGCTGGTCGGGCGGCTGCCCTGCACAGCCGGCGTCAAGCCAGACGGGCTCTTCTGCTCTTCCACAGGGCTCTTGCCATCGTCCGACGACGACGGGTCGCCCTTGGCTGCCTTTAGGCGTTCCTCAGCTGCGCGCAGCCGGGCCTCCAGGGCCTCGAGCTCGGCATTCTGCGACGTGAGTTCCTGCTGCCTGTCCGGGCGTCAGCATGCTGAGGTCTGAGGCGGTGTGGTGTGCGCAGGGCGAGCTCACTTCTGGTCGACCTCTTTCTCGACATCATCGAACTTGCCACTCAGGTTGAAGATGTCGTCGAGCGCGGCGGAGAAGTTTTTGGCAATCTGGCTGTGCGGCCGTCAGCTTGAGGGGGCCCGAGGCGGGGAGCACTGGGGCGGGGCGGAGCGTACGACTGCGGGCGCTGCCTGGGGACCCAGTCGCGGTCTGGGCTTGCGGAGGCGCTCTGGCTGTCCATTTTGGATTGAGGCGAGCTTCGGTTGTTGCGATGTTGCGAGGATGAGCGGCGTCGGGAGGGGTAAAGGCGATTGTCCAGGCGGTCTCGGTCTCGGGGAGAGGTAGTTGGAAGCTTGGGCCCGGGGACGAGGTGGTCTTTCTTGGGTTCTCGCGGCGACGTCAGACTTAGAGAGTGAGCAGCAAGAGCACCGGGCGACGCGTGGAGGGAGTTGTCATCGCGGGCGCCGGCAGGCCTTTAGAGAGGGCGGTGGAGGGGAAAAGGAGGTGTTTGATAAGTCAGTCATTTCCGCCGAACGCGGGAGCCTTCATGCGATCGACGCCAATTGGGCAGACACCAAACCCTGCCTTCACGGCCATGAAAGCCAAGCCTGCCGCACGCGTACCCTGTCCCCCAGCCCTACTCGCGGCTTCGAACACGCCCGAGCCAGCGTCCGCAGCACGGCCGGCAGCTGCTGTGGGCGCCCCGACGTCACTGGCGCCGCGGGGGCGAGAAGCGTATTCGCCGCTGAAAAAGGGGCGGCCGCAACACGTGACAGGCGCGGCGAGCATTCCGGGGCCGACAGCGCGCACTCATGCTGGACACAAACGATGTTCGAGCGGTGAGAGGTGCGCGGGTTGGGGTGAGGTGAGGGACGCGGCGCGCACGCGTCGGCATCCGGCGGTGCGCACCAGGTTGCAAAAGAATTGAGCCATCCCACTTGTATCTCACGGTGATATTATTCCACCTGCTCATTGCCTGGGCAGCAGAATCCCGTGTCTGGTAGGCAGGGAATTTGGTCTGCGTCCGCATCTTTGCTTCGACCACCCACATGAGGAGAGCATAAAAGGATCAAATATTCCGTAGCCTGATGATGTGTTGTGGGTGGGCGATTGATGCGCTGGGCTGGCCTGGGCTGGGCGACCCAGCGGGCGGGCGCCGGTCGCAAAATTCCACTCCACTGCTGCCGGCCGCGTCGCTTCCATGACACGCATCGCGACCGCAACTGAACACGTCCGCGCCCATCGCTCTCCTCCACCCCACCATCCTCCTCCAACTCCCCATCGCCGACAACGTCGTGTCCCGCCACCGCGCACGCCTCGCCACCTTAGCTCCCGTCCTGACGCGCGCGCCGTCGACGTCCGAGCTTGTCTGATGGTCCACTGCAGCTCCTCCACGTCTCCGCGCTGGCTCCCATCCACCCCTCCGCGTATCGCATCACTGCTCTCCACCGCAGGGGGATGAGTAGCCTCCCAGCCCACTATACACCGCTAGAGTCGCTCCTGCTGTTCCAATCTCTCGCTTGCTATGGCGTAGAAGCACAGGTCTTCGCCAAGGTCTCAGATCTGCTACTGCACAATGATGCCGTAAAGGACGCCGCGAGCTTCAGCCCCGACCGTCTTACTCCCGATGCCCTGCGCGACTTGTACCTGCATCTGTTAAAGGAAGAGATCCGCGATGAGCTCGACCCGAGGTCCGAGAACGAACCGCCCGTCCAGAATGGCGACAGCCCGTCGAGAAAGCGCAAAGCACCGAGCCCCAGCTTGCCCTCCGTCCAGGAAGCTGCACAGCACCAACATCTGCTGCCCCAGCTGATCGCGAAGCTGTACACACGCTACCGTCGCCATGCGATTGAAGAGATCCGCGAACACGAGAAGCGTTATGACCACTTCTCACGCGAGCTTCGCGCCGTTCAAAACGGCGAGTGGGATGAGCGTTTGCAACGGGAAAACTTGGTCAATGGCGCGGGAGAGGCAGGTCACGTCTCGCCTGCCGCTGCACCGTCACCGGCTGTTGCTCAGCCCGCCGCGGAGGTTGCGCCGCAGGATGTACCAGGCCCGGTGAAAGCACCTGCTACAGCTCCCCAGCCCAGCCCACCTGGCAGCAAAGAGCAGTCGCCTGCTGCCCAGCAAGCGCAGGCGCCGCGTCGATCTTCGGCCAAAATAGAGAGCATCATTAACCATCCGTCCGATCCTCCTGCTAATGGAAGTGCTTCCCCCCACCTGAAGTCGGCCGCACAATCCCCTGTTCAGTCTCAAGCGCAAGCGCAACCTGCACCGCAACCTGTATCCCACCAGCGGACCTCTTCACATCCACAGCAACCTCTACAGCCGCAACCTCAGCAGCAACAGCAGCAGCAGCAACAACAACAACAACATGCCAGAGTCCCTCCGCAGCAACCACCGCATAATGGCCCATATCCTTCGCCCTACGGTCCACCGCATCCTTCTACTTCCGTTGGACGTTCTCAGAGTCCCACTGCTCACAATGTCCCCATGAGCTCTCGTCCGCCGCAGGGACAGCCTGTAATCCTGCCTCCGCCTCCAAATATGCAGAACATACAGTATCCTCCCCCGCCATTGCAGGTACCGTCGATGCACGAAGGAACTGGGCCGTTTAACCGACCACCGTCAGGTTCTCCTCATCAGCACCCAAGGCCGTTCCCACCTGGCCCTCCACCAGGTCCAGCCCCGCATTCACCAAGTACTCACCACGCGTCACATGTGCAGCAGCCTGGTCTCTATCCTCAGTACCCGGGACAGCCTCCGTATCCGCACGCTCAGCCAATGTATCACCCACCCGTCCAGCATCCGTTGCCGCCTAGAGGAGGCGGTGGTGTGATTTTGGAACCTTTCCAGGTCATGGCGCAAGATCCGGTTCAAGCTCACAAGGCGCAGGAAAGGCAGATGCGCCAACAGCAAGCGCAGGCAGCGCGTCCGCCGTCTGTTCGTCCCCAGCCATCGCCCAGGAACGCCGCTGCAACTCCGGTCAGGCCTTCGCAAGTGCCTCAATACCATCCTTCTTCAGGCCAGCACCCGCTTTATCCGCACCCGGGCGCTGCTGCTTCTATGCGCAGGCTACCCGCGTTGCACGTGAATACCCGTTTCGGATCTTGGAAGCAACCTATGCCTCAGAGCAAACCCATTCAAGAATGGAATCCGAACCCTGCTAGTCCAATCTCCCCCGATAGGTCCCCAGAACTGCAGTCTAGCGCTCCGCCGAGCTCCACTTCAAAATCGAAGCGGGCTGTCAAATCAAAAGAGATGCCAGCACCTGATGCAGCTGAGACGCCGAAACCTGGCAAGGGATCTCGAAAGGGTGCAAGGAAGGCACGAGGGACGAGTGTGGCATCGTCTGCTGTGACTGGATCGGCTCGTGGAAGGACTAGGAGTCAGTCGGTTGCCTCACATGTAGATGAGCCAGGCCCAGATGTCAAGGCAGAGCCGAGTACGCCGGCGGAAACAATGGAGTCGGATGCGCAGTCCACCACTGAGACCCCTACATCCGGAGGTCGGCGTACGCGTCGAAGGGCGGGAACGCTGCAATCAGTTCTGGAGCAGTCTCAAACGGTAAACCACAAACGCAAACGCGACCAACGCGAAGAGTCCGAGACCGCAGAACCGGATATTCCCGACATTGACATCAACATGGGTACACCCGGTCCGCCTACCTTCGTTATTGCAAGTCGAAATTTCGGGCGGATGAGCGTACCGGTTATGAACGACATCACTTCGCACAAGCACGCCAGTCTCTTCTCCCACCCGGTCAAACCCAAGGATGCCGAAGGATACTACGACATCATCCGCCGTCCCCAGGACCTCAAATCCATCCGCACCGCAATCACCAACGGCTCCCGCGCCGTTGCGGCCACGACTCAATCCACTGCCGACACGCCTTCGGCAAATTCGCCAGGCGGCGCGCCCGCCACGCCGACCCAGATGCCGAGCACCAGCACGCACATCACGCTGCCGATATCGGAGGAGCTCTTGCCGCCTCGTGGCATCGTGAACTCGGCGCAGCTGGAGAAGGAGCTAATGCGCATGTTCGCCAATGCCGTCATGTTCAACAGCGGCGAGGACGGAGTCGTGAGCGACGCGGTCGAGATGGCGAAGGATGTCGAGGCGAGCGTGGCCAACTGGCGCACTGCGGAGCGGACGAGCGTGTACGAGGCTACGAGTAATGCTAATGCCGCGGGCGGCGGCGGCGGCGGTGGTGGTGGAGGTGGTGGGACGCCGGCGGATGGCGATGATGAGGTAGGCGGGAAGCGGAGGAAGTTTTAGTTGGTGAAGCGTGGGGGAGTGATGATTAAGAAACTTAAGGAAATGCCCTGCGGGTGTAGGTGGTAGGACGATTGTAATGATACGACTGATTGAGCGGCGGGCTTATAATAGCCTGCCCAGCACCAAATTTTTTCTGGACAATTGCCGTGACTTCAGTCCTACTGTGGTGATTTTGTCAAGATGCTTTCTATGAATGATGATCTAGTCAATGGTCTGCTTCCTGGTCGCCGAACTTCATGACGGCTGGTCTGGTGCGGAAAGGAGAATGCGGAAGTCTGCGGGTCGGCTTCCAAAAACTTCGCTTCCCAATGAGAGTGCCTTGTGTTTATCTCTTGATGGCGATATGGTTGCGGGCACGTGGGATTGCATCCCGGTTTAGCAGGTGATCCTGACATGAGGGGCTACAGCGTGGGGATCTTGTATAAAAGCGAGGGTCCGATGAGGTTGCTTCTCCTTTAGTACTTTGTCGCCAGTGAGCTGGATAGAAGTACACCCGCCTCGCATCACTGCCCTCTTCCTTGCTTTGGACCGGGTCAGAATTTTTTTCCAACTGGTCTGGATGCTCCTGTTGCTGGGAAACCGGGGCTATAGCTTACTGATGTACGGAATCGAGAATGCCTGGGCTTGTTCATCATCGGTGGGTATTGCTGATCGACAGCGTTGTTTGGTGGCACATTGAGATGCGGTGGCTTGCTTGATGGGTGTGTTGAAGACACGGCAGGACGGAAAGAGTAGTGAGCAATTCTTGTTCTTACGCGTCTGATTGGTGCTTCAACCTGTGCCAGGGTACAGGGTATAATGCTGATGAGAGGGGCTGGTGGTGTTCAAAGCGAGCTTTTTAAATGCCTCGGAGCTGGGTGGTTTGATGGGGCGTCATGTATCTGAGCTACAGGAGCCAGGCCGCATGCGACGAGACAAGGAAGAACGCTAACAGTATCTTGATGGCTTCGGGTAGGCATGATCAAGAATCCCACGTAGGTGTTCTGCACGTGCAAACGCCACTGCGAATGTCATAAGGGAAAGGCCTTTCCACGAACCTCTTCCTCTTTGCTCCCACTCTTACACAGCTTTGTGGACATCAGGCCACGTCAGCTTTCGGACGTTACTGTGTCCGGAATGAAAGGAGATCCCGTATTTAGTTCGGCCTGTCCATAGACTCTATACCCTGAGTCTTGCTTGGCCCATTTTACTCCCGGCTGCAAGCCTGTCAGGGAAAGAAGTAAATCGGGAAACATCCAGTATCTTCAAGGAATGATGCGAACCATCCATCTCGAATATGCGTTGCCGCACCACTTTTGCCTTTTTCCCAATTGCATCACCATCTTGCAATCGTGTCCCGGCTTTTGTGGTCCCTTCGATTCTCGGGCCTCTATTGTTACTGCAGCAAGGATCCCAAGCCAAACACTGGCAGAAAGCACAAAGAACAGCCAAGTACGTGTGCTCACTTTTCATCTTTCTTCTTTTTTTTTTTAGCCCTCCTACCTCATTGCTGCACCGACTCTTAACAGGTTTCTCGACTCCGGTGGAAAAGACTTTCCTCTTAAACACTCATATTCATGCCACCAACACGGACAAATCTATGACCAATATGTCGCTGATGCGATCCGGTGCTGGAGAGAGTGTAGAAAGCTCATGTGATTGGAATCTCTCCAGCTTGCGCCAAGTGGTCAGAGGCCGAAATCTACTTAACGCTGAGAAATCCGGGACGATCATTCAATCTGCGTTCTTTCCAGCAGCCGAGTCGGCGAGTTCTCTCCGTACATGGTATTGTACTTACGCTTCACTTTGCGGATGGTGTCTTGCTCAAAAAGCACGTTACTAATTCAAGTGGCAACGAGAGTGCATCAAATCTAAATTATCCTGCGCAACTGTGTCTGAAGGAGATGCAGTCCGTGATCAGTAGTTCCCTTCGCGCTCCTGCAGAACACTGAGGGCCTTAGCCACTTTCTATTGCATCATTATGTTGGCTAGGCGGAGCAGCGCCAATTAAGGTAGATGATGCTTAACTAGTCTGGTCAGGATCTCAGCATCGTGTCCCTTGTCAATGCTCTTGGACCTCACACCGGCAAGTTTGTCCTATCCTTTGCTTTTCTGCTGAAGGTCACGGAGGGCCTGATTGGTGGGAGAGTGTTAAAAAAAAAAAGGCACTAGAGTACTGAGTATTTGTAGGATACGGCTTCCCAAAGAAAAACCTCTTGAACGATGAGACCATAATGTCACCGCTTCCGTGAGGGTACATCCTTTTAACCCACAGTAACATCCTCCATCACGCTGATACTTCGGACCTTCGCTCACTTCAGCGATTGCCGCCGACATCATTATCAAGAGCTATCAGATCAGCTCTCACGGGCGGGCCCTGGGGGCGACGTCGCCTTTGGGTCTTTACAAGCCCCTTATTCTGCTTCTTCGACAGTCTCTAGTGCTCCTTGCGGGTCATGGGAGAATAGAAAAAACTTGGAACTTACTTTGACGCTCTTATTTCGCAGCATACTTACAGTGTTCTCACAAGGCTATAAAACTGAGATTGAATCCGAGGAGGAAGGGCACCTTGAAGCCAGATCAGGGCTAGAAGCGCCAGGATCATTGCGTGCTTAAGTCCTACCACGCACCGGGATCTCCTCTGCGCTCGCTCATGAGCAGAGATCAAGAACGCCATTTACGATGGTGGCTGGTGGTTAGACATGGTCGCGTGATATGTTCAAGGGGGAGTCGAGGCCACGTTGCCAGACTTCGTGGTCGCTATGGCGGGGGATTACTGTAAGCCGGGAAGAGTCAGTGTCTACACGCTGAGCGGCTTGGAGGATCGAGCTGCCAGGGGCCTGTCATGATCGAATCTCCACACATCGGCAAAAATTGAGACTGAAAGAGTCCGGATCAGAGGAAGCCCCAAGTCCCTCAACGGGTTAAGGTACCCGGCCGGCCATTCCCGTCTGGAGCGCAAGACGATCCGCCGATCAAACGTCGTCGGCAATCGACACGATCTGAAGACCCTCGAACTAGATGAGAATTTGTGTTCAAGCGAGGGGAACAAGAGTGCCGATAGGGCATAGATTGAGCCGAAAGTCCGAAGGCTAGAGTATGGACGGAGAGACGGCGTCGTTCGGCCCGCACAGTGCTACGAAGCTCGCCGGCGAGCGAAGCCGACGGCAATACCCGCCTCGTGGAGAGAAAACGGGTCGGGTCAGCTCGGAGCTCTTTTCAGGCCACCTTAACAACACATGGATACCGCAGCTCGAGATGTTGGCTACAGGGCTGTTGCTGGTGGCTGATTTCGTGCTGTTCCTATAATTTTACAAGGAGGAACAGGCCTGCCAAGGATAAGGTTGTGATCATGAAAGCTGAGGTGGATCTGAGGTTGGGTCTGGTGTGTGTGTGCATAGCGTGGAAAAAGGGTTGAGGGCGGAGATGAGTTTTAGCCAGAGGCGCAGTGGGAAATGCCGTGGCCGTGTGGACAGCCGGTGGCGGCGGCAACACGTGGATCCATGAGGCTAAGAATAAGGCCGACGAGGCTTGGGCGGTGAAATGAGTCCCAAAATTGAATCCGGGGACCACACGGTGTGGAGAGAGGGTTGTGGCTGGAGGAGTGGTAATGGTGTTGATGAAGCCAGGATCTAAGGTTGGAGTTGCTGAGGGGTGGACGGCCAAGCAGGAACAAGACGGGGGCTCTCCCCGCGTTTTTCGGCCTAAAATTCTGGAGGCGCTCTGACGTGCGTAGCGTCGCGCGAGCCCGGACCCTGGAAGTAGCGCCGCAATAGTCTCCACCCTGCAAATAACCACCTCAACCCAAGAAGCATAGTTGAGCGGGTTTGACAACTCACTGCCGGCTCTCACGCGCAGCGATACTGGCCTGTGTTATAGACGTACACGACGCAGAAGCTGTTAGCGCGCACAGCAGGCCTGGCTGGGGTTGGATCGCTTAGGGCCGCAGCAAATAACAGCCGCGCTAACTAGCAGCCTGGCCCGCGCACCCCAGCTTCGCCCACTCCGCATCCAGCTCGCTCCGCTGCAACTCCCTCCACTGGCCGTCCGCTGCCTCAGCCTGCACAATCCCATGCGCTCCTAGGCGATTCCTCACTACGCGCCCATCGCGATCGACTGATGCCGGTGCCGGTTACCTTTGCGCGCCTCCAGCCGTTCGCCCTTGATGCCGTCCTGCACCCGCCCGTGGACCGCCTGCAAAAGGCCAGGCGGCAGCGAGTCCCGTCCGGCCAGCAGGCCCGGCGGCAGTGGCACAGCAGCGCACCGCGGCAGACGGGCTGCAATTTGGCACATCCGCCCAAGTCGAGCACACCACCTGGGCGCGCCGTAGCCCGATTAGGCAAGACCCAACTCTAGGCTCATTATTGTTTGAGCTGCTCCATGCGCTCGCATGACCTCGATTTCCCCAATCTAGGTGCGCCTTGCCTACTATGGCCCACTTCCAACAGGCCTTTGCTTCGTCCCAAATGCGCATCTGGCGTAGTCACTGCGCCCCTGCTGCCACTCTTCACACCGATGTTACAGCCGGCGAGTAAAAATGCCGCCCTTCGCTCTCCTGTATATCCGCCTCGCAGCCATAGGAAATCCTATCTGTAGCCGGCTTCTTCTCTCCAACAAATGTCTCTCTAGCCTTGTCTCCCCACACTCGTTTGTTCCTGCGGCCTGGCTGTTGCGCCTCTTGCACTCGCTGTCCGTTCACGTCAGAAAAACGAACTAGCCGGCCCACCTCTCATCACCAGACCATCATGACCGCTGCAGCGCTCCCAAAGGTTCGTAAAAAACGTATATCAGTCTTGTGCGCTACGTACCTTCGACCTCGCTCCCATCCTCCTCGCTTTGCATGATGCCTGCGTTTTTTCGAACCGCATTGGACTCTCTTTCTTCGGCACGTGCTGACTGTGAACACACCATCCAGCGCTTCTCTTCCATCCCTAGCAAATTCTCCGCAGATGGAAACAAGCGTTCGTCCACCGTCAAGCCGGCCAACAACCCTTACTCTTTCAACAGCTACGCCTTCAAGCCTGCACCGCAGCCGACCTCACCGCATGTGCCCGTCGATGCGGCCGAATTGACCCGACGCCTGGAGCGCTACCTCGCTTCGCTGGAACCAGGATCCGATGCCGCAGCGCCGCCTGCACAACCTACCGCCATCTCGAAGCAGGCGTCGTCAGCGGGTGCCGCACGTCACCCTGTTACTTACAGCCAGCAGCAGAGCAGCAACGGAGCCAACCCACCCTTCCTGAAGCTACGCACAGAATCTGCCACGACCTCGGCTCATTCTCTTGCTAGTCCTAACTCGGGAGCTGCCGCAAGCCTCTCGAAAAAGTCTTCCACCACAGCGCTTAACGGCGGCGCCGTGTTGTTGGCCTCGCGTACCGTGACCGAACCGCTGCCTCACGCCTCGGCGCCTCGGTCTAATGAGGACCGGGCAACGCTGGAAGCGCTGCGGCAAGAGGCCAGGAGAGCAGCGAGGAGATCGCTCGCGCTGCACGCGGGAAAAGGCCTCAATGCACCCGTCGCGGCCGGCGAGCTCTCGAAGCGCTTGAATGCGCTGAACGGCGGAGTCGACCCTGCAGTGAGTGCTGCTGTGCAGGCTCGGAGGCCACCATTGCCCGGCCGGACCAACAGCGGTGGCGATGTGAGACGCTCTTCGTCCGCCCGCGCCAACGAGAAGCGCATCCGCACTCCCGGGGTGGACCTCCGCAAGTCGTCTTCGATGCGCATCGCGGAGGCTCGGATCGCGGCGCTGGAATATGAGCGCGAGAAGACGCGGGTCAAGGAAGCGCACGGGAACCGGAGGAGCATGAGGCGCTCCATGCCTGTCGGCGCAGATGCAGACCAGCTGTGGCGCATCTATGTGTCGACGCAGCGGGGGACGAACACACAGGCCATGGCTCAGGAGCGGCATCAGTCGTTGCGGAAGACCGCTAGCGCAAGAAAAGCGGGCACTGTCGGCACGTTGGATATCGACTTGGCTGGAAGGAATGGAGGTAAAGCGCTGCTGAAAAGCAGGAGCACCGGATGCGTTGAGGGCACTGACGGTGCTCTCACAAGTGGCGAATTGGTTAAGGCTGGCGAGTACATGGTTGGGAGACGTCCGGACTGGAGCCAGAGGGACGAGATGGAAAAGTTGCCGCTCCATCATCCGCTTCACTTGCATATTCACGGCTTCGGCAGAAAAGGGAGTCTCGCCACGGAAACACAGACCGAGGATGAAAAAGGTGTCACTTCGGATGTAGAGAGCAAGAGGAGGAGCAAAACTCCGGAGACGAAGACGAGGTACAGGAGAAGCGTCTGCGTCGCCGATGTCGCAAACCAGAAGGCATTGGCATCATCATCAACATCACGAAGCGGCCCACCACAACTGCCGGCACTGTTACACATCCCCAGCCCGCGCAGTTCGGAAGACATTATCACCCTTCAACAAGCGTCTTCCTCATCCTCACCATTCTCACCCGCCACCGCTTCACCCCCTAGCATTACTCTCTCTCCTGTAGACTCCTCCAACGCCATCCCCATGCACCCCGGCTTCGGAACTACCACTACCCACACCACCGTCAACCGGACCAAAAGTATGGGGACCAGCTCACCACCCAAGCTTCCAGCCCTCCGCCACTCCTCGTCCTTCGAGGCACGGATCCCACAACACTTGTTCCACTCGTCGCCCACGGACAACCAGCACCACCACCAATCGCCCCTCCTCGGCAAAGCACCAGGTAGGTCCGCACCGATGGCGCCGCTGCCGGAAGTCTCGGCTCTGCCCGCGCCCGACCGTTTCTCGAAGAAGCGGCCGTCCATGCCTCCGAGGAACAAGACCTCGTCAAGCTACAGCCTCGCGGCGGCGACGGCCACCGCCGCCGCCGCTGCCGCCTCCAGCAACAAAGCTCGCGGGCAGGCGACCGCTACGTCGCCCGTTTCGGCGGCGGCACCATCTTCGGTGCCGTGGCCGGGCCCTTCTTCGCAGGGGAGAGGCGGACGGACGGTGCTGGCGGGAGGAGGTGCTGGCGGCGGTGGGAGGCAGGCTCAGCACCAGAACCCACGGGTCGCGATGAGGGGAGGGAGGAGCCAGAGCGCGATGGAGATAAGGGTGAAACAGGCCAGCAACAACAACCACACCAACGGCGGCGGCAACGGCAAACCGGCGTTAAGCAGGAGGAAGAGCGTGGCGTTTGCGTCCACCACCATCTCGTACCCCGCCCCTGCCTCTTATGCGGGGGTGTCGGATGCCGATGCCGCCGCCGACGGGGAACGGCGGTCAGCAGGTGCTACTGCTGCGTCTCCCCGGGGCATCCAGCGCTCCTCGACCCTGCCGATTAAGAGCAGGGATATCGGGGACGAGAAGGAAAAGGAGAGGGAGGGCGAGGGCCAGCTCGCCGCCGCCGCCGCGAAGACGCCGACTCGACTGGTCTTTTGGCGGAGGGACAGCGGCAAGGTCGTCGTCGACGAGGGGTTGATGAGCGGAGGGGAAGAGCAGCAGCACCACATGAGCGGCATGAAGAGCCCAAGCCGGCTGGCGTTTTGGAAAAAAGGGAAATAAGGGGTTGGACAGACCGGGGGTGGTTGGTGAAGGAAGCAGGTCTGGGCGGTGGCCTCGGTGAGAGAGGCGTACATCTCTTTTCCTTTTGTCATTCTTGCTTGCTCTCCAAGGGGACGATGATATGATCGTGCACCTCCATGTCGTTGTTTCTCTTTCTTTTTGGAGGGGTTTTTTTTTTTTTTTACACGTGGCCAACGCGCCATGGTTTTGTCTCGGTGCGCACCACCATTTTCTTATATACCATCATCGACTTTTGCGATTGACCAGCGCACGGCAGATTAGAAAGGGATTTGACCCTACCGATATTTTCTTACAAAAAGTTGGTGCCCTACTTATGCAGTTAAACTATGTATTGTTGATCTTGTATGGTTTGAAAGATGCACAGCAACATCCCAATACTTACTCCCAACCACCCGTGCAGGAAGAACGCCATTCTCATCACAACATTGGAAACGTGACATCACAACCTTACTCCTGTCGTCCCTTTTCCCTTTCCCTTCCCTTTCTCCTTGCAGGGCCACGGGCGTGCGTCACATGGCTCCGTTGTTCTCGCTTATGCTTGTCGATTGCCGCACCATAAGATCTTCGTGATATTCCTGCCCGTTCAAGCCGGTGCGGAAATAGTGAGGCGTTTACATACAAGGAAGGATTGGTCGCGATGCCGCAGCAAAGTGGCTGTGCGGTTGCTTCGTGCGCAACTCCACCCAAATTTTTCTGTTCTCTTTTCCTTATCGCGCTCGCTCGTTCGCTCGCTCAATCCCGTCGCAATAATTAGAGGTGCAGAAGCATGACGATGGTTGGGATGGAAGGGGCCGGGCCGCGCCACGCGGCCGGCTCCGGCAAATGCACGTCATTTTTCCATCCTTTCTCCCCTTTGCACGTGGTGTGGAGTGGAGCTTTAATGGGGACCACTTTAGCAGGAGCAAGTAGGAGTGCTACTCTCGGCCGCAGGGCTACTACCGACGGGGTTCACATGACCTAGCACACCGCAGGGCTGACGGTGGCGCGTGAGTGCTTGTTGTAACGAACGTGAGACGAGGGCGGGACTGATGGCAAGCGCTGGGGCGCTTTGGGAGGGGAGGGGCCGCCGTGGGTTTCGTCTCTTGTCGCCGGAGTTTTCTCCCGTCTGATGCGTGTGTGTTGCAAATCGTCTGCGTCGTCGTGTGTTTGGTTCTCGTACTCGCTCGCTCCGCGGATGGAGGGACCGAGCCGAGTACGATGCGCCCTGTAATTGCAATACAAGCTATATGGGTGGAGACATGCGTTAAGACAAGGTGGGGAACGTGTGCGATGCCGAGGTGAAGAATTAAGAGAAGAAGGGACAAGGGTATAAAGGCATGTGATTCAATTCCATTGCGATAAAGGGAGGGCGGGAAAATCTCTGACCGGTCCTCCGCCGCGGTGATGAGTACTAAACGGGGGAATTTGGAACGAGCGATCTGACTATTGACCCTTTGCCCCGGGTTTCCAGAGGGAGCGTGTGGAGGTCTGCTGGGTGGAGTGGGGGATCCACAATAGATTGCTTTGAGACGAAGACTTATTTTTGCGTATAGTTTGGCGATAAGTGCGGATGATAACATGGGGATTTTCTGAGACACACGCGCGCTATGCGGTTCTTCCTCCTTTGCGCCATACTTCGCTTAGACGGAAGGGGAGAGAGCGTGCGTGATTCGTTGGCTTAGCTGATGAAGGGTGGAGCGAGCTTTTTTCAACACGGCGATCCCTTTCATTCCTTTTCCTTACTGTGTTGGCAATGCACATGGGTGGAAGGGAGTCAGAAGCAAGGGGTGGTGTTGATGCTGATTAGTGATGGGCGATTTGCAGTCCACGGGGCTGCGCGCGCAATGATGGTGAAAGTGGAGGTGTGTCCGGTGAGGTTGACTGTTTTGCGTCCCTATTTCTCTTGTTCTCTCATGCATCTGGCAAAGCTGTGCTGGATCCTGCCATGTTTGCGATTCAACGGGGCAGCGGGTGTCGGTGCGGGTCTCGAGACCATCATGCACCTTATGCGCCACCAGCGCGCGTGTTCTCTGCCGGTTTCAAGAAGCGCAGACGTCCGGACGCCGTGGGCTGATTCTGGCGCTTTGCGTTGACAGGCAGCGGATCGCTTTTGGCAAGGAAGCGTACGCAGGATGGGGGACTCAGCAGGAGTCAGCCAGCGCGTTGAGAGTCAGCGGCCGTAGTGGAGACGTGCAGCTGAAGTAGCTGACGACCTATTCATGTGGGGCCGCCCCCTGTCAGTCCAGCCTGTCGCTCATCCGTGCAACCGTCCAGCGACAGAGTGCTCTTCTTGTTGGCTAAAGCACGGGCATCGGTGGCGACAACGGACGAAGAGGTCGGGCGTTTGCTGGTTGATGTCCATGTGGTCACGTCTTATACCAGCGTCCAAGCATGGAACGCCGGGGTGCACGCAAGCGTGCCCGTCGTGGTTAAGCTTAATTGACGTCTAGAAATGGCGGCACGGCACATGGATGATGATTATCACAGTTGTTGCTTTTGCCGCATGAGGGGAAGGGGTGTCCGCGAGTCGGGGCCGCAGGTTGCCCGCGACGACGGGCAGTGGACGACACGGGGGTCTTGGCCTATAGATAGTTCATCGCAGCCACTGCTGCCGCCGGAGAAGCCAGCGGTGGTGCTCAAAAGAGGCAGGTACAAGAATTCCGCACTGCTTCAGAGCCCGGCACGGGTTGATCAATCGTACGACAGATCTGCGCCTTGGCTGGCATTATTGAGATCGGCTTTTCTGTCTAGCTGACGGGAGGCCAGTGCGAGCGGAGAGCGGAGAGCGGGGCGTTTGGAGGGATGGGAGGGTGAGGGCTGGTGGTGGAAATTGCTGACGTCGATTGCCTTGGACATCCACGCACTCGTCATTCCAGATCGCGATGACACAGCGGGCGTCGTTCGCGACGGCATGCCGGCTGCTAGCGCATCTCCCCGGCTGCGAGATGGCGCGACGGGGAATTGATTTTGGGGTGAGGTCTGGATAGAGGGCGGAGGCTGGCTCTAAGGCTGCCCGCGGCATCCAATGGGAACCCGCTCTGGCATTCCGCCGCAGCCGTCAGCGTGAGGTCACGGCGCGTGAAGCTTCCCTATCCCCTGAGCGGGAGCGCAATGGCAGCCATCAACGCCATCACAGCAGCGGCGGGCTGCCCCGTGCTCTGCGGACGGCTGCAGCACTGTGGGCCGTTGCGTGTGTCGCGCAGGCGCAGGCGCAGGCGCAGGCTGCAGCGGCGCCCTCGCAGCAATCTCAGACACGCGGACTCACGGACCTCTGGCGTGGAGAGCGGTGATCTGCTGCGATCAGAGTCTCTTGACGCCGGAACGGCCGCCACACCTTCCCCGGGCGAGTAGGAAGCGTTCCAGCGCCTGCCGTGAGCTTGCTGGGTCTGGCCCGCTCAGCTGCAGCGCGAAGAGCTGCCCGCCGGCGCGCCGGCCGTCTTTAGTCCTCAGCTCCCGTCCCCTCTTTGCGCGCCCTCGCGGCTGCGGCTCCGCGCGCTGAGAACTGCCATTGCGGGCGCTGGGCCGGGCGTTGGGACGACACGTGCGCTTGCGTCCGTATCGCGCGCTTGCGAGGTGAGTGATGCTCAGCTCGCTGCTCCGCTGCACCCCTGCCCGGCCGTTAGAGACGTGGATCGGTGGGAAATGTGGGCTGCGAGCTCGCAGCGAACGCGAGCGCACGCGCAGCCGCGTCTCGGATGGCCGAAATAGCGGGCGGTGACGGGACGCAGGCCGGCGTTTGGCGGGCGTGCGGTGCTGGTGCTGGGCGCCCGCGGGCTGCGTTTAGCTGCTGGGTAGGGCTGGCGAGCGCATGACCGGGCTGGTGAGATGAAGTCAATCTACTGCACGATGCGAGCAGCGGGCGTCTGCAAACAGAGCAGTGCGCAGGGTCTGTCTGCGTTCAAGGATGCTGGGGCGCTACCGCGCTCACAGCGCACGCGCATCACATAGCCTCCATCGATAATCGACATCGCTGTATCGCCGCCCTCCCTCTGCATCATCCTGCATCCTGCCTGCACGCAGCGGCAGTCCCGCAAGCCATCCCGGCGCCTCTCGCGTGAGCCCACCAACGTGCATGCTGCTTGCTGCGCGCCCGCAACCCCTGCCCTCGACTCGCCGCCGGTGCCCGGGGAGCTTTCCCAAACGGAATGACGCTGGCGCAGCGACAAGGGGGGGTGGACGGTCAGAACGGTCATCGGCGCCCGTCGATAGAAGTGCCCTCCGACCGCGCACCAGGACCAGGCCACACGTCCGCGTCCCGCGCCTCTTCAACCTCCGCTGCCCACCGCGACCAGCTAGTATCGCCGTCATCTTCTCACGCCCGCTCGAACGCCCTGCTCCCGCCGCTGCGCCTTGCAGACTCGCCGCCGCCCGCGCCTTCCAAGGATCCGCTCCTGCAGCTGCAACCCCAGAGCCGCTCGCTCGCGCCGCCCGCTACGACCCTGGCGCCCTCCGCCGCGCCTCAACACCAAGGGCGCACCCAGAGCGTCTCCACCGCCAGCCCGCCCAAACCGCAGCGCCCGGCGCTCGGCAGCAGGGCCAATTCCGCGCCCCACGTTCCCAAGCCGTCGCCGTATCACCCGCATGGCGGCGCAAAGAATGGTCACATAGCCCGCGCGCGGCACCCCGACGCCAGCGACAGCAGCGACGACGACGACGGCGACGCCATCAGCCGCGATCCCTTCTTCCTGCGCTACCAGAGCGTTATCCAGCGCCTCGCCGAACAGGTCCCCGGCGACCCCGACGACCCCCTCCGCAAATCCCCAGAGCAGCAGAAAAATCACAACGCCCCGATGGATGCGCAGGCACGTACCCTCCCCGCCCCGGTGCGCTCTGCCCCTGCCCCCGCTGACCGTCGAGCCTTGCAGGCCGTGGAGGACATCAACATTGGCGTCATTGGCGACTCGGCCGTGGGCAAGACGCGCTTCATCGACCGCGCCTTCGACCTGCGCACCCGCTCGCACGCGCGCACCGCCACGCGTAAGATGTCCATTGACGGCACCGTGTACACGGTGCGCCTGGTCGAGGTTCCCTTCGAGGAGCTGGACATCGAGCACGACGACCGCATCTGCTGGCCGGAAAAAATCGACGACATGCCCGCGCCACGGATCGACGGCGCGCTGATGCTATACGACGTTATGAATCAGGAGAGCCTGGCACAGGTGCCGGGCATGCTAAGTCAGTATATCCCGCGTCCCCATTTCCGGCTGCGCCGCGAGCCGGCAGCTCGGAGCAGGATCGGTGCCCGCGGGCCTGGAATCTGCACGCCGATCGCAGCCCAACCGTCTTGTCGGGCGTCATGGCTAACGCGTTCTTGCTTCTGCGCAGATGTCGTTCACAAAGCGGCGTTGCCGTGCGTGCTGGTCGGGTGCAAGTGCGACAACCACCCGGCCCATCGCCAGGTGGATCCGGCTGTGGTGGAGCAGCGCGCGAAGACGCTGGTCGGCGACTTGCCCGCGTTTCAGAGCTCAGACGGCTCGCCCGAAAGCCAGCGAATTTGTCTCTCTGTCATGTTGCGGGCTATTCTTGCGTCTCGACAGGGTGAGTGCATCTACACGAACGCCTGCCCCTCTACGCCCCTGGTCCCTGCCCGCCGCGCCGCCAGCCATGGATGCGGCGCGTGCACGCTCGGTCCGTTGGCGCAGTCCCCCATATAACATTACGCACGCAGCTGTCGTTTCATTGCTGCGACATGTTTCACGCTTGCCGTCTTCCACCCATATTTCCATTCTTCCGCGCCGCTCTGCCAGCTAGCGTACCGTGGTCTCTCATCTGACGTCGTTCCCTCTTAAGATACCCCCGCCAGCAAGCTCGCCGCCGCACAACGCCGCCGCGCCACCTCCAATTCATCTGCCCTACAGCCTGCCTCTCCACGCCCCAGCTGGAAGTACCGGCATGAGCGTGCGAGCTCAGAATTCTCCGGTTCGCGTCTGAAAATCCTCTCGGACAACGATGCAGAAGCTCGCGCCAAGAACCGCGCTCCCACCAACTCCTTCCTTGATCTCGAAGAGTCCCCCGGCTACGAGTCGTACGGTTCCGACGGCGCCGACTCGTCGGACTACGAGCCCAGCATTATCTCCGTCATGCCCTCTGATGAAAATGGCTACACGTTTGAGCAGCTCGTCGACCGCCTGGTCTCCCAGCCGCTGTCCAAGCAGGACACCAAATTCGTCTCCATCTTCCTTGCCCTCTACCGAAAGTTCGCCGCCCCAAGCCAATTGCTCGAGGCCCTCATTAAACGCTTCGATGCACTCGAGCACGACAGTAGCCCACAAATGGTCCGCACCATAGCGCAGCTGCGCCACCTGTCGATCATGGAGCAGTGGCTCAGCTCATACCCGGGTGACTTTGCACACCCCATGACAAAACGCATGGTGTTCCTCTTCGTAAACCGGCTGGCCAGCAATCGCATTTTTGGGGTTGCTTCCAAGGAGATCTTGGCTGATCTCGAGGCTGTCGTGGAAGACGATGATACAGACTGGGCTTGCAGTGACAAGCACCGCGAGAACGCACTCTACAGCCACTCCATCTTGAACGAATCAATGGAGGACGACCTGCCAAAGAGCGCAACGGAGCTTACCATCAGCATCACGCGCGGTTCCACAAACACCTCGGATACGGCGACGACCACAGGCTACCCCGAACGCTCCGTCAGCACCTCCACCACCGCCACTAGCTCCTCTCAAACAATGATGAACGCCATTGAGCAAGCGCGACAGCAGGCCAAGCTGCTCGTCCCTATCCCTCGCGTCACTCTCACCAAGACACAATGGCACCTGTTGATGGGCGAGTCGGAGGAGAACATTGCACGAGAGCTGACTCGCATAGACTGGATCATGTTCCAATCCATCAGGCCCCGCGACCTAGTGCGACATGTGAGCTTGAACGCGACGGACAAGAAGAAGTGCAAGAGTCTGGAGAACGTGGACCGGATGATCGAGCACTTCAACCATCTGGCCTACTGGGTCACCAATTTCATCCTGCTGAGAGACAAGCCAAAGCATCGCGCTTTGATGCTCGAGAAGTTCATGAAGGTTGCGCGCAAACTGCGGGAACTGAACAACTACAACTCCCTCGGCGCTATTCTCGCGGGTTTGAACGGAACAGCGATCCACCGCCTTTCAGCAACACGCGATCTCCTCTTGCCTGCCACGGCCAAGGACTTTATGAAGCTCGAGATCCTCATGGGAACGCAAAAGAGTCACTTTGCGTACCGTCTTGCGTGGGAGAACAGCTCCGGCGAGCGGATCCCGTACCTTCCCCTTCACCGCCGCGACCTGGTCTCTGCCGCAGAGGGTAACTCCACTTTTGTCAACGACCCACAAAGACGCGCATCCAACGCCGGTCTGCTCGGCGGGAGCACAAGCCCCCGTCAAACAGCGAATGCGGAGGCTCTTAGCGCACTGACCGGTAACGCCGGTAACGCGGCCGCGCTGCAGGCCGCTCTCAACAGATCGAGCGCCCAGGAGAAAGAGGCGCCTCCGAGTGGCGTCGAGGGCAAAGAAAGAATCAACTGGAAGAAGTTCGCAATCATGGGCGAAGTGATTGTTGGCATGCAACGAGCTCAGGGCTTCCCCTATCCGAACATCGCCCGCCACGACGATGTGAAGAGTATGGTGCTGGATGTGAGAATCTGCAAGGATGATGACGTAAGTGTCGGATAATTGCGGTGGGTTTCGTTTGCTGACACGCGACTATAGGAACTATACGACCGTTCCACCAGCCTTGAGGCTGTCGGTGCCGCTGGCGAGCCCCGAAGAAGGTTTGCCAACTGGTTTCGTCAATAAACCCCAGCGCCGGGGGGCTCCACTTCCAAGGACACAGCTCAAAACGCAGTCCTCGCCGTTCTTCGGAGCAATCGGGCAGCTTGATCTGGAAAAGGCAGAACGCGAGGAACGCATGCGAAAACGCAACGAGAGGAGGCAAAAGTCTCTATCGTCGGTTCCGAAACGCGCGATTCCCCAACAGAGCAGGCTTGCAGCCAGTATACTCTATTGAGCGAGGAGAGATCAGACTACGTCGAGGGACTGTGGAGATGGACCAAAAGAGTGGAAACCAATATTTCTTTATCACTACCAGGAGGGGGGAAGCGCGGCATTTGCTGCACTCGGTCTACCGTATACGGGCGTTTTGTCACAAGCCATTGGATACCCACGGGCTGGAAAAGAAAGAAGGCATCATAATCATCGCATTTTGGCATGCCACACACCACTACATGTACCGCCGCATACCTTCATACCATCTATTGGTCTCCTTTGTCGTTTATTGCATGGCATGGCATGGAGGGTCTCAAATTTTCGTCATTTCTTCTCCTTCATCCGAGCGGGGGTCGGTTGACGATCGGCCGGGCTGCAGGGGGGAGGTGGGTCGTCTGTTGACCATTGAGTGATGAGCATCCGAGTGTTTCCTCGTCATTCCGCGGGTGGTTGTCTGTTTTTCCGCTGCGTCACATCATCTGAGCGTTGACATTTTTTTGTTCTTGGTTCGTTGTGCCCCTTTTCTTCTGAGCGTTGATATTACTTTTTGTCACGGTCATACCAATACTGGAGCAAGGGAAAGATCTCGGGCAGAGATTGGGTTTGGGTCTCATGTGTCTGTCTCCGTTCTTGTCTCATCTATACCTGGGATTTACTTCCATGTTTTTTCTGTTCCTTCTTTCCTTTCAATATCGAAGACAAAAAAAATACCCCTACCCGTGTCTTATGGGTTATCTTTTTCCTCGCATTTCTCATCTATACATCTCCCTTTTGGCTGGTCATAGCGTTTGGGAGGGTAGGCGGGGTATCACTGGGTCTTTTTCTGTGTGTAATTATTTACACGTATCTAGTTGGGGTGGGAAATCAGGCGTGGACGGAAGAGCGTCGGGAAGTTGGGACCGAAGACTGTTATTTTTCCAAGTCGATGAAGAATGCTCGAAGCCGCAAGTCTACAATTGCGGAAACACGTGGTACATAGGTTCGGAGAAGAAGGGCAAAAAAAAGAGAAAAGACTGCATGATTTTACGTATATCCCATTCCCAATGCCACCGACGTGAGGGCGTGCGAATGTTGTCGTCATAAAGTTCTTCTGGTTGCGTTCTACTCGCATTCCCTCAGGAGGTATAGGGCGTCAGTGGCGCAGAACGTTGACGTTTGCGGGCGTGGCGGGGGGCGCAATGGCTGGCAAGCCATATTCGTCGCCCCTCCCTCCCTCCCTCCCCTTTTTTTCCCTTCCTTTCTCCACACTCCTTTCTCTTTTGTTTTCCTGAAGGAGCAACGAATGGGATCGACGGATTGAGGGGAGAGGGGGAGGGGGGAAGAGTCACACGCAAAGGATAGTTGTGCGTGTGACTCGGTCGAAGAAAACGTTTCCCGGGCTAGCGCTGGGCTAGAACGTTGGGAAAGAAGGAGAAGACGGGACGAAAGATTTTAAGCTTCTTCGATGATCCTTCCACAATCCTTCGGTGCATGGCGCCGTCTCTTCCTCGCGGCGCGCTGATAGGGCGGAGGGGGAGGGGCGTTCGACGGCGCGACTGCCGATGGGATTTCGGGGTGGTTGCGAGTGTGGAACGCTAACGAAAAGGAAAGTGGGGGCAACGGGAGAAGAATCGATGGAAGGAGGGGGAATAACGGGGGACGGATGGAAGGCCACGAAGGATCGGGATGGGGAAAAACCGGAAACTTGGGATGATGATGGGATGGAAGGACCGAAGAAGGGCGCGCGGAAGGAATGATGGAATGGTTCATGGAAGGCGTAGCGAAGACGGGCCGCAAAAACCACACGTACTTTTCCTTGGTTCACTTGGTAGCGCCACATACCCAAAGCGAACGGCACGGCGACGGTCAGAGAGGGGGAAACGGTTTGAATATCGAGATTGGGGAGCGCTCTGCGGACGTATGGGGAACCTGCGATGGGCTGATCGGGGCCGGCCTGGTTTGCAGCTGGTTGAGGGTTGGGCTAGGGACTTTTTCGGTGGTCGGGCTTCTGGAGGCTTTGTGGGAGGGGACTACTGCTGATGTAAATGTGCTTGCAGGTTAAGGGGTTCTACGACTGCTGGACTGTCTTGCTTGTGCGTGCCTGTGCTTCGGGCTGGGAATGATTGCAGCGTTGGGCAGCGTGCTGCCGCTAGCTGAGAAGGACGTCATCTACAGGCTCTGATACACCCTAGTAGCTTGTTCGTGGAGGGCGAAGTCCAGGCCGCTGCAACACAGTTTGGCATACACAATGTACCGTGAACACTCCTCGTTTTTCAAGGAATGTCTGTAAAATGCAAAAGCGAGGCTATGCCACCAATAAAAAACTATGGGCGTTTATGCTTAATGAGAGTAGATTGGCGTTACTGATAGTAGCTCCAAGCTACACCTCTAATTTCATTGTAGGGTATTGCTGGCATATTCCTCGCTCTGAACCATGCTGCATCGGTGCCGGAAATACTTGAATGCTCTTGATGCCCGGTACCTGGGCTCTGCATTCGTTGCCAGTAATCTCGCTGCCCGAAGGAGGGCGCTCAGTGACATGCCCAACCAAAACGGCTGTTCCCTGCCAACATGTGGGCACCTTTCTTTTTCCGTCCTACTCTCGCGTATCTCATGCCCTCACACGTCGGAAAAGCACAAATGCCTCATCCCTGGGACACGGCTCTACGTCTATCTTTGGCTCTGAAGGGGATGGTCGTTGTGCACTGCGCGCGGAGCAATTCCCCTCTCGCTACCCGACTCCTTGGCCCTGGCGCAGCTTTTTCTCCTGATATTCGCGCCATCCTGGGCGAGGGGAACGAAATGACTTGGGCGGATGCAACTTCATGCCCTGCGACGCCCTGCCGGTCAGTAGGATCTTGCACCCAGGACTTTCCACTGCTTAGGGCACTGTTCTTGCGTTTGAGTGCCTCTTTGCCTACTACGTACAGGTCCGTTCGTATGTTTGTCCGTGCTCTCCGACTGAGGCCGACGGCAGCATGACCCACGATCCGTGCATTGCTCGTCAATGGCGGATGAGGGATGTCCACATCGGATCAGGGTCGTGGGTTGCTGCACGCCATTCGTGTGCGGGAGATGCTTTGACGGTTATGAAGCCAGTTCGCTGAGTATTGTAACGCAATTGGCCATCGGAGACGTTCGTCAGGACGTTGAAATTTGCCAAAACCGTCATACACATTTACGTCCCAGCAACGCTTCAGTTCCTACTTGATGGAATTATACGAACTTGTAGTGCTCATGGAGCTAATCTCGTGAGCTAGTCATACAGCTACACCCGAACAGGAGTTTTACATGGCTGGAAATGGTCGGGGTCGCGCACTGTGGTACAGTGAACACCACAGCGAGTCGTTTTTTGCAACCACAAAAACGTCATGACAGGAGCAAAATTACGCGGTGCAGATTTTTTTTCAACACCACGTTTCTCTACACAGTACAGCCGACGTGCATCACTTCGAAGCCGAGCGCAACTGCCGAGAGCAACCATTCATGCGCTCCTTTCCCTACACAGCACCTCGTCCTCCACCCTTCGGCGTCACCATCACCGCTTTTTTCTGAATTGGCGGGCCTTCTTTCTAGCCCCATTCCTTTTCCACCCGCCAAGGCCTCCGCCCGCCCTCGCAACACGTTCACGCCCTTCCCACCCGGCTCCACTTGGGTTGCTGCCGTGAGCCAAAAGGGGAGCACCGGCACGACCATCCGTTGCTCAGCGCGGTTTAGCGGATTTGCTCGGAAGGCCGCATCCGCGCGTTCCCCGTCACCGATTTTCCACCGCCAGGATTTTCCGTCGAAGTTTTTTGTTTTTTTTTTTTTCTCGCCGATGGGGCGCCGGCGCGTGGGAATTGTGGGGCCCGTGTTGGTGCCTTGGACCGTAGGTAACCCTGCCCGCGCCCGTGGCCCCCTCGTGCTTCTGAGTTGGCGTGCAAATCATACCCTCCCCCGCCGCCGCCGCTGCGCGATACATCGTGAACGTTAAGGAACAAGGAGATAGAGACACAGGGCCCGCGTCTCGACTCTTGGTGACGTGATGGAAAATGGGGCAATATCGGGCCTTTGTTATTGCTACGCCGCCTCCCATTGTGAGTGACCTCATCCTCACCCCGTCCGTCCACGTTGTTGGAATGGAAAACATCACTCAAGGGGCGAGGACGAGAGAAAGGGGGCGGAATGGAAAATGCTCGTGAAAGTGAGACCCGGCTGTCCGGCGCTCGCCGCAGTCAAATCTCTCGTGGGCTCTTACGTTAGAGTTTCGGAGGCGCGTCCGGTCTCACAACTTTTTTACTTTTTTTTCGCGTCGTCAATGTCTCGCAGAGATATCCACTTCAATCTCATGTCGGAGAGTGGGAGTCGAGAAACGTGTGCTGGATTTGGAAGCACGGCAGTCTCCATTTCCGTGGCTTAGCTGAAGGGGGCGGATGGAGTTGCCAAACAAAAAGACAATGCGACACCACCTCACCTCATGTCTGACAAGAGAACAAGCAGGCGAGAATTGGCCCTTCATAAGCGCGAAACCAAAGGGTCTCGGGAAGTGATTATGTGGCGTTTAGGAATGGTGCTTTCGATCGGGGTCCTTCAGCTCATGGATACACTTCAGGACGACAGTACGTGCTTGAACGCAACACCACTGCAAAGCGCCACAGGTGACAGGGATGAAAGCACCGTCTTAGATCTCTATCTTCCCGGCAGCGGGTCCTGCACACGGCAAGGCAATAGTCAACGGTCCCCACAACCGCCGTTGGGGCAGCCGTTGGTGCAGCCGTTGAACGCCACGAGCATTCCCACCACAACAAGGCCTCCCGAGCTACAGTGGTGTAACATTGAGCGAGGGGCATTCTTTCGCAGCCGCGGGCATCGAAAAAAAAAAAGAAAAACCACGGCCTCCCATCGTCCTTCATTTCATCTCGTGGGAATAAGAGATTACGAGGTTCCAAGACGGAGGGAAAGAGCACCGAGAGCATGGCTTAGGGAACGGGAAGGGGGGAGGGAATGCGAAAAAGCGAGGGTTGGGGGGTGTTTTTCCTGGGGATGGTGTCCAGGGGCTGGCTCGAGCTCTCGTCCACGGTGTGGGCTTTGGCCAAGGGGAGAAAACGTGCGGCGTGTACTCCTCTCTTCTCCGACTTCACCGACTGGCCGGGAGACCCCCCATCCAACCAAAAGTGCGTGTTGATCCTGCCGTCCTGTCCGCCTCAGGGAGCGGACGTTGCATTTGAGATTGCTGCCTGAGACACTGTCTCAGCTGAGCCCGGGCTCATGGCGTTGGCGGCGGGAGGCACGGACGGGCAAGAAGAGAGGGAGGGGGGTGTTGAAGGAATCCCGCGGGTGGTCAGGGGACATGGGTGGGGTATGGCGTGGGGTGGGTATCTCGGATCAGGTGAGGAGGGGCAACCCTTTTGGCTGACCTTGGTTGCTTTTTCTTCGCTCCGCAGCCTGTCACCTTGCGTGAGTGGGCACCGCGAGGGATTGTGGCGCGTGGCACAGCACAGCTAAGTATGGGGACGGGGGAATTATGGCGTCTTCGGTCCTACTACGCTGTTCTCTGGTGCTGGACATTAGATACCTGTTTTGGCTGCATGCATCGACTTATCCCTGGGTTCGCTTATGTCTTCTCTGCGCCTTTCTTGAGCCTTTGATTGGATCCCGATGTTGCGGAGGAAGATATTGGGGGCCAATGAGCAGTTGCGTAGCTTCCGGGGGAGATTGCGGAAGTCAGCCTACGCTGCGATATTTGGATATTGCAAAGCCCTGCTCTATATTCGTTGCCTACTTCAACTTCCCAGATAAGGCGTAGAATAATTTGGACGCTCTGCTTGGTCGCAGCATCAACATTCACATGCCAAACAGCTGACACTCGTTTCATACGGCGAACTGCTGCCTGCGGCGCGCCTTCCCAATGTGGTCTACAATAGCAGCGGAACAATAGGGTCCACGGCTATTGTTGGTCCAGGGTCTACTTCAACGTCCTGACATCCATCCACCCACGAGCACGTTTCTCGCCTTGATACTTCGTACAGTTTTGAAAGTACAGGGCAACGCATCCGCCAACAGTCGTGGCCAAAGACCTACGTTATTTCGTCCGTTCAACTTCCGCACGTATAATCACAACCGCCAGTGGCAGGACGAAGACTGGAGTTTCCAGTACACTTTGCAACCAGGAAAAACACTCGAGCCTTGGGCTGCTGGACAAGGTTTCTTCCATGCTCAGCTCACCTTTTTGTTCCAGGACCTCCCGAGTCAGCTTCCATCTTCCATCCGCCATACACTGTCTTGTCGCGAGTATTTGGTTGCGTCACAAGGCTTACTCTCTTTGAAACAGACCACTCTACTCCATTCATTCGAAGACAACCCCAAGGTTCCAGGAGGATACCTCACTTGCTTCTTTAATATCTCATCAAGCATGGTCGCGCTCTACAGCAACTTTACTTTGCCGCAATTCTATGGTGCCGGCTTCGAAGTACTACGCAGCTCGTAATCGGTCGATCAGGATACAGTGCCATCCATCCATTTTCGGGGTTCAACACAAAATTGCAGGGCAGCCTGACGAGAAGTTCTCTCAAGCCAAACTCGGAAACACTGCACGAATGTCAAACGCTCCAGAACACGACGACGGAAATGTTTATTGCAAGAACTTTTGAGATGCCGCTAAACCGTTTTCCAGATGTAGAACTCCTCGTTCCTCCCGTCGTGGCTCCAGGATCAAGGTTTTTGTTACCCCAACGCCCATCTCTGGGAAGGACGGAACGCCACCCGCGGCCGCCAATTGCAACCCGAGCGCTCTGTAAGTATCGACCGCCGACCATCGCTCTTTGAAAAGAAGAAAATGGGAAACTTTTCCCCAAGCCAGCCTCATCACCGCCAGCCACTCAATGCTTCCGCGCCAGCTCCGCCCGATCAAAGCCCCGCCGGCGCCATCAACTCCGCCTCCACCGTCTTCATCAGCAAGCCCTGATCCAGCAAAAACCCCGCGTCAGCCCTGCAATTCATGACACCCCTCTCGGTGCTCAACTTCTGCTCGAGCAACGCCTGCAGATCCCGCCCGCACACCTCCCACTCGCCCTTGCAGTCGTCGCAAAGGAAAAGGCCGCACCCACCCTCCCCCTCCCCGGGCGGTGCCCTCACCAACCCCAACTCATCCTCATCCTCATCATCATCCTCCTCCTGCGCGCTGCAACACCGCCAAACCGCCGGCGACGGGCAAACCACACACCACATATCCCCCCTCCTCCTCTCCTCTAACCTCTGCACCATAGCCGCCACCCACTCGTTCCGCTCCACCACGCCCATCCCGACGGCGTCGACGACGCACTCCATGTCGGCGTGGCCGCCCGCGCAGCTCAGGACGTCGACGCGGCGCAGCACGCACGCGCGGCACATGCGCGCCGGCTCGACGCTGCCGACGCCGCCCGGCATGCTGCTCGCGTGGCCGCCCGCGATCTCCGTGAATCCGCGACCGTCGCGCCACGCCATGACCGCGGCCTTCTTCCACGACAGGCCGTGGATCGCGAAGGCCGGGTGGAGGCAGAAGCGGCAGCAGGTGGAGGAGAGGTTGTCTTGTTCGTTGCGGTTGTTGTTGTGCGGGCTCAGGTCGAAGACGACGGGGTGCGCGAGCGCGGTGACGATTTCGCGGTAGTAGCCGACGCGGCCGGCGGCGTCGGTCATGGTGTCACTGGCGTGCACGCCGGGAGGTGGGAGGATGTGGTACGCGGCCGGGATGTCGGGCGCGTCTGCGGGCGGCTGGTAGTCTTGCGTCGCGGACGGGCCGTGGTGCAGCGTTGACGATGGGTTGATGTGGGTGACGCGGTCCGGGTTGCGGTTCTGCTGCTGCTTCTGCTGCTGCTGCTGCTGGCGCTGCCGCTGCCGCTGGCGGAGGTTGCCTGATTGCGCGAGCTTTTGTTGCTGCAGGTGCCTGGTGAAGGCGACGTCGGTCGCGGTGCGCGCGCCACTGCGGAAAGAGGTAATGCCCGTGCTGGAGCCGGTTGTGTGGCGCGGGTTGGATATGGTGGACATGGTGGAGGAAGAGGTGAGAGGGAGCTGCCTCAGCTTCGATGGGGGAGTGATGGTGGTGAGGCCGCCGGGCCGGCTACCGGGTGTCTTGGCCGAATGGGTGGCAGCACGGTGCGCGGCACTTGAGCTGTAAATGTGCGTTTGGCTGCCGGTGGAGGTTTTTGATGCGGTGCGGAGTGGGAGGCGGAAAGTGCTGGGAGCGGGCGCCGATATGCCACCAACACTGGCCTTGAGCGGACGCACCGGACTGTCCTCGGGGACAGTCGCCTTCGGAGAGGCCTTTTGTTTGCCGGCATTTGTGGGGATCAGCTTCTCAAAGGTGCACGGGATACCGGCCTTCTCGCATGCGCGGCACGGTGGGTTGTCTTGCTTGCTCTTCAGCGAGCACGAGCGCTTGACCTGGCGGCATGCGGTACACGCGACGAAGGGCCGGTACAGCGTGTACGTGACGCCCGGCGGCGGCGTGTACGTGGTGCGCCTGGGCAAGCTGTCCAGGTCTGGGCCGGCCATGCACGTCAGGTGCGCCTCCGCACACTGCCGGCACGCGACGCCGCAGTTGGCATCCGGATCATCGTAGGAGCACTCCTTGTCTGCTTCGACGCAGGCCTCGCAGGCAGTCTTCTTGGTGGGCGGGACCACGAGCTCGCATTGGACGAAGTCTTCACCGGCATGCTTCTCCTGGCACTCGAGGCACGGCCATGTCGCGTCAGACTTGCGGAGGGAACAACTCTTCCCGTCTAGCCTGCACTCGATGCATCCACGAGCAGCCGGATGGTTGCGCAGGTCGTCATGAATGCCAAGTGGATCGGCGATGGGCGGGAGAAGTTCGTCGTCGAAGCAAGGCGAACGATAGCGGACATGTCGTTTGCGGGGACGGAGAAGTTTCCTGCGTCGTCCCAAAGAGCCCGGTTCATCTCCTCCCTCGCCATCTTCATTATCAGATTCGACCAGATTCTGGGCGAGGTACTCGTCCGACACGAAGTTGTACGACTCGTCCGGCCAGTTATCGTCACCCTGGTACTTGGCCGCCAACTGCTTCCCCGCCTCGGATTTCATGTTGACGGTCAAGATGAATGACGCACCAATGAGACGGGCATACGCCAAAGAATACACCTTCGCCTTCTTCTGCCGCGGCTGTCTGTTTTCATCGAGCTGGTTACCCTCGTGGGGCCCCGACCTGCGCTTCCTGCTGCCGTTTCTTTCGACGCCATTTGGTTTCTTCGGTCTCCGCCCTTCTTCCTCCGGGTTATAGTTGCCCGATTTATCCCAATCCAAATGGGTCGTGACGACCGCTTTGTCCCGGTCCCGTAACTCGTACTTGGCGTGCCCACGCGGAAAGTCTTCCGGGGTCTCGCTACCACTTTGGACGCTTCCATCTCGATCCACTTCGCCGCCGACCCATTCTTCGTTGTCTTCAGCCGAGCCGTAGTACTCGTACGGTGATAGAGACGAGGGGATCTGCGTGCCGAGGCGGGGGTCAAGCATTGGGTCGAGCTCGAATGGGGACGGCGGAAGATCGTAGACATGGGAAACATGACCTGCTTCACCAAGCGCGGGTGAAGTAGTGGAAGGGTGCGTCCCGTTTTCCGTGCTGAACGGCGGCGTCTCAGGGACGCCTTCTTCCATCTCACCACCATCACCAAAGAGTGAGATGCCTTGAAAAATGTCAATCTGGCTTTGTTCCTCGTCAGCACTCCCTTCGACCGTCTCTGCGACGTCGCTGAAATCCCAGCCTTGGCCGAGGGTGAAGGGTGCGGGCTGGGAAAACGGTGACGCGTTGGTCTCATGAGCATCAGGGATGTCCACGTCAGAATGCGTCTCATCGAGGCTACACTCGGTGGTGAACTGCGTCTCGAAGTCGGGAGGCATGGACGCCATCTGGCTGCTGGGGTACGTGTGAGGGTCAGCCATGGTGGCGGTGCTTGACGTGAGTGAGTTGAAAGGAAGCGGGAGAGTGTCAATCTCTGGAAACACTACTAATTGGAGATGAGATGGGAAATATGAGACTGATTCAGATCAGGGATCATGTTAGAGTTCTGATATTGAAAAGAAAAAGTTGGTCTGGGTAAAAAGTGGTGGAAGGAGGATAGGTGAGGGTTTTATGCCAAACTTTGGAGACCCTGTTGGTCGGTCAGGGAGGTTGAGTCCTTACGGTGGAAGGCACGGGATTTCCTAAAAAGGGCATCCATCTTTCCACACCATCTCCTGTCCCAACATGCCGGAAAACATCCACCTACCCCTGTTCGACCGGGTCCAGCTCTACAGGCAGAAAATCTACTGCGAGTGCAGTTCAGACTCTTCGGTTCATACCAGCGGACATGAACCGAAGCAACGATAGGCGTCAATTCCTGGATGTAAGCCCAGGCTCAGCTGATCTGCAACCCACGACAGACAGCTCTTATTCCCGAATCAACGCTTCCAATGCCTGTATTGTTACTGTGACCGGCGAAAAGTCTCGTCTAAATCCTGACGTAAGTAAAGATATCAAATTCTCACAAAGAAATCAAAACGAAAAGCTTCAACTACCCCCAGAGTGAGTGTGCGGTTTCTTCAATAAACTTGAGATATGCCGAATATTTTGCATTCCACTTT
Source organism: Diplodia seriata (assembly GCF_021436955.1). Taxonomy (NCBI): domain Eukaryota; kingdom Fungi; phylum Ascomycota; class Dothideomycetes; order Botryosphaeriales; family Botryosphaeriaceae; genus Diplodia; species Diplodia seriata. The sequence goes on along the minus strand of NW_027117313.1, from coordinate 1,836,417 downwards.
CATGATTTCTTCAGATCATGAACAATGGCTTTATCCAGTATCAGCTGTAATTCTGCATGTCGGGATGACAATCTCTGCCCATCTCTACCCCTGTGCAGCGGGTACACCGCCTCGCTAAACATATTGGCATAGGCTACTTCTCCGAACATTTGCGACCATGGGCGGCACCCGGAGTGGGATTGATCTGGCCTCGCTGTGTCTTTGATCGATGGCACACGTACTTCCATTCGTCCAACTGGGGGTTCAGTATTGAAGCCCCCGATACGATGTATCTGCTTGAGCGAGAATGGCCAGCCCTCTCTCCCTCGACTGTATTTCGCAGATAGATGTGATTGTTGGATCCAATTTCTTGTGCAAGAATGTGAAACGGTAAGTCTGGACAGTGCATTAATTGGAAGTGTCTTGACGTAGGGCATTAAAGTACTGCGACACACTTCCACGCAGACTCTGAATTACGAGCTCATAGGTGCCAAAAGCCTCATAATTTGTTCGTAACGACTCAATGGAAGAAGGAATAAAGAGCATTAACCCATCTTTCGCCTCTACATCCGTTCCTGCACCATATCCAAATTTCCAAGGGTATACCAAACCATACCAACATAAAGAATCCATCAGTGTCGTAACGCATCCCGTCATTAGTTCCTGGACTCTCCAGCACCATCCCCTCCCTCATTCACACTCACTCCACTCACCCACCCACCCACCCACCGTTCCTCTTACAAACCCACACCCACAACCCCAACAATCAACCCAACAACCCCCATCACGAAACCCCCACCACGGCCAACCTTCCCCCTCCCCACCCCGGCCGTCGGCGCCTCCGTCGAACTCGCCGCCGCACCCGAACTACTACTGCTGCTACCACTACCACCCTGAGTCCCCGACGCCGACGCCTGCCCCGACGCAGACGCAGATGCCGCCGCACTCGTCCCCGCCGCCGTTCCCGCCGCAGTCGTCTCCGTCACTTGCCCCGATGACGACGTCCCGGTCTCCGTCTGCGTCGTCTCTGTTACCGCCGTCCCCACCGCGGTGGACGACGTATACGTCGAATGCGAGAAGGTTTGCTCGGCGACGGAGAGGATGGAGCCGGCCACGTTTTGGGTTCTTGTCGAAGCGGCGTCAGCGGCGGTGGCAGCAACGCCGTGTCGAGTCGTATACGAAGGGCTGGCAGTGACGGTGGTGGCAGCAGACGACGAGGACGAAGAGGAGCCCGAGGCCGGCGCGAGTGGTGCAGCGGCTGCCCAGGTCGAGGCGCTGGGCGGAGATGGAGAGGGCGAGACGGTGATGGTTTGGATGACGGTGGTGGCGAAGGTTGCCAGGGCGGCGGAGAGGATGGAGGCGGCCACGTTTTGGGTTGTTGTCGCTGCGGCGGCGGCATCGGCGGCGGTCGGGTGGACTGTCGACGTGCTGGTGACGATGATGGTGGACACGACTTCCGGTCCGGGTGCTGTGGACGGGGGATGTGGCACGGTGGCGGAAAGCGCGACGGTGATGGCCGTCGTTAGTTCTAGGACGTCTGTTCGATGGGGATGATGGATTGGGTCAGCTTCATTGTTTTCAGAGGTTGTTCGTGGTGATGTGCGCTGCTGGCGGCTCACCGGACGTGCCCTGTGGGTTGAGAGTTGCGGGCAGCGTGCTAAGGACCGACTCCAAGCTTTCGACCAGCTGCGACTCGCCCGAGGGGTTCAGACTGAACGGGTGTATCGTCAAGGTTGAGCCGCCATCTTCCGTCGTCGAAGCCTCAGAGCCTAAGATAAAGTCAATCATCGGTCCGGGATGGGGGAGCATCTCGACAGTAAGCATACCCTGATTCGGCTCACGCCTCAGCGCCCCTGGCCGTGCCGTTGTTGGGACCAACAGCATCGCAAACAACGCCGCCAGTCTTCCCGATTGAATTACGCTGACCATGTTGATGCCAAATTTGGAGAAGAGTTGTAGGATGGCTATGAGACCGATGCGGACAGCAGTTTATTGAAGTGGTATATTTGACGGCGAATGCCAAACGCGGAGAGGAGCGGCTTTCATTGTGGGATAGATGCTTGTCAAAAGGAAGCGGAAAAGACGCAAATCAAGGCGGCGGTCGATCGGGAACGTGCAGGAGATGTGTGATGAAAGCTTGTTACGCGACAGCGAAATCTTGGTGGCAATGGTGATGGCGTGGAAAGGTGGTTGGCGAGGGTGATTGGGGAGGCTGGTTGCGGACTCGCTTAGAATGGTTGTTCGAGAGTGCTGCTGATGGAAGGCCATTGGAGCCAGCTTCCATGGCAAGGCCGGGTAATTACAGCTGTTTGCGCGAGGTGGGAGAGCTGCGGGGCAGAGGCTGGAAACCTGATCCACCGCAGAGGTCAAACCGCAGAATCGTCTCCACGTCGCTTCCAGCATTGCACACACTAGCAAGCGGCATATCTTCAGTGACAACAAGTTTCCGACACTACTGCTAGCTCTCTCATGTATCGTTGTATTCATCTAAAATATTCTGTTGCATTGCATCATCATTCGTTAACCAAACACAATTACTCAGGGAATGACAAATCCGAGACAGCCAAACTTCAAGCTGCACCACAGCGCCATCACCCAACGGGCAGTGAAACCCCAGGTATAGTCGCTCGGAAGTCAAGAAGGCAGCCAGTGCCGTTTCAAGAAGGGGAAAATCCTATTCGAGGCTTATTAGCTTCGGCTCGCAGGCAAAGTTGCAGACAGTTGAGATGCGAGAGGGGTGTTCGAAATCAGACAGCAGTTGGCAATTCTTTTGTCCTCACTTTAGGTTCAGAACAGGTCTGTTGTGTGATTGGTTCTCATCATTCGAACGGAGGGGGTGGTGCAGAAAGTAAAGATGGTTACTCACATTCTCAACAAGGTCGGATGCACCCCCACGACGCCGTGGTTGTACATCCGCCGGTATCCTGCAGCATTAGTACCCGACGCCATCAGTCAACTCTGCGCCTTTTGAAAAAGGTGTCGATGGACTTCTGATTCTGGTCGTGCTTGGAGCTGCCCAATCCGCCTCCAGTGCGTTTCAGGCCCTTCAAGTGTTCCTTGCCGTTGATGGTTACTACTTCTGTCGTCCATCCATGCAAGACATGGCTGGAGCTGCTCGAGCTTCCAGTGACAAGAAGCTTCTCCACAGCCCTGGCGGGAGCTGGCACGGGAGCAACGGACAACTCTGACGCATTGCCTGCGCTAGATACACTACCTGTGGTATTGTGTGTTGCCAAATGTTTGCGTGGCGATGACGCGGTGCCGGTGTGACCCGACACTCTGTCCAACGCTCGTGCGACCGGCGTACCGCTTGTGGACATGTCCAGCTCCAAGTATCCCGTATTGGAGAACCCGCCAATGTATTCCAGCGACACCGGTCGGCCAGGCACCAAGAGCTCTGACCGAATTGTGACGCTGTTTGGCGGGAGGCGGCGCAAGATGCGTCGCCAAAGAACCGACAGGATGATGCCATGCGAAACGATGGCCACATCACATCGCTCCCCCGCTGCAGCCGAGCGCCACACGGCGGCCATGTGTTCATTCAAGAACGCGTCCACACGTCTCGCCATCGATTCCTTGGACTCGATATCAACGAAGCCGGCGGGCCGCGGCTTGTTGGAAGAGGGCCCCTCCAACCAGCTCTTGCCTTCAAAGGACCCGAAGTCCTGCTCTTGAATGGCTGACGCTCTGGTTATCCTCAAGACTGGCGATGCTTGGGCGTCGAGGATGGCTTCGGCGGTCTTGCGGGCTCGCTGCAGCGGAGAAGCGAAAACGTGGGTGAAGCGGACATCGGTGGCCTTGAGATAGCGAGCCAGGCGCTGAGCTTGCTGGAAGCCATGGTTGGTCAGTTCCGAGTCCTTGCTGCCTGCGCTGCGAGGGTCAGCGGCGCAGTCGAGGGCGAAAATCGACGGCGAGTCGTACTAGACTTGGGCGACGTTGTCCACGGTCTCGCCGTGGCGGATGAGAAAGAGTCTCATCGTGCCTTGAGCGAGAGCGTGGTGGTGGAGACAAAAGAAGGCGGCAGGAAACGGTGTTGGGAAATTTTTGTAGCAGCGACTCTTAGCGCACCCGCTAAGCGAGGCTGGTCTTGAGCTTGGACCTCAACACCACTTCTTCCCACTCCACCTTCTCATCAACCTCCATCGCATTATCCTTGTGGATTTGACCTTCCCACACTCAATGGCTGGTATACCAACATATCTGGTAGCCGATTATATGTTTTTCGGGACCAATGTCGCACTGGTGGCATCCAAGCATAATCAAAGCCGAAGGAGAATGGGTTCATGTATGGGCGAACTCCATGACAAAAGCTGTGCGTGGACCGGGCCACATGCAGAAGGTAGACACCAACTAGGCTGAGACAAGGTAGCGAACCTGGGCAACAATAGGTCGCAAACGGATTGCCCTTCGGCAACCTGTCTCGTAAAGCTCAGTCTTTCCCAATCTCATAGGTGGTCGAAGTCCACGCCTGCGTGATTATGGTCGATCTTGAAAGTCTACCGCTACACTTAGATGAATATGTCAACTGCTCGCATAAAAACAAAAAAAAAAACTCCCACCGATTATGGGAGGCTCATCGCAGGACTTTTGCAGCACATTGAGGGGCGGGGTGACGCCATACGCACGGGAGGCAAGGCCTATTACAGACCGCTTTACCAGTGCATGAGCAAGTTACGGAGCTGTCTGGCAGAAGGAGGAGCGTTTAGCCGCACAATGATCTACATGATCAACGTCTGGCTCGAGCCGGCCAGCCACGTAAGCCACTCACACCAACCCAAATGCGACATTTCCATCATCCAACCGGAATTTGGCATTTCTTTATTGACTCCCTTCTTCCTTGAGTCCCCTAGAAGTACTCTATACATAGTCTTCACACGCGCCAACGAACAATCAAACAGCACTGATTGGAGACCAGACCGGCCCGCACCGCCGCCCACCAACCTCACCGCCAAAGAAGTATCAGTGCGAAGCAAAACAGACCACCAACCGCACCTTCCCACACATCCCGTATCCTGAAACTCCCGCCTCCTCCCTTCTCCGCCCTACACGCCCGGCAGCACGCACCCACCCGCGCTCAGCCCCGTGCTGTGTACATCCCTTCTCCCCGTCGATCACCGCCCTCATCACCAAAACACACCCACCGAGAAATCCTTCGGAGAGCCCGAACGCTCCGAAACCCACATCAATCGGCCAATACAGACCGCAAACACCACATACAAGCCACACCTGCTCGCTCACGTGCCCACCATCCCCCTCGTCCCCCCAAACTCCACCGCCGCCGGCCGTCGGACATCCCGAAACAACCCCGACGGCGGGCAACGCACGCTCGTCACATCACATCACAGCCACGGTGGCTACTGCTTCGACGTGTGCCATCTCGTTATGTGACCGACCAACGAGAGTGAGAGGTGGGGAGAGAGAGAGCAATGTCGAACCGCCCAGTATCGACGACAACCGAAAGGGGGAAAACCTCCCCACCGACTACTCATCTCACACCGCAGCATAACGATGGCTGGCCACCTTGTTGTCCCAGAACTCTTCCGGTGTATCCCCATGATCCAGCCGGTGAAGCACGATGCCAAACAGTGACGTGCGTACGTACGTACCGTAGCTATATGCATGCGCACGGAAAGGATGATGAGCAACGTTCATCCCACCCACCCCCCTCCCCGAGATCGACATGCATACGGGGTACCGCGAACCGGGACCACGGAGGAGCCGGGACCACGGCGAAAGACGGAAAGAGCGGGTAACGGATCGACGGGTCTGGTCTCACATCCCCTGAACAGTGTTTGGGCGTGTGTGTGTTGTGCGTTGCTCCGGGCGGTGCCGTCACCAATCACCGTGGCCCGCCCACCCGCCCACTGTTCTGTAGTTGATGATGTTGGTCTTTTTTGTGCAGTATTGTAGCGAATGGTGGAGAGGAGCGAGTCGCTGTAGGTATGGATGTACACGCACCTGACTCACCTGCCCTATATGACGCGGACTATATCATCTTCGGAGGTAGTTTCGGATGGTGTTGTTAGGTCCTCTGTACGGAACGCTACGGCGGCTGCTTGCACTAGACTCCCCACTCCAAGGTCCGTTGAGCACGCCGCCTCCGCTCTGAGGGTGAAATGACCGACACTACTGGAGTGGACGATGAGCATGCTCTGATCGGAAGGTTGGACAAGGCGATGAGGGAGAATGAAGCACGCAAAGACCTTTCCATTAACCAACTACCAACCGTCAGCCGTGCCAGGCGACAACCTCTGCGCAAAATGCGCAGGACAATTACTTTTCTATCCCCGGCAACCGCACTCATCAATGACAAAAAGAAAAAAGCATACGGGTATCTCACAACGCCAAACCCACCAAGGTTGTAAGGAAAGAGGGAAGGGAAAATCAACACCGTTACCGCTTTTCCAACAACCCAGAAGTCTTTAAAACAAGAACCCCGCCACCTGTGACTTCTCATGCGCATGAGGGTGACTATCATGATAAAAGATAGCCACGAAGCAAAAAGCCCCGCGAACCTATAACAAATGCCTTTTAAACCCAGCATCAGCACTTGCCACACCTGTTTTCGGCATGCCCGAATTCCCGACCAAACGGGACAAATGACGACATGTCCTCAAGATCCACGACCACCAACATCGTCTCTTGAAACGTGAGCCCTTAATGCAAGCCTTACACAGCTGCCTCAAGGCACTCAGGTCCTGTTACTCTTTCGGACGCAGAGAAATCCGCCGTAATCCGAGATGAAAGAGTCGTGGTCAACCGAGCCAAGCCTAGGCGCACGCCGCAAAGGCCCCCAGCCACGACCTCCTCTTTCTCCTCGCCATTGGCAGCAAATCTCGTAATACCTCTTCCATCTCCTTCTGCTCTCAATAGACGCAAGGTCCACGACCACTATAATGTTGTCGATCATGCGTCGAGGCGAGGCGGCAACATATAAAGGGGCCAGGCTGTAAGGTGGGACAGGACAGGCGCCTATTTCTTCAGTCGCGCTTCTCGGGCATAATTTGTTGCGTGGCTGGCGCATTAATATGTATCAAGCCAAGTGTGGATTGGATTTGCGCCTTGCGAGTGGGTCCCTCCGTGCGCCCGCTGAATCAGGATCAAGGGCGGCTTTCCGTCCACGACTCGCGCGTAAGATCATGCGCACCAAGGCAAAAAAATAAGTCCGGTGGGCAGGTCTTTCCGAGCGGGAAGAAAAGTTGGCCGTATTTCGTGTGGTGAGGTGAGGTCGAGAAAAATACGAGGAGGAACGATCCCGGAAGTTGCCCTCACTCATCCCTGCTTCCCAATTGTTCTTTCTTGCTTCCTTTCTCTTGCTGATCACCCCACCGGCCCCATACTCATCTCCCAGCGCCTCCGCTCCAAGTGGGCTGTGGAAGGGTCCCTACCCTTTGCAAAGCATAGTCTTTCGCCCTCCACTGTGTCCAATGGGACGCAGATCCAACATTGACCCAGAAAATGATGCAAGAACTTCCCAACTCCGGTGCAATGCTTACTCTTTTGCATAACGTCAAGTGATTTCAGGGTCGATCGTATTCGTAGGTGATGGTAGCAACTTGGGACTGGAACGGCAGATGGAACTTCCTGTAGAAAAGAAAGAAACAGGAAACATGTCAACACTATCTTTTCGAATACCGTGATTGTTGCGGGCTGTCGTGCCTTGAACCTGATGGGCGATGCATTGCCGTAAAGAACTGTGGAGTCGCCGGTGGTTGCTCCTCTTCGCTACTCCGGTCGCTATTGTACCACGCGGTGTCGGTTTGGGGCGTTGGCTGCGGGTGCCTCGTCGTGCTGGGCTCTCTCGTTCTCGGCGGTGTGTCGTCCACGTCAGGCAGGACGCCCATGTTCTCGATTGATGGCGCTTCGACGACCGTCTCGCGACTCGCGGGCACACCATAGCTTGTCTCCCAGCTGTGCCATTTACTAGCCTCCGGGTCATGCAACGTAGCCATGGCGGTCTTCGGCGGCGGGGGCAGTGGCTGTTGCATCTCATAGCCATCAAAATCCCAGTTCGGTAGTGGCGCGGTGGCATTGATGTTGAAAAGCTCTGGTTCCTCTGGCTCTGGCCTGTTGAGTTGGGACTCCGTCATGGAGAATTTGCGCATCCGATTTGAGACCTTGGAAAATATCGAAAAACTGTTTGAGTGAGAGCGATCGGTGCGGGCGCCCGAGGAGTACGCTGCCGCTCTGCTGATGAAGTAACGTGAGAAGACGGTCAGCGAGCCACCGACTGTATAAAGCGTGATCTCAATAGAGTTGAACATGATATAGATGGTTTCGGTCCACGTAAGATCTTGTAGGGCTTGGTCCTCGCGGTTGAGCCAGATACCGTAGCATCCGGCAGCTCTGTCCTCCAGTCAGCTCAGTATCGACATCTGTATAGGCTGTACCTACGTTGCTGCAGTGCCCAGCAAGGTAGCTGCGAAAACCGCACGCAAAACCATCCGCTCATGTCTCAGTAGTCTTGTCCGCTGCAAGATTGCGATGGGGATCCAGGTGAGGATGCAGTCGATGCCGATTCCGACGCCGGCCCACGCTGGACAACCGTTAGTCAAACAGCCAAAATATACATATCCTGCAGACATACAGAAGCGAGCGGCGTCGATATTCGCACACCATGTGGATTCGATGTTGTAATCGAAGTTGCTCATGAAAGGTTCGCATTGGAACGTCCACACTAGGGCTTCAGCGATTCCCAAGCTCATAATGACAACGCAGAGGACGTAAACGAGTCGCCGGAACGTCCGGAAAGTGTGCGGTACTTAAGCATGCTTTGTTAGCTGTGATTACAGTCGAAGCGCATTCCCACCGGGCCGGGTACTCACGGATTTCGAGAAGACTGTAGCACACGGAGACCTTGACGAGGGACACAACAATGTAATAGGACATCCACCCAAGACTCCACTTTACCGCGTTGTTAGCACGAGTTGAAATACCAAGAGCGCAGATGTACTTACATTCCAGAAGGGGACCGCCCATTCAGGCGGCACATTCTGCACATGCAACCCGCTGCCGTAGCGATTCGTCATGATCTGAGAAGTCCATAGCGGAAACACGAGGAGGATCTGGTAGCGCAAATTAGACAACTGGAGTCGCACGAAGGTCGCGACACTGCCTTTCACGAGACTTGTGCGCGATGAAGAGCACTTACCGTGGCGATGGCGGATTGCCATTCGACCTTGCGAAAGCGTTTGAACCTCTTCCGTTGCACGATGATCCGAGTGATCATTACACATACTTTCCAACAGTCAGCATGTCGCATGTACCGCGCGCGATGCAGTGCAGTCGTTACTTACGCGAGATAGCGTTGGCGACGCAGATGGTCGCCAACTCCATGCGCTGGCGCCATCGTATCACCGGCATGTCGGGGTCATACTTTTTGTTGTAGGAGGAGTCGTCGCTCATGATGTAGGATGCAACAGTAGACCATCAGACCATTGATCGCCGCCGAAGAGAGGCCTAGGGGAGGAGTAGCGAGGAAGCAAGAGCCATTTGAGGACCTGAGGGACGCCGGGGGATGGAGAGAGAAAATAGAAAGAAACGTCCAAACAAGCATCCCACAGCCCCTCGCGAGCATCCTGGTCTTCTGGACGTGAAGACGACGACTAACGGGTTGGGGAAGGTGCACCTTTGGGCTCGAGCGTCGTATCGGCAATGCATTGCGCGTGCTGATAGCCGATCAGTGGCCAATGCCGGTGGTGGTGATGGAGTTCTGATAAGCTTGTCCTCAGTAAGGCTGGCCGGCGACGGATTAGGACGGTGATCAGGGACCCTGGTGCTGCATGTCGCAACGGCATCACTGCTTGAAGCTGGTTGCGGATTTGGTGAGCACGGTAAGCCGGTGGAGATAGGCACGCCATCCAGGTGGCGTAGGCGTCAGAGCGCTCGGCACGGGGCGCGAATCAAAATGGTCGGCCGGGCCACTCAGGTTCCTGGCCTGCCGGTGCCATGGCAGTGACGTGCCCACAGAAGGCGGCCTTACGGAGGGTGTGCTCTCCGGTCTGGCCACGTGAGATGTCGCGGGCCGGCACCTGTGGGCGGATACATGCGGCACCGACAGGTCGGCAGGATGATAAGGAGCAAGGCCGAGATTGGGGCAAGTGCTCAGGAGCAGGCCCATGAGTTGCGAGGCGAGCTCTCAAACGGCCGGCCCAGGAGCGCTGAGTCGTGCGCGTCGCGGCCCAGCCGGCTGCGTGACGTTCGCGTGTCGTCCAGGGCTCGCCCGGAGGCTCAAGACTGGACAGCCTTCGGGCTTGAAAGCATGGTGATGATGGCTGGTCCCGAAAGGCGTCCAGTCATGCAGGCGCATGCCGAGCAGCTCGCGGCCTTCCGTTTTCGTGGGCGCTTGGCGTGGAATGCATGGGTCGGGGGTGGAGATGCAGGTGCGGAAGACCGTGCCAGATGCGGAGTGCGGTGCCGGGCGGGGTGGGGCGGCGGCCGCGGGCTGCAGCTACAAGGCAGGAAGGTTGCTTTGCATCGCGTGCCCAGACCTAGCCGGCGCGTGGTGGTGAGCGGTGTTGAGACTTATACGGGCTGGTCGCGTGGTGGTTGTGTAGCTGCCGGCTTCGAGCGCGGCTGGTTCGCTGCTTCTCGATGCGCCAGGGTGAAGTTCGGCCCCCACGCGTCCCTTGGCTGAGGCCCGGCATCGGCCTTGCTGTACCCACCATCCACGCGCAATCTTCCAACGACCTTCTCTCCTGGTCTGCTCCGGCAGCGATTTTCGGGTTCATCATGAAAATCCGGATGATCGACGTTGGGATTCGATCACGTGTCGCCCGAGGAGAGCCGTTATGACGATGATTGTCAGTTTATTGGCAGCAAAATTGCCCGTGGCCATCGACGATGGTGCAATCGCTCATCAATGCACATCCTTTTCCCAACTTACCTACCTCCTCCCTCTCCCCATTCATAAAACATCTCGGCCGCCTCCATCCAGCCCCTTCGACCCTTTTCCTTTCCTTTCCGCTCTCCTTTTCTCCAGAGCAGTCCACAAAGCTTTCCCGCACGATCGCAGGTTCAGATTAAAGAACTCAGTATTATCATCATCACCGCTCCTACCGAACTTCTGCATGTAGGAAACCCAGTCCGCGCTTCATTTCTCAACCTCTGTGCATTTTGTCTTCAAAATCACATGTCTTCCACAGAACCTCATGATGGTGGTTGAGGTCGAGGGCCTGATGTGACAATCTCATTCTTCCAATTGACATCCATGTCCGGATATCTGCTTTGGCTCCTTGTAGAACGAGACTATGCTGTTAAACGAGGGCAGCGAGTAGAGAGCACATCGGTCACCTTAGCTGCAAAGGTATCTTTGGTAGTAACCTCAGCGTCAATGTTGCCGTTGCAGCCCCTCGTATTTAAATCTGGTTGCGGGGGAATATTTACGCTTGAGTTATTCCGTGTTGAGGTGAGTTCGATCAGTGAAGCCTTTTCCCTCTGGCCTCAACGTTGACGCTTGCTCCCGTATCAGGACACCGCTTTTAGACCACCGTCAAGATCATCGCATTGCAACCAGCTACTGGCTTAACATCATCTCCCACGTCACACTTCACATCACACTTCACACGAGATACTTCTTCACATCACATACTCATGCATTCACATGCCATCTATCTTCATCCACATCCCAACATCTCCCTTTCCATCACTTCCTTCCCCCCAAAAAAAGTATTTACAAAGAACCACGCAAAATCCTTCCTTTCATGGCATCGCAATCATTCATCCCCACATTCAGTTTAACCGCTCCACACGGCGGGGCCGGGGGCCTCGTACGACAGCGGGGTCTGGTAGATGTTGATGAGGATGCCGGCGTCGTCGGCCTTGTAGGCGCCGGGGAACTTGACGGTGGGGCTGGGGGTGGCGCTGCCACCGCCGGTGACGGTGACCTGGTAGCAGCTCATGTAGAACTGGGCGCCGCCCTCGCTGCCCGCGGCGTGCAGGGCCAGCGCCTCGGCGCGGACGAGGTAGTCGCCCGAGGGGAGGGACTTGGGGACTGTTTGGTTTCGGTTTGTCAGTATGGCATGTTCCTTTTTTTGATTTGCAAGAGCTTGGAAAGAGAAAGAGAGGGAGGGGTCGAAGGCTTACCGGTGAAGGCGCGCTTGCCGCAGTTGGCGTTGAGGATCTCGGTGCCCCAGCTGGCGTCGGTGCCGTTGTACGTGTCCTGGGCGACCTTGAACCAGTCGCTGGAGCCGTCGGCGGCGGCGGCGTCGGCGACCTTGGACATGTAGATCATGACCGGGCCGTAGTGGTTGCCGCCGATGGCCTCGGTGTCGCAGCTGCGGTCGCCGGGCTGCTGGTGCATCTCGACCGTCAGGGAGCCGCCGGCTGTGGATCGCATACCCGTCAGTGTTCATTCGTTTTCCTTGAAGAGATGGGTTCGACTTACCAGCAACGGAGCAGGTGGTGCTGGCATCGCTGGGGCTGGCGTTGCAGCGCATGTCGTTGGAAGTGACATCCTGGACGGGGCTGTTGCTCTGAGGAAGGCGGATACAGGTGCCCTCCTTGTCCTCGGTGCCAACCCACATCTCCTGGAAGGTGGCATGGGCAGAGACGACCGAGGCGGTCGCAAGAACAGCGAGGAAACCCTTCATGATGGCGGTGGTATGGTTTGAAGCTTGTTTGGGAATATGGTCAAGAATGGTAAAAAAGCGAACGTTAGGGTTGTTTCGACCAGCGAAGGACTGAAGAAGGTAAGGATGCGCAGCGACTGATGTGCAGTGAAGAGGAAAGGATCCTTGACGGTGGCTCAAGGCTCTTATAGAGGATGCAGCAACCCAGGCAAAGTCGGGAGACTCCAAACACCGCCATGCATTCTATCGGCCGGCATTCCGAGGGATCATCGTCCATCGGCCCCGGGATGAAAGGGCGGGCAGCACGGTTGGCACTTTTTGCCGTCTTTCATCTGGCACAGCGGCTCGAGACCGCCAAGCGCGGTTGCTTGTTTCCGCTTTTCACTGGTGCAGGCTATAGCCGAAGCCATGTAACACAGGTGTTCCTCGATCGGCGGCCCCTTTGGGCGCTTCGAGATGCAAGAGCGCATGATGTTGGCATGGGAGGTGCTTAAAGTCGAAACGGCTTGGCGGGCCAACGGTGGTCTTTGCGACGTTTTGTGCCCCGGCTGGCCAATGAGGTTTCCAAACGCGCAGCCGAGTCTCAAGACGGCCGCGAAACAGATCCGCTCTGATGTTTCTCCACACGCCTGCCCCCCTGTTAATTTGAGGCGGCACGACGGGCCTGTATTTCGGAGGGCCTGCGGCCGAGTTTTCCACGCTGCCCCCAATAGTAGCGGCTTGACCAATCAGAAGGTAAGTGGATAAACCCGACTAACTCAGCCTTCGGGAACTGGCTTACAATGCCGTCGTGTTCGAGCAGAGATCACAAGACAAAATCGTCATATTCGATATGTTCTACAAAAAAGGTATAGACAAGAATCCGAGAACGGAGGCTGGGTACGCGTTTTACCCACTCTAGCTGTTAATCTTGGCAACGTGGTTCGTGACCAGGCATGTCCAGTCAGAGGTGTTCGTGAAGATGGTGTTGCCATCGTCGTTAGTCTTGCCCCAGCTGAGCGTCGTGCCGAAGTCCCAGAAGTGGTCGGCCGCGATGCCTTCGGTGTTGAGGGCCGTCGTTTGCCATTTGCCCTCCACGCTGCACTTGTCGCTTTGCACACCGTATTCCTCAAAGACACAAGGCTTGCCAGCAGCGACGCAGGCCTTGCCGTGGGCCTCCACCCATTCGGAGCCGAACGGGTCATTGCTTTGGCCCCCTGGAAGAGCGGTCAGCACGGACAACTGGCTAGAGCCTTCAAAGAGGGGAACTTACAGGAGTCAGGGTACAGGTGGAAGGTACCATAGTCAAGGGTATCAATCTCGAGGTTCTTGTTGTAGTCATTGCCCTCGCCTTGCTGTTTCTTTGTCAGCTTTTATCCGTGAGGAGTCATGGAATAATCCTACCGTGTAAGGGTAGCTGCCGTCACCTCCCGAGACTCCGAATCCTTCGTCACCAATGGTAACCATGTGGTTGGGGTCGAGATTCTTGATGTAAGCGCTGGTCTCCTTTGCCCAATCGTAGAGGACGGTCTGAGATGTGTCAGTCACAGGAGCTGATATTGACCAGGGCCGGGATACTGACGGTGTTGCAGCCGTTGCAGCGGGGCTCGTTGGCCAACTCCCAAGCAAACACAGCCGACGAGTTGGAGTAGCGAGAGACAACAGTCTTGATGTACTTCTTGTACTGAGCCTGGATGTCCGAGTTGGCGTACCACTCTGGGTTCGCCGAACCGCCAAAGCGCTTCATGTAAGCAGCCATGCCGCCATAATCCGTCCAGTTGTTGACAAAGTTGATCACGAGCTTGATGCCGCGCTGCTCGGCAGATTTGACGACGTAGTCAAGACGCTGAAGGCCATCAGCACCAGTGTTGATGACTGGATCCTGGCCATCGACGAAGGACTGGAACCAGACAGTTCCTATAGATAGTGGTCAGCATTATTTCTGCAATTGCTTATGTTCGGGCAACCTACCATCGGTGGGAACGGTGTTGACATCGTTGAAGCCCCAGATGCGAAGGATCTTGAGGCCTGCCTCCTTCAAGCGATCGAGCGCCGTGTCGATGTCATCGTTTCCAGTGGTGAAAGCGAGCCAGTATGCGTTAGTGCCGGCGTAGTATTGGGTCACGCCGTCGATGTTGAACTGCAAGCCATCGACCTTGGCAAACGTAGAGTTGGAGGCCCTTCTCATCATCGGGCTGGCAGCAGCGAGAGAGGTGGCAGCCGCCACACCAAGAACGGTCGAGAACTTCATTTCGGCTGGATTGTAAAAGGAAGGAATGGAGGTAAGTGAATAAAGTTGCTGTCTGCAGCTTTGGGGAATATATAGCGGAAGAGTGATCGTAGGTGGCAATTGCCCAGAAAAAGAACGAGGGGAACTGTTTTGCGACCGGCGCAGTGGGCTTCACGGGCTTCCTGGGTCCGTTTTTTCCAAGATGTAGCGCAAGTCTTGTGTCGTGCGCGAAACAAAAGGGTTGGTGGATCCCCGGACGGACTTCTTGTAGGTACGGCATCGCGGGACAGAAACGCCGCTAGATGGGCTAAAACAAGTGTCAACCGGGGGGTGTTATTAAGTGCCAAAGACCCACAGCAAACGGCATAAGCACGCAGCCGCTTGCGCAGAAAATCCGGGGGAATTTGGATGAAACACGTCGTTAATCGGACCTTGAAACAGCTGTGTTAACCGACTTCGCAGTCCCTGGAGCAAACACGACCTCATGACGTTGCCGTCGCATATCGATCGCAGTTATTATCCGATGGAGAAGAGGATCTTGAGTCGTTGATGTGATGCACGGAAAAAAAGCCAACGTCACATTGAGTTACCGTGAATTAGTTCTGCTCGGGGTGGTGAAGTCAACACCACACAAACGGCAGGAGGTTCGCCCATTGGCTATCGTCAATAGCTAGTGGGAGGAACGGGCAGAGCGCGTTCGCGCTCCGTGTCTGAAATGGAATGGCCGATCAAGCTTGGGCGGCTCTCTGAAGCAGAGTGGAGGTGATGGTGTTACAGATGCCCGAGCCGGCTAATCTGCCGCCGGTTAGGTCATCTACACGTGATACCTATAAAAGTCTCCAAATACATGTCAGTTCGCACCGAATGCCTTTGTCAGAGTTCAGTCGCTAGCGAAAGCCTAGTTCCGATCAGCCGCGTCCCAAATCCCCAGCATTGTCGCTAAGGTGTTTCTTCTCCAGGTTAGCTCTACCGTAGCGTCGCCCGATCACGACCTTTGCTTTCACAGCCGGCCGAATAGATTTTAAAGGGGTGGGTGGGGAAACGGCGTCCAGAGGCTTGCTACGGTTAGCAATCATCTGCGTATCTGCAAATCTGGGGGATCTGGCGAAGGCGCTGTCGAAGTTCATGATCCGCCTCTACTTTGCCCAAAGCGGCAGTAGTGCTGTGCGGGCAGCCCCTCCGTCGTCCGGGAGCTCGACGAACGGGAGCGCTTATGCAGCCTAGTCAGATGATCGCGGATGGCGCATATATGCGCTTCGCCGCCTCCACCGGCTCTTGATCTTATGCTCGTTTGCTTTGCGCAGTTTTCAGTAAAGCACCTCCCGTTCACGCAGCTCGCAGTTGCCTCGACCACCAAAATGTCCTCGCAATCACCGTCTCAGACCCCAGACGAGCAGCGCGTTGCCGAAGCGCGCGCTGCCGTCACAGCCTCTCTGTCCTCGGTCGGCGGATCGATGAACGCCGAAATGCGGCAGCGCGCAGCGGACATCCACGCAAATGCAGCGGCCATCGAGAAGCAGGAGAAGGAACTGGCCAAGCAAACGGCGGCGCTGGCCAAGGACGGTGACAAATGGCAGAAGATGGCGGACCAGAACGTCAAGAAGCTCAACGAGATGGGCGACCTCCAGAACTGGACCGAGATGATCGAACGCGACCTACTGGTGGTGGAAGAAACGCTCCGGCTGGCGGAGGGCGAAGCCGATCAGGGAAACGCGAGCGGGACAAATGGATGGAGGCGGGGTTAAAGCGTTGGGAAGGAGGGACCTTGGACCTTTGGTGCTCGTCTCCAACCACAGCCCGCCGCGTGCGACGGCCGAAGGGCGCGGGGATGTAGCGGGTGGTGCAGGCTCAAGCCGCCTTGTGCCGCACCTCCAGGCGACGCGCTCGGCGGGCCTGGCGCTGGCGTCTTTCCGGGCGCGACGGGCGGCTGGCGCCTTGCACGCGTCGCGACGCCCACTAGCTTTCGCAAATGCCATGCGCGCCGTGACGGCACTGGTGGTGCCTCGCGGCGGATGATTAATGCTGCCTTCGTCAGAGTTTCCCGGTGACCATGGTAGCCGAGGGGCATCAAAAGCCCACGTAGCTCTTGTATGCACGTATCAGTGCCGTTAAAGGTAATTGCTTGCTGGTGACTCTGCGCTGCTCGTGCTGGATGCGGATAAACTGGAATCAGCCAGCATGCACGCCCAAGAGAGATCCGAGACTCGTGCAGCCCTTGCAACCGTGGTCGCGCAATGCTAGAATTTTCTCCCCAGGGCTGATTCGGGGCTTCAACGACTGCAGGTGTACCGCAAAGCTGCTCTGCGTGGTGGTCCGAGTGCCCACATTTCAAACTGAGTAAGCCTGTCGGTGACGTTAGGTTTGCTACCGCCTACCTCACGGCGAAGACGCAGACAACCAGCCCAACTTCCTCAGCACCCGCCTCCCCGCCACTCCCTCTTCATCACCCTCCGCCATCGGCACGGGCTGCCCTGCGCACTGCTTGACAAGGCCCGCGACACAGACGCAAAGCCCAACGCGAGAGGACGCCTGCACCGCTCCTCTTTCCGCTGGAACCTTTGCCCTGCGCTTCCGACTGACACAATCTCGCGCCTTTTCGCTCAACCGCCGCCTATTTGCCCCGAACGTCGCTGCTGCCGACCCACTACGCCACCTTTCAGCTTCAGGCACGCGCGCCCGCGATTTTGACTGCAGTTGCGCCGCCACCGGCCGCTCTTCCGCTCGCGCCTCACGCTACCTTTCATCACCGCGACACCCGCCAAGCCCACCCTCATAAGCCCGCTGCCGACCACCCCATCGCAGCCGATCACCCCGAACCGCTGCAGAGTGAGGCTTAGAGCTGTGTGAGCTGGATAGCAACATCTGGGTGTGGGAAGGTCTGCCTTCCAGGCTGTGGTTGCGAAGATGGGGAGGATAAAAAAGGTCGCAACATCCAAGCATGACGCGACTCTGGTATGTCACTCTCCGCTTACAATCTGAATTGTGGCAAACGCTTGCTGACACGAATTGATTACAGTCTCCGTACATTGCGGACTTCATCAAGGAGACGCTTGCGCTTCCGCTTCACAAGATACCCGCTCACCTGAGCACCTTCCCCCGGCGATGGCCCTTCCCTCGTGGCGACCTGTATCACTGGATACCCGTGCTGAACCGTTTCGACCGCGTGCTCGAGCTATTCGTTGAGGAGTATGCCCTGGTTAGTGGCCCTCAAGCCCAGCCCTTCGGCAGGCGTCTACTGCTGAAGGGCGATGCGGAGGAGGGCAAGCAGTCATCTGAGTCGCTGCCCGGCGCTGCCGATCTCGATGCCGCTGGCTACACTGCAGAGGGCGATCGGGAGCTCCTCGAGGAAATCCTGAGATTCACCAAGTTGTTACTGGAAAATTGTGGGAACCGCAGCCTGTACGCTAGCAGTGAGCATCTCAGCAAGCTTCTTAACACTACCTCACTTCCGCTGTTGAGGACGACTTTGCGTCTCACCCTCAGGCTTGCCCAACGCTACCATACCTCGCGTGTGCGCATGGGCTCCAGCAGCACCGTGCAGAACAGCCTTCTCATCAGCCACTACAACATCAATCTCGATAACCTTCTCAAGATCGCGTTACCTTTCGTAAAGGGCTCCTCGCCAGCATCCGGTAAGGGCAAGGATAAGCTCACTCTTAGCCCGAGCACCGATGCACCGTCAGACAAGGTGCAGGTGGCGGATCTGGTGGGCAAGGTCAAGTTCGAAGAGATTCCGCCTGCTCTCCGTGAGGAGTGGGGCAGCGTCTTCTTGTCCTACTACGACACTACAAAGGACGAGGCCGGCAAGCCCGCCCCGCCTGAGCCATTTGCTAGTCCCGGTGGGGCACCGAGTACCCCGACTCCCGTACGTCGTTCTACGCTGGGTCCCAATGCCACGCCTAGGCAAAACCGCGCTGCACCGACCGAGCAGTCGCCACGCACTCCCGTGACACCCAACGCTCAGCATGATGGATCCCGTCCCGCTGGTCCAAAGTTCTTGGAAGTTCCCTACCGCGAGATCTCTTCTCAGCCGTGCTACGAAGTCATGAGGAGCTATGCTCAAGACGTGCCCGAGGAAACCCGCTACGAGCTTCTTCACCGCGTCCGGGTTGCCCAATCCCTTGTGTCCGATAGAGCGGCACGAGAGAACATCGTAGCCATCCGGTTGCTTGCTATTGCCAACTTAGCTTATGTCCACCCTGAGACGACATTCCACCAAAAGATTGGGCAGCCGGATGCTGATGAGCCCCGCCCGCTTCAGCTTGCCTATCAACTCGCCGAGCTGATTCATCCCCCTGCAGATGGGCAGCTAGGTGCATCTAGAGAGCTCCAGACCACCGCCTTGTGTGCTTTGGAAGCCCTTACCAAGCACAAGAACAAGGGCGCTGATCTGACTTCCGCGCTGAGTCTCAACGTCAACCACGGCGTTCTCTTCTACGTAGCTCGCAAGGCAGTTGCTGAACTTACGCGCGATGACGGGCCCGGGGATTCTCTCGAAGACGACGAGTGGCGAGAATCCTTGTTCACTTTGCTCACCAGCATTCCAGGACAGGTCAACCGTATGGGCGAGAGTATGGTTGCTGCAGGATTGTTCGATATCTTCGTAGAAGTGCTCACTCTCCGCACCCAGAGGTCCGAGCGCTACTACTCTCGCGTCTTGAGCTTCCTGGACACCTTTGCATTTAACCTGCGCGACGCTTTCCAGGCCTTTGTGCAGGCCAAGGGGCTCGATGCTATCGCTGATCTTGCTGGACATGAGGTTGAGAGCGCTTACGCACGGGCCGAGCGTGGCGAAGGCATGCCCGATCAATACAAGACGCAACACACGGATTACAAGATCGCGTACTACCCCCAGCAGACCCTTCGCTGGCTCTTCAAGTTCATCAGTCACATGATGACTCATGGGGGTGGTGGCATTGATCGACTACTTCGGAATTTGATGGACTCTCCGCGTCTTTTGGCAGGCCTCCGCACCGTCTTGGCCGAGGCTCCCGTCTTCGGAAGTACCGTTTGGAGTATGACTGTCAACATCCTGGCAAACTTCATCCACCACGAACCTACGAGCTACGCTATTATCGCCGAAGCTGGACTGAGCAAGACTTTCTTGGAGACTGTCACGCAGAGGACGATTGAAGAAAAAGCCGTCGAGGCGACCACCGAGAATGTTACTGAGACGCCCTCGCAGTCCGATGCCCCCATTACCAAAGAGGAGCCTCCGGCAGATAAGGACTCGAAGCCTGCAACCACTGGTATCCTCCCAGTTGCCGAGGCAATCGCTTCGGTTCCTCCCGCTTTTGGCGCCATCTGCCTGACCGAGGCTGGTCTGAACCTCTTTAAGAATTCTACCGCCCTTGAGAGCTTTTTTGAAGTCTTCACCAGTCCTGCACACGTGAAAGCGATCGAGGTAGACTCGGAAACGACACAGACGTTGGGCTCTTCATTCGATGAGCTCGTTCGCCACCACCCTCCGCTCAAGCAAGCTATTCTTGCTTCGGTCAAGAATATGGTTGCAAGGGTTGGTAAGCTCTGCTTTGAGAGGGCACAGCATAAAGGTGTCGGCTCCAAGCTCTGGGTTGAAAGTGGTGATGGTAAAATCCTCGTCTCCGGAGGTCGTAAGGCTCTCTGGGGAAAGGAGGGCAACCGCCACCAGCAGTCTTCAAACCAAGGAGATGACGTGGAAATGACTGATGTTGACATTTCGGCAGCTTCTGCACAGGCTCCGAATGTCGACGTCTCCATAGACGATGTTGTAGAGCAAGAGGATCCTAAGGACGGGCCTACCACCACTCAATTTATCACCGCGGCGTGCAAGTTCTTGGAAGGCTTCTTCATCAACGAATCCCTTTGCTCGGCATTTATCGAGGAAGGTGGCCTTGAGTTCATCCTTGACTTCGGGACTCTACCATGCCTACCGTACAACTTCAACGAGTACTTCGCTGTCGGAGAGGAGTTCAGCCGCGTCATTCAAATGATCGTAGAGCAGAAGCCTCACCTTGCTTTACCTTCTCTAATTAGGCGGTTCCAAGCTGCTTGCGACGAGCTGGAGCCTTTCATGCGCAATGACCGCCAGTCGGCTTATCTTGCGGTCTTCACTAGCAGGAACGCCGGTGCGGACGTTGATGCCGAGGTCGCCGCCAATGGCACGCGATTTGCAAAGGCCCTTGTTGTGGTCCTCACCCTGGCTAATGCACTCTCCATGACATTCCAAGGCTCAATGTTCAACCACCGTTCAAGCCACAACATTTTCTCGCTGGTCAACATGGGCGACATGTACGCACACCTGATCGATAGTCTTGGTAGGCTTCAGAGGTGCTGTGTGTGGGAAGAGATCCTCCTTCAAAAGGAGATCCCCTCTGATTGGGAGAAGAGTACAAGAGTCAAGAGCAGTGGCTTTAGCACAGACGAAGCAAACAACATCCTTCGCTTAACCGACCCGCGTCATCCCGAGGAGCCCAGTGACGCCGCGACTACGGACACGTCTGGTCAACAGTCGAGCGCGGTCAACAGCGGCGATAGCGGTACGTCGCAGGCTGGCACAGCCCTGGACAAGGCATCAGCTCAGTACAAGAACACAAAGGTTTTGCGTTACCTCCTGAGCCAAGTCCCTACCGCAATCACTCCGTTCCTGCAGGCACTGGGTAAATGCCTTCTCTTCAGGAGGGCTCAGGACCAGTGGATGAAGCAGAATGCTTTCGTCGTTGCAGACCAACTTGCCAAACTCGCTTTGGATCAACTTAGTTATGAGCTCCCGAAGAAGAGCGCCGACGCCAAGGACCGTTACGCCTATTGGATTGTCATTCTTACTTCCATTTCCCAGATTCTCATGGAAGGAAGTATGGATCGTAGTCCTCCGCATATGCTGACTCTAATCCTCGGGTCTTTCCAAAGTCAAGGTGGCCTGGACCAGCTGAGCGGCATACTCGACTCTTTCTTTGAAGAGGCGAAGGGCATCATAGAGAAGAACGACAGCCAGGAACTTCCGGAAGATGTACAAGGCCTGATGAACCTGGCACTCGGCGGCGTCAAAATCGTCTTGACTTTGTATGCACACATGGTCAACCCGAAATGTGTGATAGATGCGCACCAGACGAATGCCATGAACACGCGCGACCGGAACCGACCAAAGGGCGACTCTTTCTTCCCATCCCAGTTCCTTGTTGAGCTGCGTATGGCTGTCATCAAGCCGGTGGAGAAGATATGGAATTCGGAGCTGATGAACAAGGCCACAACGTCCATCGTCAAGAATCTTGTCGAGATCCTCCGTATTGTCCTGGACAGCGAGGGCGAGAACGAGGCATACAAACGCGCTGAAACCCCTCCGGCACGGTCGAGGTTCGTCTACAAACCGTGGAAGGCACGCCCCTCTGAACTGCTGGAAAATCTTAAGCGTGACGGCTTCGAGGACGGCCTGGCGAAGGAAGCGCAATACCGCTCCTACGACAACGCGGCCGCCGCCAGGGAGTATTGTAACGCAGCAAAGAACGATGCTCGATTCTCCCGAAACCCGGTTCCTCCATATGAGACTGAGCTACTCAAGCAAACTGATCAGACTCCATCAACCTCCACCACTCCTCGGTTGACAGCTGAGAGCGAGGACGAGTTCGAGGAGCCCGGCTCTCAGTCCATTGTCATGTCTGATGCTCAGCCAATTCCGACGGAGCCCGCCACTTCCGTCAACGTTACCAGTAGCTCGGTCTATATTCCACACGCCATTCAAAACTCGGCGTGGGGGCGTGGAACCACGGCAACTGATGCGGGAAGTGCCGAGTATATCAGAGTCGAAGATCTTGAGGATGCGAGATCTGAGGTCCGGAAGAACGTCATCGACCGTGCGTTGGAAGTCGTCGATGTACACGAGGACGTCACCTTCGAACTTGCAGACTTGATATCTGCAGCTGTCGCAAAATCATCTGATGCTTCTAGCATGCGTACTGAGATCGGCGAGACCCTTGTTAATGCGCTTATCTCCTTGCAATCCGAGGAGGACCTGAGGCCCATCGGCAAGAAAATTGCATCATACGCCCACCTTCTCGCCCTCATCCTCCAAGAGCGCGAATTCTACAAAGCGACTCTACCTCAGCTTAAGGAGTACTTCTCTCAATTGCTTGGATTCATCAAGACCTCTCCAGAGCAGCGTGGAGAGGAGTCGTCACCTTGGATTGGCCACGTATTGCTTATCATCGAGCGCATGCTTGCCGACGATGCTCAACCTCCTCAGATCCAATGGACTCCTCCGCGAGACGATGATGCTGATGACTTGACACTCCCTGCGATCGAGCTCCCAGAGCCGGTTGTGCCCGAAGAGGACAAGCGCGAGTTGTTCAATGCCATCGTCGAAGTTCTGCCTCGCATTGGCAAAGACGAATCTCTGGCGCTCTCGGTCGCCCGTGTCCTTGTGACCCTCACCAGGAATAGACAGCTTGCCACAAAGCTGGGAGAGAAGCGTAACCTGCAGCGCCTGTTTGTCATGGTGAAGCAGCTTAGCGGCATCACCAACGAACGGTTGCAGGGTTCATTCATGTTGATTCTGCGTCACATTGTCGAGGATGAAGAGACCATCAGGCAAATCATGAGAACTGAGATCAAGGCACTGTTCAAGGAGAAGGGCAGTCGCCCTCGGAACACTCCTCAGCAAATGGATACCACTGCCTATGTTCGAGCTCTCTGGAACCTTGCCATCCGCAGCCCCGAGATTTTCGTCGAAGTCACCAACGAGAAGTTGAAGCTTACTAGCTATGCTCGGGAATCGCGTAGTCAGAACTTCCTGGAACTCAAGGAAGAAGAGGCTCCTGCCGACAAGAAGCCAGACGAGAAATCTGGCACGGAGGGTGACCAGCCCGCCGAGTCATCAAAGGCCGTCGAGACTGTCAAGCCATCCACTGAAGTGGAAGCCAAGGGAGAGCCGGAAAAGCCGAAGCCTGCTGACACGAAGCCCCCGGTCATTGAGAATCCAGACGGCGTTATTCACTACCTCTTGTGTGAACTTCTCACCTACAAGGACGTGGACGACAAGGAGCCTGCCGCTGCGCCTACAGAACAATCAAAGGACACTCCTGCAGGTGATGTAGAGATGACGGATAGCGCAGATCGTGCTACTCCCGTAACTCCGGGCAGCACCGCATCTACCCCGGCTCCCGCTCCCGAGCAGCAGAAGAAGAGCGAGAAGCCCACCTTCAAAGCTGATCAGAACCCGATCTTCATATACCGCTGCTTCATCCTCCAGTGCCTGACGGAGCTGCTAACGTGCTACAACAAGACCAAGGTGGAGTTTGTCACTTTCTCGCGCCAGGCTGACCCTCAAGCCATGACACCTTCAAAGCCGCGTTCAACTGTTCTCAGGTATATTCTTGAGAACCTTGTCCCCGTGGGTACTTTGGCACATGCGGAAGACATTTCTTTCAAGAAGAAGTGCGCTACCTCGAACTGGGCCATTTCTGTCGTGGTAGCTTTATGCCAAAAGACTGGCGAGCGCAGATCTGCCAAGGGTCGCGATGCCAAGGAAGAAGATGAGTCGGAGCTGCTCTTCGTGCGCAAGTTTGTCCTTGAACACGCCTTGAGGGCATTCAAGGATGCCAACGCCTCTTCGGAGCTGCTGGACATGAAGTATTCCCGCCTGCTCAACCTTGCTGACCTTTTCCACCGCATGCTTTATGGCAAACCCACGAACAGTTCCAGCAGCTTCCCTGTGGATATGATCGTGGCCTCTCAAAAGCAACTGGCACGGATCATGTACGAGAAGAACTTTATCACCACTTTGACGACCGCCATTGCCGACATCGACCTCAACTTCCCCAATGCCAAGCGGGCAGTGAAGTACATCCTCCGTCCCATCAAGCTCCTCACGCAGACTGCTATCGAGCTCAGTCTGAATGCCGAGATCTCGGGTGTGCCGGGTCAGGCCGATGAAGATGAAATATCTACAGCATCATCGGTTTCAGACATGGACGAGTTCCGCGAGGAAACTCCGGATCTCTTCCGCAACTCCACTCTTGCCATGTTCGATCCCAGCAGGGACGAGGAGACTGAGTCTGAAGAGTCTGATGAAGATGACGATGAGGACATGTACGGTGATGAATATGGTGACGAGATGGAGTACGAGGAAGATATGGAACATGATGGCGATGACGTGGTCAGTGATGAGGACGAAGAGATCGAGGGTATGGGCGATATCGAGGGTCTGTCTGGCGACGTCGGCGATGACGTGGAAATCGTCATCGAGGGCGAAGACGGAGACGACATGTCCGAAGATGATGACGATTCGGCGGACATGGATGAGGACGATGAAGATCCCGAAAACGACGAGGACATTGAGATCATGGACGACTTGGACGACGTCCCGGGCGACGACATCAACGATAGCCTCAACGGGGACGAAGATGATGAATGGGCAAGTGAAGACGACGAGGGAGACGATTACGACGAAGACGGTGCCGACGAAGATCACGGCCCCCCTGGAGGAATCGATAACCTTGTCCGCATCCTGGATGGCCAAGGTGGCCCTGGTCTGCTGGAGCACCTCCAAGGCGATATGATGGATATGGAGCACGAGGGTTATTTGGACGACGAAATGCAGGAGGACGAAGGTATATTCGCCGACCTCCAGCGAGCCTGGGCTGCGGATAGGCTAACCGCAGTAGATGAGGAAGACGAGGAGGAGGACTACGATGAGGACGACATCGCCTACGAGGCTGGACTTGAAGGTTTGATGACCCGAGAGATGCGCCACTTGCTCCCGCAGCGCTTACTGAGAGCGTTAGATGATGAAGATGGCATTCCCGATCCTGCATGGGGTTGGGGTGCTCCTCCAGATTTCCGGGGGCACCATCATCACCACCATCGTCATGGTATCATTGGTGTCAACCCCTTCTCGTTTATCCCGCCTGCTACGCTTGACCGTCATCTCGGTAAGTCCACATGTTCAACCCTGTTCTTGACCATACTGACATGTCTAAGTTCCAGCTTATCGAGCCCATCGCCCGGCTGGAACCCAGCGTGGTGCAGATGACGGTACAAACCCTCTTCTCCAGCGCTCCGGTCGACCCTCTTCGGGTGCTGGCGGTTCTAGCGGTCGTCGCGCCGGTTCGAGTGACTGGGTCCACGCCATGGATCCCATGCGGCCTGGCCGTTTCCCCCCTGGAGGCGACACTCCTGTTTCCTTCATCAGCAACCTTCTCAATATCATGAGTCATGGCTCGGCTACTATTCAGCAGGATGGCATCACAGTGACCGTTCAGGGCATGTTTCCCGGCGATCCCGGTTTCCCTGATGGTACTTTCGATCCCTATGCCCGCCGCGACCGTCGGGGCCATGACCACCATTCTCGTTCATCGCGGGATGACCCGGCTCAGGCGGTCTCGTTCGTGCCGACCCTTACGACAATGCGCTGGCAGGAAGAGGGCCGCCTACTCTTTGGCAGCCTTGCGATTGAGAAGTCCGTCCGCATCGTCAACTCCATCCTCAGGTTGCTGGTCCCTCCCGCGATCAAGGCCACTAAGGAAGCCGAGCGCAAGGAACGTGAAGAACGTGAAGCTCATGAAAAAGAGCTCATCGAAAGGGAGAAGCGCGAACGTCAGGAGCGCGAGGAGAAGGAAGCTAGAGATAAGAAAGAGAAAGAAGAGCGTGAAGCTGAAGAGGCTCGCCGCCTGGAAGCAGAGAGGAGCGCGCAGGAGCAGCCTGCTGAGGCCGCGACAGAAGATCAACAGATGGCGGATGCTGGAGTTTCGCAGCCCGCAGCCGCTGTTGAGGGAGAAACCGCCGCCCAAGGCGAAACCGCACAGGCTCAGAACAGGGTCGTTGCCAACCTCCGTGGCCGTGATATCGACATTACCGATCTTGGTATCGACTTGGAGTACCTCGAGGCTCTGCCTGAGGACTTGAGGGAAGAGGTCCTGATGGCTCAGATCCAAACTCAGCGCGAAGAGGCTCGGACTCAAGGCACTGAGCCGTCAGACATCAGCCGCGAGTTCCTCGATGCCCTACCCGAGGATATCCGTGACGAGCTTCTCCAACAGGAGGCAGTGGCCCGTCGTCGCCAAGTAGATGCAGAGGAGAGTCGTCGCCAAGGTGCACCTCCTCGTGCTGAAGAGATGGACGTTGCTACTCTTTTCGCCTCTATGGACCCTGGTCTTCGTCAGGCTGTCCTGATGGAGCAAGACGACGAAACTCTGCGGGAACTGCCTCAGGAGCTTGCTGAAGAGGCCCGCCGTTTGGGTGGTGATCGTCGTCTGAACCATCACATAGCCGACATTGGCCGTCTCAACCGTGGTTACCGCCGCCACGATGGTGCCCCGCAAGAGGAGGAACATGCACAGAGAAAGCAGAAGCCTCGTCCCATTGTCCAGATGCTCGAAAAGTCCGGTGTTGCAACTCTACTTAGACTCATGTTCATCCCACAGCAAGGTAGCGCCCGCCAAACTTTGAATGGCATCCTCAAGGACGTTTGCCAGAACCGTCACAACCGCGCCGAGGTTATCAGCATCCTCTTGTCCATCCTCCAGGATGGTTCGGCGGATATCAACGCCGTTGAGCGCAGCTTTGCCCAGCTCTCTCTTCGCGCTAAGCAGCCCCCGGCTCCGCAGCCGTCCGGTACCCAGAAGACTCCGCAGCCTTTGAAGCGCTCACTCACTGGTCCGCTTGCCGGTCAACAACTCTCAACTCACGGCGACATGTCGCCCATCATGGTTGTGCAGCAGTGTCTGAGTACTCTCGTCTACCTGGTGTACAACAACCCTCACGTCGCCTCTTTCTTCCTTGCAGAGCATGAGACGGCGGTGGGCTTCAAGTCAAAGGCTTACCGCAAGGGCAAGGCGAAGGAGAGCAAAGCTTACAAGTACCCGTTGAACGCCCTTCTCAGTTTGCTTGACCGCAAGCTCATCGTTGAGAGTTCTACCGTCATGGAGCAGCTGGCTTCTTTGCTGATGAACATCACGAGTCCGTTGGGAATCCTCCTCAAGAAGGACAAGGAAAAGAGCGAGGAGAAGAAGGACGAGCCTGCTGAGGCCAGCACTTCTGCTCAGCAACAAATCGAGGGCACAGCTCCGGAGACCACTGAGACTTCCACGACCGCTGAGCAGACCACAACCGCTGAGCAGGCCACGGAGCAGGCCCCTGAGCAGCCCATGGAGCAGACAGCGACTCAGACCGATGACCCTGCTGCAGCTTCGACCGAAAAGAAGGATGAGAAAAAGACCGAAGACAAGCCCGATGACAAGAAGAAGGCGCGTGGTCTTGTTCCGCCCGAGGTACCTGAGTACAACCTTCGCCTCGTTGTCCACATTTTGGCTGCCCGTGAGTGCAGTAGCAAGACGTTCCAGAACACGCTGTCCGTCATCAACAACCTTTCGGCCATTCCAGGCGCCAAGGAAACGTTCGGAAAGGAGCTCATCAAGCAGGGTCAAGACTTGGCTCAATCCTGCCTTGGCGACCTTGACGAGCTCGTCTCCCAAGTCACTAAGGCCAAGACGGGCACCGACGTGCAAGGCATGGCTCTATCGAAGTTCTCGCCGGCCAGCTCTGATCAGACCAAGCTTCTCCGTGTGTTGACCGCACTGGACTACCTCTTCGATCCCAAGCGCTCGGAAACTCAAGACAAGCCTGCTTCCAGCGTTGCAGATGGCCTACCCGCCGAACAGAAGGCCGATATACTCACCACGCTCTACGAGAACCCCACCTTCTCGTCCCTGTGGCACAAGCTTAGCGAGTGCCTGACAGTCATCCGCGAGCGGACCAACATGCTCAGCGTAGCCACAATCCTCTTGCCGTTGATCGAGGTGTTGATGGTCGTCTGCAAGAACACCACCCTCAAGGATGCGCCGCTCGCCAAGTTGCACGCCAGGGAAGTCGAACTGTCTAGCCCACCGCCGGAGAACCGTATGGAGAGTTTGTTCTTCAAGTTCACTGAGGAGCATCGCAAGATTCTCAACGAGCTCGTCCGCCAGAACCCCAAGCTCATGAGCGGCTCATTCTCGGTTCTTGTGAGGAACTCGAAGGTGCTGGAGTTTGACAACAAGCGCAACTTCTTCAACCGCCGCCTTCATTCTCGCGGTGCTGAGTTGCGCCACCCGCACCCCACGCTTCAACTCGCTGTTCGCCGTGAGCACGTCTTCCTCGATTCGTTTAAATCGCTCTACTTCAAGACTGGTGACGAGATGAAGTACGGCAAGCTCAGCATCCGTTTCCATGGAGAAGAGGGTGTTGATGCAGGTGGTGTTACTCGCGAGTGGTTCCAGGTTCTTGCCCGCCAGATGTTCAACCCCGACTACGCTCTCTTCATCCCCGTTGCCTCAGATCGTACCACTTTCCACCCTAACCGTTTGAGCGCGATCAACCAAGAGCATCTTCTGTTCTTCAAGTTCATCGGTCGTATCATCGGAAAGGCATTATACGAGGGTCGCGTGCTCGACTGCCATTTCAGCAGAGCCGTATACAAACGCATCTTGGGCAAGCCTGTCAGCATCAAAGACATGGAGACGCTGGACTTGGATTACTACAAGTCCCTCCTGTGGATGCTCGAGAACGACATCACGGACATCATCACCGAGACCTTCTCTGTCGAGGCTGAGGAGTTTGGCGTCACACAGACTATCGACCTCATTCCTAACGGTCGCAACATCCCAGTCACTGAGGAGAACAAGCAGGAGTATGTCCGCTTGATGGTCGAGTACAAGTTGACCGGCTCTGTTCAGGACCAGCTCACCGAGTTCCTCAAAGGTTTCCATGACATCGTCCCGGCGGAGCTGATCTCAATCTTCAACGAACAAGAGCTCGAGCTGCTCATCTCTGGCCTGCCTGAGATCGACGTGGACGACTGGAAGAACAACGCCGAGTACCACAACTACACAGCAGCATCGCCACAGATCCAGTGGTTCTGGCGCGCGGTGCGCGCATTCGACAAGGAGGAGCGGGCGAAGCTGCTGCAGTTCGTGACGGGCACGTCCAAGGTGCCACTCAACGGCTTCAAGGAGCTCGAGGGCATGAACGGCTTCAGCCGATTCAACATCCACCGTGATTACGGCAGCAAGGACCGCCTACCCAGCTCGCACACGTGCTTCAACCAGCTGGATCTGCCAGAGTACGAGACCTACGAGGCGCTCAGGCAGCAGCTTCACACGGCCATCACGGCTGGTAGCGAGTACTTTGGCTTCGCTTGAGCATGGACTATTTCCTCCTGCTTCTTTCTCGATGGTGGTGCACACGTGCACCGAAACGGAAGAGAGAAAAATTGATGAGAGCGAATGGTCATGAGTTGTTGCTTTGCTGCATTTCAAACGGCGCTGGCGAAGTGTTTTCTTTTTTTTTTTTATTCCTTTTGCTAAAAAATTTCCGAAGATGCGAGGAAAAGGAGGGGGTTTCCCCTCACAAAGTAGATAATATCGGATGGTCTCAACTGGGAAAGGGGAGGAGATGATCTTCTCGATCTTGCTTTTTGGAGGGAAGGAGGAAGGATTGGAGTGGTGGGATCGACAGCAGTAGTTAGTCCTTTTCTTTTTCTTTCTGGCTTTTCTGTTCTCTTCTCTTCTTCTTCTGCGTCTTTTTTTCTTTCAATTCAGCGTTCATTCGTTGTATCACCAGCATGCGAGTGGAGGAAGGGCAGACACTACTTTTATTATAAACTTCGTAGGGGAAAGAGGGAAATGAAGAAGAGGCAAAGACGGAGTGCAGGCCGTTTCTTTTCCACTTATTCTTCTTCTTTTTCTCGTTCTTTCTCCTCCCTCTCTCTCCGTTCTTGGCTCGTTCGGCTTGAACGCGATGGGAAGGTGAAGATGATGGATGGTGGTGGCTGAGTAGATAGCAATTCTTTTTCCTTCTGTCTTTTCCCTCTTCATCTTCTATTAGGGCAGAGAGGCAGGCAATTCTATGCGGCTTAGAAGGGATTTGACCACCGTGCATGACTTGCGTGATCAAGTGATTGTGTGCCAGCGGTGTTGAGAACATATGATTCCCCGGATCATCGGTCGAGGTAGTCGGCGGTGATGCGGGGTGGGTCACGTAGGAGCACGTCGGTGACAAAATAAATTGCCTACCCGCATCTGCCTCATGAAAGAAATCTCCCACCGGGTGGGTAGTTGAATACCAGATACGGACGTAAATATGTGCATTTAAAACGTACATTTACGTTCGGATCTTGTATTCAACTGCCTAGACCAACTTGATAATGCAGTGTTTGTGTAGGGTAAACACGGGGGTGCAACTTCTTTTGTCACCCGCCGTGGGAGTGGGATTGGAGTACAAGATGCAGATTGAGGCTCAAGCTCGCATTTGCTCGCGTGATGAGGCGGAGGAGTCGGTATTTAAGCTGGTGTGGTCTCTTCGACTGCTGGGGCTTCTTCAAACGCTGGCAAAGCCTGGGCAATGCGGTATAGGGCAGCATCTAGGAGATAAAAACTGGTGGAACATATTCCTTGACACTGCAAACACTTCGGCCGGGAGGCTTTTGGCGTCCTGGACCTCTGTTTCTCTCGGCGACGTCGTTCGGACACAACGCTATCCGAGATCAACGATGATGCAGCACTCTATGTGATGACGATGAAGTTTCACGACAAAACCCGATAGATGAGGCGCAGCATTCGGTTTCGATGCTGCTGCTGTCCCATCAATCCACGAGGATGATATGCACCAACAATCTGCGGGGACTCCACGGAAGCATTGCTGGTCGCCAATTCTTTATTTTCCTGGTGAAAGCTGTCGCGCATGTCGCTGGACTCTCAACAGGCAAAGGAAACGCCCAGTACAAGAGGTGAGGCCACCTCTCCGCAGTAGCGAAGTAGAATATGTTGCGTTTATTGCTGACGCTGCCTCTTTTTTGGGATGCCATCGATTCAGTTGTCCCGGTTCAAGTGTGAGAGTGTTTATACGCGTTAGTTCCGGGGAAGGGGAGAGCCGCCCAGCTGCCCGGAACCGCCGTGCCTGATGGGCCCTGCATATGTGGGCACGGGTAGGATGTGCGGCTGGGGCTGGTGCACCGATGAGCTTTGAAGGTCAGCTGAGGCCGGGGTTTGCTCAGCAGTGAAATAAATCAGCAACATGCTTACGTGTGTAGTTGAACCATATGTCTGGATGTACCTTTACGGTTTAAATCTCGCATTCTAGGCCGGACAGTCGCTCCAAATGCCGATACGTGAAGCATCGGTTTCGCGGCACGGGGTGGCCAGATCATTTGCAATCTGTTGTGACGCTACATAAGCTTGTATTGCTGTCATTCAGCGTTACTGGGATAATGGTGATTGTTACACACGGTGTAAAGATGGATTTACGCATCATTTAGCCCAAACACAGATCACTAGTCAAGATGGTCTAGTTTATCGCAGCCAAGATATACCACATCGGAGCGAAGAAACAAAGGTAGTTAGAATTGCCCAAATGGCGGCTGCTCTAGACCGCAGTGGGTGAATGAAGCTACCAACTGCATCTCAAATTGGTATGTGATGGGTGTGCGAGAAAAGAGCGAAGCGAGTAGGACACGGTAGTTTTTATGTGTTGCAAGTTTACTATGAGGTGTCACAGCAGATGACAAAAGATATCGACCCACCCGCATCATCACTTGAATAAGTAGTTGAGTGCAAGATCCGGACGTAAATGTGCACATTTAAAACTTAGTTTTACGTCCGGATATTGTATTCAGCTCCCTATGTAGGAAGATGATATCGTCTTCGATGAGGTCCAAGGGCTAGAATCTTCAGTCACTGCTGTGGTGTTTCCGATGATCAGGGGACAGCATTAAAGTTCAAGACAGGGCTGGCGTGGTCCGTGCTGCAGTTTTGTCGAGTCAAGCAGAAGTCAGTTGTCGGTGACCCTTTTTCATTTTCGCCATGTAAAGCAGCTACCGGTTAGATGACGATCACCACGGGCGAGGCATTTGTGCTAGTTTTGGAGTGTATGGATCAACAACCCTCTCGCCAAGCCGGGAGCCGGCGTGAGTGTGAGCGTGGGCGGGCGCGTGGAACTCGGTCGAACAGGCCGGTGGTCTGTGAGGCCCTCTCCCCTATTACAATTTCCTCTCTCGGCACGCGAACGACAGCGCAACCCATGTCAGGCATGACGTATGGAGAAATGGAGGTGGAGAGGGAATGCGACACCAAGCCAATCAACTTGCGCGGCGGGCGCGGGGAGTGCGATGGCAGATGGCAGCATGAGAACGCAGAACCCCCCGCGAGATTGGGCGACGGTCGGCTCGGCGGCAGGCTAGAGGCAAGGGAGGGCGGCCATGTTTGATTCGCCAAGTAGTGTGTAGATTGCAAGCCACCAGCCGCCGCGACCCGGACGACTGACTTGAGCCGCAACGGCTGTAGGGCAGGAGGGGCGACGGCTGTCTCTTGCCTCTTCTGTCTCCGCACTCCAGCCACACCTCCACGATGCCCGCTCCACGATGCACTGCGACCCTGACCTCCTTTTGGCCTGGCCGGCCCCGTCGCGTGAGGCGCAGGCGGGGGAGGGTTGAGGCGGTGCAACGTCGCACGCCGCACGCCGCGGGAAGGGCAGGCTAGCTGGCTAGGTACTGTAGGAAAAGGGGTGGCTCCTGCGTCAACGCTGACTCTCGCCGCGATTAAGGACCGCCCAAGCACGCCGCTTTACTCCGCCTGCGCGCGAGTTCCGCCGGCACCGCTGAGTGCACCGCTGAGTGCTGATGCCAGTGTTTGCTTCTCGTCCTTTTTCGTGCGCCACCAACTGCGGCGCTGACTTGAAACCCTAGTTCCCCGCCGGCAGCGGGCAACCTGGACCCTCTCGCGCCTGCTGTTTTACATTTTTAGCAGCGGCAAGCTAGCACACAGTAAGCTCATCGTGGAGTCGCCTCAAATAAAGATCACCGCATTTCGGCATTCGTCATCGCCTCGTATTGTTTGATCCCCTTCGACCCCAAATCGATCACCCTGCTGCCGCCGCCGTCAATCGCCTTCCAACGGCCGCTACCGTCCCTTTTCCCCGTTCGCCTGCACAGGGCGAGCTCTACCGTCAAGCAGCGCAGCAGCAGCACCACGACGACCGGTCAGCCAGCTTGGCGATGAGCAGCAGCGCCGCGGACCTTCTGCGGGCCCCATTGATCAACTCATCCCACTGACCGACCGATCGGAGCGCGGAGGCCTCTGGAGGCGGCCCCAGCACCCACACAGCAAAGCAACCCAACGCCACGCACGACCGCCGCCTGTGCGCAGAAGCTCCACTACAATACTTGCTCCACGTGGGAAGCTCGGCGTCGCCGGAGTTGTCTGCGACTTTTCCTCCTCTCTCTTTCCCCCACCCACCCTATCTGTCTTCTGCGCCCCGTGACCTTGCTTTCTGCAGATAAGGAGTGACTGTTTTCTGTTTGCTTTTTTTCGGAAGCAAACTTTGCTCGCCGCGGGGGAGAGTCGCAGCACTCGTACATCTCAGGGAGAGAAGGAAGCCAGCCAGCCCATCGACGAGGGGGAAAAAACAGGAATAGAAAGAAAAGAAAGAGCACGGAAAAGGAAAGACCAGCAAAGATGGAGTCCGACAACAGACAACAACACCCACCGCAACCCCGCATAGACACCACAGTACCCTCAGCCTCCGCCTTCACGAACGACGCACCAACAACAGACAGCCCCGCCGCCATCACCCCCGCTTCCGCCATCACCCCCTCCTCCGCCTCCTCCATCCCGCACCCGGCCCTCGCCCGCGCCACGTCGACGTCGTCGCGCTTCTCGCGCATCTCGCAGGGCACGCGCCGCTCGCGCTTCGTCGAGGCGCTCGACGACGACCGCGACGCCGACCTCGACGCCAACTACGAGACGGGCTCGTACCGTGGCCGCAGTAGCGTCGCAACCGCCCGCCCCGGCAGCATCCGGTCAGTCGCGTCGTACGCGAGCCTGCAGCAGCGGCGGCGGAGCCGGTCGAGCAGCTTGGGGATCGAGACGGGGGCGAAGGGGACTGCCGCGAGGGGGAGCA
Source organism: Diplodia seriata (assembly GCF_021436955.1). NCBI lineage: Eukaryota > Fungi > Ascomycota > Dothideomycetes > Botryosphaeriales > Botryosphaeriaceae > Diplodia > Diplodia seriata. The sequence goes on along the minus strand of NW_027117313.1, from coordinate 1,801,758 downwards.
GCGTGCCGGCGGTCGGCGCGGGGGATGGCGGTGCCGGGCTCGGGGACGGGACGACGCCGACGTCGGGGAAGAGGCAGGTTTCGTTCAACTTCCCGCTGATGCCGCCGCCGCCGAAGAGCGGCTCGGACACGACGGGGACGCCGACGACGCCGGGGTTCAACGATAGGACCGGCGGTGGCCGTAGCAATCCGTTCTCGGACATGTACGGCGTGGCCGATTCGAGGTCGTTGAACCAGAGCACGGCGAGCTTGGTGAGGGATGTGGACGGGGTGGATTACGCAGACGAAAGGACGAAGGGCGGGTTCGGCGCGGATGCGAAGGGGGCGGAGGCTGGGATGCCGAGTCCGAAGCTGGAGTATTTCTTTGAGGGCAATCAGCAGCCTGGTAAGTTGACTTCTGCCTTCATATCTCTACAGGTGTTTGGGCATGATGGGGTGGGATGGATTGGGACTGCAGCTTCTGCGCGATTTATTCTACGCGATTTGGCACCAAACAATTATTCTGAGCCCAGCTGTTTTGTTTGGGGCAGGGAAGGGGCTACATGGAGCTCTTGAATGATTCTAGTATCTTGAGCGCAACTGCTGACATTTCTGTAGGCTTCAATCCGACGGTGCACTGTCCGGCAAGAAGGCACTTTTTCCGGACCAGATGGGTGACCAGCTCCATCATCCTCATCTCGATATACGCCACAATCGTCTCCGGTCTTTTCCTCGTCGTGGCTCTGCGTGGTCCGGAATGGCCAATGATACGCACCAGTGGCTGGCTTACGCCGTCCAACGCATCCCTGCTTGTCGCGATTCTGGCAAAGACGGTTGAATTGTCATTCGGATCTTCGATCGTTGCCTTTCTTGGCCAAGTGTTGAGTAGGCGGAGTTTGAGTGTGAGAGGCAGCGGCAAGGGTGTAACTCTTGCTGAGATGAGCATGCGCAACTGGGTCGGTGCGCCTGGCTACATGGTGGCAAACTTTGAGACGGTGCGGTACGCGCTTTTCAGCATCCTGGGAATCATCAGTTTCATTGCAGCCATTGTTGCGACGGTGTACACGTCCGCCTCGGATGCTCTGGGTAAGTCGAGATTTCCACCTCTCGAGAGGACATTGGCTGACAGCACCGCGCAGTGCAACCCCAGCTCAAGCTAGGTGCCTTGGAGACGAAGATTGCGAAGGCGAATGTAATGACCAAGTTTGCCAACAACCAGTACCTTGGATTCAATTGCGAGACGCCAATCCCCGTCTCTGAAGATGAGGAACACCGCAACGCAACCTGCCTTGACATCTCGTACGCAGCGCAAGCGTACCACGACTACCAACGCTACGTCGCCGAATGGGACTCCTTTGCCAAAAACAAGTCCGCCGGCACTACCAAGGAGACTCGGGTGCCTGCTTTCTCGCAGTACCGCTCTGAGATTCAAGTCAATGGAACCTGGCTGGATGTTTCAGCTTTTGAGTGGAATGGTCGTGTTGTCAACAACGTCAGCTTGGCCATGCCTCATGCCGGCGTCTTGGGTGCGGCTACGGATGAGCGCAATGAAATCCTACAGCCGTCTGAACTCGGCGGCTTGGGCGCATACAACCTTGTTGCTTCAGTGCCCAGCCCTGCCATCCACGTTCTTTGCGCGAACATGGACCGCAGCGAGCTCGCTCCTATCGTCTACACCGCGTGGAACTACTCGGAAGACCTAGATGCCCCGACGTGGCCCGCGCAGGTTAGCTTCCTCAGTTCCAACTCATCTATCAACACGACCGTCGTCGACGATCTCTTTGGTTGGCGCAAAAACGGCCAGAATGCTCCCATCTTCCCGCGCTACCCGTCGAACTACAACACAGTCCTGAACCAAACATTCTACTATGGCCGCGAGTCCATCTACCTGCTAGGGCGCGATGGAGACACGGACGTAGAGCGTTACTCGCTCTGCCAGCTGAAGGCATCGCTCACGCCCAACTGCAGCACCACCTATAGCGCCGTGCAGGAAGGCTCCTCGCTCTCGTCAACATGCGATCCGGAGAACGACCCGCTGGCATACATCAACAGCGACGCAGGTGCAGAGAGCGGCTCCGCGACCGTCAGCCTCGACTGGCCATGGGTCGGTACGGAGTGGGCGAACTCGATGTCCCTGAGCAACGGCATCACGGACGGTAAGGCCAGCATCGCGCGACTGCTCACGCAGTCAATCATCAAGAAGCCGGAGTTACAGCTGGATCGGCCGAGTATAGCGGAGGCGCTCGCAGTGCTGGCGAGCACCACCTTGTTGCTGAGCACACAGGACGCGCAGATGGACATGGACTGGGTAAGCAATTCTTCATTCTATTATCTCCTACCTTCACAACGATGAAGCGGCGACTAACCAATCTTTTCTTACACAGGCCCACGACGAAAACATCCTGCTCTCGCCCGAAACCGTCAACTTCAACGCCACCCTCCGCGAACGCACCTACGCATCCGGCCCGACGGGCGAACCGCAAAAGCTCTTCTACATCGTCCTCGTCTTCGCCTTCCTGACCAACATCCTCTGCCTCGCCTACTTCATCTTCCACCGCGGGCTCGTCACCGACTTCTCGGAGCCGCCCAACCTCTTCTCGCTCGCCGTCAACTCGCCGCCGTCGGCGTCGATGGCGGGCTCGTGCGGCGGCGGGCCCGCGGGCCGGCAGTGGGCCGGCGAGTGGTTCATCGGCGAGAGCGGCGGCCACCTGTTCATCGTGCCGAAGGAGGCCGTGCCCGCGGTCGTGGCGGCGCGCGGCAACATGGGCAACGCGTGGCGGGTCGAGGAGGAGGCGAGCTGGCCGGTGCAGCAGCAGGGACACCATTACCCGCCGGGCGACCTCAACCACCAACACCACTACGGCCAGATACCGCAATATAACAACCACAACAACACCGGGGGGCCTGGAGGCCCTCTCGCCATCTCGACGGCCATGGCGACAAGTCGTGGCCTCGACGGCGGCTACAGCGGCAACGGCAACGGCGGCGGTCTCCTCGCCCGCTTGAAGCAGCGCTTCTCATCCTCCGGCCCCCCTGGCGGCGGCATGAACGCCTCCACCGCTTACGTCCGCAGCCCCGACACCCCGTCCAGCGCCACCCGCCTCACCTCTTCCGGAGGCGGCGGCGGCATGCCTCCCAACAGCGCGTGGAGCAACCGATCCTTCGGCGGTGGCGGCGGCGGATACATCGGCCTCAGCGGTGGGAACAACGGTGGCAGTCCGACGTCGTCGCCGCCGAACGGGTTGTATCCGACGACGACGAGGGGGACGGCGTATACGGGCATGAGCGGGGTTTCGGCGTACGAGATGATCGGGGGGATGTCTGGCGGCGGTGGTGGTGGTGGAGGAAATGGACCGCGGTTGGGGACGCCGGGAGGCGGCGCGAATACGAATAGTCCGATCAGCAGGGCATATTCGAAGTTGAGTCGGAAGAGGACGTTTTTATAAGATGTGGTCGGTCTTGTTTCTTCTTATTTTTCTCTCTGGTCTGTATTATTTTTTTTTTTGGATGCAAGGGCGGCATTGGTGAGGCGTTTTGGTTTTTTTTTTTCCCGGCTTCGCTTTTATCTCTTTTTGTTGAACACATCGTTTGTAAAGCGTTGTAGCATGTGGTCCTTCCTGGTCGATGAAAGGGACTGGGCGCTCGATACCCTGGAGTGTTGAAAAGAATTGAATGTAAGAAAATTTCAAAGAGGAAAGTTAAAGAATCTGAAGATGGGAAAAAAGGAAGATTTGTTGTCGAAGAGATTTTTCGAGTCTTACCTACGTGGGTAATTTGAATACTTACTCTGTTTGGACGTGGTATGTTGCTGTGTTAAAGTTCGCATGTGTGCCTGGGTGCTTGCTTTGACTATCGGCATAGAGGCTTTGTTATTTCTTTTCAAGAAGGGTAGTATGTGTCCAAAAGTCAGCTTCAACTGTCTACGGAAGGAAGGATGTAGCGTTCATTTCGGGACTTGCAAAACCCGATTAATTCAGTGTTAAGAAAAATTACTATTCTTTTCGCGCTTTCTATGTCTGTAATTAACTAGGATATATAGCGTTCATCCCTCATGTTCTAACAGCTGGGATAGCGACCCTCGAGAAAAATATCTCGTCCATTCTGGCAGTACCGGTTCTATCCACTCCTCTTCAGGGCAGCGCGCAAGAATAACGTGTCCGTAGAAATCGACGTCCAGGCTCTAGATGTGAAGGGTGTCTATAGCTTGTTCTCCTTCTCTTTCTCTCTCCTGTCGCGTCTATACGGAAGTCCGCATGTACAGCCCCCTCTCGCAGCCGATGGCTAGCGCGAAGAATAGCAGAACATGGCGTAACTATGCCTTAGCTCGTTCTTAGAGAGAAAAAAATTACGTAGGTAGTTAAAGCTATCGTCCGGACGAGAATGTCGAATTAAAAATTCTACATACACGTCCGGACGATGGCTTCAACTACCCATGACATGAGCAAAAAACAGATCCACGCTAGCCATCGGCTGCGCGAAGGAGCTGTATATTGGTACAACCGTCTGTGAGAGCATTTGACCACAATAGCCAGAAGCTTCACACACCCCACATCCGCACGAGGTGGCCAGGCCATCTTCGACTCACGAAGTCACTTCCCTCGTTCCTCAGTGGATATGCACACGAAAGTTCAGAGACGATTTCGCGTCAAGGGCGACGTTGGGTTTTCCTTGGCCTGCGAGCATCCCCCCCGTCGAAGCTCGGCGCGGCGTTATGGATCGATCCATCGGGCAAGCGGTCTTTTCGGTCGGTCGGTCGGTGTATGGTTGGTTGCCCCAATTCCAGTTTTTCACCAGTACATCCAAACTGGTTTCTTTTCCTTTTGCAGCAAACGATGGTAAACATCGTTGTCTCATAGCCGCACCCTCCGATAGCTCGTCCGATCTCCGATGACACCTTTCATCGGCATCCAGCAGGCCCAAACAATGAGGCCGAGCGACATGCACGCCAGCACGGCCAGCAGCAGCTGCAGCGCGACGGTATCGCGGTCTTGCATCGGTTCGTAAGCGCCGTCGACCTGCAACAAAACACATGCACCAGTCAGCAAAAGAAGAAAGAAAAAAACCCCCCAACATCCGTCAGGTGGAAGGTGGGACCTCCGACATCAGAAGAAGAAGAAGAACTCACCGTCATGCCACTGCTCCGATCCACCACCGGGCTAACCCCCAGCACGCTCCCCGCGCCGTCCAACGCCTGCACCCGCACGACCTCGACCTCCCTCCCCGCCTGCGCCAGGTGCAGCACGCCCTCGAACCCGCTCTTCTCCACCGTTTCCAAAACGACCCACTCCTTCTCGTCCTCCGCATCCGCATTCGCGGCGGCGGCATTGGCGCCCATCAGCCGCCACGCCCGCACCTCCGTCGCCCCGTTCCAGCTGACGTGCAGCCGGTTCCGCTTTACTGTCACGGCCGGGCTCGTGCGCGGGTAGCCCTTCCAGTCGGCGCTCTTGAACGCGCGGTACGACTTGACCCAGCCCCAGCCGAAGAAGGCGGCGGCGCCGAAGTGCGTGTCGCAGAGGACCTCGACGTCCGCTTCCGCTCCCTGCTCCAATTCTTTCCTCTTCTCCTCGTCATCATCGCTTTGCTGCTGCTCAGTGACTTTGAACTCGGTGTACGCCGCCGAATGGCCCCACCCGACGAAGAAGTTGCCGTTCTCCAACCGCTGCACAGAGCCTTGCGAGTGCGCGAGGATGCCCGCGGGGCTGACGAGCGCGGCGACGAGGCGGGCCGTCATGTTTTCCTCGTCGAGCCGGACGACCAGCGCGCGGCTGTGGCCGTGCGGCGTGGCGAGGGCGTCGTTGTTGTCGTAGGCGCCGTTGTCGAAGATGGTCAGGGTATTGTCGGCCGGGTGCCAGCGCACGTGGTGCTGCCAGGAGAAGTCCGAGGCGGTGCCGTTGGAGAGGTCGGCGAAGGAGGAGCGGGCGCCGCCGAGGCGCCAGACGACGGTGCCGTTTGTGCTGTTGCTGTTGCTGTTGCTGCCGCCGTCGTCGGTTCCGTCGGTGTTGTTGTTGTTGCTGCTGGTGAAAGGCGAGATGCATGTCACGGTGTGCGTGTAGCGCGCCGAGACGTAGTACCGCCCCGTGGCCGGGTCCTTGTCGACGCTGTTGATGTGGAAAAAGTCCCACGCGTCGTCGGGGCTGCGGCCGTGCGACTTCAGCGGCGCGAACGACTCGTCGACGGCGTAGTGGCTGGAGGCGCGCCACTGGAAGAGCAGCGCGCCCGTCGCGACGTCGATCTCCTGGAAGAGGCCGTCGTAGATCCAGCCGTCGGCCGGCCCGCCGACGGACGTAAGGTCGGCCGGGATGACTTCGTAGATGGTGAGCAAGGCGGTGCCGGCGGACGTGAGCTCGAATTCGTGCAGGTCGCCCTCGAGGCCGTTGGCCGGGGTGAGCGTGTGCACGACGTCGTATGAGGAGTTGAGCTTTTTGTGTCAGTGGGTATGGTCACTAGTTGTTGAAGAGCGAGTCGAAAGAATGCTCACCATGTAATACGTCCCGCGGCCGTGGGTTCCATCATCGGTTCCCGACCAGAAGGTGAGATAGGTTTCGCCCATGTAGGTTTGAGGCCTGAAGTCCATGACCTCGCCCCACTTCTTCTCCATATACACGAGGTTGCCCTCCGCATCGAGGATCATCGGGCCGGGCGTGGAGACGGATCGGCCGCGGGGTTCGAGGAAGACATAGCCGGGGTCGCATTGCGTGCTTTCCGTAAGGACGTTGACCCGGGGCGAGGCGAGGTCGAAAGATGCATACTCGCGCCAAGGATATGCCCCGTACAGGCCTTGATCATACCAAAGCGGGTTAGACTGGCGCGAGGGCGCTGCCTGGGTCAGAAGCGGCAGCACAGAGGCGAACAGGAACTGGAGCTTCATGGCGGATCAATGGCAGGAATAGCCGGAGGGTCGACGGCAATGGCAGCAGGCATGATGTGAAGGGGCTCAACACATATTGTAAGGTCGCGGAAGGCAAGCTCCGCGCGTGCCATGAACCAGGTGCTGACGAGGCCGATGTGGGCGGGCCCAGGAGCGTTCCCCAAGCCGATCGATCTTCTGCCCATGGCTTACGCGCCGCTCTGATATCGCTGCCCCTGGACGCTGTGGACGCGAAGTCTGGGCGACGAGTGGGACTGAGGTCTCGTCCCGGCTTGGGTTGGCGCCACCTCCAACGCGTGTACTCGCAATCACGGCCATACTCCCCGGCACCATCCAGGGTGCGGCGACGGCGCGGGCGCAGGCATTCGGGGCGCAGTGTTCGGGAATGGGCGGCCTGTCGCAGTTAAGCCCGACGGCAGTAAATCCGTCTCAAGGCGAGCTCCTCGCCCAGTTTTCATCGAGATCTTGGCTCGGTGATAGGCTGGACCGGCAGGGTCGGGTCAAGGGTTGCTTCATGGAAGCAGATCAAGCAGTGGCCCAAACACATCGAGGGGCTTATCGTTGCGGCGTCGAAAGACAACCATCCAAGTGTCGATGTGGTGGGCAGATGGGGTAATTGGTCGCACGACAAAGTTACGCGGCCCGAGGCGGCGTCGACGTCAGCACCGGCACCGCCAAGCTCGCGGTTCTGCTGGGCGGAATACATACGCGGCACCTGCTATCCTTCACAGAACTTTTGTGAGCTTTCTGGGGACTCCACAGTCATGTTCCTGCCGGCCGGTGACTTGCCCCTGTCTGTGCCGCTGTCCACGCGTCCTGCTCGTGTGTCTCGGCGTGATTCCCTGCAGCTGTTCTCCTCGTCTTCTGCCAGCGCTTTTACATCTCCTCTCGATTGCAAGCAGCCCTTGGTCCCCCATATGTTGCTCTTGAGGTTCGCTTAGGGTCCGCAAATCTTCGATGGAAAATCGCAGTTATGACTTCCTTCTGTGGGTCCCCTCATGCAGCTGCGATCGAGGCACAGACCTGTGAACGTAAGCGATGGTCACCGCGTCGAGGATGAACATGTCCATGCGCCGCTTTCTTGAAAATCGCAAAGTCTGCAACAGGAACACGAACATGTACGGAAAGAATAGCTTATGAACGTGGCAGTAGTGCGCCACCAGGCCAGCCCCATTACTATTTCCAAAATCTCGCAGCATCGTGAAGCAGTGTGTCGAAATCCAAGTAATCGTAATCGTAATCGAAATCGAAATCGTAATCGAATTGGATCATGTTATTCCAATCGATCGTTCCGTCACAATGCGTCGTGAAATGCGGCGGCTCATAGAAAAGTCCCGCGACCGGGGGAGTTCCCTACTCCGTTGCAGTTCCGACGGCAGCACTCAACACAAACATTAACTTTCCAAGCAACCTCAGCCTTCACAACGGCAGCTTTAGCTCACTTGGGAGAGCGCCAGGTTAGTAGTCCTCGACGAACCTTCACATCTCCAACATTCACTAACCCTGCGATAGACTGAAGTCCACTTCAGCCAACACAGCCATCTGTGCGGTATCTGGAGGTACTGTGTTCGATCCACAGAAGCTGCAAGGAAATATCCTTACCAATCCAAGATTGGTTAAGCCTCATCTTTTTGCTCTTTCTTTTTGCTCACCGAACTTACTTTTTTTTTTCTTGGCTTCTCCTTGCTATGAGGGGTTGTGTGTGACGAGAGCAGAGGATGTAGGAGTTGATAAATTATTGTTGCATTACTCATGAAAAATCATCCTACCGTCATACGCATTATATATGATGCTTCCCAGTTGGAGAATCGAATCAGAACGCCCAAAACGATGATCGGACCCACCAAAAATGCATCTTCCTTAGACAGAAGAGAAGAAGAAAAAGATGTGAAAATAAGACGAGCTCCTTAGGTTCCAGTCTCCGTCTCGACACCCGGCTTCCTTCCGTCCATCTTGCCCGTAAGCTTGTTCTTCAGCCGCCTCATGCCAATGATGCCCTCGTCTTTCGCGAACTTGGCGTTGCGTGCAGGCTTCCACTGCATCATGCCACGCTGCTTGCGGGCCTCGGTGCGCTTGTTCTGTTTGTTGACGTCGTTTGATGACTTGCCGCTGCCGCTGCCGCTCGTGGTACTATCCCCCGTGTAATTCGTAGAAGACGTCGTGTTCGTCTCGCCCGAGGTTGACTTGCGGCCGCCACCAAGCGCATTGCCGTCCCCACTGCGTTGTTCATCTCCATTCATATGTTCCGCGTCCTGGATGCCTAGATCATCTGAGCCCGAGTCCGCATCTTCCTGGTCATAGTCGCTCTCGTGGTCCTCGTCTGAGCTGGGGTGATTCGGGTCGTGTATCGGGCGGTCGCGGCCAGGCTCGCGACGCTTGCGGCCGGCAGCGTCCATGTACGCCTTGGGGTCTTCGCCGAAGGCGCCAGACCAGTCGGTACCATCCCTGGTGAGCCACTTCGTCTTCTCCTCCTCGGGCGCCTCTTTGAGAACATCGCGTCCTTGCGTGAGCGACTTGTCGTGTAGCTGCTTGATGCGGTCGGGTAGCTCTTTGTCGACGCGATGCTGGCGCACGCCCTCGGCCATGCACGCCTCCCACGTCTCGTACGTCTCACGCGAGTCGTTGTCCATGATGAAAGACTCGTGGCTCTCATCAGTACCGGCCTTGAACCGACCTGTGAACTGCAGGCGACCGACTTCCTCGAGATCCTCGAGACCGACTTCGCCTTTGCAGTTGTCCTCTGTTATGTAGTTCTGGGTAAGGCGAGCTGGGTGGGCGCACTTCCAAATGGGGACATTGACGGGTGTGTCCTCGTTGTCGATGAAGTGCTGGAGCCAGATAACGGCGTAGGCGTCGGCCTTGCGCTTGCCGCTGACGTGGAACTCAAAGACGATCGGGGAGCGGTAGCGGTACTTTACGGGCAGACGGACTTCGTTCTTGCCGTCCTTCTTGGCCAGGTCATAGTACATACCATCGCCTTCTTCCAGCGAGCGTGCCTCCGTGCGGGCAATCTTTGCAGTGGATCCACCGGTACGCAGGCGAAGCTTAGCATGGTGGTTGTAGTTGACTGCTAGAATGCGCTCGGACGAGAACTCGAAGGTGCCCACATCCCATCCAAGGAGATTCGGGGGAAGGCGGGTCTCAATGCTGCGCCAGAGCAAGGAAATCCGAATGCGGCCAAAACCGATGCCGCCGTCGAGCGGATACCAGCGCGTGACTTGGGAACTAGTCTCCAGAATATCAGAAAGCTTGAGAGGTACGACACCGAGGATGGGGTCATGTTCCCGGTTACGGGAGTCGCGAACAGTAACGGTAACAATTCCAGACCTCCAGTCGCGCATGAAGCGTTCGGTACCGGCGTTGAAGATTGGCTGAGAGGTGACGGCCTTAGCACGTGTGCGGTACACCAACTCGTCGTTGTAGAGAAGTGTGCAGTAGCTGGTGGGCAGGTCCTTTCCTTCTTGTTCCGTGGTTTCTCCATAAGGCTTGGCTGGCTCGAACTCCCTGCCACTGCGGCTGCCCTGTGTTCCCTTGATGTTCTCAAGTTCTAGGTTGACAATCTGGTGGACGACGATACTGCAGATACCGCTGGGCCAGAGCGGGTCAGGAGGAGTATGCTGGACTGCATCATCATCTTCAGTGTTGGTGACACCCTTCTCATCCTGCAATTCTGGCTTGTCCTTGAGCCCGTCCGCAAGAGCATTGTTCTTGCCATCCGTACGGAGCTCAGGCCTAAACTTAGGCTTGCTAAAGTAGCCAACTTCCCAATGAAGCTCTCCTGGCATCGTGCTGTCGGCGTCCATGCCAGCCAGTTTGCTCACTTGCGGGTACATCTTTCCGGGGTGTTGGATCATCTTTTGCATCGAAAGTTCGACCTTGCCAACAATGTCATCAGCGCTGTGGCGGTCAGAGTCCCAAAGTTCCACGCTCAGATTTTCATCGGCCTTGATCAGCTCGGGCGTTACAAGAAGACTGAGTTCTGTTAGTTTCATGAACTGCCTCTAGTATCGGCAGAGTAACTTACGCGGTAGTTTCTTCCCAGACGGGGTTCAAATCATCCGTAATGACTCGGGTGCAGTACATGGGCTTGCCATACTTGGAGAAGGACAGGGTGATGTAAGGGTCGCTGCCACCATGCTTGCTGCCACGCTTGTCCTGCTTGCTCAGACCAACAGCACGGTGGATGCGGATCCACATAACTCCAAGAGCCTGAACATCCTTCTGGATATCATCGCCTTGGAGGATGGCGCGCATATCAATGGACATGGATTTCGGCGCGACATACATGCTGGCTGCCGCACTGATGGCGTAATTGACAAAGTTGGAGATCAAGGGAAGATTCAGGATATTGATACCCTTCTCGACCATGGGAATGCAGCCGGCCTGGACTTGGGGAGTCCCCATGAGAGTGAAGGTGAGAGTCTTCAGGAAAGGAGGCTCCGGAGTCAAGTTCAGACGCAAGCGGACAGTACCAACGAGACCTTGCAGCTCCACGAAGATAGGCAAAGGAACTCCAAACAGTCCCTTGACTCCCAAGTAGAAGACTAGCTGCATGTGCATGTTCCGGGCCTTGTCTGACGCACGCTTCCCGGACGGCTTGGCGTGGTAGGCAAAGGAGCACTCCAGGTTGTAGTAGTCACCACCTTCTTCATCAGCAGCCGCCTCCTGTGGGTCCTTTGTCTTCTTGTTCTCCTCATGGATCGACTTTTTCATGTCCAGCATATGCGAGTCCGGTAGCGCGCGCAAGCTCAGGATGCGGATAGGGTTGCTCCCTTGGTTGACCTCTGCGACGCGGACATTTTCAATGACTCCTGGCACCGAAGCCTGCATGACGTCTTCGAGCGTGTCGGCCACACCCTGGAACATGTCGGGGTTGATCAACCCCCAGACAATTCCGAGGAACGTATTCATCCATTCGACTGATTCGGGAATCAGATTGGCAGATGCCTGCTACACAGTCAGAACATTCTTCGTGTGGAATCCGGAGGGTTTCTTACCGTTTCGCCACGAGTCTTCTCGCTCTCCCATTCGACCTCCCGTCCGCTGCGGATGACTTCTTTCATCCACAGGAAGACGCCTGAGGCCACGCAGAAACCAAGCGGAACCAGTCCCAGCATACGGCCGCCGAATATCCTGCCTACGATTATGATAGCCGCGAGAATTCCGACGCACAGACCGGTGGTGCGCTTCTCCATAGCCTCGAAATATGGTTCATAGCTGACGGAGGGGGTGGGATGGAACAGGATGTTTGTCTTCTCGCCGTGAATGGGCACGTCGGACGTGGCGCCCTCCTCGACAGGGTCCGGGGGTGCAGTGACATCCTGGTTGTGTTTGTATTCGGGGTTGGATTGAGAGGCGTCCGTCTTGACCGGCTGTGGTGGAGTTAGCGCAGCTACAACGAGAACGGACACGAGCGGGGAAGCATACTGTATCCTTGCCCAAGTTCGCATTTGGTACCGAGAGCTGCAGCAAGTCAGATTTAGATTCCCGAAAACAGCAAAAGCCACGCGTGCTTACCTGTGGGTTATCAACCTCTTTCATGACATCCTTCTTGACATCCTCGATGACGACCTGACCACCGGTCGTGGGGTCGGTGACTTGTTTCTGGGTGCCTTTGATGCCACGGGGGTTTTGGTTGTGGGCAATGGCATTCTGCTGGCCAGAGGGCTGCTGTTCGAACTGCTTGTCGCGTTCCTGCTTGTCCTTGTCTAGATTCTCGAGGAATTTCCTGACGGTGGGAACGGGGTTGGCGCCGGAATAGTGGCCGCCCGGGGCGTGCTGCTGCTGCTGTTCGGCCATGATGGATGGCGACAGGTAGCGGTCGCGGGTGGTGGGTGAAAGCGAGGGAGCAGGTCAAGGGACTGCTTTCGCCGATGCGCGGCAGAGTCGTGGGCCTGCAGCGTCAATCGCGAGGAGATGGGGGCAGGCAGAAAATAAGTTAGGCTCGGCAGCTGCGCAATCATGCGGCGACAAGGGGAAGAATCAGGATTGGCGCAAGCAAGGAAGGCGTTTGTCTGGCGTCAGTAGCTAGATCAGCGCGTTTCGTGCGGAAAGCCACAGCAATGACATCATGTGGCTACCAAACGCGCATTCACACGTCAATCGCCGCTGCCTGGGCCAGCCCAAAGCGTGCCACGGAGCGCCAAACAGGCCATTCGTCCGCCGCCTTAGCCGTATGGGGCTCTGATGCCCTGCTTTCAGCTCTGGTCGAGCATCGAGCTGCGGCGCCTGAGTGAGCAGCAGCGATCCGGCGATGGGGTCCCGTCGATCGCCGCCGGGGTGCCCAGGCCCCGCCCAGCGCCCCGCTGGCTGACCTCCCCCACCGTGCCCACCACGGTCACTACCTACGAGTCAAGCCAAGTCGACAGCAAGCCATGTCGGACAACCAGTTCACCCTCTTCACCAACGGCAGCTACTGCCTGGGCGGCGAGCTCGTCGACGACCACCTCGTCATCTCCGAAGAGACCGGCCGCATCCTGAAGCGCACCGGCTACATTGGCGGAGAGATCGTGGACTTGGAGGGGAACATTGTCGCCCCCGGCTTTCTCGAGCTGCACACAAACGGCGTCAATGGCTTTCACTTCACCCACTTTGAGAACGAGACCCAGTACCGTCGGAAGCTGGAGGAGACGGCCGAGCACTATGTCTCGCAGGGCGTGACCGGATTCTGGGCCACAATCCCTACCGTGTCTCCTGATACTTTCCAGAAGGTTGGTTGCTGCTTTCTTTTTCAGAGGTGGTCCTCCTGCGCGTTATTCCTTAGCATAGCCATAGCAATCTATCTGAAGCAGAGGAGTTATCTCCGTACATTGACGTCAGATTGCTGGCTTCATGCTGCCCATCCTGGTCCGTGTCTCTCTTGTATACCCAGATACGCTAAGTTTAGTGACCTTCAACCCTCTAGCCTTAATCGGCTAATTTCTTCTATACTTTCCCTTTCCATCATCTCTTATGAGAAGCCTTCGATTTCAAGCCTACCTATCCCCAGTCTCTCCGTTTCCGACAAACTAAGAAAAACAATCAGACTCGAACTACAGTAATCTCACAATTGCATAGATCCTCCCGTCTCTCGAGCCCCGCTCCTTTTCTCCCAGCAGTGCCTACCTCCATGGCGCCCACGTCGAAGGACCCTACCTCAACCCATCCAAAGCAGGCGCACACAATGCAACCCTCTTCCACGACCCCTCAACCACCACCTCTCCCGTCACCATCTACGGTACCTCCGGCCTCCCATCCATTAAGCTCGCCACCCTAGCGCCCGAGCTCCCCTCCAGTACCACCCTCATTAACACCCTCACCGCCAACCACTCCATCCGCGTCTCACTCGGCCACACCACCGCCACCTACGCCGACGGCCTCGCCGCCCTCAACGCCGGCGCCACCTGCCTAACACACACCCTCAACGCCATGACATCCCTCCACTCCCGCCACCCCGGGCTAGCCGGCCTCATCTCCCTGCCCTCACCCCAGCAAGAACAACAACAACCCCCACCACCTTACTACACCCTCATCGCCGACGGCCACCACCTCCACCCCTCCACCGTCTCACTCCTGTACCGCGCCAACCCCTCCCGCGCCATCCTCGTCACGGACAGCATCGAACTCGCCTCCCCAGCCATCCCCGCCGGGACCTACCCGGGCCACGCGCAGATCGCGTCCACCCAACGCAAGATCACGCACGACCCGCAAACCAACGCCCCGTATCCCTCGCCCAAAGCCGTCATCGACACCAACGACAACAACAACAGCAACGGAAACGGAACCGAAACCCTCATCGGCGGCTGCGGCACCCTCGCCGAAGCCGTCCGCAACCTCGTCGCCTGGACCGGCTGCACGCTGCCCGAGGCGGTGCGCACGGTGACGGAGAACGTGGCGGCGCTGATGGGCGTGGACGGGCCGGACGCGCTGGGAGGTGGCGGCGGGGTGGGGTCGCTGCGGGAGGGCAACAGGGCGGATCTGGTCGTGCTGAGCGAGGAGGGCGAGGTTCTGCAGACGTGGGTGGCGGGGCGGATGGTGTGGGAGAGGGAGGGCGGGTTGTGATTTGGATTCGACTACCCGTGTTAGTATGGTGCGATATATCTGAAGCAGATGCGGGTTGGGCTCAAATAACATTGTCGCCTTTGTCTTTTTCTTTCTTTCTTAACTTTGGTGGCTTGCGGGGAAGGGGTTGAGAATGCATTACGTCGGAGAGAGATGAAATCAAGAGACGGTGGAACTTAATGGATAGATGTTCAAAGTTCTCTTTACCTTTACTTTTCTTTGATTTTCAGATTGTCCAATCCGCGTTTCGAAAGATCGTAGAGTCATTCTCTAGCAAAGTTCCAATAGAGTGCTTCTGCTGGCTGAAGTTTTGATTATCCAATTTCCGCGGAGGCTACTACTCTCCTTTGTTTGTGGGCAGTTGAAGCAGGTATCCGGACATATGTAGACCTAGACCTTCAAATTACGCAATATGTCCAAAAATAATCTTCCACTGCCCGTGACGTTGATTGCTTTATCTGACGGCAGTTGCAAATTATGCAACTACAATGCTCTCGTATCTTAAAAGGAAAACACGCATGCCTTCGAACCAACCGATGCTACCCTACCATGCTCCTTCACTGTAAAGTGTTGCACTGCCATTATGCAGCTTAGAAAGAAAGAAAAAACATCATAACCATACAGCCGACTGAGCTTACACATCACGGAACTTTACTTGCTTTTGGTCATGCTCCAATCTCCCCTTGCAAAGGCCGCTCGCTTATTTCTTCGCCTTGCCCTTTCCTTTTCCCTTCTTCGGCTTCTCGTCTTCCTCATCATCGTCACCATCTGCAGCCGCGGATTTCTTCGTCGCCTTCTTCCTCGGCGCGGCCTTCTTCTTCGGTTGCTTGATGTACTTGTCCTTTGTGATGTCACCCTCCTCGTCCTCTTCCTTCTTCGCATCCGGTTCGTCCACCACTTCACCTTCATCTGACTCCTCAATGGCCTCTTCTAGATCAGGCTTCTCCTTTACAGCCTGCTTGGGAGCGACGATAGAGGAGGCCTTCATGAAGGGGATGGGGTGAGATTGCTGGTTATACCTGTAGGAAATCACAAATCAGCTCACCATTTTCAAGTCGCTGTCTGCTGTTAGGGTGATACTTACAGTCTTGTGAAGGTCGCCTTGGATTGAGACTCGATCTTGACCTTCTCCATGTTCATAGGGCCCACACCTAATTCCATGATCGCATCGAAATCTTCCTTGGTGAGGAAGTAGCTGTCCATAAGCTCGATGACTTCGGGCACAGCTTCCTTGCCTTCTACCTCAAGTTTCTTGACAAGCTCTTGCCAAAGCATAGGAACGTACTGCTGACGGGTTTCATGGCGATCTCCGGATGAACGTAAACGCATATGGCCCTGGATTTCCTTGACCATGCGTGTAAGCTTCCCTTGGGAACTGTTTTTACCCAACCACTGCGGGAAACCAGTCTTGTAGCCAGCCATGCTGCCGGCCACGAAGCTCGCAGGCCGAACAAAACTGAACATAGCATGGGTTGGCATAAGACTCCACTGTTGCTGAGAACCATGGATCATTCTGTCGACTAAGTCCCCGTCACTTATGCTTTCCGCTGCGTTATCTGCCAGTTCTAGCAGCTTCAAGTTGCGTTCCTTGCCCTGACAATTGCCAGCACGTATAGGGTTGGTGCCAAGGTAGTTCTCCTGAAGCATGAGGTAGCTCAGCTCGTGGTCATTGAAGTAGAGCTCGGTCTTGTCGTTAAGCGTGTGCTTGCTGGTCTCCGAGAACATGTGACCTTGGAGGATTTTGCCGACAATGTCCCAGGGCTTTAGGATGATGTGCTTCTCCCATGCCTTGGACATTTGCTTACTCTTGTCGAAATCCATGGCTTCTTCGTCGAGCTTTGCAGTAGAAACCATGTTGACGACTTGCCGAATATCCGCACTAGTCCCTTCGATCAGAGCGTCGATGACGTTCTTGGGCATCTTGAGACCCTCGCGGTACGCAATGGTCATGATTCTTGACCTGATTTGATCCGTCGTTGGGCGTCTGAATGGAAGGTCGTAGGTAACGTAGTCGAAAGGCTTCATCTTTGGCAAGCGGCGGTCGTTGCAGATGAGGATCATGGGGATTTCAGACTTCTTGCAGACAGCGGCAAGAGCTCCGACTCCACCACGGTCACCAGCAGACATGCCATCAACTTCATCCATGATGAGCACTAGCTTTTTCTTCGACTCCTCCACTTTCTTCCCATCGCCCGCAAAGTACCCGAGGATCGAGGTCGTCTCGAGGACACCCTGCAGACCTTCCTGTACAAGCTTCTTGCTCCGGGAATCGCTGGCGTTCCTCTCAACGACATCGTACCCTTCAAGTTTGGCGACAAGGTGTGCTGCAGTCGTTTTGCCAATTCCTGGCGGGCCGTGAATTATCACAGCCCTGAAAAGGCCACTTCCGTCAGGACCTCCCAGCTTAAAGCCCTTCTTCTGGCTCTTGGGGAAGTTGCGCAGCCAGCGTTGAAGCTTTTCCACTTGGGTCTTGTTTCCGCAGATCTGAGTCAGCTGAGAGGGCGCATACTTCACAGTCCATAGACGGTTGTCTTGAGCCGGCTGCGAGCCCGGTGGTTGGGATCCGGGTGCTTGGGAACTTGTTGCACTTGAAGCACCAGCAGCAGCCTTGCCGCCACCAGCGCCACCAGCACCACCCTTGCGACGCTCTTCTTTCTCTATCTCTGCGGCCATTTCCTTGATCTTCTTCTCTTCCGCTGCCTGTTTCTTGTCATACGCTGCGGCAGCCTTGCTGTCACCCCCATTAGCAGGCAGTTTCTTGATGAGAGCAAATAGCCCCTCTTCATTGATAGTCTTGAGGTTGAACTGCTTGATCTTCTGTAGCTTGCTGGGACCAGCATCACTTCCTAGGACAACATAGCTGGTTTTGCTACTCGGCCCGCTCGTGACTTTTCCGCCATAGCGCTTAACCAGTTGTTGTCCGGCTTCACGATCAAGGTACTGGAGCAGACCGGTAAAGACGAAGGTCATCCCTGCGAGACAGTTCGGCTGTCCGTCAGGAATGTCGAGCGCTCCGGATTGAGGCGCCGGTCCAGAATTTGCAAGAGCGCCAGCCTTGAAGGGATTGAATTTCTTGGCGTCTCCGTCCTTCGGGGGCGGAGTCGGAGCTCGCACGGTGGGGATACTATCCAGAAGCTCTTGTATGGCGGCACTGTTCTCAGGCTCGTCCTTCTTTGCTTTCTTCTTCGCCGGTGTTGTCTTTGTTGAAGTGGAGCGACCGCGGCCTTTCTTGGGTGGCTCTGCCTCAAGCTCATCATCCGTCTCCGCTGATTTGCGCTTCCTACCCGCCTTCGCAGCCGGTTTAGCCTTCTTCGCCGGCTTGCTGTCAACAATCTCTTCATCGTCATCTGGGACTACAAAGTCGTCCTCAGGGTTGGCGTCCTTCATGTCAACATCTGCTTCTGGCTCGGAATCATCCTCCTCCTTGATCTTCTTCTGTCCCTTTCCGCTTGCTTGCCGCTGTGGCAAAGACACCGGCTCGTCTTCAGAGCTCTCCTCGTAATCGTCCGCGTGCTTGCCCTTCTTCTTGAAAGCAGCCGTGAAAATGTCGTCCCCGTCCTCCTCATCGTCCAGAAAATCCTCATCCTCGTCCTTCACTTCGGCGTACGCGGCAGGTTTCTTCTTTCGGGCGGAGGTACGGGTCGGAGTGGCAGCAGTCTTGTCGGCGGCTTTGGATTTCTTAGGTGTGGACTTGGGCGTTTCAGTCTTCGCAGCGGCTTTCGAGGTCTTGCTGGGGGCGGAACGAGCGGGTTTCTTGTCGCCGAAAAAGGCTGAGACCGTGGTAGCTTCACCCTCAGGTGTCACTTCACGCTTGCTAGTTCTACGTTAGCCTGTGATCGTACGCAATGGAGATCAGCACTCACGCTTGCTTCTTCGGAGCTGGCTTTTTAGGCGTTGCTTTCTTGGGGCTGGGTCTGTGTCAGCATGAGCGAAACAACGAAGGGGAATGACATGACGCACGGCTCGTCTTCGTCGTCCGAGTCTTCAACGACCTTGCGCGCTGGCCTTCCTCTCTTCTTGGAGGCGGGCTTTGCCTGCGAGCGGGGTGCGTAAGCTTTCGGGGGCATTGCTTCTTGCGATGTTGACTACGGTCAAGATTCGATCGCTGCGTTTTGTACAAATACAAACAAAAGCGAAAGGTTTTGGGAAGGAAAGCGCAGGACTAATCGGACTGTCGCAGTTTAGGAAAGAGCGACGCACCTCCTCTTTCGCAGGCTGCGCAGCAGGCTTGCCGCCAAAAAAGCTTCTGATATCGGCCGGCATATTTGCAGGGGATAGCAACAAGAGCTCAATTCATGAATTGCAGCTTGTCGTGGGAAGGTGGCGTGGTGTGGTTGCGGAACGCCTCCAGGCAGGCGGACGGGCAGACGAACGGAGCGGCACGTCGACGCGTGAATGGATGATGATGTCGCGCCCGGGCGCGTCTACCTAGGCACCACCCTTGGCACTTCCACAGCTCCGAGACGTTTCTCCGCGCAGTGGTCCGAGCGCCCTGGAAATCGTGAAGCCGCAGCTTGCTCGTCACCTCCGCGCTTCCTCGGGTGCATCCGCCATGCCGTCCCCCGGATTATGCCCTAACCTTGGGGCTCAATTGCGACGAGGCCTCGCTGCCGCACCCGCGAGACCCCAGTGCCGTACTGCATCCCGCGTCCGGCGCCTCCTGCCGCCGCTAATCCCAACCTCGCAGTCCTCCAACATGCCCGCACCACCGCCGCACGCCCGTCCATCGCGCCCTCCTCGATCCTAGGCCCGGCTCTTGCATCTCGGCCTTTCAGTACCACTAGCCCGCGCCTCGACTGGTTGCTTCCCCGGTCTGGTCACAACAAGAAGGATCGCAAGGGCAGACCACGCGTGCCTACCGGCGGCTCGATGCGCGGCACCACCGTCGTTTGGGGAGATTACGGCCTGCGTCTCAAGGACCACGATCGCCGTATCTCGGGGAAGCATCTCAAGATCGCTGAGGATACTATCCGCAAGCGCTTACGTGGTTTGAAGTTCCGCCTGTACACGCGCATCTCTGCAAACATCGGCGTCTACACTTCTGGCAACGAGTCGCGTATGGGTAAGGGAAAGGGTAGCTTTGACCACTGGGCCAGCAGAGTGGCGATTAGCAAGATTCTGTTTGAGTTGAAGGGTGAAGTCCACGAGCAGGTAGTGAGGGATGCGTTCAGGTTGGCAGGCACCAAGTTGCCCGGTACGTCGTGTTGTAGTGCGGTCCAGGAAATTCGCCACTAACGTTCCTTTAGGTCAGTACGAGTTCGTCAGAAAGGGTGATCCGCCCGTCATGGGTATCACCAAGGTTGGCGGCGATGTAACCGTTGAATCGCTGAAGAGACCACGCAAGAAGCTTCCTCTCGAGCAGACTGCTGAGCGGATCTCTGCGACTACCGCTCCATAGATTGTACAATAACACATGCGCGAATGAGCAGATATCACCGGTTTTCAGCGTTGACCATGGATCTTTCGACCTTAAATCATGAAAGTTGACTGATGGTGTTTTTGATCACAACGCAGAACGTTCTTAGGCTTCCAGGCCATCTGTAAGATGCTGACTTCAAACACAATGGCAAGTTGTTGAGATTTCTCAAATCTCTCTTGCCAAGGAATATGCACCCTACCTATGTACGTAGTTGAGTCATATCAACAGATGCATTTGTCTAGTTTGAATACTTACATCTACGTCCAGATAACTACTTCAGCTGCCCATGAAAAAGAAAATCATAATATCCATTATGTGACACGGAAGGATAAAACCCTTCGTGATTACCGTGCCGTGACCTCCGAAGCACCAACATCGAACAGTAAACGACGGATCTCCCCAAACGCTCCCTTTCTCGTACGGCACTCTGAATGAAAGGAAATCCTATCCACCTCCGCCTCGCCTCCACGGCTCTTCTGGTAACTTGGGCCGTTGTGCAAATGGTCTCCTAGGTTCAGGTGTCCGACTGCGACTCCAACCTCTTCTCCAACCTCTCTTTGGCCTTAGATCGAATTCTTTGTCGCTCGCCACACGAAAGCCCTCTCCGATGAAGTCATCTTCCCCTAAACGACCATCCCCAACCGCATCATCTCTGATCAGCCCGTCTTTACCTACTCGGTCTTTTATCCTACCGACACAACCGGTATTAAGACCACCGAGACCATCGAGACCATTGAGATCACTGGGGGCACTAAGACCGCTAGGGGCACTGAGACCGCTGGGACCGCTCATTGCTCTCCTGAAGCGTTGAGGGACTTTGTCACTCAGCCTTCTTGCAAATCCCGGCCTTCCATTGGCCCTGCGGGCCATGACTGCTTCTCTCTCCAGTCGATCTCTCTCTCTCCATTTCTTCTCTTTCTCCTCCCTCTTCCGCGCCCTTCGTCTCTTTCTTTCCAATTTCTCTTCCCGCAATCTCTCCTGCACCTGTTTCTCGACTTCCCACCTTATCGCCTGCGACACCACCTTTTTCACACTCGTTGCGCACAATCCCACCGCCGCTGTTCCCAGCGCGCATCCAGCTACCTCCGATGGTGTGCGCGGCGCACGGATCGTGCTCAATGGACCCGCAGTGCTAGCTGGGGCGGGAAGCGCTGGTGGCGTCGAGGTGCGGTTACTGTCGCTATGCTTCTTGCGCCGATGCTTGCGCTTGTCTTTCGCGCGATTATCCTCAATATCGATGCCGCTGTCCCCGCCAACATGTCTGCCATCTCGCGGGAAGTTCCTGGGATTCAAATATTGCGAGAATCCATCCATGTTTCTCAAGGGCCAGTCCCTTGGCATGTGTCCATCAACCTCTTCGTCGTCGACATCGAATAGATACGGCTCTGGCTCCGGCTCGGGCTCCAGCTCCGTCTCCGTCTCCCATCCGCCGCCTCCTCTTATAATCTCGAATCCAGCTCGTCTCCCGGGTGAAACGGCCTTGCCAGACCGGCCGTGCCCTCCTCCGCCACCACCACCACCACCAGAACCAGAACCGGAACCAAGGGCCGGATGACCTGCCGTCCCCCTCACCCTCTCCCCCTTCCTCCTCTCCCTCGCCGCCCTCGCGTAGTCGAAAAACCCACGGCCGGGTGCACCGCGAACGAACCCATCGTCCCCCTCTTCCCTCGCGCCGCCATCGTCGTCGTCGTCGCCGTAGCTAAACGTACGAATGCTGCTGACCTCCCAGCGCGGGCTCCACGGACCACCGCCGCCGCCTCCGTCCACCGCACCCTCCACAGGCACCTCCTCGTCATCACCACCGTAATCCGGCCCAACGTATTCGTACCCAACCCCTTCGTAAACCCCCTCATCGTACACGCCATCGTCGCTCCTCCTCATCGACACCTCCGTCCCATCAACCGTCGTCGCATCAGGCAGCGGAGGCGGCGACGGGGAAAACGTATAAGATGAACCGAGTGTGTTGTTGTCCCTCCTTCGCGTCTTGCCGTTTCTCAGCGCCGCCGCAGCGGCGGCGGAGGCGCCGGACCGCTTCATGCCCCGCCCGACCAACACCGATGAGCCGCCGTCCACGGTCGTCGTGGGGGCAGGCAGGGGGAAGAGCAGTGGCGAGAGTCGTTCTTTTTGTTGTTGTTTCCCTCGGCGAAATCGTGGTGTAAGTTCAGGTGGCGGCGGCGATGGCCATGGAGACTCTTCTGTTGCCGACGCCGCTGGACCGAGGCCTTTGCTCGATGCTTCCTCATCGATGTCCGGGTGGTGGTGGAGGTGTTGGTGGTGGAGATGATGGTGCAGCAGCGCGGCTTTTCTGCTTCGGGGGTGGACGTCGGTTGGTGGCGGTGCTGCTGCTGCGGAGAAGCGTTTGGTCTTTGGTTGCGGTCGCCGGTCAAAGTGCCTTTGTGGGCTCGAGATGGTCGAGGCGGGCGATAGGATGTCGTCCGGCGGTAGCCTGTCAGGGTACAGAGGCATTTGTCGTGACAGTAGTGGTAGCGGCGGCGACGGATGGTGTGGCCAGCGGCTGTTGGTGTTGGTGTTGGGGCGGGGACGCCTGTCGCGGCCGCGCGGGGGTTCGTACTCGTGATAATAGCGCGGCTGGTGGTGGTATTGCAGAGGGTGGTCGGCCTCCTTTATGCTGTCTTTGCGCACACTGATCGGTGGGTCCGGGATCTGGAACTGAGGGATATCCGACTCCGTGACGACGGACTCGTCGACGTCTTCGTAGAGGATGTTGGGGTCGTTGAGTGCCTCAGTGTTGAAACGGAAGCCGCGAGAGATGTTGTCACCGCTTTTGAACTGGCTGGTGCGGTCACGGTGGGTGCGGTAGTAGAATGGGTTGTGGTAGTAGAGCTCGCTGTCAACTCTGCTGCCACTGTAGCGGTTGCGGTTTTGAGGCGGGTGGGGTAATGACAATGATGACTCTTCCTCGTTGGCCATTGCCGCGTCGGTCGGAAGCTGGCTGCGGCGGTAGCGGTGGGGGTTGCGCTGGGGATGAAAGAGGTGATGGTGATCGCCGTGTGGAAGATCGCGGTGATTATTTTTGCTTTTGCCTTCGAGATTTCCGTTGAGTAAGAGGTTGTGGTGACGGCTGTCACGCTCATGCTTGTGGGTCGTCCCTTCCTCTGCGGCTGTGTCGCTTTGGTGGTTGATGCCCAGGGTTTCGAATTGCTTTTTTATACAGTCCATTGGTATTTTGCGAGTATCGATGTCAGGTGCATTGACGACAGCTGCTCAAGCTGTGGTGGCTAAAGGACTTTCCGCTTGGAAATTGAACATCGGTCTCGAGGATTTCCCAACTCATGACTGCTCCACAACATTCACTGCGTTGTGGATGTGGGTAAATATGATGATCGTGGTCGTGGTCGCGTATCATAGCTTGCGCGGGGTGGTAAACGTCAAGCTGGGAGCTTTTGGTGATAGGATATTCTTGGTGGGATGGGCGCATATAATGCGACTAAAGCATTAATTCCATTAGAAAATAGTATACAAGAACAGAAGCATCGACAAAGAGAGGGAAAAGACCGGGAAGGAACGGATGAGAGAGCAGGAGGGAAAGAAAGAACGTGGTGGCGTTGAGAAGGCGGCAGTAGCTGCTAAGAGACGTGGCAATGCGTAAGCTGGGGCGAGTGTGACCGATGCAATGACGCAAAAAAGGCCGAGGCTCGAGCTGTTGCTGCAAGGCAAGCCCTTGCCGGCATCTGTAACAATAGAGTTTAGGGATTGCCGTTGGAAGGTGTTGGTTGGGCTTTGCTGCAGACTTGGCACACGGATGCGAGTGGCTGCATTGCCGTATACCGCTAACGAGGTAGCTGCATGCTCACCGATATTTCCCCCGCCACGAAACCAAGGCAGATGACAGTATTCTTCTTTGGAGCTGCGTAAGATCTGAATCGGACAGGCGTATCGCTGCCATACCACTCCCGGTATTAATTTGGCTTCTTTCGGAGGAGGATTGGAGACCCGTCGCCCGCCACAGTACCGCTGCCCATGAGTGAAATGGAACCACGCAGATGGTAGAAAAGTCGAGACGAGACATCGATTTATCAGACCATCTACTTATACTCTCACTCAGGAGTAGATGCCGCTGGGGTGCTACTACTATCCTGCCTTCCAATTCTCGAGGATGGTGGCTGGGGGCCAATGTGACCAGTGACCATGACTCGGCGTGCCCATGCCGTTTCTGTGGCATCATCAACAGTATGGTACCCAAAGCAAGGTATGCATTTTCACTGCAGAAATGTATTTGGTTCACGTACAAGATGTAATTTCATTCCATACAGTTACCAAGAAGATGCACTCTATCATTTACTCCGTTATCTCACACACACCAAGCGTATCGTACCTCACGCACAAGGCTACGATATTCCACCGTACCGCCGAGGTGGTTCCAGAGTAAAACTAGGCCACCTATTATCGTACACCATTCGACGTCACTGGACCCTTTGCATCTGCAGCTCGTACCTTGTGACCCGGCCACTAGTTTTAGTGTCCTATCGTGTCATACACAAGGATAGAAATCCAACACTGCAAACGCAAGCTAATGCCATGCAGACGCACAGTAATTTCACGTGTGAGAATTTGCCCTGGAGGATGCGCTGGACTTACGTCGGCATTCATTTCCACGTCGGACCATTTGGTACACATCGATGCCGTCGATTACAAACGCAGATGAACAACATATTTCGTAATCATTTACCGGCACCATGAACCTGGTCGCACTCAAACATCTGTCTCTGGCGTGACTGTCCAGCTGCTGGCGTAAGTACTTTCACCTTCTCGGTTACCATTGGAGAAGCATGAATCTTCAGCGTAATAGATTACTGGCCGGAAAAATGGAATAGAAGTAAAAAAAATTGTGATTTTCTTCATAATAGGAATTTGACACTCTTGCGAGGATGAATTTGTTTTAATCTGCTCTGAGATATGTGTTACGACTTTCATCATTTATTAAGGTGGTTGCAAAAGAACTGACCAACAGAGATTATGCACCATACATACGTAGGTAGTTGAATACTATATCGGGATGCGAATATACAGCCTTAAAGCATACATTTACGTCCGGACATCTGCTTCAACTACCCATGTGGGAGAACTCGGGAAAACTTACATCTACGTCTGGACATTCGCTTCAAGTGCCCACGTAAAAGCCGCTCAAAATTTCCACAACCGACTGTGCCACTTGGTAGTCTACAAACAGTTTTACTGTTTTGTAATTTCTATAGAGACACTATATGCTTTCTTTATGGGTAGCTGAAGTAGATATCCGGACGTAGATGTGAGTTTATAAACTAAACAAATGCATCCGGATATTGAATTCGACTACCTACGTAAGTAGGGTGCGATATCTTTAGTAGGATATGTTTGAAATGTTCGTCTCCTTTACAGCTCTCCGGGGGGCTACGCTGCTTCGGTTTGCCAAGGAACAACACATATGCAAAGCACCTTATATTTTGATTTCTTTCGTGTACAGGGTATCTCGCAGGACGACCGAAGAACTTTGACGCCAAGTCATAGGGAGTTGAAGCTCATGTCCAGATGCGAATGTTCACTTCCTAGCCAGACATCTGCGTCTGGCTAAAAGCTTCAACAACCCACCATATTTACCCTCCTTTGTTTCCTTACCTTTACAGATTGACCACTTCGATTACAGTCTTACTCAACAGTGTCCAAGCTTCCCTTGCCAACGGTCGACGCAGTAGCGTCCGGTCCCTTCTGCTGACGCAACTTCTCCTCGAACTTCGCAAACTCCTTCAACGCTACCTCTTCCTCCTCATCCAAGACTTGCTCCACACCCGTGACTTCTGTACAACCAGTTAGCAAACGTTCCTGTAATAAACAGAGTAGGGAGCACCTCCCGGTAATATAATGACTTAGCATCGACTCAATACCGTTCTTGAGCGTTACGGTGGAGGAGTCGCAGGTCCGGCAAGCACCCCTGAGCTTCAGCATGACGATCCCATCCTGGAACCCCCTGAACTCGATGTCGCCACCGTCCTCCTGGATCGCCGGCCTGATGCGCGTCTCCAGCAGCTCCTTGATCATCCCGACGACCTCGTCGTCGTCCTCGTTGTACGCCAGGCTGTCCTCAGTGCCGCTCTCCTGGCCCTCGCCGGCGGTGCCCTGGGCGACGTTGACCATGGGCTGGCCGGAGGCGACGAACTCGCTGATGATGCTGAAGACCTCGGGCTTGATGTGCGCCCACGGTACGGAGCTGTCCTTGGTGACGGTGATGTAGTCGGCGCCGAAGAAGACGGAGGTGATGCCGTCGACGTTGAGCAGGTTGGCGGCCAGCGGCGACGGGTACGGCGGCGCGAGCGTCGAGCGCGGGCTCATGTACTCGAGGAAGGTCGAGGGGAAGTCCTCGGGCAGGACGCGCGTGTTGGGGTTGAACTTGAGGGCCTGCAGGTCGAGTGTCTCCGTTAGTTACTGCTGCGCGATTCATAAGGCTCCGTCAAACTGTTTGTCCAATGTATCGTTTGTATCGTTGATAGGACAATGCACGTTGGCCGAGGGAAAAACGTACGTCGGGGTTGGGCGTGTTTTCGGTCTGGATGAACATCGTCCGCCGGCTCTCAACGGCGCCGAATCGTGTCGCACTGCGGGCGGGCATCGAAGATGGGCTTGGTCTGTGGCGGATAGACACGAATGAGGCGGGTGACGACGTCTGGTGAAGGCATCTTTGAGCAGGTCTGGCTGTGGCGAGCCTCTGCATTGTCCGTGAGCTGGTCGAGGGTCTAGCTCTGGTGAGGGCGCGAATGGCCGTTCTGGGCACGGCGGAGGTCGACATGGTGGGAATAGTTGTCGCGGGGACTGGTTGGTGTTCTTCGAATGTAGGATAGGCTCGTCGACGAACAATGGTGTTGAAGTGAAGAGGTTGTCAGGGTAGGAACCGAAATGTTGAAGATGACGTCCGAGCTAGTCGATCGCCGCGGCGATTTCTCAGCAGTGTGCACGTGATTACTTCCTCTTCTCCGAAATTCGGGCTTCTCTGATTGGCTGAGAGCTGCACCACTCGGTTCGCTCGTGCCGAGCCTTTCCATCATCCTTTTTGAGCGTTGTTGAAGATGCGCTGTTGACTATTATCAGCAATAGAAAACCATCTGTTAGATACATGAAAGTAATGTTCTGGTTTCACTACTCGACGAGACCTTGCCTACGGGATTCAAAAGGTTATGCATTCCTCTATTTTCCTCCGGAAATGATACCGCTCCCAACTTTGCGCTGGAAATGCTACGAACTCTTGTAACTATTAGTTTTCGGGTGATTGTCGACGATTCGATGTTTGGCAGAAAGAAAATTAAAACCCAATTAGCTGTATGCATGAGCTGCATCAAATCGTAAGAAGTTTTTGATTTTCCCATGGTAGTAAACAAACCTCCACTTGATAAAGGATGGACGAGCTACCGATATCAGTAAGCTTCGCAATCGGTCCCGTGAACACACCATTGTCCAGGCCCAGCGACGTAGCCCCAAGTCGGACCACGTGGAAACGAAAAAATTTAGGTGTTCGTACTGGCCACGGGATCCCCATCATAGTATCCCGGACGTGTGGAGTATCTGTCGGAAGGCAGCGGATAGAGCCATCAGTGAACGAATACGACGATCGGTGCATGCAACTTCTGCACCTCACCTACATATAGCAGCATGAGCTATAATGCCCGTCCGGCGTCTGGGAGAGGACGCTTCTAGAAACATTCTAGTCCATCGGGATGCCTCGCTGGGAGAAGCATCAATTCAGGTACCCTCGGGCCATGTACTTGGCTGCAACAGCTTCCCTGTCAGAATAACCGATCCGCAAGATTAGCGGGGGGTGTGTTTGTTTCAGGCAAGGAATTGGCACAGCTGCATAAAGGAGGTGAAGGCCCTCGGTCGGATGCTTCCTGAATCGCCACCGGGGATGAAAAATGGTCACTAGCCACTCCTATGCCTTTTCCACCAGGGTTTCTTGTCTTGACTGATGTCGTGAAATGGAAGCGCGTCCGCCATACATCACCATCTGCATCCAGAAGCGCGGGCAGGCGTCATTCATTCTCTGGTCAATGTCGAGCCATGCGACTACGTCTGAGACCAACATCTCGGGGGTTAATCCGGCTATTTTATTGGCGTGCAACCGGAGCTTTAATCTCACGTGCAGTTCAGAGACTTGGTTGGCCGCTCTGATCGGGTTGAGCGGCAGTGGTTCCCGTGTGGGGAACGCATGACGGCACGGTAAAACAGCCACTGGCGGTCGGCCATAGCTCAGATCTGGTATTGTATCCGCAGAAGCAGCGCGCGTTCCGTTGCTGACCTCCTTGATGAACGCGAAACCGATTGTGACGAGTTATTACTTGGCGGTCCGGAAGAATTGCTTCAGCTACTTTTCCTGATAGCCCAATGAGTAACCAGCCTCTTTGCCTTCGTCCTTCATCCCGACGTTCGGGAGGGAGAATCGGCTCCCAGAATAATAGTGCACCGGAGGCCTCTTCGTCGTTCATAGTGGCGCTAGAATGGCAAAGCGGGCGGTCGATCGATCTGTAGAACGGATGCGTGTTGACTCAGGCGGCACCGGGCTGCGGTCAAGACAAGAGGTGCTGGGGGCGACCGGCGCGGGCGGGTCCAAGCGTTTTGTCTTGGTATACTTGGGCTATAAATCTTATCTTCGGCTCCACTGGCGTCATGAACACACAGACAAGGTGATCTCGGGAGGCCTGGCTGAGGGTGCACGACCGAGCTCAATCAGACGAGGCAGAAGTGTTGCTCACCAGTGAGGCTTGCGAGGGCTAGGCTCATCGGCGAAGCGGTACAAGTCAGCTGCGGGCAACAGGCTGCGGGCAACGGCCTTGTGCGGCTAAGCAGTACGACGAGGTAGCGACTGGAGTGTTGCCGACGCAGGTTCTGTGTGTCCAGGCAGCAAAGGCAGGCCCTAAGCGGATCCAGGAGACCGGTGCTCGGTGGCTCGGAGGCATGCCATCCGGTAAAGAAGGTGGTGGCAACTGGGTTTCATTGGCCTGGTCGGTCCGCGGTCGCCAGCAGGATGGTGCGAATCTCACCCAACTCCGCAGGCGGCAAGGCGGAAGCGGAGAAGGCAGAGGGGACACGCAACGTGGCACAGACGAACCAGGAGCGAGCGGCGTGACCGTAGCCAACTGGGAGGCGGAGACGAGTGCAAAGGGCAGTGGATGCAAAAAGCGAGGGCCAGTGTCTACGATGCGCTTTGGGCGGCCCACCACCCCCCACTCCCCACTGCAGCGTCGTCCCCATCGCGGGGCCCCAGGCCCGGGTTTTGCGGTCGGCCTACAGCTGCACTACCGACATAGACTGACCGCCTACCGGGACTTCGAGCCTCCTGCTCGGCTCTAAACCGACCGACATCAGAGAAATGATCCTGCGAAACGAGGCATTTCACCCCTGCTCCCTCTCGGTGCCGCGACTGCAGCCCTGCCCATGACGAAAGAGGCGTCTCGGCTGACTGCCAAGGGCAAGCCACGCCGCAAGCCATAACGGCCGATCGCTTGTCGCTGCAACCTCGACGCTGGATGCCGCGTGTTTCGCACGCCTGTGCAACCCTCTGCCACGAGGCTGCATTTCCACGGCATGTTTGCCAGCGCAAGAGCTGGAGACACTTGCTGCCTGTTCACCGGTGTCGCCCAGGGAAGCCGGAAGCCGGAAGCGCGGGAGGCCTCGTCGAGGGACCGGCTTCTCCATGTCTCACGAACCTGCTGAGGGCTGACTCGAGTGCGGAGAAGCGTGGGAGCCCCATGGACAGAAGGCAAACAAACGCCGATCAGCACTGATGCTTACACACGTGGGATTGGTCCGGGTTGTCGTCCAAGCATCAGGAGCCCTTGCTGCCCCACCGCGCAGTCTGCCTTGGCGCCACAGCACCGTCCGCTGCCTGAAGGATTCGTGCTGTGTGCCGCCTGGGCGCGGCGGGAGTCAGCAGACAAGCCGGCGGGGGGCATCAGAGTGCTGGGCAACGCGCCTGGCTGATGTCATTGCTGGCCGAGCTGCCGTGGCTGCAGCGGGCAGGCGTCTCATTAGCCGTCGAAAACCGTTTGGAGCACGGCAAATGGAGTGGCAGCGAAGGCGTGGGCGATCACCGTTGGCCAGTCTCGTTGTTGCAGAGGAAATTGAGGCTAGCCCGTCGCGGGGAAGCAGCGTGAACCCTGGGCATCGCAACATTGCCCTCTCCGCCTGAGTCCGTCAGCGGCGCCTGCCGTGGTAAGCCGTCTTCTCCGCCATGCATTGCTTGCAGCTCTTAATACACCCCTCCCCCGCGGCGCGGCAGCTTGTCCTCGTCCTTTGCTTATCCTCCCGGCACTGCGTTCCGAACTCCACGTCTGTTGCTCTGTTTGATCCCAAACAAGCCGCTCATGTGTCTATCCTCCCCCTGATCAGCAATTCTTCCTGATCAGTAGCGGACAACACTGCCTGTGACGACGCAACGGTAAGCTGACCCCTCGCTGCCGTGCTACAAAAATTTAACATGTCGAATAGAAACCACAAGCTTCAACTATCGCCCGGACTCCCGAGCTTTTCCCCCGCCAAGCTTGCCCAGCATGTCCGGAGAAAAGCACTCTTCGGAAGGCGACACCGCCTTCAAGGAAGATGCCGAGCGCAACCAAAGCCAAGGCGCTCGCAATGCCTCTGTTGTCAGTAGTACTTACATGTCGGCCGCGGACCGAGCCCGCCGCAATGCCAATGCCAAATTGGCCAACCCTCTAGCTGGATACACTCGTCCCCAGCTGGAGAAGAAGGGCCGGGATTACGCGCTGGAACACGCGCTGGCCGAACCCGAGGACATCCGCGCTTTTGAAATCGGCGCCATCCTCGCTCAGGACCCATTGTCTTACGACCGTCTGGGCACCGATACCCTATCCGAGGAGGAGGTTTCAACACTGTACCATGAGTTCACCAACAAATGGTCTCAGCCGAAGACTTTGTACATTGTCATCGTCTGCTGTTCTGTTTGTGC
Source organism: Diplodia seriata (assembly GCF_021436955.1). Taxonomy (NCBI): domain Eukaryota; kingdom Fungi; phylum Ascomycota; class Dothideomycetes; order Botryosphaeriales; family Botryosphaeriaceae; genus Diplodia; species Diplodia seriata. The sequence continues at coordinate 1,770,505 of NW_027117313.1, read as the reverse complement.
CGCAGTTCAGGGAATGGGTACGTACATTGAGCCCCCGAGGCGGTTGTTTAACTGACTCACGTTTCATAGATGAGACTGTCGTCAACGGCGCACAACTCTTCTACACTCCACAATTCGGCATTGACAATGAAGGCGAGGCGCGCTCGACCTGGCTAACTGGACTCGTCAACTCTGCCCCGTATCTTTGCTGCTCTTTTATCGGCTGCTGGCTGACTGTTCCGTACAACAACTGGTTCGGTCGCCGTGGCACAATCTTCATCACTTGCCTCTTCTCTGCCATTGCCTGCTTCTGGCAGGGGTTCGTCAACACTTGGTGGCACATGTTCGTGGCCCGCTTTATGCTCGGCTTCGGTATCGGTCCCAAATCCGCGACGGTCCCAATTTATGCCGCAGAATGCACCCCTCCGGCAATTCGTGGTGCTCTTGTCATGCAATGGCAAATGGTGCGTTGAAGCTTTCAGTTTCCTGGCTATCTCAGAGCTAACGGCTGTGCAGTGGACCGCCTTCGGAATCATGCTTGGTTACGTTGCCGATCTTGCACTGTACGAAGTTCCTGACACTGCTGCCGCCACCGGGCTGAATTGGCGTCTGATGATGGCGTCCGCTATGCTCCCGGCCGTCGTGGTTTGCTGCTTCGTCTTCCTGTGCCCAGAGTCGCCTCGTTGGTATCTCAGCAAGGGCCGCCACGCTGCCGCCTTCCACGCCATGTGCACACTGCGCTACAACAAAGTCCAAGCGGCCCGCGACCTGTTCTATATGGCCGAGCTCCTGAAGGCCGAAGAGACCATGAAGATTGGCCAGAGCAAGCTCAAGGAGCTTGTCACCGTACCGCGCAACAGACGTGCCATGATTGCCTCGGAGATCGTCATGTTCATGCAGCAGGTAAGCGCCCTCTCGCTCGAATTAGCAGGCCGAAGACTCACACCTTGCAGTTCTGTGGCGTCAACGTGATCGCCTATTACTCGTCCTCTATCTTCCGCGACAGCGGCTTCTCCTCGATTTCCGCTCTGGCCGCCTCCCTCGGCTTCGGAATCATAAACTTCACGTTCGCGATCCCGGCCATCTATACGATCGATACGTTTGGCCGGCGGAACCTTCTGCTCACAACTTTTCCGCTCATGGCGATCTTCCTGCTCTTCACCGGCATGTGCTTCTTCATCTCCGACCAAGGCTCGGCTAAGCAGGCGCGTGTCGGCCTGATCGCTCTGGGGATTTACCTGTTTGGTATTGTCTACTCTCCTGGCGAGGGTCCGGTGCCGTTCACATATTCCGCTGAAGCTTATCCGCTGTATGTGCGTGCGTACGGAATGTCGCTTGCGACGGCCACGACGTGGTTCTTCAACTTTGTCCTTTCGATTACCTGGCCTTCGCTCCAAGCTGCTTTCACACCCCAGGGAGCGTTTGGCTGGTACGCCGCATGGAACGTCGTCGGTTTCTTCCTCGTCCTCTTTTTCATGCCGGAGACCAAAGGCAAGACACTTGAAGAGCTTGACCAAGTCTTCAGCGTGCCCACCAGGAGGCACGCTGCCTACGGCGCTCGCCAGATCCCGTACTTTTTCAATCGCTACATCCTCAGGCGAAAGGTCGAGCCCGAGATCCTGTACCAGCAAGAAGATGTTCACGCTGTTGGCGACCCGGAGGACCTGGCCGGCGACGAGCGTCCTGGATCAAAGAGCGTAGAGGCCCGGAATGGCCTTTAGATATCCTGTGCGTTCAAGTGGATGCGGGCCTGGAAAAGTCTCGGGAGCGCCTAATGAAGTGTGGACGTTGGGAGATGCCCGCGGTGTAGTTTTCTTATCGATCCTGTGGACGATACTCTCTCTTTCGATGGTCTGATACCCCTTCCTCGCCATAGCGACGCCCTTGTTGGGTTGCGATGAAGAGAGGGCCTTGGGTGACTTTTATTTGTATGAACTGTGGTTGGGGATGTTGATACCTTATTTGCAACGACTATATGGATTGGTTTTTGTAATAGTTTTCCCATTGCGACGGCCTGCACATTGTGAAGACTACCGGGAATCGCATGCAGTTGCCATGCGGGAGTCACTGCGCTAGAACTCTCCGAAATGGGACTGCAAGGCTGTTGGGAAACCCTGCAAATGAGGTCTCCACTGAATCATGATTACGTTAACCATGGGTTGCTGCGCGGGAGATAATTTTAGATTGGTGTGACAAAGTGAGGGAGCGCGGGGCGCTACGGCCTGGATCGAGCGAGTGGCGTTTGGCTGAAGTACGACGAGCCAATCGCGGAGGTGGTGATGTGAAAACAAAAGTTGCCAGCTGAAACGCAGCGATAGAGTTGCAAGCTATATTTGCATATTTGCGCAAGCTGATGAGGGGCGTTTGCGTGGGCGATCCGCTAAGCAGACGATCGGAGCCTGGATGCCCCACGATGCGCCGGGCTGACGTCTCACCGCCCGCGCTAGCGTTGTTTACGCCCAATGCCAGGGCTGCGACAGAACCCGTTCAACATCTTCCTCACTCCAGCACCCTTGGCTCCACAACCGCTGTAGTCTTTCCGGCAACCTGCAGCACGCTCACACGGCCCGCCAAAAGCTTCCGCTTGCCGCAACTCATCCCGCGCCTCCTTCGCTGGTAGAGCAACCGCCCCTCCATTCCCGCTGCCTTACGGGCTCGGCTGTGGTAACCTTTGGAATGCTAATACAATCTACAGATCTCGTTCCTCGTCGACCTGCATATAGTCGACCCCGTGCCCGCCGCGCGAGCAATATGACTTCTTTCATTACCACCATGTTCGTCCACTTCCCTTCTCCGTCGCAGCCATCGTTCCACCACAGCCCGTTCCCCTCATTTCCCTCCGATCCGAAACCCCTTCCGCCCGTTTTTACCCTGCCCCCATCCGCTCCTGCGCCATGTATACGTGCCGACCCGCGAGATTGCGCGCTTGGGGCGCCAGATAGCGGCGTGCCGGTGCGCCGCGACGCCGGCTGCTGGGACGACGCATATTGGCACCGGGCGCATCTGGGGTACACGCCGCCGACACTGCCGTGCGGTGTTTACTCCAGTCCACTACAAAAGGCGTTTGGCGAGGCTTTGCGCAGCAACCTTCATGCGCTGCTCTCGCCTCGCTGCTCCGCTCCGCCCAACCTGCCTTTAGGCCCGATCCCACAGCCGACAGCGGTGCCCGACATGCAATCTCGCATCCCCATGCGCGCACATGAAAACCCCGCGCCTCGCCGGGGAGTTCTCAAGAGCTCCCGTCCTCCGAGACGTCCGCACAACCACGTTGGAAATCAGTTCGGGAATGCCGAGGCTAATACTCTCTTCCTGGCTAGTAGCAACAACAGGGTCGGCCGTACCGGTAATGGCGGCACTGCTGCATTCCGCGCCAAGGAGGGCAAGCGTGGCACCAGTTCATGGCAGCTGAAGCAGTTTGCCGAAGCGACTCTTGGTAGTGGTAGTCTGCGCAAGGCAGTGCAGCTGCCAGAGGGAGAGGATTTGGGCGAATGGCTGGCCGTGAATGGTGCGTTGTTATGACAACCGGGACCGATGTCGGTGTAGAGGTCATGTGGAGGGGGACTAATCGTTGTGTCCTTGCAGTTGTCGATTTCTACAACCAGATCAACTTGATCTACGGCGCCATAACGGAGTTCTGCTCGCCGCAGAGCTGCCCCGAGATGAAGGCGACCGATGAGTACGCAGCGGAAATCTGGATTCCATTGACATCGCTGACGCATGCTAGATTCGAGTACCTCTGGCAAGACTCCGAGAACTACAAGAAGCCGACCAAGATGCCCGCCCCGGAGTATATTGAGCACCTAATGGCCTGGGTCCAGTCCAACGTCGATAACGAGTCCATGTTCCCTTCTCGCATTGGTGTCGCTTTTCCCAAGCAGTTCCCCGCCTTGATCCGTCAACTCTTCAAGCGTCTCTACCGCGTCTACGCGCACATCTACTGCCACCATTACCCTGTGATCATCGCCCTTGGTCTGGAGCCGCATCTTAACACCAGCTTCAAGCACTACGTCTTGTTCGTCGACGAGCATCAGCTGAACCAGGGAAGCAGGGACTACTGGGGACCTTTGGGTGATCTGGTTGAGAGCATGCTCAAGAGCGACTGAGCAGGATCGGCATAGCTTGACTTTTCGACAAATTTCCCGACTTCAACAGGGCATATTGGCAGGGCCTTTTTCTGGGCGTTCTCGGGCGCATGCACATGGCAGGTTAAGGGCAATGGCGGATGCATACTAGCGGGCATGGATTTGGTGGTTGGTCGATGGCTTTTGCTCTTTCCTGCAACTCTGACATTCTTGTTTGTATACCTAATTTACGAAGTTGACTATGGGACGACGGAGTTGGGTTAAATTCACAGCGATTAAGATGTTATCTGCCCAACTTGGAAATGCTCGTGCATATCTCGCCCAATTACGATCGAGTGAGAGTGGATACGGAGCCCTGCGTGCGCACGTGCGGACGTGCAGAGATAGAGACAGAAAACACATCGGCTACGTCATCTTCTAGTTCACCGGCAGTGACTGCTGAAGCACCTCCGCGCGATTTCCCCACTAGTACGGATCTAAAGCGCAACCGAAATTGAGTCGGAGTCTAGTCTAGGATGCGGAAGTAGAAGCGACGATGGAACATAAAACACCATGCGATTCATGTTCGAGGCAGAAGCTGCATGGCTGGAGCAGGCGGTCAGGAAGACGCACAGCACGGCGCGAAAACCCGGCCAACACGCATCACTGGGGCCGCGTGCTTTTATGACACGAGTCCGAAATGCAGGAAAGGAGACGGCGGGCAGCCTTGGATCGTCTCGGCGCGCCCGCGGCGTGTACGGGTCGCGCGCGGACAACACAGCAGGGCGGGGAACGTTTGGTGGGGACTTGGAGGTCTGGAGAGCGAGTTTGCGCTCTGGGGCGCGAGCAGCGGGCAGACTGCGGTGCTTGCGGGCGGAGGGGCGGGTGGGCAATGATGCGGTGGCGGCTCTTGCGCCGGCCGCTCGGACGCTTTGCTGATCAACCGTTGTCGAGACTGTCAATCGCCAATGCTGCACATGCGTGCCCACCGCTCTCAACGATTTCCGCGCGGGGCATTTGTTGTTGGCGGGCGCGCGTTGCGCGAGAAAGGTGTGCGACGACAGGCTGAGCGCGTCGCTCGCGCCTGCGGGAAGCTTACCGCGCTTTGACACACAATGCCTGCACACTCGCCGCTGCCTCCCCGCGCCGACCGGTAGCTGCACGGGCGCGCGCTGACAGCCGGCGCAGGACTGGTTTCTGGCTTGTTTGCGATAAGGAAGCCGCGGCCATGCTAGTCCGCTTTGCTACTACTGTTCCTGCATGCAACAAAACCTTCATCGCTCCCGGCGCCGCTTTATCTTCCCTCAATCCAACTCTCCGCGCTCCCAGCAGCAGCACTTCCTCGGACATCTTTGCGCTGTGGCAGTATACTTCACTACACACTTCCTTCACTTTTCTCCACATCTCGCTTGCATTTCACGTTAGATCAGCGCCCGCCTTCCTTGGGCTAGCTGCTGCTTGTTCCGCTTGCCAGCGCTTCACCGCTCACTGCTTTCAATTACCGCCAGCCTTTGTACTCGCAGCTCCGAACTTCTGCATTCTTCCCGCCAGCAACCATGGTCATCGTCGACGGACACCAAGAGTACCTCTGTGAAGAGGAGAAGCGGCTGAAAGAGGACCGCCACCGCGAGCGCTACTGGAAGAAATGGGGCCCGTACACCGCCGAGAGGCAATGGGCTACCGGTAAGCACCCATTGACCCGCCAATTTTGTTCGAATTTCAGCTGACTTGCCGCAGTTCGCGAGGATTACTCGTGAGTTTGTCCCCCAAGGACAATTGAGAGTTGGTTGCTGACTGCAGGCTTCTAGCCATGACGGAGATGCATGGAGCCGTAAGTTTGACCCAATTGGACCCAATTGACATGTGCTGACATCGTTTCACAGATTTCTCGCATGACATGTCTCGCTCCCGCGCGTATCGGTGGGGCGAAGACGGAATTGCTGGTGTTTCTGACACCCACGGCCTTCAGAACATTACCTTTGCGTTCTGGAACGAGAAAGAGTACGTTTCAAGATGCAAACTCTCTGAGCGGTACTGATTTGTGGTAGTGATTTTCTCAAGGAGCGGCTCTTCGGCCTCTCGAATCCTCAGGGCAACCACGGCGAGTCGGTCAAAGAGGCGCATTTCCACCTGGACAACACACCCACCGTATGAATACTAGCCAAGTCCTAAGAGGTGACAGAAAGCTAATCGTTCGCAGCACTCTTACATGAAGTTCCTTTACAAGTACCCGCAGCGCCGATTCCCCTACGACGACCTCATCAAGGAGAACGCGAGACGCGGCCGACTCGATCGCGAGTACAACATTGTGGACACTGGCGTTTTCGATGACGACAGATACTGGGACATCTTCATTGAAACGGCAAAGGAAGCTGATGACGAGGATGAGCTTCTCTTCCGAGTTACGGCTTACAACCGTGGCCCCGAGGCTGCGCCGCTCCACATTGTGCCCCACGTTTTCTTCAGAAACACCTGGGCGTGGGGCCGTGAGTCGCCGGACAAGAAGCCGAGCATCCAGAAGGTTGGCCAGACAACTGCCATGTCTAAACACCACAAGATAGGCGAGAGGTACTTCCAATTGTCACCTTCGCCAGGCTATGGTGCAAGCGGCGAGGACGTCCAGCCTCAGCTCCTCTTCACCGACAACGACACCAATTTCAAGAAGCTCTGGAAAACAGAGAACAAGACGCAATATACCAAAGATGGTATCCATGAGCGCATCTGCGACGAGAATGTGGCGGCTGTCAATCCCGACAACGTTGGAACCAAGGCAGCTGCATGGTTTGCCTTTGACGAGGGTGACGGAGTTCCGCCCGGAGAGTGCGCTGTCGTCCGTTTCAGACTATCCAAGAGAAACGATGGTTATCTCGATGAAGAACTTTTTGACGATATCGTCGAGCAGCGCCGGATCGAAGCCGATGAGTTCTACTACCGCATCAACCCCTTGCCCATGGCCGAAGATCTTCGCAACATCCAGCGCCAGGCTTTCTCTGGCATGATGTGGTGCAAGCAACACTACCACTTCATCTGGGATGAGTGGGCGAACGGTGACCCTGATATGCCCCCTCCTCCCGCGAGCAGGAAAGAGATCCGCAACCAGCACTGGAAACACATGTACCTGGACGATATCCTGTCGATGCCTGATTCGTGGGAATATCCCTTCTTCGCTGCTTGGGATAGCGCTTTCCACTGCATCACGCTGGCCATGATTGACCCTGACTTCGCGAAGAAACAGATGGATCTGTTCACACGCGAGTGGTACATGCACCCGAACGGTCAGCTGCCTGCCTACGAATGGAACTTTGGCGACGTCAATCCTCCAGTCCACGCTTGGGCTACGTTCAGGACGTTCAAGATTGAGCGAAAGATGTATGGACGCGAGGACCTTGACTTCCTCGAGCGTGTGTTCCAGAAGCTGTTGCTCAACTTCACCTGGTGGGTGAACCGCAAAGATTTCGACGGCAAGAACATCTTCGAAGGCGGTTTCCTCGGTCTGGACAATATCGGACTCTTCAACCGTTCCGATCCTTTGCCCACCGGTGGTGTCCTTGAGCAAGCTGATAGTACTGGATGGATGGCCTTCTACTGCTTGTGCATGCTCAACATTTCCTTGGAGCTGGCCAAGCACCGCCGCATTTACGAGGACATTGCGTCGAAGTTCTTCGAGCATTTCATCCTCATTAGTGATGCCATGCAATACCGTTCCGGTGGTGAAGAGAAGTCGCTTTGGAATGACGACGATGGCTTCTACTACGATGCCATTTCCTGGGGTGGTCCTTGGAGCCACCAGATGCCCGTTCGCTCGCTGGTCGGACTAATCCCGCTTTATGCGACTCTGACTCTGGAGCCTGAGGTTGTTGATAAGCTTCCGTCATTCAAGAAGCGTCTTAACTGGTTCATCGAAAACCGTTCCGATCTGGCTGATCGCAATTTGGCCAGCATGAGCCGCCGTGGAAAGGGTGACAGAATCCTGCTCTCGCTGGTTAGCGAAGATCGCTTGAGGAAGATCCTGAAGAGGATGCTCGATGAAGACGAGTTTCTTGCAGACCATGGAATTCGGTCCCTGTCGAGGTACCACAAGGATCACCCATACTCCATGGATGTCAACGGACAGAAGTTCGAGGTCGCCTACCTTCCCGGTGATTCTGACAGCGGCTTGTTCGGCGGCAACAGCAACTGGCGCGGTCCGATCTGGATGGCCGTGAACTTCCTGCTCGTGGAGTCTCTCCTGAGATTCTACATGTTCTACGGCAACAGCCTCAAGGTTGAGTGCCCGACCGGTTCTGGCGACGAAATGCATTTGGGCCACGTTGCCGAGGAGATTCAGCACAGATTGCAACACCTTTTCGCTCGTGGAGATGATGGGCGTCGCGCCATCAACGCCGGAAACGAGATGCTCGACTACGACCCCAACTGGAAGGACTACATGTGGTTCCATGAGTTCTTTGATGGAGACACTGGTAGAGGTCTTGGAGCCAGTCACCAGTGCGGCTGGACAGGTCTGATTGCGAAGATGATCCACGACACCGGTATTCGCTGCCGTCTTCCCCAGACACCTCGCACTCCGTCGACAGCTGCTGCGCACTACTTCGACGATGTCTTTACCACCAAGTACAAGGGCCGTAAGCCTAGCATTCGCAGATCATCGACCAGCCGGTCCATTGGCAGCCGCCCCGACTGGGCTGATCTCGAGGCTCCGAAGAGCCCGAAGGCGTCGAACGGCCACGCTATCGATGACGACGAGAGTGAGCAGCCCACCAAGCCTTTCCAGAGAGTCAACTCGGTGGGTTACTTTGATGCAGAGGCGCTTGAGAAGAAGAAGCAAATCGATGAGCAGGTGGCGGAGTACGTGTCCAACCAACTCTCACGGATGAAGAGCGGCGAATCTGCAGGAGAGGGCGTAGGTGACGAGCTTGAGGCTCAGCTGGACGGTGCTTGAGTGGTGTAAGATGAGAACGTTCGCGGCTCTGAATTGGCGTTCGGAGGCAAAATTAGAAGAATGGCGGCTCAAAGTGGGATTCCTACAACAGCAGTAGTTTCGCTGAGGGATTAGATGTGCTACCTAGAACAACCTAGAGAATTCCTACCTAATTAGATACTCTCCGGAGTAAATTGTACTACGAAAGTCCGTAATCACCCTCGTGTTGGCTGGCAGTGTGGAGCTTGACGATTGCACCTGATCGGCCACGACTTTCTCCCCGCGCCTCATCCGATGATCTCAGACCCGAACGCGACCGCCCGCCGGCGCATCGTTCCCCTCAACCGGCGGTGTATACAAACAGCTTCGTCCACACTCTTACAGCTGTTTCACGCGACTTTGCTTTGACACCACAATTGCTACTCAGCTGGGCGTCCCCCTTCCCCAATCTAACAATCGTCGAGCAATCCGCCGCGACGCGAGATCCGAGAGCACAACACGCGCGACCCGTCTTCGGCAGCGAGCACCCCGGAGCACCCTTGCCTCTTCCTCTGCGGCACACGATACCAAAACCGAACAATCACGCACCACTGCTACGAATTTACCATTCGACGCCTTCCTACATCTCCCCTGCTTCAGTCCGCACGATCCATCCGGTGCCCACCCCGACCCAGAAACGGTCGCCAGCCTACGCTTCGGAAGAAGACGAAGAGTCGCGCGCACGAATAAAAGCCCCGAGACACACACGCCTGAAACCTTCAAGACCCCCGAAGCCAACAAACCCGGCTCGCATGCCGTGAACACCTACACACACAACATAAAGCGAAAGGACAGCAGCGCAAAAGATGCCGCCCAAACCCGGTCGCGGTCGGCCGCGCAAATCGGCGGCATCGTCTACGAACGTCGTCGCCGCTCCTCCCAGTCCTACCACTGCTACTACCGGGAAGGGACGGAAAGGCAACAAGGGGCGCCCGTCTGCTGCTACAGCGGTGGCTGCGTTGGCGGCCTCGAGGGGGAAGGACAACAACGGTGCTGCTTCTCCCGCCGCCGCCGGGCGCAAGAGGAGAAGGGCCGAGGAGGATGATGGAGATGAGCTTGAGGGGTTTGAAGGGGAGACTGAGGAGGAGGAGGAGGAGGTAGAGGAAGGCGAGGAAGGGGAGACTGAAGACGAGGCAGGAGAGGAAGCGATAGAGGAGGAAACTGAAGACGAGGCAGAAGAGGAAGCGGTGGAGGAGGACAACGACGACGACGATGATGAGGCGGACGAACTATCTGAGCTGCCGTCAGCGGTATCTGTAACTGCGAACAAGGGCAGGAAGGCCGGCAAGCGGGGCAGTGGCGCGACGGCGGCGGTCGGTAGCGGGACGAAGGGCAAGAAGAGGCGCAGCGAGGCACAAATGGACGATGATTCGATCGGCGATGCCACAAAGGCCGCGAAGAAACCACGCACAACAGCGAAAACGGCAAAGGCGGCGGGGGAGAAGGAGAAGGAGAGGGAGAGGGAGAGGACGCAGGCGGTGACGAGCAGCAAGGCCAAGTTTGCGCACCTGAAGCCGCGCACCCGCCACATCTCGCAGTCGGTCATCACGACCAAGTGGCGGCCCGCGCCCCTGCCGGCCCAGGCGGCGGCGCGCGCGCTGTTCGTCGCGGCCAAGCGGCCGGTCGTCGAGGCGGCGGGGAGGAAGTCGTCGACCGCCGGAGGCGGTGTCATGGGCGATGGCTATGACAAGAGGAAGGCGGAGGCGGAGGCGACGCTGGCGAGCGTGTTGAGGAGGCTGGAGAAGCAGATCCCGCGGATACCTTTCCCTTCGATGAAAGGGCCGGCGGCGGATGCGTTCGAGCTAGAAAAGGTTGTCGAGAGGAACAGGGGGCTCGAGATGCAGCTCACGCCGGCAGTGCATGCGGTGAAGCTGTTGAAGGACGCGGTGGGGAAGGAGGAAAAGGTGCTAGAGGGGGAGATGGAGGAGTTGGATATGCTGGAACGGAGGGCGAGGGAGGCAGAGAGGAGGGGCAAGGAGAGAGGGAAGAGGGGGTTGCATCCGGTGTTGAAGAGGTTTAGGGCGGGGGATGAGCGGGTTGGTGGTGGCAGGGAGGATTCCGTGGACGAGATAAGGATGGCTACTACAGATCGGCGGAGGCCAGAGACTAATGGAGATGAAGATGTTGAGGCGGAGTTGGAGGGCGATGAGCAGCTTGCACCGGTACTAGAGCAGCTGCGTGGTCATCTGGAGTCTATGCACGCGAATTTGGAGCAAGTTGAGGGGTTGGACGAGGCGATGAATGGGGCCAGAGTCACGTTGGACGGGGTCTTGAGGGCGAAGCTAGGCGAGGAGCGATATGAAGAACTGGTGTTGTCTTCTTAGGCGGAGTTGGTGGGAGATTGGCATTACACGCATTATGATACCCTTGTTTGCTTACCGTTGAGATATGGAAATCGCCATAACGAAGGATTTAAGCTGTTCAACGCTGATATTTTCCCATCCTCCATTGAGGCCCGCAAGAGCGATAGCGATAGAGTGTGCTCAGGGGGTTGGGTATTGCCGCGTCCCGTGCTCTACAGGCTTAAGACCTTGCTTTTTCTACAAGGGTATATGCGGGCTGCTGCAGGCCGTCTGGAATTGTCGGCTCCGGAGGGTGACCAAAGTCACGGTGTCTCGTGGCATAGTCCGGTCACAATGATTTGCGCTATTGATTCGCGCACAGATGGGGTTGCAAGACAAGCTTTTTTCCCATACTCGACCCCCTTGCCTCAACCATCTTCACGGGTCCCGATTGATCGGCAGCATATCGTGAAGATGCGCAGCGATCATGATCATCAGCAGGAGACGAGTATCGTCTGTTTCTCACCGTGTGGTGACAGCGCTTACAGGTTCTGACGATAACGGGCCCCGTAAAGCTCGGTCTCACATCGCGGTCAGATGCTGCAGGTCTCAGGGAGAGGCAGCGTGAGATCCAATATGTAGCGACGGGCCCAATGGCTCGGTGCCTGGGACGTGCTGCTCCGCTTTTCATATATTTGCTTTTGCCTGGGCACGGCATGCGCATGCGGCTAAGAAAAGCAGCGCTCGCTACATGTATCGGTATTGCCAACATGCGTCTGTATATTGGACACAGCTACCGTCTCGGGTAGTTGGGCACAACGCACGTTTTCCTACGATGCGCAAGTGCCGCGCCAATCCGTGCAGACATGATTGCAAACTCTCGCTGAGTCCGCTGCGGAGTAAGTAGTCCTGTCTAATCCAGCGCTGCTCCCTTCCACGCTTCCTCTCACCCGCTTCCTGAATTTCCCGCAACCCCTCAGTTGGGGAGTTGGGGAGTCAAGACGACAGCACATGCTTGCTCCGGAATTGGCCGGGCAGCGGAGAAGCGTACACGCAGAAAACCCCTGCGTCGAGGGGAATACGAGCGGGCTGGTGAGCGGCGAAGGGCACTGCAACAACAGAAGTAGCAGCTGGAACGCGGTGCGAGTAGACACAGCGCAAGGTACGATGCAGGCGGCGCTGGATAGGATGCAACGGCGGACGTGCCCTAGCGGAGCGGGCCTGAGGCTGAAGACGAAGGCTGCTGACCGCTGGGCCGTGGGTCAACGGATGCGCGGGCTGGTTTGTCTGCTGGTCGCGGCCTCGGCTTTGCGCAGGGCTGGCCGGCGGCCGGGGATCGCCCTGCGAGGGCGGGGCGGCAGCCGCTGCTGGCTGCGAAGAGCGGGCCTCCCACAGTCGCGTGCGAACTTCGAGCTTTGGGTAAGCAGCGCAAGCCAGCAGCATAACAACACCGCGCGCGCCGCCGTCCGCCCGCCGCCTGTCGCATTGCAGGCCGCGCCAACAGCCCTCAGATGTCGAGCGCGCGCTCTCCATGCCTCCACAACCTCTGACGCGCCTACCCGACGACGACTACGCGAATGCGCCTGCCCATGCGCCGTTCCGATCCGCAGTCCCCTCCGTCCCGAGCGACATAACCCCATTCGATGGTTGAGGCTACACAAAGAACCGCCGCAGAGGAATCGAATGGAGCTGCGCCCCCGGTTATGACGACGTCGAAGGATCCCCAGCAGAACGGCGACGACGCCAATGCCTCCAGACCCCCGAAGCCGGAACAGCATTCCCAGCCGCACGCGTCGGCCCAGCAGCAGGCCGCGCAGCAAAAGCAGCAGCAGGGCGCCGACAAGAAGGCTGCCGGCGACGCCAAGGATGGCGCCTCCCACAAGAGCACGAGCCCGCCCAAGAAGCGGCGGAAGGTCAATCATGGTGCGCAGAAGACCAATCAGTCAGGCAAGAGCAAGTGGAAAACGGACACACGGCTAACTGGCAGCGATAGCTTGCATCTATTGCAGACGTTCGGTGAGCCGCCTCACTCCCGCCCACGCGACTGGCGCACAAGCCCGGTACACGACATGCTGACCATTGCGCCTATCTTGCCGCCCACAGCACATGACATGCGATCTCGTAAGTCTCGCCCGGCTGTCTTGGGATGCGGGCGCACGCGCTGACAAGGCGCCCTTGCTGCGGCCTTGCTATTAGGAGCGGCCATGTACCAGGTGTATCAAGCGCAATATTGGCCATCTCTGCCACGATGAACCACGTGAGCCAGCGAAGCGCCAGAAGACGGACCCGCCCAGTGGGCAGGAAGAGGACCAGGCGAAGAACCTGGACCCCACTGCCGTGTCCGACGCCCCTCTCGGCCCGCTGGACCAGCGTCACGGCTCGCAAGATGCAGCCCTCGGGGCCCTTGCGCCGCCTCCATTGCCGCACGCCCTCCCCAACGCTACCCCGGGCCCCATCGCCCAGCCCGCACCCGTCTCCGCGCCACACGCTTCAAACATCGCAGGCAACTCTCAGTCATGTTCGTGATACCTCCTGCCCTGCTCTGTCCCCCCTTCAGCCCTGACGACAGCCTGCTAACACGAAGCTAATCACGGAAAGTCCCTAACTACAATGACTGGAACTTTGGCGCCTCCAATAACTTCCAGGACATGCACGCCTTCCATCCCTCCTACATGTTCAACGCCTCCGAAGCATCCAACGAGTATAACCTGCTCAACGACCTGCTAAGCAACAGCCTCATGGACGACGGCGCTCTGTACAACGGCGAGGAGATGAGCAGTCTCTTTCCAGATCAGCCGCTCACTAACACAATGAATGCATACAGCGGACAAAACTCACTGGTGCCTGGTAATCAACAGAACAACCAGCTTATGCCGCCATCGCAAGCTGCTATTGGCAACGCCATCTCACGGCCAGCGAGCGGCTTCCCTCTCGACAAGGCGCGCGAGGCCTACTACATGACGGCTGCTGACCCCGCAGGGAACGACACGCCTGAGGAACGTATGAACAAGCTTCTGAAGGCCAAGTTCGATGCTGGCATGCTCAAGCCCTTCAATTACATCAAGGGTTACGCGCGACTGTATCAGTACATGGAGCGCAACTTCCAGGCCATCTCTCGACAAAAGATTTTGCGGTGCATGGACAGGTTCAGGCCGAAATTCAGAGAGCGCGTGCAAACCTTGACCGACATCGAACTCGTCCGAGTTGAGATGTGGTTCGAACGACGCTTGATGGAATACGACCGAGTATTCGCTAGTATGGCAATACCCGCGTGCTGCTGGCGGAGAACTGGCGAGATCTTTCGTGGCAACAAGGAGATGGCCGAGCTGGTGAACGTGCCCATCGAAAACTTGCGAGATGTGTGTCGACCCGGTGACCTGCTACGACGAGTGCGTTGCTAACACCAGCAATAGGGTAAAATCTCGCTCCACGAGATTGTCGAGGAAAAGTCGCTCGTCAGCTACTGGGAGAAATTCGGCGCTATCGCATTCGACAGCTCGCAAAAGGCTATTCTGACCAGCTGCTCGCTGAAGAACCCCAATCCGGACTCCAAAGATCCGGAGATTCGATGTTGCTTCTCCTTCACGATCAGAAGAGATGCACATAACATGTAGGTCGCACTTTAACTGGGTTGAATAGTGAGAAGCCGACTGACTCCTCTTTACTAGTCCATCCCTGATTATCGGGAACTTCCTACCTATAATTAATGACAGCCCTGGTTCGAGCTCGTGATTGCGGCCGCATACCACTGGAGCTTCCCTCGATACATACCAGTTCGAGACCACCCTCTACTCCTGCGAACGTACATATATTCTCTCTTCTCTCTTCGCCTCCTCTACATCCTATCTTCTTTTGGAAGAACGTCTCTGCGGAGGCTCTCACAACCTAGATGAAAAAAATGCATGGGATTAAGGGCTTCCAGGGTGCGTGTTTTAGCGCCCGGTGTTATGGTCAATATTGTTGGTACCCTTTGCTGTACGTCTTATGTGTGGCATTTTCTGTCTGAGCAAATGTCTGTTTCCGGTGAAACCAGCTTGAAGTGCGAGAAGATGGTTGGTGTGGGAAGAGTAAAAACGACTTGGATTCACGCTGTGACCGTCTTTGCGCTTACTTCGATTGGAAGGATATGATGGCTCCAGTTCGTTGATTCACCTTGTTCAATGCTGCAGCGCACGGAAGTGTGTCGTTTAGCTGCTTTCCTTTCTGTAGCCTTTTGGCATGAGGTTTTTTTTCCCCCCTTCTTTGGTGAATCGCTATGAACCGATAGCCTGAATGTGGAAGTCGCAGACTGATACAGCAGATATCGCCCCATAGCGGTGGCGCGAGTGAAGAGGAAGATACGCAGCAGTTTCCGTGGAAATTTAATTCCAGTCCGCAAGTCGTACTTGTACTTCCCAAACATGAATGTGCGCAGATGTTGCGTACGCGATGGTATGCGAAGCCTGGTTGCCGCCGGCTCCAGCTCACCGAACGCGGCCACCCAAACCTCGACAATCGCACCACCTTCCTCATTTCCACACTCACCACAGACAAAGCCCCGCCACCGCCTTGACACATCCTTGCTCGCTGCTCGTCTCTCAGACGCACCCGATCTAAGCAAAATCACGTCCAGGTTACATCCTGCCGCCACTGCTGCTCTCACCTTCGCACCGCCTTTGGCGGCGCAGTCACTACACGACAGGACTCACAACGCCATGAAATCCCAGGCAAGAAACCGTCAAGAGCAAGATAAGAAAGTTGAAAGTCTCGTTGGTACGTCCATTGCCCAACATTTCGTTCGCAGTTCGCGCAGCGGCTCGTTTCACATCGACTGCCTTCCATCCTCAGCCTGACAGCAAGTCCCTGAGCTCATTCCTTGAATTCCCACTCAACCCCACCCTACGCCCCTACATCCTTCACCTCCCTGGCACCTCAGAACCACCTCTCTCGCTCCCTTTCCCGTTCTAACCCTCTCCGAAAACATCACAGCCTTTGCAACATCCCTCTCGCGCCGCCTGCACCGCCGCCTCTCCACCCCACCCGCCACCGCCACCACCGCCACGAGCGACGCCGACGAGGACGAGATAAGAAGTATAGGAGGAAGCCTCGACAGCCTCACCGACCTCGTCCCCGCCCTCTCCACCCACCTCGCCGCCACCTTCCCGCTCGTCGTGCCCGCGGCCCTGCTGCTGCCCAAGCGCGACGCGCTCGACCGCCTCGCTTCCGACATCTGGAACGCCGCAACCCGACTGGGGCGAGAACAGCAGCCTGAAGGAACATCGTCGGCGGAGAGGGATAAGAAGGTGTTGTGTAAAGTAAGGGCGTTTGCGGTGTTGGTGCTGGATGCCGTGGCTCGCTGCAGCGCGAGGGATAATGGCGATGATAACAGGGGGGTCGGAGGCACGGTGAAAGAGGTGGAGAAGGGAGTGAGAGTGTTGAGGGTTGCGTTGAAGGCGGGGCGGTGCTGCTTGGAGGTGGGCATAGTGGAGGAGGGTGGGTTGTTGAGGGTGTTGGAGTGCGCGGCGGACTGGGAGAAGAAGTTGAAGGGGCTGGTGGAGGGCGAAGGGAGAGATGCCGGCTCAGATTCAAGAATGGTGGATGTTGATATGGCGGAGGTGGTGGGGAGGTTGAGAGCAGAGTACTGGATCTTGAGAGTGGTGCATGTGAGTGAGGCCCTTCTTATTGTTAAAGAATAGTCTGCACCTTTGGCACTGGGCCTGCGCTGACTTGCTGATTTGTCCAGGCCTGGAAGCAGTCACGACTTGACCTCGCAGAGCACATGTTTTCCAAGAGCGACCTTGATCCGCACCGACTTGCAGCCGACACGGTGGATATGCTGACGGACACACTGTTCGAGATCGGCAGAGACATGTTCAGCAAGCGCCAGTATGAGGACGCTGTAAGATGGCTGGACCGCGCCTACGACCTCATTGGAGAACGCAACGTAGAAGAGCTGGATCACGATGCCGTGGAGCTGCGACTGTCTATCTTGAATTTCCTGGTCCGCGCCTGTCTCAAGATGAACACTACGGAGTCACGAGAAAAAGCTCGTGGCATTGTTGACTTACTCGATTTCGACTACGGCGATAAGATGGTTGTTCATCTCCTGAAGCTCGATGTTATCTCTTCGGATCCAGAACTCGAAGTTGAGCAGTACTACAATGTCGTGGTTCGGATGATAAGATCAATCGTGCTCACGGATGCAAACTTCAGAACCGTCATGCACCACGCCCACATCATCAAAGGCAAGAGTCCTGAGCTGGCTTGTAAAGCACTTGACAAGCTTCTTCACGAGAAATTATTCAGCCACGAGAATCATCAATGGATTGAGAAAGTCGCTGTTACGCAGATATGGATACTTGCCGATTCAGGAGACGCCCAGCCCCCAGAATCACTCGTGGGCCTTTTGGAAGCCGTGCTGCAAAACTCTCGACCATTCGACGCACCTGCGACACATGCTGCGCAGACCATACTGTGGAAGAAAATCGAAACCCTCTACAGCCAGGCAAAATATCTCGAATCGGAATCCTGGTGCAATATTGCACTTCATCCTCTTTTCGCCAAGGCTGGGGACTCAAACAAGGCAAAAATCTCCAGGAAAATTATCCTTTGCGCTCTGTCCAGGCAAGAACATAATAATGCCCGCAAAGTATTCTTCCAATTGCCAGAGAACGAGAAAAACAATCCCATGACTCGATATTTGATGTACAAGAGCGCCATTCGAGACCAGGAACCGCATCTCGCCGCGGAGTGCCTCGATGCCATAAGTAGACAGCCAGGCCGAGACTGTACACTGCTTTATGCTTGTGTTGTAGAAGCCCAGGAACTACGGGACCAACAGAGCGCCATTATTGCTCTCCAGAAAGCTCTGGAGAAATACGACTACGGTGCGCCTACTGGGGTGCATCTCCCAGCACTGCTCCGATCAACCATTAGACTCCTCGTGAACCAAATGAGTGCGTCTTCGGACTTCAAAGAGGATGCACTAAAAGAAGTATGCAAAGTTTTCGAGGGAGCGGCGGTCCAAGCTACCAAGGATAGGACACCTCGGCCAGATATGGAGCAGTCGGAACCAATCTTTACTGAAAAAGAACTTGAATGGTTTTCAAGAAACAGCTACAATCTTGCACTCAAACACTGCGGCTCGGCACACCCAGAGCATCTTCTGTGCCTGCTTGATAAGTGCATTCAGTTTATTGGCCTCCTCCAAACTGCTTTATCAAAAACCAACAGCAGTGGTCCCGCTCCAGATCTCATTCTCCGACTCTTACTATGTCACTACTTGGCTTCATGTGCAGCTATTGTGTTGGCGAGATCTACAGACTCTGTAACAGAGTCACTGAACGCATACATAACTGCTTCAAGGCATGCCTGCGCTTTTCGAAATACAGTCTCTCCTCTCCTCAACACTTCCGCGTCCACGAACGGCAGTGGCTCATCTACCAATACTAACCAGCCGATTGACCTTGGTGTAGCTACCAAGGCCGACCTTGCCGCTAAGAGGGCGCAACTCCTCCGATACGAGCTGGAGTCAGCATTGAAGCGGAGTGACTGGGATGGGCTCGACGCACTCTGGGACGAGTGTTTCGACAACCCACTGGACGCCGCAGGAAGTGGAGCCAAGGAAAGCAGAAGCAGCTGGTACACCCGTCACCTCGAAACCCTCGCCGACCTAGCCCTCGTTATCCACTCGGAACTATCGAAAGTCGACACGTCGTCCGCGTCGACGACAACAACAACAACAAGAAACCATCGCGCCCGCGTCCTCGGCGTCCTCCAACGCATCGTCAACCAAAGCTGCAGCGGCAGCATCGGCACGGGCATTAGCAGGTCTGGCGCCGTCGTCCACCTCGCCCGCTGGATCCGGTGCCTCTTCCAGCTCTCCATCGACAGTAGCAACGCGCTCGAGGACCCCGACGCCATCCCGCTCCAGTGCATCGGGCAAGCCACGAGCCTCATTTCAGCCTCTTCCTCCTCCACTACTGGCGCTAGGCGGGAGATGAACAGGGGCGCAAGCGGGGATGATTACGATGATTACGACGAAGCTCGCGGCGGCGGCGGCAGCGGCTCGCATCAACGCTATCCTCAGATCGAAGCCGAGTGGCTGGCTTCCACGGCGTTCAACCGCGGCATCGACTTCTACAGTGCCGGCGACGATGCGAGATACAAGGTCTGGGCTGAAAAGGCGATAGGGCTGGCGCGGGTGGCGGAGGAGCAGAGAGCTGGTGGTGGCAGCGGCGGCCAGCAGAGGCGTGAACCTGGCGGGTTGTATGGGACTTTGATGGAGAGGTCTAAGGGTTTGTTAAGGTGGGATTGAGTTTTGTTGATAGCTTTTCCTTTTCGAAGAGGGGGAGGGATGTGAGTGGATGTTGTATGTAATATGGGGATTGCTTTGAATTTGCGCGAAGTCGCTAGCGGATGGTTGAGCTGGGGGGATCTTTTATGGATTTTCAACATGGTAAAAGAACTTGCAAACAAGAAGTTGAGAAGAAATCACCAATGATATAGATCGATGCTCGTAAAGTTCAAGTAGCGATTCTCGTAGGGAATATGGCATTGCCTTGCAAGACAAAAGGTTCAAGAATCTTTTTTGGACGCATTATCTCCTTCCTCAGTCGGCGGCGCGATCCCCCCACTGAAAGGTTCACCAGCAACGTCCATCACCAGCACCGCAGTTAGGTTCCAGCGCAGAACCCGAGTAGTATCCTGAGCCCCGGTCGAGAACGTGAGCAGTCGAAGCAAAATGACCGGACGCAAGTTGCGACGTTTCTAAACCTCGTTGTGATAAAAAAAAAACACGTCCAGGAATCACACCAATGTAATTTTTGCAAATCCGCTGTGGCATGCATAGCATTGCTAAGATATCTTTCCTAGTGTTCTTTATCATCAGACTGATAATCGACATGTGCCAGTACAAGTGTGTTTATGGACGCAGTCGGTGGATCGTGCCGAGTGAAGAAATCAACCACCATGGAGCACTCCCGCTCCATGTCTTCTTCCCTGCCAACGCTGCGCGTCAACACGTATTGGACATAGCAACTGAAATAAAAGGGCACAACCACACCACAAAACTCGCCACCCGTACCAGCCGAGTAGCCAAAAAAAACACCAAAAGAAAAGGGTATGATGTGTGAAGGAAAGAAAACACCTTTTTGCTATGCATTTTCCAAAAGAGAGAAAACTGCAAGATGAATGAGCTAATGATCATAAGCCCTTTCGTCACTATACCTATCTAATGCAAAAAAACACCCAAGGGATGATAGAGCAAAGAACCTCGCCTTTCCCGCAACCCTAGCAGAAAAGAAGGAAATTGAAATCCAAATCCATTTGTCCCAAGAAAAAGGACCCAGTAACTCCTCCAGGATATAACCCTCGTTCCCTTCCCCATCCTCTCCGCCAATTTCCCCTCCTTTCTCTGCCGCTTCCGCTGGTGTAATGGAAATTGATCATGTGTGTCGCTGTTGTATACAGGGGGAGAAAACAAAACACCCAACCTCCAATATCGCTTCATAGAAGAGAAGGACCAAACAGGTCAATGATATTGGATCTTGGCGTCAGTCAGTCGAAGAAGCTGAGAATATTAAGAAGAAAAGAAACTGCTGTTTGATCGGTCCGAGTCGTGAATGATGATGACGGATTTTCTTTTTGAGGATGTGGTTGGTGTAAGAAAGCTTGTTGATGCATGAAAGGAACAGGAGGAGCAAGAGAAGACATTCTCCGACTCAAGAAGTCGCATGTGACCAATATCCCCCGCGTTCCTGCTTGAATTTCCGAGAAGAAAGAGAGCCGTCCTGCTTCTCCGTGTCATCTGCCTGGGGAACAACATTCGCATGTGGGAACTCCAATAGGAGATGATCCGGTTCCAGCAGTCGACGGTCTTCCTGATCCTTAGATTTCTTGCGGTGCTCAAGACCTAAGACTTTGCCGGGAAAGTTGATGCGAGAATAGCGATCTTCAGCGTATCCAGGTCGAAGACGTTGACCAGCCGGAAGGGAGAACGGGGCAGATCGATTACGAGTTGAGCATGTTTTGCACATTACTCCACTTTTGCCGAAGTGTTTCGTGATCAGCGTTAATCTGGCGGGAGTTTCCTACGGGTCAGTGATCTAACTTCCTCTTTGCACGAAATTGCGGGATTGGTACTGACCTGAGCCCACTGAAGCTTCGTCTCCACAAGTTCCTTCTCCGCCTCGGCCAATTGCTCCTCGAGCGCCCTGTTGGCGGTCTGAACTTCACTGTTACGGCGCATAGCGACATGGAGCTGCTCATTCATGCGGTCCTCAACCTCGGCGCCTTGGAGGTCCACCAACTTCCTCAGCTCCTCAATTTGACCCTTCATACTCTCGTTCTCGTCCGTCAGCCTTTCGTTTTCTACCTTGGTGCGAACGAGCTCCGAAGCCAAAGCGACGTGCTCGGTGTCGGATTTCTCCGTCCGCTCCTCAAGGTTGCGAACTTTCGAAGTCAACGAGTGAACGGTTGCCTTGAGACCCTCTACTTCGGCCTCACGTTCCTTCTCAACCCGTTGCTTCTCCCTCCACTCAGCAGCGTAGGCTTGGAGCATCTTTGGGGTAATCTTCACTGTACACGCATCTTGAACCAGCTTGTCGGCCCGATAGACTTCCTTGTCCACTCCGCCAGTGCTGCCAAAGAAGCCGGATTCCATAAGGGAGGAATGAGTCGGTGCCTTGTCAATGTAAACGTCAAACAAACGCTCCTTGAGGAAGGTCGTGAGCTGCGACATGTCACCCATCTCCAGAAGAGC
The DNA here is from genome assembly GCF_021436955.1 of Diplodia seriata. Taxonomy (NCBI): domain Eukaryota; kingdom Fungi; phylum Ascomycota; class Dothideomycetes; order Botryosphaeriales; family Botryosphaeriaceae; genus Diplodia; species Diplodia seriata. The sequence continues at coordinate 1,748,485 of NW_027117313.1, read as the reverse complement.
CTGGGCATTCCTCTGCATCAGAACAATGCCGAACTTCAAGATCGCGCTCTCCAGGCCATCGCTCAAGATAAGGTCGTAGATGCGTAGAACAATCTGAAGAGGGAATCGGTAGGCGAACAGGGTCAGGAACCATTGCGTGGCGTAGAGCTGAGGGGAGACACCGCGGCGGTGCAGATGGCAGTAGAGCGCGGGCTCGAAGTCCTCGAGCAAACGTTCGAACTGGTACAGATGCAAGTGGAGGCCTGGCATGTCGTGAATGAACAGGTCGCGGAGGCCGTACTTGTTCATCAAGCGGACAAGTAAAGTGAAGGCTTCTTCTTCGGGCATCTGTGCCAAGTTAGTGACCAGTCTTCCAGATCAAACGCATTGCACTTACATTGAAAAGCAAGGGCATAGCGATGAAATTGACGCCCTGTGGGTATCCAACTTCGGCATCAAACAGCGCATACGCCTTGCAGAGGTTGAAGAGTCCATCCTGCAGGCCAGCTGCCATTAGATATTTTGAATAGCTGGTCCTGGCACCCAAGTCACGCTTGATCTGCTTCTCCAGCTTCTGCAACGCCGCGGCTTCATCCTTTTGCTTTTTCTTTTTCTCCTCCAGCATCTTTGCGGACATCTGAGAGTCACGCGAGCCGTTTTGCGTCGGCGAACTCACGCCGTTCACTCCGTTCGCGGTTCCACCGGTCGTCGTGGTGGCAGGCGTCGAGTAGTCGGAATGTTGCGAGGATGCGGATGACGTGACGGATTCCTTTTTGTTGTGAACATCTTCGCTACTGTCATTACGGGGGAGTTGCGGGACATTCGAAAGCACCTTCTCTTTGTCCGTACCCCGATTGACCAAGTCCCTGTAAACAACCTCCAAGTCCTCATTCTTGCTCTGCGCAAGTACCTGCCAGACGACGCCTCTGATTGGCTGGGGGATTCCGCTAGCGATGGCTTGATTCAGCTCCTCAGCACTTGTTCTGGCTACAGCGGCAGGACCCTCGTAGACGACAGATTGCCAAAGGTCCCAGTCGACAGGAGGTGCATTATCATCTTCTGGACCGATTGCTGTTCCGGCAGCGGTACCGGGCGCAAGATTGGGGTTGACGGTCGGCTGATGCGTTGGCGCTCCCGGACTGGAAGCGACGCGGGTCATGGGCGGAGCCTCCTCCTCCTTCTCTCCCGGAACACTGACACTCAAAGAGCGGCCAGCCGTGAGGCTATTCTTCGGGGGGACAAGATCGACTTCACCCTCCTCGTCAATGGCAATGCCGGCCTCCTCGCGCATGCGAGCAAACTTGAAGCGGTCCTTGAGGCTGTGACGGCTAGACCTTGCGCTGCCACTTCCATTGCTGCCTTCGTGTCCGTTCTCCATGATATCGTGATTACTGCCGACCGTTGCAACGGATGCGTTGGTTCCTCTTCGGCTCGTCTCCTTAGACGACGGAGGTGACTTCTTCTCGCTGCTTCCTCTCGAAAGCCATGCGAACGGACTTGTGAGAGTGCGCTTCGGAGGCGGGGGCGGAGGAGCGAGCTCTACCTTCTCGGGCGGAGGCGGCGGCGGAGGGAATTGGACGGTGGGCACATGGTTCGGTAGGCCTTGCATTGAACCGTTGGAATCGCGATCGACGACGGGCTTGGAGGGCAGCTCTGCGAGTGTCGAGTTGCGGGAGTGATTTGCGGACTTCTTACCCTCTGTGACTTTGTTAGTGAGACATTCCGTGACGTGGATCGAACCTTCCAACGGCGCTCGCGCCTGCCCCAAGGCTCGCTGCTGCCGCTTTTGCGGCAAACCCGAGGCTCAACCCGGAGTTGCCAGCACGCCTGAAGCAGCCCCGCAAGAGGCTGGCAGAGATATCGGGTCCTTACCTTCGTCGAGGTTCACCTCGTCCATCGACTCGCTCGAAAGCACGCTGGTGGCTTTGACGGGCGGGGACTTTGTGGTGCTGGCGTAATCTTCTTTATCGCCGGATTCGTCGTCGACTTTGTTGTCGTCGGGTGCATAGTCTTGGCCGTTCGGCTCCATGTACGCAGCGTTCGATTCCATGTGCTCGGCGGGCAGAGCAGGCACAGGGGGCACGTCAAACACGTCCGAGTCCCTCTTGTCGAGCGTGGTCTTCGAGTCGGTCGACGAGCGCCGACCGGTCAGCGAGCGTTCGCCGGAGTGGGAGCGCGCCATGCTTGCAGCGTCCTCGAAGTTGTCCTGGGCAAAGGAGTTGGCATCAGTGTCGAGCCCCTCCTCCCTTGCATTTTCCACGCGAGCACCTACATTTTCGTGGTCAGAGCTCCCGGTCTGGGGCCGCGATCTGTTCTCCTCCATGTCGGACTGTGCGGACGCGATTGTGGGTGTGTGCTGGGGCCGGCAGACGAGCTCCGGTGAGATGGTCGTGTAGCCGAGGATTGTCGTCGAGTGCGAGCAGGCGTCCGGAGCGCGGACGGAGGGCCGGGGCTGGATCAATGGCGGAGGGTGCACAAGATGCGGGTCGTGAGAGGTCGTGGATGCAGGTGGATTGTTGTTGAGAGAGAGCGGGCCAGCGGCGGGAGGCTGGCGGCGTCGTGTTGATGTGATGTCGAAGCGAACGCGCAGCTTGTTTAACCACGAAGATCCACCGTCGCCGAACTGAAGGGGAAAGCCACTCGAGGCACCACGGCAGGCCGGCGATCAGCGCCAAAGCGCGCGCTCTTCCAGCCTCCGCCGATCCTACCGGCGGCCTTGTCTCTTAAGGAGAGGGGGCGACCGGCACAGGAGCAGTCTCTGGACTTTTTCCGCGCGTCCTTGCAGCGTGCAGTGGCTCCCTTGGAACGATGCGGTCACAGCATATGTCGGCGTGCGGGAGCCGTTGCCGTCACCGTTGCTTGCTGCTTTCCTCGATGGCGCGACCCTTAAGGTGAAACGCGTACATGTGGGGAGACCCTGGGTGACAGGCCCCCGCCGCCAAGCGACGCTCACCATTCAGCAGAACAACGACGTTGATGCGCGCGTCAACGGCCGTCTTTGTTGCTTTTGCTCAACGGCGGTGGGGTACCTCGCGGCGCAGTCACCGGGCGCACTCCTCGACGCCGGGCGGCGCTAGTCGCCTTCCTTTCCCAGCCGCACCGTGTTTCAAAACTTGAAGAATGCATCCTTATTTTTAGCATCGCCGGCTGCTGATTAGACGATAACCCGACCCGCATGCCTACCGATTGCGAGGGTTCCACACAGCCACATGCCACCTACGACGGCTGGTTGGCCCGCCACAACTAGTCTGACCGCTGCATTTCGCCCACTCGAACAGCATAAACAACGTGTACTTTCACATGAAAGACCGGAGTCTTCGTCCGACTCCAATATCTCTTCGTCGGCGCGATCCATCGACATGTCCACGCTATAGTTTTTCTACATGGGTAGTGGAAGCGAAACCCCGGACGTAGACATGGGTCTGACGTATCAACCCGTATAAAAACGTCCAGCTACTGTGTATAAGACACGAGAGTGCCACCGGACCGGTGAACGTGGCAGTTGATCGCGCCGATTTAGGAGATATCGGCACACACGCCGTGATGCTGTGCTACACCTACACCGCAAAATCCCAAACTAGTGTACAAGACGCGAAGCTTCGAGTTTTCGATTGGCTTATTCAGCGATTTGGTGGGCTTGCACGTAAGGGGGCCTCAAAATTATTGCATCCGGACGATACCACTCAATAGTTTTGCGCCCGGGAAAGTGGCCCAAAGATGCCAGTTGAAGTACAATGATAAACGAACAAGAGAACTTTTCGTTGATTTTGCTCTACTTTGATCTGTCTAGCCTAAAGCGGCGACCGTCCGCCCGTCCCGAAATCCCGGGGTTTAGACTGCAAGAACTATTAGCTTTGTCGGTGGATAAAACGGCAGACCGTCACGCGGACGGGGTAAACTTACATCTCAGGTCCCAGCCAATCTGAGGACCCAGCTTGGGCAGCTCCTCCGCAACGCTCTGGACGTCCTTGTCGCCACGGCCGCTAAGGCAGATGACGACGTCTTGGTCCTTCTCCATCGTCTTGGCCAGCTCGATGGCCCCGAAAATGGCGTGCGCCGACTCGAGAGCGGGGATGATACCCTCGAGCTGCGAGATAAGACGGAAGCCAATAAAGGCTTCGGCGTCCGTAGCCGCGATGAACTTAGCCCTCTCGGAGTCCTTCCAGGACGAAAGCTCGGGGCCAACACCGGGGTAGTCGAGACCGGCCGACACGGAGTGAGTTTCGCTGACCTGGCCGTGCTTGTCTTGCAGAATGTACGTGCGAACACCATGCAAAACACCCTTTGTACCACCGGTCAGGGTAGCACTATGCCTAGCGGTATCCACACCATCTCCACCAGCCTCAACACCCAAAAGCTTGACGCTAGGATCGTTGGCGAACGGGTAGAACATGCCGACCGCGTTGCTACCACCACCGACGCAGGCGACGACGGCGTCGGGGAGCTTGCCGCGTTGCTCCATCATCTGCTCCTTGGTCTCATTGCCGATCACGGACTGGAACGTACGGACAATGGTAGGGAAGGGGTGGGGACCAATGGCAGAGCCAATGATGTAGTGCGTGGAAGAGAGGTTGACCACCCAGGCGCGCATAGCCTCGTTGACGGCATCACGGAGAGTCCTGGCACCAGCCTCAACGGCAACGACCTGGGCACCAAGAAGCTTGATGCGGAAGACGTTCAGAGCTTGACGCCTGACATCCTCTGCGCCCATGTAAATGGTACACTTCATGTTGAACTTGGCGCAGACAGTTGCGGTTGCAACACCGTGCTGACCAGCACCGGTCTCGGCAATGATCTCAGTCTTGCCCAGTCTGCGGGCAACCAGGATCTGGCCGAGCGCGTTATTGATCTTGTGGCTTCCGGTGTGATTGAGATCCTCCCGCTTCAGCCAGATGTTGGCGCCTCCAGCATGTTCAGTCAGCCGGTTGGCCAAATGCAGGTGGCCTGGACGGCCCATGTAGTCGTAGTAGGACCTGTACTCCTCCCAGAACTTAGGGTCGTTCTTCGCTTCGTTGAAGCCTCTCTCCAACTCCTCAAGACAGTCCATAAGCGATTCGGGAACATATTGCCCACCAAACTCGCCAAACCTGGCCGGAAGAGCATGGGGATTCGAGGCGGCTTCGACGTTGAGAGCCTCGATCTGGTCAGCAAGTCCGGGTCCGTCAGGGACGTCGTTGTCCGTGATAACCTTGTCGACATGGACACCCTCCGGCTCCCTCGCCTCTCCAAGAGCCTCCACAATGCCGACTTCGCGAGTGGTACCGTTTTGACCAGGCGAGCGACCGGTGATAGAGCTGCAGTATTCCTGAACCTTCTTCGCACCCTCGCCGGGAGCAGCAGAGGCAATGACATTGATGATCTGGGAGCCAATGACAACACCCTCGGAGAGCTTTCCAACACTCTCGAAGTGATCCCTTGTGCTGACACCAAAGCCGACGGCGGCAGGGACGTTCCCAGAATACTTGTGAACGCGGGCCAGCAGTTCAGGAAGAGCAGCATTCAAAGTTCCGGTAGCGCCAGTGACGCCCATACGCGAGACGACGTAAATGAAAGAATCGGCGATCTTGCACAGCACGCGCATGCGGGCGTCGGAGGTGGCAGGGGCGATGAGAGGAATGTACGAGAGCCTAATTTGAGAACGAGTTAGCATGATAGACATTGTGGCAGCAGGACTATCGCATACCCGTAGCTGGAGCAGAAGTTGCGGAAGCGGACGGCCTCCTCCGGGGGAAGATCAACGATAATGAAGCCGTTTACGCCAGCCTCCTTCGCGTCTTGGAGCATCTTCTCCTCGCCGTAGCTTAGAAGCGGGTTGTAGTAGCCCATAAGCATGACGGGAGCACGCAGGCCACGAGCCCTGGCGTCCCGGACCATCTGGAGAACCTGCGATGTGTTGACTCCATGCTTGAGAGCAACCTGTACGCTCTCGTCAGTCGTTGTTCCATTGTATTCGGGGCAGGTTGCGGCTTTGGGTGGCGACGTACAGTGTTGGCCTTCTGAATAGTAGGGCCATCGGCGATAGGATCGGTGAAGGGCATTCCGAGTTCAATAACATCTGGGCAGTCGTGAGCTCGCTGTTCTTGCCGCTGCGTGCAGCCGTAGACTTACCGGCACCGCCAGCTTCCATAGCCAGCAGGACATCAGGAGCCTCCTGCGGCGTAGGGTAACCAGCCGTCACATAGGTGACAAGAGCAGGCTACAGAACAGTCAGACCACGCTGTTTAATATGTCGACGGAGAGAAGAGCGTACCCTCTGCTCCTTCTTGCACTGCTGGAAAGTCTTGCGGATGTGGTCGGCCATGGCGGGCGGATTGCTGCCTCAATTGGCGTGTGGAATGGTATGTGAGGTCGTAGAGAGTATGCGATCCGGGGAACAGCGAAGATATAGAGGCCCGGGGGAGAGGTGGATGCCAGTGGGGTTACGGCGTCATGAGTCAACCCGTAAATGAATTTCTCGGAGCGCCGGCGTGGAGGGGCGAACAAAGCCGAAGGCGGCGGTCCGGTACCACGGTAGCCGATCCCCGCTGGCCTGCACATCGCCTGGAGATCCAGCCCTGCCCATCTCCATTAGCTAAATTGTGCGCTTGCTATTGGACTCTCTGCCGTCAAATCCCGAAGCCACTCATAGTTTTTCCGTAGATTCCCTTACACGTGGCGACTCCGTTCCTTCTCACACGTCATGCAGCACGATAGATTGTGCGGAAACGCCCTTGCGGCGCATACTAAGTATGGCGTTGTGCGGCTACGCAGACGACAACATGGACGCGAAGACAGGACTCAATTGTTGTCGGGGCCGTGTGGTCCAGATCTTGCAGGAACAGACCCTGAAAGAGAGACACGAATATGCCTGGCATGATACTTGGATCGTTTGACTCATACCCGCATGCATCATTTCGTAGTTGATTAGTCTACACCGGATTCCCTCTTCGGCAATCTACCAAACCCACAACCGTGTCGCTAACCCGAAAGCAGAGTGCTGATATGCACAAATGCCATGCGTCGTGTCGCTTACAAGTTGGTCAGGTAGTCCTCCACCTCCTGCGGGCTCAGCTTCCGGAACCTGGGGCCCTTGGCACCCTCTGCACCCTCATATCCAAGCAGACGATCCTCAGGGGGTCCGACAATACCTATGCAAGGTTAATTAGCTGCCTTCACGTGAAGATATCATACTTACCAATCTCCACGGTGTCGCCGTTCATCTCCCCCTCTATGGTCTCCTTCAGCGTGAGAAGGGCAATGTGGATCGCATCCTCAAGCTCCAGGCCCTCGGTGTAACGCTTCTCCAAGAACGTCTTGGCGCTGGTTGCGCTCTTGCCGATAGCAGTGGCCTTCCACGGGAAATAACTGCCACTGGGGTCGACTTGGTACAGACTCGGGCCGCCCTTCAAGATACCTCCGGTCTTGCCAGCCACCTTCTTCTTCTCATCGTCCGCAGTATCTTCCGACTCAGGCTCGATACCCTCGTCCCAGCCTGCAATGAGCAAGCTGACACCGTACGGCCGCACACCACCAGACTGGGTAGCTTCCTGCATGACACGGGCGACGTCCTGCACCAATATCCTCGTGGGAGGATACTCATTGTAGATGCGCTTGTAGCCAGTGTGAGAGACCTTGCGTGCCTTGTCGACAAGAATGCGGTAGTCAGGGCCCATGCCCGAGTAGACCATGCCGATGTCAGGCGTTATGAGGCTGATTTTCGACGAGGACTGGGCGTCGATGAGCGGGGACGAGGACTTCTTCTCGGTGGCGAGCACAATGCCGTTCGTCGCTGAGCGTTAGGTTAGTGGCGCCGTTCCAATCAAGTCGTCCTGATGGATAGTCGTACCCTTAATGCCTAGCGACGTAACACCTTGGTTGACGGCGTTGAGAGCGTACTCTGGGGTCAAAGTCAGCTACGGCAATGTCCCGGTATAACCCCCTCGTCCGACGGCGATAAACTAACCAATCTGCACCAGCTTTCCGCTAAAGAGCTTGTCAGCATGCGTTGTAGCCTTGGTTTCGGCTGCTTGTATTTACCTGGGCGAGAAGGTGGTGAGCGAGAACGAGTACCGGTCGGCCATGTTGGATGCGCTGTGAGGGTCGGAGGATGGAGGCGAAGAAGGATGGAGGGGGAATAACACCGGCTGTTAGCGGTGTGGGGGGATGGGCGGCGGCGATGTGTGAAGCTGGTGTTGGAGCTCGGAGCTGTAGGCAAGCTCGCATTACGCGGTTGGTCGCTCGCGCCGCCGCGGATGCCAAGAGCGCATCACGTGCGCGGACTTTCGGCAAGCGCCACAAAATTGAAGAGGCCACGCCTGGCTTTTCTGCTGCCTTCACTGCCCTCCTCACACATACCCCGCGCGCGATTTTAAGGGGCTCAGCCGCCCGTTATGAGCTCGGCGATGCAGCTGCGCCCGGCTGTCTCCCCTTCACATGCGTTGCCGCTGTCGTTGCTGAACACTTAACCCATTCTTCTCACAGGCACGAACCGAAAACCTGACTCAAAACAGAGCGCTGTCACGGCTGCCACCAGTCTATCCCAGCGTTCCGGAGCACACACGACCCGTTCTTAGCCTCCACGCCCATTTCCTGAAAGTCCGCCTCTTTGATCATGGCGTCAAGCGGTTTTCAGGCAGCGCCGGGTTGGAATTGGCCTGATGACGTTCCGCACTCTGCCGAAGGACCTACGAGCGCAACGTCAGCTGGCGATTCCCAGGCTCGCCATCGCCCCAATCCCAGCACAACAAGCATGCCTGGATGGTATGAACCCGACGAGGAAGTTCACCAGCACGAGGCGAAAGCCCAGCCTACCGGTTCAGCGGAGAATCAACCCAAACCAAGGCGCTCCTACGGACCAAGGACTTGCCGCATCTGTCTGGAAACTGTTCTCCCAACCTTCAACCAGCCTTCCGAGAATCTACCATCAATGTTCCAGTCTGAGCCTGACGTGACGTATGAGTCGGAAGAAGGCCGTCTCATCAGTCCATGCAAATGCAAAGGATCTTCACGTTATGTGCACGAAGGATGCCTCCAATCGTGGCGTCATGCTGATCCATCCTACGGCAGGCGAAACTATTGGCAATGTCCAACTTGCGGGTTTCGCTACCACCTTGAACGCATGGCATGGGGTCGATGGATTAGTAGCACCGCGACTCAGATTTCTCTGACCCTTGCCATCTTCCTCCTGGCCACATTCTTTCTCGGCTTCATCGCCGACCCCATCATCAACCTGTACCTTGATCCAGTTGGTACCGTGGTCCCATTGGGAGGTAGTTCTTCCAGCTACGAACACCTAGCCCATGAGGACGAACCTGAGGGGTGGTCTTTCCATTTCGTCAAAGGTTTCGCATCTCTGGGCATCCTTGGTTTTGTGAAATACCTCCTCGTCAGCCCCATCAGGATCTTCCGAGTGGGAAGCGGAGGCTTGGGTGGGTCGAACCGTGGTAATACTGGTCGCGACAGACTTGCCAACATCAGTTGGGGGGTCGTCCTGATCGGTGTTGCCACCGTTATTTACGTAAGTGTATGCCTTGGCATATTCTGATATCTCTAGCTAACTTTCATTAGGGCGTATGGAAAGCAGTCCGTGCTTGGGCACGTAGAACGCTAGAAAAGGCTGGCGAGCGAGTCATGGATGTACCTGGCGACGACGAGGATGAAGATGATACCCCAGATCCACCTACCGCCGGTCCGTCCAGCTAAGAGTTCCTCGCATGTCTGATTCGCCGAGGTTATCACCCCAATTTGGACCGCCCACCTTTGAGTTGACACGTCGCCCTTCTGCAGCTCTGTTGCAGAATGGTCCCAATGTCGTGCCGATCGAGTCTGTGTGCGAAGAGAAAACTGTCTTTCGTGTTTACGCCCGTGTCTTCGACGTCTTGTCTTAGCTTGGGTTCCCGAAAGACATCGTCACTCCTCCGCTTCCAATCCTGTCCTTTTGCTTTATAGGTGGATTGCTTGAGGTCAAGTGGCACATTATTATGAAGGCGTTCGATCATATAGCAACTCTTCCCTAATTCTCATCCATCCGTTATACTTGTGTTTACCTGGCCTGACTTCCGTGACAATACTCTGCACATGATTCACCCTCAGTCACCGGCCTGTTCAGCTGCCCATCACAGCGGGTCCCAGGTCTCCCATCATTTACGGGACATCTTCGGGAGGGTAGTCGCCCTTTCGGACTCTCCATGAATTCACTGCTTGTGCACGGGCCACCGAGATCTTCTATATCAGTGTGCTCCTCTTCACTTCCTCTTCCTTTCCTTTCTTTCTTCGTCACGCATTCGCCACTTGAGCCAGCTCATACCGCGCCCGCTCACCTTGCACAAAATGGACTACGCCTTTGCGAACATGGCCTTCACAGGCGAACACCCTCGACAGCATTCAAGCGACGACTCGTCTACGAAACGCCGCGAGCCTGCAAAGCCTACTGACAACGCGCCAAACAGCGTGGAGCGCCAAGAGCCTCGCCGCGTCGCGTCGTCTGTGTACTCGCGCTCGGTCAACCATGAGACCGCGTCCACGTACTGGTGTGCTGAAGAGCCGCCGGCGCACCCCATGCTCACACAGCATCCAACCAAAGCGCAGCCACTCCCTCCTCCAATCGGCCCCAGAATGGTCAACCCGGGCGGCGAGTTTCGCGAGGAACACGCCCAGATCGACGATATGATCCGCGACCTCGAGCTCAACGATGAGCAAGGTGAAGCCTCACCACACGATGTCCAAACACTCATGGCTCTCACTCCGAAGAGTGCCAAGAACAGTCGCCGCGACATCAGCGACCGTTCATTGAAGTCCTTAGTCCCTACTAAGGCAACTCTTGAGCTGCTCGAGCATATTGTCCGCGTCGCGTGGGACGGCAACTTGCAAGAAAGGCTGTGCGAGGTGGCTCTCGCCATCCACAAAGATCTGCGCAGCTGCTTTCACAACACTACAGTAACGTACGAGACGGCAAATCGCGCCACCCACATCGTGGGTGAAATCAACGTGACTGTAGACTGCTGGTTGGGCCAGATGCGCGCTCTGCAAGAGTCCATCGGCAAGATCAATGTGAGGCGCGACACGCCCAACTTTATGGAACTTCCCAAGGAGGTCCATGGCAAAGAAATCAAGAAGTTTAGGCTAATGCTTTCGTACGTCTCATAGCCCCCTCCCATCTATCCATGAGAACCCATTGATGCTAAACACAGACCCATACCTACCCAAATGGGTGCAGAGTGTAACGCAAAGATTGCGGGCCTTATGTACAGGCTCTTTTACGACGAAGTCCGCGACCCGTTCCAGCACGAGATGAGCGGGAACACGAGCCCGTCGACGCCGGAAAGGACAATTATGACCTACTTCACCCAGCTGGGGAAGCAGTTCGTCAAGGCTCAGATGGCAGCCGAACACCTTCATGCGTCCACCCTCGCCTGCTGGGGGCAGTGGACGGCCATGAGCGAGGAGATCGCAAAGCAGGCGGCGCTCATGCAATCGAACAGCCCCGCCGCCGTGGCCCTGCGTGCAAAGGGCGCCGTGGCCAGGGTCTTCCACCACCGCCTGCGCCGGTCGCAGTCCAAGACGGATACCTCGAGCGCCAGCAGCGGTCCGGTCGAGATCTCGCAACCAATTCCCCGTCTCCAGGCTCGTCCGGGTTCAGTCCGTACCACGGTGGTGGACATTCCGGCGCACCCCCTCGACGCCACCGGTGAGCTGGACGACGATGAGCGTCAGCTCATCCGCGAGAGGATGACTTCGGCCGCAACCACACCTCAGACTCCCAATATCAGCCCGGGCATCCAAGCCGGGCCATCATCACCTCGCGGCGACAATGACGATATCTACGTCGAGCGTACTCGTCGTTACTCGTACGAGCGCAAGCGTCCCTCGTTCGTCTCCATGGAGTCCGACCACCCCGCTCTCAGCGGCCACCCCATCTACGGAGAGGCGGCGGCCGGCGGTGGTTACAACGCCCAAGACCCATTCGTCAACTTTAGTAGCAGCCCTGAACAGCAGGAAACGTACGACACGCCCGAGTACTACCACCGCCGTCCGGACGCGCCCTCACTCAGCGTCCAGCAGCACCCCAGCCATGCCGACGTCTTCGCGCGTTCTCCCCCGTCTTCCTCCCCGGAGCACCACAACCCCCGGAACGCCTTCTCAGACAACTTCGAGGACCGCCACTATGAGAACTACGACGACGCAAACACCGTCACTGACACCGCCGGCGGTAACAACAACACCCGGTTCTTCGCCAACTACCCCCAATACGCCGCTGCGCACCAGAACCGCATCGCCGAGGTTGAAGAAGAAGAAGGCGAGGAAGAAGAGGAAGACTACTACCTCCACAACATCCACATCCGCCGTCGCCTCCATCAACAGGAGCAGGAGCAACGCGCGGCGTCCAACCCCAGCCCGCCGCTGATCGAAGGCAGTCCTTACTACGACACCCTCGCCGCCTTCCGCGCCATGGACCCGGACAAGCCCGACGCCGCGCTCGACCCGGACTTGAACGAGGTGTGGCACCGCGCCATGGCGCTGCGCCGGCTCGAGGAGGGCGGCCCGCCCGCCGAGGAGGCCTTCTTCGCGCCGACCCCGGCGATGATGGACGTGCAGAGGGACTTCGAGCGCAGGCAGGCCGAGCTGGACGCTGCTGCTGGCGGCTCGGATGGTCGTGGTCGTGGTGTTGATAAGGGCAAGGGTAGGGCGAGACAGCAGCAGTTGTGGAGGACCGGCGCCTATGCTGGTGGTGGTCAAGGCCAAGAAGGCCACGAGAGTGGTGGTGGAGGCCGCAAGGCGATGCAGGAGTTGAGGCGCGAGGTCAGGAAGCTGGAGAAGGAGATTGATCGGGCGCGTGGCCTGAAGCAGGAGAGGGCAGAGTTGGAGATGAAGAAGAGGGGCTACGACAACAGCTACTACGGCAGCAGTGGCAGTGGAAGCGGTAGCGGTGGTGTTGGTGGACCTTCTTCCTACGGTGAAGGCCGCGTCGACGATGCTGCGTTTTCCCGACAGGGCCGCGAGAAGATGGCGCTGAGGAAGAGCATGAGCGTCGCGGGTCCGTCTGGCGCCGCCGGCTCGACGGGCTACACAGACGTGCTGAGGCAGAGTACTGTGAGGAGGAGCGTGAGCGTCGGCTACCATTCATCTACCGCCTTGTCCAGGAGCGGCTCGCGTCAGTCTGGCAGCAACCACGCCGCCGCCTTCGGTGCCAGCCGCATCCGCAACCGTAGCAGGAGTAGCAGTCTTGGTATTCGTTCCGAGCACCGCCAGCACCAGCAGGTGCTATCGCCGGTTCAACAGGAGTACAGCGGCGTCTTCCGCGACTCGGAGGGCCTTCTGATCGAAGGAAACATGCGCGACGGTTACCGCTACGTGAACGAGGAGGATTACGAAGCCGCCGCCGACAGCTATGAGCGCCTCGAGAGCACGGGTCACCACGGTAGCAGCGAAGGCGGCGACGAGCACGACGGAGACGAGTATTACGGCTACGCCGACAACGAGGGCGGAAGTTCCGGACACAGGGAGTCCCTGGACCCGCTGTTCCCGAGCAGGGACTCCCCCCTTGACCAGCTTCGACAGCCTAGGGTCCCCCACGAGGCCGAGAACCCCGATCTCTTCGGTGACGTCGACCAGGAGATGTACGCAACGGATGAGGAGGAGCCCTGGCGCAGGGTCTAGAAGTTGCTGACGAACATTGCCCGTGCTTGTGCACGTTCTCTTGCTCGCCAGAGGACGGACCGCGACGAAGGATGCCGGGAAATGATTGGTGAGCGTGTGCATCTATTGCCCCCCCAACGTTGAACCCTGAAAAGTCGTGCAAGGAACAGTGGCGCTTATTTGTCCCCACAGATTTGGTAGAGTTCGACGGACGGAAAGCGGTGCTTTACCCGCGCCTGCGCCTGCATGCATCATGCTGCCAAAGGAGGGAGCGCATAAAAAGTACAAGGGTGCTACCGGTGAGCGTTGAACTTCACTCCCTTCCTCGATAAACGGCGCGAAAGGAGCAGTGCCACTGATTTGACCTACAGACTCCCACTAGACCGAAATGACCGATGCGGTGCTTTACCCGTGCCTGTGTGCATCTGCACCAAAGGAGGGATCGCATGGTTGATTTCTAATAATTGCTGGTGAGCATCGTCACCCCATCCGGCCCGATGCTCGTACAGTGCTGCTTATTATTTCGCCGGACAGATTTCGATTGCCGACGTCCCTCGGGACACGCCTCTCTTTTTCCGATTCTCTTTTCTCCGATTTTCTTTGCTTTTGCGATATTGATGGGCAGGACGTGCATGATCGTGGTTGGATCAAGCTCCAGCATGTTCCATTGCGTCTTGGTATTGCCAAGGCGACCGTTGAGCACCACTGCGCCCCATCTCCCGCTTTCCTATCTGGCCAGCTCGGCTCCACCACGAGCGGATACCGGAGCTGATAACGTCGCGACCACAGTGCTATGCGTTGATAGTAGCCGGTAGTCAGACATGAATCGAACTGAATTTTATACTGGGTCCTTTGTTGTGACGTAGCATGAGTACGAGAGGTGAGTGGGGAGTTGAAGTATCTTCGTACGTCCCTCACGAAAGTGGTCAGTTGCAGTGGAGACAGAGGCTGGTCACAAAAGGCGATAACCGTTGGAAGCGCCACGTGCATTTCCCAGATTCTCCCCCAGAATTCGACCATGGCTTCCGCTCTGACACATTGTCAGCTATGGATGACGGAGGTGCTGTGGGGATGGCCAGCACTCGTACGAGGTCGGCATCGCTTAGCATTCCGAAGAGTGCGGCGGCTGCGCGGCCTTTTATCAAACCTTCACGGTCAAGCATGAAGCCAAATGCTTCCAACTTTCCTACTCCCTCAGCTCTGTAGGGTACGCAAGCGTCGAGCCACAGACCGGCTATTTCCAGGACCCACAGACCCGTCGGCGTATGCGTGAAGGATGGCATTCTCGCATCGAGATCCTCTCGTTGCTCCGACGAATCCAGCCCCGCCACCATCGCGATCCCGCAACACACGACACGCGAACACGCGAACACGTCGATGGTGCCCGTTCCGAAGATGCGGTCAGAAAACAACAAGTGTGAGTTTCCGAGCAAAGGCTGCGTCATTCTTCCTCTGTGCTCTTCTTTCCATATTTGGGCTCTGTCCGTGGATCATGGGCCCGAAGAAGCAGATCGGGTTTACAATCGTGGAAATAATGAGGGGTGCAGCGGGACGGATCTGATCCGAGGAGCTGCCGGGGGCCGACGCCAGTGCCAACTCCCAGTTATTGCATCGCGCAAGTCATGGCACTCGGCCGTTGGATTGTCAGCGATTCATCAGGCCAAGGAAACCAATAAATGCGAAATCTCCGGGTCACGCCTAGGCGCTGGAACACTGAGTCGGGTCTGGCAAGAGGCAGGAATAGGACGCAGGAACCATGACGAGGTGCCGGGGCCAGGCTAGGCCAATATTAGGGCTGTCAGCGCATTGGCTGGTCGGCAAGGCGTCGGATGCTGATCTTGGAGTCTCTTTTCTGGCGCAAAGTAGTAGCCGCAATCACGTAAACAGCAGCAGCCGGAGTGCGTGCCGACAGGTCAAACACCCATGATCAACCGGTCCCGCAGCGTGGCGGCAGGTGTGGCAGCCAGCAGTAGCAGCAGCAGAAGCACTGTTCACCGCGGCCGGCGTGCTCAAGCGTTAAGCGTTCGGTGCTGCACCAAGCAAGGCTGCTGGTGTCAGGCGTGAGGCTGAAGAGCCGCCGGCGGTGGCAACCTTGGCGGGAGGGCAGCAGCAAGTGCAAGTGATTCGTGAGCCTGGCGGTGGCGGTGTCAGCGCCGCGTCGCTGCGCTGCGCTGCGCTGCAAAGGGCTGGAGAGGCACGAGAGGGCTCGCAGTCACGCGGCGGGCCGTCACGCAGCAGCAGCCGCCAGCCTCTCTAGCTCTCCAGCCCTCAGCCCTCGGGCGCAGTAAAAGCGCAGCTGTCAGGCCGCGACATCTGGCCAGCTCACCGCCTGCACGGAGCAGTGGTAGGTACTTAGTGCTTAGCGGAGACGGGATGGGCTGCGCGCACCGAGCTGCTGCCCTGTGTGCCTGGGGCTTCCATGACAGTGCACAGTGGGGCGCAGGCCTCGACGTTTGACGTCACCGTCGGCGGCTGCCCGATGCTGCTCCTGCAGGGTCCCACGCTCTGGCCGCCAGCCCCAACACTGGAAACTACATAGGCCGCTGCCTCGCCGTCGCGCCTGTTCCAGAGTTGCAGAGCAAACGAGCCTCCACGCGCCGTTGCAAATCCCAATCCGCCGCCGGCGCCTAGTCCGCATCCTTCTCCGGCCACACCACCATCATGTGCGCAAGCGAACACCCACCCAATCCAGGTACGTCTGCGACGCGAGGCCCGGGGTCTGCATGATATGACTTGTCTTGCATTCTCCTATCTCTGTACAAAAGACGGCCCACCCCGCCGCCACCCGAGATCCTGACCTCGACTCTTTTCTTGGCACCCCGGCTCCTTTTCACTGTCACACAAATCTGACGATCAAAGGCTCTCGCCTCTGCTACAGCCGCATCGATAAACCTGCCATCGCGTCGGCAACGCCCTTTTACTGGTCCTACCCGCCGTCATTCCAACACGGAGCACGCCAGATCAGACACTTTCGCTACGCCAGCCACCCGACGTCACCAACCACTCGCCACTTCTCTTTTGCCGCTCAGCAGCGCGTCGCAGCCGTCGTGAAGGACGACCATCAGATGGCCGCTTCCCGTTTCCGCAGTGGCCTCGAGACCATCGCCCAGGCCACCACTCCCGCCTCCGCCAAAACACGCCGGCCCTCTTCACCATCCGCATCTTCATCATCCACCAGCAAAACATCAAACTCGGCTGCATCCGCCGCCTCGACATCAACCTCCATCTCTACAGCCGCCACCCCAGCAACAACGGGACCCTCACTCGACAAGCCCGCCGTGGCACCGACGCCCGCCCCCACGCCGAGAGCGAAAGCCAGCGCCCCGCAGGAGCCAATGTCGCCAACGACAGCAACCCCGCAGGACATCCGCCGCGTCAACGACCTCGAAGCCGCGCTCGCCACTGCCCGCACCCAGCAACACCGGCTGGCCATGGAGCTGGAGAAGCTGCGGATGCAACAGCAGCAGCAGCAATCAACCAACGAACACCACCGCCATCACCACCACCACGACCCGCTCCGCCGCCCCTCCGCCCCCGCCCCGCCCGTGCCGTCCATCTTCTCCTCGTCCATGTCGCACTCGCCCGGCAAGCGCAACAGCGACTACGGCCTCATGATGATGTCATCGAGCCCGCCGCGGATGGCGACGACGTCGCTGTACGGCAGCAGCAGCAGCCACCCCGGCACCACCACCAGCAATTCGATGGCGGAAGCAGCATCGCCGTCGGGCTCCGACGACGGGTGCAGCTGCTGCTGCGGCGACAACGGCAGCAACAGCGGCGGCGGCAGCGGCACCGACGACGGCCTGGTGACGGAGCTGATGGCCGAGGCGGCGCGCAGCTGCGAGCGCCAGGAGGGCCGCGTCGAGTTCCAGCGCCAGATGGCCGCGCTGCGCGACCGCATCTACACGCAGGCCGAGGAGCTGAGCGAGCGGCGGCGCGAGCGGAAGCAGTGGGATCAGGAGAAGGAGCGGTTGATGCGGGATCTGAAGGAGAAGGAGGAGAGGATCAATCGGCTATTGGAGGGGAAGAGGGATAGCGTGCAGGGGTGATTTGGTTGGTGCAAAGCGAAGGGGAGCGAAGTTTGTCTGATGACGATAATAGCATTTTTGATAGCGTTTTTTGCCCTGCATATTTGAGATACCAAACGCAGGTCTTGACTGCGAGTACACACAAAACGAATTCACTTTTAGACGATATGAAGCTTTGAGCTGCGAACATTTGAATCAATCTGCTGTGAAGTGAGATGAGACGGTTTGCTTGACCGGCCGAACCGCTGCTGCAGATCTACAGCCCATTAACGTTGCGAGTGGTTGTTGTAGCTGGGCAGTGATGCAATCGCAACAACACCAAGGCAGCCTTTCAAGCCCATCAGCCTTGCAGCCTCCGCCCACAAGCTCCACAAGGCTCTCTGTGCTTAGGCCAACGGAATAACTACGTGTGCACGCAGGTTGATGGTTGTGTGTACGCGAGGCGGACTCAGCCTTGGCATCCAAGAAAAACCGCCCCTCCCCCAATCAAGGAGTGCAACGTGGATGGGCTGACATTTTCTCTATGGAAGCTAGTAGCCTCACTGTTGCCTGTCCGCCACGAGGCTCTCTCTCACTGTATCTGTCTTGCTGCGTAGGACCAGGAGAAATGAAGCGCCAGACATTTGCTACGGCAGTACGCATTGAAAGCGGACGGCGATAGAGCTTGCCGACAGTCCCCGAA
Organism: Diplodia seriata; assembly: GCF_021436955.1. Classification (NCBI taxonomy): domain Eukaryota; kingdom Fungi; phylum Ascomycota; class Dothideomycetes; order Botryosphaeriales; family Botryosphaeriaceae; genus Diplodia; species Diplodia seriata. The sequence continues at coordinate 1,730,182 of NW_027117313.1, read as the reverse complement.
GGCAACGTCGAACCCATGAAGAAAGTAAAAAAGTCCGAATTCAAGCAAAAGAATTTCAATCAAGTGGTGTATGAAATTCGTTCGGCTGCTCTGAGATAGATTTTCCACGGGTAGGGCAACCGCTCAGTGGGGAATATGAGAGTGATTTTCTTTTCGGGGTCTCTAGTTCAGAGTCTTGATATTAGTCGTGTAGAAAGCCAAAATCGTGGAAGCCAACTCAACAGTTCGCGGAAAGTCAGCTACATAATTCTCATCTATTTGGCACCAACGAACTGCGGATTCAAGAAAACTTTCCATCCAGCCTCACCTATGCGTCACCCATCACCACATCGTCCTCAAACTCAGCAACAGCGCCGGCAGCGGCTTGATCCGCTCCCTCTCCATCTTCGCTCTCGTTCTCACCCTCCACTCCTCCATTCTCAGCCTCATCTCCATCCACGTCCTCTCCCCTGAGACCATCCCACCTCTCCATCCTCTTCCAGCTCCACCCCTCCGCCAACAAAGTCGTCACCGCCCGATCCGCTGCCTCCGTCTCAGCCTCCAGCCTGGTCTCGCCCTCGACCCACTCGCCAACCCACTTCTCCCCCAAACCGACTCTACACCTGACCATCTTCCGAGCCTCACCCTCCTCCTCGTTTCCCCCCTCCTTACCGTCACCGTCACCGTCACCGTCGCCATCGCCATCGCCATCCCCCACCCACTCCCAGACGACCTTCTCCCGGCCCGCCAACCGCCCCAACAGCGTCTTCGGATGCACGCACTCGACCCCGTCCCTCACGACCCTCTCGAACACGTCCAACAACCCAATCTTCCTCAAGAAGCCCTCGCAGGCCGCAATCTCGCCATGATTCCCCTCGACCCCCTCGCCCTCGCCCTCCCCCTTATCAGAAGAAGAAGAAGATGAAGTCGAATCCACAAAAACCGCCCCCAACACCGCCTCCACCACGTCCGAGAAGAACTTCTCCGCGCCCACGCGCGCAAACAGCCGCCACGGGTACCGCCGCTCGCCGCGCCGCAGCAGCGCGCGCCAGATGGCGTCCTTCTGCCTTTCGTGGCGGGCGGCCGCCGCCGCGGCCGAGGCGAGCAGGGTGGGCGACGAGTGGCGCATAAAGTGCCACAGCGGCTTCTTGCGGGGGGAGGAGGAGGGGATCGTTTGCGGTTGCGGTTGCGGCGTCGGCGTTGCTGTTGCTGTAGTGGGAAAAGCGGCGACGACGTCGACGGGGCCCGGCTCGAGGATTGCGGCTTCCATGCAGAGGAAGGCGAGGAAGGGCGCGTTGACGAGGGCGGCGCGGATCGAGTGCATGGTGCCGTGCGGGATCTCGTCGGCGGCGTGGCCGCGGGGCGGGATGCCGGTGTGCAGGCCGTTGGCGTTGGCGGCTGTTATTGTTGATGGCGGCGGCGGCGGTTTGCGGTGCGCGTACAGCCGCCGGGAGAGGATGTAGTCGAGCACGGCGTCGCCGAGGTACTCGAGGCGCTGGTAGGACGACGAGGCGGCTTCGCGGTACGAGGAGAAGGACGGGTGGGTCAGGGCTTCGAGGAGGAGGTGCTTGTTCCTGAAGGTATAGCCAATGATCTCCTCGACGCGCTCGAGGTGCAGCGGCGGAGCCGAGGCGTACTCTTCCATGGCGTGGTCTTGCAGGATCTTGCGCGAGTGGTGCAGCGATCGCCATTGCAGGCTGGGGAGGAGTGTTGATGTGCAGAGATGCGCTTTTTGCATGCCGCCCTCGACGTAAGCGGCGCCGATGAGGGATTCCACAACGTCAGCAAGGGTCTTGGTGGATAGCGTGCGAGTGTCTGAAGATGCTTCTGGTGATTTGGCCAGGATTTCGCCCACGTAGCGAGGTCGCCATTTGGAGCCGGTGAAGGCTTTGATGATTATGAACCTATCGAGGCCGGTGCGGCGAGACGCTTTTGCAAGGGCACCATTGGAGACAATCCGATCTTTGCGTGGGGTAAGATAGCTTTCGGGCCAGTCAAGGAAGTCTGCCATGAGCTGAACCGAAGTGCTGAATTTCAAGATGCAGTCGCCCAGGAATTCCAATCTCTGATAATCATTTTCGTTCGTAGACGATGCAGTGATAGCACGAAGAACCAGTTCGTGGTCGACGAAGCCCACAGAGTGAACTGCAGTGCTGCAAAGCTCTTTGACAATCATGAAAAGCTCGTAGCGGTGCAAGATTGACGGTAAGAAAGCTGTGAATATGGCATAGGAAACCGGTAGTCTGTCCATAAGGAGGTCTTTTGCTGGTAGCATATGCTCTTTCGTGTACATGCCATGTTGTGAAGAATCTCGGAGATAATGCAGAAAGTCGCGCCTTTTCGGGAATACTGAGAAGATGACGTTGATAGTTGGCTCATCTTCTTGCTGGAGATTTTTGTCATCTGTCATGCTGATATCACTACTTTGAAAGCCGCGGAACATTAAGAAGTGACCGTGAACGCCGGTCTGGCGCAAAAGGCCTATCGTCGGGTTTTGGCCCGCCTGCTGTGCCGCATAGACTTCGAGTGCAGGTCTGCTGTCATTGTTGAAACTTCGTAGATGGCTTTCAATCTCGCCGGGAACCTCGTATGGAGCGATCAGAAAAGGGAAGTCATATCTTTCTTCAGTCAAATAATGCCCGAAGATGGCGCAAAGAAGGTTTCTCGTGGAATGGCGAAGTGAAGTGATTTCGTTTTCGTTGAGTATTATGGCGTCCATCGGTTCGCTGCTGAATTTATAACGGATCTTCTCATTCCAGTGAAGCAGGAAGTCGGGTACTTGAAGCATTGGCTGGGGGAAGAGGAGGACGAGACTGATCGTTTGCGCTTCAATGGATATTGATATTCTCGTTTTGTACCACGGGTCTGAGGACGTCCATGAGTTCACAAGCTGAGCCTGTGGGACCCATGGATCAAGACGGGTCTGAGCTTCGATCATTGCTGGCCTCTCATCGATAACACCAAAGTCTGGCCCGCTTTCCGTGTCGTTGAGCAAAGGTAATAGGTTGTCGTTGATCAAGCCCGCTTTGTGTAAAGAGACGTAGGCATGGAAGGCTGCATCTTTTCTCGCAGCCCTTTCAGTCAACCATGATCCTGTCCCTTGATGCTGCCGAATCTTGGAGCTCACTGAATTGGGCAAGGTGACGGAGGCAGTCGTGAGATCATTCTCGACTGCGGTGAAAGAGAACCGAGGCCGAAAATCCACATGTTGGCCGCCGCCGAGGATGGCGCAGAAATGGTACAGATGCTGCATTGAGTTTTCGAGCGTGAGGACTGCCCTGCTAAATGTTAATAGAATAACGCTGTTGAGGATTTGGAACGTACCCGGTTGTTTCGCAACAGTAGAAGTGGTCCCCCTCTTCCTCAAGCTGTTCGCGTTGTTCCGCCGCTTCGACAACCCGTAAGTCATTCAAATACGCCTCCTTCATTTGCTCCTCCAAGCTCAGCCAGACATCTGGCGACTTCACAAAGGTAGAATCCTCGGGAAACATGATGACAAATTTGGAGTCCTGTTTCCTTGCACGGCCGCGGCGCTGGATGAAAGACTTGAGGTTCTTCGGAGGCTCGAAGCAGATGACAATGTGACAGTTGGATACATCAATGCCCTCTTCCAGCACGCTTGTTGCAACGATGAGGTTTTTCTTGCGAGCACGGAAGTCTTCAAGGGTCTGCTTCTGGTGCTTTATTTCTACCAGGTCGCCGATGCCAAGGTGGGATTTCCTGTGCACAGTCATGGAAGTGCCAACGAAAGTGCCGACGTTGAAGAGATGCCGAAGCTGAGGATGGTTTGAAAGCACATGGTCCATGGCAGCAACGGTAGCGCGTTGCTCGACGAAAATGATGCCGGTGAAGTCTTCATTCCATTCGGAAAGTAGAAGATCGACAAGAGTGTTCATCTTTGGTGACAGGTTGTCTTGCATGCACGCATGTTGGCTTGTAGACTCGGATGCCCCTACCATCGCAAGCGTGTCGTGAAGAAGCTTCCCTTCATCTGCCGACCAGTCAAAGAGTAGGTGGCTCGAGTTGGCCAAGAAGGCATTGAACTTCACAATGCAACTCCGGATGTAGAACTCTGTTGGAGGACTACCGAGTTCATTGTAGATGCCGAGCGCTCGTGAGTAAAGCTTCTTCAGCTGCTCGTGGACATAGGTTTTTCTGTTGTTGATGAGTTTCTCGAGCTCCTTCAGTACCCGTTCTTTGGTCTCATTTGTAGCATCAGATGCTTTTTGGCGCAGGCCGATGATATATGGATCTTCCAAGATGTTGTACCCATAATAAGCATCCGCCAAGGAAGCAAGAATCGGGGGCCCAGCAGAAGGGTCCAAGGACCGGCCACAATACTTTAATTGCACAAGCTCGGGTCTGTGTGTGAAGCGCAGGAGCTCTGTTCGGTTGACCTTGGGAGTTTTGGCAATTGCGTTCAGGCTTCGTTCAATGATCTCCAGTCCGTCGGCGTTTGCACTGACCACCGGGCTTGCAGTCAAGCCGAGGATCCTGGGCAGACTGCCATCAGAACCATCGGCAAGCAGTGGATGATAGAACCTCTGCATGATAGCGCTGGCAGGATGGTTGCCTCGACACATGTGGGCCTCATCGAAGATCAGGAGCGCGATTCGCGAGATTTTCACGAAGCCATGGGTCAGAGTATCCAGCAGTACAGCCGGCGTCGATACGACAACACGGACGTTTCTGAGCACGGCATCCCAAATATTCTGGTCACTCCAGTGGTCGACGTTATCATTGCCGCTAAGAAAGCGGATCTGGTAGGCGGGAAGAAGCTTTTCGAACAGACAAAACTGCTGATGGCAGAGGGTGACAGTGGGCGCAATAAACCACACCAGCTGCAGAAAAGTCAGAAAAACGGAAGGACATGTCAAGAAGGGCAGTCAACCTGGTCTGGGTCACAGCTTTCGAGCTCGGCTGCGGTACGCGATATTGCGCTGTGGTGGTCAGTGAAGGCGCTGGTGGAGGCATCGAATGGTCATACATATGGGTCTTTCCACTGCCAGTGTCCATCTGAAGTCAGGATTAGTTGCAATCAGGAGGCGTTTGAATTCTGGCAGCGACGCACAGCAACAATGATATTTTGCTTCAGGCTCTCCTCCACCATCTCAGCCTGATAGGACCGCAGGCGGAAGATGGCAGGATCTGGGGCCGGAGAATCCATGGTGCTGAAGCGACCTGGACCGGGCGCAGCGAGAGAATTTGGGGGCAGCTGTTGCGGCGGGGCAGTCAAGGCATGGAGGCGATGGCGGCCGGTGTTTGCAGCGTCAGACGTTTGCGTTGGCGAGACAGCCGGCCAGAATCTGCAGGCGCAGAAGCTGCAGCCGACGCCCAGCAGCAGCAAACCGCAGCTGCGCCATGCATCCTCCATCCGACGCAGGCACAGCAACACCCATATGGGGCCTTTACGCGACGCCTGCGGGAGGATCAGTCTAGGCACGCAAAAGACCCTGCGCTGATGAGGGGCCCCGCGCGTCCCGTGCCAGGAGATGTGCACAGCCACACAGCCACAACGCGTCGCTCTTCATCCCGACGACCACGACCGCATCTCGGCCCTCACCACTGGCTCACAGCAATCAAAGGGCCAGCCCGCAACTCGGCACGCCACCAGTCGTGCAGCGCACAGAGTTTCACGCCATGGACCGCGTTTCCGGCTTGGCGGCTTAGTGCCTGAGGATGACGACGCCCATCCCTGCCGCCTTCCCGAATGCGCCACAACTTAACGTGCGCACCTCCCCCGAGCCACGCGGCCAACGTCATGTCCTGCCACTTTACCTACACTGCAAACCCTCCCATGTACTTGTCGTGACTCGCCCGCGATTTCGCAACCCCCGCTATCACACAAACAGCCTGGTCCCGCCCTGCGCCTCGGCAATGGACGTCATCCCACAATCACTGCCTACCAAGCCTCCTCCATTGCCTCCTCGCCCTACGCGGCCTCTTATAAGCGTTCCTCCCACCCGTTCCTTTGAGCACAACGACCCCAACTCGTCTCCCGAGACCCTGCGATCCTCAACTACTCAATCCTCAACTGCTACTGCATCCCAGAAGTCAGCCTCACCCTTGTCGTCGCCACCCCCGCTTCCCCCACGACCAAACAAGCAAACGACACCACAATCACCATCACCATGGACGGCGACGGCGACCGCGGCCTCTCCTTCCTCGGCGGAGGCGGCCACAACAAGCCCCCGCACAAGAAAGAGAGTTTCCTGGAGAAGCTCGAGCACAAAGTCGAGCAGAAGCTCATGGGCGGCGGCAAGCTCGGCGGAAACCAGCATCAGCAACAACAGCAGTACGGCTACGGCGGCGGAGGCGGATACGGCGGAGGCGGGTACGGTCCGTCATCGTCGCCGCAGCCGGGCGGCCATGGCGGAGCGCCTAGCGGATATGCGCACCAAGGCGGCGGATGGGGTGGCGCACCTCAACATGTGGGGGGACCAGGTGGAGGCGGCGGTGGTGGCCCCGGCCCTCATGGGCATCACCAGGGAGGCGGCGGCGGCGGCTTCGGCGGTCAGCCTGGAGGCCTGCTCGGCATGGGAGCGGGCAGCGGGCACCACAACCAGCCGAACTTCGGTGGAAGCGGCGGCGCCGGAGGGCCGCCGGGCGGATTCGGAGGCCCCCCAGGAGGTGGGCATCACCAGGGCGGTGGCGGCGGCTTCGGTGGTTTCGGTGGCAACCACGGCGGCGGCGGGCACCACGGTGGAGGAGGACCGCCTGGTGGTTTCGGAGGACAACACGGCGGATTCGGCGGCGGGCCCGGGGGCGGCGGTCCTGGAGGCTATATGGGTGGTGAGCACGGCGGTGGGCCCGGCGGTGGTGGCTTTGGTCACCATGGTGGTCCGGGTGGCGGTCCTGGTGGGCCGGGCGGCCCTGGCCGCTGGTGAGCGCCTCGAGCGCATGTTCGTCGAGCGCGTCATGCATGAGGAGGATTTGCGGCTTATGGGGGCGAGGATGGAGGCTCGGTTTTGCAGCGACGACGAGGATAAAGAGGGAAAGAAGAATGAGGAGGGGCTGTGTAGTGGAGATAGGATACCCGGATGATGCTGCCTGGAATGCCACCAAAAGTCGGGAGTTATTCAAGTTTGTAATTCATGTTCATTTTTATAAGATCGAGGAGTCTTCGTTTGACACATTGATATATTGATTTCGTGTTTGATGGGCTTCTCTATGCTGTCTTTCAAGATTCCCTAACGCAACGCATTGCAGCAGCATGGTAAGCTCAGATCCCGTAACTGGTATAACTCATGCTAACCACTGTTCTTCTACATACCACAGCAGGTCGCAGACAATTGACCCTTCTGAGCCCCGCCGATGATGCTAGACTCCTATGTGGGTAGTCGAGTCCAAGATCTGGGTGATACCGTGCATGAAGCTGAGCTTCTTGTGGCTGGCCAATGTGGCGTTCATTGGACATGACACTTTTGGCCCCCAGACTTTAGTGCAAGGGATTATGCGACGTGCACAGCCTGATGTGCCTCGCCCACTACAGTCTCTAAGGGCTCTCATTGGCTCAATCATCCACAAGGGCTAGGCAACAGCCTGCGCAGTTGCGCTTGTGGAGTGGCAAAGTCGACGTGCGCAGGTGCGCGCTTGGGTAGCCAGCTTCCTATGCGTCTTTGACAGTCATAAGGTAGGCTCGTTCACCTGCTTCTTATTTTTGCCTTAACGAGCCCGCGGTTGGGAAACGCTTTTTCGTAGAAAACGAAAGGATAGCATTTTCCTCCAGAAACCGACCAACCAAGGCGACATCCGCGCCGATCCTTGTCGAGCATGAGCGTATAATGGACGAGGGTTACTTGGAGAAGTCAGCCGACCCCTTCACGTATTGTTCACGGTGCTGACTTTGGTCTCAGAGAACATACACAGGTCGAGACGAGAAAGAGACCTTTGAGGATTTACAAATCGGAGGATTCGAGCAAAGGAGACCACGCGGACATTCACAACGAGTACTGCAAAATTGGGGATGTGGCTTCCGCTGCATCATCAAGGAAACGAGCTCGGCGACACAGCAATGAACGACTACGTACGAGGTATTTGTTCTAGAGACCTTTCTATACGACTACCTTCATAATGGCTGATCTTTCTCAAGATTGGCGCTGTTCCGACTCTGTGCAACTCCATCTGCGTCGATCGTCGATTTTCTCAGCAGTGCCCAGACCGCTCACAAGAAAGAAGGCACACTGAACTGCCCTGCAATCAAATGCAGGTCATACAGCCGGACTTTTCCTACTTCTGAGAAGCTCCGCACCCACTTGGTGTTGTCGCACTCGAACAGCGACGCTTCCAAATGTCCTGTGAGCGGATGCACCACAAGCTTTCTACCGCTGTGACTCATGGCCGTTCACACACTACTGCATTTCCCAGGAAAAACTGGAATACTCAGCATTCTGGATTTTGTACAAACTTTCATACCTCTGTATCACCCTATGGCGTCCATACTCAATTTCAGGATGGCCCTGGAATGGGTAGCGAGTGCCATAAATTTCATCCTTCCATCAACGGCCGGGTCAGAGCTCCAACCACGTTACCTGGACCTCCGGAAGACGAAGTTCCTTCGAACGACTGATCGCGCTCTCATTCAACGCGGGGTGATCAACACCAAAGAGAGACATGGTGCCGAGCAAGGCCTTGGCTTTCGGCCTCGAAAAGTCATCACTGAGGTCCAGATAGGAGCATACCGTTATGGAGCACTTAGGGCCATCAATCTTTTGAGCAATGAGGAGATCCTAGTCTGCTATTTTGTAGATGAGGACCGAATGACAGGGAAGCTTTGGATCACCAAATTCGAATTTACGGGTAAGCGGAGGAAAGGGCACACGTCCTACGGCAAGCAGGTTGTGAGCCATCTCATGGCGAATCTCACAAATGCCACGAAGCTTTTGTGCAAAGCTCTGAACCGCTATCCTGAACTGTCTCCGCCGAGATACTCAATCTTCGATGGCCCACGGAGATCAAACCGATCCACGCCCGCCGCAGTACCACTTCGATCATCCGCAGAACTCACTTGCGTTGGCTCTCCCACCATTCTGGGACTTTCTGAAATCTCCCTTTTGCGGAAGTTCCCTTCAATATCTTTCAATCTTGCGGGAATCTTCGAAGAGAAAACTTCGTGTACCACTTCGACTATCAACGTTTCGGGGCTGTGTGATGCAGGAATATGCCAGAATAACCAAGCAGAAACCATCCTGCGGCGTGTTTTGAATTCAAGAAAACAACGGATCAGCCGCATCGTTATGGCAGAAGCCATGGTCATGTTGGGCTTGGACTCCGAACAATCAGATTGCTCCAGCGAAGAGAGCTTCCTCACGGACTTCTCATCGGCGACATCAGACTCTGTTGAGGGTGAGTCACAGTCGAACGGAACATCATTTGTTTCAGAGTCATCATCCCCGGGGCAGCACGGTCGATACGGCCCACCTTCCAAAGGGAGGAAACGCAAGCATGATGAAGATGAAGAGGGAGGTTCCAAACGCCCACGGTATGAAGTTTCTCTGCCTGGATGTACTGGCGGTAAAAGAAAATTCGCTTGCCCTTATCGGAAAAGGCTTTCACGGAATGATGATCTGACTACATCTTGTGTTCATCCTTTCCAAGACGTGCACAGAGTCAAGTAGGTGCCAAAACCTCATCCAATTGTATCACATGACTAACTTGCCCAGGGAGCACCTTTATCGACAACACGCTCTATCGTTGGTGATACACTGTGGGCGTTGCTTCAGGCGCTTCAAGGACTCTGCCGATTTGACGAAACATCTCCAGCCGGAGACTGGGTCAAGCACGTGCAACGGGCCTCGACCCCAGCCGTTGATCTACTTTGGTCAATCAACGTTGAGAGAGCTTAAGAGAATGTCAGCTAAAACAACATCAGAAGAAGCAAAGTGGAGAGTTGTATGGACAATATTGTTTGGAGACGCGCTAGATGCCTCTGGGAACATACCATCGCCGTGTAAGCCGCACAAGCGTCTGGATCGCGTCCATATGCGGAAGTTCGCTAACTTGTCTTTGCAGACAGTGAAGACGCCATGCATTCCCAGAGCCGGACCCGGGATGAATTTTCCCAGTACGAGCATTTTCAACGCCACACGCTACCTCACCTGGTGCAACAACATATCGCGAGGAGACTCGATGATGAGAACCCGGCAGAGCATATAGCAGAGACAATACTCAGCAGTGTTCCGGAAATCATACGGGCAATCCAAGAGGAACATAACTATGGGAGAGGCGACTTCAACACCACCGCTTCACCACCAGAGTCAGGATCCGCACCGCAAACGAATACGACAGAGTCGAGCACCAATGAATCCGGAAGCATGTTCTTTGTACCCCCTGCAGTTCCTCCCACTGTCGGCAATACTACAGCCGCAGAACGTCTGTTTCGACCGACGACTACGCCTGTGGAAAACAGTGATTCCGGTTACGGCACTACTCGTGTGTATAACGCGTCCGGCCAACCACGGGATCCACACGCGGAGCCTCTCTCCAACGACGCCCACATGCAGTTTCTGACGTTGCCTCAACATCCCGAAGCACCCGCACAGCCGAACGACTCTCCCGAAATTGCGCGATGGGACCATACCGCGCAGATGGACAATGGCGATGGGTCTTTCAATTTCGAAAGCATGCCCGGCTTGGACGCTGCCGTGCCCAGTTCACAGCTCCTGCATACATCGACGCGTGTTCCTTCTCCTCTGAACTTTCCATTCGCGGAAGATTTTCAGGAGCTTTATGGCTATATCTGGGACCGCGATGGGAACCTTGTGCGCCAATGAGTGCGGGTGCCACCATGGGAAGCATACATGGGAGCCAGGCCCAGGATTTTGGAGTTTCCAACGCTTTGTATACGCCAGATCACTTTTCTTCCACCGTATAATGACTATGCTCTCGAGTATACCAGTCATGTCACAATCAGTAAGGTGCATACAATATGGGACTCAATATTACATTGCTTTTCTATCTCGATGCGGCACAACACGCCGCGGATATACCCTTATACCAAGGCGGGAGCACCAACAATAACCCACGCAACTTGTCATCAACTTCGTCACTCATGAGCAAACCAGGCTCAAGTCATGATTTGAGGGGGTGAAGCATATCTATGCGCGCTCGCCAAAGACCTTGTCGTAGCCGACGAGGGTGAAGCGGTAGCGGACGTTGTCGCCCTTGTAGACGCGCTCGACGGCCTGCTTGCAGCCCTCCTCGGAGATGTCGATGGTCTCGACCCAGCTCTTGATGCCCTGCTTGGCGGCGAGCTCGAGCATCTCGATCATCTCGGGGCGGTTGCCGATGTGCGAGGCGCCCATGGAGCAGCCGTTGGGGGCGAAGGCCTGGGCCTGGATCTGCGGCAGCGGGTTGTCGGGGAAGCCGACCATGTGGAAGCTGCCGTTGACCTTGAGCGTGCTGAAGTAGTCGGGCAGGTTGAACTTGTCCGTCGCGTCGGCCGTGTTGATGATGAAGTCGAACGCGAACTTCCACGGCTCCGCCCAGTTCTTCTCCTTGGTCGCGATGAAGTCCGTGGCTCCCAGCTTCAGCGCGTCCTCCTTCTTGCTCGGGCTGTGCGAGATGGCGTAGACCTCGGCGCCCAGCGCCTTTGCGAAGAGGATGCCGAAGTGACCGAGGCCACCACTGTACAGCTGGTTAGTGTTACTGCTACTGGCTTGGTCTCTCGAGTACTTACATTCCAACGATACCGATCTTCTTACCAGGGCCGGCGCCTAACCGCTTCAGAGGGCTGAAGACGGTCAGACCGGCGCAAAGCATGGGGGCGGCCAAGCTCGTCTCGAGGCCGTCAGGGATCTTGAATGTGAAGTATTCGTGGGCGCGGACGTGCGACGAGTAGCCGCCCATGGAGATGGTGCCGTCGGGGTAGGGGGCGCCATAGGTGTCGACCGAGTTGGGGCAGTAGTTCTCCTGGTCGGCCTTGCAGTTGCCGCACGTCAGGTCGGCAGAGATCTGGGCGCCGACGCCGACACGGTCGCCGACCTTGCAGGTGGTCACGTCCTTGCCGACCTTGACGACCTTGCCGACGATCTCGTGGCCGACGCACAGCGGGAGCGGGATGTCTGCGCCCCAGCCGCCGCTGATGGTGTGCACGTCGCTGGCGCACACACCGCACGCGTCAATGGCAACGTCAACGTCGCGGTCGCCGAACGGCTTGAGTTTGAACTGCGGTAACGAGGGGCTGTCAGATTGGTGGGGCGGCGCGGGGCAGGTAGCGCGCGCGACGGACCTCTTGCTTGGTGAAGTTACTCCACTTCTTGATGTCGGTGACACAGAAGCCCTCAGCGGTCTCGGGGTACGGCATGATGGCGGCTGGCAGGTGGCAGTGGACGGGGGGTTGGGTAGGAGAGGAGTGGAGGTCGGGGAGGAGAGAAAAAGAATTGGTGGTCCGGGTGAAATGGAGGGGGAGGGGCTTTAATATTGCCGGACGCGACAGGCGTCACTGACACGCGCCAATTGAGCCGATGCGTGCGGGAACGGCACCGTCCCAATCGCTATCTTAGAAAATCCGCTTGTATCCAGATATGCATCATCGATCGGGTGGCGGCTGGAAATCGCCTGCGGCAGCCGGCAACGAGCCGTCTCGCCAGTGCCGACCCACAAATGCTACCTCCTGCTGCTCCCAGAGCCTCAGTGCAGCGTCGCCGTGTCGCGACTTTGCTGTGCTGGTTGAGCTCTGGCAGGTGTTGCGAGTTCAGAAAAGAGTGGATGAGATTTACCACCAATGAGGAGGCACATACCCCACGCGACTGCCCCTCCGGACGGTGAGACGGCCCCCCGCGCGCTGCTCACCCAGCCTGGCCGCAAAACGCGCAGCGGCAGCAGCAGTCAGACGGTCTCGCCCGTGTATGTAATAACTCGCCGGCATCGGTCCGTTGGAAGCTCGAAATGGATCCATCTGGTTTTCTGAACGGGTGCCGATGGGGATTGCGATGACGCGCACAAGCTGTGCCGCATTGGACCCGCATCGCGCTGCAAGATGCCCCGCGTTCGGCACACTTTCCGCCGCCGCCGCGCCGCCATCGGCCCAGGCCATCGTCTATCGTATCTGGCAGGCACTGTGGCGTCAATGAAATGGCGCCGGAGAAGTAACTTTGCCGTGACGCGTGCTGGCATTATCAGTACATTCAACGTGACCGCGCGTCATGGCGGGTCGCGGCAGCGCGGGCTCGCGCTCCCCTGTCTTCCCCAGACTCGCACCCCAAACCGGCAAGCCGACGGAATGCGGGGTGATCCACCCGCCCCCTCCCTTCCCTTTGGGCATCCCGCCCCCGCGATGGCAGCTATCCCAGAACCATCCTTCCGGCAAACAGCTTACTATGAGGATGCGAGCGGTATAAAAGGGGATGGCGCTCGGTGTCTGTGTGTGTGTGTGCTCATTCGCCATGCTCGACGCAATCAAGAAACTGACTGCAAAAATGGGCTCGACCTCGACCGCCGACGCCAAAACCATGAAGGCGGTGCGCTTCCACGGCCAGCGCGACCTGAGGCTGGACGACATTCCAGAGCCGCAAGTGGGCAGGGGTCAGGTCAAGGTGAGCAAAAGGGCTCTGCATTGCCTTTATTCGCATTCCGCCGCGGGGCTGAGCGCTCACACTCAACCATAGCTGAAGCCTGCGTGGGTCGGCATCTGCGGCAGTGGTACGATTGCCTCGTGTGTTGTGCAACCCTCACATTCCCCGACTCGTTTCAACATTCCCATGCTCCTTCTTCTTCTTCTTCTTCTTCCCTGTGGCTGACATCGTCGCCGACAGATCTGCACGAGTACATGGGAGGTGCAAGCATCTGCCCCACCACTCCCCATCCAATCACCGGCGAAACCGTCCCGCTCACCTTCGGCCACGAGTTCAGCGCCGTCGTCGAGGAGGTCGGCGAGGGCGTGACCGACTTCGCAGCGGGGGACCGCGTGTGCGTGCAGCCCATCATCTACGACGGCGACTGCGGCGCCTGCAAGGAAGGGCTGATCAACTGCTGCTACAAGAATGGCTTCATCGGCCTCAGTGGCTGGGGCGGCGGCCTCGCCGAGCACATCGTCACCCCACAATCATGCTTGTACAAGCTGCCCGAGAACGTGTCGCTGGAGATTGGCGGTGCGTCCACTTTCATCACTTCCAAGCCGCGATAGCCCAGCCCAGCCAGCCCTTTCCCAAGCCACAGGAAAGGGAGATGATGACTCTAACAAGCGCCACACATACACCCGACACACAGCCCTCGTCGAACCCCTAGCCGTCGGCTGGCACGCCGTCAACATCTCGCCCTTCGACCCCGCCACGACCTCGTCCGTCCTCGTCCTCGGCGGCGGGCCCATCGGGCTCGCCGTGATCCAAGCCCTGCGCGCGCGCGGCGCCGCCCAGATCATCGTCTCCGAAGTGTCGCCCCGGCGCAAGGAGTTCGCGCGGCGCTTCGGCGCCCACCACGTGCTGGACCCCTCCTCCGCGGGCGACGACGGTGACGTGCCCGCGCGCTGCCGCGCCCTGTCGCCCGACGGCGGCGGCGTGCACGTCGTCTACGACTGCGCCGGCGCGCAGACCGGCCTCGACGTCGCCGTGCAGGCTGTGCGCGCGCGCGGCACCGTCGTCAACATCGCCATCTGGGAGCGCCGCTGCACCATCTTCCCCAACGACTTCTGCTTCCGCGAGCGCTCCTACATGGGCGTCGCGACGTACCAGGCGGGCGACTTCCAAGACGTGCTGGATGCCATCGCCGACGGCCGGCTCGCGCCCGCGGAGATGATCACGAAGCGTATCGGGCTGGACGAAGTCGAGGCCGAGGGCTTCAAGACGCTGATCGAGGACAAGGACAATCAGGTCAAGGTGCTGGTGAGGGCGAATCATCTGGATGTGGAGTAGTAGGTAAAGTGAACCCCGGTGGTCGTCGGGGTGTAAGGGGGTGTGAGTGAAAGCGAGAGCGAGCGACCGAGTGACTCTTTTTTCGATTCTACCATCCATTGTATGATTTTACAAAATTGTATCGTCATTATTACCCTCCATGCCTCCCCCAACCCCCTTGCGCATATATATATGCAGGTTGAGTTGCAATGTGGTGTTGCTTTGTCACTGTCCAGTCAGGGGGGCCGCATGTGCCACCTCAGATGCACGGAGGATATTGCCCTTCGGGATTGCATCCGAAGCTTCAATTATTGTCGAATTCAGAAAGCT
Organism: Diplodia seriata; assembly: GCF_021436955.1. Lineage (NCBI taxonomy): Eukaryota > Fungi > Ascomycota > Dothideomycetes > Botryosphaeriales > Botryosphaeriaceae > Diplodia > Diplodia seriata. The sequence continues at coordinate 1,715,045 of NW_027117313.1, read as the reverse complement.
ACGGGAAGTAAAGAAAGTGGTGTTCGTGTACGGAGAGCGAGATCAACAAAAGAGACGTGTGTTGGCGTCCAGCGCTTGACATGAGAGAAAAGAAAGACGGAGAAGCAAACAAAATGAATGACGCCGCAACTGCCCCGTTATGCCAGATGCAGATATGGAGAGAGAGAGGGGGAGGGAGAGGAGTGTAAATCCCATGCGATATGCTTGACTCGCAAGCGCTCAGAGCCGAAAAAATTAGGAAAGGCCGTCAATCATCATCATCCAAAAGAGAGTGGTAGAAGAGGAGAGAAGTGAAAAAGAAAAGGGGGGAAGAGAGAAAGAGAGAGGAAGAGAGAAGAGACAAGGAAAAGGGTTGGATGTAGTAATGGTTGATAGTGGCTGAAGATCGGAGAGACTAAAGAGAAAAAAAAAGTTGTACGCCAACCAAGCCCGCTATTGCTCAATTCCATCCCCTCCTCCTTGTCACCAATCTTAATCTCCAAAACCTCTTCCCCTTATCCACTCCTCTTAAACCCCAAAAAAACCCTTTCTCCTTCATCCCGCCCCACCACCCTCAAACCACCACAAGCCTCCTCCCCCTCCTCCCAAAGCCCGCCCCCGCCGGCGCCGCCACAATCTCGCCATCCAAGCACCACGTCCCATTCGCGACCTTCCCCATGTTAACCCAGCCGCCGTGATCGCACACGTCGAACGCGCCCCCACCCTCCGTGCACCTCAACGCACCATCATCAACGCCCTCGCAGTCCCCGTCGGGCCGCGCGCGCACGTAGCGGTCGTCGCGCACGCTCGCACCGGTGCCGCCGTTCATGCCGGGCGCCTCGGTCGCGTTGTGCGCGACGCGCTCGAAGGGCAGGCACATCATGCCCGGCGCGACGGGGCGCTCCCAGCCCCAGGCCCAGCCGTTGGGCGCGAGGCCGGGCGGGACCGTGGGAGGCGCCGGCTGGTCGCACGTGTAGAACGAGTCGGCCGAGTGGCAGAGGAAGGCGCCGGGGGTGCAGGGGAGGTAGGCGGCCGTGTTGGGGTCGGAGGTCGTGACGTAGGGGGGGCGGTTGGAGGGGGGTGAGGAGGGGGATGAGGAGGGGGCCGAAGAGGAGGGGGGCGAAGAGGAGGAGTAGGGAGACGGGGTCGTGGGGGTTGTGGGGGTTGCGGGGGTGGTGTTGTAGGGGGTTGCTGGAGATGTTAGTTTGCTGGGTTGTCTTGAAGGGGGGGTAGGAGGAGGACAGAGAGCACTTACCGCTGCTCGTGACGACTGTGCTCCACGACGAGCTCCCAGTCATGCTTCCGACGCACATCGTCGTGCACTCGTTCGCCGGCGCGCAGTAGTCACCGGGCATCTGGCAGTCGCACGCCAGGACCGGCGCGGTGCAGCTCGCCGGCGGTGGCGAGGCCGTCGAGTACAGCGTGACGACGGGTTGAGGCGGACAGCTTGTGCCGGGAGTCATCACAGCACCACCGCTGCTGCCTCGCTGCGCGGCCACCTCTCCGAAAAGGTTGGCCACGACCGATGGGAGGCCGGTCGATGGCGAGGTCCCGGTGAAGTTGGTCAGGAGAGGTAGCAAGGCTGATATAGCTGCTGCGTCGGTAGGGGCGGAAGTGTTGACGCTCGAGGCGCTTTCAGCAGAGGTGGGCGTGGCGGTCAAGACGGATTCGATGTATGAGCTGATGAGCGACGCGTCTGTGGTCGTTGCCGTGAGCGTCGAACTGACGGTAGCAGCTGCTGTCTCCCATGGCGCCGGCGTCGCGACAGTGCTGTCAATGGCCGTCGGGAATGCGCTTGGGGTGACGATGACTGAGACTGGGGCTGGCGTTGCCGTGCTAGGGCTGACCTGCAGAATCGACGCGATGTAGTCGTTGACCAGCGACGTGAGATCTGCGGCCCCGGTACCCGTCGCCGCCGCGACGCTGGCGGCCAGCAGCGAGGCGATGTAGGCTTCGACCGCGCTGGAGAGCTCCGGGCTCCCTGAGGCGATGGCGACCTCGTAGTTGGCAATGCCGCTTCCCTGGGGACCAGCCCCACTGCGACTGGCGAGAGCGGTTTTGGGGGCTTTCGCAAGGCTGGAGGTGGATGATGGCTCGAACTGCAAGTACTGCTGCGTGGACTGCGAGTACTGCTGCGAGGATTGCGAGTACTGCGAGGACTGCGAGGACTCTTGCGAGGGCTGCGAAGACTCCGAGGACGGCGATTGGCTATTGTTGGAAGAGTCTGAGCTGCCGCAGTCAGGCGCGGCAATCTCGCAGGAGCTGCTTCCAGTGACGGGGGAAGAGGCGCTCATGCCATTGCTGTAGACGACGTCGGAGCCGGGGTCCGGGTACATGGTGTCTATGCCTTCAGGAGAGACACAGCTGTTGATGCCCTTGAGGTTGGCGACGTAGAGATTGGGGAGCGCGCACAAGTCACCACCGCTACTCCCCTGAATGTCGACCACTGCGCAGTTCATGTAGAACTCGCGGTTACCGGTGTGGTTGATCCACGTCCAGGCGAACAGCGCCGTGCCAGACGGTGCGTTCGTCGGGATTGTGAAGCCGTAGCTGCCGCCGCTCTTGCCCGGACAGCTGCCGATCATGCTCTTGATGACTTTCCAGCTCTTGCCGTTGTCGTAAGAGAGTGAGATCTGGCACGATCCGCCGTCATGGTTTGCGTACCCCTCGACCGTCATGTTGTATGACTGACCGGCCTGGTAGGTAGCGGTAGAGCTCAATCCTGTAGATGCCTGGTCTATTCCTCTGCATGGGAAGTCGGATCCGTCTGCCTGGAGCGGGGACTTGATGTTGTAGTCCCTATCCGCGGAGTTGGCATGCGTGGGGTCGTCCCACGGCTGGGGCTTGCTCAATTCCATGTGTGCATGGGCAAGAGGAAACAGTGTGCTTGTACATAGCGCTGTCAGTAGTAGCGAACGAAGGCCTGGGCGGGTCGTGTCGGCCATGAGTCTCATGATGGCGGGTCGTGAACAAGGAAAAAAGAACCACAGAACGAATGGGACGGAGGAAATCTTCGATGAACAAGCAGTAAGTGGCCGGCGAGATGCAAGTCTTAAGGGAACGGCAGCAAGGGAAGTCCCGCATCAGCCCCCCTTCTGCACGAAGGCACCTGAGCGTAATGGAATTCACGCGCAGGAAACAATATGCTCAGCCGCGTTGAAAGAAAGTAGGACGAAAGCGCAAAGGGCAGGCACAGCCACATGGCCATAGACTTCTTCTGGCCAGAGCATTGCATATTTCGCGCGCGTGGTCAGGGCATCTCGACCATTTGCAGTTGTCTTAGGCGTTGGTGGTACGGTCCCTGCAGGTGATGGGGCCAAAGGGATACATTCCTTGCTCTTCTGATCCAGGAATGCTCTCCCTGCCTCCACCTCGACGACAGCAGAATGGCCACACTGCGCCGCTACGATACAGCGTGTGGCTGGGGAAGACGATAATAGCACTGACGCCGATGAAGATTGGGTTCAGCACTACTTACATACACTTTACGCGTAGCATCGCGATCCTGTTCGCAGGTGTACCCACCGTTGGACGCCACAACCCGACGGAGATTGAAATGTACTGTCCGCCACCAGCAACGTTCCTGTTGTTCCAATAATCGACACGCCACATGAATGCAAAGTGAAAAATATCGGCTCGTAATTCAACGTCAGTCCACCAGGAACTCTTCTATCTCTTTGTCGCTTTCGGCCTCAGCTTCGTCGCGCAGTTTCTTCTCGTGAGCCGCCAGCATCTGGCGGACAAATTTGCGCTGGCGAAGCCTAGCTGTGCGACCCCAGTCATCTTTGTCTTCGTCCTCGCTGTCGCTGTCGCTGTCCACGCCAGGTATCGCGACCTTGGGTTGGTTCTTTCCGCGCAGATCGTTCGCCGACAACGTCGCACCAGTATCCGATTTCGAGTCGGCTTCGTGCTGTCTTCTCTGGAGATATGCTCCGAGCTGCATCAAGTAAGGCCTCAGCAGACAGTACGCGCCGATGATGGTGACAAGGCGAATGTAGTCGAGAGGGCGGAGCTCGCTGAACTGCAAGACAGTTGGTCAGCACGCGGGCCGAAAGCTAAGCTGGAGTGGGGACATGCGCACGGTCTTTGTGGTCTGAGTGGTAAAGTTGCTGCCCCAGACGGAGAGTAGGGAAAGGATGTCCGTAGCTTGGTGAGAGCTGGGATCGCCGCCATCGTGCTGTTGCCGTGCCGCCATCGTGTCGCCGGTGACTATGTTTCTGCACGGGCCGTCTGATTCGGTCTGGTGAGAAGTGCGCACCCTTTCTATGTACTGCTCCCAACCGTCGTCGTGGAGAAAGCGCAATTTCTCGTGGAGGCAAGGTAGGTGAGCCGGAAGTGCGTGCGGGCCTAGAATCCACAAGAGCTCCGGTTGGGCAATGACGCATCCCTGCCAATAAACGCTCCGCGCATTCCATCAGGCGCGTCCGCGTCGCGTCTCCCCCAACCACACCGTGTCGCCGGCGCACATCGCCCAGCCAGCACCACCGCACCGACATGGCCGACAACGCCTCCGTAGACGCAGCCGCTCAGAAGGAAGAGGTAAGCTCGATTCCCTCTGCGCAATAGAACTGAGCTAAACTCGTCCTCCCAGCGCCTCAAATCCGCCCTATGGTACAGCATCGGCCAGTTCGTCGATAACCAATGCCAGCTCAGAAACCATAACGCAACACAACAATTCATTGGCGCGCTGACCGAGCTTGTCTGGGCGCAAATCGGTAAAAAATCGCCCAAAATATCCACGAAGCATACATACCTCAAGCCCATAAAACTCTATGCCTCGCTGTCGAAATCACTCATTCGCCGACTCGTATCCCGTACTGACAAAACCGCTCGTGGTTAGAATCCGCCTCACGCGACCTCTCCACCTTCGCCCGCCACGCCGGCCGCGCCCAAGTCAACACAACCGACGTCCTGCTCCTCGCGCGCCGCAACGAAGGGCTAGAAGCGCTGCTGCGCCAATTCGTCGACGAGCACCGCGCCGAGCGGAGGAGTGCCACCGAGACAACAACAGCAACAACAGCGGCTCGGAGCAACGGTAGCACCACCGCTGGCGGCGGCCGGGGTAGAGGTAGGGGTAAAGGTGCGGCTGCTTCGGCGAGAGGGCCGACCCGCGGGAGGGGCCGAGGGAGAGGGAGGGGGAGGGGCGCCGTTGGTGGAAGATGAACGGGTTTGTGGGAGATTGCAGCGGGCAAGGCGACAGCGAGGGAGGAGGAGGGGAGAAACTACAATATCAATTGGGGGAATACAGAAGGCCTGCAGCTGGCTCGAAGCGGTCGGAAGAAGGGAAGGATATCACGGATGCGCCGGATAGAGGTTTCAGACAGAGCGAGGTCATCGCATGCGTGCGTGCCGTGCAGTTGGCAGCTGAGAGTTGCCAGCTGGCACCTCTCGTTGGAGAGAAGGGAAGACAACAGAGGTGGGAAAGAGAAAGTCGTGATCTGTGGCGGTGCACCTGTTGCACAGTGGGGACTCCAACAAGCTTTTGAGAAGTGGAGGGCGAAACATGTGACAGACCGATGCAGGGGGGGACGAAACTCGGTGGGTTGTTGAGAAAAGATCGACCCAACTCCGCGCACAGAGCTGGAGACTGGAGCAAAACGCACACCGCAACGGCCCGCCTGATTCGTCACGCGTGGTGACCGCCAGTGGTGGGTGGGGACTGATGGAGACTCGAACTATCGGTTGTTGCGGAGACTGCACAACAAAAAATGGGTTTCAGGGGGAAGAGCTTTCCGTCGCACGAGGAGATGAGTGCAGGCAGCAGCGATTTGCCTTCAGGTCCTGCGATTATCGTACTTGCAGCACATGTGATAGATGTTAAAATCTCATTTCTCAAACTGATTATCTCGTTTATCATTAACAATCTCCTGGTGGTCGTCCACCTCATAGCAATGTCATTAACAGCTGTCCTTTCATCTCCCGATAGGCAACCCTCTTCATAAAGTTTGCGCTCCGCAATCGTAAAATAAACTCAGCGCCATAGCTGTGGTATCCAGTTTCCTTTTCATAACACAATCCAAGAATGAAAGCGACGCCTGCATCCAGTAACGGGTGCGGCGGCGCGCAGGTTTCACGTAGCGTGAAGGAACCCGAGGCTCCGGAGACACGGAGTCGAGACATCGCGATGCTTTCGTCTCTTCTCAACGTAACCAATACGTTTCGGGCTGCCGGAAAAGCGAGCAGTCGTCAACACTTTAGTAGTGCGTGGGCTTCTCGTAGCCGTAGGGGTTGGAGGTGGGGGCAGTGGCAGCCGGAGCGGCGTAGCTGCCGGTGTAGCCGGCGTCCTGCTTGTAGGATTGGTAGGTGTTGTTGTTGTTGCCTCCAACGGTGGAGCCGGTGTAGGCGGTCTCGCCGCTGGGCCGGGTGTCGACATTGGGGCCACCGGCAGCGCTGGCGGCGGGCGCACCGGCGCCAAAGGAACCCAGCTCAGAGTCGCCGGGGGTCCTCTTCTTGCTGCGCCTCCAGAATGCAGCGCCCTTGCCGCTACCCGACGTGTAGTTGTTGGCGGGCGACGGGCCGAAACGCTTCTCCTTCTGGGCACGGCGAGCGAACCAGAACTGGCAGAGGGCAGCAACGAGGAAGAGGAAACTGCAGAATTCTCGTGTGAGCATGGTCGAACATAACGAGCGCTTGGGCTTGTACTTACGCTCCAATGATAGAGACGGCGAAGCATGCCTTGTTGAAGCGGCAGGCGCTGCCGTAGCTGGCCTGGTAGGTGAACTTCTCGCCATCGCCGGTTCCAAAGCCATCTTTGCCAAAGCCCTCGCCCGTCTCGGCGTTGCCGCGACCGAGAGGGGTGTCAACAGTGCCGGTGCACTTGTCGATTCCATCACGGGTAAGGACGGCGATGGCAATGAAAGCGCCGCAGAAGGCAACGTCCAAGACCATTCCCAGGAAAGCGAGGATGCGGATGCCACCGAGGCATGGCGTGAGAACAATGGCGAGGATGGTGTACAGAACGCCGACTCCAGAGATACCCTCAACGGCCTTCTGCCAGTTGGGGATGGGCCGGTCGCGGTCGGAAAGGACGGCCAGGAAGTAAGAGTAGAAACCCAGGATGATGGCGGCGCAGCAGAAGCACAGCATGTACGGGAGCGTCCCGATGAGGCGCCCGCAGAAACCCATGGCGACGAGGTTGGGCGCAATGGGCCGGTGTCGAGGTAGCGAAAGAGTCAGCAGCGCTGGCGTGTTGCGCGGAGGCTGGTGGATTGGGAGCCGGAATGCGTGGCAGGTGGTGGCCAAGCCAGGAGGGCCGCTGGGAGGACTTGGGTTAAATGTGTGACAGGCCAGAAAATGACGCAGCGATCAAGCACCGGCACGACCAGGCAGCCCACATTTTGTGTTGCTGCGTTCTCCAGACTCGTGTGGTGATCGCCGGCAGCCTTTCGTCATGTGGAGCTTGGACTTGCAGGGGTCCCGTCACGCGCGAGCCGCTTTCCGCCTAGCGCGCCGGATGCGCCTCTCCTCAGCCACAGTACTTGTGCCTCCCACGCCTCCGCCGTCGCGATCTGGGCCGTGAGAGCGCAGCAATCGCCATCGCCGGCTCCGACTCCATTGGCAGCCTGCCGCAGCGCCTCTCCGCCATCTCTCGCCGAGCCGCCGCCTCCCCCTGGATTCGCATGGCGCCGGTCGCAACCCTTCAGCTGTGCCGGGACCCCGAGAGTGACCTCGCTCAATCAGCGCCCGACGTCACAGCGATACCTTTGGGTCCTGTGACGTCCCCGCACATCCGCTTCTGGTTGCGTTATCTCCCGTCAACCAGACATCACTCATAACTTTCTTGGACTACACCACTAGCCGGCTTCTCTCCTGCCTCTCTCACCATCCATCTAAGTGACGCTGCTGTGCAACAAGCGCTGCGACAGCCCGTGTCGTCCATCTCGCGCGTCGCAGTTTCCCTGTTTTGATGGGCCAGTTGGCTTGGGCTGCAGGGGTGCGTCATCCCGTTGATTCGCGGGGGAATGCTTCATCTCGCTTCGTCTCGCCTGACTGTTGCCGAGGACCAATCTCTCTGGCTCTGGATGGAATGCACCTACAAGCTCTCAGTTGCAAAGGCTAATCCGAGACCTGAAAGCGGAAGTATTATTGGGAAAGCTCACTGCATGCAAAGCCACTGACGAGACCAACCACCACAAGGGGTGCGAAACGCCCATGTCTTGTCTGGAGTTCACTTTGCAATTCTTCCGGAAGATAAGGCATCTGATCAACACTTGCCCACTGATCTCTTTCATAACGTCATAGGGTCATATACTCATTACCACCTCTCCTACGCTAGAAGCTTGATTTCACCTGCGCCTTTCGACTAGCTCATGTCCACCTTGCTTCGATCCAAGCCAGGTCGCGCTCTAATGAATAGTGAAGGGTCCAGATCCACATCGACCACACCCTCCAGAAGGTTGCCCAGCAAGCGCACGCCCAATCTGCGGCAAAATCGGCCCGCACGGCACACGGCATCTCCACCACGGTTAGTTCGAGTAGCTTCAGCTCAAATCGGACAACCATCCAGCTGACTGATGTCCACGAGCGCCTCGCTGGAAAGACTTCAACTTCAGTCCTCTTATAATTGCCGGGAACGCACAGGGAAAAGCAAAAGCTTGTCTGGAAACCAGGCTGAGAATCTGGACTGCGTGCTCCTGGTCTGGAACATGGTCGCACTCGTGATGAAGTTGGTCCGAGCGGCGTGCCGACGACGTCTTTCCGGACGATCGCGCATCTTGCCTTTGATTCCGCCCAATCTTAGTAAACGTCTAGACAGCTGGAAGACAGTGCAGTGGCATCTCTGTCGAATTAATACTCAGCCAATTGAATTCCCAGGATATTTTAACCCAAGCTCGCCAAATGTCCCCATGGTTCTTTGTTTGCTACCGCTACGTAGTTTGAAACATGGTGCGTGGCCCAATGCTACATGACAACAAATACTACTCGTTGACCTCTGCATCTGCTTCCTCACCCGGCACTTCATCCAAGAGGTAATTTTGATTCCTCACCAAACTCTGAATCCCCATCAGAATCTGTGTCTCGGCGGTCACATTCCGCAGCTGACTGACTAGCATTCACCTTGCTCTGCATAGGCAAAGAGTCAGATTCACCTTCATCCTCAATCACGAGGGACGCCAATGACCATACAGCGGAAGCATTGGGCGCACCGGGCTCATTTTCCAAAAGTGTCAGTGCCTGTGTGAGGATTTTGAAGCCTTTCCAATCATTTCTCGGGGAGGCCGTCATCCAAGAGCGCAAAGTCAATTCCAATCTGGCGGCGGAGATGTTGTTTGGCATGAGAAGGCTGGCCGAGGTGATGGTAGTAAGTCCGTGCTATGAGGGGCCGCAAACTCGCCATCTTCCTCGTACAGATGATCGTCTCGCATCTGCTTCAGGCGCTCAAGCTTTGGAAGTGGAAGAGAAGATTTTGGGGCAGTTTTAGCCCATTCAACGTACGTAACCCCGAGGGCCCTCACTGTATCTCCTCTCCAGATCGGGCCAGCGACGCTGTGCTTGGTCAAACGCTCCAGGCCCGACTATGTTTGTATATTCAGCGTCAAAACCCTCCGGGCTCTGCTGAGATCCTCTGTCGTCCTCGAGGTTCCATTATGGTACTTCTCGAGAGCTTACTTTTAGAGATTCTATGTGCGTTGACGCGGATACAGCGATGCCGGCGCGTAATAGTACCGTAGGTGAGTGAGTAACAGTCGACTTAGAGGACCGAGGAGCAGAATCTTTAATAGCTTTGCGATAGGCTTCATTAAGGGTTGCGGTTCATCTCGAAGAGCAGCGGATATGTTGTCATGGAAGTACATCATCGGCGAAGCGGGAGAATATAGCCGACGAGCTCTTATTATCTCCGCGTAGGGACAGATTGTAGAAGAAAGCTTCCAAGTCCACGATTCTATCCGAGCTCTTTAATTTCTTTAAAGTTTTAGCAATAAGATTGAAGTCAATCAGGTCGTTGTTGCCTGGAAAGATGTTTCGAGTCGTCTCTCCGGCGGCAGCGTCAACCCCGTCAATCTTCTGGATGCAGTTCCCAAATTCGTCGTCGTAGATGTTTTCGAACGCCAACTAACTCTTCCTCCAGAGCTCTGAGTTTCCATGAAATCTTTGGACTAACGTCTCTAAGGTGGGTGGGTGGAAAATAGCTGAGCGGGGGTGAAGGGGGACAAGAAAAGGACATGACTTCAGCAAGGGACTGAAGAGCCATATCAAGAGGAGCAGCGGAAGAAAAAAAAGAATGGCCCGACCGGGAGTTGAACCCGGATCTATGTCGACTGCTTTACCTCGTCATCTAGTTCCCAAAGTGACTCTAGACAAGCGTGTTTCCACTGGATTCGTAGCGACAGAGCTCTACCATTAAGCTACCGGGGACAAGAGAAGTGGGTACTTGGTTAACTTATAAAGAGAAACAGGGCGCTCCTGGGCATGTGCAGCCGCTGCAGCTGTGGCCACTGTCCATTGCTGTCGCAATATGATCAGTTGTGGCAGTAGATAGCGTAGTCAGCGAGGAGTAGGGGTACATAAACGATCCCCCGGGGCCTTCCTATCGCTCCTCGTGTCACTCCTCCAACAGGAGTACCAATTCATCTATTTGAATCCATAATTTAACATTTGCCGCAACGGGAGCGCAGAATGCCAGCGTGTGTGGTCGGAGAGAGAGAGGGAAAGAAGGGAAAGAAACTCCAGGCTCTTTTTGGTCTTGTCGCGATTGGAAACCTCCAGATCTGTCTTGTGTCCAAAGAGATCTTCCTCTGAAGGTTGTCAATCCCTTCTTGATAGTCGGATGCATGCTAATGGCACGGCGTAGACAGGGTGAGGTTGACTCGATAATTGAAGCTCGGTTGTGACAGGGTTGTAAAAGGACTAAAGAGAGTTGTGGACGTCTGGTAATGGTGAGAAATTGATTCTGTTCATCAATTCTGACTCTTTCGGTCATTAAAAGTCGCCTGTTCGCCCTGAATTTTGTAACACCGTACGCTCTGCTCGAGCCTCAGGAATTTGGAGATATTCCGACTTACTCGAGTCAGACGAACGCCGGGGCTGAGCAGTAGATTGATTTAGCAAGAGTTGCATTCTGTACTACTCTCGTGCAACTTACCAGCCAGGCTGCTTGTGCTTCTATGCAGCGGCACGTGGTACAAATGCCGTCTTGACACTTAGAGAGTGATGGCGGATCCATTCATAGAAATAGTTGGTCTGCGGAGAAAACGGGGCTGACTTGCATTGCAGCCTACTGTGTATTCAGCTTGTGAGTCACGAACACGCAAGGCTGAAACTCGATTGATCTTAATAAATCCCAGCTCTCCGCCCCCCGCCCCCTTGCCTAGTCAATAGCACTCCCAACTCTTGACTCTCAAATCAACCGGCGAAGGACTGCGAAAATCTCGGAGAGGAGAACCATCCAAGATGAGCAATAGGGAATCCAGGTTTGCGAAAGCTCTTCATGCACGACTATGCACTAGTTAACTAATTTGTGCAGTTTTTTTTCTTGACCCTTCGGAACAGAGAAACGATACAGCAGAAAGACCCTCCGGAGAGTCCATCGGAGATCCCAGACCAACATTGGCTTCCGATCGCCGCCTATCCTACACCATGCATGAACCATTGCTTTCACACAGCTCCACAACCCATGGCTATCAAAGGCCACCTGAGGGTCTGGTACCTATGGCCCTCCAGGACGAAATTCCAAGTAATTTCATCGCCAAGCTCAAGCCCAGCTTCCCAAAAGGATGGCGTTTCGGAGCCACCTTGGCGGTCATCATGTCATCTTGCGTCCTTACGATCAACGTCACCGTGGCCATCTTTGCATGGGTCTGGACTCGCCACCGGGGATCCAGATCGAGCATAGGATCGATTTATTCGGGAAAATGTACGACCGTTGGCAACTTGGGTCTCGTTGTCCATCTGGGCATAAACATCGTCAGTACCCTCCTGCTGGGAGCCAGCAATTACTGCATGCAGATCATGTGTGCCCCGAACAGAAACGACATCGATAGAGCGCACGAGAAGGGTGCTTGGCTTGATATTGGAGTTCAAAGTATCTCCAATCTCAGGCATATCAAAAAGACGAAGCTCTACGCGTGGTTGATCCTTGGGTTGTCCTCAGTGCCCCTTCATCTCATGTATGTTCTCTATTCTCTCCTCAAAGTGGCTGTCGAGCTGATGCATATAAAAGCTACAACTCTACTTTCTTTACCTCTCTGGGCATAAATGCATATGACGTCTACTTCGCGACACCCGGGTTCGAAAAGGGAGAGCCTTACGAAAAATACCTATTCCCGGACGAACACTACACATCCTACGATGATACCTACTACCTTTATGAAGACTACTATAGCTCCTATCGCTCGTTGTCATACTTCACCAATCCCTCACTTATCCAAGAGAAAGCGCAATACTTTGAGCACCTGAGCAATGCGGATTGCATGAAGAGATACGGGGAGGACTTCGTCTCGGACAGACGTAACTTGATCCTTGTAGTGGCAGAGAATTCAAGTCGGACAATGTCCTGGACGAACACGGACGTGGGCGGCATTGGGGGTCCCGGAGAGCACAACGATGTGGACCACACCGAAAGGTGTAACAGCACGTCGTTCTCCGCAAAGCTATCGACCATACCCCTTGGCTATATGGACCTCGCTTGCCTCCACAATACATCTCTCCTGGCCGTGGGATCGTACGCCAATAGGGTCATTGCTACATCGGGGATTAATCGGCCTGATGCTTACTACTGGGTCTGCTCACATGATCGGTACAGCAGAACAGACATGTGCAGCAGCCACCTTTCAGACTTGGAAGCAGATGAAGAGTCCTGGAATGTATACGGAATGCCAATTGAATACTGCCTCAGCGAGAGAGTGGAGCCGCAGTGCAGCTTCAACGTCAGTCTGAATCTTTTGACTGTTGTCATCATCTTCAACTTGATCAAGGTCTCCTGTATAGCTCTCGTGGTCCTTCGCATCAAATACAAGCCTCTGATCACGGTTGGGGATGCCGTTGCAACATTTATCGAAGAGCCAGACGACACAACGCGAGGGCACTGCCTTATCAACAGAGGAATGGTTGTAGGCCAGCATTGGAACAAGCGGAGAGATGCTCTGATCAGCACACCCGACACATACAAGTTAGAACATGTCCGCTGGTACAAAGCAGCGAGCAAGAGAAGGTGGCTGTCAAGTTTCTTCACGTAAGTCAGCTCTCGTTCACGCATCATTCAGTAACTAACTCAAGCCAGGATCACTGTAGGCGTGGGTGCTATCCTCACGCTTCTTGCCTACGCCATTTCCGATCTCCGGCGCCGTGGAGACAGCGACTTGAAATATCTTTGGGAACTGGGACTCGGCAAAATCCATTCCGCAACGCTGATCCAGGGGTGGGCTATCCCGACGACGGGAGACTCAGCCATCACTGGAACCGTCCTCATCGCCAACTTGCCGCAGGCGCTTCTGTCGTTCATTTACCTCATGCTCAACGGCCTATGCACTAACATGCTCTTGGCATTTGAATGGAGCAAGTTCTCGACCGCACGCCGTACCCTTCGCGTGTCTGAGCCGCGAGGTGCCCAACGGTCCACCTACTTCCTCCAAATTCCCTACCGATACGGTATCCCATTGACTGTGCTCTCAAGCTTGCTGCACTGGCTTGTGTCACAGAGCATTTTCCTGGCCAAAGTCGACGGATTGGATCCTCTCGGAGGGCGAACCCCGGTCGGTAATGTTACGACTTGCGGCTATTCTCCATTCGGAATGATCTTTACTACTATGGGCGGACTTCTCCTGGTCATATTCGCTGTCACTCTCGGCTTCCGGAAACTCAAGCCGGGGATGCCGCTTGCTGGGAGCTGCAGCATTGCCATCTCGGCAGCCTGTCATGTGCCTGAAGGAACGTCGGAGCTTGAACCGCTTATGTGGGGAGAGGTTCCGAAGCATCCTGATGATGTGCATGCTGGAGTTGGTCACTGCTCTTTTGCGAACGAATGCGTGGACAAACCGCTCTCTGGCATATTGTACGCTTGACCTGTTTCTTGGAGGTGTCACGGTCCCTGGTATTGACGTATCGCCATTCCTTTTTTTTTTTTCATTTTTTCTTTTTGAGGAGGTTCGGCCTTGCGAGTTTTTGGGATATGCAGCAAGAACAAACTATATGTCCATCATACGTACGTGGCTCCACTTGGCACTCACCTGCACAGACCATGAGCTAGTAGGCGATGACACTCCACGACAACCCAGTCATAGCTGGAGACGCTCATCGTGCCGGTGAGATTGTTGGTCGGGGTGGGACGCGGCGGGTTTTGCGGAGACGGGGCTGGCGGGTGTGCTGCCGGGAAGCTTGAGGATGCTGGCGCTGACGAGGACGGAGACGAAGCGGAGATGGCGTGGAGGGAGTACTTGAGGATGCGGGAGGTGGTTGCGCCGGTTTGGAGTTGAGGATGGTTCCGTATCGTGGGCAGGGTCCCGAAGTGTTGGGTAAGGGGACTGCGGCGTGGACGAGTCCTGAGCCTGCAAATATCGAAAGTTACTCTCTCAGAAAAGACCAGTACGACAATGGTCAAACTCGACAGGGAGAGAGGCACTCCGGACTCCTTTCTCAACTCTGGGAAATAGAGTGTACGATGTTCACGCGAGCACCGGCAACGACTTACAGACACAGCCCGCCCGACACCTCCGCCGCCGCCGCAACGCCCGCACGACTCATTCCCCAAACTTTTTTCCAACCCGCCGCAAACCCCCGCCACGTCCCCCGCTCACCACCGCAGCCGCTCTCCGCTAGGTAGGCAGCCAGTCCCACGACTCCTCTCTGCTCCGCTCGCCAGCGCCCCTCCACGAAACCCAAGACCTTCCACATCGCATCCGCCCGCCACACACACCGCCGTCGCCACCCGGGTCCACAACCCACCACCGCGGAAAGAAACAGCCACAACCAAACTAGCAACCATGTCCGAGTCCTTCTACGACGAGATCGAGATCGAGGACATGACGTTCGACAAGACGCTGCAGATCTACACGTACCCGTGCCCGTGCGGCGACCGGTTCGAGATCGGGCTGGCCGACCTGCGCGACGGCGACGACGTCGGCGTGTGCCCGAGCTGCAGCCTGATGATCAAGGTCATCTTCGATAAGGTGGGTAATTTCTATTCGTTATTCGAGAGAGAGAGAGAGACAACGGGGGAGCTCTGAGAGGGAGATAACTAAACGCTGACTGTGACGGCTTGTTCGAACAGGACGACCTGCCCAAGGACGAGGAGAAGGATGAGGGCGCGCAGCCTGTTGCTGTCGCTGCTTGAACGATAGGCGCGGGAAAGAACGATGCCGGAAACGAGAAATCACCAGGTTCGGGCCTAGGGAGGATGGCCGCGAGACACACGCGCCGAGGAGCGGGACCGGGAGGTTGATGGGCGAACGGCCGATTGGGGCGTGCGGCACGCGACTCTCACGGCGGCGGAATCCACGAACCTTCGGTTTTGGAGTACGGTGGATATCCGTCCCAAGGGGTTGGTGGTTCCTCATTCCCACAGGCACGGCAGAAGCCGGCCCATGGAAGCTGCGCGCGCTACTAAAAAGAGCGGAAAAGACTGCTTCTCGATCGCCGGTGCGCGAATGATGAGGTATTCACAGCAGAATCAGGCCTTGGCTCACTCAGAGTACATGTGCAAGTATAAGCTTTCATTCTGCGCAAGGGTCCATATGAGTCATTAGGTAGTGCGAAATTGAAGGATATTGGAACAACTCCTACAGCCTGTAATATATCCATCCCAAGTGTGCTCGTCGGCGGTCATTGAACATTGATGAAAGGCACGGGTGCAAGCAATCGTCGTTAGGGCTGATCTCTAACGTCAAAACCGCGGATGACGACACTGGCCCTCGAGGGGCCGAACAAGTGAGATTTCCCATATCCCAGTAGCTATGTGTATGACCAGCCAGCCATCCATCCATTCGAAACGAAACCATTTTAACTCCCTTCACATGCACTTCTGGTTTTCGCTCTCAAACAACGCTCCATTCAGGGGATCTCGCCCTCGGAGGAGACATCAACGCCCAACTCCTTCCGGATCAGCTGCGTCAGCGAGCTGCCATCGCGCAGGTAGATCCAATCACCGATGCCGCCGTCGGCCTTCTGGTGCATCGACTCGCCGCGGACGACCCAGTCGAAGCGCTTGGGACCGGTGATGGGCGACGACAACCAGATCTGCTTGTTGGGCGGCTGCTTATTCAGGACGTAGGTGCCGATGCTGCGCTTGTCGATGGTCAGGACGCCGGCCTAAGTAAATCGAGCGAGCTGTTAGTGATATGTAATCCGACGGTCGAGATGAATAGGGGTGATTGTGATATATTCGTAGCATGCCGCGGCCGGAGCTGGCGGGAGCTCGGGCAAACGGTGATGCTGGGGGATGTGAAGAATCTTACCGAATATTCCACCTCCACGCCCTCGCCTGAGTCCTGCTTGTCCTCCAGCTTCTGCTGCAGTATCTCGAGATAGCCATCGGCGTGCTCGTGATACTCGGCGTCAGTGATCTCGGTGGGCTGGACACCGGCAACCGACTCAGACGCTTCAGTCTCCCTCGGCGCGGGGTTCTCGGCATCGGGGATGATGCTGCGAGTGTTCGGGGAGCTGGAGAGGCTCCGGCGGCCGAAGAAGCTGTTGGCAACGATGGGCGAGGAGCGCGAACGGAGAGCAGAGTTGGCAGCCGGAACGGCCGCGCGAAGGCGAGCTGCGGAGCTCGTGGTGGTGGAGCTGGCGCGCAGGGCAGCGCGGACGGCGGCGCGGGGAAGGGTTGGGAGAAGCATGATGGGTGCGATGGGGACAGATGGGGACAATTGAGATGGTGGTCAGTTATGGAGAGAGCAGCGGGGGCAGAAGTGTCGTGCCGACAAGCTGCAGGACAGCGTTGGTGACGAAAGAAAGCTCGGGTGCTTGCACAATCACAGGCCACACGGGCCACATGGCGCCCGCAAAGGCACCTCTTCCCCGCCAAATGCACGCCCAGCCCGCTCTCCACTCCTCCCCGCGGCAACGTGCTCGTTTGACACGACAAACCAAGGCACGACTGCTGACCCGCCTGCAATCGCGCGCGCTGTGACTCGCTGCACCTGCATTAGAGCTCCGAGCTAAGCTCCAATCCCACCAGATCGGGCGGTAGGCCTAAAAGCGGGGGTGCCCGTTTCCGCAGCCCTACTCCCGTTTTCCTTGGAGCGCGGAACGTCACCGCCATTGCAAACTTACCTGCGCCCAACCTACGCTCCTCCGCCGCCATGATCAACGCCGTGCTCGTCTTCAACAACCATGGCCAACCGCGCCTGACCAAGTTCTACACCCAGCTGGTACGCGCCCACAACACCCGTTGTTCCCACCCGATCGCTGACGCGCGACACGCGCCGCAGGACACGTCCGTCCAGCAACGCCTGATCTCCGAGATCTTCACGCTGGTGTCGAACCGCCCCAACTCGTCATGTAACTTCCTTCCGTACGTGTCCCCCCTCTCCAGCATTCCCCACCAGCACCCCGCACCCGTTGTCTCTCCCAGCAGCAGCCCTACCTCTCCCCGCACCCTTTTCGCAAACCGCACCGCTAACCCCGGGACTCTCAGCCTCCCACCCCTCCTCGCCTCCTCCAGCAGCTCCCCCACCAACGGGCCCTACGCCGACACCCCCTCCATCGTCACCTACCGCCACTACGCGACGCTGTACTTCATCATCATCAGCACCGCCACCGAGTCGCCGCTCGCGCTGCTCGACCTGATCCAGGTCTTCGTCGAGGCCCTCGACCGCCTGTTCGAGAACGTGTGCGAGCTCGACCTCATCTTCAACTTCGAGACCCTGCACGCCACGCTGAGCGAGATGATCGTCGGCGGCGTCGTCGTCGAGACCGGGCTGGAGCGCGTCGTGCAGGGCGTCAAGGCGCAGGGCAGGGTCGCCAAGAGGCCCGGCGGCGAGAGCAGCGCGTTCGGCGCGTTTGGGAGGGGCGAGGGCTTGTGGGCGGCGAGGTGAGAGCGCGGGAAAAAGGGGAGGAAATACGACGATTGTGGTTGTGGCGGGGTTCGGGAATCCAAGGGTGTTCGGCCTGGATATGGTGGAGACGGAAGAGGGCAGCACGCAAGCGGGCTTTCGCCGTGCGGGATTGGGTGCGCCATCTTGCATTACAGGCTCTCTTTGCGATTTCGTGGGGCTGCGCCGTCCAGCCGTACGCTGGTGGTAGAACGGAAGAGGGCGACCAGTAAGAGATAGTCAAGATAGATCGCATTTGGTTATGGGTATAGACGGTTTGGGTTAAGGCGAAGGCTTTTCACGTGCCACATTGACGGACGCTCCGAAGCGTCTCGGTGTAAATATAAAGCTCGCGGTTCATAATGACCTGTAAAGAATCATCCTCTCATCGTGGTTCGCTAAGAGAAACAAGCTACGTGACATATGGTAGCTGAAACTGGTTGGGCTTTCCTTGGGGCCACGCTTTCCATGACTCATTCTCGTGGTGTTGAAAGAATTTGTTTCGCCTCAAAATAAGTCATGATGTTGCACAGCATCATTAGGAGATGAAAGTGTTCACAATCACTTTCACCGAAAGCTTGCGTGGCGGCATTCGTTTTGGAGACTGAATTAGCTTCCCCATAGAATATTTCACCAAACGCAAAAGTTCGGAAGGTTTGGTAGAGCGAGATAAGCAAACAGTGAAATGGTGACTTGTTGTGAGTTTCATATGATTTGAGGGAGCCCTGTTGTTAGAAGACTGATGTGGGGAACAATTGTTTTGGCGTCGTCTTGGGTAAAGAAAAAGCACATGGTCATGTGCGCTGTCTCGATTAGACTGAGCGCCCCGCCATGATTCAAAAAAAGGGCCCTCAAGATTCTAGTAATGTGAGAGCGAACCGATCGAAAGTGGAAGGGATGAATCCGAAGCATGGGAGAGCACTTGCAGCGAGTGGCGGAGCACGAGGGCGGAGCACGAGACTAGAGAAATCTTCTATTCGCGTCTGTTGAACAGCTTTAAATTCAACGTCAACATGCCTTCTCCCTCGCCGCACAGCAGTATGCTGAAAGCTATCCCAATGACCATGTGAGCAATGTGTACTACTTGTGCCTGAATCGCCCGGCCTCTGTATCCTGCTGGAGCAGGCAAGGTGGAAGCGTCTGAAACTCCCGACACACGAACAAGTATCGGCGATGACTTGCCACATCGTGTGGAAGAAGTGATGCTGCACCCCATCAGGAAGCCAAGATGATCAGCTGCGTAAATGCCGAAGAATGCCTGTAAATAATATTTTACATGAGTTGCTTTTCCTGGGGACTGTCATACCAGCGACCGCAGTTCGGTACTTGTCGTAGCGTATACAGAAAGCAAGACGGCAGAAAAGCAATTGCCAGTTCATTTGGAAGAGATACGGCTGTCGTCCGAGTTTTATACTTTGTTATATAGAAATGCCACCAAGAGCTTTCAACGGCTTGCCAAGTGACTCGCACACCCACCGTCTCCCGAGCGGTGTAGATCCAACTCTCTCCCTCCCTCTCTTTAAAAGTCCAACCTTGCTCCAAACGCCAGCAACTCTGCAACTGTACCAGTGTAACCACTTCTTCAATTACACTCCGCTTGAGCACTCGTGTGGTCATGGTGCTGAACTGTACGTTCACCAAAACTGCCGCCCTGTCTCTTGCTTGCACTTCCCAAGCACCACGCTTCCGCCCTCCAACGCACACCGTTGTCCCTCCCATGAGCGCACCTATCCCTTCCAGTGCTGCTGATACTCATCAGTACTCCCAAATGCCGCCTCGCAGCACCATTAGTGAAATAATGCACACCGCCGTTTTCTCCTCAGCGAGACCTGTGTTACTCCCACGCGAGCGGCGAGTTCATTCGAAATGGGTTGGCGGCTACCGACGCCCCGGCCAGTGTGACACTTTTCCCATAATGTTGCAACAACGGTGGTTCGCTTTTGCAAGCGCGAATCCTGCCTTCTCGCGATGCAAGCTCTACGCCACGCTCCATCAGTGGAAGAGGAGCGCCTCTCTCTCGCTTTTAAGCAATGCGATGGCGTTGGTAGTGAGCAGCGCGTGACTTTGCGTTGCCGCTACTGACATGTAGTCATGCGCACTCGTGTTCGAAATGCTTCGTACTCGTTGAGCCTCGAGGAAGTCATCAAACGAACACAACGTCAAATGGCGAGAGGGAGAGGGAGAGGGAGAGAGGACACGGCCAGTGACCATGCCCGACCCCCCTAAAAACCGCCGACCAAGAACCAAAGACGACATAGAGAAAAACGCAAGTGGAAATTACTCGCTACCTAAGCCAATCCGGCCAACCTTCTTCCGGGCATCCACTTCCAATTTCGCACCACCCTTTTCCTTCCACCCAGTACTCCATCCAAGCCCCACACCTCCCTGCCAACCACCAACCAACCAACCAACCAACCAACCTACGAAAACACAACCCCCTCCGGATGATCAGCAAAAAACTGAAACAACGCCTCGCTGCTCCACGCGCCCCTCAACAAGGCGCTGACGCACCCGGCCCGCAACGCCGCCAGGATGACGACCCGCAACCCGGCCTGGATGTTGTCCCTCCCCTGCTCCTCCCTGAAGAAGCGCATCGTCGAGCCCGTCGGGGGATACAGCCCCTCCAGATCCACGTGGAACGACTGCTGCACTCCGAACGCGCCGGGAACGAGGACGGTCGACTCGTGACGGGAAAAGGTGATGACCATGCCGGGAAGCAGCGCGGTCTGGGCTGTTGCAGCGGCGCCGGCTGTCGTGGTGGACGACGAAGAGCGAGGAGTGGCGGCGGTGGTGGTTGCTGCTAGCGAGAGGTGCTTGCAGCTCTGCATGACGAGGTTGCGGAAATCCGGGTCGGTGATGAAGAGCACGCTGACGAGCTCGCCGATAATTCTTTCTGCCTGGGATGTGCGGGTCGATTTCGTAAAGACTTCGTAGGCTTTGAACAGAGCGTCCGTACCCCCACGGTCGAGGTCCTGGCGGTTTCTGGCGCGAATTGCTGGGTCCAGGACCTTGGAGAGTTCCCCGCGGTTCTGCTCGGTTTTTGCGATGGAGTGTAGATTCATGCGCGTGTGCTCTAGGAGATCGTGGAGATCACTGGCGGCGGTGGTGAAGAAACGCCAGAGGCGAGGGGTGCGGTCTCGACCGAAGAGGTAACCTTCAGGATGCCATGGAAGCTCAAGGAGACGCAGGGCGAGAAGCTGGGCATCCTTGCACTGCAATTTCCAGATAGTATCATCTGTGGCTGAAGGACTGGTGTAAGGTAATATGACCCATGGGATAGGGGATGGAGGATTGTGGAGGTCGAGCGGGACTTCTTCGAGACCATGGAGAGTTTGATTACTGCCACCAAACCGATTAAGGATATCGAGAGGGGGGCCACCGATGTTGTTAATCTGAACGAGTCGACAATAGCGTATTCTGGGTTGTGAATTCGAACTGTTACGATGCTCAGAGTCGACCAGAGTCTGACGAGAGATTGATGCCATTGCAATGTGGCCATCGGCGTTAGGTTGCACTACAAGGCCATTTCCTCCTGGAGATGGCCAGGTCTTCGGTGGCTCGGGGTCGACTATGCTGTAGATATTTCCTTCCCCAGCCGGGATGGCACCGAGCGCGAGCCAGAAAAGGCTTCTGAGTGACAAGGTATCAGGCTCGATGGATTCCAAGTACTGACGGTCGTGAGCGATAAATCTATAAGCGAGACTGGGGCCGTCGTGGCATCGGACGATGGTGCCGGTAATACCACGAAGCGGACCCGGTGTCTGACCAACAGGTTGCATGACTGGAGGTCCGCCCAGGGTATTGTGATGTCCTGGAGAAGCTGCGGCACGCAATCGAGCGGATCCCGTTACTATGCTGTCTTCACTACGATCCCCATACCTCCCAGCCAAACCGAAAGTCAAGATCCAGAGGCGGTGCACAGGCAGGAAGGTTTGGTTCTTTTCGATGCGTAATGCATCACCCTTCTCGATGGTAAGTTGGGGGTAGGCTTCCAACAACTTGCCAAGTCTAACCCATGAAGTAGGTGACTGACACTTCAAGGCGGGGGAGTCGATCTTAAGTTGCAGTGGAGAGTCACCGTGATAGACTGGCTCATGCCTTGGACTCTCGTCTTTGATCGTGAAGACCTTTCGAAGCTTGCTCCATATCGAGGACGCCTTTGAGTGGCGGTCAGCGAGCGGATCGGGGTTCTCGACGCCGGTGAAATTCGGTTCGTAGGCCAGGATGGGTGCATTGACTCGACGGAGGACTCTGAAAGATTCGCTCAACCCGAGGCCCTGGCCGATGTATCCAGAGCTGTCGCGGACGGAGCGCAGAGCCTGGTGCCGCTCTGTCTTGGATGCTTTGTAAATGAGTAGAGGTCCGCCTACAACAACAACAGCCACGGCTACAACGGCAACGGCAACCCAGATGCCGACCGAGGTCGCGATGTCGGAACGGCCACTCATGTTCATAGCATAGCAGAAAGGGCCAGGGATACAGAGTGGGAAAGGGAAGAGCTTTGGTTTCGATTTGAAGCAATGGGCGAGGCTGAGGTTCAATCAGACGAGGTGTCGCATGCTGATCTGTAATGCTGCGGCTTGCATATGCGGGACCCTGGTCTGCTGTGGCCGGCGGCACGGCCCCGTAGCCTCGCGTGTGCATATTTTGGGCGCTTACTTCGTGGCACCACAAAACAAGGCCAATGAATAAGAAGATTGGTGACTTGCGAAGAGCCTCAGCTCAGCCAAAAGCGTCATCCCCTCAACGCGAGGCTGCACCTTGCCTAGAAAGCAAAAGTTGTGGCTTCTTTGCAGCTCCCAAGGGCAGGAGCGGAAAGGAAGGCCAATCCAGATCACACTTCAGCTGGCGAGATGGGTTTGCCGCATAACAGATGGATCGACGACGCGTGGTCGCGAGTGCACACAGGTATGCCCAGAGGCGAGAGGCGGTAAGTGCGCCTCGAGGCTGTACGCTCAGCTGGCGCTTACAGGCTCCGGGCGCGACGAGAAGATAATCTTGTGGCGGACTATGTCCACAACCTCCAGCTCTTCCTGTCCGTTTTCCACACTCGTACCAGGCTTCCGGCGAATGACAGCCACCGGCTTAGGGAGCTCCTTGACCTCGCCTGTCATCCGCTGGTGCTTCCCAATATACATATGGACGCGCTTCATCCAGGCCTTGTTTTGGGGTGCATCGGCGGGCGAGTAGTGTGGAAAGACGAGTTTGCCAACGGGCATGTGAGTGTTGGTCGACGAGAAGGCATCGGGGTCAGGCTGTGCGGTGGACGAGTGAATGGTGCCTTGGATTTCGAGCATGGCTAGGCCGGAAGGCGTCTGCAAGAGCTGAGGCAGCAGGTTTTCGACGCCGAGTGCAGTGGCCGCCGCCGCTGCCTCTGAGGGAGGGTGGAGCGGAACGCTGGGCATTATGGCGAAGTACAGGTTGAGTGCGGCGCTGAGTCGCGGGTTTGGTGGTGGAGGAAAAGTGCTCGGGTTGACGCGCGCGACGCGACAAGTGAAAGCGAGACACGAGAGGGCCGGGGATCCCGCGACTTCCACTCATGCGCCCCACCATTCCTCTTCCACCATGGTTGATTTCGACCCGATGTTATCTTACACCCCTGAAGAGCTCGACGGCCCTGGAAGTACTCCTATCAAAAGCGCGCATTTTTTTTTTAACTCGAGATCAGGCCCAACATGCGGCGGCCTCTTGCTAAATCTCCACACGCGAGTCATCGGCCGCCTATGAAGACGATTGTCCGCCATGGCTAAGGGTTCACTCGTGCGCCAGCTGATTGGTCGAGCCTGTCTTACTTTGTACGCGTCTTCGCACTCGCAGCTCGTACTCAATATTATTAAGAGGTTTAGTCTGCACCCTTACTCGATTCAGTATCCATGCGTCCACGCCTTGCACTGCTTATTTGCTTTTAGCGGCAATAACCCCCGTATCGCCCAGCCTCAGACTTCAATTAAACACGTTAGACCCTGCTGCGACACCACTTGCGAGTCATTAGGCGCCTGTTCCCATACAAATGCCTCTCCTCTCCTCCATCCCTATGCTTTGCCTCCAAGAAACGAACATCTCACCTGATTCACCATGTCAATCTCAAAGTCAGCCGTCTTTCCTAGCTACGACCCTAAGGTTCATGAGGGTCTTCAACTTGCTTCAATCTACGACCCAAAGATATCCGAGGCTCTCCAGCCGGTCGCACAAGAGCCCAAGTATTCGACCGAAAACAACTGGCACGAAGCTCCCCAAGTCTATCTTCATGAGGAACCGAAGTATCTTGCCGAAGATAGCAACCCACATGGCATGAGCCCGACATCGCCGTACACTCCGACAACTCCGGCCCCGACTTATCGGACATACCCGATCAACCGAATGAGCGACGACGGCATTTCATTGACCAGAGCGCCGACCGTAGATCTCTCAACTATCGATCTTGAAAAGAACAAATCAAAGAAGGCAGCGCGAAAGAAGATTTGCGGATGCACGCGAACCGTTTTTTGGCTTTCCCTTGCATTGGGTTTTGCCATTGCCGTGGCTGCTTCCCTTGCCGGCGGCCTCCTTCCAGTAAACCACAAGAAGGATTGACCAACCAGGCACATGGTCGATTTCACTGGTACGTGGAGCTTGTTGCTACATGACACTTTACGAACACTCTCTGACATGGTGACAATGCAGTTTTTGAAGAGACAACTCTCACCTTGATGAGTGAAAAGATCACCAAGCCTTTAGAACACATGTCAGACTTGAGTCTGTTCGGACACCCGTTGCAACATAGCGGCGCAGACGATTCGACGCCTTCTTCCGCCGGAACGTCCAACGGGTTCCCCAACATTGTTCCACGATGGATGCATCTCATTGGATTCCTGACCTCCGGGTGGGCTATTGGTTTCGTTTGGCGAGTTACCTTGGCATTGGTATTCCTTCAACCAAGCCCAACCACTCAGCTGGCCTTGGAGCCGACCCTGCATGCTGTGCTACAATCGGTCATCGGAGAGCCAAGGCGCCGTCAACGGGCCAAGTGACGTCCAGCGCGAAACCTAACCAGTCGGCTGGTTCCCTCTTCTGCGCTGGTGCTTCAAAGGATCACTTGCAGCTGTGGGTCGAACATCCAATCACCCTGGACACTGCCAGCAGGTTTTCGAATTCGGCTACCTCACAGACCGTGGTCTCGATCTGGATCTGATCATTTGGCCCCCAATTCCAGGCATCAAGGATTCAGCCCCAGAACTTGAGCTTTGTCAGTCGCTCTCCGGGGCTTCGCTACGGGATATCGATTCAACCTATGCACTTCCATGCTGAGAATGGCACTCGCCGTGACTGCGCCTTCGCCACGTATTTATTCAACTCTTCCTAATGAGAAGGAGTAGCAGCTGGCGACAGCGGGCGATCTTGCGGGGATGTTTGTGGAACAATAGAGCTCGTAAATGCGGCACAACGTCAAGGTCGAAATACTTCTGGGTCGTTTTTTGGTTAGTGCAGTGCGACGCCTTGTTGTATGCTTAATTTAGTTTCGCTGCAGCAGCGACCATTTGTTCTCTCTTAACACGGTCAGTCACCACGTTGGTTCTCTGTCGACATTCAAAACATTCCGCGCCATCAAGTTTGAGAAATGGACAATAATCGAGATCACTCTACTCCTCATGTGCCAGTCACAGCAGAAGACAAGCCAAGCGACCCCGCCATCATTGCCAGAAACAATGAGAACCGTGCCATTGACGCTCCTGAGCTCTACGTCGAGGAGCCCAAATACCCCGTCGCCCATGCCTGGTCCACCACCGCCCCCGAGACGGTCACATCGGACGACAAAGAAGTCTCCTCTGTCCAACGACCTTTTTCCACAAAACACCGCAAACGCATTCTCGGCTGTGCCTCTACCCATATTGCCCTCATCACCCTGCTCGCATTCCTCCTCATCGGTGCCGCAATTGGCGGCGGTGTAGGCGGACATCTCGCAGCGAGAAACAAACCCACCGCAACCATCACCGCTACCGTAACAGCGAGACCGTAAGCACCTCTTCTTTCCATCATTTCCCCTCTCTCTCTCTCACCCACCAAGCCCTCGCCCACGCTAAACCAACCGCCCAACCCACAGCAACCCCACCACCGCCACCACCGCCTCCAACACCCCCTCCAACACCACCGCAACCGCAACCCCCACCACCCCCTCCTCCCCCTTCCACTTCACCCTCTACGCCTCGCCCTCCTTCGTCGGCGCCGCCCAAAACGTCACGGCCGCCGCCAACGTCACGCTTCCGTGGCGCGCGCACAGCTACGTCTGGGACCAGCAGGGCAGCGGCTGCTGCGCGCTGTTCTGCCGCGAGGGCCGGGACGTCGGCTACCGGTGCGACGAGGTGACGTACCAGGACGACGTCAGCGGCGGGGGCGTCGATGGGGTGGCGGTGCAATGTGGCAATGGGGAGGGGGAGGGGGGAGAGGAGGCGCCGCCGGGGGCGTGGTGTGGAGGGGGGCAGTGAGCTGGGGGGGGTATGGGGTGGAAGGTTTGTTGGGGTTTTCCTGCTCTGTCTGGTAGACGGTACGTGAGGGTTTGATGTTGGGACTTGGGATTGTTTTTGCGAGTGCTACTGTTTGGGTTTTCTATTTTTTTTTTGTCTGTCTCTTCATGTTATCTCATTCCCCCAAAATAAAAGGCATGCTTCAACCGCTCTGGCTCCGTTCCATTCTTGCCGCATTGCCTCTCGCCTGCCACGCTCCGACTCTTCAGCGAAATTTCCTCCACCCAGCCATTTCTTAGACTCCCAAACCACCACTTTCCAGATATGACGGCACGTCCGCATTATGTACATGCGCCAGCGGTACCGAATGATACGGCAACCGATACGCCGCCCGGCCAAACGGCGACACCAACGTCCCGTACGCCTTCCTCGCCCCTCCTCCCTCAAGGTCATCCTCCTTCAAAAGCACCAAGTTGTCGTCCGCCGTCAGCAGCCAAGTCGGACTCTGCCCCCAACGGGTGGGTCCATCGGCATCTTTGCGCTCTCTCGCGCTAGTGCCCCTCGATTTTCGTCATGCTCTCTGGCTCCTCCCACGTTAATTCATCCGACGACGACAGCGTCGTCCGTCCGTTGCGTCGTCGTCTTCCTCGCGCGTTGCGCAACGCTTCCGCATCAACGACCAGGGGTCGTCGAGCTCCAATTCTCGCTCCGTGGCGTTTACACAGGAAACCGGTGTGGTGGGCTGAGGGACCGCGTGGGCCGAGTAGGACGGAGAAGGATGCCAATGGCGCGGCGACGGAGAGGGGGAGAACGACGAGGCCGGAGAGAGGCAGGGCGGTGAAGCGGAGGGGGAGGGTGAGCGGAGGAAGCGCGGAAATACCGGTGAGATTGGTTGCGGGTGGTGAAGTGGCAGCGGCGCCGGCAGCGGCGGCGAGACAATGGCGATGGCGAGGTTGGCGTTGGGTCGCGTCCGCTGTCGGGTGACGTCATGGTGGTGGTCATGGTTGTGATGGAGTGGAACCCCGTCACCCGAGTCTGTAGCGCGGTGAGGCGGATACGCTGCTGCTGGTGGAATGCCGGATGAGAACGAGGTGTAGCCGTGTCCCTGTGCGTACGTCGGATGCTGGAGAGTAGGGTGGCATCCTTCTACACCGGTGCCAGGCCATGTTGACTGTACTGTCTCCAGATAGTTGTACGGGGCTGGATTATCCGACATTTGTTGGTAGTATCCTTGAGCGAAACAATTCGGTGGTGTCATGGGAGCATCTGTCATGGGAGCATCTGTCATGGAAGCATCTGTCATGGGAGCATCTTGAGCCGCGTTTTGGACGTGCTGTTCAGACTTGTATAGCTCCGCAAGGTGGTCTTGTAGGGGTTCTTGGAGGAAGTAAGAGAATGGCGAAAGGCCACTGCAATTTTGCTGAGTTTGTTGGCGAGCTGACAGTTGCGTCTCCTGGTGGTCGGGGAAAACATGGTCGATGACATGGAATCGATCAGGTGAGAAGTTCCATGTTGGTGAAGCCGGATCATCATCTGCAGTCGATAGCATCATTGCACTAAGATGATCTTGGATTCCATCCATGGTTGCTGAAGAGCTGAGGCCGAGCTGACTGCGGTGGTAGCGATGCTTAAGAAGCTGAAATTGATGGTCTTGTAGCGGGCGTAGAGGGCTTGTGGTGCTGGCTCAAGTTTGTGGGGAGTTAAGAGGAAGAGAAGAAACTTTGAAAGAGGCGGGGGATGGAGGTATTTATACCTTGCTAAGCGAGGTGAAAAGAGATGTGAATAGCGATGTGAATAGCGTAGGTGAGAAAGTGAAGTTGACATTTTTCCACTATTCACCCCCAACTAAGTGCTCCCTCAGTAGCTCACCTTCGTAACCAGTTCACCATAGGAAACTCCACCGGTCTCACCTCGCCGCAGCAAAAGCCTTTCTCCGGCGGTTTCCCCAAGCCCATTCACTCCCGCAGCCCTACCATCTTTTCACTAATCTCCCAAAGCTGCCTTTCTGTCTCTTCATCTCCTTTCGCCCACGGCGCATAAGTAATATCAAATACCTTCCACGTGCCAGTCACCTCATCTATCTGCGCTGGTTCCGCCTCCCCAACATTCTCACAGTACAAGCCGCCCTTTCCCTCCAGCGCAGTTGCCGTCGCGCACCATACCGTCGTCGCGGCGCCCTGTTCCGGACTCTTGAAAATTTTGCGATACTTTTCATATTCCTTAATCTCCTCCTCGCTGAGATTCTTGAATATGCCGGTGAAGATCCCACCCGGATTGACACTGAGCGCATGAACCGGGCGATCGCTGGTGCTGTACAGCGCGTCCAAACGGTTTGCGTGCAGGATGTTCGCCGTCTTCGTCGCGCCGTACGCCTTCCGCGGATTGTAGCCGCGGCGCGCCCATGACAGGTCAGACAGGTCAATCTGGCCGTCGCAGTGGACCTTGTGGCCGGCGGACGAGAGGTTGACGACACGGCTGGCGAACGCGGAAGTCGACCCCGCGACGAGTGCGGGCAGGAGCAGCGCGGTCAGCAGAAAGTGGCCGAGATGGTTCGTGGCGAACTGGATCTCGTGGCCGTCGGGAGTGAGGGTGTAGGGGTTGCCCATGATGCCGGCGTTGTTGATGAGGATGTTGAGGGTGTCGGATTGCGCGAGGAAGGCGGCGGCGGCGGCGCGTACGGAGTCGAACGAGTCGAGGGAGAGCTCGATTAGATGGATAGGGCTGCTGCTGGGTGAGGTGGAGAGGATAGAGGCGCGCGCGGCTTCCCCTTTGGCGAGCGCGCGCACGCCCAGGTAGAGGGTTGCGCCTGTGGCGTGCAAGGCGCGCGCCGTTTCGAGACCAAGGCCTTGGTTGGCACCTGTGATGAAGATGCGTTTGTTGGTCCACTTGCCAACGAGGTCTTCGTCTTTGATAACTTGCAGAGCTGTCGGTCTCTGATCTCCGGGCCCGTCGGGGGTTGTATGAAGGTGCGCGTAAGGAGTGATGCGTTCAGACATGGTTGAGATTTTTAAGTCAGGATGACAGAGGTGTAGTGAGCTTTCAATTGTGAAAGGGGAATCAAGCAATGCTGATGTGAATCTCGTCCCTGGTACGGGTTGGTAGATGAAATTTATACATCAGGATGAGCGTAAGACCCGTGGTACGAGCAGACGGAGTTAAGCCGTGGCCATGGATTTAAGGCTATACAGCCAGCGTGTTCTAAATCCTTTCGTCCGTTCGAGCATACAGTAAGACCCATTTTCCGTTTCTGGTGAACCTTGCGCTGGCTGAGAGGTGCGGATATAGGACGGATGACGGACGAATGGCGGGCGAATAAGCTAGGCGAAGCGTAGCTGGTGACGACGGCCATCGTGCGCTTGAGCCTCGAGGCAGTTGTAGGTCGAGCAAAGGACGGACGGCGTTTGGGCTTATAACTACAGCAGGTCAGCGATAAGAAGGTTGCGTCGAGACGTAGAGTGGGTCCCATCGTCTCTGGGTCACCGCGTGGGTCGGCTTTGGGTCGCCTCTGAGTCGCCGTCTGGTCAGCCGGAGGTAGATGCGACGGCGGCACCTCTGATTTGACGATGGAAGACAATGCAGTTGAGCTGCTTAGCTGGCGGTACGACTGCGTAGGTGTCGAGCTGGCGGAGACGACAGTTGGTTTGCGAGGCGCGCCGACGCGAATTTACTTTCGTCACCCGCTGTGCCAGCGGAATGCAGACAACGAGACAGCAATGCCATCCTGAGCGCCAGTCGTGAAACAGTCGATGTGCATCTCTTCCTCAAGATCCTGCGCCAGGCAGGAAACTCAACGAAAAGTGTCGCGTCAGCCCGAAACAGTGCGATACGGGCGACACTGTGGGAGATGACATGAGCAAGCTCAGCGGCCACCACCCCAGATCCAAAAACAAGATTAATCTTGATGTCTCCGTAGAGACGTTTCAGAGATTAAACTGAAAAGAACAGATACTACACTTGATCTAAGCCGGAGGCGAAGAGAGCTGAAGCGCAGAAATAGGCGGGGGGTCGCTGTTTATTTATACGTCCGCCGGCCTGACCTCGGAGTCCGCCGGCCTGACATCGGACGGAAGCCTGGAAGGAGGGCCGGGGAAGAGATGGAAGGAGGGACTGGGTGCGGCCAATGGGTGGCAGGCGCTAGTCGACGGGCGCTACTGGGCAGTCGACTAGCGCGGGAAAAGACACGGCCGCGCCTGCCTTGTCCACGCTCAGCAGGTGACAGCACCCAGCGGTGCAGCACCCAGCGGTGACAGAAGAGTGGAGCCCCACCCGCATCTGCCTCATCGAGATATTGCATCATAGTACAGCTCCTTCTATCGCGCAGCCGATGGCAAGCGTGGATCTGTTTTTTGCTCATGCCATGGGTAGTTGAAGCTATCGTCCGGACGAGAATGTCGAATTAAAAATTCTACATACACGTCCGGACGATAGCTTTAACTACCTACGTGTTTTTTCTTTCTCTAAGAACGAGCTAAGGTATAGTTACGCCATGTTCTGCTATTCTTCGCGCTAGCCATCGGCTGCGAGAGGGAGCTGTATCGACGGCGAGGGGTTCCATGCTGTTGCGGATGGCGAGATCGACACTTCCTCTTGAGTGACGCGGGGCAGTCGCCGGGTATGTCGTCAAGCGAGTCGGCCAGGCTCGGGACACAGCGACGCCAACTCCGGACACTCTTCCATCGAACCCTGGCAGAGCCGCAAATTCCTTTCACGTGCGGCGGTCATACAGTATCGGCACGAGCTAACGGCCCCGGAAAAGAGTCACGACAGCATTGGCGAGTGGCACGGCGCTGCGTTGGCTGCATCAAGCACATGCGCAGCGTAAGCGCCAATACGAGCGAAGCGGCAGGCACAGCACCCGCGCCCGTCAACAGGGCATCGACGAGGCCAGACACGCACATCTC
The DNA here is from genome assembly GCF_021436955.1 of Diplodia seriata. NCBI lineage: Eukaryota > Fungi > Ascomycota > Dothideomycetes > Botryosphaeriales > Botryosphaeriaceae > Diplodia > Diplodia seriata. The sequence goes on along the minus strand of NW_027117313.1, from coordinate 1,683,758 downwards.
TGCTGCTTTCATCAAACCTTTCCATCGACACGCTTCAGCAATCTCCCCAGATGCCGTCCTGCTGCAGGAAGGGACCTGGATCCTGTCACCGTCCACGGCTGCCTGGAATTTCAGTCGGCTGATCACGACGATGGCGTAACCATGCATGTCACCGCTGGACACGCCGCTTCTGGCCCTGCTGCTGCTGTTGCGCTCTGCTGTGTGCGTAGACCGGCATGCCGAAGCCCGACGATTGGGTGCTCTACGTTTCCGATCCTGCGCCCTTTGCAGCCTCGGGGCCAAGCAAAGGGCAACGCAGGGCTGAAAGGACGAAATGCCTGGCCGCGATGTATTCGCAGCGGAAGGGCGACACCTGGCGCCGGATAGATTCGGGTACCTGTCTAGAGATCAGCCGCTCCGGTACATGGCCTTACACAGCAGAGCCGCAACACTCACCGGAATTTGCTTATTCTATCCATAGGTCGGTGAAGGAATGGCAGATGATCCTTGGTGCCGTTTCACCTCCTTCTCCCTGCATTGCAGATTCCGAATCTTCCCTACCCGGTATCTTTACTCCTCCAATCGCCGACAATCACCGAGCGATCCCTCGTGTCAATCTCGACGCGGATCATGGGGATGTTATGAGGATCAACAACACGCAGGCAGCACTACACTTGGCTGGCCACAGTAGTCCTTGCACGGGTGAACGAATGGCTAGATCCAGACAACTCAGTTGCCAAAGGGCACCTGTGTAGCAGTCATGCTTCAGCTCGCTCTGCCAAACCCTTGAAAGATACGCCAGGCTATCGGAACCTCAGACCCTTGGACAGCGTTGGTAAGCGGTGGCCGGGATATTCGCGGATGAAACCCAATGCCTTCTTCCAGCCACAACTCCATGCACAATCATTTCGTCTGGTGACCGCATTTGACAGCTCGAATACGTGTCAATCGAGCAAACGGCGGTCTAAGTCTATCATGTCAGGATCGATTGTGTCCTTCGTGCGTTGTCTGTCTATTCGCCAGCTTCCTCATCAGCTCCAGTTGTCCCGCCGCCCGATCGTCCACAACTGCAGAGGGACGTATTGGTAATATCTGCGTCCTCCGCTTATGTTTTAAGACGCGCGCCTCTGGATATACTGTCTGCCTTTTGAACCCAACCCCACCGACTACTACTCCAGCTTTACAACCAACGGTTAGCCGACTTGATCATCCCAGACTTGTAATCTCTCGCCATGTCTTACAACGATAAAACCCGCAGCAGCGCGCAAAAGGTAAGAGTACAATTGAAGTTGGCCGGGTAATTCCTTTGAATGGTAGCTAAGCGTTGAGCAGTCAAACTCCCACTCCAATCCGCCGAGGCAGTCTGGAACTCAGCATTCCAGCAGCCAACAGGCTTCATCGAAAACAAGCAACACAACGCCTGGTGACGTCTCCGGAAACAAAGGATCGTACAGTCTTCAAAGGTGGTGGGACGAGCCGCCGAAAGATGAACCGTATTTCCCTGGACAGCGTTCGCATCCTGACGGCCAATGAAGTCCGTCGTACATACGTACTTGGAACCAACAACACATAAGCATATCCATGAAACGGGTGTTCATTGGAGGGTGATCATGACCTTCAGGAATTGTCTGATTTGTCCACGCCGGCCCGATCCGCAGCTAGCCTAGCGGATGGTTTCTCAAAGAGCGGAACGGTCAGAGCGGCAGGAACAGATGACAGCGGGGCGAGCCGGATCGACGGTTTTGACCTGCTCTCACATCCAGGGCTGCTATATATTGAGCCGGGCCATGGTTGCGGAGCCAGTTCAATTGAAGACAATCTGCTCATTGATCTTTCTTGTGGATATACTTACGGGATCACAAGGATCTTGGCAGCTGCGCCGCCAACAATCTTCCAGCATTAATGACTTGAGCGGTCTGGGAACAGGTCTGCGGTGTCCGAAGTAGCACCCACTGTAACTACTCTGCAGGCTCAGAATCAGGGGCCGCGGGACTTCAAGGCCGACAGAACTTAAGTGACATTCCAGGACGATGACGCGGCGAGGCAGCGGCTAACGAAGAAGGCGGAGAGGGACTGACGAAGACTGCCTTGGCCTTCCACGGTTGTCGCCACCAGCCCAAACCCCTTGCGTTTGCGTGGCGCTCTTGGGCTAATAAATTACCTTGTGTCGATCGAGCGGGGTAGTCGCACGAGCTGAACGCTGAACACAACAGAGCCAGCCCTTCCTGGATTTTTAACAACACGAGGTAAGGAAGCACGGACCGCCAATCGAATGACGTTCTCTCTGTAGCACAACGGTGTCTTTTGATGGGAAAAGTGCCCAAGAAGCCGTGAAGTACGCTCACGACTGACTTTGGCAACACCTCGTTTTGGTTAACTCGTCCCACCACAACGCCAACAACCCACATAATCTCATGCACATTGATTGCTTCAGCATAAGCGAGCCAATGACAGCGCGCTTACGCAGCCTCAGGGCGGCAATGAGCTCACATGCTTCCCACGAAGGTGTAATGTCTCGACCGATGGGGAGCTGAGCGTCACCCGGTTGCTGTTTCTATTCATAGCATGAGTGAGGGGCCAAAGGAAAAGTTGATGTATAACAGGAGCCGGCTCCCGAGCTTCAGCATTCATAGCATCCCGTTGCCGACCGATACCCCCAAGCCGAGCCGCGCGCCATATCAATTCTTCTTACCGACCGGTTTACGGGCCTGTGCATCCGGCCAGGATGCAGAAAGAACAGTGAGGCGACACCCGCGGATGCCGAATGCGCGCTCACTGAACGATAGATCAAATGCCGCCTTCGGTGCTGGCGGACTTGCACTACGCCGTCCATTTGCCAAAACCAACTTGATTCACCAGGCCAGCTGATGCTCCACTGCAGTCCTTCGTCACCCGCATCGCATGTCACACCGGCTGCACCTGACCATGCCTCTTCCCAAGGCACACTTGGGGCCAGCCCCCTGCTGAGCCCCAGGCAGCACCCTACCGTCAACCCCCACGAGGCGGTGCAGAGTCGCCACATCACCACCCGGGAAATAAGGCAACTGCATCAGCCTCATCGGAAAACAAGTTTCAGGTGTGGTTCATATACTCGCACCATGTTCGAGGGACGGTTCTCGGTTCTTCCGATCATCTCCATCTAGGCTGCTGGGACTCCCGCCTCGTCTTTTGATTGGGTCGTCGCCAGCCGTGCCGTCGTCCTGAAGGACTACAGACCATGACCGAAGGGCGGCGAGCGCCTTAACCATCTTCCGTGGGTTCCGTCCCGGCAGCATCGCCCTTCACTTGGCACTCGTCCACGCCGTCCCGCCGCCGTCCCGCCGCCGCCGCCCTACCCATCGTTGAGGGACTTAAGCGGTACACCGACATCGATGACCTGAAGAACTAGACGCTCATATACCATAAACCCGACACTCGTTTACTGCCCATCTGGATCCTCTCGCTTTTCACAAGGTACCAGCCCGCTGTACAACTCGTCTGCGACCGCTCCCACTCTAATACAGTATGCATCAAAAGGTCACCCCCACGCTGTTCTCCGTGCAGTAGGTATGAGCCATCCCGTATCTTGGCTCCGACTAATGGTCTGGGCTGACCATAGCCTTAGTCTTGTCGATCGGAGTCGTAACTGCGCTTGCGATTGCACGACCATCGAGCACAAGCACTCGCTCATCCGTATTTGCTCGAAGGAAACCCGAAGTCAAAACAGCTCACCGACGGGTACTCAACCTCCGTTAGCCGACTCTTTCACCGGGCAAACAACAGCCACATTAGGGAGCCACTCACAGCACACCACGTCTTCGCCCTGCCCTCAGTCGATTTGTTCTTCGCCGACCTCGGCCTTCCCGGACGAGAAGATCAGCTGCACGTCCTGGGATTCCGCAACTGAAAGCACTCCAAGCCCAGGCAGCTTCTCATCTCATTCCCCTCTATCGCCACGCTCCCCTATCAAGGAACATTTTGTTCAACCACGGGTGCCATCTCCTCACGACAACTGTGCCCAAACTAACTCGACACCACTCCGCCGACGCTGTCGCCGCCTTCTCGGGAGACTTAAACTGAAGATACGTCCTGACTTTCGCAACCTGCCGATCTTCCCAGACCGTCAAAGTCACGTTCCGGTAGAGATGAATAGTCAGGAGTCTGTCCGGCATGAACTACCCACTCAGTACAACTGTCCCGAACTCTACCCCGGCCACACAATCGAACCACCCACGTCGCAATCCTATGGATGTGTATCCGCACTGGCAGAGCTTGCTGGTGTCGGCGCTTCCCTTGAGTTGCCGACCGACCAAGATGCTGGTCAGCCCAGTATGTTTCACGACGCTGTCAGCCCTAGCACAATGGAAGCGTCAAACCATCTCAACAATTTCCTCCTTGGTGGCGCAAATGATTTCTCTAACTACGAGCTCTTTCTGTCGCCCACTCCGTATCGCGCACTCACTCTTCCCGAAGCTCAGTTTCAGTCTGAGAGAAACCTCGCACCCCCGGCGCAGCCCCCGAGCCTCTCTCATATGAATACTGTCTCTCAATCCTATCGCTCTCCTCTACAGAACGGTCGGCCAAGGAGTCCAGGCCATCCTACGCTCACTTTGCAGACCAACGACATTCAAACGAACATCTCGTCTTCCAGACGACCATCCTGGCAGAGCATATCTTCTGGTGTACCAAGCCAGTTCACTGGCACGACACCATCATCAGGCTATCGCACTACCCCTTACAGTTCGACCTTTCCAGCTTTCGACACGCCTTTCTCATCCAATCCACCAAGCGAGCTGAATCCCTCGAGCGCACGCTTCAGCCACAACATAAACCCCTGGTCACCTGAAAACATGAGGCCGTGCAAGCAAAGCGACCACTATGTCTTGTCCCCCGACATCTCTGGATTATCTAGATCAGAACACATTCCTTCTTATTCGAACATCTTCTCCGATGCCTCCCCCAACCCATCTCCAACGACGACGGGCAACGCTCAACCCGCTCTGATGCTACGACCACTGTCCTCACAACCCGCCGGACTCAACAACCGCGAAACCCTCGTCCCGGCACCCCTCTGCCCATCCGCCCCGATCTCGCACTCCTCTGCCCCACCCGCCCCAACCCGGCCTCCCCCTGCACAACAACGCCTACTACCCACATCGCCGCCATCATCATTGGTTATTCCACCCAATACCTCCAACACCGACGGCGAAACAACGGCACCTCGTACCAGCAACGCAGCCTGTCCCCGGTGCAACCGCCCCTTCACCAGCAAGCCACGCGACTTCGGCCGCAACCTCCGACGGCACCTCTCGCTCGCCTGTCCGAACCGCGATGTCACCGACGTGCCTCGGCTGACGTGCTCGTTTGGCCTTTGCGGGAAGACGTTTGCCCGAGACTGCGCGAGGCGGGTGCATGAGAGGAAGCAGCACGGTTTCACCGTCAGGCTTCCGAGATCTATCGGAAGAGGAAGACGAGGTGGTGTGACTGTCGGTGCCGGGGGCACTGGTGTTGGTGGCATGAGGAGGACGGCGAGTGCGGTTTGAGGCTTGGTGCTGAGCAGGCCGGATAGGATCGTGTTTCATGGATGACTTATGTGTGTGATGGTTGATCTAATGACTCCTTTTCTTCTTTTGGGGTACTTTAATAGGACGTGGCTTGGAGAACGGGGTGGCAGTTGGTGGACAAATGGGGGACTAATCTGGCGGCCATATTTCACTTTCCTGCGCGGAGGCTCTGAGCGTCTGTTTCAAAATTCTTCGAATGTATATATTAGCAAAGATAGCTTAATTCTCCGTATTGTCTACAGACTCTGCAAGGTATTAGTCCTTTGCAACTATATGCAGGCAACCGGCTTTCTTATTCAAACTCCATTTACTTCCACAGTGTCTTGTATCGGCTCTCTAATACAAAGCTATCGACGTCACTTCCACTTCGAAGAGGATATCTAGTGCTGAGCGGTCCGCTTCTCAGCACGAATGGGCAGCCACCTACACCTCGCACACATCGCTCGTCACTTCCAGCATCGAAACGATGACGTCAATCTGTCAAAGTTCCTGGCATTCAGCCCATTGCGCCCCACAATCACCCGCGCCGCAGGAGATCACGCATAGCCGCCCGCCCCCACATTACTGCACAGCCATCGGCCCCGGGACCCCACGCGCCACAATCGTATTCAGCTGTGGCACAACATGCTCACGATCGTGAGAAAAAAAAGAAATTAAAATGAGGATGGGCTGTCCACACACTCCCTAAAGATTTTGTACATGTCCCTGCCACAACGGAAAACGCCTTGCAGCCTAGAAGCCTCGAAGCACAGCAGCCCGCGCCTGCCGCGCAGGTCTCGACAATCGTTCAGCTCCCCCCTCCCTCCTCCCTAATCCTCACATTCTCTCACCATAATCCATCCCTCCCCTGCACACTCTGCCCCCGTCCCCCCACCGCCGCATCCAGAACAATCCCCCTCTTCCTCCATTCCCGGTTTCACCACGGATAACGCCCCCGTATTATGCAACAGCCGCCCCACCTCCCCATCCCTCGCCCCCCCACCCCATCCAACAAACAGCCCGACCAACGGCGCCACCGAGTCCGCCGTGCTCCGCCTTCTTCGGCGGGCCCAGGCTGCTCACCGTGTCGAAGCCGCGGGGGGCGGGGCGAGAAGCAAATCGGCAAAGGCGGCCGTGCTCCGCGGCAGCGGCGGCGATGGTGGCGTTGGAGGTCACGTCGAGTAGTGAGGAGGGAGGGGACTTGATTATTTGGTGAAGCAAAACAAACGTCTTGGAAGCAAATTGGAGTGGCGGGAGAAACCAATTGCAGACTATCGCGCCGGTCTGATCCTCCGTGCTTGAAGTCATGTAATTCGTAATGTCAAAAGCCAAAAAGAACAGCCTTACACTGGGAAATTCCTACCGACCGAGGTCAGTCGAAAGCTCGAAAGGCCTACGCGAACTTGCCAACTCCCTCGGCTCTTCAGTCGCGTGAATTTCATGGGCCAGCGCTCCTCCGGTCATTTCCGGCACATGGCCTTGACCGTTGAGCTCATATCTTGATGCATCAGGGAACTCGGGATATCCCATGCCTTGATATCCCTCTGTGTTTCTGTTTCTGTCCTCCTCCTCCCGAGCCTTCTCTCTCGCCCTTTTCTTCTTGCGGAGGATGCAGAGGCATATGCCCAGTAGCAAGCCGACAGCCACTAGGCCGCCAACAACGGCGCCAGCAACGGTTCCCGCATCGCCGCTGTCGGTGTCCGCAGCTCCCGAGTCCCCAGAAGGAGGCGTCGCCGCCACCCTTGGAGAAAACATGGCGGCAACCACAGTCTCATCGAAGCCGCCCGCCGGCGCCGTCGCCGTCGCGCCGCCCTCCGCGCCGCCCCCGATCGCCCCGACGACAGCGTCGGGCACCCGGTACGCGGCGGCGTACGCGTCGAACACGGACCCCCACTTCATCGTCGACATGTCGAGCACGGCCACGCCTTTGGTCTCCCAGTCGCACGTCAGCGCGCTGGCGTTGATGGTGGTTTGTGTTTGTGTCTCGACGTCGTAGACGAACGCGTCGATTGTGCCGCCCACGGTCAGCATCTGGCGGTTGCCGACGAGGTGGCAGGTGTGGCCCCAGCGCGGGCTTTCGCCGCCGAAGACGCGGGTCCAGGTGAAGGAAGGGAGGGAGAGGATGTAGATGTCGTCGTAGAGGATGGGGCCGGTGGTGGTATTGGTGGGGTCGATGCCGCCGTACAGGTAGCTGTTTGCTGGAGTGTCAGCTCTAGTGCCGGACCGAAGTTGTGAAAGGGGATGGCGGTATACATGTTATGACTGGAGTTGTCCGGCGCTGAGGCGGCGACGATGCAAAAGTCGGAGCGGGGAGGTGGAATGTCGCCCGTGGCGGACTGTCGGTACCAGGTCGAATTGGCTGTAAAGTCGTCGCAGAGATGGACGTGATCGAACGTGATCTGTACCAATGGTCACTTGAGGCTCTTGGATCGTGTCAATCTCACTCACCACTTCTGTTTGGTTCTCGTTGCGCTGTAGTCCTCCAATGGCAATGAGTGCACCGTTCGACCCAATGGCGTCAATGAATTGCAGCCCCCCTGCAACTCGAGGGTCGCCAAGGGTGGCAGTGGAGAGGTTTTTGGAGCTGGTATCGACCGTATTGAGGACAATCATGCCCCCAAGGAACTCCGTAGTGTTGCCCATTGATGCCTCTGAGACAGCGGAAGAGCCAGCATCTATTTGTCCGTTGAGGTAAAATGACAAACCATGCGTTGGCGCTTCAGCTGAAGATCCTCGGTTCGGCCGGAGTGGACTACCCTTTGTAACATCATACTGGTCCCACACACGGGCAGAGGTATCGTAGCTCCACAGTGAGTAGGTATTGGACGCCGGGCTATCCTGTTCCCCGAACGAGGCGTTACCAAGGAACGTGGTTCCTCCGTATGTGTATATCTTTGACTGGTTTCTCGGCCCTTCAAAAAGTGCTCCTCGAACAAGACTTGGAGGGTAAGACCCTGTCTCTTCGTTTGCGGCCTTCTGGAGTGCTTGGATAGTGATGTTGGTTTTCCAGTCCCAGTTGTCTCTCATGTCAATACGCAGCAGCTTCTGGTCTTCAAATGTTAGTTTGTTGCACAAATCAGCCTTTCGAAACACACTTACTATACCCTAGTATCTTTCCTTCATTGTAGTAAAACGTCTCCACTCCCCCGTCGATAAAAAGGAAGCCGTCCTTTAACGTTGCTTTTACATGACCGTTAGATGGCAGTTGTACCTCTGGAATGACTTTGTTCTACCTACACTGATGGTGCCATCGTGCGCAGTGGTCAGCGACGGGGTCGACGGATAGTCCACTTGAAGTGCGGGCCAGCAAGAGAACCACAAATAAAGGGTAAACTAAGCATGCAGCCATGTCTCGTGACTTGATGGAAACATGCAGCTGCGGAGGACGCAAGAGTTCTAAAAAACTCTGAACACTGTTCCACGGCTTTGTCTTATGGGCTGGATTGAGCGCTCGAGCTTTGCGGATCCAGGCTGCTGCGAGCAGGTTTGCAGAAAGAACAAGGCTCGAGGCTGTTCTGAGGCTTGGCCATGATAATATGTTGCTTTTCTTGGGACGCATATGTTCAGCTGTGGCTTTTGGGCGTGTTCCACAAGTGTCCAAGGCTGGCAAGGCAGCCAAAAACCCCGTTGCCTTATCCGCCGACCAACACGAATCCGTCCACTAACACCTGGTTGCCAAGGGTTGAATGCATAATTTTCCTGCACCATGGCTGCCACGTTGTGTAGTCATACACGAATTGGGGTAAGGATCGGGATCCACGCGTCCTGCTGACTGTTGAGCAGGGAGCAGTTCAACGTGGGAGATTCACAGCCATGTGGGATATATATAGGCTACTGGTCTTCTTTGTTCGACAGAATTTGTGGCGTATATGTAAGGAACATGGGGGCAGACCAAGCCTGCCCCACTCCCTACAGTCAGTCGCGGCTGGTGTAGTCGAGGCGTTGGTCGAAGATGCCGGGTTGCGCCGTGGCAGCCGTCCGCGGACAGACGACCAGCTTGTCGCTGAACCGTGGGTGCAGCTCCCAGAGCTGTTGAAGGAAGACGTACCGCAGCTGCAGCAGGTAGATGTCGAGCATGCGGAAGATCGGGTCCAGACCTCATCTGTGAGGTAACAGCGGCATAGGCCGAATTCGACAAGCCGGTGACGGTGAGCATCCAGAAATTGGCAGAGGACTGGAACGGTCAGGAGGGCGTTGAACAAGTGGAGGGAGTTCGGTAAGGTGCGGGGAACTCTGTCGAAAAATCTGCGGGGAAGACGTTGTTGGCAGGAGCGATTGGCAGGGGGGTATTTGACAGCTTCTTCCGCTCAGCGATACGGACACCTCCTCACCACGGACCCGCGCCATCAACGTTGTCGCCGGACGTGGCAAGCTAAAGTGATTTCATCTGAGATACAAGGTACCGAAAGCTCCTGCTTGTCGTGAGCCCGGCTGGAGTGATCCTGGGATCCGCCGGATCGTACCGGTCTTTGCCAAAAGAAATGGCCAAGTTCACTCTCCGGAGGTTTTCGAAGCACGTACCCAACTGCGTGAGGACGAGTTCGGGGAGATGGAGACTCCATATTCCGGCCTGATGGAAATCCGGGAGCCTCGCAATCGACAGTTCTGCGCTCGTCTTGTGATTTCTTCCCATCGCCGGCCTCTTCAATACTCAATCACTTTTCCGCGGATCTGTTCCTCCGATCCTCACTAACAGGAGTATACCACGGCTCCACATCACATCCTCTTCTTCCAATCCCACCCATTCCTCGACGCCTTCGCTGCCATCAACGTCAACGTACCGGCCATCATCGCCGCCCCGGAAAACAGCTGCGCATACAGATACCCGCCGTCGCGCCTCTGTATCAACGCGCCCGCAATCGGCGGCCCGGTCAAGCAGGCGAACGACACGACCGAGAAGCACATGCCCGTCCTCACGCCCATCTTCTCCATGTCGGTCGTCAGGCTCGCGCAGGCGGCCGGGAACAAGCTCTGGATGCCGCCGCCGAAGAAGCCGTACACGACGCAGAACGCGTACAGCCCGCCCAGCGAGCCGACGGCGATCCAGCAGAAGAACAGCACGCCCGCGCAAAAGACGGCCGGCACGAGCGTGTTGACCGGGCCCAGCCGGTCCGCGACCCAGCCGCACCCCAGCCGCGCGGGCACCCCGACGGCGTTCATGACGAGCAGCAGCGTCAGCGCCGTCGCGTCCGACGCGCGCAGCACGTCGCGCGCGTACGACCCGACGTAGAAGTAGGCGAAGAAGACGGCCCACAGGTTCAGGAACATGCCGGCGCAGAAGAGCGAGTAGGCCGGCTCCGCGAACGCCGCCCACTCGACGAGGGGCCGTTTAATGTTCTTCGCCGCCGACCGCACGCGCACCCGCGCGACGGCACAGAAGACGCACGCGTTGAAGAGCACGACGAAGCCCATGACGCGCACCGTCCAGCCGAAGCCGACGCGGGCCAGCAGCTGGCGGGCGACGAGCGGGAAGGCGACGCCGCCGGTGGCGCCGCCCGTGGCCATGACGCCGATGGCCAGGCTGCGGCGGGCGGCGAAGTAGGTGGCGACGAGCGCGACGGCGGGGCAAAAGACGAGGCCGTCGCCGAGCCCCTTGCACACGCCCTGCGCGAGGAAGAGGTGCCAATACCGCGTCGACACGGACGTGGCGAAGACGCCGGCGACCTGCAGCGCGAAGCCGGCGGCGGTGACGGCGCGGAAGTGGCCTGCGTCGAGGGCGCGCCCGGAGAAGGTGCCGACGAGGTAGATGAGCAGGATCTGGACGGAGCCGATCCAGCTTATGGCTGACGGGGCGACGTCGAAGGTGGCGGTGTAGTAGGACTGGAAGAGCCCGAAGGAGGAAATATAGCCCTGGGATCGTGCGCGTGAGCTGCGGGTTGTGCTCTTTTCGCGGAGGATCTGGGAGATGCTTACCCAGCAATTAAAGATGACCAAGTGCGCGACTGCGACTTGTGACCATGCTTTGAAGCCGCCGTCGGGCGCGGGAGGCGGGGCGGTTGAGGGAACATTGCTGGGGGTTGGGTTTATGACGACGTCTCGGTCTTGCTTGTATTCGCTGCTCAAGGACCCCTGTGGTAGCGTGGTCGCTTCAACGTATCGTTCTGACATGGGAAGGTGCAAAGGCTCAGGATATGCCAATATCGCGGTTCAGGATCGCTGGGATATGGCATTGTTTTCAATTTCCGGGTCTCGGAGGGTATTAGTAGCTCCGTATGGGGGACGGGAGGATTGATGTACCAAGGCCATGGGAAATAAAGTGTAGTGTTGATGGTTGTCGTGAGACTACCCCGCCGCCCTGCGGGAGCCGGCTATTTAATTGACCAATCACCTCAACCACCTGACCAATCACTTCAATCACCGAAGTGGGGAGATGCGGGACATTTGTGCCGGTTTCGGCCAGCTCCGCCCCTGCTTACAATATGACCAATTCTACGTAAGGTGCTCTATATATGTAAAAGTGTGCTTCTCCGCGGATCGTGACTGTGCCCCGATACAAGCCAACCTCTTCTTCGCTAACATGGAACCTTTCAGTTAGCAAGGGTTTTGGTAGGTTACACATGGTTTCCTGTCCACTGAACCCAAAAGGCAACGGTAGAATGTTGGTCATCACCTACTGGTGTGAGGGTGGGCTCTGGTCATACATACATACATGATCACAGCAATACGCTGTAGGGGGTTTCACGCATTCGAGTGAGCGAAAGTCACGCTGAACTCACAATGGCGTGGTGGTCGGTATGCTCAAACACCAAACAATGCATCTCACGGACACTCCAAAGCGGCAAAACTCACTTCAACGCCTTCTTGTCATTTGACGAGCTAGAAACCCGGGTGTTGAGTCCTCATGTGCCGCTTGAAATTGTCTTCTCGAAGAAACGGCTCAGTGGTCCGTTTACATCCAGCGACTGTGCAGTGAAACCCTTTGAAACCCTGTACCTTTTCCGGATGCCTTTGCCCAATGTGCCGGTCTCGGTCCTTCCTCAGCTGAAACCTTCTGGGGCAGTTTTCAACTGTGCATCCAAAAGGTCTGGTATGGGACTTCTCGTGCCGCCTGCAGTAAGGGTCAACAACTGGACACGCTTGAATAAGTGAAAGAATCAACGGCTTACGTGAGGTCTCCTTTCTTCTCGAATGTTCGGGAACACAAAGGACAATACCAGATTAAGTCAGAGCTCTGAGCCTGCTGCGGAACTTGCGGAGCAAGGTCTTGAGTGGTTGAAGATGATTTTTGTGGTGGTTGTGGTGAAAGATTGGTAGTCTCCTCAACAGGGACGAATGATGCGGAAACATATGCCTTGGGGTGTGTGAAGTCAACGTGGGGATCCTGCAGGGGGCGAGGATCTGGAGCTTCAGCGGAAGTTTGATCTGGGTCAAAATTTCGCCGGTCCAAGAAAAACGGGTCGATGCCGTGTTCGTGTTGGTGTCGATGTTCAGATGAATCAGCGAAGTTTCTAGATGTCACTTGTCGCTGTCAAACTCCTGGATCTTGAGAGTTGACACAGGAACCTCAACGATGACCGACAAGAAACACCCAAGGCCAAGGATGAAAGAAAAGGCAGAACAACGGAAAGAGTGACACGATCAACGGGCCCGCGTTGACTCTGCACCGAAAAGAAAATGAAACGAAGACGCCTGGAGTCTGCCTTTTAACTGCTGAAGCGACCTCGCTTACGTTGTGGAGCAAACTGCATGATTGGCCGGATAACGAGGGTAGGCCTCACAGGAAGCTGACGAAGCACCTGACTTGGCTTGCAGCAATTTCGGAACATTCAGATCGGAGAAACAACCAAGCGGTAACAAGGTCATTGCTATTGGCGTTTCTACCCTTTCACACTTTCTACTCAAAGCATAGCGCAGCTTGGATGCAGCGATCGAAGATGATGCTCGGAGTGATTGGGTGTGGTGCTATTTCCACGGGGTAGGCCTCACAGCAATGCGAGGTCTGTGCTTTATCCAATGAGAACAATTCAGGGACAGGAGAGCTTTTTTTACTATCAGAGATGGCGAAACATAAATAGTACAAGCTGTTGCAAGAAAATGTGATTGAAGTCCTCTGTTCCCAACCGGGCCCCATTCTTCCAGCTTGCCTGACCTCGAGAGTACACTGATCTTGTACTTTTCAAGATGACTACCCTCTTCTGCTGTTCAGACAGCCAGCCTTACCGGCCTAGAACCCTCAGCCATGAGCGGAAGTTCACCACCTTCCTGAAGTGGGCTGCATTTCCCAGGGAGACAACGGCACAGTCTCCAGGAGAGCAAGGCGACAAGCTCGCAAGCCTCGGCTATCCTCACGTTATCCAAATGGTCACACAAGTCAACTTCGGTCCTCTTGAGGGCAAGCGGTACTTCGCTGCCGCCGGAAGGGAAGAAGACGAGGAAGCGTTTGTTGAAGTCACCGAGTCGGACCTCATTGCAGCAAACTACAAGAAGCTTAATGCGTAAGTACCGTCAAATGTCTGATCAGAATGCTCACAATGCTAAAAACATTTCAAAGGTACAAAAACTTTAAGTGCTCGAGCCACAACAAGTTTTTCGAAGTCAACGTTTACGAGAAGGACCCTGTCAACGCCCACCATTGGCGTCTGAATATCGCTCGGCCTGGCAGTGAGATCGATTTGTAGGAAGCTGCGAGACAACGCTCGTTTTATCAGGGTACGCGAGAAGAAATCTTTGAAGACAAATTGAACCATGGATTTCGGTGCTTTCAACAAGTTCCATCCATATGCGCTTGCGTGTTTTATCTTTGTTTCTCGGTAAACACGTGTAATCAACACTCGTTTGGGCTCTGACATGTCACGAGATAGAGTGAAAGAGATTCGCTGCCAGGCATACACAACAGTCAGTGGCTGATGCCGATCGTGCTACATCGAGAGCGTGGCTGGCCAATGAAGTGCAAGCCCGCCTCACCCCCATCTTTTCAGCAGCAGCGCACGCAGCAGCGACTGCAGGAAGCTGAGAAGTTGGCCCCCAGGAGCTGAGCGGGGAATGCTTACATGGCTGCGCGCTGATGTCTTCGTGCTGCGCTTTCTAGCTTAGAAGTGACGGCCCGGAGTGCACTTCTCTGTGTTGATAAAGGGACGCTCCTCCCGGAAGCCGCCTGAGTCCCGATTGCTCTTTTGATCGCCCAAGGACCCTTCTGCAGCACCACTTTGTGCGAGGCTGGCCGTCCCAAAAATGAGCCTCGCGCAAAACTCGTCTAAAGCCCAGGCACTGTATCCGATACTATCCCTCCCACAAAGACGAAGTTTTGGACTGACGCGGACTACAGATGATTTAGCTTAGGCTCTTGAGATGAATCACACTTCATGGCACAGCCTCACTTGCGCCTCACGATAGCGCAATTTACTTCCGTTCGACGCAAGGCAGGATCTCTTGAGTCTCAGTTTCGTGGACCCGCCGCGAACCTCCACCCCTCCTTTCGCCACTCCACCAATGCAAGGCTGACACCTACAAACCGTCCCGTCATGATACCTCGGTGTGGAAACCATGGCGGAAGCAGCATTGCGGCTACCCAGATGTCACACAACGCTTGATAATACCAGATTGCGGCATGCCGTTGCTGCTATTTGGTTCGTAGTCAAACATCGGGAGGCTTTATTCTCTTGGAAGAACATCTCGGTCGCAGGCTGACGTGGCCCAGGGGAGGCACCTGTCTGCGCCACCATCTGCACTATCAGTCCCTATGCTTAATATGCTGTACACTGACAGCGAATCGGTACAGTGGCAGAGTAGCTTCGGGACTCGAAGCAGGTCAGGCGTCGACAGGGGACATGCGCAGAGTCCGCTCAACAATATCTCGCAGTTGCGCAAATCCGCCTCTTGTGCATCGCCAACAGTATCCTGGCTCCCGGGGGACTCGATCACAGCTTCGGGCAAGCAAGAAACAGGCGCGGTGAGGTGGCAATGGAGTCCCGCCGTCTCGTCGTCCGTCGTTGCTTCGGAAAGCCCGGCGGCTCTATCGTGCTGTTTTGCTTTCTATAAAGCCTCACCTTTCTCTTGTTGCTATCGTGCAGCTTCAGCACACTGGTACTGCCATCTCCTTTGCAGCTCGGATTTGATTCCACTCTTCGTCCAGAACTACTTCATCCTCTGCTCGAACCATCATGTATGGTGGTAACGACGGTCATTGCTTCCACTTTGACCGCCAGACAAAGCTCAAGTTGGTACAGGTCATCTCCTGCCGGGTCCACATTGCTGATATGACGTCAACTGACAGAGGGATGCCAATAGTGATTGCCTGGTCCAAGAACGGCAGTTTTATGATCAGCTTCAACCGGAAACGCAAGTCTCCCACCACCGATTGTCATACAGCCGTACCGGAGTTTCACGCAGAATTACCCACCGACAATTTTTCGACGCCTTTTGGAGGTGTACACGAAAGCAGTCTCGAGCAACAGCGTGTCGATACTGAGAGACAGAATTGTGGAAGGAACAAAGCGTCGAAGATCCTCCATAAGCTATTTCGGCCGAACAATCACAAGAGTGTCATGTCTGAACCCGTAGCTGGGCTTTCTGTCGCCGACGCCCATATGGAGGAGAAGGACTACTATCACTACAACATGCCAGAGCAACCCCCTCAGGAGCTCGACGCTTCTGGTTTTTCGGAAATCTACGAGCTATACCCATCACCCCTTGAGCTCATGGGTCTTCCATTGTACCTAGAAATGGACTCGAACCAACAACCCCTGCCAGGTCATTATGGTTTCCCGGCTTGTGAGCTGGACGTACCTCATGATGCTGTCATTCAGCCCGCGACCGCTCTTCAGAGAATGCCCGCGCCAACTCTACCGGTCGATCGTCCCTCGAGCGTGATGATTCGTCCAAGTCCTCGCCATCCACCCACGCGCAAGAGAGGTGTTTCTCTTACAGTCGACATAACGTCGCCCAATCGTCCCTCTCTGTCACAGTCTCAACAGAATGATCAATCTACCTCCATTCTATCAGCATCACCGTATAGTGGCAGTCAAAGCTCAGGGTCAGACTTCTCCAATGGCTGCTTTTCTCAAGGCTTAACTACCCCAGCAACGCCAGCACTGTCAAGTGCCAGGGATTCCGGATACCATAGCGCGACAACTCCATTCTGCAATCCGCTCTTCTATCAAGCCATGTCTCCGGACAGCCGCAGACCCGAACATAGTGCACTCGCACCCCATATGGTGGAAACCGACATTCTCACCTGTCCCAATCACGGATACCCAACGGTGGATTGCCCACGTCTGGGACTCATTTCCGAATGCAGCGAGAGCAACACCGAAAACAACAATAACAACAACAACTACAACTACAACTACAACAGCAAGGATCAAATCTCGCCCGGTTCGAAAGTCTGTCCGGCCTGCGGCAAAACCTTCAGTGGCAATCATCACAATGCCCAAAGCAACCTGACGAGGCATCGCAGGCGCCACTGCTCTCAGGGTGCCAGGAAGAAGATACAGTGTCGCGTCGGAGGTTGCAACTCCCTCTTTGCCCGAACGGATGGGAGGAATAAACATGAAGAAAGGGACCACGGTCACTTTTCCCCTAGGCGTGGGACGTCTTCTGGTGGGTTTACAAGTGCATGAATAGGCACGCACGAGATTGTAGTCCCCATCTCATTTCATTTCCTTCCACCATCTAAGCAGGCTTATTTTCTTACTTTTTCTGGTATCTCACCAACTCTTAATTTCTTTTTTTCTTTCTGGCTGGTTCGGGGTTGCCTCTTTATAATATTTTCCATCATCTCCCATTTCATTTCTTTGCGCTTCTTTGACTCTGGGAGTCTGAGGCCTTTCCCCCCGTATCTAGGCAAAGCATGGAATGACTCACGTTGACTGTGTAATCCGGTGTGCGGTGATGCGCAAGTGCGCCAAAGACATAAAGTACTTAGCCCCTGAATGTGAGCCTTTTTCTGACAAGGTTGTGCATGCGACTGATCGCTAAGTAAGCATTGCCCAGTTGGTTTCCTCGGCGGGGGGATGAGGCTCCGAGAGTGATTCCCGCGTTGTGTCATGCCGCGTGCTCTCGGCCACGCTACACAGCCCCCTTCCCAGCCTCGTGACTGTCGTACAATGCAATAAAACCCGCATATGGTTCCGATAACGTGGTAGTATGAGTCCTGGAGACCGGTCCTGATGCTGGTTTCTACCCCGCAGAACCTCCGGGTGAGTCCGGGCTTTGTGTCACAACCCGGTTCAGCATGCCCGCAAGGAATGTGGATACTTCGGGTCGCACGAGAAAAAAAGAAGAAAACAGAGTTCACATGCTGGACGAGACCATGCAATGAAGATTCAAAATCAACCCGAGTGACATTTCAAGGAAGCCCAAAACCTTTGACTCCGTTTCCCAGTCCCCATCTCTCTCGTCAACATAAAGGGGTATATGGACAATCGTAGCTCCGTCATGACAGCCCTCTTTCCCTCGAACAAACAACGATCTCCCGCGCTGCACTACTCGGAAAACCCCCTGCGTATTCTCGACAGCTCCCTTTCGATCGTGCCTTCCCTGTTGAGTCCCTCATACAACGCCCACGCAGCCAGCGTCTTCGAATCCCGGGCGCCTCTCCTCCAGATCTCCTCGTAGTCGCAGATGACCAGCTTGATCATCTCCTGATGCGTGCGCTCGCCCGTCAACCGGCCCTTCAGATCCTCAATCTCCTGGCGATCCAGCTCCTTCTCCCACGCGAACAGCGGGATGAACTCGTCCAGGTTGGCGGGGCTGGGATACAGGCCGTCGCGCACGCGGTCCGGGGTGTCGGTCCCGCCGAGGGCGAGCGCGGTGAGGTTGATGAGCTCGTCCTTCTGGATGCTGAAGCCCGTCTCCTCCTTGATCTCCTCGAGCACCTTGCCCCGCACCTCGGGCGAGTCGTCCAGCATGCCGGCCGGGATCTCGAGGAAGGCGAGGCTGCCGGCGCCGATGCGCGGCTGCTCCGTCATGATCACGTAGCGCTCGTTGCGCGAGTCGCGTGGGCGCAGGATCATCAGCATCGCCACGCTGCCGCCGCGTAGGAAGACGACCCGGTCGAGGGCGGCCGGCTCCTGGTGGTTGCCGGGCTTCTGGCTCAGCGCGCGCTGCTCGTCCTTGCGGCGCAGCTTGGCCTCGACGGTCATGAAGCCGATGCGCGGGCCGAAGAAGGTGACGGAGTGGACGAGGATCTCGGTAAGCTTCCACGGGTTGTCGAAGAAGGTGTGGCTGGAGTGCACCTGCTCGGCCAGGTTCTCCCCGAGGCGTGCGGTCCATTCTTTGAAGGCGGTGAAGTTGAGGGCGCTCTCCTTTGTCAGGCCGTCTTTTACTGCGTCGTGGCGGAGGTGGACGTCGACGGGCGGATCCCAGCCGGGTAGTTGGAAGGTGGTCATTTCCGAGGTTGGTTGCTCTCCGGCCATCTGGGGGGTTGTAACAGTCACAGTCGGAGGGGCAAGAGAGAGAGCGGCCTTTTTGATCGTGTAGTAAGGCTGAGCGTGCAGGGCGTAGCGGGGCTGTGCAACTGGAAGTACCTAGGCAGCAAGGCACAGCACGTGAGGGTGATTGGTTCTTCTGGGAAGAAGGCGTCGGGTCATGTGCAGGCTGAATAGCTACAGCGAGGCGTCGGGTCTGTACAGTCGAGGTGGGGGATGTCAGCGTGCTTCAGGTGCGGCTGACGAGGGGTCACGCCGCGAGACGAAGCGAGTCGCAGTTTGTTTCTGGCGCTGTGCAACTAACTCCGCCGCAACAACTCATGGCCAATTGCGCCCCGCCAACGACGATGCGCGTCCGACCCCACCTTTTCCCTGCAGCCCTGGAGCCGCCCCGGTATAAAGACGTTGCGAAGCCAAGCTGAAGCCTGCAGCCCGTCCCATCCCCTCCACTCCAATGCAACATGCTCTGCAGAATATGCGCATGCATGCTTCGCGGAGGCATCGGGCAGCAATGGAACGGCACATACGATCTTACCTTCAAGCATCACACCAGGACCGAGACGCTGCGGAGATCTCGAGAAGCAGGCTGCTCCATATGCATTGCACTCGCCAATGAGCTGCGCTACAACACCGATCTTCTCGAGGACCAGGACATCTGCATCGATGCAAGCATCTCCGAACTCAAGGGTGGCCAGTGGGGAGATGGCGGCGAATATCGCCTGGATTTTATGCTGGAGAAGAAGCGCACAAGGACCTTTGTGCTGCGACCCACAGGCGAGTGCAACCCCTTCACCCCGGGCCAACCCATCTAATTCTCCGTCGAGCGCAGATACACAGGATTTCAACCTGAGAACACCGAGATCCTATCATACCTCGTCAGATGAGGTCTTCGAGCTGGCCCACAATTGGATCTCCAAGTGCAAGTGTGCCGATTCATGGAACAAGGTCGAATCCAAATGGTACCCAACACGCCTCCTAGACATCCAGCAGCTCCGATCCGCAAAGGGCGTCAAGATCGGCGAAAAGTTTTCCTTCCTGTCGCAGAACTCCGACCTCCAGCACACCAGAATCAAGCTCGTCGAAGAGGACCATGCAACCCTCAGCGCCAAAAAGTTCAACAGATTCGTCACCTTGAGCCACTGCTGGGGGAGACCCAGAAGCGTGCAAGGCCAGCTCAAACTCACCAGCCGGACAGAAGAAAAGTTCAAGACCGAAGGCATCGAACTACGCTCCTTCACCAAGAGCTTCCGCGACGCAATCCTATTTGCCTGCCGTCTCGAGAAAGTCGGCTACATCTGGATTGACTCCATATGCATCAAGCAGCCGAGTTCGCTTCCGGGAGATGACCCGAAAGACGCCGAAAAGGACTGGCTCGAGCAGTCTCGCGTCATGGGTGACATCTATTGCAACTCATTCCTCAACATATCTGCCACCGCTGCTTTGGATGGTGACAAGGGACTGTTCTTCCCTCGCCAGCCCGATCATCTGTGGGAAGACGAGATCAACTTGAACCTTGCCGGGCTTCCAGGCCATCGGGGCGGATCCAAGGGATATTTCTCAACCGGGCTGAACGATGGCGACGGAGGGGCCCCCAAGGATATGGAGAGCCAAGGGGACTATCTGAGGCGGTGCACTATCATCGATGTTGCTTTCTGGGAAAACTTGGTCGACAACGCTCCCGTCAACAAGCGAGCATGGGTATTGCAAGAGAGACTAATGGCTCCGCGGGTGCTGCATTTTTGCGCCAACCAAATTGCCTGGGAGTGCTCGGAGACTGATCGAACAGAAGGCCATTCGGAAGGAGTTCCACGGTACAAGGTCAAGCTCGGAGAGATCGTCAAAGAGGGTAGGCTCAAGAGCTTGGACCCAAACGAGGACGGCCTTGCCCTCCGCGAGATTCGTCTGAAGGGATTTGAAGACCCTGACAAGGGAGTAGAAAACCTTTACGTCTATGAGCTCTGGAAGCGTATCGTGGAGGTCTACTCGAGAACCAGGTTGTCCATGTCGAGAGACAAGCTCATCGCGCTGTCCGGCATCGCGAAGTTGATCCGCGACAGTCACCTCAAGGACGTGGAATACGTCGCCGGCATGTGGAATCAGCACCTCGAGAGCCAGCTTCTGTGGCGAGTTGAACCGGTGTTCAAAGATGGCATCTTTGAGAACCATGCAACGCGCGACCCGACGCGTGCTCCGTCCTTTTCCTGGGCGGCGCTTGATGTCCCTCAAGGCATTGTTTACGGGGAGGCCACAGATTACAAAGACAAAAACGGCAATACAGACGAGGTCCTCTTCAAGGTTAAAGATTTCCGGCTGCCACACAGGGACAAGACCGGAGATTCATACCAGTTCGGATTGATCAGCAATGAAAACAACGAGGGGCGTATCGACCTCGAAGTGAACTACCTTCGCAAAATCAAACTTCGAAGGCTTGAGCTTCCCCGGGGGGTTCCTTACGGCTGGTGGCTGGACGAAGATGCTTCGGGTGGGCTCTTTGATCCCACGGGAAGACGCGAGCATACCAACGTTTATCTCGATGCCCCAGATTCCGATGTCGATATCTTCTCAGAGACAGCAGACCTGTACTGCATGCCTGCGGCGTTTGGAGAGCGGACTGTCAAGAAGACGTCGCGATACCTAATGTGTCTTCTGCTGCAGAGGCTGGGAAATGGCCAAGACTTCAAGCGAATCGGACTGACCAAACTCTCGAACTACGCCGATGCGAAAGGGCAAGACGAGCTCCTTGCAGAGAATGAGAGGAGAAAACAAACCATACACATTAGATGAGTCGAACGTCTCAAAACCTCGTTTACAATATTGCGTCTGCAAACCTTCCTTCACCAAAGTCCCCCGTGCTGTCTCCACAATGTGGTGTCTTGACTGAACAAACAAAACGTATACAACATGTATACACGACGAGCCTTCAGGCCCTCAAACTTTCGTGCCAAGGCCGCATTTCATACTTCCCGACGAGCATCCATTAATCGTCTTGCGGTTTTTGACCGTAGACAATGTATCTAAAGAAAACATTGTTAGCCGAGATGGTCGCATTGCATGCGGTAGGTCGTGGTGCTGCTTACAGGGTGTAGTAAGCGTGGATCTTGTTGCTCTTGATCTCCTCGGCGACTTTCGCATTGAAGACCTGCACCTCCTCGAGCGTCCAGTCCAGGACCGAGGTCAGCAGGCGGTAGGAGAAGGCCTCCATGCCGTCGAGATACTGCAGCGTGTTGATGGTTCCGGCCTCTTTCTGCAATTCGGAGATCAGTCAGTTCAGATTTTCCAACGTTTACACGACGACGAGGCGTACCATCTTCTTGTCCTTGGGCCACGTGCCGATGGGGAGTTTGTACGTGTGGACGTGGATGTTGGTGAAGCCCACGTCCTTGAGCAAGCCCTCAAACAGTGGCCCGGTCGACAGCACCTTGCCCATCTTGGTGATGCCTTTCTCGATGGTGGTGAAGTACCGGTTGAGGTACGAGTCCGACTTGAGAGTGCCATCGTCGGATCTGAACTGGGCATCATACCCTTGAAGCCTGAGAAGAGAGATAAGCGGGGGGTTTCTGTGGGGGTGCTCGAGTGGTGTACATACTCGACCCAGCCCCCTGGCTTGGTACTGGCGAACATGTTGGAGACGAGCGCGGGCCAATCCGAAATGGCGCCATCAAGGTACCGACAAAAGATCAAGTCGAACGGCTCCGTGTGGTTCCACGGTGCTTCGAGGTCATCCACTTCAAACTTGACGTTGGGCGGCTGCGCATCCGGGCTTGAGTCGGCGGTTTCAGAAGTGGTTGACAGGGCAGATACGTACCACCCATGCTGGCTGCTCCGGGCTGAGATCGTTTCCGAGAATCTTCGAATTGTTAGCATACCGGTTTTCCGGGGTGTGTACTCTAGAGAAGCCTTACTTCCGCGTTGGGGTACTTGTCGCCTGGCTCGAGTTGTCAGTTCAGCAGCAAAAAGGCATAGTAGTGGGTTTGCTCGCACCCATTTCGATCGACCAGATCCCCTGTCAAGAGTCAACATATACGTGGTCAATAGCTAACGGCAATAAGCTCTCACAGTTCCGCAGCCGGCATCCAAAACACACTTCAGGTCCTCCTCTTTGATGGGCGCGAAGCAGGACTTTCCATCGGTGAGAATTGTTATGAGGTGGTGCATCAAGTCAAGGCGGTCTTGCTCGTTCTGCGAGGGATTGTTAGGAAGCCCGTCACATGAGTAAATTTGTTGTACTGCTGACCTCGTCGTTGGGCATGAAATAGGAACCATCCTTATAGGCATGGTACCGACGACCGTGTTCGACCGGGTATGCAGTCACGCTGGACGTCAAGGACTGAGTGAACGCAGAGCTGATTTTGTCAGCAAGATCTCACAAAGTTCTCGGAGAAGCGCAAGCCTACAGCTGATCGTCAACGGTTCCAACGGCAGAGTCCGAGTCGAGCTGTCAACATCGCCAGGTCAGATCAGAGTCGTGGCATGAATCGCGCTCTCTCCCAGGGGAATGGTAGCGAAGGGTGACGAATTTTCGTCTCCCACAGTCGATCGGTACGTACGCCTGGGTCGACCTCGATGTCCTGCAGGCCCTCTGCCTGCACAGTGGTCTGTGTCTCTGGGTTACACATGTCGCTCTAGAATGTTCCAGGCTCGTGGATGCTGGATTGATGTCGCAAAGTGCTGAAGAAAGCGGAATCGTCACAACCCCGCTTTAGCTGACATGCGGGCCGGGGCGGGCCAGCCTTTTAAACCATGGGGCCATGCGGGTTATTACCGACAATATGGGCGGCCTAAGCAGACCAGACGGGCAGGTCGTGCGGCGTCGGCGTGGCACAGCGACGATCACGGGTGACCGTTGGACTGAGCGACCTGTGGTCGTCTCCACAGACCCCACTGTTTCGGAGAGAGTGGACAGCTTCTTGGATCTTTCTGCATGCTTTCGTATGAAGCGAGCAAGTCTGACGATTGAAGAGAGGGTACGACCATGGTTTGCAAGAAGTAGCAACGCCGATGCTTCACCTCTCGGATAGGAGCATGGTTTCAGGTTCTTCTCGCTTCGCTTCACATTTCCTGATGCGAGCATATAACCGCATGCCATAAGGTGGCTTCTACATCTCTGTTAACATACAAATAACAGGCTGTCTAAAACTCCGTAAGCAAAACCCCTATCCAACACGCCACACAACCTGTAACTCCAACAACTCCAAACACCCACCCCCATCACCTACTTACCTACAGCTACACCCTCCCCTTCCCCTTTCCCTTCAACGCCCTCTCCCACGCCCTCAACACCACCACCTCCCCAACCTCCTCACACCCCCCCTCCTCCCCCTCCCTCACCCCAGTCCTCCCCGAAACCGCCCACACCCCCTCCGCCCACCGCGCCGCCTCGACCCCCCTCCTCACCGCGCCCCTCACGGCCGCCCTCACGCTCCTGCACACGCCCAAGCCGGGATACGCCAGCGCCCCGACAACACCCGCCCCCGTCTTCATGCCGAGACTCACCACCCCTTTCCCCAGCCCGGCCGCGACGCCCGCGGCGCCCCTTTCGCGCTTCCCCCGCCACGTCTCGACGAAGATGTCGCCGACGCCCTCGGCGACGCCGTGGCCGAGCGTGCGGCACGCGACGGCGAATCCGGAGCGGATGTCTGTGACGTGGCCGTACTGCCCGTAGGAGTAGGGTGTGAGTGTGGGTGTGGGGGTGGAGGTGTTGTTGTTGCTGTAGTGGCGCGGCACCGCGCGCATGCCTTCGGCTGCTGCGAGCGGGATCTCGACGAGCACGCCGCGCGCGCCGGTTAGGAAGAATTTGCCGAGGGAGGCGGCGGATGCGGCGGCCATGGCGCCGGCGGTGTTGGTGTTGTTGTCGTTGTGGTGGTGGTTCGTTTTGGTGAGTTGTTGCTGCTGTTGCTGCTGCTGGTTGTAGGAGGGCGGTGGTGGTGATTGGGATTTGGTGTCGGGGGTGGGTTGTGACGGAGGAGGTGATGTTGATGATTGCGCATCGGAGTTTTCGGACGGGCTTGTTGTTAAGCTGGGAGGTGCGGGGGCGGTGGTGGGGCGGTGGTTCGTGGAGGTGCTGGAAATGCTTCGCACGGAGAGCGTGGATGGACGGAGTGTGTCGAAGCTGGTTGTGGAGGATGTTTTGGAGTCGTGGATGGAGGCTGTGGAGGACGCGGCTGCAGGGTGAGCGCTGGAAGAGCGGGAGCGAGAGCGCTTGTACGCTTTGATCGGCTTCAGGAATACGCCGCTGGCTGCGTCTGCCATCCCGGCTGCTGTGGAGACGGACGCTGAACCGACGGCTGTGACCGGATCCCACCGACGGTTGTCGATGTAGATGGGTTTTGTCTGAAGTCTGAATCCTGTTGGTCAGCGCTGTTTTGGGGATGGACGGAGACCCTACCGCCCTTACTCACATCTTGAGATTCTTGCGAGATAGCTTTCCCTTGTCTGACAAGATAACGGCGGCCTCTTTCGACAGCTTTATCCTCGTCTTTCCCTCTTTGAGCTTCCACACAGCCGGTCGATCGGGCATCACATCACAGGCCAAGTCTTTGGGCAAGTGCGTGTAGAACGACTGTACTGCAGCTTTCACTCCCGACTCTTGCTTCATCTGATCGGCAATCTGTTGAGCATTAATGAGTGCTTG
Organism: Diplodia seriata; assembly: GCF_021436955.1. Taxonomy (NCBI): domain Eukaryota; kingdom Fungi; phylum Ascomycota; class Dothideomycetes; order Botryosphaeriales; family Botryosphaeriaceae; genus Diplodia; species Diplodia seriata. The sequence goes on along the minus strand of NW_027117313.1, from coordinate 1,658,259 downwards.
CTGTGTCAAGCAAAACTCTATAGCTTCCGCCAGGTTCTCGGGATTCAGCCGTCGGTAAGGTATAGGTTCCGGTCCAGCACCATTCGCTGCGACCATGTGGCCCCAGAATGGTTGACTGTAACATTAGCTTTCCCTCTTCTTCTCAGCGGAAGAAAGAAAGACTTACTCTCCGAAAAACGGTACGATAGTGGTAGGCTTCCCGTTAAGCAGGCCACACGCTGTTGTCCCCGCCCCTCCGTGGTGAACGACGGCGGCAACATGCTTGAAGAGCCATTCATGAGGGCAGTCTCCCAGATAAAAGATGCTTGGATCAGAAGAGAATTCCTCGCCGAGTTTGCTCCATCCTCGTGATACTATGGCTCGTACTCCCGTGGCTTTGACGGCATTTACAATGGTCGCTGTGGTCTGCGCGGGGTCTTCGATGACAATGCTCCCGAATCCGATGTAGACTGGCGGCGCTCCCGCGTCAAGAAACTCGGCGAGGTCGGGCGGAGGCTTGTAATCCGGTGGATCGCGGAAGAAGAATCCGCATACGTCTTTGCAATGTCAGCATGCGAGCGCAGAAGAAGGGGTTCGAAGTGCACTTGCCTATATGTGCCGGCCAGTCTGAGGGCTTCGCAACCAATGCGGGAGACCAACAGTACGTAAACGGGATGTTTAATGTTTCGGCCAGGCGCGGACCTTCCATGGCGGGCACTGCTTCCAGCTGCAAAGTATGTCTTCTCCAGCGATTGATAATGTCGCCCAAGCTACGAGTGTCAGACCTGTCTTCACTCTTGTCACTAGAGGTACATACCCTTGCCATGTCAGGAACTCAACTATCCCGTAGGATACATAATTCGCAATTTTCCTGTCTGTGCCCGAGGAATACTTGAGGTTCGCAAGCGGGTGAGGAAAGGCACGGGTGCTACTCCATGGCATGGTGAACATCAGGTGCAGCGGCACCCCCAATGCCTGCGCGCAATGGATATGAGCAAAGCTTGGGGGGTTGGCGATGATGGCATCGGCAACAAAGGGCGCATTCGAACGAGTGTCTGGCTCAATGCACGACTTCCAGCATCCCTCCAACATCTCAGCAATGATTTGCCGCTTGCGCGTGACTTCGCCGGCGCGAAGGCTTTCCAGGTTCGGAATCAAACCGGGGTTCTTGACGATGAATGCCATCAGCTCGGCAGGGTCACCTCCGATGGGGTAAAATTCCAGCCCCGACGACCGCACAAAGTCCTCAAACACATCATGCGTTGCCAGCCGTACGCGATGACCGTGGTACTTTTGTAATTCTGTTCCCAGTGCAACGAACGGCTGCACATCCCCCCTGCTTCCAACTACTTGTATGACAATGTTGAGCTTGACGTCGCACGGACGGGCAGGCAATACCGTCGGCTGTTCGAAGTCGTCATCACCGGTTCCTCTGGGCATAAGACTCGCCAGCGTCCTACCCAGCTTGGAGTCGACATGGATGGTAACTCGGCCATCGTCTATTTAATCATGAGTATGGGCGGTCCTGCGGTTCTGATGGGGTTGGCCTACCTGTTACATGGGTGCTGTCGAGCACGAGGTCTCCAGGAGCCACCACCTCGCTGTACGGAGGCGGGCTACTCATGTCTGCATCATTGCTGTTCGTCATTGGGAAGGAGGTAAATTGCTCCCTCAGAATTCCAGGGCTTAGGGGGATATTTAAAAGTCCGTGGCCCCGACAGCTAGTGGTTCACTAATGCTCTTCTCGATTTTACGTATTCGCAGCAATTTACGTATTGTGATACGAGCCCTAGGCCGACGCCCAATTAAAGGCCAACCGTCGGCCTGATCACCGCTCCTCCCCAAGTCTTCAAATTTTCTTCCTCTGCTTTCAGTCTATTCTACTAGTCTTCTGAGAATAATAGTTTATTTTTGGCCGCCACCGAGCCCTTTAAAGCGAAGCTCGACCAGCCCACCTCTCGGCTCCTGCGGCCATCTACTTCAAACCCTCTCTCCACCACAAGCGTAGCGACCTCACTTCAACACTCTGTTAGTACAGTCGCAAACTCAGACCGCTGCCCAAGTCCAAGACCTAACAGCCCAGTGTACCAGTCGAGCCCTCCAACCGAGCAGTCCCCAAAACCTCCACCATCGGCAATCACCACCACCATCTACCACAACCCCTCGCCCTCGCCCTCGATCCAACCACCACCACCCCCAATGGCACGCTCATCCTCATCCTCATCCCGCACAGCCGTCGCCACCGCCACCCCCGCGGCAATCACGACCAAACTCGACCAATACTGGGAGCCCTCCGGCCTCCACGGCCTCATCGCTCGCACCGCGCTGCGCACCTCTCAATTCCTCCTCGCCGTCATCACCGCGGGCCTGTACGGCGCAGACCTGTCACACTACAACAAAACATCTTCCCACCACACGGCCGCCGCCCCAACGAACTGGATATACGCCGAGGTGGTCGCGGCGCTGTCGGCGCTGACGTGCGCGTACCACTGCTTCGCGACGGCGCGGGTCGTCGCGTGGTGGTGCGTGTGGGACGGCGTGGTGGCGGTGCTGTGGGCGGCGCTGTTCGGCGTGTTCGCGTCGACGTTTATCGGGAGTGGTAGGGGGAGGGAGGCGGCGGCGGACGACGAGTGGGATCTGACGACGGACGTGCGGCGGATGCGGGCGGCCGTGGTGTTTGATTGCGTCTGCATGGTGCTGTGGCTGTGCTCGGCCCTCATGGGGTGCATGTGGTGCTGCCGCGCGAGGCGGGTGACGCGGAGGACGGACAAGTTGTTGGCCGGGAGCGAGAGCGAGGCCGAGGATGTGGAGATGGGGCGGCGGCATGAGCAGCGTGGGGTCGAGGGGAAAGCGGCGGTATGACTGAGGAGGCGTGGGTGCAACTTCTGACGTTCCCATTTTTGTTCGTGCGTTTTCGCGCTTTTCCATCGTTGGAGGACGCTATGGGTGTTTCGTCGCTCTTTTTTGTGTTGTGGATTGCTTGATGGTTCAACGTTACGGTGTTATGGTTTCGAGGTTGTTCGCTGGCACGATGTTCTATACGAAGGTTTTCTCTGCATGTAGCTTTTTTCCACGCCGCGGACACGTCATCTAGCCACTTGGTATAGTTTATTGATCTGATCTCTCTAAAGGATATCTGCGAACGTTCCAAAAGCCTTATGGAAGTTTGATCCGTGAGACTTGTGGCACTGTAACGAAGTGATGGTCTATGTCGGAGGACAGGACCGGGTGACGCATGCTCTCAACCCGGTATTCTCTCGGACCGAGAAGTAGCGAAAGCGGCTACATGTATATCTATAGCGTGATAATAGCCGGCCAAAAACGGGCAAGGCTTCAGCTTAGCCGGTTGGTTTGTCAGTGCGCACTCAAGCACCAGCCAGAACATCTCGCTAGCGTCTTATTTTAGTAATATGCGGAGTAAGCACGTGGATTACTATTCATATATTATACGCATTGCGCAAGAGAATGTCTTGTATACTTGGTCATTGTTGTTTACGTCCATGACTGAGCCCCGGCAACTTTCGAGAACGATGAAGGAAAAGAATGGATACTGAGAAACCGTCAGAAGGAAATGATAGTAAAAGCTTACTGGAGATCCTTAATCTCGGTCAAGCACCGGCGGAATTACTAGACATGTAAAGACCGTGCAGTGTCTCCTCGTGGTACTTCCGTCCATCTGTCCGAGAAAATGATGACTCGCACCCCTCAAAACGACATGGGAACTTGTCCATGGTTCGCATCTGACAATGATAGATCCGGTGTCTCCTTAGGTTGCGCAAGTACTGGTGCCGTCCGCCGCTAAAAGTGGCTCCGCAGTCGGGGCATCGGTTTGGGGAAGCCGTGAGTCTGGTCTTCTTTGCTTTTCCAACACGCCGCTTCTGGCACATGCCGTCTAGCCTCTGACTGTTCACATGAGGACACAGGATATTGTTATGGCGTATCGGGTGGTGGATGGGCCCGCATTCTGTTGGAATGATGATGTCGGCGGGTGAATCTGGATCGAACAAGGCATGTCCGAGCGGGAAATCTGCCCCGTAGGAATATGGACCTCCATCAATATCAAGATCCGGGGCTGCTGGAGTAGACAGGAATTGCGCTGAGGACGGATGGCTCGTGAACGTGAATGATGCGCTTGGGGTGCCGTTGAATGTCGATGTTGACAGATTTGGAGGCCATTGGTTGTATTGTGGCAATTGTAGTGCCGCGCAGTCGTGAAGCTGGAAATTGCCAACTGCTACTGGTAGACCTCCATTAGATGCGGCCTCCGAAGTGAAAGTCGACATTGGGCGTGACTGGCAGAATCCCAGCGGGGGCGACATAGACATCTCATCTGAGATCGCGGTTGTCTCCTCATTAAGGCTGTAAGCGTCACCTGGATCAAGATCTGTAGAATAGGCAGCCTCCAATGCAAAGGTTGGGTCCGCCGCTATCTCATATCCAAGATTGTTGTCCAGTCTCTGCGGCGATAGGCCATATCCATGAACCGGATTGTGTTCGAGCTCAACGGGCACTTTGTTGTGCGTGTCTCCAAAATAGACGTTTTCCCTCAACTCAACACGGTGTGCTAATTGAGGACACTCCATGGCAGTATTGTCTGTATGATTCGTTCTGGGGATCCGGCGGAAGAGTTTGGCCAATTTCTTGGATCGCTGCTGGAATTTTGCGACCTGGCTCTGGAGACCGCTTGGTATGTCCTGCTCGGCAACCGTGCCCGGCTGCTGTTCGCGATAAAAAGTTCTCACAAGGTGTCGTTCTCCGACCGCGCAATCACTGTTGGTACCTATTCTCTTTTTAGCAAGAAGCGTTCCAGCCATAGCACCATATTTACAATGAGGCCATACTAACTTGAAATTTACCTAGCAGTCAATCGCGAGCAAGTTGCCCAGCTGAACCAGAGGTAATGAGACTAGAAAAAGCCGGGATGTACGACGATGAATCAGGATTCAATGGCTCTGGAAGGAGTACTGGAGGTTTTTGAGAAAACTAAGGGAGATGAAAGCAATGAGAGGACCATTTTGTAGTAAAGGGCAAAAAGCAAACGTGCTGTACATGGGAAGCAACGCTAAGCAGAAAACGATGAGAATCCATTCCTACTCCTTCAGTGCTCCTCTCAATGTCTTTGTGCAGGCCCTGGGCTCGTAAACAGCTCCGCTGGACTGGGGCATGAGGTCCTGAAACTGGGAACAAGCGAGGGAGGTAGGCAGGTTGATCGTTTGCCTGGTGGATGCCTTACGGACGGGTGGGTCAGAGATACCGCAACACAAGCGGCTACTTGATAACATTGAGATTCAGTGAGTCCACACGACTGATCTTGCATACAGAATGCGCCAGGTGATCCGTCATTTGGACGTCTTCTTTGCACTGAGACACAAATATCCCGTTTCGGCTGAGCGTGTAGAAGTACGCTTTGCTAATTCAGGAGCGGGAGAAGTAAAGCGAGTCTCGTTGAGCATGGGTTATCCATACAACCGGAATCGCTTCATTTGTCATTTTTTGGTGATGAGGTGGGATAGGTAGCGGCGAGTGGGGACTGCTGTGTGTCTTGTGTTGAGGTTACAGGTTGGCAGGTCCTGAGTGAACGTCGACCACCCTGGAAGTTGAGCCCGGCTCGGTTCCGAGGGACCGTAACGCAATGATCATCTTCACGCGAGCATCAAGGATTCTCCAAATGGGATGGACGACACGCCATGTTTCGCATCTTCACATTAACCGAACAGTGTGGCGTAACTCCACTAGCACTTCAGTAGAGACGGCGGCTCAAACCACATTTGACGGCGCTGAGATGAGGCTCTTCAAAGATAAGAATATGGCCAGGGCTCCAAATGGGTCAGGAAGGACGCCAATTTATGACAAGACATCATGCTCCTCAGGCTTTATAGCGGCAGGTCAGAATTGACCGACAACCCTACGAAAGTCACTCGCATCAGTCTCTTGGGTGGTTTTCTTCAGCATGCACTCTTTGCCCTGGCATGACTTATATTAAAGCTTCCATGAAGCTACTCTACATCAGGTAACATCCATCCAGGATATCCCTACTGCCAGATGGCAATAATCATTAATCACCGATCCGAAATCCCCAAAGCGAACGAGCTGTCTTTCCTCACATTATCTTATTCAAGAAGCCGCTCCGCTCATGAGCCACACGCTCGTAGGAAATGCGATGACGACGATGGAAATTTAGAACCGGAACTTCGAAAGGACTCTCTGAATAGCCGGCCATTTGTTGCATGGGTGCATATGGTGTATACGTGTGGAGTGGTTCCAGATGGACTTCGGTAAAACTGCACGATCAGGTCCACCGGTGCGCCATCTTGCATCAAGGGCTTCCACAATCCTCATTGATTAAACGTTGAATGGTCCCTCTTGAATCAATACACGCCTTTGATAGGTTCAGTGTCAGAAAACGGGGATATCGGATTAGGCACGCGGGCTGAGAAATGGAACACACGGAGGTGGGCTGAGCGTCTGGCTTGCATGTCTGCGGTCCTGTGGCTGGCTGAATGCGTTGACTTTCGTAATAATGTGGAGCAAAGGATCGCTAGCAGACTCCAAGATAAGACAGTCTGCCTTTCTTTGGAAGTCCACAGCTACTATAATTAGCCATCTCCTGCATTAACGGCTTGGTTTTCGCAAAGCACCCAAGCCTTTTGTGAAAACACGATCCCGGCTGCGAGCGTTCGCGTGAAGTCATGATGCCCACCCATAGATTCTGCTCGCTTGGAGAAACCCCTGGCATTTCCGCGTCCTTGACACCCCGGCAGATCGCGATAGGATCCACACCACCTACCAAACACACTTCCACACTTCCAATAGCGAAACCTGTTATAACCCAACAGCCGCCCAGGGAGTACTTAGCGGCCCGGAAACACTTGCCCAAGTACCCATGGAATGGCTCCAAACTTGATTTTCCCCTTATGATCTTTCTCCAACTCTCAGCTGCCCACCCCACACCCCGCCAGCCACACTCCCCTCCTCTTTTCTTCCTTTGCGTCAACATATCCTCGTGGAGATTGGGAAGGCAGCTGTCCGTATGAGTATACGCATGCGTGACTTTTCCGTGCGAAAGTGATAGAGCTCAAGAGCAAAAAAAAAAACAAAGACAAATGACATGTGCTTTTTGCACTTTCGCTACAGCCTACTACTTAGGTATCACGAGCACCTACCTCACTACTGTGTAAGTATCAGTTTAATAACGATGACAATGATTGAGTTCCAACAGGCCGGGCTAAGTATTGCCGATGAAGTCCCAAATCACCAGCATGTGTTTACAAGTCCAGGAGCAAACAAGCGAGATTTCACTACACGGAGATGCTCAAAAATCTACACATAAAATCATTGTTCTACTATGACCAAACGCCCAAATCTCTTTTTATCCTTTTTACAACCCAGTCGCAACCATGTACCAGAAATCAAGCCGATTGCATGACTCTCCTTTCGAGAAACAGCCTCCACAGACCCTGTCTACGCAGTGCCACCACCACGTCCACCAATCTTCCCCAACGCCGCCTTCTGCTCCGCGCTAAGCTCGCACGTCGGCAACTCCCTCTCGCCCTTCTTCGTCGGCTGCGGCAAGAAGCCGACGGCGACGAGGTACGCGAGGTACGCGCCCAGCGTCTCGACCGTGACGGCGCTTCCGCCCGAAACGTCCTCGCCGGTCCACTTGGCGTCGGCGCGCAGCGCGGCCGCGGCCTGCGCGTCGTCGAGCTCGGGCGCGATGGTGTCGGCGGGGAGGTTGCCGGTGACGAAGTGGAAGAGCGGGAGCAGGGCGTGTTCTTCCTTGTCGCCATCGAGCGAGGCAGCGACGTAGTCTTCCATCTTGGTGCGCCACTCGTCGTACGACACCTGCGGGATGTCGTAGCCGTACGTCTCGAGCGCCCCGACGAACTCGTTGAAGGAGAGGCGGGGGTGGCTGGTGACCTGGGTGACGCCGAGGGGCTCGGCCGGCGGGTTGAGGGTCGAGGCGATGACGACGCGGGCGACGTGGGTGACGGGGACCTGGTTGACAGTGTTCTTGATGTCGGGGCGGGCGTTGAGCTGCAGGCATCCCTTAAGGAGACGGACGAGGAAGTCATCCGTGATCGAAGCACCGGTGACGGGATCACCTGTGACGTATCCGGGGCGGATGACGGAGCCCCTGAGACCACGCTTGCCTGCCTCGCGGACAATGTACTCGCTCGCCCACTTGGACTGACCGTAGCCAGTGCCGAGACCCTTGCGGCTGCCCTCCATGTCGTCGGCCTCCAAGACACCCTTACCGCCAGCAGCCACGCTCTCCTGGGACAGCTTGACGTAGTGATCACTATCCAGGGTAGAGGTAGAACTGACAAAGCCAAGTTGCTTTGGCTTGCCGCTTGTGCACAGCGCGATGGCATTCATCGTCGAGAGGACATTTGGAGAGCGGAGGCTGGAGTACGGCTGCATCCAGTTGACCAACGCGCCGTTGTGAATGATAACGTCCGCCTCATTGGCGACGCGCTCCCAGGCCTCCTTCTCAAGGCCGAGATTGGGCTTGGAAAGGTCTCCAATGACAACCTCCAGCTGGGAGCGCCATGCCTCAGACCAGATACCATACGCTTGGCAGGTAGAGGCAATACGCTCGAGACCAGCAGCAGGATCCTTAGCACGAACGTGCGCAATGACGCGCAGGTTACGGCTAAGAAGATCTTTCAAGAGGTAAGAACCCAAGAAACCGGTAGCGCCGGTAAGGAAGACGGTCTTGGGCTCGGAGAAATCCAGGGTTGCAGATGGGATAGACTTTGGCAGTTGTTGTGCAAGCTCGCGGGCATCAGCAGAGTAGGCTTCATCCGTGACATCATCGGGAGCAGGAGCATGCTCCAGACGCAGACCAGCCGGATCCTGAGCGCGGTCAATCTCAGTGGAGAAAGCCTCCAATGTTTGCGACTGGAAGATGACGCTCATGGGAATATCGATACCCTTCCACGTCCTCCTGACCTGGAGAAGCATCTGTTGAGCCAAGATGGAGTGACCGCCCTCCTCGAAGAAGTTCGACTCCGGAGTCAACATGCGAGCCGAGGTGTTCGGCAGCAGCTTACCCCAGATCTCAGCAATCCTCTTCTGAGTCTCAGTCATGGACGCAGCGACTTGAGACGGTCTTCTGCCAGCGGCAAGGAGAAGATCGGTGGGCTCAGGGAAGGGCAGGGCCGGCTTATCAATTTTGCCGTTGGGGTTGAGCGGCATGCGCGAGAGAGGAACGAAAACGCTGGGGACTGCGTAAGAAGGCACCTTAGTCTTGAGGAAGCTCCTGCAGTCGTCCGACAGTGGCTTGAATTTCTTCAGCATGCCAACCATGGAGTCATCCTGGGAGTCATCCGCAGCAAGACCCTTCTCCTCAAGCCACTGAAGCCAGCGCTTCATCTCAGGAACGATGTAGCTGACGAGTGTCGGCTCCTCATCCTTGTTTCTGCGAACAAGAGTGACGTTCTCGCGAATAAGCTGGTGGCGCGACAGGTGAGTGTCAATCTCGCCAAGCTCGATACGGAAGCCTCTGATCTTGACTTGGTTGTCGATGCGGCCAGTACACTCAACGTTTCCATCAGCAGTGTAACGGCCCAGATCACCAGTGCGGTAGAGACGGTCACGAGGACCCTTGTAGAGTTCCCTCCATGGCTCCTTGGCTCCGGAAGCTGCGACCTTTTCTTCATCCTGATTAGCCCACTGGGCAGGATCAACGAACCAGTTGGAAATGAACTTGGACTCGTTCAGCTTGGCAGTAGTCTCATCGTTGCCAAGGTAACCCTCTGCCAGGCCACCTGCTCTGGTAAAGATTTCTCCCTGCTCGCCAACGTCGCAGAGGCGGTTCCGGTTCTCGCGATCAACAACCAGCAATTGAACGTCTAGCATACCCTTGCCGGCAGGGATGATATCGCCCATGGTGTCGAGGAAGTTCGGGTCGTCGGTTCTGCTCGGGACCTCGTAGTAGGACACAGCGCGCTGAGTCTCGGTGGTTCCGTACATGTTGACGATGCGAACATTGTGTGCCAGCTCCTGTAGCCTCTTGCAATCTCTCTTGATCAAGACGTCGCCGACGAAGAAAGAGTGGTGCAGAGAGGGGAATTGGGCGCTGGCGCCTCCAACGAGAATTTGGCCCATGGCGGGAGTGAGGTGGGTAACGGTAGCCTTGTAGTTGCGCATCCACTCGGCGAGAAGCTCGTGTGCAATATCATCGCGGCTGGGCACAAGGAGCTGTGCGCCGAGGAAGAGGGGGGTGAAGATGTCTCTCTACGCCAATTAGCTTAAGGCGGACCATCCACCTAGCCCAGAATTCACGCACCTGAATAGGATCATGAGCAATTCCAGACAGCATGGTAAATCTATCGTTCTCAGACAGATTGAATCTTTGAGCCATCCAGGGGAAGTAGTATGCCAGAGAAAAGTGGCGACCCTGCACACCCTTGGGCCTGCCCTCGGAGCCACTGGTGAAAGACAGGGTCGGAATAGAGTCAGGACCGACCAAGACACCAGGCAACTGGGCCTTGAGGGAGTTCTGCGCCTCTAGACAGTCCTTGCCGTCGATCTCACCACCTGCCAGAGTACCATCGTCCCGAAGCTTGAGAGCAGGCACTTCTGCCTTGATGCTCAGGTTCTGGGTGATGAATTCCCTAACCTTGTCCGGCAGCTTGCCTGCCTCCTCGGTCGCGCGTTCGATCTGAACGAGGAATCTGGGGTTTGCGACCTCCAGGTATATGGTCTGGCGGTCGGGAGGATACTGGGGATCCAGCACGCTGACGGTTGCACCGGCCTTCAGAGCACCCATGTATGCAACGACGAGGTCCACACTGCGGCGGGTCAGAAGCGGGTTACGAGAGCGGTTGCAGGCAGTCTACTGACCCGCGGTGGGCGTAGACCATGACGACGTCTCCACGCTCACAGCCATGCGCCAAGAAGTGGTGGGCGAGCTGATTGGAGCTCTCATTGATCTGCTTGTAGGTGAAGGCGCGCTCGGGGGTGCGGGCGCTGGGGGTTTCGACAACGCATGGTCTCTCGGGGTGCTTCTCGGCATTGGCGGCGAAGATCTCGTGGATGGCTGGGCGCGGTTGAGCAATTGGCTACTTTGTGAAGTGAGAAATGTTTACCTCCGCGGTAGTCGCTCCAGTGAAGGTCGGCGGCGGGGTCCGGGAGGACGGATGCGGTGCCGGTCTCAGCCATTGCTGCTGCAGGAAGGGGCCGGGAGAAGGGAAAAGCAAAGGAATGAGAGGGAAGGCGGAGGTGAAAAATGGCCGGCTGTTTGCAGGTGGGATGAGGTGGGCTGCAGCAGCGGCATGAGTCAACAGCAATCGGTCGGCGGGCGCAGAAAAACCTGGGGAATGACGTCCGAAGCCGGCGGTGGGCGGGGCCCTTGCAGTGGCGCCGCAGACGGTCTTGGCAGGGCTTCTCGTACATCATCACGCTGATTCGCGCGCGCCGGCCACAGGACGCGCAACACCAACTCTCCCCAGGTGTCCCGTCCAGCAACCTTCACCACGCCTGCTGTCCTCTCCTGGCGTGCTCCCTCCGAGCGCTCCACTCGTCCGGCTCAATTTCACCCACGTCGCGCCATTCGCTCCCGCCGCCGCTCCTTCAATCGCCGTCCCGAGACCGTTCCTTGCTCCTGCCCTGTGTATAGGGGCCGCGAGACCTCGTATCCATTCCATCCCTCCGAATGTCGCTCTAACCGTCGATCATACCCCGCTCCACAATGGCCCGCATCTTTATTCCTCCCCGCTACAAGGTGGTGCTTGCCATCGTTGTCTTCTTTCTAATAAGCCTGATTCTCTTCGGCTCGCCAACCAACATCGATCACGTACCCACCTATCACGAGGTCTCCGAGAAGATCAAGAATCCCAACCTGCCATCTCTGCCGAACTCGTACAACCCGTTTGCGCCCACGGCGCACAAGCCACCTGTTCAAGCCAACAGCTCCAGCGGCGAGACAACATGGTTCAGTGACTGGAAATGGCAGAATCCCTTTTCATCTTCCATTACCCTGGACGAGAACAGGGCCGTTCTGCCGCCTCTGAGGCCTCGCCAGCCTATCTATACATTCTATGATGGAGATGTGAAGCAGAACCCCGTCATTCGGGAGGCTGAAGAGCAGCTGCTCCTGCAGTGGCGCCGCGCTTGGTGGGCCAAGGGTTTCAAGCCAGTGGTTTTGGGTCGCGGCGAGGCCATGAACAACCCTCTATACAAGACCCTACAGCTTGCCAACCTCAAGGAATCGAAGCTACTGAGTCTGGAGACTGAGGTTGCCCGTTGGCTGGCATGGGGAAACATGGGTTCGGGCATCATGGCCAACTGGCTCACTCTCCCCATGGCTCCTTACGACGATCCCTTCCTTGTTATGCTTCGGCGTGGAGAATACCCTAAACTCACACGTTACGAGCCTCTCCGGAACGGTCTGTTCGTTGGAGAGAAAGATGCGATCAATGCTGCAGCCAAAGCCGCTCTGAACGATCCTGTGAAGTTGAAGAAGGCTTCGGACATCGTCGATGCAATTCCCCAAGACATGTGGAGTGTAGAAAAGCAGGGTGATGCCATCGCCTTCTACGACCGCGTAACCATCAAGCAGAAGTACAAAGACGTTGAACAGAAGCTCGGGGACAAGGCAAACCCCGACGGTCTCAAGGCTTTAGCGCAGCTGATGAACGCGCACCTCCACAACACATGGCAGAATACCTTCGAGGAGGGCGTGGCAGTCGTCAAGCCCGTCCCAACGCACATGACCGCTCTCACCGAGGAAGCCATCGACATCGCCCGCAACCTGACGCAGTGTTCCGAATCGCCCATGCCGGCCACCCAACCGCCTAACCGCAACTACAAGCCCTGCGTCGCCTCGACGCCGATGAAGGTCACGATTCTGCCCACGTACCGCAACCACAGCACACTCTTCAACATTGGCACCGTCCCGCACCCCTACACCTTCCTCTCGCTCAACCACCAGCGCGACGCGCTCGACGCGCGCTTCCTCCGCCGCGAAGTCAAAGAACGCAACCTCTGGCTCACGTCGGCCACCAAGGAGCTCCTCGGCTCGGGCAAGAGCGCGTCGATGCGCATCACGCACTTCAAGGACGCCGTCGCCTCGGAGCGCAACGCGTACCAGTCGCTCTGGCTCACGGCGGAGCGCGAGTCGCAAAAGGACCTCAACTGGATCTTCGGCTTCAACCTGCCCAACTCGCCGCCGGACGACGGCAAGTCGGAGACGCCCGTGCCCGGCCCCGAGCGCCGGCCGCCGCCGCCCAAGCCCGACGGGCCCGTCCCCACGGAGCAGGAGCTCGGCCGCGAGCGCGAGCTGCTGCGCAAGGCGCGCGACGCCATCAAGAGCAAGGTCCGCGACATGGTCCGCGTCAAGGAGGCGGTCGAGGCGTGGAACATTGCCGACGCCGAGGCGTGGCGGTTCGCGCGCGCGTTCTCGGCGCGCAGGCGCATGGAGCGGCTGGTGTGGGAGGAGGAGGAGAGCAAGTTCGCCGGCGCCGAGAGGCGGAAGGGAAGCAGTTGGGGGAGGTGGTTCGACAAGGATGACTGATGGGCGGATAAAGAGAGCACATCGCAAAGTTTTCTTTCCGTCGGTGAGCCCGGAGATGCAATATTCAAACATGGGGATAGACTTTGGATTCGTTCACGGATTTTCATTTTCTTTTGGAGGACTCGTTCAGGTAGGGGTATTGGGATGGGAAGTGGGGGGAGTCGGTCTGTACTATTGCGTGTGTAGTACGGCGTAGGCGTCTTGTTTTTGTACTTGATTCTCCTCGCTGATGGAACAGCAGAGTGGGATAGAGGGAGAGACACCCTTCACTAAGTGTGGTTTACACATCATCATTGAAACTTGGCATTTGTTATCCTAAATTCCTGATTTTTTCGTGCAAGCCCAGCTTTTGTATTGTCAAAGTCCCGTAACCGCCTTTTTTTTCCTTTTCTCGTAAATGCCCCCATCCTATATTCCTTGCCCCTGTCAAAGAAAGTATCATACAGTTGAACAAAAAACCAAGATGACCCTATCCCTCTACAGAATGCTCGGCATTCATGGGGGAAGGGGCAGACGACATTGCTTCTTGCTCTACGAGCAAGAGCTGCTGCCAGCGATGAACTCGCCGGAGGAGTTCTCGCAGCCGCACTCGGTGGTGTTGGGGTCCCTGATGCAGCCGGTGCCGTCGCCAGAGGACGAACCGTTGTCGCTACAAAAAGAGAATCAAGTCAGTCAACAATTCCCGCCAATAAGGGAAAATAATCACTCACTTCCAGAAGAAGGTCCAGCCGTCTTCGTCGGCGGTGAGCTCGCCGGAGGTGGGGGCGGTGCAGCTGTAGGCCTTGCAGGTGCCGTAGGAGAGGCCGTTGGAGTTGGTCTTGGTGCGGGTCCAGACGGCGAAGGTCTGGGTGCCGCTGAGGCGCGTGTTGTGCGAGCACTCGGCCGCCTGGATGTCGGACGACTCCTCCCCGGCCGAGCAGCTGATGTTCTGGGGCACCTTGCCCTTGGTGTTGGTCGTGCACGGGTCGAGCGTCGCCGAGACGGTGGCGGCGGTCGCGAGCACGGCGGCGAAGGTGGTGAAGCGCATGATGACGGTTGTCGTTTTGGGAGGGTTTGAGCCGGTAAGAGTTGGTCTTGTTTTGAAACGAAGGACGGTGGTAGAAAGCGAGAGACGGTTTTTTGTTTGCTGATGGGAAAACACAAGACTGCTTGGCTGACGGACGTTTATATAGGACTCTCTTAGTCGACCGCTGGGGTTCTACTTAGAGATGATTCGCGACCAGGTTTGGGGATGTTTGAAGCTTGACCAAGGCCTCGAGCGCCATGGCGATCCGTGAGTTGTGAAACGCGAGACCATCATCATCGTCAAGGCCGCCCTACGGAAATAGACACCCGCCGGGCCGCCCATGGGGCGATTGATGGGGCTAGCTACGTGTTGGTCTAGATATGGAATCGAACGGCCTCGAATCACCGTCAGGCACGCATGCGTGTAACAAGGCGGCGTCGTCGCCCGCGCCGCGCCGACACTGCCGTTGATTGCCCCTAAATTGATCCACCCGCGAGGCGTTTTCCTTATGGCAGAAATGCGGGCAAGAAGGAGGCGGAGAGGCTCAAAATGAACGGGTGGAGTTGTTGTGGAGTCTAAGAGGTTTCATGTATAGCAGGGCTGCGGTGCTGTTACAAGGTAGGCCCGCGCGCCAGGCGTTCCCCTATCTCATTTCGAGGCTGTGGCGTGTAGGAGCTTCATTGTACGTGACACTGGCACCTCGTCAGGATACGAGCGTTCCGCAGTACTCCCGGCGATATACTTTTCGATGTTTGTGATGTATAGAATACGCGCCATGTATCTGAAGGGATTAGGCCGGCCAAGCCCACAAGTTGCTTGTATGGAATAAAGGTCACTTTTCTGGTGAAGATGCGGCCTCTGCATGGCGATCATGGAGACACCACCGGTGGCAATGTCGCAGTCTGACTCGGGAAGCTTTCACGTCCTGTAAGTGTGGCGCAACAATCAGTCGCCGGAGGCGGACCCGTACTCTTTTTTGACCAAAAGCCGCAGGGGCTCGCCATGTGCGGGCTTGAGACTCGAATCAAGAGAGGAGGAAGAACATTGGCTGTAGAGTGGACACGGCAGCGCGTTCTCGAAACAGTACATGTCACCACGACGGGGGACCTCCCCAGAAGCGAGCCCAGGATGGTAGTGATCGGAGAAGGCTGAAAAGTGGAAAAGGCGGCCGCGACCCTGTCCCAAAATCAAGGGACACAACAAGGACGGAACGAGCAGAAAAGAGAAGACAAAATGGTCCGGAACAGCATCGCGTTTGGCGGATTCGGCAACAAGGGCGATACGAACGAGGCGTCCAACACCGACAGCGGCGAAGTAGCACTACTCGTGCAACGGCGACGACGGAGCTCCATCAGGTCGGGCTTGCGCAGGTTGTGCGACGGCGTGCAGCGGCAGACGGCGACGATGCGCAGTCGCAGCGCCAGCAACGGATCCACCAGATCAGACATTTCGAAGCGGAGCAGCAGATCCACCGAGAACCTCGTAGATGGTGATTCGAAGAGCACACATTCGGTGAGTAGTACCGGCAGAAGATCACACAATCACGCATGAAGCAAGCAACTAATACTAGCCTGAACAGGAAGTTTCGAGGAACTCGACATCGTCTACGCGAGAGGCTTGGTGATCGTACGTGGAGGGCTGGCAGACTACAGTATATCGACGAGACGGAGGAGGCAGACCAAGGGCGGCGAGTCAGACGCGAGGGGAAAGGGAGAAATGAGGAGCGGCCACGACAATCGCAGCACAGCCGAGGATCGATTCGCGGGGATTTCCCCAAGACCTCCCCAATAGAGACATGCATCATTACCCCAACTCGCGTCCTCAATTTGCGTTTCGTGATCACGAGTTGACCTGCACCTGTCATGCCCGAGCAGCTTGAATCCAGTCGCCGCCGGCCATCGCCATCGGCGAATACTGGCAAGCGGAGAAGACTGGACGACGTTGCTACCCACTGCGAAGCCGGACGAAGAAATGACCATCATCAGATATCCGCCCTCGGAGGCGACGGCGACAACAACATCCTCAATAGCCACATGTTTTCGCCGCCGTCGCATCCCCACCTGCACACCGCGTCTCCATCAACGTACAACCACGAAGAAAGCCACAACAACAACACCGCCTTCACACAGGCCCCAAACTCTACCACCATGGTCTCCGAAGCACGACCCCCATCAGCACCAGCAGTAGCGGACTACTCCGCATCCTCCATCTCCGGCTTCTCCCCGGAACTGCTGATGGACCCTCTTCTCGCGTCGTCGCCCGGCGGTTGTGCAGGCGGCGGGGCCCACGCACGGTGCCAGGGTGACGCCAGGGCGCTGCTGCCCACCAGCCCGGACGACTACAACTGCAACCCCATGTTCGTGGCCTCGCAGGAGGAGCTGCGCAGCCTCCTCTTCAACACCGCGCAGTCGACTCAGCCCACGCGGGCGCCGAGCCCGGTGGCAGCGGGTGGTGGGAGGTACGCGGACGAGTTCATCGATGGAGGAGGAGGTGGTGCGGGTGGAGAAATTGGCGGCTCCTTGTCCTCGTCCTCATCCTCGGGCCGCAATCAGATGAAGCAGATCCTAGGCACGCGCAAGAGGATCGAGTATCTCAAGAACTACCTCGCCAAAGTGGCTCCTTGGGTGAGTTCTCCTTCATTACGCACTCAGTCGTTCTCGCACCATTCCTTGATTGCAATACAGGTTGGTTTAGAGTAATATGCAAATTGCTCGCCCTCTACCTATCAACTCCCTGCTCCAAGGTCATAAAGCACTCCTATCTAGAAAAAAAACCGCTCCTCAAAACCTTGAAGGAGACGTCTCATATGCACAGAACACGCTTCAACCAATGAGGCTTGCCCCTTTACACAAATAACTATAGCAGTAGTCCTCACTGACTCACTCACTAACACATCCATTTTCCCCTAACCAGCTCGACATGTTCGACACATCCCGACACTTCGGCATCACCGTGCCCGCGCTCGCGCAAACCCAGCCGCCCCTCCTCTACGCCATCCTCGCCCTCTCAGCCCGTCAGATGGAGCGGCTCAACAGCGGAGGAGGAGGAGGAGGAGGCAGCAGAAGCAGAAGCAGCAACAGCAGCAGCAAGCAACACATCTACCCGGCCACAGCCTCCTCGTCCTCGACCTCCACTGCGACCTCCACCTCCACCTCCGCTTCAAACTCCTTCGAGTCCCTGGAACTCTACCAAGAAGCCATCCGGCTGCTGACGCCCAGGCTGCCCGAGCGCTCGCCGCACATCCTCCCCTGCTGCGTCATCCTCTGCTGCCTGGAGATGATGTCGGCCAGCCCGCAGGACTGGCGCCGGCACCTCGAGGGCTGCGCCACCCTGTTCGACTCGTTCGACGTCAACGGCTTCAGCGGCGGCCTGATGCAGGCTGTGTTTTGGTGCTACACGCGCATGGGTCAGTTTTTTTTTTTTCCCACTCCCTCCCTTTTCCTCTGAAAGTAGCATTTGCAAATCCATCTATGCCTTCCAAAAAAAAAAAAAAAAAAAAAGACAAAACCACCCCAACAACTTCGTATTACCTAACTAATTAACAACCAACATCTCACCTACTCAACAGATCTCTGCGGCGCCCTCATCTCCGACGGCACCGAAAGCACACTCCTCGCCCTCCGCAAATGGGTTCCCGCAAGCATCCACTCATCATCACCATCACCCTCGCACTCCAACTCGAACATAAACTCAAACCCGGACAACGACGACG
Source organism: Diplodia seriata (assembly GCF_021436955.1). Taxonomy (NCBI): domain Eukaryota; kingdom Fungi; phylum Ascomycota; class Dothideomycetes; order Botryosphaeriales; family Botryosphaeriaceae; genus Diplodia; species Diplodia seriata. Next base: position 1,640,043 of record NW_027117313.1, on the reverse strand, counting down.
ACAACGGTGACGCGACCGCCGACGCCGTCCACGACCTCTTCGCCTCCCGCCGCAGCCCGGACATGCACGCCAACTACGCCGTCTACCTGTGCTCGCGCGTGTGCGAGCTGCTGGCCGACCGCACCAAGTACGCCGAGCTGGGCGTCGACAACGGCTGCACCGGCCGCGCCTACGCGCGGCGCTGGGAGCGCCTCTGGCGCGAGCTGGCGCGCTGGCTCGACGAGCGGCCCGCCGAGCTGCTGCCGGCGCGGACCGTCGGGAGGGGGGCTGGTGGTGGTGGTGGTGGTGGACGACGACAACGATCGAGGAAAGAAGAAGGAGGAGGAGGAGGAGGAGCTGAAGAAGAAAACGACGACGACGACAGGAGCAAAAATGACAACAATAACAACAAGCCGCCGTTCCCCGAGATCCTCTTCGTCCACTGGGCCGCCATCAGCTCCAACCAGCTGTACCACACGGCGTGCATCCTACTACTAACCTCCATGCCGCCCAAGAGCAGCAGCGGTAGCGGCAGCCTGGAGCTGGCCCCGCTGCCCGTCCACAACCCGCTGTGGCACGCGCGGCGCGTGTGCGGCATCTCGCTGTCCAACCCGCACGAGGGCTGCCTGAACAACGCGTGCCAGCCGCTGTGGATCGCCGGCCGCATGCTCGGCCACCACTCCGAGCACGCCGCCGTCATCGACCTGATCCGCAACATCGAGGCCCGGACCGGCTGGGGCATGTACTGGCGCATCCGCGATCTGGAGGAGGCTTGGGGCTATCGAACGACCACCCGTTGAAATGGGGAGTGTGGCTGCCCCGCCGCTGCCGTCGCGCTCTAACAGAAGCTTTTTTCTCCTCTTCCTCTCTCCCTCTCCTCCACAAATAACCCCCCTTTCTCAACGGAAAACAAAGACAGAAAGAAGCTTGTATGCACATCACGAGTGCTCCGCCAGCCGCCAGAACTCCTGCAGACTCCGCACGTCGCCGTCGATCTTCCAGCCCGTCGTCTCCCGCGCGAGCTCCAGCGTCGCCAGCACGGCCGCCTGCTGGTCGCGATGCGTCATCTTCCGCGCCGCGCGCAGCACGCACGCGAGCATGCAGGGGTCCCAGCCGTTCTCGAAGAAAAAGTTGCCGTCGCCGTTGCCGACGACCGCGATGGCGCACGTGCGCTGCGCGTGCCAGTGCAGCGACGCCGTCGGCGAGTGGTGGTGCGGGCCGCCGGGCATCTTCAGCGTCTTGGGCTTGCAGTCCAGGAGGATCATGGCGGCGGTGTGGTAGACCAGGTTCGCGAGCGTCGCCGCGGCCGTGCTGAAGATGATGGTCGGGAAGGCGTTTGCGTCCGTCCTCTCTCCCGCCGTCGATGATGATGACAGCTCGAGAAGGGGTTTCACGAATCTACGCCGGTTGGCGTACCATGCCGACAGCTCGGTCCATTTGTTCTGCCATTGCGCCAAGTAATTCTGGTGGCGCCCTTGTCCTGGGCGCTCGTCTCCGGCTTCTCTTTGGCGGTGGTCTTGGAGGACGCGGACGGCTTCGCCGCACAGGAGGAGCGCACGTAGCGCGTACCGGTCAACACAAGCAGGATCGGCATCGTCGTCAGGCTCAATTCCCTCTAAGATGCCGCACATCCCATCCGATGGTCTGCCGAGAGCGACGAGAGTGTCCAGATCTATAGTCATATGAGACTCGTTGACCAAGGCGGCAGCCAGGTCGAATCGGAAGATACACCAAAACAATGACGCTCCCAATCCGGGTGTGAGCGCGTATGTGTATAGAGGTGTCAAGGAGTTGACAGTCTGCGCAAGCGTTGGCGTCCAGCTGGCGAGAGGGGCGGAGATCAGGTCGACAATGAGCCGGATCATCCGAGCCTCTAGTGTATCCGAGGTCTCCGTGGCGTACATGTCTTTGGTCCCCCATTTTGACATGTTGTAATACTTTTCACTCTCAAACTGGGCCATCTCCGGTACACCGGAAGCGAGTTCTCTATGGCGCGCCGATAGCGCATATATCGCGTATATGATTGATGGGGACTCAGCACCGACAGTTGGGAGATAAAGACCGAGATGGTGGTTCAGATCAAGCATGTCAAGCTGCGAGGTGTTAGAGAGATTGTTCACATAGGAATGAGGGTCCGAGATACTTACCCATGGTGCTACGTGATAGCGATAATATCGCAGCAGTTCAAGGCCACGCTCTTCGGTGATTTCGTCCGTGGAAGTTGGTGGGGGCTGAGACAGCGTATTGCTTGCCATAGCGCTGCTCGATACTGGTGTAGGGACCGTAAGAGCTGCATCTTGCTGATTGGAATCGTCTTCATGTGCAGAAACCGCTTGGTTGTCGGTCACGGAGCCATCTTGGAAAATAAAAGGCGATTGGACCGAAGTGGCCAACGAAACGAGACTTTGCACAGCACCATGCTCCGCGCTGCCTGCCTCTAGATGGCCGGCAGACGTGGGGCGAAGCGTATGATATTGTGAATCTGAGAATATGCGGAATTGAAAGGGATCCGGATAGATTGGGCTGGTGAAATCGGTACTGTGACGATGCTGCTGCTGCTGATGGCTGATTACGTCTTCGCTGGAGTTTTCCGGTGTACGCAAAATTCCAGTTGACAATGAACCACTATGTGTGGACACTTGGCTATCCGACCGGGTGTGGGACGCGCCTGAGATGTATTGCAAGGTGCCGCTATCAGATCGACGCGAGTCTGTGCTGTCTTCGGGATCGCCGACAAACTGACACAGGTCAATGATCTGTTATGGATGCCCGTCACCAGGGGAAAAGCTGAGATTTACCCTAATCTGCGTGTATCTTGTTGTCGACGTTGTGTCAACTTGTGGTGCAGTGTGTGTGGTTGTTGAAGGAAAGCGCAGCTGTAAGCCGTACTGGCATTCGAAACTGCGTTCGGCGCAGTTTGAGCAGACAGGCTTGCGTTCGTCGCCTGTCGGTTTGTTAGCTTGTTCAAAAGAACAACCAGCGACGACAGCGGCAAAGGCATAGATAAGATCGACAGGGAGAGGGTAAGACGAACATTTCCGTCTCCTAATGCGGCATCGCTGGCACCCGGTGCGGACGCGCCGTCGAATCGGCCGATCTTCCGCAGCGCTGGCCTGGGGTCCTGTCGGCATTGTGCATTATGTAGCTTGGCCAAGTGTGTGTCAGTGACCGCGGGAGAGTAGGTGGCCAGGTTGGGCCAACTGCAGCCAAAAGCTGCCGTTTTCGTGTGGACGTGCGAGGACACTGCGGAAGGGAAGCGGTACGGGGGACGGCTAGATGCACATCGTTTTGGAGTCCGGTCGCGTTGGCTCCGCTCAACGGCAACCCGACGTTGCAGACCGGGGAAATGTGGAGGGCGCGAAGCCTGAGCTCGCAAGCTGCCCAGAGCGGAAAGGCAAAGCGCAGCTGGCCTATGCGTCGTCCCCCGACGTCATCCGCAGTCCGCGTGCTTTCAACCGCCGGCCAACGCACCTACCCGCGAGTCAGGACAACGCAAGCTCTTCCATCACACAGGGACGCACGATTTACCCGCCTTCCGATGCGGCATCTGGCTACGGCATTGGCGGCCATTGGCATCCGGACTACCATCAACGCTACCCATTATGAAACCCACGTCTCAATGGCTTACTGCGTTATCGCTTCTTTCTTGCGGCTTGCGCACGCTGGCAGCTGAGGATATGCAGCGGTGCAGGCCGTGGGAAGTCGACAGGAAGCCCCGAGTCTTCATCCTATCCGACATCTGTAACGAACCCGACGATACTCAGTCGATGATCCGACTCCTCACGCATGCCAACCAGTACGACATCAAGGGACTCGTAGCTACCACAAGCTACTGGCTTAACCATACCACTGCCCCGGACGAGATTGAGAATATTGTGCGAAACTACGGGTCGGTCCTGGACAATCTACAAGTGCATGGCCATAGGCAATATCCAACCGAGGAGCATCTGCTCTCCATCATCAAAAGCGGGCCAGAGAATTACGGCCTGGCAGCTGTGGATGCTGTCGACGCTGGCGAGCAGGTTTCGGATGGTGCTCAATTGCTCATTGATGCCGTCGACGCTTCCTCGGAGCCGCTCTACGTCCAAGCATGGGGAGGAGCCAACACAATCGCTCAAGCGTTGCGGTTTGTCCAGTTGAAGAGGTCGCACTCTGAACTCGTACAGTTCTGTGAAAAGATGCGTGTCTACGCCATCTCTGACCAGGACAACACTGGCCCCTGGATTCGCCACGAATTCCCCCAGATACGGTATATCGCTTCCGTCCATTCGTGGAACGCATATGGCTTGGCCGCGTGGACTGGTATATCTGGGGAGGGATTTTGCGGCTTCGATGATGGCGGACCGGACAGCGACCTAACGAGCAACGAGTGGATAAAGACCAATATCCAGCTGGGTACTCTGGGCAAACTCTATCCCGATGTTATGTTCATCATGGAAGGCGATTCGCCCTCGATGCTTTTCACCATGCAGAACGGCCTCAACGTACCGGAGCATCCTGAATGGGGCGGCTGGGGCGGTCGATATGCACCTTCTTCCCATGGGAGCAGGCATTTTGCAGATGCGGCTGACCACGTTGTTGGAAAGAGTGGGAAAACGTACATTAGCAACCATGCAACAATCTGGCGGTGGAGGCGGGCGTATCAGAGCGAGTTTGCAGCGCGCATGCAATGGACTCTGCATGGCAAAAGAGATGCGCGGACAAGTCACCCGCCAGTCGTGGTCGTCAACGGGTCTTGTGGGAGCCAGCCAGTCGAGCTGGAAGTTGAGGCAGGATCCTCGGTCGTGCTGGATGCGACAGAGTCTTACGACCCAGATTCTGGGAAGCATTCGGCTCTGAACTTTTCGTGGTGGATGTATCGCGAGATCACGGCGACGCAGTGGCTGGTCCGGTGGGAGGTGCGCGAGGTTGCGATCCGCCGCGACCAAGCTGTTCCCGGTGGGAGCAAGGTAATTGTTGAGATTCCATCGGCCGACAAGAGCTGCAGAGCACCGAGGGCTCTGCACATGGCCGAGAAGGTGAAGGCCGAGTGCCAGGCCTACCATGTCATTTTGGAGGTCTCCGGCCCAGGGGCTCCACCAATGACAAGGTATCGTCGCGTGATCCTGAAGGTGCAGCTGCCGGAGCAAGAAGCACGGGTTCGTGATTCCATGGCGCACGAAGAGCTGTGAAGTACGGTACCGTGTATATCCATGATACAATGTCGACGAGGTTTTGGCGTTGCGAAGGATTTCGGGACAAGCAACCGGTGCAGTCTCGTCGAGAGACACACATGACGGTGCCGGCTGCTCCGTGCTACTAGTGCATTCACCCGCGCGGGCTGTAGTCTGGAGATGGCGCGCTGCAACTGCCGACTGGCGCTCCAATTTTTTCTCCGCAGCCGACGGCGTCTGGTTCGGCGGCGGAGTTGCCGGATCAGGAATGCGCTGGCACCGGTTGCTTTTCTCGGCGGCAAAATTGCCCAACCCCTCGTGGTCTGTGCGTGTCATGACGCACTAGCCGTCAGGATAAATGCGGCTGCCCCACCATCGCCGTCGCGTCAGGCGCGGCGGGGAAGGCGCGGGTGGGTAGGCTTTCCATTTTGCCTGAATGCGCCGTGGCGGGGCCATTCCAGAAGGCTCTGTTGACCGGAGCTATGCGTGAAGAATGGTGGGTTGATGTCTGCTAGGCTACGGCGTGACACCTGACGGCTCCGTTTCTTAACAACAAAATTTCCCCCGCGCTCGTCCAGCAGCTCCGCATCTTCCTTCCTCTCCAATTCACACAATCTCACCTCTCAATTCAGTCACAATGGGTCAGGAAACCATCACTTTGGCCTCTGGTAAGCAGATGCCGCTGGTCGGCTTCGGCCTGTGGAAGGTTCCCAAGGAGACATGCGCCGACACTGTCTACAACGTACGCTTTCCATCCACGTCGCATTGGAAACGCATCTGCTCACCTACTTTGAACAGGCCATCAAGACCGGCTACAGGCTGTTCGACGGCGCCTACGACTACCAAAATGAGAAGGAGGCCGGTGAGGGCATCAAGAGGGCCATCAACGACGGCCTGGTCAAGCGCGAGGATATCTTCGTCACCACCAAGCTCTGGAACAACTACCACCGCAAGGACATTGCCATCGACATGATGCGCAAGCAGAACGAGGTTTGGGGCCTGGGCTACATCGACCTGTTCCTCATTCACTTCCCCGTCCCGCTCAAGTACATCGAGCCGGAGAAGCGTCAATACCCCGTAAGTAGAAGTGCGTCGCTTGAGCCTCGGAGCGCACCGCTGACGACTTCAGGGCTGGTGGATGGATGAGGCCGGCGCCATTGAGCTCGACAAGGTGCCCGCCCGCGAGACTTGGGAGGCTCTCGAGCAGATCGTCGACGAGGGCGTCGCTAAGAGCATCGGCGTCAGCAACTTCTCCGCGCAGCTCATCATGGACCTCCTGACCTACAACCGCCACCCTCTCTCGGCGCTGCAGATCGAGCACCACCCCTACCTGGTCCAGCCTGAGCTCATCGCGCTCGCCCAGGAGAACAAGATCGCCGTCACCGCCTACTCCAGCTTCGGTCCCCAGAGCTTCCTGGAGCTGAAGATGCAGCGTGCTGAGGACGCTCCTCTTCTCTTCGACCACGACGTCATCAAGAGCATCGCCTCCAAGCACAACGTCACCCCCGCCCAGGTGCTGCTCCGCTGGTCCACCCAGCGTGGTGTTGCTATCATTCCCAAGTCCAACAGCAAGGACCGCCTCAAGCAGAACCTTGAGGTCAACGGTTTCGACTTGGCCAAGGAGGAGATTGAGAGCATCTCTTCCATCAACAAGAATCTGAGGTTCAACGACCCTGGCTACTACCTTGACAAGCCCCTCAGGATCTTCGCTTAAGAAGTGTGCGAAAGAAAAAGAAAGTAGAATTCACGACTTAATGATAGATGGAAGGTTATACCAGCAATGATATACTTTTCCCAACATGACCTTTTTTCGGGCAGTTTTTTGTTTTCTTTTTTTGGTCAATTCGCAATGAACATTGTGACTATACATGCTTGGCCAAGCTCGTTGCGCAAATCTCCCAATTTTCGCAACGGAATGTATCTCTGGGACCTGAAATTTGAATGCCTGGCACCTGTCCATCGAATCGATTTCACTGACCTCGGGTTTCAGATGCGAGAGATGATTATACACGTGTGCGAGCATGTTGCTCTTAAAGAGTTCATCCGAATATATACTGGTCATTCCCATGTCCTAGAGACATTTAATCCACTGCAGAGGATCATGCAAGGTACCCGAAAAAGCTCCTTTGACTGTGGCCCTTGCGTCTCGCCGCTCGGGATGGCGTTCCGTCCGGCGCCCGTAGATCCCTTATCAGTAACCAATAACTTGCGCTGGTATCGGCCGAGACAGGGTCTGTAACTTCCGTACATGCATTTACTACAGCGGTAACGCGATTAGCAGCCGCTGACAAGAAATGTTACGGTCAGGTCGCTCCGTTGGGCAAATGGATACTTGAATTCGGTCCTCTCGGCCACCTTGCTTTGAACATGGCACTTGATTATATTTGGCGATATAGTCCCCTTTCAGTCATTCGTCTCGTCTATGGCTCTCTATAAGTTGGCAAGTTCGAGCAATGAATGCAACGGGCTTGTGAAAAGAGGAAGGACAGTCAGTGATGGTATATCGAATCTTTCTCCTCGCTAAGCGGAACACCATACCCCTAGTCCCATGAGCGAAACATAGTTTAGTTGTTCTAAAAAAAAATTCGACTAGGTAACCCAAGCCATCATCGGAGAGTATCAACGCTCCGACACCGACCCGCGTTGGATCTCGGGGACCACACTAGAGGCCGTCCGGATCTCAGGCCCCGCCGTTAGAACCGAACATAGCAACCAAATACAATTCTTTGGGCTAAGCCACCCTTGACGTTCACCCTTTCATAGTATTTGGGAACGCTGCCGGCCGCACTGTTGATGATACTTTGCGAGCTCCCAATCACCTCTCTTCCGGAGTTAACCGGTCATAAGCGGACGCCAACCAAAAGCGGCAAGAGGGCTGCCGGAAAATCGACCAGCCGCGCGCTCTTTCCGCCGGTTTCCGGCGTTCCCTCCTCAAGCACCCTTTTCCGTTTTCCCCCATCGCGACGGACATTTGGCCCTTTCTGAGCCATGGCTGAGCGCACACAGCCTCGGCGGCGCGGTTACCGCAGGAATTACCAGGCCTGTGAGGCTTGCAAGAAGCAAAAGGGACGCTGTGACCTGGGCTCGCCTGACAACCCACAACCGCCGTGCACGCGCTGCCGTCGGGCCAGGAAAGAATGCGTGTTCGGCCCGAGCCGCTTCAGCTCACGAGGCAACAATGCAAGCAGCAGCACGAGTCCTGCTGGGGAATCCAGTGGTACGCAATTTGAGCACGTGTGGATTGATGTATATGGGCATATTCTGATGCATGACGATAGGACCCAACAATGCGGCTCCTTCCAGCCTCCCGAGTGTGTCCTCTACCACACGCGAAAATACCGAGCGTGCCTGGACCGCAGCTGGAGTGCCATTCTCTGCTCGTAACAGTGCCTTTCCTCAACCTTTCTCTCAGATGTCCAGCAACAACGAGAGTACCAATCAGGATGGCGTGACGTCACAGGTCTCTAATCGGGACGAAGGAAACATCCGTGATCACCTAATGAGTGCAACGATCAGAAATCCAACCGAAGCCATGAGGTTGCTTTCCCAGACTGCAAGATTAACGGATCCGCACTCGGCGGAGCGACAGTGTGGCACGACTTCGAGGAACAATGTGCCTGGTGACGGCGACATATTTTGTAGCGACATGGAAAACTTCGTCGAGCGTCGAAGATTTCGACCAAGTGAATTCCCGGAGCGTCCAGACGACAATCCTCGGGGTGATAATCAAACCTTCTCGACGTGGATGCATTTCCGAATGTGCAAGGACAAGGTCATCAGCCCGAACGAAGCACTATTCCTCATCAACTAGTGAGTCACGCCCAGATCACCTGTAAAGTTCCACATTGAGAAGACGGCAGTTTCTTCGAACACATGAATCCCATGAGTCCGATTCTTTCCGACTATTATCATGATCCGGACAATCACATGGAATTGCTCAGAGAAGAACCAACGTTGGCATGCACCATCATTGCTACCGCAGCCAGATATACTCGACTGCCAGGACATGCTGCCCTAACACGAGGGAATCTGCTCCACAACAGTCTGCTTCGACATGTCCAATCATGCACTCAGCGGATTATTTGGGGCATTGGAGAAGAGGAGATGGGCATTGGAAGGATCATCGGCTTCATCGAGAGCCTTTTGATCTTCGTCTGTTGGGTAAGATGGTATACTTCAAAGTGGAACTGCATTCGAGCTTACCTTCAAATAGCACCCTAGAGCTTTGCATATGCTGGTTGAATCCAGCGAGCAAGCACCACCGACAGACTTTGATACCGAGTCGCATGGCAAATATTTCTTCGAGAAAAGTGTTCAAGGTAGGCAAATATCAAACACCCCAAAGCCTGTAAGCTAATAGATCAAAGGCATACATGCGCATGTGATCACAAGACTAAGCAGGCAATCAAATCGAATGATTTGGTAGGCGTATATCTCCATCTGTTCCCAGGCGTACACGACTGATTATTGTTGCAGGATGCTCATCGGGCTCGCTTCAACACTTGCTCACGAAATCGGGTTGTGGGAACCGGACACCACACCCAACCGAATTAACACCACAAAGGAAGAACGCAAGCTGCGACTAAAGAAACACCTCCTTCTCAACTGTGTTGAGGCACATTTTCGGCTTGGCAAGGCTGCTACGATGCAACAACCTTTCGGCCTATCCTTCGACGTACAGCCACCGAACACAGTAATTGAACTGGATGAAAAACGCAAGTTCATCCACAGATGTCTGGACTGTGGCATTGAATGTGCACAACTCGTGCATTTGGCGACAACCAGCTTGTATCAAAGCCCGGCACAGACCAAGGCTATGATCACGTCGAAGAAATATCTTAGTGCTGTTATGCATTATGACACCTTGCTCAAGAGCTGGTTCGACAATGCAAGAGCCATGTCTAACCCCTGTGAGTTTCATATATCTGACCTTATATTGTGAGATATACTGACATGCATCAGCTATTCTTTCAGCCTTAACAGCTCAGGCCGAAATCATGTGCCACGCTGCTCGCTCTTACATCCATCTCATTGCTATACAAGCAATTATGGAGAGATCAATCTCGCTCTCATATCCAAACGGTGAATCTGGCCGTATCAAAGTATTTGATGAACAGAACATGGTAGAAGTGATGCGGCTACCAGAGACTGCGCGGGACCTGGAGTTGATCAAAGTGGTGAGCCAGACTTCGTGACTCTTCTATCGGCTTCTTCTATATGATGGACTGACGCTATAAAGATTGCTACTGCCTGCCGTCAAGGAATGGAAAAAGTAATCGAGTTACACCAGGTGGATGCGTTCAGAAACACAACAGAGCAAGTAAGGGGAAGCGTCATCTCCCTTGTCATTTTCGGCTTGAAGATTGCCGGCCTCAATATAGAACCAAGACAAGATTTGATACCTCTGCTGAAAGAGGTCGTCCACATCATCGACATCTCGGCAATAGACGACCTCGACCTCGGTCCCATCTACGCCGACACTCTGCGCACCCTGGTCGCGAAAGTCGAAAACGCACGACCGGTTCGCGCCAAAGTGTGCGGCGAATCCACAAGTCAAGGAAGACAGCAACAGCAAGACTCGTCCAGCACTACCCGCTCCAACTATCCGCCTATCCTTTCGCCTGCCCTCGGCAACAATACCACCTCCGCCGCTCCTACAGAAACTATCGTTGGTCAAACGGCAGCATCATCTTGTGCAAACGCCGCTGTTACCCCTTCCATGGCTCCAGCAATTGTATCATCCTCGTCAGCGGAGAATTCCAATGCCGCGGCGACCTCATCTTTCGCGTATGACAGCGCAGCAGGTGGGGCAAGCAGTGCTGGAGGGTTTGGAGATCCGACAGCGGCGATGGATGCGGAAATGTTGGGCGGCGCACCGGCGGACTGGAGCCAATGGCTCGCATTCCAGTTTGACCCATCGTTCTCCGCTTTCGAGATGGGTTACACGTTTGATTCGGTGTATCCGTTTGGCTCCTCGTCGACTGGGCTTGATCAATTATGATATGTGTGAAAAGAAGAGATATATCGTTGGGGGTATTCACGGACATATTGTACTGATGGGACCGAAATGGTCAGAGCGGAAAGAAAGAGAAAGCGTGTGAGAAGCCTTGGAGGACTGAAAAAGTTATCATGTTTTCAGATGGGAGGTTCGGACATAGTTGGTAAGGTGAATCATTTCTTCTTTTGTTTCCTGATTTTCCAGTGGCTTTGATGTGCCGACCCGCAACCTTCTCTTCCTCATTCTAACAGATGTAGGGGCTCTTACTGAATAGATTCTTGGCAACTTTTATTTGCGCGGGCCAGTCGTGAAAGATAAAAGGAGTTTCCAATTGCTTTATTTCCCGCTCTACCATTTTCCATGCCAGACGCGCTAACGCATATGCACACAACAATCACAAGATACGCTGCAAAATTTCTATCCCCGCACCGTACGCCACGTATGTTTCTCATGTTTCGCGTCCAACATCGTTGGAAGATTCACAGTCGTGCAGGGAGCTTATTCAGTCTCGCACTGTCATCGGCCGAGCCTGCTTCCTCTCCACTACATTCCATTCTTCTCAGTCATGGGGCCATCTTCACTTTTGAATTTCGATTTCAAGATTTAGACTTACGCATGTGTTGGCAGCGACACCTCGGTGTCATCGACAACCTGCACCTTGATGCTACCGTGGGAGAGGTCGGAGCACAGCTCGAGGGCCTCTTTGGCCTGCTCGAGGGTGAAGACGTGCGAAATAAGCGGTTTGACGTCGATGACACCACCGCTGAGGGCTGAAATGCCTGCGGGCCAGGTATCGCGGTAGCGATTGATGAATTTGAGGTTGATCTATCGTTTTACGCGTCAGCAAAAAAAAAAAAAAATTCCGGGAGGGAGGAGCAGGCCTCATCATTGCTCTTTTTCTCCTGCTCCCCGTCACAACGGGCCCACGACTCACCTCAGCCAAGCTCATATGCATGAAAGGCAGGTTATTCATAACATCCTTGCCCACACCAATAACACAAACGGTGCCGCCCCTCCGCGCCGCGAACGCCGCCGTACACACACTGCTCTCCACCCCCGTGCACTCCAGCACCGTATCCGGCGCCAGATACTCGCGCTCCTCCTCGCTCAGCCCCTCGGCCTCCCTGCCCTCCTCGAGGAACAACCGCCGCACGCGCTCCGCATTCCCCTGCGGCCCCAGCCCCGGATCCACCCGATACGCCCGACAGCCGGGCACGTACTTCGTCGCAAACTCCAGCCGCCGCGGCTCCAGGTCCGTCACGACGAGCGGGTTGGCGCCGCTCGCGCGCGCGGCGGCCAGGGCCAGCAGGCCGATGGGCCCGGCGCCGCACACGAGCGCGGGGCGGCCGAGGGCCAGCGGCGCGGTGCGCACGCCGTGCAGCACGACCGAGAGGGGCTCGAGCAGCGCCGCCTCGCCGAAGGACAGCGCGGTCGGGATGCGGTGGCACCAGCGCGCGGGGTGGGCGGCGAAGCGGCGCAGCGTGCCGTCGTGCGGGTAGACGCCGGCGAAGGCGACGGCCGAGCACAGGTTGTAGCGGCCCGAGCGGCAGAGGAAGCAGGTCGCGCACGGCACGCCCGGCTCGAGGGCGACGCGGTCGCCCGGCCGGAGCGTGGTCACGGTCGGGTGCGCGCGCACGACGGTGCCGGCGGCCTCGTGGCCGAGGACGCAGTCGCCGTCGATGGTCAGGGTGCCGATGCGGCCGCGCTTCCAGAAGTGGATGTCGGAGCTGGTGGGTGGGGGGGCTTGTTATCAGTGTGTCTTGTTCTTCTTTTTTTCACTTGGTGTGGAGAGAAGGGATTGTGGATGGGTGATGGCTAACTACTCACCCGCAGACTCCTGTTGCTTGGATGTGGATGAGGACTTCGCCGGGCCCCGGCTCGGGGATCGGGACTTCCTCCATCTTTATGCGGTGGTCGGCGGTGACCTTTAGCGATGGGTTGCCGTATTTCTGGAGATCGGACACGCTTGGTTTGGCATCGGGGTGCGTGTCGTCGGCATTGTCCAGGAGTACGGAGGGAGCCATGATGGTTGGTGGTGAAAGGCGGCTGCCGATGGGAGCAGGGGGAGATGGACAATATGCACACCGAACAAGAAAGTGACGAGGATGGCTAGAGAGAAGAGAAAATGGGGAAAGGGGGAAAGAAGGTCGGGGCGGAAGTCTCCATGATGAGTTTTGTTATCCGACATCCAGGCTGGGCCTTGGGCTGCTGCTGCAGCTCTGCGGTGGAATTGGACCGGCTTGCAGCAAGAATGGCACGGCTTGCCCGGTTGGTGCCTCTACACACCCGCTGCCCCACGGCACTGAAGCGGGTGGAATGTGGGGTAGACGAAAGGGGCAAGTCTAAGCACCCGCCCGGCTTGCCCAGCGAGGCAGTCCGGCGCGCGTCCGGCGCACCTGCCATGCCCCAATACAGCATGAGCGCCGCCGTCTGCCTTCTCTTTGCAGCGCAGGCGGTTGCAGTGTGCAACCAGCCCAGGGAAATGCGCGCGCCAGACGCCTCGAGAGAGGAAATAACCAACGCCTTACACTTGAGCCCCGCAGAGTCAACGGCTATATTTCAGCAGGATTCCCTTGAAGTCACTGTTCCCCTGCTCCATCGCCGTCTCAGCAGCTTCGTTTCTCTTCTTTCCCCTCTCTTTTCTCCGTCTGTTCAGAAGATACCCTCGGCAGCGATGGCGGTTACCAACGGCGTCAACGGCAGCACCGACTACGGCAAGAATGTCGTCGACGGCGTCATCAAGGAGGCAAAGCTGGAGGCAAAGTCGGTCGCAAAGCTGTCGCCAGAGCACGATCATGTTTTGAAGGTCTTCCGCCTGTTGATTGCGGATCTTTGCCAACAGTTCGGTGGTGGCCACCCGGGGTGAGCAGCCCTCGCCGAGATCAACGCGGCCATCTGACGGCTGACCATTTTGCGCAGAGGAGCAATTGGCATGGCTGCCATCGGCATCTCCCTGTGGAAGTACGTGATGCGCTACGCTCCGCACTCCCCGGACTTCTTCAACCGCGATCGCTTCGTCCTCTCCAACGGTGTGTTTTCCAATACGCCATTCTTAGCCTGTGGGCATTGATTCTGACTTTCTATAGGGCACACGTGCCTTTTCCAGTACACGTTCAACCACCTGGTTGGATACAAGGCCATGACCTTCGACCAGCTCAAATCCTACCACTCCAACCGCGAAGACATGCTTTGCCCCGGCCACCCCGAGATCGAGCACGAGGGAATCGAGGTTACCACCGGCCCCCTCGGTCAGGGAGTTGCCAACGCCGTCGGCTTGGCCATGGCCACCAAGAACCTTGCCGCCACCTACAACAGACCCGGCCATGACGTTGTCTCGAACCACACCTGGTGCATGATTGGCGATGCGTGTTTGCAGGAGGGCGTTGGCCTCGAGGCCATCTCGCTGGCTGGCCACTTGAAGCTGAACAACCTGACCGTCATCTACGACAACAATCAGATCACCTGCGACGGCTCTGTGGACCTGACTAACAGCGAGGATGTCAACGCTAAGATGCGCGCGTGCGGCTGGGATGTTATCGACATCGAGGATGGTTGCTTCGACATTGAGGGGATCGTCCAGGCGCTCGAGCAATCGAAGAAGTCTACTGACAAGCCTACCTTTATCAACGTACGGACCATCATTGGTGTCGGCAGTGCCGTCGCCGGTAACGCTGTTGCCCATGGTGCCGCTTTTGGCAAGGATGATGTTGCAAACATGAAAAAGGTCTATGGCTTCAACCCGGAGGAACACTTTGTCATAACCGACACCGTCCGTGACTTCTTCGCCGAGTGCCCTAGCCGCGGTGAGAAGTACGTCCAGGAGTGGAATGAGCAGGTGGCCAAGTACAGCGAGGCGCACCCCGAGCTGGCCAACGAGTTCAAAGCACGGGTAAAGGGCGAGCTGCCCGCCAACTGGAAGGACCTGATCCCGGCCCAGTTCCCAGACAAGCCTACTGCCTCGCGCGCATCATCCGGACTGGTGTTCAACCCCATTGCCCAGAGCATCAAGAACTTCATGGTCGGTACCGCCGACCTCTCCCCCTCGGTCAACATGATCTGGAAGGGCAAGGAGGACTTCCAGCACCCGGAGCGCAAGACGGCCTGCGGTATCAACGGCACCTACGCGGGCCGCTACATCCACTACGGCGTGCGCGAGCACGCCATGTGCGCCATCTCCAACGGCCTCGCCGCGTACGCGCCCAACACCATCATCCCCGTCACCAGCTCCTTCTTCATGTTCTACCTCTACGCCGCGCCCGCCGTGCGCATGGGCGCGCTGCAGCACCTGCAGGTCATCCACGCCGCCACGCACGACTCGATCGGCATGGGCGAGGACGGGCCGACGCACCAGCCCATCGAGCTGCCCGCCTTGTACCGCGCCATGCCCAACCTGCTCTACATTCGCCCCGGCGACAGCGAGGAGGCGGCGGGCGCGTGGATCGTCGCCATCGAGGCCAAGCACTCGTCGTCCATCATCTCGACCTCGCGCCACGCCATCCCGCAGCTCGCGCAGACGCGCCGCGACGGCGTCGCCAAGGGCGCGTACGTGCTCGAGGAAGTCGCGGACGCCGACGTCACGCTCATCGGCGTCGGCGCCGAGCTGAGCTTCGCCCTCGACGTAGCGGCCGCCCTCAAGGACGAGTCGTCCGGCGGCATCAAGGCCCGCGTCGTGTCCTTCCCGTGCCAGCGCCTCTTCGAGCGCCAGAGCGCGCAGTACAGGCGCGACACGCTGCAGCGCCACAGGGGCGTCCCCGCCGTCGTCATCGAGCCGTACGCCGCCAACGGCTGGGAGCGGTACGCCGACGCGGCCGTCTGCATGAAGGGCTTCGGCAAGAGCTTGCCCGGCAAGCACGCGTACGAGTACTTTGGCTTCGGGAAGGAGGCCCTGGTGAAGAAGGTGGTGGGGTATCTCAAGAGTTTGAGGGAAGACGAGTTTTTGAAGTCGGAGTTTGTGGAGTTGTGATGGAGTGTCGATATTGACATCAGTGGACGGCATTCTGTCGTTGTTGGTGGTTGTCTTTTTTTTTTTTGGGGGGGGCATCTGGATGATGAAGTAGTCAATGGGCTTTCTACCAGTTTGGTGGGTGTGATAAGCAGGCGTTTTTGGGTGGGGTGTAAAAGTAGACGTAGGGAATGCTTTGCATGGCTGTATGAATTGATACTTGTATACTGAACTCTTGTTCATCATCAACCTTTGCAGTTTTGTGTCTTCTGGATTTAGTATGTGGGGGGGTCTGTGGCACCGCTTGAGTTTTGTGTCGGCCTCGTGAGTACTCAAAGCCATGATCGCGAAGGCAGAGAGAGAGAGAGAGAGAGAGAGAAAGAGAGCTGCGGCCGATCTAAGAAAATACAGAAGAGAGGCGGCCTGTAATTGGCTATCTTTGAACCGGCTTGGCTTAGAATGTGTCTTCAGCGTTTGGGCTCAATCTCTCCTTTTATCGTCACTTTTCAATCAAATAAGGAACTCGTGGGGACTTTAAGCAATAATTTTTATTTGAAGGTGGCAATTTCAGATCCCTTTGACGCCGGATCACTGTGAACTAGCTGAAAGAAAAGAAAAACCCTCAGAAAGGTGTTTAAAACCGTGCGAATTGAATGGCGCCGTATCAGATGTCGTGAAGTATGTAACTCGTAAGACTTTGTTCAAATCATGCAAGTGCTTGGGCGGATGTGATTAGGGTTGTTCTCCATCTCGCGGCCATTCTCCCTTAATTAGAGTATGAGAATACGGATCATCGGAGGGCATGTTTAAGCTGAACGTCTATGGAGAGCCCCTAATCGACGAACGTAAATACTACGGCATCACCGCGGATAGACCAGGCTTTACACTTACCGACGTGGATGGTGAGGAATGGTTTTACAATCTGGTGGGCGGAACGTGGCGCTTAAGCTCAGTGGCGTGCTGGTAAGTGCTCTCCGGGCGCTGTGTGTGGGCGTGTGTTTGTGTGTGGGTGGATGGGGGGGTGCATGCTTAAAGGAACGGAGGGGAGCTGCTCTTATGTTCTTCGATCACAGTCGGTTTGGCCCAGAATGCGTGCGTTGGCAATAAGCTGCATGATGGCTTTGCTGACATCAGCGGCATATGGCCGCATGACCATTTCGCAGACGCTGTTGCATTCACTGGAAATGATCTGTATCATACCTCCTACTGTCCTGCGCATCCTCTTACAGTGCACAGGGATAGTGCGCTATGAGAATTCTCTCAGAGCTTTCGGTAGAGTATTGCCGATTACACGTAACCAGCGCGGCTACACACGGAAGGTTGCTATTGTTCAATTGATGCCGATTCCTCGTGGCATCCACAAGCACTTTCCGTCATTTGTACAAGAGCTCAAAAGTTTCTCACAACGTCGATATTGTCGCAATGAACGTTTGACAGGATTTGGCTCTCAAAGCTCGACGTTGACCAACTTCAGCTTAACCTTTACCTCGAATTTGACGCTCCGAGCTGCCCCAGACTTCACTCGGACCACCATACCGCTCTTTCTCATTCAAGGAACCGAAACCGCTCGCAATGACCATTTGAACTAACGTCCCGTTTCCTGATCTTTATTTTTGTCTGGTTTCAAAGAACCACCTGCATCTCTCGGCCAGTCTTTCGTAGGTTTGTCTGGGCTATCTTTTTGAGAAGATGAAGATGTCTGAGTGCGAGATTGCTGTTGAACGCTGACATGGGTTCAATATTTACTCGGGTAAAGAGCGCCATGGGTAGAATACCAGCCTGTGTTCTGGGAACTTGAAGATGTAGACTGCTGGCTTTGGCTTCTTTGAGAAGGCATAACGTGCTCAAGATGTTCACTTTTTAGAAGACAACTGAAATGGAAGTCAAATGGGAACGGTGCGGGATTACGCAGTAATAAAAGGCTCCCTTAACTTTCAGAACGCTTCTGCGCGGTCTAAAGAAAGCGGGGTATCCGAGACATGTGCAAGAGCCAAGACAGACATCAGCTTGATCCCAGGGCTGGTATTGGTGTGGTTCGACCGCCGCAATCCCGCATCGGGCATTTCGTGCATGCGTTGATGTCTGGCCAGAGCAGCCTCTCGAGCTGACCACAGCCTCGCCGACTTCCCCGCACACATGGCCCCGATGCCATCGACCCAGCAGCACTCCGCTGTCATTCCCAAGGTGTGCCTTCTCCCGCTTCCACTCGACCGGCGCGCCAACCTCGCCCCCTCCCCGGCCGTCCGTTCAACACCAATCTCATGCCTCGCACCCGATCTTCCTGACACTGTGCATGCGTCCCGCGAGCCCGCCGCGCAGCCAAAACCGCATCCACCAACGACGCTCTTCCCACTTACAGAGCCGGATCACCACGCCGTGCAGACTCTGACGCCGCGAACCCACCTTTCACACCTCACGGCCATCCACGTGCGCACAACGGCGCGGGCAACTCGCCATCAAGGAGGCTGGAGTAGACAGAGAGGGACGTAGAGCAACCTGATACCCCCCACGACCAATCCTATCCAAGCCTTCTCGCGCATGTACGTACGTACGTACACCTCGTCATCCTCTTCGAACCAACGGCACACCCCCAGTGCATGACTGTCTCTCAAAGCTTCGTACATCTCCCCATTCCGGCCCAACCAGCCCTGCAACGCCCGACAAAATTGCCCTGCCCCCTTTAGCAAGGGGCAGAGAAGATCTTGAGACAACCAAAAAAAAAAAAAAAAAAGATGACGACGCATTGAGGATACTCACGCCAGTCGTGAGTCAGAGAGAAGAAGGAAGAGAGGGAGAAACAATGGCGTGTTACCACCAACAAATCTTAAATTTTCTTGATTTTCTCTGACCCAGCCAGAAGGGGATGCCCGAGCCGACCCGAGAAAAGCCAAGGGGGAGATCAGTCGATTTATTCCCGGGTTCCCGGGTTTTTGTTGTTGTGGATGAGGTGATGCGTGATCAGAGGCGGTGGATCGATACCTCACGTGTTTCTAGAAGAAGAAAAACAAAAATAAAGATCATCCCTTGCCTGCTTACTTTTTTTTCGTCGGCCAACTTGTCGCCGGCGCCGACGAGTTGCGGGCCGGCCCGGGTCACGGCATGGCCTCACGGGCCTGGGCCGCGTCGTTTTGATGATGGGGCCGACGTCATGGTGGTTCGTCGTTTTTTTTTTTTTGTTTCCTTTTTTTTCCCCGGTCGAATGTTTCCTTCCATGGTTGCGGTTCCCATCGAAGGTCCGGAGGTTATCGGCAAGACGCAAATAAGGACAAAGGGGGCGTCCTAAACATCCGACTTGCTTCGTGTGAAACTTTCGTCTCGGCTTGTGTGTACATACTGGGTCGGGTTCCAATAGTTTTGCAAC
Source organism: Diplodia seriata (assembly GCF_021436955.1). Classification (NCBI taxonomy): domain Eukaryota; kingdom Fungi; phylum Ascomycota; class Dothideomycetes; order Botryosphaeriales; family Botryosphaeriaceae; genus Diplodia; species Diplodia seriata. The sequence goes on along the minus strand of NW_027117313.1, from coordinate 1,620,610 downwards.
AGTTTTCTCAGCAGACACGAAGAGGATGAAGGGGCCGTCGGGATGTCCATCGTCGCGTCTGTCCAAATATTTGCGTCCGGATGCTTGCTTCGACTCTGCATGGCTGGTAGCATTATTGTCGCAATACTTCAGAGACCGACCTCGTACATATGGGGTGCGCAACGCTCGTGTTATTCATCTTGTGCAGAGCCACAAGGAAGCCTTAACGTCAAGTTGGTTCTTCCAACTGGCACGGGAGCCTGCAAAGAAACGATAAAATTGCGCAAGACAGCTCGCTTGAAGTGGAGTGTCACCTTCGCACTATCAGAAACGGCGTTTAGGCCATTGTAGACACATTTGGCCGTGCAAGACTGGGCAGGAAGCAGATTGATTGACAGCCAAGAAAACAAGACCCAACCTACCTCTTGAGCATGTGACGATGCCAAGCAACCTTTGCATTTCTCAAAATGCCCGTCCCTGCGGCCCACAAAATTTTGGTCAGGCACAGCAGCAGCCTGACGAACATCTTTCTCTTCCCAGAAGGAGAAGCGGAGCTCTCACCGGAGCTTTGCGGGTTGTACGTACCCACCCTTCATTCTCGTCTCTCCGTATGAGAGAACAATAACAAAACCAGGCCCCACATGCGGTAGTAAATCGAAACAACATGCATTCCCGCATCCCACCGGCAACCCCAAGCTATTATCTCGTTCTTGTGCGCTGTTGGTACCCGCCCGCGTCGTGGATGGATGCTCTCCACCAACACTCCGAGGCCCCTTGAAGGCATGCTCCGATACTCGGGTCTCAATGGCTGGGGGCGTGGCAGAAAGTAGCCAAGAGAAACTCAGGTCCCGCCAGAATCGGAACGAAGGCCAAAACGACCAAGTTGGAGAGAAAATAGACTGGATGTAGGCGTGACGAAGTCTCGGCCCTTACAATCCGTGTGTCTACGAAAGCAATAAAAGCAAGAGAAACGAGGATAAGAGGCAAAGAAAAACGAGAAAAGAGAAGAGAAAGCTCCTATTGCCCGTCGGACAATTCCAACACCAACCTGTGTCTCAGACAGCACCATACTCCTCCGGAGGTCGCGTCTCGCAGGCCCGACGGCGCGTAGGGACTGCAGTATACAGACTACACCCTGGGCCAAACCGATTACCAAGACGGAGACGGAGATCGCAGCGGCCGAGAACGTAAAACACCCAGATTCGAAGGTGCGACAAGCACCATCTTGGCTGAATCAAGCCCTGTACCTCAGGCTCAGCATATGATCGAGGCCAAGAAAAAGGTGGAGGGGCGGGAAAGAATAGTCGGCTGGGCGGGCGCTGGGCGTGCATGTGTGTGTATTGTGTGCGTAGCAGGGCAGGCATTCGCATACACCCTGCAACCCTTCTCTTGATGCCAGTTAATCGACTGCAAGGGCATCATCGGCGGCGCTACCACCGTGTCGAGCTTCATCTACTCAGCTCCACCAACAAGGGTACAACAAAGACGAGAAAAAGGAAGGGAAAAAGCCGCAACGGGCGGGAGTTCGGGCCTGCAGCCACCAACGGGTTGCCCGCTGTCTCACGGCGACGCCGTTGCGCGCTCAGGTCCCAACGTTGAGCAAGAACCCTCCGAGGGGCCCATCTCCATCCATGCATCGGAGGTCCGGTTTGATCGCTTGTTGGGTGGGTTGGGCGTCGTTACCTACCTCACGCTGTGCCCGACCTCATCGTTGTCGCCGCCTCCGAGCGGGGCCATCACATGCAGCGTTCGCGAGACCTCAACCACCGACGAAGAATCAGAGGGAAATAAGAAAGAGAAAAGAAGTGATTAGGACGAGCAAGAAGGTCGCAGAAGCAGCGTAGAGCGCGATTCTTTTTCACCTTTGCAACCGGAACTTCCGCGCATCAAACCACGAGAGCACAGCACAGCCGACCTTGCGCGCCTGCCACTGACGCAGGTCCCTCTGCGCCATTTTTACTCTGCCTCTCTTCATTCAAAGAATGGGTCAACAAGGCGTCCGGACGCCTCAAGCCTCAAACGGACGGAAAGTATTTTCTCTGGGTCTCTCTCATCTGGTGTGCTGCCAAGTGCGGCGGTGCCGCCGGAAAATCGCCAAGGTAAGCGTCTTGGAAGCCGAACGCACTTGCGCTAGGCACATGTAAGATGCGCCAGGCGGGCGGGCATTGAAAGATTCCTAAAAGGGGGCCCAGGCGTGTCTGTGGGTTATGTAGTGACGCGGCTTCTGAGGGAAAAGAGAATAAGAGAGAACAGACGGGAGGGTGGAGGGAAGACGAGAAAAAAAAAAAAACGGTTGCAGCATGTGAGGGAATTGCGCAAGTATTGTGGGTCCGGCAATGAGGTGTCCGTCAACGCATGTACGGGCAACTGTCGCAGAAGCGAACGATCGACGGTGGTGTTGGGCTGGTGGTTGGATTGTGGGTGTGGTTGGTGAAGGGGTGCGCTATAGTAGCTCGGGCGGGGCGCTTCGACGGGCTTGCTTGGCGGGCATGTTGGAAAAGGGGGCGGCGGGAAGCAGGGAAAAGCAAAGAGCCGGACCAGCGTGGCGGCGGAGGCGCCGGGACGGATGCGCTGGGATGAGATGGGATATTGGGATCATTGCCGGTGGGAGTTGCGCAATTGCATCCCAAAGAGGCGTCCAAGGTGCGGTGCGCATCAGTGCGTCGATGCCAATCCTCGCCAGCGCTGAGACGGGCGACCATGGCTTTGTCGCATGAAAAGGCTAATTTGGCAGGTGGGTGGCTGCGCGGGATGGCAACTGCGCTCCATGGGGTTGAGATAGCGACGTGTGTTGGCGCGCTGGCCGCGGGGCGGCGGCCGCATCATGCACCGCCCTGTGGGTCCTCCATGGCTCTTGGCAGCAGCAGCGGGGGTAGACGAGTGGATGGGCGGAGTGGAGGGCGAGCACGCCGTGCTGCTGGGGGGCTTGGCGTGGTGTTGTGGGTTTCAAGGGCGCGGGCGTGCTTTTGTGTCTGCGACGCGGCGTGGTGTCGCTGCCGATTGGTGCGACTGCTGCAGCTGCAGGCCAAGCGAGGCCTGTCGATTGCCCGCCGCTGAAACATACGAACAGCGACCTGCAAGATAAGATCTCGCCTTCTGACTCGGGCAGGCCCATGTCCCAGAACGTCCATGTTCCAGAACTCCTTCATCATCATCAGGCCGGCAGTGTTGCGAAGCGCGCGCCTTCTGCTTCCCTGCCACGCACAAATCACAGTTTGCCCTCGCAACGGCGACCGTTATCATCGTGACGACGACGCACTGTGGCGATGCTGGGCCAGCCACCTCGCCCGCGGTGGCCCCGGCGCGGCAACGCACGATGATGCAAAGGCTCATGGAACGCCTCTCGGGCCTGTGTCCGGCCGCCCACGTCAAGACTGCAGACACGAGCGGGCGACGTAAGTAGGTCGGCAGTGCAGGCGCGACGACAGGCACCTCCCTGAACGAGCGACAGGAGAAGGGTCTGGAAAAGTGTGGTACGCGTCCCTGCGGCGATCGTCGCTGCCGCGAAACGCTCCAAGAAGCAGAAGGGTCCTTGGCGGCTCTTCGCCAAACATGATAGATCGCGCTGCCTTCTTGGCTGTAGGGGAAGATCGCAATACCCGTAGAGTAACCGGTGAGGTCTCCTTTCGCCTGCTTCCGGTTTAGCTGCCGCCTCCCGTATTACACATGTGGTCGCAAATTTGTGGCGCTGCCTCTTCCGGAACCCATCTAACGTGATCAAGCAAGGCTGGAAGCATGGAACTGAAGATCTCTGATAACCCTTTTCGGTCTGTCCTAATAGTAAAGTCTGTCTATCATATGCCCGTATCCCTTTTTTCGCCTGTGAACGCCTGCGCCTGCGCTGTGCCTATGTCTCTACCGTTGAGATAAGTGAAAATTGGAAGAAAAAAAATATAGGACTGTTTCCATCTAATAGATGTATGAAGAAGCGAATGTGAAATAGGCCTCGGAGGATGAAGTCGAAGGGCCAAAACAGAAAATGCATCTAGGAAAGGCTCGAGGGCCGCCGAATAGGAACAAGCAAGAAACACAACGACACTCCACACCCCACATCCGCTACCCCTTAGCTAGTCGCCTCTCCCTTCCCCGCTCCGACTCCTTTAGTGCGGGTGCTCCCCGGCCACTTGCGGCTGGTGCGCATCCTCATCCTTGCCGGGGTAGAGCACCAGCTTCAAGTGGATGGCCCTGATTTGCGCCGCGCCAACGAAGAGCCACATGACAGCCAAGAACGCAATCATGACCGTTCCGAGCCAGATGATGGCCTCGCTCTCGAGCTCCGTGCCGATCTTGATCGTGGCAACCGTGAAGCCGACGTTGGGGAAAACGAACGCCCACCACGGCACCGCGAAGGACATGCGCGGGATGGCCGCCAGGCACGCCACGAGCGCGATGAGGAAGAACCAGAATGCCAGAGCCCAGAGGAAGACGGCCGCCCACGTTCCGACGATGACAAGAATCTCCTTGGCCATCGGGTGCGTCACGAAGTAGTGGTAGTCTTCGGGGAGTGCGTTGGCGTTGCCGATGAGCGCAAGCGCCGTGAACGACGGCGGGCCCGCCAGCATGAACATGGCCGGGCGCACGTTGGGCAGCAGCGGCCCCGTGCGGAACAGCCTGTAGATCCAAATGGTCGAGCAGCAGGAGGCGACGAACCAGCCCAGTCCCTGAAATGCGATGCCAGCCACAATGATCGGCATGGCGTCCTTGGCTGGCTGAGCGGCGCCGACCACTTGCGAAATCGTACCGGACAACATGATGGGGAAGATGGGAAGCATCCAACCAGGGCCCATCTTGTCCGCGTGAAGCTTGTTGTTGATCTCGGGTGTCGTCCAGATGAACCAGTAGAAGCCGACGGCCAGGGAGAGAGTGACGGCGATGTATGCCCAAAACACGTCCCTCATGACCTTTTCGAGGAACTCCTCTACGCCGGGAACCAGGTATATTTGAACGTTGTTGATCATCGTGGAGATGGTGAGGAAGAAGCAGGGCATGAAGAAGCCCTCGTGGCCGTCGAGGAGGGAGTTGCGGAATGCCTGCGGGCACATGGCGAAACGAGCTGCGATAGCCATGGACAGGAAGACGAAGAGAATGATGTTGAAGATGAAGATGGCCTTTCCGATCTCCTCGAGCCCAGGGAATGTCTTGGGCGCTGATCCAAGCACAAGTGCGAGGCCTCCGGTGCTCATGCTGGTGGTGAACCATGCCCACGTGACGTGCGAGAGACGTTCTCTCAGGGACACCTTGCCGGGCGCTCCGCCCTCCTCGTCGGAACCCATCTTGAACTTCTCGTCGTCGATGCTGAGCTTGTGCTGGGAGAGGTGGAGTGCAACTTGGCTGGTGTTCGAGGAAGTGAGTTCGTGCCGGGATCTATCGGGCCAGTCTTGGCCAGGAACCGGAGGGGTGTTTGCGCCGTTCGTCGACGCTCCGTAGTAAGCCGGGGTGGTGGTACCATCGGTATCCGTCTTGTAGGCGCTGTTGGGATCAAGGTTTTGTTGTTCGAAGTGGAAACCCGCACCGGTATCGGGAACCGGCGGGCGCGAGCCGTAAGAGGGCTCCTCCGCGAATCTAGGCGACGACATGCTGATATGATATGGTGCAGAGGGTGGGGCCCATAAGCGTGATACTGACGAGAGAACGAGTGGAAGCGAGACGGAGTCTGTGGGACTGGAATGTGCGGGAGATAGATGGTTATATTGCTGTCCAGTTGCAGTAGGATAGCACAGCGTCGAGCTAGAGCCAGCAATTGACTAGCAATGCAAAGGTAGTCGACGAGTAATTTCAGATAGTGAGCGGGAGAGGCTGCGCTAGAGGGCACTCGACGGCCTATTTGAAGAGGCAGTGCCAGCGCCCGCCACACCATCGGGGTCCGTCCCAACGCCAAGAGTTCCGTGATCTTACCAGAGCCGCAGCCAGCTTGGCGCCGCGCGCGCCAGCCTGCGGTGGAGCTTATTGCGACGACGCCGAAGCACAACCCTGTTACAGCAGGGGGCGAGAGCCTGGATCGCCGGTGTCGGCCCGTACCCGTGAAGAGTCACCCGACGATCACCCCCCTGCCTCGAGACTATGACCGTTGCAGCAGTCAGAATCTTGGCCTGCGCCCGTTCCATTTTCGTCGCCAGTCAGAGGCCCGAGTCCATAAGGTCTGCTGTGTGCACTCCGTACGAGTCCGCGCTGTAACAGCCAGACCCACCTTTTGCTCTGCCAAGTGTACAACTGTCTTGGATTCACCGCGCGCCCAGCCCTGCTGACAGTCGACACACCTCGTTCCACAGTGCCCAATCGTGATTCTCGTTCTTAAAATTACCCACTCCTTTATCGTCTTGGTCCCGAGTTGATCCGCTGCTCGCTGATAAGCCGCAGCTCGTCCCCCTTGCTGTCACTGCGCTCCCTAGTCTGTCGCTCCATCGTCGTCGAAACCAATTTCAATGCCTCGTCCATCACATCGCTGCCAACCCGCCAAGTCCGCAGCACGACTCCTCGCTCCCCGAGCGTCTGCTCTGCCCTCGCCAATCGTTTCCGCCAAAGGTCCTCGCGCTTACTGCCCGTGCTTGCTGCCCCGCCGTTGGGCGCAGACGTGATTGTTGTGCCCGACGCGAACGAGGGCTTGGAATTCAACGACGTGGACGAGCCGCTCGCAGCATTCGCCGTGTACGGCCGCCGGCTTTCGAAATAATCGCTCGCGATGCTGCTTGCGCCGGGCGACCGCGCCGGGACGCCGGGCATGCGGTTTGCCGGGGACTCCCTTGCACCCTCCGTCAACGATGTGCCGGTTCGGCGGGGAGGCGGCGGTGGTGGAATTTTCTTGCTCTCCGACGCTGATGACGTGCCCGTCGCTCTTGGCTCGCTTGGCGCAGACGTGCCGTTCCACAGTGTAGAGGCGGCAGGCAAGCTGTTGTAGGCCTGTGTTAATTTGTCGCGTGCGGCCCCCGCGTAGGTAGATTGGGTGGTCTGGCTCGTTTCAGAGCGCCTTGGCGGGGGTGGTGGAGGTGCGCTGGTCTTTGCGTCGGGGGGCGCTTCCGCAGCATGAGGTAGCCGACCCAGCGGACTGCGCCCTCTTGCTTGATTCGTCTTAACTTCAGTCGACGGCCTCCTGATTGGCGGGGGCGCAGGCTTGGCAGGAGACTCTTGGCGGAGGAGCGCGGCGGATATGTTTTCTTGCGACGGGGTACGGAGTCTCATTGGTTTACTAGGCTTCGCAGGAGGCGCCCTCCGCTCTCCAACCGAAGGGGATGTGCGCCCCCGGACGGCATTGCTTCTCTGTAGTGGAGCTTCCGCAATAGGCTCAAGCAGCGTCTCCGATGTGGGATCAGAAATATTGCGGGAAAGTGGAGGCGGGGCGGAGCTAGTCGAAGTGACTGAGACGGCGTCCTCGTCATCAGATAGATCGATCAATTTCCCCATGGGAGGGTTCATCCTGTGGCCTTCTGGTGCCGCTGGCTCGGTTTTGCGTGGGGGTAGAGATGGGCGCTTCTCCGCGAGATCAAACTCACTACTGCTCGGGCTGTGTCCCGGAGTCCACCCCGGGTGTCGACTGCTGGCGTCTTCGAAGTCTCGTAGCGAGGCGGCTATCGCAGCCCGCAGTTCAGGATCGTCGTCTTCTGAAGCCTTCGATGATCGAGCAGAGCGCCTACCGCTCAGTACTTTCGAATTCCGCTTCGATGACTTACCGGACCCATGTGGGCCCGTCGAGGGGTCAAAGAAGCCCTTCTTCACAGGAGTAGTCACGTCCCTGATGAAGACAGCCACTACGCGTCCTGGGTTTTCCAGGACGAAGTCCGTGTAGACCTCGAGGTCTGCTTCACCACTGTCGCCAACCAAAATGAAACTGCGCTGCGGGAAGTCTCGTGCCAGGCGGTCCAGTGTGGCCTTCTTCCGCTCCGCTACTGGTTCGAAGATACCCTGCAGCATGCCGCTGTATTGCTTAAGATGGAAGGAGCCAGGCGGCAGACCAGCCAATTTGAAATACTGGGAGATAACGGGATACAGCTGCCATGGGGAGTTCGATACGTAGTGGAACCTGACCCCCTCTTCATAGAGGGTATTATACCACTCTTGCACTCCCTCGATCGTCAGGTCCCCCAGTTCTCGGATGAAAGCATTCCGGAAGATCTCGCGAGCACCGGAACTGATTGCGGAGTGTTTGATCGTGTCATCGATGTCACTGATCAGGCTGACACCCTTGGGCTCAGTAATGCGAACCTCGGCAGTTGTGGAGAGGGTTTCGGAGACGATGACTCTGATGTGAGTGGGAACGAATTCCAGAGCGGCCCGAACGGAGAAATGACCGGAAGCGTCGGTGTAAATGGTGCGTTGACGCGATATCTCTTCGTTGTAGAAGAATATGGAGATTGGAGTGTTCGCCAGGGGATTCGACAGAAACGGCAGTAAGCGGGACATCAGATGCTTGTTCGCCATGTCGAGCTCCGTAGAGTTCATGTGAGCAGGCTGAATCCACGATTCCCTCTTCTGTACCCCGGTTTTTGGAAGGGCTTCGTTCTCCGCAGCAAGCTCGGCCAGTCTGCCAGTCCTTCCTCTTGTTGGCGATACGTCCCCTGACCGTGTGGTATACAGACTGTCCGTGTCGGATCCTTTCGACGGAGCTTCGCTATAGCCTCCCTTCTCAGCTTTCGCGATCTCCATTTCTCCTTTCCTCATAATCGACATTGCCTCCTTCTCCACTAACTCTTCCTCTTGCTCTGCATTCTTTTCACGGGCCTTTTCGGAAATCGTCTTGTGCGGGCTTGGTTCGCGGCTGGGGGGCTTGCTTTTCGCTGATGGTGCCGGAAGACCAACCAATTGTCGGGCGAGGCCAACGAACAGCCTGTGTTTGCGGGTCATCTGGCCTCGATGAGGATAGTAAATCCAGCCACGTACATCCACGTCGACTATGGCGTTGTCATCTTCCTCGAGCTTCTCGAATTCCCTTCTCCAAGACTCGGCATCTCCGGATCCGGCACTATCTCTCGCGTCTCGTCCTGGGGTCTCCTGAGGGGCGGCTGGAGCGGGTTGTGGCTGCGGCAGTCAGCACCAACACCCACTTCCTCAACTAAAAAAGCGTTGAACTGACCTTCCGTTTCACATGCTTCCGAGCATAGCTAGGAAACAAGACCATTTCTTCGTCACCACTCCTAATTATGGCAGCATCCGGGAAGGCGCCAGGGGTGTCGTCGCCTTGGTCCCAGTCCAGCCTATCGCCACCGCCGCCACCACCCCATCCTCGGCTGTAGCTCTGCTGGTATGCCTGTCGCAATTCATTGGCAGCCTTCAAATAGCCGGCGAACTTCTTGCGGCGAGCACCGGGCTCACGCTCCGTGCGTAAGCCTGATAGAGTACCATCGTCAGCGTCAGATTCGTGGTAGGGGGCACCGGAATAGTATCGACCGGCGCCGAGGGAGCTCATCTTGCCGGACCCGTCTCCGTCGCTGTGGACATTTTCCTTGGGGGAGTCGCGAAGGGTGGTACGCGATTTGCGCAAAAGCGCGAGGACGCGACTTCCGCGGAGGCGTCCGGGCGCGGTCTGGGCCTTGTGGAGTCGTTTCTGCTGGCGGCGGACAAGGTACTGGTAGATGCGCGACTGGGCTCGGCGGCGAAGTGAGGGCAGATAGTCGTGGCGGAAGTGTTCGAGGCGCTGGCGGGCGCGCAGGCGGGTGTGCGGGAAAAAGAGGCGGAGAAGGGAGAAGGCAGAACGGTGGGTTTGGGGGTTGTGGCGGAAATGCTTCGGGGCCAGCTTGAAGACCAGGCGCGAGGGCCAGCGGGGAGTTAAAGGGGTACGAGTAGTCGGCGAGGGCGAATGCGATGGAGGGAGGGCGGCATGGTTCGGCGGCGATGGTGTTCGTTGCGGGCCTTGTGGCAGCGAGCCAGAGCAGGAGCTGCGAGACGCTCCACGTCATGGGGCCGATTGGCGGCAAGTGCCCAGGGTCTCGGCCTCAGTCTCGACCTCACCGCTAAGATCAAGAACTTCGCCAAAATCTCGCCTCTGCCCCGCCGCTGAGCAATCCGTGACACCCCTCGAAAATCCCAGATGCGCGATCAAAAACAGCCGTCGCGATCGATTTCCTCCGTGTGGCCGCCCGGGCGCCGCGCTGCAAGGAGCACGTTGGATTCCTCCCAACGGCCGCCGCCGGCATACGCTTTCCACAGAGACATGCTGCTCACGAGCGCGACATGTTTTTGCGTGCGCAATGCCCCAACACTTCCGTCCATGCTCAGCCGTTCTGGGCCACCCCTCCGGCCCGACTGGGCGACAGCTCACCAACTTGGCCTGAAACAAGATTCGAGCCGTCCTCACCAAAATGTCTCTGCTGGCTAGCCGTATCAATGCCAGCCACTGCCGACTATGACGGCATATCGTCTTCTCCACGATCTACATCGAAAAGTGGACTTTCCCCATCTCCACCGTTCAAGCTTCATGCCTGCGCGCGAAACCCCCACCTTCACCGCCTCGCTGGGCTCGCAGATGTCAGATTCACGTCCAACAGCCTCCAAGATGCAGCTGCGTCTGTGAAGCCTTCGCTGTGCCTGTCTGGCGGCTTTAAAAGCCGTAGAATTGATCCTGACATCATATCTTGACCGGTGTTTCGGTCCGAGGCTGCAGGCTGATCACATGTGCGCCGGAGCACAGTTGCCTGTCAACAACGGCAGCATGTCTCTACGTCGCGCGCTGTTCGTTGCCTAATGTGACGCTACTGGCGTCGTACGTACCACGCCTGATATGACCTGGACTTCCTGGATCCGGAGCCAGGACCGCCGCCGTCGACCTTCGGTGATACAGACCTGAACAGTATTATGCGTACCGTGGGAGATCTGCCGTCATGCAGTATGCTTGAGTAGCATGCAGGCCAAAAGCCTGAAACTCCACTTATCCTTTGCCAACGTATGTCCTGATATCGAAAGCCATTACGTCCTTCTTGCTTCTGCTTTTCTGAACCGAGTCAGCCAAACTTTTCGATTTCCTCAACTAAAGAAATACATTCTCTGACTAGGTTTAGGGTGCCTTCCTCCAGCCAACTGATTTCGCTCTACGTTCAAACTTCACCCGGCCGTTTTGTTCGGCAGAAGCCGGTCCCTTCTTTATTTCACGGGCTCGGAACGGTCTTACGTCGATGCACATGCGCAAATACGCAAACACTCAAATATAGAGCAAGTTGGTGAGTCAAGAGCAGCAAACTAATTTTTAGCGCCAGCAAGAAAGGTTGGGCCAGGCCGACCTTCTCAGCGAACAGACAGTGCACCCAGACTCCTCCGTCCCGTTAGACTCCTATGCCATGCCGCAAACTTATCCGTTTCGAAATGATGTGAAGCACAAGAACCGAAGCACGTCCCACCCACTCAACAGCCAACGTTCACGGGATGCCGCGATCATCCTCCTCCTCCTGACGTGCACCTGTCGTCTTGCGCTGCCTCCTCCTCCACCACTTCCTGGCGGTCGCTTTGACCTTGCGCCAGGCCGCCTTCCTCCTCTCGCTGCTGAGAATCTGCTTGCTGCCTGGGGCCTAAGTTAGGATAAGCATCGTCTCCTTAATCTTTATTACATGAGACTCCGAACAAAAGCGAAAGCGACAACGAGGAGGCTTACCAAATTTAAGACGGTCGAAGTTGTTAGCCTGCTGCTGGGCGGGCGACGGGTGTGAGCCTCCTGGAGGGATCGGCGGTGCAACGCGTGGTGGAGGTGGGTTGCTAGAGCGGCGCGCAGGAGGTCCGCGGCGATGCTCTTGCTGCTGCTCAGCTGGTGATGCCAAGATATATTTAGCATCGAGGTGTCGATCTGACAGATATGTGGAGTGGAACAGGGGTGCTGACAAGCATCCTCACCTGAGGCGGGCGCGGGCTCGGGGGTGCGCTGTGCATCCATGGTGTTGGTGGTGACGCTGTCAAAGGGAGAAGGAGGATGGGAGGCGAATAAAAAGGCTCCGTGAGGGTGGGCGAAGTAGCTTCCTTCCGGGTGGTGTTCGGCGCTCCGGCGAGGGTCGTCTACCGGGACAGCGGAAAACGGGCTAGGTGTGGATCGCTGGGCGGTGAAAGGTAAGGCGTGGCTGCGGCGCGTGCTGTCCATGCTGCGCGGATTGCCTTCGTTCTCCTTATTCCCCCCATTTTCTACATCTTCATATACGTGAACACCATTGGAGAGAACGTCTCCCCGAGGCGCTGAAAGTGTGGCTTGTTGCTCAAGCGGCGGCGAGGGCGGAACTATTCGTACACTGGGCGCTGGCGCCGTCATATTTGTCTGTGAAGTTTCTTCCGAACCCATACGATGCGACGACAAAGGTGGGCGCTCTGGGGAGGCAACCTCGTGGGCGCGATCATTGTCGTCTGGCATACTGGATTTTCTTTGGTTTTTGTGACCACTCTGATAAGGTAAACTGTCATATAACATGCTCTGCGCAGTCGTGTTTTGTCCATCTTTCATAATGGAAACGCATTGACAAACTCTCGGTTGATTGTCCAACACCACAGGTTATATTTTGGCTGTTGCTATTATTTATGCGGCAAACATTCCATCTCGCACTCTTCAATCAGTGCTCACCTCAGTGTAGCAGTGGTAAGAGCATATGGCAATTTCTTCAGTCGCCCGCTGTGATATGCTAATTCTTCACTTTTATTCAATTGTCTTAAGCGTAACATTGAGCCAGATATAATAGACAATATACGAGAATGGATTCAGATTATCACGTTGGGTTCGTACCAAATGACTTGTAGCTTTTACGATTAAGTCTAGTTGCTACTACGCTTCAATTCATATATCACTTGGAAATTCGTTCAGCGCAATGGATGCCTCGAGAGGTGACGTCGGCGGTCGCACAGTCAGCTGATGGCCGAATCGGGAAAGACGGCACGGCTACTAACCCCCACGTTTCACGACGCCAACCCCATGGGTGGCGCCTGCCTGGTCTTATCTCCGCGACAGCCAAGCACAGTGGTCGGATCACCCTACCTTTGTCTCAACAACATCTCACTCCACCTACGTGCCATGCGCTCATAAAACTGGACCACCGCCCTCAATTCCAATCCACGAACTCAACCAGCAACGGACATCTTATTTGGCGATGGCAGTCACAGCGGGAAGAATGATCGCAACTGTTGTGCGGCGGCAGACTGCGGGATGCAGGCCGTTCAGGCAATGCGCGCGCCCTGTGGCGTCGCTCAAACCCACGTTCCGCGCTGGGAGCGTCAGGTGCTTCGGTCCATCGGGACGCAGGGGACTGCACACAATGGAGATGACCGAAGCGGATCTCGCGAGTTTGAAAGTCAACCAAAGCAGGCTGATGGAAGATATCCATTACACATGTTCTTGGGGAACAGGCGAGCGATGGGGAACGTAAGTTGGAATTTCGGTTCGATTTAATTTCTCTTGCTGTTCGTCCGATGCTTCCTCTTCTAAAATCAATCATGACTTCGCTCAACTCTGCAATTGTTACCTCCGAAGACATCGGCATCAATTTTCCCTCCACATAAAATCATATGTTGACAACCATTGTAGTGCGCCAACTGAGACGGGAATGTCCCGTCTTTCCCTTTCCGATGCCGACAAAGAAGCCCGAGATTGGTTCGTAGCGACTACTCAAGCACTCGGCTGCCACACTACTGTCGATGCCATGGGCAACATTTTCGCAGTTCGCCCTGGCCTACGAGAAGGCCCTGCCACTTTCGCAGGTTCCCATCTCGATACGCAGCCAAGCGGTGGTCGTTATGATGGCATCCTCGGCGTCACTGCTGGTGTTGAAATGCTCAAAGTCCTCAGTGAAAACTGGGTCGAGACAGAGTTTCCCGTTGGAGTAGTGAACTGGACGAAGTATGTGCCTCGAATTTCCTCCATACACAATACCCCGTGTCCCGGCGTCGAAACTGCAGTACCCCTCTGACATCACAAACAGCGAAGAGGGCGCCCGCTTCCCCATTTCCATGGTTGCATCAGGCGTCTGGTCCGGCGATATTCCGCTTGAGCGTGCCCACAACCTCCACGAGGTCGGCGGTGGTTCAGCTACCATGAAGACCGAACTGGAGCGGATCGGCTACCTTGGAAAGACTCCCGCCAGCCACAGCGCCATGCCCATGGGCGCCCACTTCGAGCTCCACATCGAGCAAGGCCCAATTCTCGAAACCGAGAAAAAGAAGATCGGTGTCGTGCAAGGCGTGCAAGCGTACCGTTGGTTCACCATCGACGTGAAAGGACGAGGTAAGGAAAGATTCCTCAGCGCTCAGATTGTACCACCAAACTGACCATTCCCGCGCCTAGACTGCCACACCGGCACAACCCCCTTCCCCACACGCTCAGACGCCCTCCTCACTGCCTCCAAGCTGATCCTGCACTCGCACCGCCTCGCAACCGCCCACCCCTCCGCCCTCGCCAGCACCGGCATCTTGAGTCTCACGCCGGGCAGCACGAACACGGTCCCGGGCCGCGTGCGCTTCAGCCTCGACATCCGCTCCCCGTCCGACGCCGTGCTGGACGCGCTCGAGGACGCGCTGCGCACCGACTTCGCGGCCATCGCGCGGGGCGACGCCGCGCCGGGCAGCTCGTCGCTGCTCGGCGGCGCGGGGACGGACGTGTCGGCGGGCTGCACCAAGGGCGTGCCGTGCGAGCTCGAGTGGACGACCGACAGCATCAGCCCGGCCGTCGTCTTCCACGACGACGCGGTGGCGTGCGTGCGCCGGGCGAGCGGCTGGTACGACGGCACGAAGGGCTTGACGCGGGATCTGACGAGCGGCGCCGGGCACGATAGCGTGTACGCGTCGCGCAGGTGCCCCACGGGCATGATATTCGTGCCGTGCAGGGACGGCGTGAGCCACAACCCGAGCGAATATTGCGCCCCAGAGGATTGTGCGGCCGGCGCGCAGGTGCTCTTGGGAAGCGTGTTGGCGTTTGATCGCATGAGAGCGGACAGGAGGGTGACGTGGGCGCAGGAGGAGAGGAGGGCTTGAGAGGCACGGAAGGCCGCCGATGAGCGGGGAAATCGCTACGCTCATGCTTGAAATCCTGAAGATGATGGGCAGTAATGAATCATTTTTATCCGGGTATAATCGAGCTTCGTGCCAGAACGCCAGTATCCTTTCCCTCATTCATGCACCAAACACCAAAATTGTGTTGCAATATCCTTCAGGCCTTGGCCTTACCCTTGCCCTCGACTTCAGCCGCTTCCGGCTCCTCGTCCTCGTCCTCGTCCTCGTCTTCGTCCTCGTCGCTCATATCTTCGTCCTCATCCCAGCCGAAGAACGTCCTGCTTGCCGGGGCAGCAGGCTTCGACGCGCCAACCTTAATCTCCTCCTCGCTTTCGCTCCCCTCACTCCCCTCAGACGGGCTCGCCGAGCTGTCACTCTCCTTGCCCAAGACGTCCTTGATATCCCCCTTCTTCATCGCCTCGAGCACCGCCAACCGCGTCCGCTCCTCGGCCTCCTCCTTGGCCTCGACCCACTCGCCGTTCAGCCTGCCCTTGCCGCCCTTCAGGATCTCCTCCTCCTTGCGCTCGGCCATCTCGACAATCTCCTGCCAGCGCTCGCGCCGCTCCTCCTTCTGCTTCTGGTCCATCTCGGGCTTGATGGCCAGGTACTCGGCCAGCGCCTTGGCCTCGGTCACGGTGCGCAGCCGCCGCCCGTCCAGGTTGCGCGACGAGCCGTTGTTCTCGCCCGCGCCGCGCTTCTTGCGCATGCGCCCGCCCGCCGCGCGCAGCTGCGAGCCGAAGCCGCCCTTGCCGCCGCAGAGGGGCGCGGTGAGGCGCAGGGGCAGGAAGGCGGTGGCATCTTGTTGCTCGGCGGATGAGGGGGAAAGCAGTGACGAAAGCGGCGTGGCGGAGTCGGGTGGCAGGAGTTTGTTGGAGTTGGTCGTCAGGATCAGGCGGTTATCGAAGGCCGGGATGCGCTGGGACAGCGCCGCGTTGAAGTCGGCGATAGTGGATGCGGCCGGGAGAGGGAGCGAGAGGGTTTTCGGCAGTCCGAGGCCCGGGAAGGAGGTGAGGAGGACGTTGATGGTTGATGGCGCCATGGTGGATGCGAGCGTAGAGGTGGCGCAGACAGTTATCGGTCGTGGTGGTGAAGGCCAAATGTGGAGAGTGTCGGTATGCAGCGCAGATTTGAGACGATATGCCCAGCTGCAGGGACTAGCCGACCGTTGTGAGTGTGGATGTGATGTTGGACGGCTTCGAAACGGGCGGCGGCGTTTGGCGTTGCCCTTGCGGCCGGGGCGGGCGATGGAAGTCTTGGCGCCGGTCGGGGCGGGTTAACCGAGAGCTCCGCGCACATCGATAGCCGGCAGTTGGAAAACCTCCAAGGACCTCCGACCGACGACGACGAGCCAGCCCACCCGCAAAACCCACCCTCCGGACTAACCACCACAGTCGCCCATCATGTACGCGATCCCCATACCTGCGATGCTGTTCTGCGAGAGGAGGACGAATACGCATGCGCTGCTACGCGCCGCTGCTTATGGACGAACTGGGACTGATCGAAAATTCCACTAGGCTCATCCCCAAGGCCGACCGCAAGAAGATCCACGAGTACATCTTCCGTGAGGGTGTTCTCGTCGCCAAGAAGTCAGTACTTTCCCCTGGGAGATAGGAAGCAATGGAGAGGATGGGATTCAAGTCGGCAAAAGTTGGGGCTTCTACCACTGTTCGGGGACTGACTTGCTCTCAATAGGGACTTCAACCTTCCCAAGCACTCGGACATTGACACCAAGAACCTCTATGTACGTTGTCCCCATATCTTCAGTCTCCGCAACTCGCATTCGCCTGTCTGGGTCACGAAATCGCAAGATATGCGCCTGCGCAGCATGTTTCCTGAACCAACTATCACAACAAACATTTGGGAGGCTCTGCTTAACGATGGACACCACTGTTTTTTTTTTTTTTGCAAGAATTGAGACTAATTATTCGCAAATAGGTCATCAAGGCTTGCCAGTCCCTCACCTCCCGCGGCTACCTGAAGACCCAGTTCTCGTGGCAGTACTACTACTACACCCTCACGTTAGTCGCCACATGCTCCCCCCTCAGGCAGTACTTTATTAACACACATGCAGCCCCGAGGGTCTTGACTACCTCCGCGAGTGGCTCCACCTCCCGGCCGAGATCGTGCCCCAGACCCACATCAAGCAGCAGCGCTCGCACGCTCCCCCGCGCGGCATGCTCGACGGTGAGCGCCGTGGTGGTGGCCGTGGTGCCCCCCGTGGCGACCGTGACTCCTACCGCCGCCGTGAGGGTGGCGAGAAGGAGGGCGGTGCCCCTGGCGAGTTCCAGCCCCAGTTCCGTGGTGGCTTCGGCCGTGGCCGTGCCCCTGTCGCTGGCAACGCTCCCCAGTAAGCGCGACGCGGTTGCGGTTCCTGCTCCGACAACGCTTTTTAGACGACCACGAGCACGGCGAATTGCTCGGCCGCTGATAAACGGACGGCGGGCAAACTGGCTATGCGCGCGCCCTGGTCGAAAAGTGGTCCTTTCTCGGTGGGCGTCTCGGGTTGAAAGGCTTGGGATGTTTTAGTCGGGTCATTTGTTTTCTTTCGCATGACAAAATATCAAAATGGAATGGGTAGGGTCGGACGGTAGCGTGTTCGATCGAGTGACAGAAATTGCCGGGGTCGTATAGGTCGAAGGGGGCGGATGACACCGCACAATTTCACGAGACCACGCATCTGTGGAATAGCGAAATGCAGGTCGATGTCCTAGAAACTCTTATGCTTGTTCTAGTTGCGACCGACGTGAATGGCATGTACTCCTGCTGATTTAGGAATGCATGATGCGGAGGATCGAGGTGGGCCCCAGCAGCCTACGTCATAGCTATGGAGGGGAGCTGCCGCTCCTCTCAACAACTTCTTCCTACCCACCCCGCGCCGCTTAAAGACCAATTGCTGCCTGCATCGCTTTTGACTTTACTCCAAAACTCTCTCGCAAACCACTTCAAACTTTCAACTTTCCCAAACAACCATCATGTCTTCCAACCTCATGGACACTGAGCCCGGTGGTCGCAGCACGCAGTACGCCTTCCCTTCATGTGCACCTATTGTCCGCCCGTTTTCTCACCACATACAACGTCGTTTCACCTCCGCTGCCGAGCTATTCGCTGACATTCACTCCAAAATGACAGGTACGAGTCTATCAAGACCGTCACCAACCCCACCCCCAAGGAACCCGGACAACTAGGCCGTACGTGACACCCAACCGACCGACCCAGACAGAACCCCTCAATCCCTCCCTCTTCTGAAGAAGGAAAAGAACTGACGTAACCACATAGACGGCTCCTCCACCACCGCCGACGCACCCAGCTTCGGCTCCAGCGAAGCGACCAACAAGACAAACACTACCGGCAGCAACACGCACGTCTCGCCCGCCGAGAAGATCCGCTTCGGCCAGGCCGTGTCCGAGGAAGGCGGCGTGTCGGGCTACACGGACCCGACGGCGGCGGGCAAGGGCGGCGCCACGCACGAGGGCGGGTTCGGGGGCACGGAGGCGCTGGTCGAGGGAGGGGGAGGAGAGGACGACGAGGCGCAGCGGAGGAGGGCGCAGGGGTATGGCGGGAAGGGGGATATGGATAAGAGTGTTGGTGCGTAGGGTTGGAAGGGAGGTTCCTCCTCTTTTTGATTGATCGATGTGTTATGTTAATGATGATTTATTTTCTTCTGACTGATGGCTTGAGTGGGGATGTCGTGACGATTGTAGGGTGAGTGTGTAGGTGAGATGGATGGCAGACCACACTGAAACTTGATAGATGCGTAACAACTGGTCTGGAGTAGTGAGAAAGTGCTTCTGAAAATTTATGAAGTGTTGCTAGAAGAGTAAGTGGATCGTGGTGAGTAAACTGAATTGTGGTTCTGCTCTAATCATCTCGAATTCCAACCTCGTTTGAGAAACACTTCTAATTAAAAACTTCACTGGCTTTGGCAGTTGCCACTCAAGATTCATGTTTATTCAGGTTTGTACGATACTGAAGCAATATGTATAGAGGACCGTAAGTCGGTCCGAATATTTCATGCATCACTTCAAATACGAAAAAGAAAGGAAAAAGCACAATAACCTCACCTCCTTATTTTCTTTCCCAGGACTACCACACCTACAACGCATGCAAACCCCTCTCCCCACCCACATCGTAATCATCCGCCGTTCTCCTCGTCGGCGACATATGAGAGCAACCATCGGAGCTCGCCTCCGCCTCCCCCCATTCCGCCTTCTGCGACCCGCCGCCACTGCCGGCGCTAATGATGCCCACCTCGCTCTCCGCCACACTCTCGCGGCTGCATCTCCTCGTCACACCGTCATCATCATCACCACCACCGTCATCGCGCACCGCCCTATCCGTGACCCGTCCCCTCGTTTTGCCCCCCGCTGATCCCGAGAAGGCCCGCATGCGATACACCTTGCCGTCGTCGGCCTCGGCACCGCTGCTGCCGTCGCCGCACCCGCTGTACCCTCTCGGCCTCGTCGACGAGCGTCGGTTGACGGCGTACGCGGCGTACGCGGCGGCGGCGGAGGCGTTGCCCGAGGAGGACGAGATGGTGCCGGCGATGCGGCCGGCGGACCACTCGAGGAAGGGCTTGAGGGCGGGGATGCAGGCGGCGATGATGGCGATGGTGCTGTGCAGGTCGGTCCACAGCCAGTAGCCGGTCTGGTCGTAGGAGGTGTCGAAGGCGGCCGGCTTTGCTGGTGCTGCTGCTCGCGTCGTTGCGGTGGTGTTGTGGGGGATGGAGGAGCGGTGGAGGCGGCTCGCTGGCGACGACGACGATGCTGAGGTAGACCGGGCTTGGGAGGCGGCGTAGCGGGTTATGCTGGCGGCGATGACGCTGTTGCAACATCCATTGTCAGTCTTTTCCCCCTCGGGGTTGGGCGAGAGGACATTCTGGGTGCCGGGGGACGTACACGATGCGGAACGCGAATAGCGTCTGTATCAACCACTTCTTGCGCCGCGGGATCCGCACGTTCCAGATTATCCAGAAGGGCAGCGCCATGATCAGCGCTTCGGTCAGGCAGTCGACGACGGTCACGTAGAGCCAGATCTTCTCGGGCAGGCAGGAGCCGGCGGGGTACGCGGTGGGGTCCCAGGGATGCGGCATGGGGCATTGGAAGGCCACGACGAACTCGGAGCTGAGGGCCCAGAGTGCGATGATCACGGCCAGGGCCCAGGTTATACGGTGATGGATCTGGGAGGAATTGATCAGTTAAAGCGGGAGGGGCAGGATTGGGACTACTCACTTTCTTGACGGCAAGCCGCCGGAAGAAGATGGTCATTGAGATCTTGGCGGTTGCGATGACAGCGATGTAAAGGAGGTGCTGGGCGTAGTTTGCCTGATCATGTTAGCCAGACTTGTCCCCCCTTTTAGTGTCGGAGATGTACCTTTGTTCTGGCGTCGTTTTGCTTCTGCGTCAAGGTGGCTTGGTGCTTCCCAAGCCCACCAAGTTGTACAGCCAGCGCTAAGGCTACAGTCGCTCCAATATCCATCAACTGCGCAAAAGAGAATGAGTGATGTGGGGCGTTTTTCGTTGTGAAATTCAATACTGACCATAGCCGCGCCCACCATGATATCCTCAGTACGGAGCTCACGTGTGGCAGTGTAGCGGATCGTTAACCTGACGATGACCAAGAGGATAGCCAAGGCCATCAAGGCCCAGCTGACCGGCTCAAGATCCTCCACGTGCGTTTGGATTCCCATGGCGCGCTACCAGACGGGACGGACCACGAAATTGAAGGAAGGGATGTTGACTGACGTGATCATAGGAGCGGCAAGGAAAAAATAAATCTAATGTGTTGGTTATGTTTGCGAGGATCCTGCCTCGTGGATGGAAAAAAGATAGGCAGGTTGGATGCGGAGAAGTGAGGAAAATAGGTCGAAGGTGCCGACTGCCCGCCAATGGCGCAAAAGACATATGCAAGACGGCGTCGGCTCTCCGGATGCGGAAGGCTCGCCAACCCTTACATTAAAAACCGCCACCTCGGCACCAACTATGAAGGGGTCTGCGAAGCGAAGGGGCCAATGGCAGGCCGGACAAAGCAAACATGCAGTAGTAACCCAACCGGCAATTTGCTGATGGAGTCAGCAACTGGAGCGCTAGTTACTGAAACTAGGGAGACGTCCGAACAGAAACATGAGGAATGACGGTACGGCCGGGAGTTCGAGCTGACGGAAAGCAGCACCGTTTGTTTCATTCACAGCGGAAGGGCCAGGCGGCGGGAAGAAAAGTGGGTAAATGGGATCCGGCGCGGTACCGCGATGCGTGGAGGATGTGCCACACGTGAAGATCTTTGATGAGCCCGTAGCGATCAACCAGATGACACTTTAAAATGCACGTAGAGCAGCATGCATCGGAGAAGCGGTATGCTTTGCATGTAAGCATGTCACACTGAATGCAGGGAAGAGCTATAGTGCAATGCCATGTGCAAGTCAGATTCCTAGCTAGTCTATTATGCCCGCACGATGGACGAGGCGTGTCAACTCTGCCTTACGAATGAACTGGCGGCTCCGCCTTGGTACATGTTCGATGCAGCCGCCAAGGCCGGAGCTCGGATAGAAGTTATGGGTTTTCTGGGCCTCGAACGGACCCGGTGCGGCTGCTGACATGCCCAAGAAGCTTGGGGCAGCGGGAGAGAACCGCAACGGTAGCTCGTTACGGGAGAGCTTCTAGAGCCCACGGTTCAGGGGAGAGTTTCCGGAGGTGTTGGGCGGCGGGGCGCGGTGGCTGCAGATCTGAGACATGCAAAACGGCGTTCTGCCAAAGGTGGACAATCGATGACGCGGACTCGATGGTGCAGCGGTGCCGGGAGGGCGCTAAAATGGCTCCCGCTATGCGATGTCGGCTAAGGAACGACGATTCGGGCATGAGGCTTGGAGCAAGTGTGGTCTCCGTGCAGGTAGGCGTGTGACTGGAGGGGTGATTGGCCAGTCGAGGCAACGGTGGGTAATCAGGAGCCTGGGAGCGGGGAGTCTGATGATCCACACGTTGCCGACCGGAACTTCAGCCGACAGGAGGTTGCCATGCGGGAGATCTCTGTGGATAGCGCTGGCGAAGGTGGCCCTGGACGCAGGTTTTCTTTTTTTTCCTTGAAGGAAAAACTGAAGCGACGCATAAGTCCTAGAGATAGAGACGACCCGACGAGCATGGGGTTCTTGTGGACTGCCCGAAAGAGCTGATAAGTGTCCTAGAAAAGCTGCATGCAGCCAGCGGTTCGGTCCCGAGTGAGGCGAATCATGGAGGTAGTTGAGACGGGTCGAGAGCTATAGCAGGAGGCACGGCAGCAAAGAAGTCAGCAGCATGTTTCATGGAACCCTGCGTCGATCCGAGTCGTCGTCAGCAAAAGCGCCAGAGGCGTAAGTGGTTGAATGTCGGCGCGCGGCCAGCAAAAACAAAAGTTAAAAGGCAGAGGATTTGAAGAGGCCGAGCCTATGCAAGTCGCATGAGTGTAGCAGCGTCAACCGTGACTTCGATTTTTTCGTTCTCCAGCGCCTCGTTTGACATCAAGAAGCAACGCGACGACGGACGGCAATTGCGGGCCGCGGCACGTGAGAACGTGGCAGTGGGGCGGGCAGGGTTGGAGCAAGGACTGCGGGACGGCCACGAGCAGCTGGCGGCGGAAAGGTGATGCGGCAGCATCTCAAACACTGAAAGCAAAGAGAATTGAGATGAAACGAGATGGAGTTGAGTCCGTCGAGCGCTGAACCCTGAGCCCTTCAGCGGCTGAGTCAGCAGGCAGCAGGCGGCAGGCAGCAGGCAGTCGCCAACCCGGCACACCGGACCCCGCAGCGATCTCCATCACGACATCCACACCGACGATGAGCTGTCCACTGCTCCAACCCCACCCATGCGTAATGACACACCCACCAGCCAGCTCATCGTTGCCAAGCCGCTTCACACACCGTGCATGAAGATTCAGTTTCGTCACAGGCCGAATACTGCTACTGTCTGCTATACTGATGAGCCCGTCTAGCTGTTACGATCTTGATCGAGCATCTGCATGATGGGCTGGAGCACGTAATCGGACTACCGCAAACAAGCTCAAGATTCTCCTTCACGCTATGCCAATGACGCTGCTATTCCGCAGTCTTCCTGATCTACAGCACTTGCATTATTCGCGTCATGCGTCGCCTTGCTTCTTAAGCTGCACAATGCCCTCCCAACCCTCTCTGCAACTTCTTTGCCCGCCCCTTCGCCCTCAAAATGCCCACTTCACTCGCCAGCGGTCCCTTCTTGTCCCTTCGCAATGATCCTTCCCCTGGCCGCCAGAGTGAGCCAGAGCCCGTCGTCAATGGCCTTGGCCTTGCTCACTCCGTTCCCTACCGCCCTTCCATCTCTTCCGCCCCCTTCTCCTCACTAAGAACTGGTCCGCCCAGCACTCCTCACGACTCGCACACATACGCCAATGTCCGTCCGAATTGGGGGACTCCCTCCAATGGCATCAATGGCCACAGCGGCACTACCCAATATACTTCCGACGAAGATTTTCTCAAGCTGGGCAGCCCTCAGCAGGACATTCTGCTCCTCCACGGCCCGCGCCAGAAATATTCGCTCGAGAAGGCAAAGGAAATCCCCCCGCTCAAGAGCGACGACGAGATCCTCGTCCAAGTTCTCGCCATTGGCCTCAACCCGGTCGACTGGAAAGGCCCAGACCACGATTCCGGACAGCCGTCATATCCATGGGTGAACGGTAGAGACTTTGCCGGTCTGGTGGTTCGCGCCCCGCGCAAGCCGAGCCGCGTGCAGAGCGGCGACGTCGTGTTTGGGCCCTCGACCGACTACCGAGACATTCGCAAGGCTGCGTACCAGGAGTACGTTGTGACGGCCGACTACAACGTTGCCCGGATTCCCAAGGGCGTGTCGGTGCACACAGGTGCTGCCATTGGCGTTGCCTTCGTCGCTGCTACCATTGGCCTCGGCAGCTCGTTGGGCGTGGATTTCAGCTCTTTAGCCCGGGATGCACCGCTTGGTCCTGACCTGTATCAATTGGTGCGCTCCGTCGATCCTAGCCATTTCCCCGACGACGTGCGTGCCGAGGTTTTCGAGGGTATTGCTTACGACGAGCGGCCGACTCGTGGGGAGTGGATCGTGATTTGGGGAGGTGAGTTCCATTGCTTCGGGCGTCACCTTCGATTTCCATGTACTGACGACGGATAGGCTCTTCAACCACTGGACTATTCGCCCTCCAGCTTGCCAAGCTCGCAGGCCTCCGCGTCATCGCCGTCGCAGATGTGGCCAAGAACGGAAAACGGCTCATTGATTTCGGTGCGGACATGCTAGTGGACAGATATGATCACCAGCGCGCCATCGATGTGATACGCAGCATCACCGCCAACCAGCTGCGCTTCGCCATCGATGTAACCGGCAAGGAGTCGGCCACGCATTTGCAAGAGCTCTTGCACACGTCTGCGGCCGAGAAGCGTGCCCATCTGCTTGGCTTCACCGAACTCCCCAAGACAAAAGTCATCGACGTGCAACAGCACAGTGTGCCCATCAAAATTTTCCACGCCGCACCCGCCGTGGGCGAGGCCGTCATGACCTGGATCGAGGAGCTTCTGGTCGCCAGAACGCTGAAGTTCCCGGAAATCGAGGTGGCTGACGGAGGCCTTGCCGGTATCAATATTGCACTCGACAAGATGAGGAGCGGTCTCGTCAGCGGCAAGCGTCTAGTCGTGCCTATCACCGAGTCTGTTTCTCCCAGTCCTATCATCCCCAATGACATCAGTACTGTATCTGTAGACCTCCCTTCGGATGATCTTGCATACGCCGACCAGCTCAATTCCGACCCTGGCCGCATCAAGTTTGCCTACTGGGTGCCTAACGTATCAGGAGTAAGTTAACTATCAAGTAACACGAGACCAAAGAGGAATACTGACCTTTCCGCCAGGGCCTCGTTATCTCCAAGATCCCGCAGCGCACCAACTGGGACCTCAAGTCGAACCGGCGGTACGCGCAGACGGCGGAGCGGGTAGGCTTCGAGTACGCGCTCAGCCAGATCCGCTTCATGGCGGGCTACGGCGCCGAGAACCAGCACGAGCCGGTGACGTTCTCGCAGGCGCTACTGCACAGCACCGAACGGCTGAAGCTCATCGTCGCCCTGCTACCGGGGCCATGGAACCCAGCTGTAGCAGCCAAGCAGCTCGCATCGCTTGACAACTACACCGACGGCCGCGTCGCCGTCAACATCGTTTCAGGCTGGTTCAAAGCCGAGTTCACGGCCATCGGGCAGTGGTGGCTCGACCACGCGGAGCGGTACCGGCGCTCGCGCGAGTTCATCGAGTGCCTGCGCGGCATTTGGACGCACGACGCCTTCACCTACAAGGGCGACTTCTACCAGTTCCACGACTACCCGCTGAAGCCGAAGCCCGTGCCACTCCCGGGTCGCCTGCACCCGGAGATTTTCCAGGGCGGCAACAGTGTCGACGCCCGCGACAACGCCGGCGCCGTCAGCGACGTCTACTTCATGAACGGCAACACGCTCGAGGGCTTCCTCGAACAGATCGCCGACGTGCGCGAGCGCGCGCGTAGGCACGGCCGTGCCGGCAAGGTCTCGTTCGCCGTCAACGGCTTCGTTATCGTGCGCGAGACCGAGGCCGAGGCTGTCCGCGTGCTGCGCGAGATCCAGGGCAAAGCCGACCCGCTGGCCGTCGAGGGCTTCCGGCAACAGGTCGCCAACGCCGGCGCCGCCTCGAAGGAGGGCGGCGGTATGTGGGCCGACTCCTCGTTCGAGGATCTGGTCCAGTACAATGATGGTTTCAAGACGAAGCTGATTGGCACCAAGGAGCAGGTGGCAGATCGCATCCTGCTGTTGAAGAGTATCGGCGTGGATATTTTGCTGACGGCGTTCTTGCATTATGAAGAGGAGATCAGAGCATTTGGGGAGACGGTGTTGCCGCTTGTGAGGAGGTTGGAAAGGGAGGGGAGGGGCAGGGACCCGGAGTTGGAGATTAGGTTGACGGGGCATGTGTATCGGGAGCGGAAGTGATTGATTGGGTATGGTACCACCGTCGCCGCGGCTGACGTGGTGTAGGCGGGGAGAAAGGACTAGGTTTTGGTAAATTGGAAACGAGGTTGCGAAGGGGGAAAGTTGCTCGCGAAACTGCGGGACTAGTCAGCGTGATGGGTCTGAGGAAGCGTTGAAGGTGGGCTATTCGCCTTTTCTTTCTTTCCTTTCTTCCTGCTCGGCTTCGCAAAATATCTCCGAGCACCGGCACTGTGATATTAGTTCTATTTGTCCTTCTCCTATTCTGTTGCTATGAGAATACAAGAGTTGTATGTGTACTATTTCTTGATATACTTGCAATAATCGAGAGATAAAGTTGGAAAAGTAAACCCTAAGCAGAAATCACCATCAGCCACAAAGTGGTATGCTAGCCTGAAGAGGAAACACTAGCAGGTGCTGCCTAGACACCGTCGTCTCCAGCGCCACACAGTATCTCTCCGCAACGCCATGGTCCAGGCGACAGAGGGCCTCAGCGCAAGTGTAGGAACAGAAATCGTTTCCCCAGCATCCATCTATAAAAGAG
Source organism: Diplodia seriata (assembly GCF_021436955.1). Taxonomy (NCBI): domain Eukaryota; kingdom Fungi; phylum Ascomycota; class Dothideomycetes; order Botryosphaeriales; family Botryosphaeriaceae; genus Diplodia; species Diplodia seriata. The sequence continues at coordinate 1,594,188 of NW_027117313.1, read as the reverse complement.
CATGGGTAAGTGGCACGGAATCCACAACCGTCACTTACCATCCCTTCCCCTTCTTCATCATCGATCCTACTACCACTCAATCGTGTGGGTGTGTTCTAGCACTCCCCGGATAAGAAAATAAACAGGAAAATAAAAAGAAAGAGGCACAAACAAACCATGGCACGCACAAAGGAATGGGCCCGACCCCGTAGGAAGGTCAACACCTCCTCCTGCGCCCCCGACGACGACGACTCCACCATCATCCGGGCCGAGATCATGCGCCTGGAGGAGATCCGGAGAAAACATGGCGACGACAACGGCGACGATGACAGGTCATGGAACTATGCCCCGCAGTTCGCCGGATGGATCCCCGTCGACCGTGCAGTCGGCCTCGATTACCTCAGGGATCGTGGCTTCATCAAGGATGAACCACAGCAACAACGACAACAGCGCCTAAAGGCTAAGCTCTGAGCGTTTGTCGGCCATCTTTCGGGAGAGGAAACACAAGAGATTCGCCGCTGCGATCAACTGACCGGTTGGGGCTCGTCGCGAGCGCGCGCCGGGGGTATGGGTGGTGGTGGTCGTCGTCATGCGCGCATGATGGTGCGGCCGCGATGACGGCGGGGGCTTCGGAAACCTTTGTTTCGCCGCGGCGATGGTATTTGCGCAGGGTTTGGTGGCTCGGGTCGTGCCGGTGCATGGGCTTGTGGGAGGGGGGTTGGTTGGGTGGAAGGAGGGAGGGCGACGGCTGGCTCGCCGGCGTGGTTGTTGGGGGATGACTTGGTTGTTTCAGCTGTGGAAGAAGGTCAGGCGTATGTGGTGTGGGAAGGAGGGATGGTGGATGGGTGGGTGGATGCGGGATATCTTCTTCCCTATCTTGTGTTTTTAGCGGTTTACATGCGGCGATTTGAAGTGGACTTGTATGTACGAGGAGTCTGAGATTGAATGAACTTTCGTGGGGTCTGAAATGGTCGCGAGCCACTTACGATTGATTCTCAGATCGACCAGAAGCTCGTTTTGTCTGTGGGTGACTGGTGAGTGGGGATCAGAGTGGAATGAAGCGCTTCATACTTGGACAAAAAGGTGCGAATATCTAAGGGAAGAGATGATACCGTACTGTACGACACGAGTGAACTTGTGGTCGTCGAAGCGAGGCTGATGTGACCTGTCGATCTGTGAGGCAGCGCCTGAAGACAAACCTGCATATCTGCTCAGCAGAGAGATAGCGGCATATCATGCAGATCGGGATAATGGGCCACGCGGACACGCCGTCGGCGTAGTGCAAAGGTCCCGTCCCTGGCAGTTTTCATACGCTTACACGCACCGAGAGCAGATGTGCCTCATACCCCGCACGGCAGCCGGGGAAAAAAATTCACTACTGCATGTGATGAAAGTAAGCATCTCACATCCAATGCAAGTCATTGGCGGCGAGTCATCATTCACTAACCCAATAAGACGCAGGAAGCAGGCGCTCATCTAGTAGATTTGGCATTACCAATACATTATAAACGGTGAGACCTGGCGAATGAGCCGTCTCATGAACTATTTCTTCAAGCCCTTCTCGGATAGCTCCGTGCGCATGGTGAAACAAAAAGATTAGGAGGTGATGGTGCTACACCAGTCTCCGTGCTCCCATTACACTTCCTCGGCGCGGACAACTCGCTATTGCGCCGCTTATGCGGTGACAGGTGCGGAGCAAACAAGACCAGCAATTCCCTGTGCACATTCGCGTGTTAGTAAAGTCTCCATAACATTGCCGGTTCTTCCGGCAAAAGGGGAGGTGGTACATACCAGAGACAGAGTGCAGCACTCGGCGGTCCTGCCACTCTCAGAGCAGTAGTCCTGGAACTCTTGAGCCGTGGTAAGAGTTGCGGAGGCTAGTGTGTGTATGTTTGAGTCAGTAAGATTGTTCCAGGACGGAAAGGTCATGCTCCAATGTCTCGGGAAGAGGGATTGGGCAGTGACGGGGAGAGACGGAACGTACGCTGCGTGCAGGTGGCGTCGGCAACACCGATCACATCAAGCTGGCAGCAAAGGGGCGTGCCGGAAGAGCAGAGGGTGCTCTGGCGCTCCTCGAGCTGCGTGGGTGCTGCGAGAGCAACGGCGACGAAGGTGGCGATGGCGGCGAAGCACTTCATTGTGAAGGGTTTGTTGATTATTGTTGTGGTGAAAAGAGTGGATTGTGATGATTATACTGGTTGTGCTGGATGTAGTACTCAATTGCAATTGCGTGAGCGCCTTCTTATACTCTTCAACTCAGAGAGCGTGTCACGGCTCGTCACCCTCCTTTCCCATCATCCGTCATTCGGTATCACACTCTCCACCCTTGCTACTACGCGCGTTCCCCTTACTCTCGTCTGGTGGCGGGACGACAGAACGCTCTCGGACTAGTCGGTCCAGCGTGGCTGGACGTGGCGGCGGAGATGATGGTGTTGAACCCATGTAGCAACGCCTCTTAACACGATGTTTTAAGCTATTTAGTTGGTTTGGTGGAGTAGGAAGGCTGTAAAGACAGGGCCACTGTGAGATCCACGACGTGGATAAACCCCACCGGTGAGCGAGATAGGCGAGGGGATTCGTCGGAGGGATGCGCTGGGCCGCTTTTACATCGTGAGACTCACGGGAGAACGGGCGGCAGAACATGTGTGGTGCAGCGCAGATCGCCAGCTGAGCAGGGGAGGGGAAAATGGAGATTATTTCCCATTGCGCTCTCAGGCTCTGCCGTGTTTTCCTGCTTGGATGTATGCGAATGACGTTGAGCACGGTGGTTGGAGGGAGCCGGCCGTCATGTGATGTCATGGGTCGGCGTTGCATCCAGATGGATGCCAGGCTTCCGCTTGCCACGCCTCCTGACGATCATTCCGGCTGGCCGTTGAAAACTCGGCTTGTTCCTGCCATACTAGGTCCGCTATGTTTGGTGATAGGCATAAGATGGCTTGTGCGTATAACGGGATGATCAGCGATTTTCCAAGATGCGAGGCGGCATTCCCGGCACATGGGCCAGCCGTTGACAGGGGTCGCCAGGCGTAGCAACAACTGCAGCCGAAATCTAACCCGAAATTAGCACCAATCTCCCATACAGACAACCCTAACCGTCGAGCTCTGCCTTGTTTACCTTCCCTAACCGCCGAGACCTTAGCCTTGGACTTATTAAATCTTTCCCCACAGGAACAAGGCGCAAATCAAGCCCACCGCCCTGCCACTCTGCACGATGGTCCCTCGAAATAGAAACACTGATCTTTTGCGAACTCAGCACTGTAAGCCTTGTGTGTTTTCTGGTCCTTGGCCACCGCCGGTTCGATGTTCTTTTTTAAGCATATGCGTTCCCCAGCACTGGCTTTTTCACGTCGCCACTGGAGAAGGAACAGTGCCCGACCGCCCCAGAAGTTTCGTCTGTCGGCAATGCCCCCCATTGCAGCGGCAGCTTCTCGGAAATTTCCTCTGGGGGGTGACAAGCCGCGGAGATGGCCGCACTGCAGCCGCCGGCAAATGGCATGTCCGAGTCCAGCTGCCGAAACCCAATGCCAACCCCGGTTAAAAGAAGACAGGCTCCAACAATCGACGTCAGAATCATACCCAGCGGCGAGAACCCACACGTCGTAACACTCTCAAACTGCACGTGAACTCCGGCGCTGCTCCACGTATCGACCTTGGCAAGGAATATGCTCTGCGACACAAACCAGTGGAGGGCCACCGAGTAGAGCATCAGCGGCGCGCCGTAGCGGTAGGGTAGCTGCAAGAAGTACGTGCTCCTCTGCTCGCCGTGCGGGCTCGAGACGCGCAACGCCTTCCGGTGCCGCGCAAAGCTAGACCATTCCCGGGCCAGAAGCATGCGTGTGCAGAGACCGTTGAAGAAGACGTAGATCACCGAGAGGATGAGCTGAGGTGAGTTGGACACCAGAATTGCGGATATCAATGCGCCATCTCCGCTCGTTGGAATCGCCCACCCCGTGATCATTGTCTCTGACCGGGTTTGGCCAAGACCAAGGTTCCAGAGCGAGGTGATACCACTCTGTCCAAAGCTTGATTTCAACTGTGGCACCGCGTAGCCGAGTAAGCCGAGAACAGTGGCGAGCGCGACTATGAAGCTGATGCGTGTTAGAGAGGCTTCGTAGGTCAAGGACGGAACTCACAGAGAAACAGTAATAAGCCAGTGTTGCATACTGGCCGTCTTCGACCAGCGGATTCTTTGCGGCCGGTACGCCATGGGTGTCTCGATAGCCTGAGACCAATCCTGACGCTTCCGACTACGTTCGAATTGAATCCGGGTAGCCAAACACATGCTCCTTGTCGTGGCGTCGGGTGACCGGATGAAAGACGAAATAGCATCTCCCAGCGTAATGAGAGGCTTGTCATGCATTCTAGAGGCGGCGTATGCCATGCAAACAAGCTTGACGGCATTGAAAGCGATGACGATGCACAGAACTGGAAGGTTGAAATTCAGCCTGCACTTGGGATCCACCTTCTCGCTCCGGCAATAACGTATGCGGTAGCCATATACGGTCCAGTCCGACGCATCAGCCTCAAGGCCGCCCACCATGTTGCTGCAGGGAGAACCTCCCATGTCCAACTCCCCATACCAATGAGAGCAAATCCAATAGTAAGGCTCGGGATTGATTGCGTCGTATTCCTCTTTCTTAAGCTGGTACGAGTCCAATTCATACAGCGAGGAAGTGGTATTGTCGAGCTCGTCAACGACGAGAATAAGGTTACGGCGAGTGGCGAGGAACTCTTCCGCATAAGCTTGGATGCATTCTTTGTTCTCCAGATGCTCCCATTGAGGTGCTTCTTTCTGCAAGCTGTTTGGGTCGGTGTTCCAGGAGCCTTCATTCCAGGAGATGCAATTTCCGGCAATGTCATAACCATAACAAGCGAGGTTCCGATACTTATCAGTACCAGGGGATGGAAATTCCGAAGTGTTGTATGCAGCGCCCTGCAGGTACTTTTCAGAGGCAAAATAGAAGTCGTAGTCATTGTGCGCCAGGGAAGAATAGAAGACGGAGTTGTAGCTTCGGCAGAATGAGCTTGGCGTCGGTGGAACAACGAGGGATACTCACAACAAATGAAGCGGCAGTGAAGATAGAACGAGTGCTATCCACATGAGCAACTTCCACCGCCGAATGTATCTGAGGTTCCGCATGCTCGGTTGACCGATATCAAGCCATGCGCCTCGACGATGGGCCCGATCGATCTCCCCGCGAGTTGGTGCGCACAAGCATTGCATGACGTACTGGCTGCCACCCAGGAGCAGTGTGCTGAGGACGTTGATGAGAAGATGGATGCCGATGCTGAACTCGTCAACATCATCACAGGAGCCTTCGTAGACGTGACCGTTGCTTTTCTTGCCGGCTTTGAAGTACGCCCAGATGGCCACAACAAAATTCAAAAGGAGGACCGATGCAGCGGTAATGGATGCGAGCATTGCTCCGAAGCGCCAAGCCTTTGGCCAACGGGACGACCCATTATGCCGGGGATTGTCGTCCAGAGCTTCATCGTCATCATGTGGCTGCAAAAGAACTGAGCGTGAATCATCCCTCGATGGATTCCTACTCCATCGGCCAGTGTCAGAGGGATCTTTGCCATCGATACTGGCGATGCTCGACAAGCGAGAGTAAGCAGGTGTCAATCTTCTCAAGGGGATTCTGCGACACGGTCAGCTTCTGGGGTTCACTCAGGTCGAAAGGCCATACCTCGATGTGTCGTCCATCTGGTTTCCAGAGAAAAGGGACTCAAAATGTCGAAAGTGTCACACATTAGCTGAAGATTGCGAATATGTACGTTGCAAAGAAATCCGCCCCAAGTCGATCGTCGCGAATTGGCCCCCAACCAGACGCTCTGGCAAGAAGTTGGCCTGAAGGAATGCCATCCTGGTCCTAAAGCCGCGCTTCTGCAGGTCGCCATTGGCTGCATATTATTGGAAATGTCCGACTCGATAGGGGCTTGGAATATCTGACGATAGCAGTCAGCTAGAAGGCAAGTCGAGAGAATTAGTGGCCGCCCCAAAAAACGCGTCCTGTTCCAAATTGCTACGCGTTGGGCCGAAGAGCCACCGACCAGCCTTAACTCCGGGCGCGACGTCAGCGGCCAGAAAAAAGTAATCTCTCCCGTCAACCACAGTCCTCCCAAACCGATCGCTCACCATGTCTTCCACCTGCGACGTCTGCCGCGCGCAGCCGTCCAAGTACAAATGCCCTAATTGCACTGTCAAGTAGTATGTACGCGCCCGCAATACCGTTTCTTCTCCGCCCGCTGCATCATCCTCCATTTGTTGGCTACTTACCACTTCCGCCCCTCCACCAGCTGCTCGCTCGCCTGCTTCAAATCCCACAAACCCACCCACGACTCCAATGACAATCCCTCCTCAACCACCGCCACCGCCACCGACACCGCCACCGCCGTAGCCACAGAAGAACCTCAAACCTCAACCACCCCATCCACCGCACCAGCACCGCCCACAACCGCCGCCGCCGCACCCGCCGACGAAGACACCACCCTCACCGCCCTCCTCGCCTCCCCCGCCCTCCACCACCTCCTCCGAAAACACCCCTCCCTCCGCCCCACCCTGCGCTCCATCTACGCCTCCACCGTCGAGCCCGACCCGGACGACTGGGCCGACCGGCAACGCCACGCTCAGCAGCAACAGCGAAGCTTCAACACCAACAACTTTCGCGGAGGTCGAGGCGGGCGCGGTGGTGGACGAGGAATGGGAAGCAGAGGTCGAGGGCGAGGGCGAGGGCGAGGTGGAGCACCACCGGAGGGAGAATGGGTCGGGCTGGATGGGCAAAAGGCGCGCGGGCCGTGGAGGCAGGAGGCGGCGGACAAGTTCGCCGTGGAGCGGCTGGTGCGGGCGCAGCAGCTGCAGCAGCAGCAGGCGGGCGGCGGCGGGGATGAGGGAGCGGAGGCGATGAGGGAGTTCGTGGCGTTGGTGACGGCGGCGGTTGCGGAGGCGGAGGCGGGGGATGGTGGACGGATGGACGAGGAGGGTGGTGATTGAGAGAAGAAAAGCGCTTGGTGATGTGGGTGGGTGGGAGAAACATGGCAATACGGCTGGCTTGGGCTGGAAGCCAGACCCCGCGCGCGAAAGCATTTTGGCGCTTGGGGAGGAAAGAACAGGAAAGGTGCTAGAGAAGATGGTATGATCAGGTTCCAAGCCCAGTCTCCAGTGTTGCAGCTGCCGATTTGGATGGAAGAGTCTGAGAAGAGATACCGCCTAGGCTGTGATCAAGGCGAACGTGACCGTCAGAGTCGCGGAAATTGAGAAGCGCAAGCTCACTACACATGAGCTGGTTAGTTCTACGTGTGGGCCAGGTCAACGCCTCAACTATAACGTTGAAGGGCTGCATGGTATGATGACAAGACCAAGCCAAGGCTCGTGATAAGTTAGGACATGACGTTACAATAAACCCATGACGGATGTACCGGCGAGGGACATCTAGAGACAAGGATGTTTGTAGTTAATCCCTAGCATAGAAAATGAAGTGACCGCTTGTCATGATATGCATATAATGTCTTCATTGTTCGAGCCTCTTTGCATTGATAACGCAGCTCCACTCCTTGAGCTTTTGAGCCAGCAGCTATGCCGCCTAGCTCGACAGCATGAGCGGCATTTCACAATATTCTGCCCACTCACACCTTGTATCCGGACCTTTTGTAAAAAAGTGTGGTCCCAAGCCTGGAAAGTCATTCTCCAGCCATTCCTCAGAGTTTGCGATAAAGTTTCCTCGCAAAGCTCCTCTTAATATCCTTCCATCAATCACTTTCCTATCATAGCACTGCCTCCCCGGTATGCTCACCCTCGAAGCCATGGCCCTTCAGGTGCTTGCGCCTGAGCTTATCCTTCTTCTTACGTTCTTCAATCTCCTGCTTCTGCATTGCGAAGACCTCTGCCGCCGGTGCTGGTTGAAAGGGTTCGGGGATGTAGTCGTCTTTATCGAGGTCCTGTTTATCACAAGAATGCCCCCAACAGCGGGGACAAACAAGGTTAGCAAAAGCCCAGTCCCAACGAAAGCAAGCGATTGGAAATAAGTGGTGTGGTCAGGGTGAAAAGTGAGCAGGGAAGAGGGAGGGGGTGAGTCGCACAATTTCACCTAGGAGCAGCACGTTCTCGCCGCGCACAAGGAAGACGCCGCGGGGGATGTCGGCGTACAGGTTCTGGCAGAAGATGCGTTCGATGGTATCTTGGAGGACGAGGTTTGCTGCCAGAGTGAAAAAGGAAAAAATGCGTCAGCGGCGGTTGCACATTCCAGTCAATTGTGACTCCTCCCCCGCAGTCCTGGCCACCTCCCCTCTCTCCCTTGCGAGGAGCGAGGCATGAAGTAAGGATTCGTTGTCCCATACCGAATTGGTCCCAGCTTCGCAGCACGCCGATGAGTTTCCGTCCGTCACGCAGGGCGACCATGAGCTTCTCTGCAAACACCACCGCGCGAAGCGACGCACGCGTGTCAGCCTTTCCGTTGTCTTTTTATTTTTTTATTTTTCGCGCGAGGCCGGCGTGGGCTAGGAAGTGGGCATCCATATAGGAAGGGAGACGCAGAAGGCTACTGACTGTCGGTCAGGTCGAGGAGCTGGGCGGCGGTGGTGAACATCTGCGGCGGAAGCTGGGGCACGACTGGCGGCGGCATCGGTTGGCCAGCGTCGGGACCGGGCCCGCCCTGGGGCGGCGGCGGAGGGTCGTTCAAAGTGAGATTTTCCATATTCGCGACGGATGGGTTGTGTGTGTGTAGAGGTTGTGTCGGTCAAGGCCAGTCCATGACAACGCGAAACGTGTGTTTAGTGCGAGGTGCGGGAGGGGCGCGTTGAACGATGCGCGACCTGGGTGCTTGACGTTATGCCGGGGCCGCCAAGCTTGCGTGCGTGTCCGTGCGCGTTGTGCGATGCCTGAGGCATGAGGCCTTGGAGTCTCGCTCCCTTCACATTCCAGCAGGAGACGGGTGGTAGTAAATGCAATATTGAAAATGCTCAAAATGCGTCGAGCCATGCACCGAAATGCACCTACAAAGCCAAGACGTGTACCAGATCCAGAGCCAGCCGTGATACCAAGTCATATCCTCGTCCAGAAGCCCAGTGCCCGTAACGCTCACGCAATGCCCTCAAGCCAATGCCAGCATACCTGCAAGTGCCTGCGCCAATCTATGCCAAAATATTCCCAGGGGTATACTCAAATGTACCAATTCCGCTCGAAAGCCAACCACGAAAAGGGATATCTCTTACTCGAACCGCGCCCCGTCAAAATCAAACTCCGTGCGCATGCTAGAATGCGTCCGTCCAACAATAGGAAACCCATCCCCCCTTCCTTCACTGCTTCATGTAAAGCTTCCTCGTGTTCGCCGCCTCTTTCTCTCCAAGCAACTTCGCCTGGTTCATCATTCCCTCAATCCATTCCAACTTCTCTCCCGAAAGGTCCAACTTCTTCGTCTTCGGACCTGCCAGTCCGACCTCATTTCCTGCCCATGACTTCTGCGATGCTCCAGAGTCCATCGCTCCTCCCTCCTCTCTGTCAAAAGAGCTGTAGTTAGACATCGCGCTGCTAGGGCGCGACCGCGGTGCAGGGGCACTGGTTGGTGGCGTGCCCAAGAAGCGCTTGGATCCGCCAGTGTTGCTGTGCGAACTTGATGGCCGCAGGGGCTCCGGGGTGTCATTGAACCCAAGCCCAAGGTGTTCGACCTTGCCCTCGGAAATCACACGTCTGCTGTGGTGATCCGCGTACTGGCGGAGGTATTCGCCCAGGTCCGCCCAACCGCCTCCAACCCGGACCATCAGTCTTTCGCCGTTCTCGCCGACACGGCGCACGAAGAGCTTGATGGGCTTTGCTTGGCCAGGCTGGGTAAGGTGGTAGAGTTTGATGCCTGAGTCGCGGTTGGAAGCATTGCGAGGACCGGTGGCCTCAGATAGAACTGCCTGCATCGTGATTGATTGTGCGCTAGTTTTGCGTGAGACTCGCAACGACGACTCCGGACGAGAGCCGGAGAACGTGCGCCTGGAGCTTGTGTCCACTGGCGAACCACCGGCATCTCCAGAAGTCAAACGAATCGGCGCGTGAACCGAGGTGATGATGCGGCGGATTTGCTGCTCCAAGTCGGCCGTTGCGCTCGACACACGTCGATGCTGCTTGCTCTTAGCTGCGCTGAAATTCCGTGGTTTGGGTCCAGGAGCATCTCTGGCTTCATCTGAATCCGAATCGCTAGGAATCACAATCGGTATCTGCTGGGACTTGGTCCTCCGTTTTTGCATGGCAGAGTTCAATGGTGGTCGAGGCATCTTGGCATTGCGCTTGCCAGGGAGCGGACGGAACGAGGGAGAGTCGTCCGGACTGCCAACGGGGCTGGACATCTGTGACTCCGCGGGCGATGTGTATTCTTCCTCGATCCGAAGCTCAGGAGTGTCCATCGTCGGGGGGTATCCATCGCTGCTACCAGACGCGAGACTCTCTTCTTCAGTCGTGGCCAAATGTGCTCCGTGGTGAGAGTGGCGTCTGCGAGGGCTGCTGTTGTTCGATTGCGGCTCCTCCTTACTGCTGGAGTTACTGCCACGCCTGGCATCCACGCTCTTTACCTGCGAGCGTGTGGTAGACTCAACGGAGGTAACAGAGGCGCGCCTCTCTACAGACTCTTGGATGCTACTCTCAGCGACCGCCTCGGAGTCATCGCTGTCACCTTGTTCGGCATCCAGGTCAAATGTCCGGAAGCGATCCGTCTTGGTCGGTGTTCCTTCAATCGTTTCTAGTCGCTGGGCGAACTTAAAGGGCGAAACGTGGATCTCAGGCTCAGACCGAGATCGCGAGCGCTGATGACCGCGTGGAATGAGGTGGCCCGATTTTTCGGGACTAAACGTGCTTGTGCGATTCAATTTAGGTACAGGTCCTGCAAGCTTGTCGCCAGTGACGTCCAAGTCGGAAAGTAGCCTGTGCTCGCCATTGTCCGTGGTCAGAAGCAACTTTCGCGGTGTGTGGAGCGCGCCGAAGCCGAACGGTTGATCCGCACCACGCGCAGAGGTCGGGCGGGTCAATTTCTCCGGCGGTCTGGACATTAACATGTCGAGCTCGAAAATTCGCTTCTGAGCATCGGCCGCCCACTTGCTGTAATCCGCCTCAACCGCCTCGAAATCATCTATCCAGTTGTCGGGTAGAACGTCGTTCATGCCCTCGAGTGCGTCCAGCATCCGGTCCAGCTTCCGCCCTAGGCTCGTGATCTTGCTCTGCAGGTTGTCGCGGGTGTCGGCGATGACCTCCTTCCAGCCGTCAAGCTCCTTCGTGGATTTTTGAGGGTCATCAGACAGATCCAACGTATCCCATCCCGAGCGCATAGCCTTCATCACGTCGTCCAAGCCGGTGAGGAAATGTGGCACTTCGTGCAGGACCAACAGCCGGACCGACCACACACGCGTGAGCTGGCTGAGATAGGACAGACACGGCAGAGCCTGCAGCATGGTATGGGTCACGACGTAGGAGAAGTCGTCCAAGAGGTGGAGTTCCGCGCGCTTGTTGCCGTAACCTGATGTGGGTCGGGGTCGTTCCATGGGATACATGTCCAGGATGTAACCTTTGAGCTCGTCCATGTTCAAATCCTCCAATTCTTCCTTGATCTGGTCCAGACGCACGCCGTAGGCCATCACCGTCGACGCCGGCATCGAGCCCCAATACGCCGACTCATCGCCGTTATCCGTGCCATCCGCGCCGGTGGAGGCAGCATCCTTGTCGAGGCCTTGCGTGTCCTTCTCCTGAATGTACGGGTCGCGACGCAAGGGCGGCTCGAAGGTTTCGCACCACGTCCATGCCTCCAGCTCTGCGCACCAGTCCTTGACGCTCTTCGTGGCGGAGGCGACGCGGACGCCAAGGACCTTTTCGGAAGCCGTCGCGTTGGTGATGCCAGACAGCAGCTGCTGGGCTTCGGGAGTTGCGGAAGGGTCGACGCCGTCGGTGAAGGCCTGGAGGGTGGTGGAGGGGGAGACGGCCCAGGGTTGGGATTCGTATGTGCTCATGTTTTTGCGCCGATCGCGCGTTGGCGAGTGCGAGGGGGAGTCTCTCCTGGCGCGCTCGAGCAGCGGCGCGGAGAGGGAGAGCGCGCTTGGGGGACGCGCCGCCATTGCTGGTTGCGAAGGGGGTGCTGTGATGACCAAGTGAACATAAAGGAGTAACGTGTTGTGGGTGGGAAGGTGTAGATGAGATTGGGAAGCAATGTGGGATGTTTACGACGCCTCTTTCCGAAATGATGGCTTGCAAGCTACGTTATTGAATGCCCGTCGCAGCCAATTTGACAAAGGGCGGCGATTATTATTGGCTAGGGACCCCGGGCCGGCAAGGTCGCCCTGACTTCTAGGCCCATCGCGCTAGCTCCCCGCGTTCCGCGCTCCTACGCCAGCCGCCAGGCACCACGATGCGCTGGCTACCCGCGCGCGAACGCAATCCGCTCAACACCACAGCACCCATCGCGACCTCACCGCTCGGCTGATTGCCGTCCACGGGCCGCTCACGATGCCCATCTGCTCCACGATGTGCCGCTCCAGTCCACTGCACTAACCCTTGTCGCTACTAGTAACGCCCTGTGGATCTAGCCCTACGCTGCCGATCCGAGAGCCCCCCTTCTCTGCTCAGTGCTTCTGCTTGTCCTTCTCGCGGCGGCCCTGCTGCACGAGGGCGTCAACCCTAGCCGACGTCAGTCCGTGATGCTTCAGGGGCTGAGACTAATTTTACCTCTGCAACGCCCCGAAGCCCTCGATAAAGCTGGAAGCGACCCACTGCCACCACAGCCCACTCAGCTGCGCCACGTTGTGCCGCTGCAGCCTACGCGCCATGATGGATGCCTCGACAACGTGGATGGCTATCATCAGCGCCAGCACAAGCGGCTGCACCCGGGCCACGAAGGCCGCGAAGCCCGGCGAGTAGCTGAGCACGTGATCGTAGATAAACGACCCTGGGAGTGCGTTGGCCCGACGTGAAACAAGCACGTACGTAAGCGCACAGACGACGAAGATGACAGCATGTGCTCCTCGCGGGCGGGTGTACTGTCTGACTGTAATGTCGCTTCGGCCCAGGCCAGCGAGACAGTCTCGGTCCATCTGGATGACGCGCTCGCGCGCTTCGCGCCACGATTGCATCGGAGGTTCCAGCGGAATGGTGAAGTTCTTGCCGGCGGCACCGATGCTCATGGAACCAAGGGATAGGTCGGTCAAGCGCGCTCTGCGAGCAGCGAACGAGGAGACGTTGCAGTAGTGCTCGAGATATCGTGCGATCTGACCCATGAGCTCGAGCAGGTGGTGGGGGAGCGAGGTGAGGGCGCGCCTACCGAGTCCTGATGGTCAGCATTCATGTGCGACACGATACGCCGCTTGACGGCAGCCTCCTGGGCGGCGGCGTCGGCCATATTGTGGGCTCGTTGCGGCTGGCAGTCGGCAGGGTCTCTGCGTGTGTCGTGAAGCGACGAGGTCGGCGTGCAGGAGAAGACAGGAGATGTCGCGGAGATGGTCGGCGAGATAGCCACGATCCATCTCCGCCGCGGCAGTCGCCGTCTCGTCGGACTCACAGCTCCGTGGCTCTCCCGCCCGCTGACCCGCTAGGTTCCGCTGCTGTGCATGTGCGACCCCGCGACCGATTCTCTCCGCTCCTCCCGTGCGGTTTGGCTAAGAACACCGGTCCGCTACCACTACGGCCCCTCGATCCGCGCAAAGAAGCGACTAGCATTTTAGTCTGTGTGTGTGCGCGTAAGTGCCGGAGTGGAGAAACGGCGCTTGTCTGGAGAATGCGGTTCCTCGCTTTGCGCTCGCACATCTGGAGAGGGCGGGAGACCCTGATATGTCGCTCCGGCGCAAATCTTGGCTAGGCGACTGCATCTCTGTGGAGCAACCGCACAGCATCTTCTCATCCCTTCACACTGCATGTCGCAAGCCACGCCATCGTTTTCGGACGACGGCTCCTTGCCGACCCTTCGATCCCAGTCAGGCAAACCGCTTGCGGCCAACGAAATGCAGCCAGCCGCCGTGTTAAATCATAGACGGCGCAAGGCGGCGACTATGACGACTAAACGGCGCAAACTTGGCAGTAAGCACGGGCTCCCGCAGGTTTTGTGACAGAATCGGGGTTCTTGCGATCGCGCCCCACCACTGCGCCCGGCAAGGCTGCCGAGCTCTAAGCAGGGTTTAGCTGTGCCCAGGCGTCGTTCTGTCCGCACGTTTCGTAGCCCGGACGCCATGTTGCGTCAGAGGTCGTGGCAGCGACCAGGGTCCCGAGCCCGTCTTCTGCAAACCTGCTCGGGTACGAATGCTCTCATCTTTTCTCCCTCAGCGCCCGCCCCCGATCTCAATTGCACACTCCATCTCCATACCATCTTACAGTCTTCTGCCCAAACCCCTCCCACACGTCCTGTACATACCCCACCCGATTACACGGCCGCTAGAAAGCTACAATGGCGGACAAGACCACCGAGGAGAACCAGGCCTCTACCAATGCCGAGGCGCAGGGCAATGCTTCCGCCAGCGGAGGCGTTGGCGCAGAGAGCTCCAGCAAGAAGCAAACCGAGAAGAAGACGCCAAAGAAGCTAGGCAAGAAGCAGCCCGAGCCCCAGCAACAACCCACCCCGGAGGAATCGCCCGAGTCTGACGCGGACGCTGAAGGCCAAGAGCCTGAACCCGAGCCGGAGCCTGAGCGCAGGCAGTCCAGACGCCGCCAGTCTCGTGGCCGCGGCCGCAAGGGCGTCCCCGACAGCGACACCGAGTCCGTTCCCCGCTCCGACGTTTCCGCCAGTGGCGGCCGTCGCAACCGCCAGCGCCAGAGACAGAAGGGCCAGCAGAAGCAAGGCGGCGGCGGCCCTCTCGAGGGAATCACGGAGAACGTGCCTGGCGGCGACCTCGTCAACGGCGCAGGCGACATGGTTCAGAACACAGCAGGCAATGCGGTCAACCAAGTCGGCGACACAGCCGGCAAAGCGCTTGGCGGCCTGACGGGCGGCGGCGGCAAGGAGGAAGAGGAGGGAGACTCAAAGGGCGAGCAGCTCCGACTCCGCCTGGAGCTCAACCTGGACATTGAAGTGCAACTCAAGGCCAAGATCCACGGTGACCTTACTCTGGGTCTTCTGTAAGTGTCCGCGCCCTGAATCTCACAGACGATCAGACGAAAGGCTGACTGTCCACAGGAACTAAATGCGCATATGTTTTCTCATATCCCGAATAGTAGTTTAATGCACGACTTATGGAGGACACGGATGTATGCGACTGGCGCATGGGGGCTTTGATTCTATGGTGTAATGACTTCCGAAATGAACTGTGTATTAGAAAAGCAATGTGCGACTACTTGCGCCCCGGTCCCACAGTGTTCCGCGAGGCATGTGTGATTCTGCGGTCATGATGCGTGAGCTCAAAATTAGGTTGGTCCGATAGGCGCGTCCCCGCCGGGTGCAGCGACGAGTTGCGTAACCTTGGCAGCGGGGCGATTCCGGCTGCCGAGAAATGCCTGCAACAGGCTTCGATCATCGCGAGGTGGCGTCCTCCTCGCATGCATGCCCGCTGTGCCCGCCTTACGCGGCCGTTTCGCCTGACCTGGAGCCCTTGCGACGGCGCAGCTCCCATCCCCCGGCCGCCGTTGACGTCAGGCCCAAAGCCACCCTAGCCCGTCTGCGCAATGTCAGGATGGCCGTGCCGCCGCCCATGGCTCAATCTTGATTTGGCCTTGTCCGCAACTTGCCGATTCCTGCTCTGAGCCCTGCGCCTTGCCAACGTCTTTGCTGCTACTGCTCTGGACCTTGGCCTGCTTCCTTTCTCCGCCCCTCCACCCCTCACCCTCCGTACCTCCCTCGACTCGTCCCCACGAACCGACCTCCATCAGCATATTGCCTGTACATACTCGATTCAAACAGTCAACAACCACCATGGCCGATTCCGACTACGAGGCCCAGATGGCCGTCCGCGAGAAGGAGGAAATGCCTTCGATGCGGTCAACGCAACAGCAGGAGAAGATGGTCAACGCGATGAAGCAGCACAAGCGTGAGACGGGCCAGCAGTCGGCACGGTCACGGTCCTCGTCGCGACGCGCGCGCCGGCAGCGCATCCAGAAGGCAATGGACGAGGGCAAATACATGAAGACCAACAGCCTGGAGGCGCTGGAGGAGGCCGACGCCAACGGCGAGCTGCAGGAGATGGGCATGTTCGAGCGCATAGGCCCCGACAGCACCTCCATGGACGGCCCCGTCACCAAGGCCCGCGCCATGCGCGGCGAGATCCCCATGCGCGGCACCAACCCCAACCAGCCCTACCGCATGCCGCCCCAGGAGAAGCAGGGCGGCGGCCTCGACGACACCGACGGCCTGAAGCTGAAGCTCGAGGCCAACCTCGACGTCGAGATTGAGCTCAAGGCCAGCATCCGTGGCGACCTCACGCTGTCTCTCTTGTAAGTTTGCTTCCCTGTTCTGCCCTAGTCTCCTCCCCCCTTCTCCCCCAAGAAAAATATCGCGGCCTCTTATGGGCTGATTGTTATAATCTTGGTTATAGAGAATAATAACCCGCTATAGTGCGTGATCACGATGTGTTAACGAAACGGACGTAATCTTTCTCTTGGTCCCACGACAGTGAATGAACACTACAGAATCTTTAATGAATTCATCCACCTTTCTTGTTAATCGGTCACCCCTTCGGCAGCCTGAGCGGGGCACGGCCTTTCTGTACAGGGTCCGCCGACGAGCAACGGGGAGGGCATGTTTTTTGAGCGTTGGGAGTTTTGAACGGGGCCACCTCTTTGGGCATCCTTGGATCGATGGGTAAAGCTAGAAAAATTCACAGTCACCAATTCGATTCTACCCCTACCACCTCTTATCACATGACTCTTACGCTTTCAACTTTTCCAATGTAAAACTACTGGGCTAGTGGTACTTTTCTTTATTTGCAAACTGGGGGAGGGGAAATCATAAGTGCCGTTGTTCCTACATCCGTTTCTCAATGCCCCCGTCGAAGCCTTCTCAAGCGCACTCAACGAAGGTGTACCAATAAATTGCCGACGCTGCACCAGCCAGACTAAGGAAATATTCCACCGCCCTTCAAGCTGCAAATCGCTCGTTGCTGCTTGAACTCCTCCCCTCCAACTCCAAACGCCCAACAATCACCCCGACACCACCACCATTGACGGACCTCTCTCCCAACACACTCCTACCTACCTACCTTACCACCCCTCCTCCCACGCCTGCCTCGACATCATCATCAGTTGCTGCGCCGCAAGCACCATCTCCCCATCGACCGTGTCTTCGGCGGCGACGGCGTCAGACGGCTGCTGCTGGTGGTGGTGGATACGGTTGTCTTGATTGGCGAACTGCGCTTCTGCCTGCCCGCCGCGACGCCCCATCGGATGCGCTTCGCTCGGTCGTTGACTCTGCTTCTTCGGCGCCTTGTGCTTGAAGGTGTCGTTGGTTTTGTTCTTCTTGTTTTTGTTGTTGTTGTTGCTGTTGGCGGCGTTTGGCAGATTCGCGGTCTCGACTGCGGGGTGAGGTCGGCTGGTGTCGTCTGGCTGTTGCTCTCGTGTCGTGAAGGGGGCGGGTTCGGGCCTCGGTAGCAATTTGCGAAGAGGTGCGGATGTTGGGGTGGAAGGTTGGATTGGTTGACGATGATGGCTGTTGGGGAGGGACGGCGAGGCGGGAGATGGAGGAAGGCGGATGCGTAGGCGGGAATTGTTGGACTCGTGGTGAAGTTGGCTTGCGGATGGTGAGAGCTGCTCACTGTTGCACACAGACTTGGGTGTCTCCGGCAGGTCATCCGATAGTGTCTCCAGTGGGGTATCCATAGCGTTTAGTATTAGTGTAGATGATGCTTGCCATGCAATAAAGTGGTGTGAGCAAGGATCATGAAGAGGAGACTCGGAGGATGAGGAAGTTAAGAAGCCTGAACATCGTGCCTGCTGTGTTGAGCGAATTTCCTCCTTCCGTAATCCATTAGGGAAGCTGCGATCTTTGTATGTGGGCAGCTTAATCGACTGACAGACGCAGAGGTTGCCTTGAGGATTATGCAAGTCCATCCAGAGACTTGGACTGGGGTGGTAGTAAGACGGATTCATTGTTTGTCCATATTGGACACAGCATCCTCAAAATCCTCCATCTCGATGCTCCGGCTGACTTTGTCTTTCAGCCAGCTCTTAGTATCGATTCCAGGAAGCAGTCCTTGATCCCTGAGGACGATGTAGATGCACGCGGCGGTAACTGTCTTTGCAGGGAAGTAGTTTGCAAGCTGGTAGTTTCTACATCTGGCAAAAGGTTAGTGCACGATCTCCGCCTCGGCGCATCTGACGTACGCGTTGAGAGCTTTTGCCTTGCAGTCTTTCGCTATGCCAGTCTCCATAAGATCAGCAATCCGATCAGCCTCCTTCTTCTCCTTGTTCCGATCGTCAAAGTAGCCTTTCGCGTCAGCATTACCGTCATCGACACCAAAGTCCCGCATTGCTTCACCAAGATAGCCGGACAGAAAGTCGAATGGCGTCGATACGCGCAACTCAAACTTGAGGACGCGCAGAAGAATGAGTTCGGACTGGATAAGAGAGGAGCGAAGTGAATCATAGGTCGGTGATGGACATTCCAGAACGGCTGAAGTTGTCCCTTGGTGCATCAGTCTCCATGCTGGCAGTAGGAATTCCCTCACTCTGCGCGGTGCGTCTTTGGCCTTGGATGCTACGGATAGACAAGCAAGTGCCAGCATCTGCATAGGAGTCAGTAGCTCTATGGTAGGATGGAAGCACATTTACGAGACGAACATGGTCGTCAAGGCCGAGTAAAGTCTTTTGTTGGCGTTGGAATTTCTGGTACCTGTTCAAGAATACGAATGACAAGGCTAGACATTCCTCAGGCCTGCAAGAGTCAACTGGGGCGGAAAGCATGACGACATCTGGAGAGGCGGGACTCACAAGCGCAGGATATCGCCTAGTAGTGTGATCATAGAGATATGATGCATGGCCGGGCTAGCTACCGGGGTTTCGCCCTTGTCTTGCATTTCTTCCGATGTTGGGGTCATGGTTCGGACGGAAGCCCGGGGTCGTTTGCTTCTCAGAGTTCCAGGATCCGAGACGTCAATTGATCGGAAAGGCTTCCCAGGCTGACATGATGTGTCAGTGAATGCAGAAGAAGCGCGTGATTCCACCAGAGTGGTTGTGTGCAAGTAGCAGCGGGCTGGAAGATAACGCCCGGCCTTAGTCAGCGCGGCTAGGCCTAATCGGGGCGGTGAGGTGGCCTGGGCGTCGCTACCAGAAGCGCTTCTGCCTTCACCCTCCGTCACACTCAGCAGGCGCACACCGCATGAAACCTGCCTGATTAACAACCGAAGACTATGTCCCTCGTTACTGAGGCCTCACTCGACGTCTTCATCCGGAGGAAGACCGGCAGCCCCGGCATCTGCACGTGCCCGCTGCAGCAACCCGGAGAGGACTGAGACGACTAATGGCCACCATGGACAGCACCAGAGATTTCAATAACGATGAGGACACATTGTCCGCCACATCAAAGGGTGCCTCATCTGCGCCGACCCCGGCGACATCCACTTCGTCCACCGCTACATCTACTCAGCCATCCGAAGAGCAAGTCATTCTTACCGACCTGCGGAATTATATCCCACTTGGATCGCTCATTGTGCCTGGCCAGCCGTGCGAATCTGGTGTTCCTGGGTGTTGGGAAGAATTGGACCCCTCGCAAATAAGGAGCCTCAACGGCCTCGACCCTCGTCTTACAGACTCCGTTGCCACCCTACTGTACGCAAGATGGGTCCGTGTGCAATTCACGCCGTCTTCAAGCGACTCATCCATTCTGAGGCTTTGGATCCTCCCTCACGACATTGCTCGCCGCTTCATTGACCGCAATGCCAAAAAGGCACGGGGTGCTCTTGCATACGTCGTGCAAGAGTTGGATGTCTCTGCAGGCGTGTGGGCCGGCCATCTTCCTGAAGAATCACAGTCGCCGGCCAATAGATTTGATCCTTGGGCTACCGCAGAGGACTCGTCTCTATTCTATCTATTTAACACTCTGCCTTCTCCGGCGCCGAACCCGGACAAGGTCGAGGACCCGTACGCGAAAGCAGCCATGCAGGACGTACTGGACATGAGCATCCCAGGATTGAAAGCGACCCTCTATCCGTTCCAAGCCCGATCGACTGCCTTGATGCTTCAACGTGAGGCTTCACAAGAGCTCCATCTTGATCCACGCCTGGAAGTCCGCAAAGCCCCAGATGGTCAGGAATTCTACTACTGCCCTCGGGATGTTGAGTTCCTCCGCAACCCTCGCTGGTATGAGAGCAACCGCTCAGGCATTCTGGCCGAAGGTATGGGCAGAGGCAAAACAATCATAGCCATCAGTCTCATACTGGCCACGAAACATCACCTTCCCAGGATTCCACCAGAATACCAGACAGGACCTCCAACACGACCTAGGGTTGCTTCACTATTCCAGATGGCAGCAGCATCGACCGGGCGCCACTCAATTCCTTGGAGGGCCGCCATGGCTCGCCACGAAGAAGAGACGGGTGAAGAACTGACCGAATGCATCAAAGCTCTTAGTTATAACCTTCCACGCTACGAGATCTCTGCCGAGCCCGTACGCTTCAATCGAAAGACAACCCTCCCACCTCCTCGAAAAATGACCATGTGCAGCGGAACAATCGTAGTTGTTCCCAGGAACCTGCTTCACCAATGGCAATCGGAATTACAGAAGCACGTAGAAGAAGGTCATTTGAAAGTCTTAGTGATGGACAATTCTCGGATACCCCTCCCGCCTCCGCCAGAGCTCATCACCTATGACATCGTTCTTTTCAGCCGGACTCGATTTGAAGCCGAATTCCGCGATGGATCCGACGAGCAGGGACGTCGGCTGGCTTACAGCCTTCCACCCTCATGCCAATGTCCATACATAGGTGCCACAAGAACCAGAGACTGTACCTGCCTGAAACCCGAAGATATTCACGACTCGCCACTGAAACGTCTGCATTGGTTAAGGATCATGATCGACGAAGGGCATAATTTCTCATCACCAACCTCAAACGCTGTGTTAGTTGCACAGAAGTTGGTCAAGGCGGAGCGACGTTGGGTAATTTCCGGCACTCCGGCCAAGGATGATTTACTCGGAGTTGAGGTAGACCTCGCGTCGAACGAGTCACCAGGCATGGGCGTTGAGAACGATGCTCAAGCATTGCGAGACGCTGTCCTCGAGCAGCGGAAACGCTACAGTGATGAAGACTCTCGCGGCACTGGGGCCTCCAAGAGCCTTGGGCAGCTTGCAACACATTTCCTCCAGGTCAGACCGTGGGCGGAAACCGCTTATGAGGAACGCGCGGATTGGCTGGACTATGTTTACAGGCATGCGGACAGGAATAAGCGTCGCAATTTCGACGCATATTCACAATGCATGAAGAAGTCCCTGGAGCAACTCATCATCAAGACCCAACCTTTCGACGTTGAACGAGACTTGGTACTACCCCCTCTTACTCACCGGATCGTGAAGCTTGAGCCAAGTTTCTACGACAAAATTTCTGCAAATCTTTTCGTTCTTGTCTTGACAGCGAACGCTGTCACGTCTGAAAGGACGGACATTGACTACTTGTTTCATCCCCGCAGCCAACAAGCTCGGAACCAACTCATCACCAACCTTCGTCAAAGTAACTTTTTCTGGACGGGATTCAGTGAAAAAGACGTCGGCAATGCAATCGAACACGGATGCAAATACCTCGTCAAGGAAGATGCCAAATTCTCGGATGAAGACAGGAAGCTCTTGACAGACTGCATAGAATTCGCCGAGAAGTTCGTCCTTGGGTCAGATAATTGGAAGGCCATGAGTGCCACACATGAGGTCGGCCTATTTGTGGATTCCTGGCCTGGCAACACTTCACACGCATGGGCACTTGGTAAAGACACCCCGGAGCTCTATGGGGTTGCGCAGCTCCTGCAAGCCCAGGCCCACGTCAACGAGAGGTTGGGAGACGATCCAATGGAAGGATTCGAAGCCGCTGGCCTTGCTGCGTCTCGGGATGCATACCGCGCAGCCGAGATGCACGACAATGAGACCAACGTCGTCGAGGGAGAGGTGATGAAGATGGGCCTACCGTCTTCGAGCACACACGCGGAAATCAAGGTTTCCAGGCTCCATGCACCGTCGAAACAGCACCTGGCGACCCCGAAGACGAATGGCAAGAAAGCCGGGAAGAAGGCGACTGATTCAGCAAAAGAAACCGCAAAGTGAGCGCACATGTCCCGTCATGGATGGCCGCGCCGCAGCACTGACCGAGTGACAGGAAGCCAAAGACGGAGAAGGACGCCCCCACCGAACCGCCGCGCAAGCGGCCCAGGGACAGCGGCATCGACGTCGCCGACGACTCGCCCCTCGGCAAGACGCGCATCGTCGGGACCGTGTCGGCCAAGCTGACGTACCTACTCGAGCAGGTCATGGCGCACCAGCGCGACGAGAAGCTGCTGATCTTCTACGACGGCGACAACGCGGCGTACTACCTGGCGCAGTGCCTCGACCTGCTCGGGGTGCCGCACGAGATCTACTCCAAGGGGCTGTCCAACGAGCTGCGCTCGCGCTACGTCGTCGCCTTCGACCGCGACCCGGCGCTGCGCGTGCTGCTCATGGACGTGCGGCTAGGCGCGCTCGGGCTCAACGTCAACGCCGCGTCGCGCGTCTACTTCGTCAACCCGGCGTGCCGGCCCGCCATCGAGGCGCAGGCGGTCAAGCGCGCGCATCGCATCGGCCAGACGCGGCCCGTCCGCGTCGAGACGCTGGTCCTGCGCGGCTCCGTCGAGGAGGCCGTCTTCGAGCGCGCGCGCGCCATGACCCGCAAGCAGCACCTTGAGGCCAAGGCGCTCGAGGACGACCGCGGCGTCGCCGACATCATCAAGGGCGCCCGCCTGCTGCGGGTGGACCCGGCCGAGGCCGAGGGCGAGCGCCAGATGGCGCCGCTGGAGCGGCCGGAGCAGCTGTTTGGGAGGCCCGGCAGGGGCGCGTTGAGGAAGCTTGGCGGCTTTTCGCCGCCGCAGCCGAAGAGGCGGAAGAGGGATGATGATGATGGTGGTGGTGGTGCGAAAGGTGTGGACGAGCAGGTCGTGGTGGATTCGCCGTCGCGGGGACGGCAGAGGGGGACGCAGGCTGCGGAGGGAAATCCGGGGCGGTCGCGTCCGAGTCTCTTTGGTGGAGGGGATTAATTTGGTCGCCGGAAACGGGAATTTGGATACGAACACCCAATTGGCAGTTGCCTGGATATATCGGCATTTTGGTACTGGATTGGATCGAGTGAAGTACGAATGGATGGGTAACTTATCCTTGGATCGATTTCGATTGCATATTGGTCAAATCCCGTAAATTTGACTATCAGGCTTCGACATACTAGCATAATTAGACTGAACTAAGGCAGCGGTGTCAGCAGTGGCGTTGCGGTGCCTTGTGAGCGGTTGATTCTCGGAGGGGAGCGGAAGGATTCAAAAGCCGTCCGTCAGCCTGCATGCTTTCTTTCGACGTCGCTCTGCTCTCTCGCTGCTTGGAATATCAACAGTCATCGATATCTGTGACTCATCTCGCAACGGCGTGTGTTATAAGACTTGGCCCGACGGCTGCGCAGCAGCCCTAACCTCTGTCATGACACCCCACCCATTTACCGATGCTGACGACCTCGTAACCCGCAGCCGTGCAGCAGCATACACCTGAACGACCTGCCATGAAGAGGCATTGATGAGATCCTGAAGGATCAAGGGAAGAGTGACGACCAGTACTGCCCTGTCCGCCTGTGGATCCGTATCCGATGCGCTGGGTGAAGACGAATCGACGATCTCGAACAACGCGGATCCGGGAGATGCAATCGAGGCGCTGGGACGCGAGAAAGAGATGGATCTGGGAGTTCGCTTGCTGCCTCAGCTCGTCCCAAACCCCAGCGGCGACGCCTTGTCCTACCTCCCGTGCCGAATCCATTACCTGACGTCTGTCAACGAAAGATCGAAGATCGGGCATCTCTTCTAGAAAGGGCAGCTGCTTGGGGAGCCATGCGCCTGCACCAAGCCGTGGGTGGCGCCGGGTCGGGAAACGCAACAGCGACGAGGCATCACGACTTATACGATGAGTTCGAACGCTGAGGCGGCACGCTTAACGACGGCGTCGGACACGGACTCGGCGGCCAAAGCTCCAGGCAGTTTCTTCAATAATCCACTACTTCCAAGGCGGGGTATTGGCCCGCTGCACAGTAGTAGGACGCGCACGACTCGGGCGGGTCTTATCGCGCAATCTGCGGTGCGGGTGGCACCTTCCCCTCAATAATGCCGAGCGATTCTTGGACTCGACAACAAGCACTCCTCAAGCCTGCGCCAACCGTGCAAGCTGCCGCTGCCCAGCTATGCTTGATCCCTGGAGCCGCCGTGGGGGCAAGAAAACAGCCCCGGCGCCGCCCTCGCCCTTCTGGCCGGCTCCATGTCTTAGTCGCAGTCGCAGTCGACGGCGCAACGTTGCATCCCGCCGCTGAATCAAGGCCCGTTGCAAGATAACGCCCAAGAGTGGCGTGCTTGGTGGGAAACGACGGGTTATCCCACGCCGCAGACTAGCCATGGGCTTGCGCAACTCGCGGTCCCAGATGCGGAAGCCCCCGACAATTTCTTCGCACTGTTTCGCTTTATAATAAGAGTCCCGGTCTGCATTGCCTGCCTCTCGCCGTGTTGTTGACCATCGCCCATCCGCCTGTCCAGCCCCACCCCCCGCCCAATCCGCCCAAGATGTGTATGTGGATCTATTACCGCAACAGCTAGCTCCCTGGCAGTTGGCTAATCGTTTGACAGCTGGACAAGGCGAACACATCACATCCGACGCCCTGTCGACGCGGGTTCCCGACCAGGTCGTCGATGGCAACGCCCGCAACTCCTTCGCTATAGGCGATGGAGCCAGCAGATCCGTCGACGAAAAGCAGTTGGACGTCAATGTCACCCGAGCCTCTTCCACTGACGACGGGCTCCACCCGGCTCCGACTGACGAGGAAACGAGGACTCTGCGGAGAGTCTCTGACAAGATCCCCGGGGTAGTCTGGCTCCTCTGCGTTGTCGAGTTCTCCGAACGCGCTTCATACTACGGTGCCAAAACCGTCTTCTCCAACTTCATGCAGTACCCGCTGCCCGAGGGTGGTAAGGCTCGACTCGTGCCACTCTAGCCTTTCTTAAACTAACCGCCTCTGCAGGAAATGGCGCCGGCGCGCCGGCTGCGGGAACCCAGGGCACCGCTGGTGCCCTTAACAAGGGCCTCCAATTCGCCAATGCCTTCGTCCTGCTCTTCAGCTTCCTGGCCTACGTCGTACCCATCTTCGGAGCCTGGGTCGCCGACACAAAATGGGGCCGCTTCAAGACCATCGTCATCGGTGTGCTGGTCTGCTTCGTCGCCCACATCATCATGATCTTTGGCGGCCTGCCCAGTGTCCTGCAGGCGGGCAGGGGCTTGGTTCCTTTCATCATCAGCTTGCTTGTTCTGGCCGTTGGCGCTGGTGTGTTGCTTGTATCCTTCTCGCGCAAACTGTTCTGACGTCTCCAGGTCTCTTCAAGCCCAACGTTGCCCCTTTACTCCTGGACCAGTATTCGCACCAGAAGCCCTTCACTCGTGTTCTGAAGTCAGGTGAGAAGGTCATCGTGGACCCTGAATCGACCGTACAGCGCATGATGTTGGTCTTCTATGGTGAGATACTCTGCAATCATTGTATGCCGAATTCGTACACTGACTGCTGTAGCCCTGATTAACGTCGGCGCGTTTTTCGCCATTGCCACAACATATGCTGAGAAGCGCATCGGTTTCTGGCTGGCCTTCCTGCTGCCAACAATTGTCTTCATGCTCCTACCCCTTCTTCTCGCCTTCCTGTACAAACGTTTGATCAAAACTCGTCCGAACGGTTCCGAACTCACCCACGTGTCCAAGATCTGGGCCATCGCGGTCAAGCAGAACGGCGGCAAGTTCTGGAGAAAGGGCTTCTGGGATGCGGCCAAGCCTTCCGTTCTGGCCGAGAAGGGCGTCACCACTTTCGCCGGCAAGCCCATCGACTGGAACGATAAGTTCGTCGAGGACGTCGTCCGCACCATCGAAGCCTGCAAGGTTTTCCTGTACTTCCCTGTCTACAACATCAACGACGGCGGTATCGGAAGCGTCTTGTCGAACCAAGGTCAGCAGCCATGAACCACAAGACTCGGCATCACGTAGCGCAACGTACTCACTGACCTCCCTCTCCAGGCTCCACCATGACCACCAACGGCGCGCCAAACGACCTCCTCGGCAACTTCAACCCCATCGTCATCATCGTCGCGGTGCCGCTGCTCAGCCACTTCATCTACCCGGCGCTGCGCAAGTACAACGTGCGCTTCGGCCGCATCACGCGCATCACCTTCGGCTTCACGCTGGCCTGGATCTCGGGCATCATCGGCGCCATCGTGCAGTGGCGCGTGTACGAGACCAACCCGTGCGGCTACTACGCCAGCTCGTGCGTCGCCGACGGCCGCGTGAGCCCGCTCAGCATCTGGCTGCAGATCCCCAACGTCGCCCTCGGCGCCCTGTCCGAGTGCTTCTGCAACGTCACCGCGTACGAGATCGCCTACTCGCGCTCGCCGCAGGGCATGAAGTCGCTCGTCATGGCCATCTTCCTCTTCATGACGGCCCTGTCGTCGGCCCTGGGCGAGATCTTGACGCCCGCGATTACGGATGTGAGTTTTTCTCCTCTTCCTCCCCCACTTTCCCCATCCATCCCACTCCTTTTCCGTGTTTTCTACGTATACATACGTGGTTGGTTGGTCACACTTACTGACGTCGTCCCATCGATCAGCCCCATCTCATCTGGGTCTGGGCCGGCCCCGCCATCGCCCTGTTCGTCCAGACCGTCATCTTCTGGTTCCGCTACAGGCACATGGACAACGACGAGTTCATGACGTACGAGGACGAGAAGACGAGCGCGGCCGCAACCTCTTCGGCCGGTGGTGGTAGCAGCAGCACCAAGGTCGACGGGTCGTCCGATCATGATGATCATGATCATGACGGTGACGTCGAGAGGAAGGTGTGAGAGAGCGTGTCGAAAGAGAACGAGGAAGATGGGGGTTCATGATTAATCAATCGTATTAGCGATATTCGCCACAGGTCATCTTGGATTCTGCATTTGGGCGAAGGGAGTTAGTTGGACGGTGAAAAAAAAGGGGGCAGAGAGGAGGGATGAGTTTCTAGCGCCATGTCCACGGCTATGATTGTCGTAGATACCCTAACCTCCCCCGTTATCGTACATATAAAATTTACTACATTCCACCGACGGACAAAATTGCCGCACTCCCGAGACCGGAGCCCCAGAAGGAATTTTTGAATCGACAAGCAATGAATGATGGCAGCAGCGGAAGGAGAACAAGCCGGGGAGCTTCGGTAGGTATTCCGTAGAGGGTTGCTTATACTATTACCACTTATTACACGGATGTATGCGGACGAAGGGTAACAACCGTGTGCACATACGACGAAGTCATACATTCTTATATCCCCGCCACCAGTAAAGTCTATCATAAATATATATTTATATATGTATATCTCTACATACCGTCGAACACGTTACACACACATACACACACACAAACACACGTGTCACACATACAGTGCTGTGTCTCTCTTCATCCAAAACAAGAAGACTCTTACCGACCATAAAAAGCCTTACCGAACCGAATCAAACCTACATACAAACGTTTATTTCATCCCTCATCATCCGTCACCTTACCTACCCTCCCTTCCATTCCATTTCCATTCCCTTCCCCTTCCCATTCATCTCTCTCTCTCCCATCTCATCACGGACTCGACGGTTCCCACTCCTCGTCCGGCGCCCTCATCAACGCCCCGGTCAAGCCCCTCATCCGCCTGCCCAACAAGTCGTCCTCGCTCGCCAGGCTGACCAGGCTCTTCCTCCTCCTCGCCTTCGTCCCGCCGCCGCCGACGCCCCGGCCCCTCCCCCTGCCCGAATGGGCGTAATACTCCGTCTCCGACTCCCGCCCGCTGTGCCTGCCGCTGCTGCGCGCCGCCTTCCCCCTGACCGTGCCGTTCGCCTTGTTGCTACCCCTACCCCTGTTGCCGCCGATGACCGTCATTTCCAGCGGGTGGTCCTCGTCGCCGCTGCTCTCGAGCGTGTGCCTCCGCCTGTGCCGCGGCCTGTTGCCGGTGCCGCCTTCTCTGTGCTCCGCCGCCAGCGCGTCCGCGTCGACGCGCTCGGCGATGTCCCGCATCCACCGCGCGCACTTGAAGATGTACTTCCAGCCTTCGGGAAAGACGCTGACGAACTGCAGGAAGCCGTGGCTGATGCCGGGGATCATGACGACCTCGACGTGGTCCGTGTCGACGAACGTGTTGCCGCCGCTGTTGCTGCCCTCGACCGCGAGGCCGAGCTCGCGTCGCTCGCGCCACGCCGCCGCCTTGGCCTGGCGGATGCGGCCCGCGAAGATGGCCGTGTCGTCGACGAGCGGGTCGCGCTCGCCCGTGAGGAAGTACGTCTTGGGCATCTTGGCGAGGAGCGATTCCGGGGCCAGGAGCGGCGAGAGGAGGTAGTCGGTGCTGAAGTCCGGGCGGTTGTGCGGGCCGATGTACAGGATGATCATGGCACGCATCATCTCGGGCGTGAGGATGCGGTCATTGAAGTAGGAGATCATGGATGACATGGCTAGACGAGTCTTGATGGCCGAGGATTTAGGTTGGGGGTTTGGGAGTGTTGATTCTGACAGCTTGGACTCGAGGTGGTGGGCATCGACTCCTGTGTGCGCCGCTGATAGCCGTATCGAAGTGGACGGCGACCGGTTCATTGGCTTATCGGTGATTGTTGCTGTGGAGGCCCCGTTCTCCGCCGGAGGCGTCACATCGTCGTCGTCTTCATCATCCGAGTGGTGAGGCGTAGTGGGAGTGAGCTTCCTGTAGTCTTCACTCTTCCTCCTGAGAAGGCCCTCATTGGTTTTGCGGGTCTTTCGGTCCCGAATGAGTGCCATCTGCTCATCAGTCATCCAATTACCGATGTTGAAGTCAAGTGCTGGGTATATCAGGACGAGACCCGCAGGTGGAGGCAGCGACTCTTCGCCCATATAGCGCCGCGTATCAGTGCCTCCGCTCTGCAGGATCATGAGCACCATTCCAACTGCAAGATTGCCTCCAGCGCTGTCGCCAGAAACGATGATCTCCGGAGTGCTCGTTCCAGAAAGGCCGACACATCGTCCTTTGCTAGCCATGATCATGTGGTAGACATCGTAGCACTCATTCAAGGCATATGGGTACGGGTACTCGGGTGCCTTCTTGTAGTCCAAAGCCAGGACCGGCAATCCAGTTGTTCCAGCCCAGCCGAGGAGTTTGTCGTCATGATTTCGCGGATCCATTGCCACGAAGCCGCCGCCCGGGATATCCAAGACGATTTTGTTGTGCTCTTTCAACGCAGAGATTGGGCCATCAAAATACAACCAAGCCTGAACCGGCTCCTTGTATGAGGATTCGGGAGGGCGCGGTATGCGGATGGCGCGAGGAGGATAGCGCATCAAGCGGGGACGCATGAGGCCGGTGATCAACTTTAGGTATGGAGTCGTCCCTTTGTCCCAGCTTACCCTCAAGTGGTCGACTGTCAGCGTGGACCGAATCTTTCTGACCTTCTCGTCGGCTTGCTCGGCGCATATGAGATAGTATAGAGTAAATACAATGGAGCAGATGTCGCGGGCCCATTTCCTCTTGATTGGCATGGCTGACCAAAAGCCAGCGTCCAGCGCAGTGGTGACCCAGGTTGCCCTGAAGTACGAGCGTGTGTATAGATTCGCGAGAGGCTCGGGGCACTCGAGGCCGACCAGCTTGCCGAAGTTGCGGGAGATGTAGAGCCAGAGCAAGGTTATAACAACGGTTTGCCATGCAGTGAGGCGGGAAGAAGCGAGGGACGACAGGCGTTTGAGCAAAGGCGGGCCATGGCGAGGTCCCCTGTGAAGCGTGAGCGGTGGCGGGCGGCGGAAGAGGGAGCGGAGCAGACGAACCTATACAGGTAGGCGCACCAGAACGAGACGACGGCGAGGACCTGGACTCTCCGGAATTTGACGGACGGACGTCCCAGTACATGGTCTGCGGGAGTAGGCATCAGTAGGTTGCGGAGGAGAGAAGGCGGCAGGCTGGGCACGATACCTATCATTGTTGCTCACGACGCTTAAGCACCGGGCGGGCATGTGGAAGTCGAGCTCTTTGGAGCGCAAAAGGAGTCGCGGAGAAGATGGCCGCTCAGTGGGTCGCATTGTCCGAAGTGCTTGGTGAGCTAGTCAAGGTGCTGACATGTGAAAGGCGCCTAGCGGGCAGAAGCCGAATGACGTCCAGCCGAGACAACGCTCGCTAATTCGCAGCCGCCTACCGCCGGATGTCGCACGGCAATCGTGTCGTCCGGCGAGCGGCTGGCTCAGATGGCAGCTGATGTACATCGTTGCGGCTCGTGATGGTGTTGTTTGTTTTGGGGTTGCTGCATGCTGCCCGCGAGCGGCGAGCCGGCGGCATGCGCCAACCCTCCCCCTCCCCCACATTTGCGGAGGCTTCCCGGGGCTCCACACCGCGCTTGCTCCTGGTCTATGTGCGAATTCCATCCCCTTTCCGTTTTCTTGCTCCTGCACTCTGCTCAATTGTCTCGGTGGCTCTGCTCATGGCTCTCTCGACGGGTGCACCTGCTCCCTGGGCACGTGCTCGCTCTGCTGCGCCTGCCAAAACGACGTGTAGCTTTGTTCTCAGCCCTCCGTCGCCTCGGCACTTCCTTGTCCTGCATGCATCCCCACGCAACCACCTGACTCTTACGTGAGATCCAGGAAGGGAGTCTGTCCACGTGTAAATCCCGCATTGTAAACGACCGCTTCAGCCGCATATTAACCCGAGCCAATCAGAGGCCCTCGTTATATAAGTGCAGATCAACATCCACGATTCATTCGACGCAAGCAGATAGCTTCAGCTTCGTGTCGATATATCTCTGCGGAATAAGAAAGGATCAATATGTTACCATCGCTCGCCCGAATCGACAACATCTACACGCAGAAACATCAGACGTCGCAGTAGACAGACCGATACGCCACGCCACCCCAACGCTAACCCGAAGAAGCATCGCATCCTACTTCCCATTCACCTGGCTCACGCTCCTGATCAACTCACCAATCTCGAACCCGAGCCTCCTCAACGCGCTCTCCTCAACCTCCTTGCCGACCACGCGCTTCACCATCAGGCACTTCGACGCCCCGTGCTCGAGCACGTCGACGGGCTTGCCGACGGGCAGCTCCAGCTCCGACACGTCCCGAACGTAGACAGTGATGTCCGGACCGACGATGCCGCGCCACAGCGTCGCCGACCACTGCCAGTGGTCCGACCGGCTGTAGTTGTCGCCGACGCGGAGCCGGTTCGCCCACGCGTCCGTCGCGCGCAGGCTGTACGTCGGCATCACGAGGACCGGCGTCCTCTTGTCCGCCGCCCCGTCCGCCTTGCCCTCCGTCGACGGATCAGATGCGGGCTCCGAATCGGGCGGGCTGGTGATGAACTCGACCATCTCCTGCGTCTTGCCGTGCCACTCGGAGATGACCTGGATGTAGTCGCCGATGCCGACGGCGGCGGCGGCATTGCCACCACCACCATCACGGGGACTCTTCGCCCCGCCGCCGGTATCAGCATCGGCATCGATAATCTCGACGTCCCCACCATTCCCGGTCACATCCTCCGGACCCCTCGGCGCCTCCGCCATCCTCGCCCACACCTCCCCCGTCTTGTTGAAGCTCTCCTCCAGCCACTTCCCCATCGCCTTGGCCGCCGCAACGTCGTCGCCCTCGACCGCCACGATTGCTCCCCGCACCTTCTGCGACTGCTGCTGCTGCTGCTGCTGCTGCTGCTCCTTCTGCGACGGCGGCGATGACAACGACGACGACGGCGAAAATGCCGACGACGGCGACGACGACGACGACGGGACCGCGCGATACGGCGGCGCGATCTTGCCGAGTATCTGGATCTTGTTCCAGATGGCCGCCTCGGGTCCCACCTTCCTGGGGTTAGGTCCGCCGAGCATCGATTCGCCGGCAACAGGAGTACCCCCGCCGCTGGAATGACGCGCCGCAACGGCGGCAACGGCGGACGCCGCCGCCGGGTAGGGGTGGTGGTGATGATGGTTGGCGGTCTGCAGCGGCGGGAGAGTAAGGTTGTTGCCGTTGCCGTCGCGTTGTTGAGGATGGTGGTGCAGGCTGTTGTTCCGGGGCGAGACGCCGCGGGCGTGGTGCACCATGTCCGGCCGCGGCAGCGACTGGCGCCGGGGGTCGGTGGGGAAGGGGTAGGGCGTGCCCGGCTGCGGCTGCGATACGGAGGCGGAGCGGGGCGTGCTGGAGGAGGAGGCGGATGGCGGGGGCACGTACGTCTGGTGCAGGCGGCGGCGCTTGGCGTCCGGGGAGAGCGGGGAGAGCATCTGCACGTCCATGGGGTGCTGCTCGTCGCGGGAGGTGCGGGCGACGTGCAGGTTGGTGAGGGGGTTTGGACGCGTGCTGTTGGCGCGGCGGGGGAGGCTGTTGTTGCCCGAAGGCGCGGTGTTGATGGCGAGGCTGGACATCATGGGCGGGAGGTAGCGGGATGTAGGCGTCAGGGCTGAGGATGGCGTTGGAGGGGGCAGCATGGGGGCGCTGGAGGAAGGGGAGGATGACGACGCCGTCGTGGCGGCGTGATTGTGGTGGTGTTGAGACGAGAAGGGCGTCGTTGGAGTCGTGATGCTCCGGCCGCCACACTTGGTGCAATGATGTTTGTCAGAGGTGGTGTTGAGCGACGTCAAGCTTCCACGACGTCCGCCACGGCGAGGCTGGTAGCGATATTCCGGATACTGTTGCTGATGACGGAGCTTTTCCTCTTCGGCCAGAGACTTCCACTCGTTTCTTACCGCTTCGGGCTGCGATTTCCACTGTTCGCCGATGATCTTGGATATCTCAGGATTGGCTAACCCGGGATTCTGGGCCACTATCGCGGCCTGATGGTGCTGACGATATAGTATGAAGGCTGTGTATCAAAGCGGTCAGCCACATGGAAACAACAAAGGTCTCGATAAAGGAAATGCGTCACTCCACGATAGCATGTGGCGCAAGGAACAAACTGGCAATAGCTGGCTTGACTTGAAATTTGACGAGATAAGGAGGAAGCGGATAAAGGAAATGACGAAAAGCTATTAAAAGAAGGCGGGGAGAGGGCAACTGACCGTTCCTTGGGCGTGGGATCTTGGGGTCCGGCTGACACAAACAGACGTGATTTGCTGGGGAGGCTGCAGAAGCTGCAGACGCACCGCCGGAACTCATGCGAGAGTGCGTGGTGGTCGGCGTAATATCCTCCACGACGTCGTCTTCCTCCCTGTCCCCTTTATCGGCCAGCGACGCAGCCCTCTTCCGCGTCAGGCGGAAGGGAGGTGACTCGGGCGTCGGCGGGGCCGCGTCGTCCTGTTTCGAGCTGCGAGAAGGACTGGCGGTGCGGCGGGAAGAGCGGGTAGAAACTGTCGTAGACGCCTTGCGTGAGCTGCTCGGGCTCTTCTCCCCCTTTCCTGCGCTGGGCTCCGACATATCAACGTCCGTCATGGTAGGGTGGTCGAATATTCTCCTGTTGCGGCGAAGCTCGACATGTGCCGCTGCTCTTCTCTTCGCAGGGCTCTGGCGGTCGAATATCAAGACGGCGAAGCCAGCTTTGATAGACAGGCCGCTCGGTGGGATCTAGGAGGCCCGGGGTGCTGAATGGTCAATAGGGCGGCGCTAGTCAAAGACATAGTCGAGCAGCGGGCTTTGTGCCTATTATGCCGGGAGTCCATGTTCTTTGTTCGAATGACAGCGGGTGCATGTAATTGTCCTAGACAGGTGCGGGAGGAGGGCTGTTCGCAACTGCAAATTCTTTCTCCCCAGCCCAGCGAGATTCCCAGATGCGGCAGGGTCTGTAGGGAGCGCGCCCACGCCCGAGACATTCCTCTGCAGGAGCGCGATGCAAGGAAGCGTGAATACAAAGAAACTTGATTTGAGACAATGCATACAAACACCCGCCCACCGGGGAATTGTGCCCGCCTCTCTGGAATGTAAGCCGTGCGCTTCCGCGTCAACGCCATAAAATGCTGAAACGTGAATGGGTATCTCAGACAACCGCAACAGGAAGGGTCCCAAAACTCCTAAGAAATGCACTTCGCCTCGTGCTTTCTGACGACACGCCTTACGGAGATGGTTCCGTCGCGCCCGCTTCATTCTCCACCGCGGCCTGGTGCGCCGCCTCTTCGCGGTCGAGATCGTGCTTGCGCAGAGCGTTGAGGTTGAAGGTGTAGTTGGTGGCGACGAGATCGGCGGCTTCGATGGCCAGCAGCTTGTGCGCCCTGCCGGAGAGGTGCATGCCGTCCCTGGAACACGGTGTCAGTAGGCCTCCAACCACAGCCGAGCGCGGAGAAGAAGAAAATGCTGACCAAAACAGGTAGTGAGACTCGTCCTCGCAGGGCTCCGTCCGGTTACTGCTGGCGTCGTCCATGTCAAACGGAAACTGGGCGCCAGCACGCGGCAACGGCACGCATGGGCTCCTGACTTCGGTGAATCGGGGGTTGCCCTTGCCCTCACCGCGCTCGTCGGCGATGCCAATCTTGTGCATCTGCTGCTCGCGGATCAGCTTCAACAGCCACTTGTCCGTCGGCAGCAGGTGGATGTAGCCGCCCGTCCACTCGCGCGCGGCCCTCTCGAGTGCGTTGTTCCATTTTTCTGTCAGCGTTACGGCCGACTGCTGGCGGTCCGGGAACTCCAGGGGCTGCAGTGCAAAGGCAGGCAAGAAAGAGATGTCTATGACCTTGGGCAGCACGATGTGCGGGCGGGTCTGGGTGTGCTGCGCGATTACGTCAAGCTGGGCGAACAAGGAAGCTATGGTCTCCTTGATGTCGTCGTCACTGGCTTTGTCGTCCTGGAAGGTGTACTGCCAAATGTCGCTGATGCCGAAGAAGACGGTGAAAACGGTCCATTCCTTATTTTGGGCGCGGCGGACGATCAGACCACTCTGCTTCTCGAAGCTGATCCACTGCTGGACTTGTTTCTTCAGGTCGGCAAGGAACTTGTGGTTCTCGGGATGCTGGTTCGTCACATTGGCCAGAATGTCCGTGTCCAAGACAGCATCCGGGCTTTCAATGAAGTTGGACGCGCCCGAAGAGCGGGCGAAATTGTTGATGTCGTCGCACAGGAGCTGACTGGTCAGTCTAGTGCAGATGCGACGGGGACGACGAAGTTACCTCTTTGCACAAAGCTTGGGTCCACAAAGGGCGACTGATGTTGTGCTGCGGATTCTTTGCTGGAATGTCGACGTGGTAGGTCCCGACGTCTGACCAGCTGTCGCCGAAGACAACAAGGCGCCGTTGCGACCCGGAGAAGGCCTTCTGCACGCGGCTCTGGACCTGCAGCGAAGGCAAGACCCAGCCAATGTACACGACGGTGCAGACGGCGAAAAACACCAGGACGTGGAAGCGAGTAATGGTCCTCATGGCTGGAGGCGGGACGGGAGCGGACAGAGGCGGCGGCCGGGGTTAGTTGCTGGCGGCAGAGCGGAGTGGATGGAGCATTTGCGGAAGAGCGAGGCTGGGAGAGTAAATAGAGGATTGGGTTGGAGGCGGGCCGCGATTGCGGCTCAGCATGGCGTGGACCGGCCGCCGCGCGTCAGACCTGGTATGAAGGCTGGAGAGCAGCTTGCGTATGCCACCACGCCGCCGTAAGCTCCTCTCGGCCCATCCAACGCAGGGGTGGGCCGGTGCGACCCGCCACCCATTGGGTCGCCTACAGCTCCGGTGGCAGCTTACTGTGTTCCTGGCGCCAGCGGAAGTGCTCAACAAACGATGCACCGCAGCGCGCACCAGGACGAGAGCGCGTCATGCCGAACGCTTGGCTGCCGGCGTTCCGGGCGGGCGACGCAACGTTGGAGCGGTGGAGAAGCCGCAAAGCTTGGCCGCTAGGCGCGGCTTTTGCGACACGAGATCCTGCCGAATGCGCAGTTAGAAGCCGCGACGCAGCCAGCTGCGAACTGGAAAAGCCCTCCTTCGCGCCGGCGGAAATTTCCACGAACGGGCCCAGCGGACTAAATGTCCGGCTAGCTTTTTCGGAAAGAGGCCAGCGGCTTCTTTATTACCGTGCAGCGCGTCGGTCGCTGGCTCGGCAATTGAAAGCAAACCGGCCACGATTATCGGACATAGTGGCGACGGCCGACGATAGGTACCTCTGCGACTCCCGCCCTGCCGTTGCGCCCGGAGCACACGACACCCCTCGTCTCCGGCTTTGCGCAACGCTCGCCAAGCACAGCCCAATCAGACCCCGCGTGGCTGATGCTGACGTTCCTCAGACTGCACACCAGGAGTGCTCTGCCGCTCCAACAAGCCAACAACCCTCCACCCTGGTAACCGTGATACAGATAGATTGTCCCCTGGATAGCAAGCTTACACATAACCTTGAAATGACTCGGGCCAGCTGTCCTCAGCTCAGCAGCCAGGCCCAACCTGCAATAATGTCCGCATTTGCTTTCTTCGACGCCTCAAACTGCGAGTATACCGCCCAGAAGCCATGAGGCATGCCCGGGTAGAAGTCCATTTTGGTCTCCACCCGGCTCTCCGTTCGCAGCACATACTCGTACAGCAGCCCTTCATCCCGCAGCGGATCCATCCCGCAGACTGCAAGATAGGTCCGCGGCAGCCCAGCATGGCCGGTGGGCCAATTGAAGGGTGCGTATAGCGGAGAGGTGTCATCACCCTGATAGAGGCCTGCGTTCGTTGAATCAGCCCCAGAACCGCGCCCGACGCAGCCAAGCTTGCGTTACTCATGGCGTCAAGCATAGCCGTCGGATCCGACATTTCATAGCTCTTGCTCTCATCTCTGCTCCTGTATCGGTCCTTGTACTTTTCCGGCACAGCACCTTCTGGCAGCGTGTTTGGGACTGCCAGGAAAACGCCCGTCAGCGGTGGGCTCACTTTCTCGTCGCGCGCCAGATGCGACACGACTGCTGCAATGTTGGCGCCCGCCGAGGATCCCCCCACAAGGAACCCTTTCGACGGATCTGCTCCGAGCTGAAACGCATGCGCGACCACCTGTAACCACATGAGATACTCTTTGTCGAGACATTCGCCATGTGACAGTAAAATCGCTTACCCACTTGAATGCATCCCATGAGTCATCGATCGGCACCGGGAAGTTGTGCTCTGGGGCGAGTCTGTAGCCCACACTGACGACAATGCAGGCATGGTTCCGGACCAAGATCATGGCGTTGCTTTCTTCCATCTCGGGGACGCCCATGACATGACCTCCGCCATGGTACAGGACGGCCAGCGGTGCGGAGCTGCCACCTGAAATGGCTGAAGGCTTGTACAACAACACTGTTATCTTAGCTCCATCTCGCATCGGGATCTCGACCTGGTCCTTTTCAACCCCTTCCATGTAACTTGGGGGCATAGAGGAGAGAACCGATCGGAGACCGTTGGCCAGACCTGCCCTTGTGGCGTGAAGGTCGCCCATCTTAGGGAAAGGATTCGGGCCGCCTTGTGCGAAATACTGGTGGTTGTTTTAGCTGAAGTTTAATTGCTCAACGCCGTGCCAAGTGACCTGTTGGAGTTCTACGTGAGGCTTTGAAGCCTCCGCCAGGTTCATGTTCTCCATCGTGCAAAGACAAAGCGGCAGAGTCAGAGTATTACTCAGGTGGATAATCAGAGCAACGACAGGGTGTGTTGGAGGCTTCCTGGCTGACGGAATCTCTTAAATGCTGTCAGGCTCAGCTTGCACAGTAAGCGTCCATGCCTGATATGGGAAGCCGACACCCACCTAGCGCAACAACGGGCTTTGGGATTGCCGAACCCGAACAGCTGATTGTAGAACGTGCTGCAGCTGAAGCACCATTGTACAAAGGCAAGTCATGCGACGATTTGTTCTACATAAGCCCTGATAGCTAGACACCGTACAAGGATGACCCAAAGAGCCATCAAGATCTCCCTGGTCAAAGCTTCAAGTAGGGTGGCTCTTTTCGTAGCGCGTTAAGCATTACAGGGCACGACGTGGAATGGCGGCTTAAAACACTTATTAATGCATATGAAATCCGATACTATGTCTTGTGATGTCTTGTTTCTCTATTAAATAACAACCAGCTTAATTGGCGCTCAGCGACGATCTGTTACACCTTGATGTCTGGGGTTGAATTAGGTTGTCAGCCCCGCCAGCGAGAAACAAGTGGCACATTATTGTTTGGCGGAGGATACGAGACTGCCGAGGAAACTGTAGAGCAGATTTCGATTTGCAGCCGGCTCACGTGTAGAGGCAGCGGAGATTTTTTTTTTTTTTTTTGGTGGCCATGCGAGAAATCGCGCGGAGAAGTAGGGCCAGGGCCTCCGCAATTGCGAAATCGGCGCGGGCGCTCTCTATCGATAGCGGCATTTTTGCATCTACGTATTGACTCATCTCTCAACTTCGCCGACGCTTTGCTATTCCTCCTGCGAATACCTTCTTCTTGTGTTTCTTCTTGATTCTCCGTTACGTTCGCAATGGCATTGAGACTCGGTTCCAAGCGCGTTTGCGCTGCTCTGCGCACCTCCAGGCCTTTCGCCATCGCGCCTGTCTACGCCCAGCGCTATGCGTCAAGCGCTGCCACGGCAGCTTCGAGCTTGCCCAACGAGGTGAAGGAGTCCATTGAAGTGAGTCGATCCCTGAACAGATTGTCCCACTGGTTAGTTTGCTGATCAGCTGCGTGTAGAAGGCGGCCGCGCTCGCAAATGCCGATCCCTCCGCAGACTCGCAAACCGCGCGCCTGGTTAACGATTCCCTGCCGTACATGGTCCCTACCTACGTTCGTCCGATGCCCATGTTCCACAAGGGAGAGGGCTGCTACATGTGGGATGTGGAGAACCGCAAGTACCTGGACTTCACCGCAGGCATTGCCGTGAATGCGCTGGGCCATTGCGACCCGCAGATGGTCCAATTGATGGCCGAGCAGGCGCAGACCTTGATCCATACCTCCAACCTGTACCACAACCCATGGACTGGTGCTCTGTCTAAGCTGCTGGTCGAGAAGACGGTTGCTGGCGGTGGCATGCACACGGCCGAGAAGACCTTCATTTGCAACTCCGGCTCCGAGGCCAACGAGGCTGCTATCAAGTTTGCCCGCAAGGTCGGCAAGGAGCTTGACCCCTCTGGCGCAAAGCATGAGCTCGCCTCGTTCCACAGCTCTTTCCATGGCCGCACCATGGGCTCCCTCTCCGCGACACCGAACCCTAAGTACCAGAAACCGTTTGCGCCCATGGTCCCCGGCTTCAGGTACGGTACCTACAACGACATTGAGGCCATCCCCTCGCTGGTCACCGAGAACACTTGTGGTGTCATCATCGAGCCCATCCAGGGCGAGGGCGGTGTCAATGTTGCGACGCCCGAATTCCTCCTTGCCCTCCGCAAGCGCTGCACCGAGGTTGGCGCTGTGCTGATCTACGACGAGATCCAGAGCGGTCTTAGCCGTACCGGTCAGATTTGGGCCCACGCCTCTCTACCCAAGGAGGCGCATCCTGACATCCTTACAACCGCAAAGGCTCTGGGCAACGGTTTCCCCATCGGTGCCACCATCGTCAACGACTTCGTTGTGTCGAAGATTAAGCCCGGTGACCACGGCACTACTTTCGGTGGTAACCCTCTTGCTTGCAGACTCGCACACCACATTGTCGGCAGACTGGCGGACCCCGAGCTGCAGCAATCTGTCCTTAAGAAGGAGCAAATCTTCCGCAAGCACTTTGAGAAGCTTCAGAAGAGCTTCCCCGACGTCATAAGCGAGATCAGGGGTAAAGGTCTGATTCTTGGTCTGCAGCTGAACCAGGACCCCACGCCTATTGTGACTGCTGCTCGTGAGAGAGGCTTGCTGATCATCACCTGCGGTACGAACACACTCAGGTTCGTTCCTCCGTTGGTCATCAGCGAAGCGGAGATCGAGCAGGGCATGGGCATCTTGGAGGATGCCATGAACGCAGTTCTCAAGAAGTGAACGGAGACTTGGAAGAGTAGAAGTTGAAGTTGCGAGGCTAAAAGCTAAGCTTTGCGCAATATACCTGTTGCCCTTTGGGTTTGTTTGGCGTCCGGAGTTAAAAGAGTGGGACAAAAAGTCATCTTTGTCTGTAGATCCCGACCCCATGTGTCTCTTTATGTAGAAAGCACGCTATTCATTGCTATCTTGGATGTACCCGAGTGATTGTCTCCAAGACATACCACCGTCTCTGAACGCACGTGATTATTTTGGTCGAGTCATGATCCCTGCAACCTCGATAACGGCCCTAGGGTCTTATCGGCCGTCCCACATCGCCAAAATTTCCGCGCCTACAACAGTAGTCACCGCCGCGAAAGTAAATCCGACTCGACCAGCCAGGCCAGCGCCCACACACCCAATCTGGCGAGCATTCCCTACCGCTTCAAAGCCGGAACCAGCGGGAGCAAGATGGCGCCCATGGACGGCCACCACCACCGTAGCACCACCAAGGTGTCGCAGAAGCCCTACAAGTCCCGTCATGCCAGCAAGAGCGCGCTGAAGGAAAAAAGCAAGGGTATGCATATTCTCCCCGCACACCTCTTCCCTTGTTCGCCTTCAGGTTGCCGGTTGCTAACTTAGGACCGCGCGACCAACAGGCAAAATCGACTCCGGCGACCGCGGCGTCCGGCGCACGCCGCACCAGCAGGTCATGTCCAAGTTCGACCGGCGCAACCAGGCGAAGCAGAAGCGGGTGGGCAAGCACGCGGAGCACATGGAGGCGACCAAGGTCTTCGCGGGGCGTGATGGCGCGCCGCGTATCGTAGCTGTGGTGCCGCTGACCGAGGACGTATCGGCCAAGCTGGCGGTGCGCAGCCTCAACGGCGCGCTCGACCTGGAGGAGGACGTTCCCGAGCGCGGCGGCGCGCGCGTCACCATCGAGCGCTTCAAACAGAAGGTTCAGTACCTGATCGTCGGCCGCGACCTGCTCGCCGCGCTCGACGCGTGCCGTGTGGCGGATTTCGTCGTTTTCGTACTGTCGGCGGAGCAGGAGGTCGATCACCTGGGAGAGCTGATGCTGAGGAGCGTGGAGAGTCAGGGTGTTTCGAACGTCTTGGCCGCGGTGCAGGTGGGTTTCCTTGTGTTTGGGCTTTACGGTCTGGGCAGCGATTTGCTAACGGGAGTAGGGACTTGAGTCTGCTGAGCCTGCGAAGCGCCGTCCCGGGATTCTTGGATCGCTCAAGAGTTTCATTACGCACTTTTTCCCGGCACAGGAGAAGGTACACTCGCTTGACAACAGGCAGGAATGCTTGAACCTTATGAGGTCGCTCTGCACAACTATTCCGAAGGGCGTAAGATGGAGGGAGGAGCGCAGTTGGATGGTCGCGGAGGATGTGAGATGGCCGAGTGGCAAAGCTACCGCGACCGACGAGGAGGCGAAGGGAGAGGTTGTCATCACCGGTGTTGTGAGAGGCAAGGGATTGAAGGCAGACAGGCTGGTGGAGGTGGGAGACTGGGGAACTTTCCAGATTGAGAAGATCACGGCGGCTCCCCTCGAAACGCGCAAGAGGGGCAAGGGCGATGATATGGCCGTTGACCTGGAGGGTCAGGATACCGTTCTGGACCAACCTACCGAGGATCAAGACGACTTGGCCGACCTTGCGCCTGAGGAGGCAGTCATGGAGGATATCGACGACTATCCGGTCTCTGTGGCGCCTTCCGAGCGCAAGGGTGTTCTCCTGGATGACCATCATTATTTCTCGGAAGATGAAGATGAGGAGGCGACGCGTCCGAAGAGAATGCCTAGAGGAACATCCAAGTACCAGGCGGCATGGTACCTTGGAGACATGTCCGATTCTGGGTCAGATCTTGAGAGCGTTGCTGGAGACGAAGAAGATGACGAGGACATGGATGGGCCTGCCAACCCAGCTGATGGCATGGAGGGCCTTGATATCAACGGAAGGGAGCCGACTGAAGCTGCACCTTCAGAGTATCCGCAGTCCGAAATGTTCATGGACCCGTCGCCTGAGGATGAGGCTGAGCAGATCGAAGCGTACCGTGCCGAGCGCAAGCAGGAAGCCGAAGATGACCTCGAGTTCCCTGACGAGATCGAACTGCACCCGCACGTGCAAGCACGAGAGCGTCTGGCAAAGTACAGAGGTTTGAAAAGCTTGAGGACAAGTCACTGGGAGACCGACGAGGACAGACCATACGAGCCCGATTGCTGGAGGCGCCTTCTGGAGATTTCCGACTATAAGGGCGCAAAGGCGCGTGTGACAAGAGAAGCTCTCGTGGGTGGTGTTCAGCCTGGCACCAGAGTCAACGTGCACCTTCGCAACGTGCCCCTCGCCCTTCAGAACACGTACAACTCAGCCAGCACGTTGCCTCTTTTCTCGCTTCTGCGTCACGAGCACAAGCAGACCGCTGTCAACTACAGCATCACGCTGAGCTCCGACTTGGAGGAGCCGCTCAAGGCCAAAGAGGAACTTGTCCTTCAATGCGGACCGAGGCGATTCAGAATCAACCCGGTGTACTCAGCATCTGGGAACACGCCGAACGACGTTCACAAGTGTGACAGGTTTTTGCATCCTGGGCGTAGCGCGATTGCTACATTTATTGCGCCAATTACTTGGGGCTCTGTTCCGGCACTCTTCTTCAAGCGGGTTGTTTCCGAAGACGAAGGAAGCGCAGATGGCGAGGACACGGCAATGGATGCCGAGGCTGACCAGACCAGCGAGGGCGAAGTGCAGCTCATTGGCACTGGCACCTCGCTGCCGCCGTCAACGTCACGTGTCGTCGCCAAACGCATCATCCTCACTGGCCACCCGTACAAGATCCACAAGCGCGTGGTGACGGTGCGGTACATGTTCTTCAATGCAGAGGACGTGCACTGGTTCAAGGCGTTGCAGCTGTGGACGAAGCGTGGTCGCAGCGGATTCATCAAGGAGAGCCTTGGTACGCACGGGTACTTCAAGGCGACGTTCGACGGGCGGATCAACCCGCAGGACGCAGTGGGCGTCAGCTTGTACAAGCGTGTGTGGCCCCGGGAGGCGCGTGCACTCAAGGCGGGGGAGGCGCTGTGATGCAAGGAAAAAGACTGGGGTTATTCTCGGCTACGGCGAAGGGCATCTTTCCAGGGGTTAACAAAAAGGGCATTTCCAATTCATCGCGGAACTCATGATATCCGGCGTTCTAGTGGATAGATAGAACAATGACTCAATGACAAGACCAAAGGCGCGCGCAAGGAGGTCCCGCGGTGAAAAGCAGGATATAGTGATGGGCGCAACTAGGCGGCTCGAAGCGGCATTTTAAAGCGCCTCGTGACATCAACATCAGGCCGTGGGCCCAGGCTTGCTGATATCCCGGTCTACCTTCCCCAGCATTCTTTTCTCGTGACCGGCGACCGTTTCTTACCCCGACTATCGGGTATGCGCTAGCGCTGGCTCCAGTTCCGGCCCCCGGCGTCAAGTTATCCATCCTACTTCTTGCTTTTCGCCCTGGCCAGCGCAGCTAAGACCTGACAACCAAGCGGACAGCGCCGCTCGCACCGCTGACAGCAGTCACCCCCAACGGCGCAAGGCACTGGCGACCCAGCAGCTTCTACATATATCCTCATTCAGTTCGCAGCCTCTTCCTCCTCTGTCGCTTCCTTCTCACGCGCGACAGCTCCGTCGCTAGCCAGCCTAACCGCATACCCCACCGAATGGCATCACCGCAAGACCGCACGGTTATTCTTTGACCCAGCGAAAAATATCAGAAAAAAAGAG
Organism: Diplodia seriata; assembly: GCF_021436955.1. Classification (NCBI taxonomy): domain Eukaryota; kingdom Fungi; phylum Ascomycota; class Dothideomycetes; order Botryosphaeriales; family Botryosphaeriaceae; genus Diplodia; species Diplodia seriata. Next base: position 1,550,516 of record NW_027117313.1, on the reverse strand, counting down.
AGGGGAAATTGACAACGGCCGAAACCAAGCAACCGGCTTTCTAAGTCAAACACGCGCGTGCACACACACACGCACGCACGCACGCACACACTACCGAACAAACGCACCTAGGAAGCAAAAAAGAGTGAAAAAGCAAAAAGGGCGGAACAACGTCGACGGAGCCAGGTCCGAGACAGACAGACAGACTGGCAGACATGGAGGCCAACCAATCCGCCGCGCGCGACGCCCGCCGCTACCTCGCCGAGCGCGTGCGCAACGACTGGGACTGGCCGCCGCTGCCCGCCAACATCCCGCCCACGGAGCATGCGGCAGCCGCCGCCGCCGCGGCGGACGCCGACTACGCGACGGGCGCGTCCGAGGACGAGCTGCGCGGGGTGACGGAGTTTCGCGAGCGGTACTACGGCAGCACGGACGACGACAACGACGACGCGCCGTCTGACGAGGAGGAAGACGAGGCGGCGGCGGCGGGACAAGACACTATTTCGACGGAGCTTGGTTCTGCGGAGCACCAGCAGCAGCAGGCCGCCGACGGCAAGGAGTATCGCTTCGACTCGCCGGAGCACGTGGGCCCGCGGGTGGCAGAGGAGCGGGCGGCGCGGCGCAAGCGGCGGCGCAGGCGCGCGCTCGAGGAGGAGATGCGGTGGAACGAGGGCATGGCGGTGTTTGTGCGCAGGCGGGACCGGTGGACGGGCGCGGCGAGCGTGCGCAAGTACGCGCGGAGACGGAGCCGGACGAGCGCGGAGATGGAGCCGGAAGAGGTGGAGGCGCGGAACACGGTTGTGAGGATGTTGGAGGAGACGGCGGTGGTGGAGGAGAAGGAAGAGGTGGTGGAGGAGGGGGGAGATAGCGGGGTGGAACATGGACAATCCGGTGAGGGTGGGGAGAACGTGCCGGCGCCCAATGACGAGGGGGCTGCTGTGACGGGTGGAGAGGAGGGTGAAAAGGTGCAGGTGCTGGAGGGAGGTGAGCATGAGGGCAATGGCAAGGTGGTGAGGAGGACGAGTAAGATCAACATCGACATCCCAGCGTCCGAGGAACCGCTCGTACCTCTCGCACCGCCGCTCTTGCCGCACAATGCCATCCGCCAGTCCGTCACGTCCAAGGTGTATTCGGACATCTACGCCAAAATCGTCATCAGCGGCCAGACACCCAAGGTTCCTATCAACCTATCGCATATGACGCGCGCCCTGGTGCAGGGCTGGAAAGACGACGGAGAGTGGCCGCCGCGGCCGGGACCTGCCGACCCACTAATGGGCAGGAAGAGAGTTGCAGCAGCAGGAGGAAGGGTTGGCACGTTGGCTGCGGTACTGGGCGGCGGCGATGCCGGCGCGAAAGCGGGTTCGGGAAGCGCTGTCGCCGGTCATCACGGCGAGTTTCTGGCGCACCATCCGCATCTGCAGAAAGGCGTTGAGAGCGTTAAAAAGGTGTTCAGGCTGAGCGGAGGCCACCATGGCCATTCGAATCCAGGGGCGGGGCTGGCACAGGACGGACATCAACCACCGGCGAACTGAATATAAGGCACAACCTACAGACAGGAGTTGACACAAAGAAGCTGCAATCGTTGCTCGGCAAGACGGAGGCTGGCTTCCAACATTACTCTTCTTCTTCCATACCGATATACCTACCTACATCCTCTCCTTGTCTTCCTTAACCACCTCATACCCACCAATGGCGGCGCTTATTACCCTTCTCGGACCGCATTGAACGACGTCAGTGACTTGGACATACTCTTCTTACTCTCCCTTATTCCGGCGGAAAAGATATCTATTCCAGCTTCTTAATATTATGACTGGGGAGGACTGAGGCACCAGCACCTTGAACATGTGTGCCTATGGTTCTAGGCCACAAGAACTGCGAACGTTGAAGAGAACTACCAGATGTCCAGTTTTCCATCTACTACGCCATCGTGTCCTGTTCCCCTATGTCTCCGACCTTTGAAGCCTTCAAGTTTCTTACGCTCTTCATTTTCGTTCGTTTTTGACGTCTTCAAGTCCGCCAGCTTTCCCATCTCTTTTCCTTTTCGCCATGATGCTCGTCGCCATGCCTCGGTCAGCAATCCCGACGTTCCGAGCTAGGATTATTTGTATACACTCCACTCGCATATCATCTCAAGGAAGTAGGTCGGGTTGAAAATCTTGTACGGACGTAGAGGTGCGAGTTTGAATCCTATCGTGGAGCGGTTTACTCTGGTTGCCCTTCCCCCGAAGAGTAGAGTGCTTTTAACAAGGACACATGGTCCCCAGAAACTGCGTATTCTATAATCTGTCTGGGAGACGTGTCTGAGTAAGCGGGGAGGTGTTGCACATTCGCATCAGGCGATGCTTCTCCGGGTATCCACGACGCGTAGGCATCAGCGGATTACTCGCCGGAGAGGAGAGCCCCGCAAGCACCAACGACGTCACCACACGCCGAACCATACCAAAAGACAATGGCTGAACCGCAACCCGCGTCGGAAACGGTCAAGACCCGCTTTCTCATCATCTCGGACACGCACACGGCGCCGCTCATCGACGCCAGCCGGTATGAGCCCGCGCGCGACAGGCCGTTCCGGGCGCCGCTGCCGGCCGCCGACGTGCTGCTGCACTGCGGCGACATCACCATGATGGGCCACCTGGACGAGTACGAGGCCGCGCTGGACATGCTCGGCGCCATCGACGCCCCGCTCAAGCTCGTCATCGCGGGGAACCACGACCTCAGCCTGCACGAGGACTTCTACCTAGGCCAGAGCCGCGGGATACCGGACCCCCTCACGAACGGCCGGCGCATGCATTACACGAAGTATGACCCGGACATGCCGCGGAAGGCCCGGGAAATATGGACGGGCGAGAAGGCCCGGGCAAAGGGCGTGACGTACCTCGAGGAGGGCGTGCATCAATTCGTGCTGCAAAACGGCGCGAGGCTGAGTGTATGTTCCATGTAGTCCACTCTCACGTGATGTTTACCGTTCACTCCTCGGCCTGCTGCACAATCTTCCTATGCCTCTCGGGACTGACGACCGTACTCTAGGTATACGCGTCCCCGTGGCAGCCCGAGTTCTACCAGTGGGCCTTCAACTACGACCACGACAACGACCGCTGGAACCCGCCGCACCTCTCCGCCCCGGACGCCGTCAACGTCGCCGTGAACCCGCTGCCGGAGCACTGGCAGCCCGATGTCGTGATGACGCACGGTCCGCCCAAGAACCGGCTGGACTCTACCAACACCGGCCTCGCGGTCGGGTGTCCGCACTTGCTGCGCGCCGTGGAGAGGGCGCGGCCGAGGCTCCACGCGTGGGGCCACATCCACGAGGCGTGGGGCGTCGAGAGGGTCGAGTGGCCCGAGGACCGCGGGAAGAAGACCGAGACCGGGGTCGATGGGCTTGTGAAGAAGGCGAAAAAGTACGAGTTTGCTAAGAAGGACTTGATCAGGGACCACGCCGCGTTCGTAGACGTCAGTGGGAGTTCGGCTGCCCCGTTGAGGCTGGCGGAGGAGACGGTCATGGTCAACGCCAGCATCATGGATCTGTCGTACAAGCCGAGTAATGCACCGGTTGTGGTCGACTTGGACTTGGAGTATGACAAATCGTCGGATAAACGAAAGGCGTGAAAAGGGCTTTACTAGAATGAGGACTTTGGGCTCTCAGTAGAACGCAAATGCAAAACGACATTCATTTATAAGGATCCATTTGATGTTATCAAGAAAGAGGATTTCTAGAGTTCCTCTTAAGCCTATACACACACTACTAGAGTCAGGCTAAGGCAATGATCAAATCGAGTCCAACCGCCAATGGACAATGAAAGAAAGACCAATCCAAACTTGATAGTTGCAAGTTACAGGTGCTTTCTCGGCAGTCTTTGCAGATCCTTGCAACTACTGGGTGTAGCGAAGACGGGGCCTCTTGCTAAGGCGGGTAGAGCGGCGTCCTTGAGGCACTTCGACATCGCTTTCTTCCTCGGCGAAAGCTTCATCAAAGACTTCGTCGGGGATAGGAACCATTTGCCCCTTTACGTCCTGAATCTCGTCCTTGTAGTCCTCGTCCGCCGGATCTTCGTCCTCTTCTTCGTCCTCGTCTTCTTCCTCTTCGTCCTCTTCTTCTTCGACCTCCTCACTGCCATCCGCATCATTCTCTTCATCCTCATCGTCTCCCTCATCTTCCGTAACCTGTTCCTCCTCCACAGGCTTCTTCGTACCCGCCTTCATCTTCGCCTTGTCCTTCTTCCCAACCAATTCCAGCCTCTTCTCCTCGGCCCCACGCTCAATCCTTTCCATCTTCGCCTGCCAATCCTCTTCTTCCCCCACCACCACATCATCATCATCACCAATACCACGACCAACACCGGCGGCAGCCTCCGCCTCCTCCCGCGCGAGCAGCACCTCCGGCATCTCGGAGACCCAAACGCCGCGCAGGCGGCGCCAGTACTCGGGCACGGGCGGGCGGCAGATGCCAAAGTCCCACTGGAGATCGCTGTGGGCGGGACGGCCGTGCACGCGGCGGCCCGACTTGCGGACGTCGGGGCCCGGGTCGAGGAGGTGGTAGACGATGGTGACGGGGGTGACGGTGGCGATGGTCGTGTCGGACATGGCGCTGCTGCGGTCGTAGTCGTAGTCGTCCATGGTGTCGTTAGTGACGATGCTGCGGTCCTGAAGCGCGAATTCGGGGTACGACCATTCGGCGACGGGGTAGCCCATGGGCGCGGCGAGGCCGTCGTCGTAGGTGGCTTTGATGTGGGCGTGCGAGTCGATCTGCGGGACGGAGAGAACAGAGTGTGGGGTTAGCCGTGACGGGGCTGGGAGTGTGGTAAGTAGTAACGATGTATGTGTGTGGGCGGCACGAAGGGGAGAAGGGCTGTCTACGCGTGTCTCTTGTACGCATCAGGGGCGAAGCACGGTGAGGGGAGGATGGGCTTACCAAGTAGTGGAGCAACGCAACGACCGGGTCCGAGACGTTGGTGGAGGCGATCAATTCCATCGTAATCACCTTGCGACAGTCGGCGGGGAGGATTCCCAGGTCGATGCCTTCTTGCCGCAAGCGCGCCCAGAAGCGGTTGATCCACTTCACGTACCAAGAGTACCACTGCCCGGCTATGTTGTCCTTGGAAGGACCCTTGCGCCGGCCTAATCCTGAGTGGGCGGGCGCATGTTGCTCATCGGCCACAGGTTGCTCGTCGGGCGCAGATTGTTTGGTGAGCGCGGGTTGCTTGTCGTAAGCGGCGGGCGCAACCTGTTCAGCGAGCGCGGGCTGCTCGGCAGACGCGACCTGTTCAGTGAGCGCAGGTTGTCCTACGAACGCGGGCTGTCCTGCGAACAGGGTATGTCCTGCGAACGCGGGTTGTCCTGTGAACGCGAGCGGCTCAGTACGAAAGAGCTTGGTGGCGTCCGCGGCATATGACCCGACATGAGTAAAGATCGCAGGCAGCTCGACGGGCGCAGGTTCCTCTTCGGACGCTGATTGTTTGGCGGCTAGAGCTTGCTTGGACGACGCAGCCCGTTTGGCTTTTTTGACGCGGAGGTTGATGATGCCAGCACCGGGCGGAGGACGCGCCATGGTTGGACGGCTGCTGCGTGCGTACGGAGAGTCGGTGGGAATTGAGTGTGGCGACGTGTAGTAGGTTCCAATGGGAGAAACCAAGGTGGACGGCGCTTGTGGGTTGTTCGGTTTGTGTTGGGTTTGGAAGCGGAAGCGGGAGTGCGGGAGGTAAACAGTGAATGAGCGCGGGTTTGGAGCGAACCTGGACATGAAGGTACTAGACAATGCCACCAGCCTGGCTCGCGATTTAGAAGCGAGAATATCTCAAAAGTGGCGCCGATGGCTGTAGTGAATGTACCGTAGCACGATTAGCTGATGCTCTGATACCAGCCTGTTCACTTGAGCATACACTGTACACTTACGTAGGAGAACGCGGCAGCGATGTCCAAGCGGCAACAGTACCAGACACTGATTAGCACAAGCTACACATATACCGCAATAGATTCGTAATGGCTCATATGGTGTCAACCTCGAAATCGTACGGAACTAAAGAGCTAGCAGAGGAAGAGGAAGTGAACGATATGGGAACATTGCACTCGGCTTATTCTGCAAAGCATCTTAATCCAAAGGCGCGTCCGAAAAGAGACTGAAAGAAATGAAATGCCGGCAAATAGACAGCAGTTATTTTGGTTACGTTGGGTTCCCTTTGTTGTCATAGGCGAGCTCTTTCTACCGCAGCCGATCACGAGCTTGACAGCGAAGGAATGCAATGAGTGGTAACAAAGTTGGCATTGAAGAGGGCACTGGGCCACTTAAACATGCGTTTTCCAAGAAGCAGTATGATATGGATGTTTCAGCGCCCCTTCCGATGTTCTCGTCTCGTTTGGTACTTGGCACGTCCCGAGGAATGTCACGATCGGAAGATGGTGGATCATTTTCTCAAAGTCACTGATTACTTGGGGATTCTTCAAATTAGTGTGGTACTGATCTAGCGCCGTTCACCTCCATGGAGTACGACGAGCAAGTCTACCCAATCATTACAATTTTAGCCACCACTGTTGCTAACCAGGGTGAACCTCTTTAGAACATCTTAGGTCGACCAACACCATAAGGCGACGTGGAACTTTAGTGAAGCATTTGCTTCGACGTCGATCACATCGTCGAACATGAGCGGCCGCCAGTGGGGTTTGTCCGTCTCGAAGCTCCCAAACAAGTTTTCTCATCGGGTTGGTGATGGCAGCCGCTTTGCGCTAGATGACTGGACCAGAAGATGAGGACGGTGCATTTCCTGGGCAGGTAGCTGACAGCAATGCGGAAGCACCGGGCGCGCGGGCAGAGCGGCCGCAATGGTGTTGTCAGATCATTCGTCCTCTTCGACGACCTCTTCGCCGTAATTGGCCTCCAAAGCAGCCTCCTTGCTTTCGTCTATGCCGGCAGCCTTCTTCTCTTTCTCCATGTTCTGGGTGACGTGGGCATTGACCTCGCTCTGGAGCTCAGACACGGAGTTGCGAAGGGCGGAGAGAAAGGCCGTCTTCCCGTCGGTGGTGGGCGCGGCGCTCACGGCGGGTAAGTCGCGAGAGAAGACGGTGGTGCCATCGGCAGGCGAAGAATAGGTGGCGCGCAGGGAGGCCATTTTTCGGAGGCGGAGGCGGAGGTGGATGATGGGGTGAGCTGGGGATGCGGGGCAATGGTGGTGAGAGAAAAAGCGCTTGCCCCAGGCGCCGATCTTGCTGCTTCGGCTGGGCGCCGGCATCAGCCCTACGACGACGTACCGCTGCTTCATCTCCGCCTCAGCATTGCCTCTCACTGCCTCCGACTGCCCTAGGTCCCTCTCCGCGTGCCGCCCCTCTGCGCCTCGCTCCGCTCCCGCTCGCTGCTCTTGGCTGTGCCGGACATGGCCTGAGCTGCCCGCAAGCCCGCCAGCCCATCGAGACCCCAGCCAGCGCCCAAGTCGCACAGCGCCAACGCCCAGCGGCTGCTCTCAGCATGGCCTCTTCACCCGCCCGCACCGTTCTGAGCTCGCCGCCGCAGCACTCGCAGCCCCGCAGCAGCCAGACGCCCACGTCCGCCCACCGCGCCCGCCAGCACTCGACCTCCAACGACGACCAGTCCGACACGGACAGCGACTCCTCGCGCATCACCGCCCTCTCCATCCACAAGCAGCACACGCGCTCGCCGCCCGCACACTACCCCCAGAGCACCCCGAGCTACAGCCCGCAGCTGCAGCGGCCCACCGTCGCCCACGTCTCGAGCAATGTGCAGAGCGCCATAAACGAGCTGTCGCGCGACCAGAGGCCGCCTGGCGTGCAGACTCCGCCGTCGCATCCCGGCCATCGCCCCCGCCAACACTCGCAGGGCTTCTTCGAGCCCTCCCTGCCAACCGCCTCGCATTCCAACTCGCCGAGCATGTCCAATTTGTCCGCCTCGCAGATCGCAGCCCAGGCTGCGATGCACGCCCAGCAACACGACCACCAGCTGCACCGAAAGCGCTCCACCACCATACCCGAGCCCGGCCAAAACTTCCCTGCCCGCCGGAAGCCTTCGAGCCCGTCGCCCGTCGTGCCGCCGCTGAACATAAATCCGAGTCTGAGTGTGCCCAGCCAGTATCAAAACGGTGTTCTTGGGGGCCAGAAGGGTGCCGCGACCGCCGCTGCAAACACCGTGTTTCCCAGAAGCCCGCTTGCCTCGCCTAGTCCTGAATTTAATTCCCGCCCCATGTCGCCCCAAGTGATGCCCGAGAAGGAAGCGAAGCCCGTAAAAGAAAAGTCCAAGATGAAGCTGTTCTCCAAGCCGAAGAGCATAGGGATATCAAGGGAAAAGGACATCACCAAAGGGTTGCCTGCACTGCCTTCGCCCAGTCGCCCCGGCATGTACAGCTCGAGTTCCCTGTCGATGAACCAGTCCACCACCAGCCTAATCGACCACAAGATGCCTGCTCCGTCGTTGTATTCTCTTGCGAATGCCTCAACCTCGACCCTTGTTCCGTCGGATCGCTTGCCCATGTTGCCGGAGAAAGAGAAGGAGAAGGAAAAACATCATCGTCATTTCTTATCGCGCCAGAAACACAAGCTGAAGCATGACGACCATATCCTCCCGCTTTCTTCTGCAGCCAGCAATTCCAAGCCCACGGATCCAAGCGCGCCCCAGCCGCTCTACAACTTTGCCGCTCCCAACTCGCCTGGCCACTCAAGTACCTTTGCCCAATCAATGAGCGGCCTGGACTTGAGACATGGAGGCCGAGCTTTGCGTCAGAAGAAGAAAGAAGAAAAGGCTGCAAACGCTCACGCTGCATCTCTAGAGAACATAGAGACAACGTACCGCGAACGCGATCCCTCTCTTCAGTTGGAGCGACCCGAATGGCCGGGTACCGCGGGTCTGAGCACATCTGCGCCTTCTGCGTCTTTGCTGTCGGCTGGACTTGCTTTGGAGACCCCCCAGACATCTGTCGCGACCCTTGGTGCCATCTTCGGCGTGCCACAAATGACGCCAGACGATGCTTGGCCCCTGATCAAAGCGCGCGTTCTTCTGATTTTTGAGGGAGAAGACCCTCGACCGCCAATAGAAGATTTCAATGCCCTCGTCTCGGTGCATCTCCGACGCTGCATACAGCGACAGGCGCCTACGGTCATCATAGAGGATCTCCATGAATTGCTGCAGACGGGCTTCCTCTCTCTTGACCAGACGCTGCGTCACTGTCCGGATGACCGGCTCGTACCAAAGCTGGTGGATATGTGGACCATTATTCTTTACACGATTCTGCCTTTTGTACAAGCTGTCTTCTTGCCTCTCGACATGGAGTTCAAGGGTAGAGGGATCATGAATCCGAAGGAAGCGGCGGGTTTTTGGGGGGCCTCTCTTCCCAACCGGAGCCGGGCAGATTCTGACGCGTCGAGGTCGAAGCAGTTTCCCACCATCGGTGAGGAGCTTGATGTTCGGCGCCTGACGCTCATCACTTTCCGTGACATCATTATTCTTCCGCGTAATGACGCGCTTATGGCCATCTTCTCTCGCTTATCTCTTGAGAACATCAACGCTGGAATCGTGGACTCGCATCCCTCCCCCGACGCAACGAGCCAGGTCTCCCACCAAACCTCACCCGCGACATATCCTGCTCGTCCTGGGACTTCCACCAGCCTTGGCGACACCGGGTGGCCGGCCAGTCACAGCATTGCCCATAGCCACAACTCAGCCTCCAACATCCTCGAGAGCACCGCGTCGTCCTTTTCGAACCCCTTCACTTCATCCAACTCGCGCAGCCGCGCCACTTCCAACACCTCTGCAGGCTCCTTCCACAGCTTGCCGACCAACGTGCACTTGGCGGGCCACGGCCGTAGCCACTCGAATCCGCAGAACTTCTACAACCACCAGCTAGCACCCCCACCTTCTTCACCAGTGCCACCACAGCCTATGGACACGGCCAAGGTCATGGAGACGGTTGCGCGCATGCTACAGTGCGTCAGCATTCTGATCAGCATCCGGAGCGGCGATGACGCCCAGGCAAAGATGGAGAGGCTGGCAGCGGAGCTCAAGTACAACTGGTTCGGCAGGGGGCGGACGGGAAGGAATAGAAGGGGGTTTGTTGGGAGGAAGGGGACGAGTTTGGGGACGTTGGTGAGGGTTGGGGAGGGAGAGTAACTGGGTTTGGAGAAGGCTGTGGAGATGATTGTGGGTTGAAAAGGCTCGCGCTGAGCGTCGAGTGACGGAGATGATGGTGAAGTGGATGGAAGAGGCTGTTATCTTTTTTTCCTTTTTTCGGGGATTTGAGAGATGTTATTCCTGCTGTTGCAGCTGCGCTGATGATGCTGAGAGATACCCGCAACCGGCGCTTTTGTGTTTTTCTGTTCTTCGGGTTTGAAGTTTTGCGATTGTAACAACTGCTTGAGCATGGGTCTGGAGATTTTGCTTCTTGGTTTGTAGGTTGGGAAAAATTATCGAATCGATTTCTTCCTCTCTGTTGCTTGGTCTAACACTTCTACAGCCTCCTTTTCTCGATACTTGATTGAGTCACTTATTTCTAAGATTCAGCAGCATATCATGGTTCTGAGGCTTCCAGGGAAGCAAAATGGTCGGATGGATGAGTGCAGTATAAAGGTTCCCAAGCACCTTTTGATACGTTTCATGTACGGTTCATTATTATGACTGGGGATATATGGCTTTATCTACTCAATTTTCCTGCCACAAGATACGTAGACTTTCTAATGCTACGTTGCGGCAAGCACAACAGACGTCCACATTAAGTGATCGGCCCGCAAGCGGCAGACCCGACAGCCGGCGATAAGCGATGACATGACATCCGATCCCGCAACCGCCAACCACTATACATATACACGAAATCCCAAGCGTTCCCGATTACGGACGTTGTCCACATAGCTGTTGAACAGACCACTACTTACTATAATGGGAAACATCACAATTCTCGGCGCTGGGTAAGCACTGCATCCCGACATGTCAAATTGCCTGCAATACCCCGCAACTCACTACCCCACTTACTCATTCGCCATGGCCGGATCTAAACGTTTCCAATCGTGTATATACTGACACTTAGTATAGCATTACCGGTCTCGCCACGGCATCCATACTCCGCTCCAGAGGCCATAAAGTCACCATCATCGCACGGGATCTCCCACCCAAAGATGGTCAGCCCATAGACCTCGACACGGCCTCCAAGGCCTGGGCATCTCCGTAAGTCATTCCTCCCACATAAACCTCTCTCTCCGTGGTCTCCTCGTACCGAGTTTTCACAGCGCCAAGTAAAAAAAAAAAGGAAAAGAAAAGAATATGCCAAACAACAACAACAAAAAGCTAACCAGATATTACCCCCCCTCCAGCTGGGCCGGCGCCTTCTACATGCCCGACATCAACACCACCCCGCAGCAGCGGCGCATGCAGCGCCTCACGCTCCCGCACCTCTTCCGCCTCGCCGACTCCGCCCCCTCGTCCAGCGTGCGCCGCATCGACATCGAAGACGTGCGCGACGACGACGGGGTCTCACCGAGCGATTTCTGGTACGCGGACCACGTCCCCGACTTCGCGCCCATCCCGGCGGCGGACCTGCCCACCGGCTGCACGCTCGGCGCGCGCTGGCAGACGGTCGTGCTGCAGCCGGCCGTGCTGCTGCCGTGGCTGCGGGCGCGGCTGGAGAGGGAAGAAGGAGTGACCTTCATCCAGCGCGAGGTGCGCAGCCTGGCCGAAGCCGCTGCCGCCGCCGCGGTGCCGCAGCCCTGCGACGTGCTGATCAACGCGTCGGGCAACGGGGCGCGCGACCTGATTCCCCAACAGGAAGACGAAAGGGCCAGGGTGAAGCCGGTACGCGGGCAGACGCACCTCGTGCGCACGGCGTGGGACCGCGTCTTCATGCGGCAGGGCTCGCAGTACACATACTGCATCCCGCGGCTGGACGGCACGGCCGTCGTCGGCGGCGTGAAAGGGATGGGAAGTGAAGACTCCGACGTGAGCGAGGACCAGCGGATGGACATTTTCGGCCGGGTGGGCGACAACCTGCCGCACGTCTTCGCCGCGTTCCCCGCCGACTTCGACGTCGTGAGGGACAATGTCGGGTTCAGGCCGGGCAGGGAGGGCGGGCCGAGGGTGGAGAAGGAGGAGGAGGTTGTGGGTGGTGATGGTGGTGGTGGGTTGAATGTTGTGCATGCGTATGGTGAGTTTGAATCACTCCCAACACACACACATACACACACCCTTTTCATGTTGTGTTTCTTTGGCTGACTGTAGGCGGTGCTAGGTGTTTCGGGCAGCGGGTATGGTTACAGCTTCGGGCTGGGGGAAGTCGTGAGCGAGATGGTAGACGAACTTCTGCAAGCCTCCCCAAAGGCAAAGCTATGAAGAGCGTTTGGACGTAAGAAAAATAGAGAATAGTACAGACGAGTTTGTCACGTATCAAAACAAGAAGAGAGAAGAAACTTTGACCGAATGGTTCTCATTTGATTCGTCGTATGTGAGGTATTTATTATCAATAACACATTATGCCATCTCATCCATTCGATCCCCTATTCCCACTCATCCACCCATCCGTCCGTCCGTCCGTCCATCCATCCTCTCCTTCATATCTATCTCGTCTTAGCAACTAACCCCTTCGCTTACAACCAAGCGAGCGCAGCAACGACACCGCCAACGGCAACGCCGGCAGCGGCCTCGATCCTGCCGGCGGCGCCGGTGTAGCTGGAGGGGGTGGCAGCGGCGGTGGGGGTGCCGGCAACGGGCGTCATGACACCCTTGGGAGTGGTGATGGCGGCCATGGTCGACGACGCGGCGGCAGCGGAAGAAGCCTTGGAGGAAGCCATGGCAGAGGAAGAGGAAGAGGAAGACTTGTCCTCATCGGCAGACTTGGAGGAGGAGGAGGAAGCAGCGGCAGCGCTGCTGCTGACGGCGGCGCTGGACAGGCTGGGAGCAGCCGTCACGCTGGGGCTGGCGACGGCGGACGTGGCGGCTGCGGCGGACGAGGAGGCCATGGCGGCGGAGGTGGGGGTGGCGTCCGGGCCGTAGCCGGGGAGGTAGTTGGGCGAGTAGCTGGCGGTGCCCGAGTAGGCGGCGCAGCCGGGGACGGTGGTCTTGGGCGGGGCGCGGCCGCCGCCGCAGTCGAGCATCTCGCACAGCTCACCGGTGCCAGGAACGTACCACACCAGGGAGGCGCCGCCGTACTTGACCGTCGCCGACGAGACGCAGCCGGACAGGTCGGTGCGGGCGAGGGCGCCGCTGGCGGCCAGGAGGGTGAGGAGGGTGGTGCTGGTGGTGCGCATCTTGATTTGTGTGTTTGGTGGTATGTGAAAGTGTTGGTTGTAGTTGTAGTTGTTGGAGTTGGCAACGAATGTGGTTCAGCGAGGCTGCTGTATTCAAAGAAGGACTGGAGTGATGAGCTCAAAGACCGACGACCGGAACGAAAGACGTGTGGTGAAGAAGGAAAAGAAGCAGCCCATCATCCAGACGGCCCTCCATCTTATACAAAAGTCGACTCGTCGACCGGCTGAATCCTTCGCGCGCGCTTGCGGTCTCATGACAGGCAGCAGTCAGCGCACCTACCACTCGCATTCCATCTACTCACTGCTTCTCCGCATGCTCATCTCGGCCGGCAAACGCCACCACCACGGCGGCAAAGGCCGACAGCGAAGGGCGAGACGGTGGCTGCACACAAGCTTAAACGCCGACGCGCCACGGGCATCCTCCTTCATGCGCCGGTGATGTGAGAGGCTCGCAGCCAGTCCGCACCGCCATGTCCAATTTCAGCTCGTCTTGGCCCGGCATGGCGAATCACGCCACGGTCTGAGGTGGGTGCGAAAGCGAAGATGGCAAATTGAAGCATTGAGGCGTCGCGGGAGAGAGCCGGAATAGCTCAGGGGAAACCGTTTCTGGCCAGTCTGGATGCTGTCTGTGGCTTGCCGGGGGCCGAAAAAGCCAATAGACACCTGCGCTAGTACCACTGCTCCATCGCTCCGGATATAACGCGAAACAGCCCGAGCGACCGAACAGTGATGGTTGCTTCGCGGCCGGTGAGTAGAAAGGTCGAAGATGAGATGTTGACGTAGAGTGATTGATGGGCATGCGTTAGCAACCGGTAGAGGGATGGACGAGGCCTAGGAAAAGCTTGTGCAATAAGCTTACCCAGCTCTCTGCCCGAATCAGCAACCACGCCCCTGTCTCTGCCCCCTGCAGCCCGCAGATACGGCGACGATCGGCACCCATCGCTCTCGTCCCGGAACCGAACCATGCCCGTCACCACCTGACAGATCGTCGTTCGGCAAACCAAGCGAACAAGGCTATCGGTAACTTCCATGGCATCGTCGACAGTCCGAGGTAAACGAGCTGAATCCTTCCGGAACAGGCGGCGCTCCTCTCCACGAATGGGGTTGGGATCAGCCATTGTCTGTTCTGACTTCATCTAGCCTGCTTCTCTTGATCAGTGCCCTTTAGCTGTCTACTCTCTTCCTCGAAGCGCAAGACAAACGCCACCATCAGCAAATCAAGCAGATCGCTCGCGTAAACATGAACCAAAAAAAAAAAAAAAAAATGAAGACTTTCATTTCTACATCGCCCAATGCTGGCCTTTTTCTCTTTGAACAATAGATGTCGCGTGAACCGTACTTACTCCTTTGATCGACCTGCCCATCCTCCCTAATTGCACAATACCTCTCCAATGCCCCCCTGCCGTATTAATCAGTCATCCAAAGTAAGTAATAAGAGAATGTTCTTCCGTTCCCATGCCTCCCTCTGTATCCTTCTCTTCCCTCTTTGCGCCTAGATAGCATAACCGTCCTCCTGCTCCTCCGCACCCCCAGTCAAGCTGTCCGAGCCCGTCGACGCACCGTATACCCTAATCGGCACGGCAACCTCGAAGCTTTCGCAGTTCAGCCTCTCCACCGCCGCCAGCACCGTGCCGCGGTCGTCGCTCGCCATCTCCTCCAGCAGCGCCGTTGCCCCTCCCCAATATTCTCCGAGCTGTTGCTGTTGCTGCTTCTCCATGACGGGCGTGTTCGCAACGCTGTTGTTGCGGCTGTTGTTGCGGCTATTGTAGGCACTGCTGCGAGTGTTGCCGATCCTGGGCGTGACGAACTCGACCCTCAGCTTCCATTGCAGGCTGACCCCGCTCGTGATGAACTCGGGCGTCGCATTCGGCGGCACCGTCGGCGCGAAGCAAACCCGCCGCGCGAACAGCGCGTTCTCCGCAAAGCTGGCGTGCACCTTGCGCGTGACCCGGTGGATGCTCGCCCCGCTGCGCAGTGCGATGGCCGGGTCGACCTTCTCGCTCGACTCGAGCGTCACAGCGATCCCATACACTGGCACCTCCGCGTTGTCAAACTCGATCACCGCCGAGATAGTCTCCCCGAGCCGGAATGCCGGCCTCGCCAGTCTGATTACTGCGACGCGCCGTCCATTGCGCGCAATCTCAAAGCGGTTAGTCGAGGCGCTTGACGAGGAGCTGGTGTTTGAGCGGAGGATGGCAAAGTCAATGGCCTCCTTCATCGAGTTGACGGGAATCTCCTCTACTGTGGACCGACGACGGCGGTATTCTTTGGGCGCTTCGGTCGGCGAAAGAAGGCTTCCGTTTGGATCGCGCTTCGCTGTGTCGAGCAAGTTCCGCACATAGTTTTCGAATTCGGCCTGGGCTTGTTGTGCCTCGCCGTTCAACTTCTTGTTGGCCGCACCATTCGGTATCAACTGAGCTTTGGCGTCTCCAACAACGCTGGTGGTAGCTTGATCGCGCAGCAGTATATAGGGGGACATTAAATCGTGTCCGAGAATCTCGCCATGGTCTGCGGAAGATCAGCATACAATGTCATGTGGCTTGAACCATTTCAACTTACTGGTGACGCTCCCAAAGACCCGGAAAGGCACGGTCACACTCCTTACCGCTCTTGCCGAGGTGCCAGGTCTTTGAGTTCCGATGTTTAGATGGTAATTCACCTTCATTGCCCTTCCTTTGTGTGTCGGTGGTAGTCCTCTCGGTAGTGTGAATGTGTACGTGTAGCTCTTTTCCTCTCCAGGCGCCAATTTCAAATCGACAAAGAGAATGCTTTGCGGCGTGCTCAGTAGCGGAACCGTCTTTGCACTTGCAACGGATCGCATCTCGCGGATGCTGCTTGGCTCGGCGCCGCCCAGGAGACCTCCAATCGATTCTCCAAGATTAGACCAGCCAAGTGCGCCGAACAGGCCGCTGTCGCGCTTCGTTCGCTCGATGCCGACAACGCCGCCGCCTCCTTGTCCTCCCATGACACCTTTCCTCTTGACTTCCTCAAATGGTCCCTGGTTGATGAGCGATCCATCGAGCGTAAACGAGCCCATGACTTGAGCATAGCCCATCATCAAGACTTCGGGTTTGTCTTGTAAGCGCGTATTCACTGGGGCGAGATTGGAAGGTTTGCGGTCCTGCATCAATTTCGGAAGGAGGCGAGCGGTTGGTCGTGATATGTACTCCGACGCCAATGTTTCGGTGGAGTTGTTGCTCACGGTGTAAAACTCGCCGCTGCTTCGAGAGCTACCTCCGTTCATGCTTGCGCCTGATATTATCCTGGTGACTGGTGATGGCTGTAGTTTATCTCGCGGTGGTGCGATTTCCTCTGGGCTCCTCGTCAAGGAGTTCCCTGGCGACGGAATCAACGAAGCATTCCTTGTTCGAGGGATGCTGAACGTGTCATCTGCTGGAGATATCTCCAAGGCGGGACTCATCTCCCCAAGAGCCGGGCTGGGCTCAGGCGACGTCGGGGGAAACTTGAAGTTCCCTAGCGAGGGTTTTCTGGGTTCGTTGGCCACAGGCGTTCCCGGCGCAGTGTTTTGCTTAGATGTCCGTCTGCTTGGTCTTGGCCGCGTCGGCACGCTAATGTCCGTCTGTGATCGGCCCAGAGGGGGTGGCGATGTGCTGAAGAACGGCGAAGGTTGTAGCGAACGGGTGTCTTGTTGAGCGTGTAATCAGCCCCAATTGATCTCTACAATGCGCCAAGAGAGCGGACTTACTATTGGGCCCGCCTGAACTTCCTCCACGGGGAGAGACAACCTGTAGACTAGTGCTCCGTCCGTGTCCTCTCGCAGGACGCTTGGGCGTGGCCACGCCGCCAGGATTGTTGTTTGTGCCGTTGATGGCATCGCTGTGAATAGACATTATCGACAGGGACCTGCCGTGGGTATGGACGGGCGTCGTGGAGCCATTGGGGGCATTGCTAGCGGCAGAGGCAGACGGCGACCGCGGGACGCCCGGGAGGTGCGGCGTGGTCAGGCTGAGAGCTGGACGGTGGCCGCGGGCCCTCCCTGGCGGCGCAGCGCTCTGAGCCCCTTGCGAGATGAAGGCGACATCGTGTAGCGACGAGTTCTTGCTTGCGGACGGCTGGGCCGACGAGGGAAGGCTCGGAGCGAGAGAGGGAGCTATGGACTGGGCGACCGAGGGAGCGCGCGCAGGGAGGGGCTTTGGGCGCGAGCGCTCAGGGTGCAGGAGGCGGGGGTCTGCATAGGAGGAGTGCTGGGGGGTGCGGTCGGCGGCGGGCTTGGTCGAGGCGACGTTCTTGAAGGTGATGGTGCACTGGACGTCTTCGCCGGCGAAAACGGAGGATTCCTTGAAGCTGACCGACACGCGTATCGGGGTCGTCTTGGTGCTGGTGGACATTGCGGAGATGAGGGAGCTCCTCCGCGCACGGGAGCTCTAGGTCATGAGAGTGCGGGCGATGATCGGCCGGGCTGCGAAGTCATGCTGAGCGGCCATGCGAAGGCAAAACGGCGACGTCGGCAACGTTCGAGCACAGGGCGCGCGGCTGTCCAGTGCGGATGACCAGCGGACGGAGGTGTTGCGGAGCTCGAGCGACCTGGCTGCACAAGCGCGCGCCATGCGTATGCCAAGGAGCCTTCCCCTTCTGACCGCCATTGCCGGCCTACTAATACACTGCACTACGGCTATCTACAAGATTCTGTCGTTCCAGCCGCCGACGTCGCCGTAGTCGGCCCCAGGGCCCCGCGGGCGCGAGAAGTCGGGGGCAGAATCGCGCTCTTCACGCTCCCGCCCTCTGCCCTTCTGGCCTCGCTTCTGCTTCCAAGCCGGTACCTCATGCTTGCCTCCGTACACACTTCCCACGCCCTTCTCCCTCCACTTCTTGGGCGGCTTCATGCCCTTCTCCACTTGTGCTTGATAGATCTTCTCGCCGCGTTTCTCCCAGCGCTTCATGCGGGCCTCCTCCTGCTCCTCGTTCGGCTGCCATTTGGACCTGAGAATCCTCCGTATCGCCTCGGGGCTGACCTTGAACTCTGCCGCCAGCACCGCCGTCGAGTATTTCTCGGGCTCCGATTTGTGCAGCGTCCGGATGCCGTCCATGGCGTCTGGCGACAGCTTCTTGCGTGGCTGCCAGCCCTCCTCCCCGAACTTCTGTTTGAGTGCTTCCTTTTGAACCTTCCATGGTTCAAGTTTGACAGAAGCTTTCCTCTCTGTATTTTCGTACGCCACAACCCGAGGGTAGCCGCCTTTCACTACGATCTCGCCAACTGCTGGCACACCTTCCGTCTTCTCCGCGGACTGCTCGCCTGAGCCAAGTGCAGCCTTCTGCTGCTTCTCCAGCTTTCTCCTCACCTTTCTGTCCTTCCTCGACTGCTTCACTTCCGTCTTCGGCGGCCGCGATCCAGACCGACCATCAGTCAACACCCATAGTCGATGCTGCACGTCCTTTTCGGACAAGCCTTGCAGCAATCCCAAATCCTTGCGCAGCTCCGCCGGATCAGGATCCGCAGCGGCATCAACATTCTCGATGGCATGTCCTCCGTCGCCTGTAGCGAAAATATCCGCATCCTGGCGCTGTTCCGCCGCCGGGGTCCACGGTTCGGGGCTGATGTTCGACGGTACGATAGCGTCTCGCGAACCGTTCTTGTCAGCGCCGGCGCCATCGATCTGTCTAGCATCTGGCAAGCGAAAGGAGGCGGGATTCTGGAGGGCGGGTCGTATGCTGAGAGCTCTTGGGTGGGCTTGCTGTCGCAGCGGCGGCGGCGCGCTGGTGGGCGGCAATCGGCGAGGACGCAGGAGGGTGGATGTGGCGTTGAGGCCGCTCGCACTCTCAATAAAGAGGCTGAGGGCCCGGCGTGAGCACGCGGGGCAAGCCATTGGAAGTTATGCTGGTGATGGCGGTGGGTGTGCAGTGCTGGTGGATGGTGATGCAAGCCTGTGCCAGTAAAAAGTGCTCGATGATTTTCGGGCGCATGACTCGTGTGCGCGGTGGAGCCGTCTAGCCTTGTGCCTCCTTCAGCTTGATCACCCACTCGCTTTGTTCTATACGCAGCAAGATGTCCACATGCCATGACGTCTATCGAACTCTTAGCTGACAGCCTGTTGCAACTCCAGACCAGTCTCGTGTACACATCCGCCAGTCCCAAGTACGCAGCAAGGAGAGAAACAACTACAGAAACAGCCCAACCACGCCGCTCACGGCCTTGACCGACACGTACATGCCTCCGGCAACGACGACACCGGCGTACAGCAGCCACCGAAGATTCCTGAACTCGACATTATACTCCTGGTCCAGCGTCGCGAGCTGTGTCTGGCCCAGCTGCGTCATGATGGAGTACTCGGGCACGTACTTGAAGTCGAAGTGCGTCGTCTTGCCGTCGAGCCCCCACTTGCTCTCGATGATGTACTTCCAGAAGACGTCGCGCGTGACGGCGTTCTTGTAGCGGTCCCAGCTGGGGATGGAGCGGTACGTGTAGTTCATGACCATGAAGAACACGCACTGCCCGGCCATCAGCGCCCAGTAGTACAGCGACGGCCGCGGCAACCCGAGCGCGTCGCCGAGCTGGTTGCCGTTCAGCCAGCGCGCCCCGGCCACCAGCATGTCGGCGCTGGCGTACGCGGGCGGCTGGTCCTGCAGGCAGCGGATGATGTTGTTGGCCAGGATCTTGGACACCTCCGATGGATGGATCTCGTCGAGGTAGAGCGTCTCCATCAGCGCCTTCGCCTTGGCCGTCGTCGCGAACTCGTCCGTGGGCGAGCCGACCAGGTATCCGATGTACCGCCACAGCGCGATGTAGTCGACCGCCTCCTGCTCCCGCACGTAGATGCCCTGCCGCGGCCAGCTCAGCCAGATCAGCGTGCCCGAGAAGACCGAGATGGTGGCCATGCTGTCGAGGTCGTTGATCGGCACCCCGTACTTCTCCACGCTGTAGTACTCCGGTCTCGTTTCGGCCAGCTTCAGGATGCGCTGACGCACTGCCGCGTGCAGGAGGCGCACGCGGATGCTGCTCGCCCAGCCCTCTCCTCCTGGCTGTATGCCTTCCAATGTCCTGGTGCATTGCAGTATGTGCTGCGTCGTCTCAAAGAGCCGTCTGCGCGCGACCTTGGTGCCAAAGCCTCCGGTGCGGGCCAAAGTCTCGACCACACGCGCAGCGCCCATGCCGCCGAGCAGGGACTGGTAGGCCAGCCCGGTAAGAGCGGCACTGCCGTATCTGTAGAAGACGTCCTGGCCGCGCTTGATCTGCTCCCAGTCCACCCACTCCGGGACCGTGTTGACCTCTTTCCACAGCTCGCCAAGCTTCCCGTCCTTGTGTGCGTTGTCGCGTAGCAAGGCGTACAGGTCTCGATGCGGTGGGCCTTCTGGCTTCTGCGGGTTCTTATCGTCGCCCAGTGATCGGTCCCGCTCTTCTGGAGCTTCGTCCGTCTTGTTCATCTTGGCTGCAGCATGCTGGCCGTTTTGCCGGGGAAGTGCATTCTGCGGTGGTGGCGAAATCTCGTTCAGGCGTTGGAGACATTGCTCCCCCAGGACATCATAGGAGTGCTTCAACGGGAGTGTCTGCTCGGGAGTAAGGTGCTCCGGAGTCAGTTCGATGGTGAGTCCCCATGCTCTACGTTTAGGTCAACTGCACGTCCTCGAGTGGTTCGAAAGGATACATACGTTCGAGTGTTCTCGGTGCGTCGTCTGAACGGATTTGGCCACGCCATGATAGAGAGAAATTGCCGGGGCGAAAAGGGAGTGGAGTGTCTACCCGATGCCTGATACAATAAAATGTATGCGAGGGAAAGCACGGTAGTACATTGGAGCGCATATCAGCTCCTGAAGCAAGAATGAACTAATGCGGGCACGGCGTCATGAGTCGATGATCATACCCGCGCCGTTGCAGCGGGGTAGCCCGATCGACATGATTCGTTGCTCGGCTCTTGCTGGATTGGCACATGGCGGTCAAGTGCAAACCAGAGAGACGTACCTGCATCCCGAGTGGATGACGCTGCAAGTGGCAGGCTGCTGGTTTGTCTGGGGGAGACAGGGGTCGCCTACTTTGCGATGAGCGTGGAGCCCCCGGCCTGCAGCTTCACCTCTCATCCGCCTTCCACCTCCGCCACCCGCGTCTTTCCCTCCCACATGACACTAACTCGGGCATCACTCATAAGGTGGACCAACAGTGGCTGTTTTCTTGCATGTTTGCATGACTTGCTGTCTAGGATCTCACGCCAATCAGCATAGGCAATCACCTCGCTTTGGCGGCTGACCATGCAGCCATACGACCTTATCGCAATACTCTTTGCCGATTCAGCTACACGCTCTCGCGCATTCCTGTTATTAGTCGTGTCCAATCATGGATTAAATGACGATGAGTGATGTCTTCCAATCAATTTGGTCCTTAAAAATCATAACCACAAATCCTTCCTACATAGTGACTGATCGCTACCGCATACGGCGATGCTTTTTGCAGATTTGCTTGATACAGTGGCAATGATGATCGAACGTCTACGAAGCAGCCAAAGAAGCAAACTACTAGAGTTTTCTCAAAGTCCTGGACATCTCGGTGAGTGCAAGTGTACTTACAAAGATTTTCATAGAGAGAAAATCCAATACTAGCACAATTGAGAGTATAGTCTGCCTTGTACGTGTTGATTTCCTTTACCGAAGTTTAAGTTGAGGCATGTTTTGAATCCAGTGTGGGTGCGCTTGATCCAGGACGAGACGGGTGCTTGCATACAAGATGGTCATGAACGCCTACACCAGCACGCACATGTAGAACGGGAACGGCGTCCGACACTATTCAGCACTGTCATACTATTTGCAAATAACTGCTTAACATCAAATTTACGCATCTTCTGAACTGGCTGTTGCCTAGGACAACGTACAGGCGCAGGCGCCTTCGCGTACGATATATTTCGTTTGTCGATGCTCCCGCATCCAATTTCCCATCCATATCCACACCGCTCCAGCAAACGCCAGGGCTTTCTAGCTCTCGAATGCTTCCCAGGATTCTAAGGAAACATCGTTTTCAAGGTCAAAAGCCCACCAACGCCTCCTTCTGCACCAAGATAGCAAAACTACGAAACAACAACCGACGAAGCTAGCCGGACCAACACCATGGACTATGACACCAAATCCACCGCCATGGACATTGACGACACTCGTATACTCCCCCGCATCCTCTCCCAATTCCAACGTGCTCCGAAGCTGACTTCAATCTCCCCAGTCGCAGAGCCCTCCCCAACCGCGAACCGCATCTGCCACAACTGCCAAGTCCCCGAGTTCGCCCTCTCCCGCCCTCTCTCCTACTGCGCCAAGTGCAACCAAACGCTCTACTGTTCCCGCACCTCCCAACGCGCCGACTGGAAGTCCCACAAGAAGAACTGCGGCAAGAGCACCACATCCCCCAAGTCCTCCCCTCCCCCATCTCCCACGGCCTACCTAAACAACAACAACAACGACGACGAAGCAGAAAAAGAAGAAGACGAAGACAAGCCAACCCTCGCCTTCCCCCTCACAACCGCCACCCGCACGACCCTCCCCTCCATCCTGCTCAAAACCTACCTCCTCCGCCTCTACGACGAGCACCGCCTCGACCAACGCCACCACCAACACCACGACGACGACTACGACGGCAGCCACCACTACGAGCGCTTCCAGCAGTTCGGCCCGCCGTCCCCGCCCGCCGACACGCTCCTCTCCGCCCACGGCAACCCGCTGCGCGACTACCGCCGCTTCCTCGACCGGGCCGAGGCCGCCGCCGCGGCGGGCGCGTTGGCGCTGCCGGCGTGGTACTGGGGTAGTAAGACGACGACGAAGAAGAAGAAGAAGGAGAACGTTGTCGTTGGTGAAGCAGCTTGCGGCGGTGGTGATGGTGGTAATAGCAACAACGACATCAGCGACATGCGGCGCGCGTGCGAGCACCTGGCCAAGTACGGCGGTTTGATGATCGAAGGAAGGATGAAGAGGCGGGTGGCCAGCTTGTTTGAGAGCGAGATGGATCTGGCCATGGGCCAGTTCGAACTGGATCATGACGAGGTCATGGAGGAGGCGCTGAGGGGACTGGCGGTCAAGATCTGTGGGACTGAAGTCGTGTGGGCGGGAGAGCGCTCATGAGTGTATGTGTGTGTATGCGAGGAGGCAGGGAGCAGAGGGATAGAATCGATGGGGACGGGCAAGATTGCAGAGAGGGCCTTTGAGTTTGCTCATTGAAGCTATAGTCTATCAGTACACACCGGGTCTGCCACAACAGGCTCGAATTCTGTCATGGGTCTGGCCATCGAGTAAATCTTCCAATGGAGAATTCTCTTTTCTAATCATGAAAACCGGTGTCCCAGATGAGGGAGAGTTCCCTCAGGATACGGGCAGGAAGTTATTCGCATTTCCTATCCGCCATGTTATGGTAACCATTTGTAACGCCATTGCCCGGTGCCCAGCCAGTTTTTGCAAGAAAGTATGCTTCTTCGATAGAACGTATTCGTAGTGAAACTGCTTGTGAACTGCCATCGCTTAAAAGTCGATATCAATGCCCATGAGGTGGCTACTTGGGGGTCAGCTGGTAGAACTCAGGACATATGGAGTAGACACCCACCTCTCATATAGACGCATGAACTTAGCAACGAAGCCCTCGAGGTGGAATATAACTTTCTGTCTTGCGTATCAGCACAACAACGGTTCTTCTCCAGATATGTCAGAGTCTACGAAGACTCACGCTTCCCATTTTTATCCTGTGCTCGTAGAATGCGCTCCACTTGATTACGTCGGCTCGCAGCTCGTCGTCACAAAGGGGGATCAACTTCCACGTGAGTGTCTGCCCATATGGTCAGCTTTGTTACAGCAAAGGCAGTGAACCGACGAAAGCTGCACAGCCATACCTTGATGATAGTAGTCGGCGGGATGCAGTGGGTGAGCAAGTCGTAAAGCTTCGCGCGAACCTGCATGATTCGCGCAGGCGAGCGTTCCCCAACGATCTCCTTTGCGATCTGAGCGATGAGTTCCTCCCAATCTGGTGGAGGGATAGGCGTGTTCTCCGTGACGATCTCGCTGTCAATCGGTCAGTAATCCCAAATCCTCTCCTCTCCCTCCTTTCCTTTGCTTCAAGAGAATGGAGCGGCACTCACTTCTGCGCGTGAACCGCCTCATACATCAGCAAGGCCTTCCTCAAATTTCTGCCGCAGTCCCCCGCAATCTTCTTGTTCAGCTCCTCATTCTCCCTCCACCCTTCCTTCTTCCCTGCCGCCTTCAACGCCTCCGCAATAGCCTCTTCGCTCGGCGCCGCCACTCTCACGAGTAGCGTCCTACTTCTGATAGGCGCGATGATATTGCTCGTGCTCTCCGCCAACAAAATCAACCTCAAGTTCGGGCTGTACTTCTCCATCGTCCTCCTCAACGCGGCCTGCGCATCCCTTGTCAAATGGTCGGCCTCATTGACGACGACGACCTTGAACCGCTGCTTCGCCGCCAGATCGACCTGCTGCGTCTGCGCGACCTCCTTCAGCAGGTCCTGCACGACGACGCGGTCGTAGTTGCCGACGTCCGACGGCGTGATCTCCAGATGGTAGTTGGACGTGACGATGTTGAACTCGAGCTTGCGGTTCGACGTTGTCTGGAAGACGCGGCTGTCGATCTTGATCTTCTCCACGCCCGCGCCGTACAGCTCTTTGAGCGTTGCGACGATGCGCGTCTTCTTGCCCGCGCCAGACGGTCCGTATACGAGCAGGTGGGGGAAGTCGCCACTTTGTGCCTGTTGTAGCGGAAGCGCAGATGCGCGCATGCATTAGTGAGAGCGATCATATGCTTGGGAAGTTTTCATTGAGGCAGGGAGCGGTGGCGGCGAGAGTGCTGTCTTTCGGCGGGGGCCTTACGAGGGCGCGGAGACGTTCGGAGAGCTCGTGGTGGTAGGTCAGCGCGTCGAGCGACCGCGGTCGATGCTTGTCTACGAGCAATGCCATGATACGGATGTCTGGGTCGTGGTAGTGCGGGGGATTGTTGTGTAGTTGAGGGTGCGGTGATGACGGAAAGAACGTGTGCAGGCGCGTTCCGGGCGACGCGTCGCGCGTGCCACTTTACGCGGCCGGCGTATGAGATCACATGTAGCCCGCGAGCCCGCCACCTCACTACCTCAAATTGACAAGCAGTCTTTTAGAATCATAGCCATGGGCGTTTGATGCGTAGCGTACAAGTATCGTATTTCCAAATTTCCCTTGGACTATCCTATCCTACTGCCCATTTGTAGACACCGTCCGACACAAAAGCTATGCATAGTAATAATCAATGGCCTTCTAGCCTAGCAAGGATATAATACAAGAACGGCATGAGGTGAGTGCACGGCGGCTTTCGTGATGAGAATGCGACAATACCTCCCGATTTGGTGATCCGTTCAACGGTAGTTAGAAACAGGAGATGTGGCCATTCGTCATGACAAGACGTCTCAAAAGTCTTCCTCTCTTCCCCTCTCCATCTTGCTTTTCGTCGCTTCTTTGAAAAACGTGAAGTCGTATGTCGAATGTCAGGGCCAAAATATTCAAATGCGCCAGGTAAGTGAAGGCGCAAAATTAAGCGTGAGAAGGTGGTGTGAAAAAGGAACAGAAAATCGAACATGAACAGAATTAGCGGCCGCTTCCCGGTAGATTTACGCCTTCACCGCACAAAACTCGCTCTCAAGCAATTCGTCTGCGCTCGGGCGCTTCTCGTGCTCGATTTCGAACGTGCGCCCGAGGAAGACCTGGAGATCCTCGCTGGCATTTTCGGGTATGTTTGGGCTTGCGTTGCCGCCTGCAGCACCGATGCGGAAAATGGCTTGGAGTTGTGAACAGTCGGCGTGCGGGTGGGAGCCCGTCAACATCTCGACTATCAGGCAGCCGAGCGACCAGATGTCAGCCTTGCGCGTGTACGCCGTCTGTTTGACAACCTCAGGCGCCATCCAGAAGACGGATCCCTGCAGCGACACACGGTTGGCTCCCTTCTTGCCGCTGGAGGGCGAAAGCAGAGTAGAGGCCTCGACTCGTTTGCTGATACCGAAATCGGAAATCTTGACCCGGCCCTTGTTGTCGACGAGGATATTGGCGCCCTTGATGTCGCGATGGATGATCTCCTTGCTGTGCAGGTATGCGAGACCAGTCAGAATCTGGCGCACAAAGTTTGCAACCAGCGGCTCCAGGAGTGGACCATAGTTGACCAGCATCGTAGCAACTGAGCCACCTGGGACGTATTCCAGGAAAATGTTGAGGTGCGTTTCATCGCTGTTAGAGCCGAGGTACTGTACGATGTTGGGATGCTTCAGCTCGCGCAGCAGGCCGATCTCGCGCTTCAGCGCATCAAGCATGCTCGCCTTCCTAGGATCAACAGTGCCGCCAGTTGGCAGCGCCACTTGCTTCACCGCCATCAGCTCACCCGTCACGGCATGCAGTGCAAGATACACGCTGCCGAAAGAGCCTTGGCCGATCAGCGCTCCCTTCATGTACTTGACGTTCTCCCATGAGTCGGTCTCGAGGTATTCCTCAAGCTCTTCGTCGTACTCCTCGCCGTCTTCAGCTAGGGCCGAGCTCAAACGCTTGTTAAATGAGTCGCCGGCCTCTGTGCCCTGGCTGCTGCCGGCGAAGCTGCTGCCGCCATCGTCGAAATAGCTATGCAGTGTTGTGTGGCCTTCTGGATCGGTGACAGCCACGGTGTCAGATCCGCTATCCCCGCCAAACGAGACGTAGGATTTGCGAACCGACGAATCGGTGGGAGATTCTTCTTCCAGTGGCTCGAGAACGGAAGATGTTATCGAATCGCGGTACGCGGCCTGCCCCAAGGACGGAAGTCCCAAACGCATTACGGAGAGCGGTCGCAACGGCTTCACTTGACCGCCGTTGTTAAGCCACTGGTCCGCAATAGATGGAAGCGGTGGAGCATCCTTCAAACTTGAAGCAACACTGAAGTTGCTTAGCGTACTCAGACGGCTAGCGGCCTTGCTCAGCCTGCGAGACCGTCTAATAGACATGCGGATAGTCTTGTCCATGTCGTCCTTCTCGACATCCGGGAAGTACGAGGCCAAATCGGAAGTGATGAGGTTGCTCGGGGGACGACCGCCGTAGAACTGCTTCATAGGTCTGTCTGGCGTCCTGCTGGCTGAGCGGTTGCTGTCTGTGCGCTCCAGATCCTTGGCAGTCGAGTTGATGTGGCGTTCGCGCTCCTTCTGCGATGCCGGAGAAAGCGGATAACTTACTGCAGCCAAGGACTCGCCCGTAAGCTTTTCAATCTTGAGCTGGCCTCGAGCCGTAGAAGGTAGTATTGTGGGGTTGAGCTGACTGTGTTGTTGTGCGGCAATGTTGGCGGCGGCCTTCAGTTGATCATCTTCGGGCTCGCCAGCGTGGACCTTTCGAAGGATGAGGCGGTTTCGCTCCACCCTTGTCCGATCGTTGCAAACACGCATCAGTTCAACGTCGCTAAGCTTGCGGCAGAGGGCTGGGTTGGGCTCAGCGCCGTCAAGCACGTAGAAACAATAGTTTTTGACATGCGCCTCGTTAAGCGTGCCTTTCCTCAACACCTGGAGCATGATGTCTTCGGCCGATCTGAGTCCTTTGACATCGATGACCGAAGACCGGCCGTTATCGTAGATGACTCGAATCAAGGCCTTGTCGGGGGGCAGAGCACTGCTGTTGGTCGAAACGTCCTGGCTGGGACTTGCGCGTACATGGTTAGCAAAACGGGCGGTTTGCGGCGTCTCAACGGGAGTGGTAGCGGACCTGGGACCGCGGCCTGAAGAAGAGGCGGCGCTCAGAGGCTGGCCGAAGTACGAGTCATCTTTTCTAGCCGAGTGCTTGGGGCTGTACATGGTGCCGGACGTGGGAGGGCGGAGACCGCGGTTTTCTTGGTCGACGAGGGGTGATCCTGGACGTGATGGTTGCTTCCGAGCCGAAAGGCCTGGGGTGTAGCTCCAGTCAGCACCGCCGATTTGTCGTGACATCCTTTTGTCGGGGCGGGAAGTTGTAGGTGCACCTCTTGCTGAATGAAGGGGTCTGGGGGAGCCGGATGACGGAGGTGTATAGCTTGCGCTGTCGAGGATGGCTAGCGACTCCTGGTCAGAAGTTAGCCATATCCGACGTGGACGGTCCCCGGGACGGCAAGACTGACCCTATTCGAGTTGCGCTTCGACTTGCGGTATTCCTTGTTCCTGAATAGCTTCGCCTGCGAGCCAATGCGAACGCGGTCGCCGATCTTCTTAATGCCCATCTCTTTCAACTGACTTTGGTCCATCTCCATCAACACCTCGCCGTTGATGTTGTTCTCTGCGTTTGGGTTAGCAAGGCATGATCCCCGCCGGGCAGCTGCTTCCACCGACCTTTGAAGAGCTGTATATACTGGGCGCAGTTGATGCTCTTCAGCCATTCTCCGACACGACCCTCGTCCCAGTTCCTGTAAGACCTGGTCAGCCTTTGCACCAAATACCCCGTGGCGTCTTATGTGCCGTACTTTACTGAGTCGGGAGCATCGTAGCTCTCGGAGAACTCGGACTCGGTCGGACTGGCGAACCGTGTGCCATGGTGGGCGGCCGAGGCGTGCGGATGGCGGTGACTGGCGGAACTCGGGGGGTAGTGAGATGACGATGTCGGGGCCGAGTTGCCCATAGGAGCGACATACTGCGACTTTGACGCGAGCATGGCCATGGTGGTGGTGCGGTCCCTAGATTACGGGTGGGCGGCGGGGTGTATTATGAAGTAGGAACGCTCGAGGAGAGGTTGTAAGTGCTATTTCCTCCTAATTAAACAGCGTCATAAGAGCATGGCGGTTGCGGCGGTCGATCCTATTGTTCGCTGGCGATCGGTGGAGGGGTCCAGGAGCAGCGCTCAAAGATGGACAGCGGTGATGCAAGCTTGTAAGGGCAGCGGCACGATCGGAGCAGGGCTGCGGCGCGGTAGGTGGGAGTAAAGATGGACGTAGGAGTTGAGATGTGCGGTGTGCCTGAAGACGGGGAGCAGCTCAACGGGAGTCGGAGTCGGCTTGGGGTCTGTGAGCTCGCTGGGCAGAAGCTCGCACAAGGATCGCGGACCGGCGCGATTCAGCAAAGGATGCGAGAGAGTGCGCAGAGGTTGCGTTGCGGGATGCGCTGGGGATTTTAGAAGTGAGACAGGGAGATGCTGGGCGTTTCGTGGTGGGCACAAGCGGGCACGCCGACAACGCAGCGGCGGACAAAGAGTCGAGAGGAGGCAACGCCCACAACGCAAGAGCCCGCAGGACAGAGCGGCGGCTTTGTTTCTCGACGTCCAGACAGCTGAGAGTCCGCAGCCAGGCGCGGCGCGCTGCGATTCGTGGGCCCTGCAAAGCTGAAACACCCGCTGAGGCAGCCTCTGTAGTAAGATTAGCGCGCACCCGTGCGTCCCAGCGGCCGGCGCGTACGGAGCGCTCACGCAGGGCGACCGCAGCTCCGCATCCCGGAAAATCACAGTGCGGCCACGAGCGGTGCAGCGCAAGGACACTCGACGATGCTGGTGAGATATCGGTGCCAGGATGCGTTCGTCGGATGTCGGATAAGTCGTGAGGTGACGATGCAGGGCGGCCGGCTGCTGTGTACGTGCCGCCGCCAGCACGCCGGTGGGCCTCGCCACGGCCTCCAGTCTCCGCAGCCTGTCGTTTCTGTGTTTCGACGGCTGTTTCTTCTTCATAAACAACTCAAATTTTCCGGTGCGCAGCGCAGCCGTCAGCACCCCGGGGGCGGTGGCAGTGGCGCACCACCCTTGAAACTCGCCCAGCACCAGCGTGCGCGTCCATCAGCTCCCCTTCTCGACGAACCATGTTGTGACGTGCATGTTATGCGTGCCAGAGCGGTCCAACGACCCCGGCCCGCGGCAACTTGTTAAGGGTGAAGGACCCTGCGTTAAGCCGCACTCCCCCAGGCAACAACAGGGACGGTGGGCGGGCTTGATCTCCGTCGCCATCATCTGGACCAGTGCGCAGTGCACAGTAGCACATACCTACACGTGCTGGGAGGCCAAGCTTGCCATGGAACCTTCTATGACGTGAGGAATGCTACGCTGCCACGGGGCACTGCCTGCCGTGATAAGTTTCGCGTGCCGTCTATCGAGCACAGCTGGTTCCTGCAGCGGGCGATCTGGCCAACCCGGGGAAGGATGCCGTCTTCGATTATAAAACGGCGCCCCGGCAGAGGTCGGACTAGTGCCACAAGCAGCGAGGGCGCGGTTCCCGGGTCACTTAGAGCGTCCGGCAGCGCGGGCAGGAATGACGATGCGCATGCTTCCCGGCGGCGGCGCGTGCCTTGCTATGTCTTGGACGTGCAAGCGAGGCCGCATTGAATGGTGATTTGCGGGATGTGACGGGGTAACGGGGCCGGGCGTGGCTGCTCTCCCGTGTGCTCTCCACGGGGATGACGCATGCGGCCAGCTTGTGGGAGCAGGTATTCTGCGATGCATATCTCTGGCGTGGCAGGTTGGCTGGTGGAGAATGAGCCTTCCACGTTTCGAGTGCCATCCTGCCCTACCTATTTCTAGACATCGAACCCAACTGCGCTGCTGCCCTACACCCGAAAACTGCACTGCAACTCGACTTCCAACACACCAGCTTGACCGGTCGGCCCATCAAAACAGCCTGACCAACCCCGGCAAACGCATCTCACCCATCGTGTCGGGCGCAAGGCTGAGCCCAGAAGACACTACATCTGCCAGATCACCCCGCCTCGGCACACCTCTTCTCCCGTCACCCATTTTCCCGTTCAGCCTCGCCGTGCATACACTTCATGCGAGCGATGTGATGTGACGGCCGCCGTCATCCACACCAGCCACTACTCCGTGCCGCATCTGGCGATTATTCCTGCACAACGAGCGACATAAGCAGCCCGCGACCGGTGCGGAAACGGTCCGCCATGGCCTACGACTACCGCAACTCCGACCCGCCGCTGTCGCCTCACGGAGCTTACCTCGAGTCTTCAGACCATCCGTCATCGACTGCATCCTACCCGGCCCCTCCACCCCGACGCACCTCGCGCTCGTCGTCGGCGGACGGCTCGCAGAGCTCCCAGCAGGGTCAGCCTGTGTATGAGGCCGTCAACAGTGCCTTCGACAAATCGAACGCTGCAAGCCAGCTTGATCGGGATCTGGTAGCCCAGATAACGGAAGAAGTGAGGAAGCAGGTCCTCGATACACTCAAGTCGTCAGGCCAGCTTGCCTCGCAGAGCAAGCCTCGCAAGGAGTCTGCGACCGCGTCCTACCCACCGCGCGTCTACACCCCACCCTCTCCTAGCAGGCACGACAGCATCCATTCGACTGATGGCACCAATTCGCCCGAGCCGCCGGCCCAGGACCCTTACTTTAAGTCTGATGCCAGAGAGCGCGAGGGTCCGGTACCAAAGTTCGGTGGTGCACGCACGACGTCATCGGTTACGTCGGACCACGGTCCGCAGTACGGCGCCGCGTCGCAGCACAGCAACACCAGCGCTAATGCCCAATATGTGCCGCGTCCCCCGGTCCAGCGACACTTCACGGACGTCGAGGAGACGGCGATCGAGAAGACATGGCGTCCGCTGTTCGATGCAGATGGCCTGCCCACTCCGAGGCTGAGCCAGTTCTTACGTGGCCTTGCGCTCCACTTGGTACGTGCCAATACGGACGCGCCTTGTGCTATTGCTGACAAGCCTCGTCACAGATGCAGGATTACGAGCCAAAGGGGACACTAGTTGTCACACCAGCAAAGATGCGCAAGTTCTACGAGGAAACGCGGATCCAGGATGAAATCTATCCATGGAGCAGTAAGTTAGATAGTCCTGTGTCAGAGGTATCAAGGCTGACCCCTGCAGCAATCTTCGGGACTTTGTCCAATGCCGCAATTTCCAAGATGTACAGAGACCTGCGCTGCCTCCATCATTTGGTCCAGGAGAAAGCAGACGAGGTCCCGAACATTCCCTCATTGACGCCCTTAGGCTTCGACACTTGGATGACGCTCATGATTCAGGGACATCCTGAGATTGAGTTTGCTCGCCTGGCAAAGGCCGTCATGCACATGCCCATTAGCAATGCTGAGGACATCAAGGAGCGCTTTCCTAAGGAGCTTCCCCGGCGACTTTTCCCCAAGTTCGAAAATCTCCCAGCTCGCCAGCGATGCGCTGCGGCTATCTGCTCCAGTGGGAAGATTAACATCCGGACTCCCACTTTCCCTCCTCCACCCCCAACGCAACCTCCGGTGCAACCTCCTCCCGCATCTTACCCATCCTATCCAGCGGATGTTAGAGAGACAGCGGTAGCATCGGATTCTGACAACGACCCTGTGACAATCCCAATTGAGCGGGAGCGCAAGCCGTACATTGCACGCGAAGGCACCGGCAAATTCTATGAAGACATCCCTCCAAACAACCAAGCGAACAACTACGCTCCCGTCGCGGGTCTGACCAGCGAAAGCGCACCTCCCGACGCTGGTGGGCCGTCGCGGGTTCCTCGCGCTTACTCTAATCCTGTCTCAAGTGCAAGCGGTGCGAATGGCATCTATCGGACGAACAGTCATTCAGAGTACCCGCCTAGTACTACGCAAACCAGACAATACCGCACTGGCTCCAAGCTCACCGGTTCAAGACGACGTAGTCCGTCATTCAGTGCTCCCAAGAGCGATGGGTATGGGACCCGCTCAGAGCCGGGCAACGTTGGCGAAATCCCTGCATCGTATTACACGAGCAACATATACAGTGACCCAGGCGAGGACGAGAACGGAGCGCCACATTCTGCATCGCGGGCGCAATTCGACATGAATTGCCACCGCAATAGCTATGTTCCTGGCTCTCAGCCAAGGCACAACAGCTTGTACGACGACGGTGACTACTATCGACGAGCCAGTGGTGCATCTTCCGCAGCATACAGCGCTGGCGCATACGGCGGTTACCCTCCGCCTCCGCCAAGGTACACATGATAGCACCCTGGCTCCTCTGGTCAGTCAATTAGCCTGGCCCTCGTCGCTTCTCCTCCCCACGCCACTTCTCTCTCTCGCCACCATTCATCACCGCACGTCGACCCAGATGCCACAAGCCTGTCCACTGGGCGGCGGGGACCTCGTCCTTGTTCTGTTCGACGATGAACAGCGATCATGGACGAGGCTCTCCTGCACATTTCAAGAATGGCGAGCTGGATCTCGTCCACCTTCCCACACCTTAGATTCGCTATTTCCTCCTTTCTGTCAGCGATGCACCTTCAGAGTTATACGACGCATACAAACTAAATATACCCGCTCCCATATCCTTACGTCCTCTTCTTCAGTAATCCTATCTTTTGAACGACATCACCACCGAGCAGATTGCCCTTGGCCTCGGAGCATGGCCTCTCTCTTATACATTTGTCATTCCTATCCTTCACGAGATTACGATGGAACGGCCCACTGAATTCTTGATTACTCTCGAACGGTAAACCTTTTGGACGGACAACACAACACAACTTTTTGGTCGGGATCATCTACTTGGTCGGTGACTGAGATACCAACAAAACTCTTTTGGTCGGATTGAACGGGGAAAGAACAGGAAATTCCTCTGTTTTTATTCGGCGCTCTTCGTGTTCTGTCACTTTCTGCTTACCTTTCTGCTTCCTCTCTTCTTCAACTGCCAGATTGATCAACAAGTTTGGCTGTGAGCCCCTAGGCTTCCAAGGATGAGCAAAGTCGGAAGATATTGGGCCAGTCTTCTTCCGTGTACTATAGAGTGCGTGAAGACGTGGAAGGAACTCTCTTACCGTCCAAATAAAGAAACTTCTTTCACTTCTCAAGGAATTCCATGGTACGAGTCCCTTCATATCATCTTGAAGTTCTGACACGTAGCCATGCTTAGGGACCATAATATTCTCCAGCATGTTCCAATCTGGTTTCTGGCTTTGAAAGTAATTCTGTCGTCCTGACATGCTAAGAGAGGAGAGTCATCACTCGCGTACTGCACCGCCACCCTCTGACACCGCCCATGCAACCTTTGTTCAACACTGACACTCCAGACTCCCACCCACGGTCTCCCAGGTTCCCACACCCCCTCTCTTCCCAAAAACAGCAGGAACCGGCCTTCTTCTCAAACCTCAAGACAAATCCAGCACCACCCTCCCCTGCACCTTGCCTTCCTCCATATCGCGGAAGACGCCCGTCAAGCTCTCCATCTTCTCGGTCCGGAAGTGGCTCTTCACAATGCCCCTGCGCGCAAAGTCCATGGTCTCGATGGCCTCGCGGCGGTCGCCGACGGCGACGCCGACGATGCGGAGCGCCTTGGCGACGAGGAACTGCGGCAGGGCGCCGGCGATGGGCACGGGGTCGCCCTCCGGGATGCCGACGCACACGAGCGTGCCGCCGATGCGCAGCATGTCGGCGGCCTGGGCGTAGGCGGCGTTGGCGGCGGTGAGCACGACGGCGGCGGAGGCGCCGAGGCCGCCGGTGAGCTCCTGGACCCGGGCGGGCAGGTCCTTACCGTGCGAGAGCGGCAGGAAGTGCTCGGCGCCCGAGGCGAGCACAAGGTCGCGCTTGCTGTCGTGGTCGATGCCGATGATGCGGTAGGACATGCCGCGGGCGCCGAGTTGGACGGCGATGTGGCCGAGGCCGCCGCCGGCGCCTGGTGGGGAAGGG
Source organism: Diplodia seriata (assembly GCF_021436955.1). NCBI lineage: Eukaryota > Fungi > Ascomycota > Dothideomycetes > Botryosphaeriales > Botryosphaeriaceae > Diplodia > Diplodia seriata. The sequence goes on along the minus strand of NW_027117313.1, from coordinate 1,515,818 downwards.
TTGGACGTTAGTTGGTGGTGGGGTTTGTGGGGGTTGTTGGGTGAAGGGGGATGTATGACGTTGTGGGGTCATATTTCCTCTTTCGTCCTTGAGAAGGCCACTGGGGATTTCAGGCAAGTTGGACCCAATCTGTGGAGAAGATTTTGATGGGAGCGGGCAAAACCTTGTTGAATGTGGGTTGCAAACGTACGAAACGGGGGGAACTTACCGAGTAGCACAACCCAGTCACCGCTCTGGGCATTGGCCTTGCGGAGAGCTGAGTATGTCGTCACACCAGCGCAGAGCATAGGGGCTGCTTCTGCGCTGTCAAGTCCATCCGGAACCTAGCAAAGGGCATGAGCATGGACATGTTCAAGCAGAAATAGATCTGTGATACTCACGGGAGTGACGTAATTCGCAGGAGCCAGGACGTATTGCTGGTACTGTCAAAAATAACCTCTTGATGGACATGGGCGCAGAACTGACCTGGAAGGTGCCCGGAGTGTAGTAGCCGCTGATTTTCTGTGCCGCACGGTCAGCATATACTTACGAGTTTCGTTGTTTGGGGAGATACGGACCTGGTTCATGCACTGGCCATCCATGCCGGCAAGACACGCAACTGCAGAGAGCATCAGGAGTGGGGTGACGCAGGCAAGAGCAATCCTTCTACGCACCGCAGGAACCGCAGATCCCGCTGACCCACTTGATGCCGACGCGATCCCCGACCTGCACGTTGCTTAGCGTAGTGGTTAGTGTGCGGACGTGGCGCTTACCTTGACGGCTGCCGAATCCGCACCTGGGCCCATCTTGACGATCTTCCCGACACCTACAGGGGTCAATGAGGTCCGATTGGACTCGGCGATAAGAAATCGTACCCTCATGGCCGCCAACCTGGCCCTCCTGCGTGGGGAACGGCATTTGGGACCAACTATGGGAAGCGGGCGGGTCAGAGGCATGTTGACGAGGTGGCACAAGTTGGCGTGGGGGTTCACCAGTTCATCATGATGCCAAAATCCGAATGGCAGACGCCAGAGTGGGAGCTAAGCGGGTGATGAGTAAGAAGAGGGGATGGATTATCGACGTGCGGGGTCATGGCGTACAGGTTGATCAAGACCTCGCCGGGCCCAGGCTCTGGCGTGTCCAGCTCGACGACTTTGGTGGAAATCTCGCCAGGCTTGTCATAGATGATGGCCTTGTACTTCTTGGGGATTTCGGGAGCAGCCATGGTGCTGTTGTTGGTGCCGTGGAAATTTGGGCTATGGATCGAACGCGGGTAGATCAAAGGGCGCGGAGCACTGAGCAGAAGAGTGGAGAAAAAGGGAGAAAGGAAGTTGGGGTGATGGCGTTCAATTTATCTACATCGCGTATCTCTGCAGCACTCGCAGATACCCGCGGCAAGTGGGATAGCGGGGCCGCACCTTCCATGGTGGGGTCTCTGGTAGAGACGGCAGTTGCGGGCCCAGGGCTAATCAGGGAGGCGGATTGTGGGCCGACGACGCCAAGCGTAGCTCCATCCGGGCGCCGCAACTGTCAGACACGGAAGCAGATGGGAAGGCTCGCGGGGTATGGATTGATGTTGGCGTTGCACTGGGTGGAGTCTTTGCGGGGAAGTTCGTGGGGGCTCCGCACCGCCGATCCCTGCCCGGCTTGACACCGACGTGCAGCCAAGCAGATCGTTGCCTTCACTATCTCAGGAATGCAATTGGAGCTGAAAGGCTGGGATGAATGTGAGCACATTTAGAATTGGTGGAGAACCAGGCTCGAAGCTGGCTTTATTTTTGCGAGAAGCCCACGACTCTTGCGGAACCTCGACGGAAACTTCTCCCTTCGAGCCTCCGAATGCTAGAGTGGCTCTCGTCTTGAGAGAAGCTCAGAGTCTCCCCGGGTAACAGGGACTTTTTTTTTTTTGGCACAAAGTTGGCACGTGATAGGTAGGGTTATGGCAGGGTGATGGCAGGATGATGGCCTCATACTGTGCATGCAATCCACAGATCCCGCATCGGCAACAATTGATCAGTTCACGCTCATACCAGTCAGGACATATGAGATTGAAGTCACCCAGACACACGTGCTCTTTCCGCAGATAGCAATGCTACGTGCTCGTTGGCCGCATGGGGCGCGTGCCTTCCTCCATTGACTTCACCAGGCGGCAGGGCCCCACCGTGGACCCTGCTTGCCTCTTTGGCACGCGCTGGACCCTCTCAGCAGACGAGAAGGTCCGTCTTATAAGCAACACCCGCGTCTCTTCATCTCCTCTCTTCTTCAACCACCCCAGACACATTTCTCGTTTCACCGCTACACGGCATCAACCTTTCACATCTCCAACGTGCACCCCGTCGCTCTGCTGAGCCTTCCTGCTTGCGTGGGCCGTCCTCTTGCTTCAGTAACCTCCGATCGAGTAAGTGAGCCCGCTCATCCGACTGCCAGGAATCATTCATTGACTGGCTCACACAGCTCGGCATCCCTCGACCGAGGCGTGCGAACACAAAGATCTTCGGCATCGGTCATCCAATCCATCGCCATCATGGGCGGCTACTACAGGGATTCAGATGTCACAGATGCGAGGTATGCCGCCATCAACTTCGTAGCAAGCTCAGCCGCAGTCGCTTACCATGGTCACACCGCAGCCTCATGAACGTTCGACTTCCGGAGAAGTAAGTGTCCCCCATACCATTTCAGGGCTGTGCTGACACGAGTGCCACAGGATTCGGTGCTCAACGTGCAACAAGTACAAGGCTCCGAACAACTTCGCCAAGAAACGCCTCAACGAATTGCGCGAAAAGATCAAGAACAAGAAGGGTCCCATCACGGCACAATGCACTCTGTGCACTCCTCAACAGGTTATGGAGCTCAGATGCTACATGTGTGGGAAGGTGAAGGGCTTGGACGATTTCGCAAAGGCGCAGCGCAAGAATCCTGACAAGGCGGTTAGTGCCCAGGCTTACGCTGTTGGCCTTCATGACTAACACACGGAAACAGAAATGCAACCCCTGCATGAAAGAGCAGCTGGAATTCGAAGCCATTGAAGACAAGCGCACCTACCATGGTGTCTCCATGTCGGATTCTGACGACGATGATGATGATTCTGACTCCGACCCGGAGTGCTACTCATTCGATGATTCGGAGTCGAACTTCCCTGTGTCGGGGGGCGGCGGGTCCATCACCGGGAACCTTATTGGTCACTTCGATGACCTTTCCGTCAGCGATTCCGCTTCAACAACTACGGGAGGTTACTGGTCCCCAGCTAATGACCGGTCCGCGGCTGGCGGCAGTAAGGCAAGTGCTGCTGGCAATGACAATGGGGCCCGGGCCTTGAGCTATGCCGCCTCGCTCTCCTCAACATCGGCGGCCAAGACAGATGGCAGCTCTTCTTGGGCCAGCGGCTTCGACCCCATGAAGTATGGCCACCCCCGCGGATCTTCAGTTGCAGATTCCATGGAGACAAACCGCCCGGCCAGCAGCAAGAGTTCTGGCTGGGCCAAGGTCAAGGCATTCGTAAGTCTACTTGGTAGTTGTTCCCCACATAGATGCTAACAGACTTGGTAGAAGGCGGAACCGGAACCGAAGCCGAAGGATGAAGAAGCTTGGGGAGATGTCGACGAAGAAGAAGATTCCTCCAGCGATGATGACGAATCCGACGATGAATACTAGTTCGTCAAGGGGAAATACCGCCGTCGTGGAGTCGGTCATCGCCCGTACGGGCAGACTTTCAGGGAACAGAGACAGCAGGATGATGGGGGCCGTGAGATTCTTCTACTATTGGCAGCTGTCTTTAATGGGCTGCGTTTTGCTTTTCAGCTGGGCATGGGCTCGGGATTCATTCGTGGCTTACCTGAGTAGAGGCGGCGGAGTGGAAAACGGAAAGTCGCGAGCAGAAAGAAATGGGTACAGTTCAAATGGCTGGATGCAAACAGGATCCAGCGCTTTGTTCCAAGAGACAAAAGTATTACAGTCAGGCTTCTCAGTTAATTCTTCAATCGGTATATGCTTTGGCACAATTTCCAGAGGCTCGCCACATATCGTGCAACCACAGTACTGAATGGAGTGGTATCTGACACAGGCGTGCAAGTCACATCTCGATGCTCAGTAAGGTGTCGTTTGACCTGATTCTGTTGCGGGTTGAGTTTTGCTGTGATGTAGTTGCCTGTAAGGTAGGGAGTCTCTGCTTGGTATTGGGTGACATTGGGACGTATTGGGTGACATTGGGACCCGTTGATAGTCTATGAGGCTAGTAGTCCATCTCTTGACATTGCCCGTGTTTGAGATGGATCGGCGAAAACCTGCCGCTTTGGTCAAAGTGGAAATCGCGTGCCCTATTTGCCACCTGACTTCGCGTAGGCGCTAGCGCGTCTTATCGATTCAGTCGCCTCCGCCACGGCTTCACAACCCGCACCTTGACCTCACCTTCTCTTCCTACGCCAGCTTGCGCTAGGACGCTTGTCGCTACCCCTCTGCCCACGCTTGCAGGTCCTTGCGCTCCCGCCCAAAATGTAAGCCAGCTTACATCGCACCCGCCGAATCCCGGCTGACGTGCACCAGGTCAAACAGACGCGCGAATGCGAATCGCATCCGCGGCCCGTACGTGCAGACTCCCTCCAGCTGCCGCATGTCACGGGCATAACTACTGTCAAGAACCAAATCTCACCCCATCGTATAGGAATTCGGCTTTGACCGATTTCTTGGCTGTAAGTGCTTTTACTGTCGCATGGCCCCTGGGAGGGTGGGCATCACAAAGCTGACCGCGTCTTTCCTCAGGCGAACAACATTTCCGCTGCTGAGATCCGCGACAACTACGAGCGCCGTCGCGAGCAGGCCACTAGAGGCGCCGAGAACTCCGCCCCGCAGACACCCAACGCCGGCTCCAGCTCCAACAACGATGCGCAGCCTGAGGCGGAAGCATCCCCGGCTGCCCCTTCCCCTTCTACCAGGAAGCGCAAGGCTAGCGAGATCTCTGCAGAGGCAAAGAACCTGACCAAGATCAAGAAGAGCAAGGCTTTCCAGAAGAAGAAGGCCCAGAGAAAGGCCGAGGCTGGAGACAGCGATTCGGACTATGACGATGCCCTTGCAAAGGACATGTGCAAGAAAATGCAGCCTCCTCCTGGCCAATTGGAGAACTGCGAAATTTGCAACAAGAGGTTCACCGTAACGTCATACAGCAAGACTGGTCCTGATGGAGGCCTGCTGTGTACACCCTGCGGTAAAGAGCTTGCTGCTGAGGCAGGTCCTTCAAAGAAGCAAAAAAAGCCTGCCGGCCAGGCGCGTCGTCGCAAGCTCGAAAGCGATCGCATGGACGCCACATACAAAGCTCAGGGAGCCAAGACACTTGAACAGCTCTGCATCGAGAAGGTTGCGAAGCACCACAACGACATCGACGAGTTTGGCGACCTTCCCGAGAACGTGCTGGAGAGGATCGCTGAGATCTTCTCCAAGAAACGTGTTCTTAACCCGCGCACTCTGAAGCTCTTTCTACGTCCCGACCTTGACAGCGTTGCTGTCCATGACGCCGCCTATCTCGAGACGGAGGACTACACTGAGCTCTTCGCCAACGCTCCGCACCTCAAGAAAGTTATTCTGCGAAATGCTTGCCAGTTCAAGGACGAGAACATGGAGTACATGCTTGACAAGTGCAGGGACGTACAGTATCTGCAACTGTACGCCGCGAACCTGGTCACCGACAATGTGTGGAATGAGCTCTTCAAGCGTCAGGGAGAGAAGCTGCAGGATCTCAAGCTCCAGTGGCTCGATGCGGCCTTCGACGACGACTCTGTAGAGACCATGGTCGAACACGCCCCCAATCTCGTCCGCCTTAAACTCAAGCTTTGCCGCCGAATTACCTCCAAGTCCATCGATGCGATCGCCAAGCTCAAGCATCTCCGTCACCTCTCACTCCAGACGTCTGCAGAGGTCCCGAGTGAACGTATTGTGAACCTAATTGGTTGCGTTGGTGCCGGTCTGGAGACCCTGTCACTTGAGCACTTCCTAGACGCGGACGACGACGTCCTTGACGCCATCCATTCTCAGTGCAGGAATATTCGCAAGCTTCGCTTCTCCGAGAACGATTACTGCTCCGACGCAGCCTTCGCTGACCTATTCACGGACTGGGCTAACGCGCCGCTTCACATTGCCGACTTCAACAGCACCCGAGATGTCGACAATCAGAACCCCAAGGGGCCGGAGCAGCCCATCGGGCTTGCGTCAGACGGCTTTCAAGCACTCATGAGCCACTCTGGTCAAAAGCTCAGCTCGCTGAACATTGCCTCATGCCGTCATATCTCGCACCAGGCCTTCATGAACGTGTTTGATGGCCAGAACATCTATCCGGAACTGAAGACCATCGATATCTCCTTCTGCAACCATGTCGATACAGTCGTCGTTGCTGGTATCTTCAAGTCATGCCCCAAGCTCGAGCGTCTAGTCAGTTTCGGCAACTTCAACGTCGAGGGAGTGGTGGTTCCCAAGGGAGTTATTCTCATTGGAGTTCCAAAAGCCCTGGACACCATCGAGCAAGCCGGCATCACTGACTTTGATTTGGCAGTGGCGGCTTCATTGATGGAGCCTCTGGAGCAGGCTTCTAACATGATTGTCGATGTTGGTGCTTGAACGCTAGGGCTCAGCTGTGCCTGTTCAATCTTCCAGCGTGGTTCGACTTTAAAATCGACCATACTGCAGAAAGACATTGCTGACAACAAGGCAAGATTAATGGCGAAACGGGTGACATGCGTCGCATGGCTTCGCTCCTAAAAAGAGACGAATGAAGGGTATCGTTGCTGGCGTTTATGTGGAATACCCTGAGGAATCAAAATTTGCTTAGTTTGCACGGAGTTCAAAAGGTACGACTCGAATCAAGACGTTAAACGGCTGGCTCAAGAATGGGTTCTTCTGCGTGGGTGCTTGCACGGTTAGATGAAAAGTAGGGTTTGATGCGTTAACGAAGGAATATAATCCCTGGACTAAGGTCTTGCGTTCTCATCAAAAGTTTATGAAAGCCTTCATCGAGCAGCAATTCGAGATTTCGGTGTATGAAAGAACGAAAGATCACAAGTGGTAAAGGTGGACATGCAGTGATAACAGCTTTTACCAGCCTTCAGTTCGCTTTGGAATTGACTCCAGAAGTACAATGACAAGCCGAGGTAGGTTGAAAGTGGCATTTGTAGTCAGACATGGTGATAGGTAAGAGTTCCTTTCCTGCAACACTTGGATTTTAATCCATACCTACAACAAGTAAGATCTGAGGCAGCTTAAGGAAATTCTTCGAATAGTGCCCGAGCAGTTCTTACCGAACTTTCAACAATGTTCTAAATGGAGAAACGCTTAGGCACATGGCTCAACAGTTAACATTGTACATGCACCATGCTCCACGAGACAAAGAAAATTACACTCGGACAATACCTTTGTCCCAGAACCATGGCAGTATTAAACTCAACACTGTCGCAAGAGTGCGGTATATAAGCAGAAGGAGTGTGTACTTTGGTCACAGCATCAACCCACCCAGCAGCACTCCTGCTACCTGGACGAAGAGACATTGCCCTTGCTATGCCTAAGTCCTTCCGCAAGAACAACAAGAACAACCACGACGGCGACAGCGGCAGCAGCAGTACAAACAAGCACTGCTTCGGTCTGAATCGTCTCCGCCGTGCTTTCACCGCTCACCACAAGCCCATGACGCAGCCCCGACAGAACGATGAGGAGGTAGTCATCGGCCTCCACCGCGACTACACCCTCGCTTCCCTCGAGGGCCGTGTGGAGCGCGAGCACAACAGCCCTACCTGGGACGCTTTGCGCCAATGGCTCCGCGAGGGACGCACTGAGACTGTTACGCCGGGAGAGCGGCAAAACACCACCACCACCGTCACCACCACCAACAACGGGGGGATGGCGCTGAATCGCTCCAACGCCGTCCGCAAACCGGCCCCGCTGCGGGACCTCAACCACCCGGTCCCCACGACATGCCCGTCTACGCCGAGGACGCCGCGGTGTGACAAGCCTCTACCGTCGAAGCCGCCGCCGCAGCTCCCCATCAAGAGGAAGCCGGTGCCGCAGTCCAGCGGTCTACCGTCGAAGCTGCCGCCGCAGCTCCCCATCAAGAGGAAGCCGGTGCCGCAGTCCAGCGACTACTACGACCGCCCGCTGCCTCCCACGCCGCTGCGGCCCGAGTTTGCCACGGGCAACAACCGCCCGCTGCCCCCCGTCCCGCTGAAGCCGGTGATTCCTCCGTCGTCGTCGTCGACAAGTGACGACAACTCGTCGCCGCCGCACTGCTCCCGTCCCCTTTCCCCTCTTCCGCCGCCCCCGCAGCCGTGGCTGTCGGTGCTTCCTTCGCCGGCGTCAAGTGACGACGAACCGTCGTTGTCGAACTGCTCCTCCTGTCCCCTTACCCCTCCTCCGCCGCCGCCGCACCCGCAGCAGCCGCCGCCGAGGCCGTCGGTGACCGTCCATCGCCGCCGCCCCGCCCCTCCTCCGCAGCCGCTGGTGAGGTCTTCGGTCTCCGAGCGCCGCCCCCGCCACCTTCCCCCTCCTCCTATGCGGCCTTCGGCGCCGAGGCCGGTGGGTCCGCGGCCGCCGGGTTGGATATGATGATGGTGGTGATGATGGTAAATCGTAGGCTTGCATGAGCGCTTGTACTTGTACCGAGTTGTGAGTGTTATCGTGTGTAGTGAGTTTTCCCAGTGAGTTTTCCAAGTGAGTGATTCGGAGTGGTATTGTCATGGTGATTTGATACCCTGAATGACCGACGCGATACTTATGGATTGCCATTATCGTTTGACAGATATCAATGCAAGTTTTGATTTTCCTTGACTTTTGGGCTTTCCCCTGTTTTACCTGAGAATGTGAACTCGTGAACTCGTGACCCCGGTACTAATTAGCATACAATGATCTATTATTGAGAAAGTGCTTGCCCTAGCGCTTGCGATCACTTCAATGTTTACACTGTAATCTTATGCTATCCGTAAGCAAAAGGATATGCAGTTGCTATTCAAAGTCAGTGGCGGATGCATACCGCACTAATGAGCACCAGGCTCCATGGCCGGCCATACTGCAGGTATAAAGTGGGTCGGTACCTGCATCTGCCGCTCATCCGGGATGTGGCGTCGTGGCTGCCCACCATCTTGCAGTAGTATACCAGCAACTTGCAAGGGCTCATTTCCGTACGCACTAGTGAGACGCTTGGTCACCGGTAACGCCTACTATGTAGCATACGTCAGCAACAAGAGCTCGGAAATAACGACATCTTGCCACAGGCAAACCTCACAAAAATAGCATACCCTTTATTCCGGCTCCGATTGATCGTACCACCGTTCGAATTCCAAAGGCCGCGGCACGTCCAGACGCGTTTTCCACTTTGTTCCCAAAGTCCAGAAGGTGCAAGGATGACACGCTTTGTGCGTCAAGCGCACGAAGGGCCCCGGCCGACAGGGTTCACATGTCGGGAAGGGCGAGATCAAGCTTTCCATGGGGCCCGCCACTAAGGCGAAGTTTAAAAATGGAAGGCCTCGGCCGGTCAACGGAAGGCGTCCAGCCTCAAAAGATGACGACGACAATGGCAACAACACGTTCGTGAAGGCCGAGATGAGGGCGAACAAAAGAGAAGAGGTGACAACAAGGGAAAACCCCTGCTACCTAAGCTCGCCTTCATCAAAGCGAGCTGAGCGGCCGCAAGGCCCGTGTGGCGCAGTAGGGCTTCCCCGCTTACCCCTGCTTTTTTGTTCTTCCCTACTTGGCCGGTCGGGAAGCGGTGAAGCAATTCTCGAATTCTTCGCCGACGGGCGCTGCCGAACCGATCAATGCATGCAAGACACCCTGATCGCAGACGGACCGAAGACGACAAGAGATAGAAAGCAAAAAAGAGGGGTCTCGGATGACTGCGTGTGCCTTTCGTTGGTTTTTACGGGGACGACTCCGGATGATCGACGATAAAGATAGTAACAGGGGTCAGTGCTTCCGTTCCTTTGAAGAAGGCCGTTCGCTCCGCTTTTTTGTCCCCGCTTAGGCGAACCAAGGCAAAGAGCTGAGACTGGGTTCGTTCAACAAACGCCGCGGTTCTCTCTGCGAGACGGGGACGCGGCGAGCGGACGCCAGGGGGGGAAGGATTCTGTGGGGCATGGATTTGGATTTTGCCTGAAACGGCTAGCGTTGGATGGATGGGGTGTGGGGCAGGGGGGCGATGGGCGATGGGCGATGGGCGAATCGAGAGTCGCGAAAGGCTGTGCGTTATTGTTGGTTGCACTGTTCGTGGCACAGCCACAGGGATGAGAGGAAGAGAAGGGGGAGGCGTAGCAGGCAACCACTTTCTGGAAGCCCGCGAAGAAGCGAGCGACTAGGCGTCCAAAGGCGTGCTCGTAAGCCGAGGCGAAAGAGAGGCACACCACATCGTGTCATGTCATGCGGACGGGTCAACCGTCGCTTTTTCGCTTTAGTTTTTTCTCGGTCCTGCGTCTCTTTGTTTGTGAGATTGGGATTCTGACGCAGAAGTGGCTGCGCACGCCGACCACTCACGTGCGCACCCTGGAGGTTGTGCTGATGGCAACGAGGCTGAAGCTGTAAGAGTGACGTACCAAGGTCACTCTCTTAGTTGGATTTGGGCCCTTGTCCACGGGTGACGCGTTTCACGCTGTCGTGCGCCTTATTCTTGGAATTCTAAGACATGCAACCATCACACGTGATGGTGCGCTACGTCGTGACTTTGCTTTGCACAGCGCACGGCGACCGTCGGCATGACTACGCGGGCTTGGTAACCGGCAGTGCTATCGCGTCCAACGTGGGATGACCGAAGAAAGTAGGGCGGGGTTGGGAATAAGCATGCGCCTTTCGCTGTATTTCCGCCCGGGAGGGTTGCATAGCATGAGGCGCCATGATAGGTCGCATATAGGTACTGTAGACTTGCTCCTCACTTGGCAGTCAGACACGGCAGCATTGCTCAGCAAAAGGAAAATAGCGCAACCCTGCGACACACCAAGCAGTACCCATGCACAGCCAGTGGCGGCATGGAACCCTGCAGACGGGAACGGTTTGCATAGTACGGCGGCAATTAGACTTCTCTTCCGCATGCAACCTACCTACTATGCTCATGTTCGGATCCATGTGCCGGAAGCCCATGTTCAGGCCGTTGACTGTTGAGAACCTAGACGCTATGCTTCCTGTTCCTCCAATGCATGGAACCTCGAGTGGGCCGCCATAGCGAATGCCGGCATGAGCGCGCCGCAGTAGTCGCAGCTCGATTGCATTTCAGTCTCGTCCCAGCAAACCGTCCCCTCGGTCTCGTCTTCGCCTCCGCCATCACCAAGCGTGGCGCGGCTATCTTGAGACGATGTGCCGGGCATGAGAAGGTCTTCCGAGCCGATGCGACTGGCGTCTATGGCGGCGCCGGGGCTTTCTATACCACTCGGCTCGTGCGAGCCCAAGAGAGATCGTTTTGTGGCAGGGCTGCGAGATACATCAGCCTCATGGCGAGACGCATCAGCCTCGGGAGCAAAGCCGTGCCCACCGCCTTCGGCCACTCCGATGGTGACATGATCGTCGCTGGGGTCTGGTGCTACAGCCCCGTCTGTCACTCTCCACTGGTTAAGCACCCTGTTTTGCGTCTTGAACATTGCGCCGATGTCTCGCCCACTGCTGGTCCTTGCGCCGCCTGCAGAGTCTGCCAGGTTGGTCACTGCGACGTTCACAAGACTTAGATCCCACCCGCTTTTTTCCGGGTGCAGCCTGCGAAAAAGCGGGAGCAGCGCCTCGTCGACAAGACGCTCGGCAAGTGAGTCAACGGGCGTGGTGAGACTGAAGACAAAATTAGGAAGCAGAGCCGACCTGGATATGCGCGCAAAGGCGCGCGGCCGGGTGTTTGTGGCGGGGTCGACGGGTGGACGCGGACGCGTCGACAGGCGCAAGGTGCGGGGATGTGCGATCCAGCGTTGCTTGGCTGGCTGAGCTGCAGCAGATCTGACGAAAGCTGATGTGCCTGTGAGTGCTTCTGCAGCCGAAGGAAGAAGGCTAGAAGTGCAGATCTCTGCGCCCACGTCGTTGGACATTTGCTCAGCGGTGTTGTCACCTTCCTCATCCTCGAGTAGGTCGAGATGCATCCTCTTGATGAGGCTGACAGCCAACCTCTTGAGCTCTTTGAATACCTCGTCCAAGGTGTCTAGCCGGATGTAGCTGTCCTCAATACTGATTTGCCTTGGCACATCGCGTGCCTGGCCAACTTCCGAGTCGTCGACGCCATGAAGCAGCCCCCAAACTTTGGCGCCGATCCCATGAGGCGATCCTGGGCCTCCTAAAATTCTTTCGAGACTCTCGGCGCTTACACCCACGTGCTTCCTTACGTCACCCGCAGTCACTTGCTCCTGTGTGCCGCCGTAGAGGAGCCCGTCGGAGAAAGCGGCGGCACGCTGGAGCACAAATCCACGAAGCTTCTGCGCGAGCTTGAAGCCGATGCCGGGAATCTTGCCGATGTCATGATCATCTATAAAGTTAGTTGCATTAGTGTCGTACGGCGGCAGCAGCGTCGTCTGGCCGTTCGGCTTCTGCACGTTGCCGGCAAGCTTGGACAAGAGCTTGTTGGTCGAAATGCCGACGGTGGCGGTATAACCTTTCTGGTTTTGCAGTTCGGCTCGGAGGTGGCGGGCCAGGTGGGAGCCAAGCAGAAGGCGCAGGCGCAGCGAGTCGTGGTTGGCGGCACTACTCAGCTCGCCCGAGGCGGGATAGGTATTGCCGGCAAACTGAGTAGCGTCGAAGGCAAACCCGTGGGTCGGATCGTCCTTGGATAGGCAAAAGTAGGCGTTGGCCAGGTCGTTTGCATTTAGCAGACTGACGTTGTAGTCGACCTGGTCGGTTACGTCAAGCCAGACCTGCCGGCAAGAGATGCCTGTTAGCAACGGTTATTCATAGAGCCGGTTTCCCTGACCTCGTCGAAACCGAGTCCTGTTTCAAGGGTCAGCCCGTGAAGCGGCGTCCATGGAGCGGGCACTTGCGCTCGACCCGCCCGTTCCACGAGAACTGGCGCAGGAAGCGATGGAGGTCCTTGGAGGCGTTGCGGAAACGGGTCAGATCCTCTCCCAGCACGATGACCTGAGACACGCGCGTCAGCGAGATAGACGGGCCGCGCTGCAGGACGGGAGAGGGTACCAGGTCGGGACAGAGGCGTTTTGCTTCTTTGACGAGTTGCAGCTTATGCAAGCCCTGAGGGAAGCATCAGCGCGGCTCCGACAGAGGCTGCCCCAGGACGCGCTTACCCGGCGGCGGGCCTCGTAATTGCACCTACACCCATCAGCCGGGGCGCGCAGGCTGACCGGGAGCAGGCACGCACGTGACTATGATCTGCTTCTCTGCGCCGGGTCAGCGCGCGCAGCAGCAGTGCAGCGCGGGGCTGGGGGGCTTGCGTTGTACGGCCAGCGGCCGCAGCCTGAGCGGCGGGTGCTCCTGCTCGACGACGGCGCAGTAGAAGGCGTCGTAGTCCTCGACGGCGGTCAGTGAGCGGCCTGGCGCTGGATGCGGTACGGACAGCCTCAGCCACCAACAGGCGAGGGCAGGTGAGGAGCACGGGAGCACGCACGAGATGGAGCACGACGCTCTGGTCGCGGCGGCGCGGGGCGCGAGGAGCACGGCGGGGCGCTTGCATGGCGACGTCATTGGCCGTGGAGGTCTCGTGTTAGGCGGGGAGCGGCTATCGCGAAGATGCGGTGTTGAACGCGAGGAGCGTGGGCGAGTGGGTGCCGGGGGCGCATGGTGTGCCAAAACGGGCGCGCAGGATGCGTTGCCACTGCGTGCGCGAGTCGCGGCGGGGCCCTGTCCGAGGCAGGGCTGCGATTGGCGCTCCTTGTTCCAACGGATCGCCGCCGATGGCCATGGCTGCTATTTTATTTATAGGCACAAACGGCGGATTGGCTCGGCGCGCAGGGTTTACGCGCCGCGTCACCAGTGCCGCCCGCCCTCCATTATTCATTAACTTTCGTGCCCGCCCGGCGACGATGGAGCGTCAAAAGGCCCTGTCTGCCAGTCTCTCTCTTCCCCGCTCCGCCCCGTCACCTGACTGCTGCAGCCATATATCCTATCCACCACCCCTCGCCTTATCGCCCGACACCTGCACCTGAGCACCGTGTCCACGCCCACCAGTCCCATGATCGCCATCCACCCGCCCAGCATGACCACCTCTCTGGCCTTATTACCTGCCCACCCGCAGCCACAGGCCTCACCCGCCGTGCAGCCGCCGCAGTCCTCCCACCCTGCTCCGCGCCGCCCCAAGTTGTCTCTCAACACCTCCACCGCCCAGGTCCGCACCTTTGGCAAGGGCTCCAGCCTGCGCCTCGAGACCCTCTCGGCCGTCTCGCCCACCGCCCGCAACACCTTCAGCAACGGCTACGAGCCGCAGACCTCGGCCGAGTCCAAGGTCGACACCCCCAGCTCCGCCTCGACCTTCAACTCTTCGACCTCGGCCTCGTCCTGCTCTTCTCTGGCTTCCTCTCTGGGCTGCGACTCTGCCAAGGTCCCGTACAAGCTGCCGCACAACGTGCAGAGCATCCTCGCCAACAGCCCGCTCCCGCCCGTCCACAGGCACCGCACCATGGCCTCCCGTCCCATGTTCCCCGCCGCCAAGCGCGTGAGCTTCCGCACCAACCTGACCGAGGACATCGTCACCACCAAGTTCACCATGGCCCACTCGGACATTGAGTCCTCGGCTTCGACCATTTCCTCGCTAGCATCTGACTCGAACACGAACGAGGCCGACTCCGACGTCACCGGACCTGTCTCTGGCCCTACCGCTGCTACTACCACCACCACCACTACCACCCTTCCATCGCGCACTGCCGCAAAGCTCGACCTGCAGCTCTCGAAACCCGCGCCCGCAGCCGCGCCCGCGCCTGCACCCGTGCTCCTGGCCACTGCACAGCACCACTCGACAGAACGCCCGCGCTGCCAAAAACGAGAGTCGCCTTCCGACTCCGAGTCAGACAGCGACGTGTGTCCGGCGACGCCAGTGGCCGGGCGTCGCAAGCGCAGGCGCGAGTGGAAGTGGACGCTCGGACCGATTGACGGCCAGCAGGTGGACGCCAACTACGTTCGCGAGGAAGACCAGATGGACAGCGATCCCGACCAGGATCGGCTGACCTGCCAGCAACGCTTCGCGCAGTACGCAGGGAGGAGACAGAGCGACGCCAGCGAGGAGGGCAGCATCAGCAGCCCGACCAGCAGCGTCGAGGGCTCTGGCAGATGACAGGGTCCGAGCGGAGGACGAGATCAAAGACACGAAAACGGCATACTTGACACATTTAGCGACGCATCTACATGTGGTGTTTTACCGGGCATTCTATCACGGGTTCTGGCGCATGACTGACGTTATACACGAGCAACGTCACGTCCCTCTATCACATGCATTATCACGGGAGTCATTTGGTATTTGACTGTATTCCCTTTAATCCCTTGCTTTCCTGTTTCATATTCGTATGATACCACGGCTCCGCTACGGAGCCATCTTTTGTGCTTTTGGATTCGGTTGGGAACATTGGGACGGGACACTTGGGCGGCTCTCGTTGAGGTTTCTTTAGCACAGCGGCGGCGGCCAATAGACGCAGGCAGTATGAACTAGACATGTAATATCAGAAGGTTGCGGACATGGATGCAGCGCCACGGCGCAGAGGACGTGATGACAAGAGCCGTGTGCGTGCCGCGATGATGGGCAGCGCGCCAACCGGAGGCGAGCGGGTGGAAGCGAGGGCGTGACACTACTGACGCAGTGGCAGCGGGCAGACTGGTCGAGAATCTCGTACCCATCAGCCTTATCGCATCTAGATCGGCTGGCAGTACGTACACAGGACGCGCATGGTGAAATTGGGGTGGATAGCGAGGAAAATTTTGAAGTGAGCGTTGCGCGGATACGAAGCGTGCATTGCATGGCTGCACCCTGCGGCCAGAAGCCCGGCCACGACTGCAGCTGCAATTTACCACTGCATGCGCGCTTTCTTTGCGAACCCTTGGGCCCTCAGTTCCCTTTGGCGAGCGCGGCGGTGCGCAGCGCCCGCTTTCGGAGGGCGGGCCACTGGCGGGCCACTGGCTGTGCTGGGAAGCCGCCTTGCGACACTGAGCCGTGCGGAAACGCCAGCCGCAAGCGGCAAAGCCGCCGTCTTTCGTTTCATGGGCAGGGGCCCTGCCGGGTACGATAGTTGGTTGATGCGATTTTTGGGGTGGTGTGGGCTTGCGGCCGCTGCACAGGCACAGCTGCGCACGGATGGCCCGCCCGCTGCACGCGCGCGCGCCCCTCTCTCCTTCTTCCTTCACCTCCCCGTGTCTTCTCGTCAGCGCAGCGGGACGCGCGATGCGGCCCGGTGGCTTTCTGCGCGGCGCTGCGAGCACTGTGGTCTTCTTTGCTTTGTTTGCACCCCCATCCTTCGGTGCAACCATGGCGCCTGCATCCATTATATCGATGCCTTCCTTTGCAAGTGCGGGGCTCGTATATCGTCTCCTCATTTTCCCTTGCAACAACACGGCTCACCGACTTCTGCTGCTCTGCCTTGGGCCGCCGGTCCTCTTGCGTCGCGGGACCGCGCTGCCTTAGCGTCAAGCCGTCGCCCGCTCCTTCTGCTGCTGCGTGTGCCGCCTTCTGCGGGCCCTGGCAGGTGAGCAAGAGGAACAGGCAACTGTGGTTCATGCCATTGGTGGGACATGGTGTGCGTATAGGTTATTTCCTATTTTAGCCTCGGCCGATGGGCCCGGCACTCGTTCCCGGGGCCTTCCCTGCTGCGCTCTCTTACTGTCCTCCGCGGTTGCGCCCGCGTCGTCGGTGATAAGTGATTGTTGGTTGGCCTCTGCACGCTCGCTATTAGCTGCCTGCTATACGCCGCCTCGGCTGTCGCTCTGATGACGCGCTGATCGCTCGTTTCATGGGGCATCGTGCCTCAGCTTCTGATGCAAAACGAGTGCGTCGTTTCGCAGCGCGTACAGAGTATTGCTTACGCGCTTGTCGTTTAGAGTTGGCCGCTCCCCCACCATCGAGCCTCCATCGTGAAGTGTCTCAGCTCGTCTTCTTTTGGCACGAAGCGACCCGAAGTATCACCTTCTTGCCCCTCGACGCGCCGCGTTTTGCCTTCCGTCTGAGATTGACACTCTAAAATTCGCTTCCACTCGGCCACGCTCCTGTCCTTTCCGGTACAGTGGCTCCCGCCGCGCGGGTGCTCGCGGATCGGAGATAACTGCCCGCTACCTGTGCCCCTTGCGCCACTTGGGAAAGGCCAGGAAAAAGTAAAAAAGCTTCGAGGCCAGCCACGTGGGTTTGACAGGCAGCCGAAGACGAATCTCCGGGTCAGGTACGATACCAAGCCGCCTGTCAGCCGGCGCCTTGTTGGGCGGAAACAACTGCCCGCGGAATACGAAGATTCTCAAATCATTGCTCGCCTTCTGATGAGAAAGTTTTTTTTTTCTCCGCCTCTCTGGCCTCGGCTGATGCGTCGTGGACGATTACGAATTTGGCGTTTCGAGTCTCGAAGCCCACACCTCGTTTTCCTCGGCCCCATCCGAACGCCTTGCTTCGTATAGAGTTCACACCTCCTGCCCTCACGAGGATCCCCCACTGTGGCGGCTCAACGTGACGATCACTCGTCTCCTCGGAAGCGAGAGACGAGGGCGATCTGTGCGCGCAGAGTGGTTCGTGTCTCCTTCTGCGTCGGTCTCCATCACGGAGGAAGAGGCCCGTTTTGGGCATTAGCGGTCGTGGAATAAGAAACCGTTGCAGCGCGTGGTGGCAACCTTGTTTACCCATGCCGGGAATTTCGCGGTGCTTTTCTTTTGCATTGTATGGTGTGGGCGGCGCCGAGCCAGGCCAGCCGGAATCATGCCCGGTGGGCGACATGGGGAGCCTTGCCTCGTCTTACGAGACAGTCAGTTCGCTGCCGTTGCTTCCATGTTCTCGATGGCGGGTGCGGCAGTCATCTGTACAGTTCGTGTCTCATGCGCACTTCTTCCTATCGAGTATTTCTATTGGCCAGGGCTGATAGGCTTCCGAAGGGACCCTGGGTAGATGCTTTTGGTCCCATGCGCCAGGTCCAAGGCTGTATACCGCTTTGGGAAAGAAGCAAAGCGTTTCATGCATGCCACTTGCTATTTCTGGATTCGCAGTGCAGATCATGCGGAGATGAAGCAGTGAGGGCTGGAGTCTGGACGCCATAGTCCTGGGCTGAACGCGAGATAACTGGATGGGGTATCGCTGATCGAAGGTGGCATCGCAGTAAGGCATTCTGGTTCCAGCAGGAATCTGCATATAACTGAGCATGCTACGTCGTGGTGCATCCATGCCCTCCGCATGTTGCGGGCGACGATCAGTCAGCCTGACGTCGTATCGACCCTGTCAATCCCTGTGCGTCTGCGAAGCTGGCCAATGAAAATGCATCTTGTGGACGAATATCGTATTTTCAAACCATCTGATTTTCGTAGATAAACGAATGTGCGAGGACAGAGCCTCTTATTGAAGGGGCCGAACAGTGGAGAGAGACAAATGTGGGAAATTTCTGACATGAGTCCTTCAAGGTACCGGACCACGCAGTCTCGCGGTTTCATGCAGCAACCTCCGTCATCTCCGTAATTACCCTCTTGCCGTCGATCCACTTGACCGCAGTGAGGATTAGGTTGGTGCCTTGGGTTTCCTTGCCCGTCGTCTTGTCCTTGATCGTGAACTTGATGAGGTGGCCGACCGTGCCGCCCTTCTTTTCCGCGTCGTCCCACTTGAGAATCTCGGAGCTGCTCTGCAGGGTCATGTCGCTTTGAGTGCGAGACTTATCGACGGCTTCCTTGTACTGGTCGTAGTTGAGGCTATCGTGGTTGACCCTGATCGTACGCGCCGGGTAAGTATTTGCAAACTAGGTCTTTCCGAATCAAAGCTGCTTACTTGGCATGGAAGCTCGGATCCCAGCCTTCGGTATAGGCTTTGATGGCATTGGTGTCGTCTTGCTGGGAGAAGACAGTGGCGAAGAGCTCCACCACCCAGTCACCAAGAGGCTTCAGTTGAACGGACATGTTGCTGTTCTGATGAATGGTTGATGTGTTCGCTTTTAAATTGGGTATCGTGCTTGGATTGGATGGATGATGAGCTTCGGTTCTCAGGTAGAGGTCTGGTGGTTGCTGCTGCAGTCTAAAAGGCCATATGGATCGTTTTTTATATCATCTTCCCTTACCAACACGCACAAATATTGTCCAAAGCTGTCCGCACGAGTCCGCATAGCATCGTCACAGGATTGCGGACTTTGGTCACAACGGACACGCAGACCGCATCTCAGTTCCTCAAGCAGTACAGGGGACGTAAGCCCTAGTGCCTAGGAGGGCAATTTAGCGAGAAAACTCCGCGCGGAGGGCGGAACTCCGCAACCTCATCACTTCATCCTGCGGACTTCTGACTACATGGCTGCGGATTTCTTCCGGTGAGTTGCGGCACCGCAAACCCCGCCACAACATTGCGGAATACGACGCGACAACATGTCTTTGTCACGCCAAAAGTCCTGCCACGCATGTGTCCGTTCCAAGCGCAGATGCGACCAGAGCTTCCCGAAATGCCGGCGCTGCATCGCGAGAAAAATTGACTGCGAATACACTGGCAGAACGTCCGGCAGGTCGCCGCAGGAGGCAGGGACCAATGGAAATTCAGATTCCGGATTTGCGGAGTCGACGGCCGAGGACGCGGTGCACGACATTGGGCTGCAGCTACAACTGAGCCCCACCATGGCGGCCACAACATTCTCGCCCTACAATATGAACGATGCATTCTTCAACTTTGGGGACGATCCGTTCAATCTTCCAGGCCTGTCTTCAGAGGATGACCTTAGCCCCGCCATCATCGAGGAGATCATGGCTCAGCAAAGCCCGGATGACGTGGAGCAAATCATGTCTGGAGCAATGTACCAGGCCCGTGTGGAGTTTGCGGCCAAGCGGTTGGCAGCCGTCCCCAAGACGTTCGCCGAGCAGGCGCAGACCATGTTCATCCACCGGCAGCTGTTTCAAGAGAAGAGTCCCCCGGCTTTGCAGGACGCACTCAGCGTTTGCGCGCTGTATTGCCTGAAGAATCCAGACAATCAGGCCCTGGTGTTTGCCAATTTGCAGCAGAAAACCCAGCAACTGATCGCCAACACGGATCCGCTACTGGCCTCCAAGCTCGAGCTACTTGCGGCGTTGCAGGCGCTTCTTTTGTACCAGGCCATCAGACTCTTCGATGGAGATATCCGACTGAGGACGCAAGCCGAGGCCGACGAGGCAGTGCTCGTTGCATGGACGAAACAGCTGAATGTGCGGATGCATCAGGTGGTGCCGTCATTGCCCGCTTCGGCAGGTGCGCTTCTCCCAACACAGAGTCGTGCACAGGGGTGGCAGCGGTGGCTGATTGAAGAGAGCACGCGGCGAGCGGTGCTGACTTCAGTGCTGTTGAGAGGCGTGTATGAATTTCTGAAATTTGGCTACGAGAAAGTATCGGATCACAGGCTGAGCTTCACTGCACAAGCGGCGCTCTGGGAAGCGCAGTCGGAGTACGGGTGGCGGACGGCATGCAGCGAGCGTGAGAGGCTCGAGGTCCGCGTGGCGCACTGGGACGATGATATGCTGAAGGCTGCTCCGCCGGACCTCGAGGAGCTTGGTGTCCTGACCATGACGATGCTCCGGGGAATGGATGCCACGGGGGAGTGGCTGGGCAAGGGCCACGTCGCGAGGTTCGGATTTTAGAGTAAGGATGGAATTGAGGATTAGTGGTGGATCAGTCACGTTGTCGGATGACGTCACAAGCACAGCGAGTCAGGCAGGCGCGGGCTCCACGCTCCAACGGCGTGCGGCCCTTGTCGGCTCCCACAACCCTCTCGTCGACGAATCGCAGCACTGTCAGGGCACACGACACGGCCGCCTGCTGACACGAGCCTCCAACGCAGGTACGAGGAAACCACCGACCCCAGCCCAACCCACAGTCGAGCATCCGGGCGCCTGTCACGCCGCGCCATGCTCTGACCGCTAAGGGCCCCAGGACAGCTACTTTCTCTCGGCCAAAAGAGCCCCAACCCTCCGACGTGCTGTATTCGGCTCTCCACCCGCCGATCCCGTGAAGAAAAACCTCAGAAACGCCGGCATGTCACACCAACCGACGGGTCAGGACGCGATCAGCCTGACTCGATCGTATTCAGATGACATGGCAGACGAGGGAACACCGCTTGTTGCTCCTCAAGCAAGGGCCGCTCCTCCGTCACGCCTGGCGGAGCTCAACCGCTGCCTGCTGGCCGCCTTGGACCGCGTGAACCCCATTGTCACCACCACGCCCAAGCGGCTCTTTGAGATCTGCGACCAATGCATGTGCGTCAACGCCGTTGCCCCACGCTGATGCAACGTAGCTGACAGCGCAGCTACCCTCCGCTTCTCCGGCGCCGTTGCCAAGCCATGTTGGCCGCAGAGTGGACCCATCGCCTGCCCTTGATTCAGCATGCCTCTCCGGCCGACATGGCTGCGAGCCTGATCGTCAAGGCCCTCGATGAGATCAAGGATGACGGCTCTCGCATTACCGTCGTGGACTTCTGTTCCGGCGGTGGAGGTATGCGCCGCCTCACTCCTTGCAAAAATCTCCCTTCTTAACCCAGACATCCAGGCCCGGTTCCGGTCATCGAAAAGCTCGTGAACAAGAAGCGGGCGGAGCGCAACAAACCTCCGATTCCCTTCACAATGACCGACATCAAGCCCCACATTGATGCATGGATGACTGCATGCTCTCGCAGCCCTAACCTTAGCTACTTTCCACAACCGGTAGATGCGACCGACCCTCCACCCGCTGTTATTAGTACCACGGCGTCCGCCAATAGCACGGATGCACAGCACAGTTCCAACACCCGCGTCTTCCGCTTGTATTGTCTGGCCTTTCACCACTTCCCTGATGACCTAGCCCGCAAAGTGTTGGAATCCACTATCAACACATCCGACGGATTTGCCATCCTGGAACTGCAGGACCGGCGTTTAGCGTCTCTGATCCTCATGATCCTGGACTTCTGGCTCATGTTCGTCGTCACCATCTTGTGGTTCTGGCATGATCCGTTGCAGCTGTTGTTCACCTACCTTATCCCGATACTTCCGTTCACGCTTTCCTTCGACGGTCTCGTAAGCAGTTTGCGAACGCGGACTTTCATGGAAATCATGGCTCTGGTGGACTCCAGTCTGGAGACCGCATTGCATGGTGCGCAGGGCAGGGTGTTCAGGAGGGTGCTTCAAGAGACTGGCACAGCCGAAATAGAAGGCTGGGTCTTCAAGGGAGGGAGGGAGCTGCATACTTGGCCCATTGGTTACATGAATTACGTTGTGGGCAGACGCATCAACGGCCGGAACTGAGATATAGACGGTAAGAGCGTTGTCTTTACTGCAGGATACCCCAGATGATTGGAAGAAGGCAATTGGTTGCCTACTTGTCAGCTGTGTTGTTCTTTGATTCATTGGTTGGTCGATAAATTTGTTGGTGTATAAATTTGTTGGTGTTTCGACTTGCTTCCCAAGGGAGAATTCCCCTCACAGTAGCTACCATCGAATTTACTCTTTCCAAAATGTCTTACTAAGACCATGAAGGGGCAGAAACTGCTACCTAGCACAATGGATTTCGGAAGGAAACTTCTAAATTTATTGATTGAAACGTCCCTTGATGTCCCTACTGAGGCTCACCAAGCGCCAAAAGGACCTAAGCCATGCATGATATTGGAAAGTCACCCCAACGATAGGCGGATGCGAAGGTTAAAGAGAAGTTCTCGGCATGGAAGCGAGATGGATGACATAGATGCCGCATCTCGGTAGCACTAAAGTACGGAGCATTTCCACCAGGTTCGGTATTAACAAGGTCGAGTTTGCTACTTCTCTCAACAGCCCCAGCCAGTTCCAAGCAGATCTGAGCCAAAGCGATTGACTTGGGCCTGACATGTATATGCAGCCTAGATGGATCAGGAGGGAAGCCACGAAAAAGCGCCGGCCGCATCGTCTGTTCCGAGCTTGTCAGCTCGACAAGGTAGTCAGTCCTCAACCAGAGTCCGGGTAGTATCTATTCTATGGACTCGGTGTCAAGTCGAGACTGAAGCTTCTTTCCGTGCCATTTAGGCATATCGCTCGAACGCAGCCATCCATCCATCCACCCCCCTTCACTCCCTCGAGCGCTTGATCCCTTCTCCATCTTCCAACCCATTTCACTCCACGCCCTGCTCCCTCCTCTCCTCACTCTGGCGAATCGCCTCATCCAACTCCGCCGCCCCAAACGCCTTGGGGAACTCCAGCCACTCCCCCCACCTCTCTCCACTTCCATCTCCGCCACCACAATCGCCAGCTGCCCCCCTCCTCTCCAACGCCTCCTCGATCGCCCCCAACACGCGCGCGCTCCACCCCGCCAGATACCAGCGGTCCTCGAAGCACCGCACCATGGCGGCGTAGTGGGCCAGCACGACCAGTGCGACGGGATGCTCGCGGCCGACGTGCTCGCGGAAGTCGGGGGGCAGCAGCGTCAGCCACACCCAGACGGGCGAGGCCTCGGCGCGGCCGCCGCCGCCCAGGACCGCGACGCCGAAGGCGCGGCGCAGGCCGTCGACGGCGACCATGCAGCTGGCGCGGGCGCGCGACTCGGCGGGCGAGCCGCCCATGGCGGCGACGAGCTCGGCGAGGCGCGCGAGGCGGTGCGGGAAGGTGCCGGGGGCGTCGGCCGGCAGGTTGGCGGCCGTCGGCGCCTTGTGCCGGGCGTTGGCGAAGAGGGCGGCGAGCGGGCCGCGCTGCAGCCAGGTCCAGGCTTCCGGCGAGGAGATGGTGTTGAAGATGCCTTGGCCGAGGAAGAGGTTCTGGCCGAGTTCGTGCAGGGAGAGGGGGACGTGGCGGCGGCGGTTGTTGTTGTTGTTGTTGTTGTTGGTTGTGGGGGAGGAGGTGTCGTGGTCGTCGTTGTTGTCGTCGTCAACCAGTGGGTTGCCGATTGAGTAGAAGGTGAAGAGGATGACGAGGTAGGCGAGGATGAAGTGCTCGAAGCAGTTTTCTTCGGTCGTGTCGAACAGGCCGGTGCGGAGGCGAGACAGGGCGACCTCTTGGTGGCGCGCCGACTGCGCCGTGTACTCGCGCTTGCGGTCCGGATGGAGGGAGGCGAGGTGCAATGCGGAGAGTGCGAGAATGCCGTGCATCAAGGATTCCTGGCATGTGTTTCAGCGGATGGTCAAGGACAGATGTGTGTATAGTCTCACGCGAGCAAAGGCAAGCTGCGGTAGGATGTCCCGCCACAATTCACCTCTGCGGTACTCTGTCAAGCCCAAGCAATCGGATGACATGTAGTGGGAGAAGAGGTGGATATCCCCCAGCCAGTCAGCGGTGGATATCGAGTCTGCTAGTAGTTTTGGGTTGCTTGGCTCGGCGGTTTGCGGCAGGGTATTGGAGGCTTCGCTGCTCTGATTTCGCTCAAGGACATCGACTTCGTCTGTCAACTCGAGCAAAGCCTGTCTTATGGAGGATACCTTGGCTTTGATTGAAGAAGCGCGCGGATTTGGTGACACGGTATTGGAGTGTTGTGAATGGACGCTTGAAGTTTGGTTGGGCGTGGGGAAGGCGATAGGGGAATGCGCAGGCGGATTGGGCGTTCCTA
The DNA here is from genome assembly GCF_021436955.1 of Diplodia seriata. Classification (NCBI taxonomy): domain Eukaryota; kingdom Fungi; phylum Ascomycota; class Dothideomycetes; order Botryosphaeriales; family Botryosphaeriaceae; genus Diplodia; species Diplodia seriata. The sequence continues at coordinate 1,491,268 of NW_027117313.1, read as the reverse complement.
TACTTCAGGGTCAGCGGAAATGGTGGACTTCTAGCTGGCATAGCTCGGCATACCGGAAGCGCTGTGAATCTGTGGGATCCGCGTGGCAGCTCTCGGGAGCGGAGCGGGTGAATTTTGAGCGGAAGCGGCCGGACTTAGCGTAGACAGGATTAGACTGCATTCCGCTTGATGGCGGACACAGTTGCCACAGGGTCGCTGCTCGTCGCACTGTGGACCTGGATCAGCAGGATGCAAGATGGGCGTGGTTGGGCCAGCCGACCTTGACGTGCCGTTGCTTGCATCGGATGCAGCCGAACCGCGACTTCTTGTGGCCGATCCTGGTAGGCGGCATGATCTCTACAATGTCAATGCGGAAATCCAACCGTGCCACAAGCAGATTTTGCGGGGTAGCCGGGGTGGAGAAGTTGCGAGGCTGAAAGGAAAGAAGGGTGAGATGGAGCGGAAGCGGGCGGAGCTGGCCAATTATACGCTGGCGGTCGAGAACGCGAGCCGCAGGTTGCGAACCCGACGCGCCTCGCACAACCCCGGCTGTTTTTAGAGCTGCATGTCCGCTAGCGTTGTTGGATGTGAGCCAATGGTAACACGGTGCTTATAACAACAACAGGATCGACATCATGGCCTCCGCTTGGCTCTATTTTCACAACATGGAGCTGTTCATGCCTTGCGGCTATCTCCCAGCAAACGCCATCCAACATGTACAGTTGGCGAGTGCATCTCTACACAGTGATCAGTTGACACGCAAAGCTAAGCCGGCCTTGTAAGCCGCAATCCCTGGTATTTTTCACAAGGCTTAGACTCAGTGCCAAGCATACCAAGCAGTGGCCATCGTTTGAGGCTCTGATTCAATCTGACTTCAGCGTATGTCTGCCGACAATTCCCGATGCCTGCGGCTTGAATGCGGATGGCGGACAATCAATAATGCAATGCGCATCACTGCAAGCAGAAAACAAACAACGGTTGGGAAACACAGTCACGCTGTGCATCCATTTTTGCTGTCTAGAACATAGCCCCCAAACCGGCATCGCCCAAGCTCCGGGATATTTTTCCATTAATGCAAATCTCGATACTCCATCGGAAGAAAGAACCCATCCAGCCAGAACAAGATCCAGTAAGCAGGTGTGTAGTCTATACGTGGAGCCCAATAGCAATGAACTTCTCGTGACCACAGCACCAAAATCCTAGATAGCTTGTACCCGAATGCCAAATTACTCCGTGCACCAGACTATCACCGCCAAATGCCCGCAATGCTGTTTTGAAAAGGAAAAGTCGCTGCAGTGGGGGGGTCTCCGTCCTCTTCGCCGATTGCCGCAACGGGCGAGGGAAGGAAGAGAAAGGGAACGAAAGCCGAAGCGAATGCCAAATGACTGAAATGCTCATGGGGGGAGTCGAGTGACGGGTGCTAACGAGGGAAGGTCCGACGCGTGCATCTGGTTGTCGCGGCTGCCCTGGCAAGGAAGTGTCAGTGGAAGGATACCCGGCAGTGCGGGAAGATGACGCAACAGCATGCAGGTGCCCGAACTCACAAGAAAGAATCACTCGTCAATCTCGATGAAGGTCCAGTGGTTGACGACTTCCTGGCAGGCGACGGCGATCTCGCGGCGGCTCATGCCGGCGGCGTGGCCGAGGTAGAACATGCCATTGATGTTGCTCTTGAACCACGAAACGAGATCTTCCTCCTCGTCGGGCGACATGTTGCGTGGACGCAGGCCGCCACGGTTGCCGCGGATCGAGTCAGGCATGCCGCGGGGTGGACCGTACGGAGAGGGCTTGTGGGTCGACTTGGGCATGCGGGCGGGGAAGATCTCGCCCGGGATGCGCTGGTTGCCGCGCTTGCGCTTGCGGGCGTTGGCTTCCTCCTGGGCGGCAGCGGCCTTGGGGGTGAACTGGATCTTGCGGCCGCGGGCGGCCGACGAGCTGGGGCCGTCCTGGTAGTCATAGTCCTCAGGGTCAGCCGAGGGCTTCTGGTCCACGATGTCGTCGACGGGCTCCTCGGCATCGTCTTCCACGGCCTGCTGGGCCCCGTCCTCGACGTCACGGGCGTTGACCATGGGCTGCTGACGGGCGGTGTTGACGCTGCTCGGGCGAGCGGGGCGCGGCGAGGTTGCATGGAGAGAAGGGTTGCTTGGGATGCAGACGGTAAGCCATAGCACGCGGATGAATTGGGCTGCAGGGTGAGGATGGGCGACTTACAAGACGGGAGGCCTGTTCAGGCCCGGCAGGATATTGATGAGCGGGAAGTCGCCCGGCTGGTGGACATCGCGGACGTGGGCGCGCAGGGCCGACGAGTCGCGGGCCTGGTAGGTGCAGTAGTCGCAGGCGCGCTCGCACGGCCAGATGCGCAGGTCGCCCTGCTCCGGCCAGTTGTGGCAGCCGTCGTGGTCCTCGATGTCGCAAGGCATGGTTGCAGCTGCAATGGCGGGTGTCAGTTGCGGAGTTGAAGAGTTTTGGTCGGGGTCGCGGTGCCGGCGTCGTTTTATGGTGACGGTGCGTCGTCACAGCAAGCAACTGTCGAGCTTCCTCCCTATCGGTGACCAGCGGCACGTGCACGACCTTCTCCCCGTTCGGCTGTCACCACGGCGCCGGGCTGGCAGTCTGCGAGTCTGGAGGTGCTGGCCATGGCGGGCAAAGCGATGATCCGCGCCGTACCCCGGCTCCCGCCACGCTGCCTACCACAAGTCGCGCCCCCCGCCTCCCGCCCGCCCAGTGTCTTACGAGCCTCGTGCTCTGGGTTCTCAGCCCTATGCCCGCTGCCCTATCCGTGCCAACCCGCATCGACGCCTTAGCAAGCCTCGTTGCCGCTGGCGCCTTAGTCCGACTCTCCTCTGCTCGCTCCCGCCATGACCTTGCCCTTGGCCGTGCGGCGCCAGAAGGTGAAGCCGCTCCTCACTTACGCTTCCCCGGCCAGCAATCCGCCTGGACTTCCGTCAATGCATCTGTCCCGACCCCAGCTCGCCATGCTTCACCACTCGCTCGCCAAGCCGGTGACCAAGCCTCTTCTCCGCCTACACATCTCCAAGCTCACTCTGCATCGTCACCCCCATCCAGATTCACTCCCTTCATTTTCTTTGCAACCCATTGCCTGCCACATATTTCGTCACTGCCGTGGCTGGCCATGGAAATTCGGGACTGTCTGAGTCAGTGTTGTTTGCTCCCACGTCCTTCTTGCAGTCTCTGTCCCGACTGCCAACTCGACATTTGGAATGCTATCTACATTCTAGACGGCTTTTATACGTAATTAGTGCTATTTGGTCCCGGATAAGAGGCTTTCAGCATTAAGTCGCCGCGTTTGTCAAGCTACCACAGGAGCCACAACAATTTGCAGCCTCTCAGAATTGCAAAAGGCATGGACAAATCATGTTATCAACGTCTGCACTGACCCAACATCCTGGCTATCTTTTGAGTATATCAGATAATAACGGTCTTTCGAGGACCTCCTCAAACATGGCGAGTATGACTGGGGAAAAATATAAACAAGCCCGCGTCACTCAAGCCAAGATGATTTCCGGGGATATTTGCGTGTTTCAAAGTAGCCGATAATAGTCCTCCTCAAACCCAGACCTATTTCAGCCTCTCTCTCTCGTGGTCCACTCCCGACAAACACAAGGTCACAAGCAGCAACAGCCTGACAAGGATTACCATACCATGGGCACTCTTACGAACAGCGACATGGAGTTGCCCGTTTCCCGCGTGTAGTGTCTGTACAGCCGCGCAAAGCTATCAAGTCTTTAAGTAGTGTTTCCATACGTAGTGTCTTAAGTGTCTGGGCCCTGGTCGATGTACCCTCCAATGGGCTGCGTACACTTATGCAATCAACCTACTACATAAGAATGCCTGCCTTCCGATTGGTCCGTGTGACCTCGTCCACTGCCGATCTCTGACAAGGGGGTGAGAACCGCTGAGCTGCGGCGATCGTCTGGCGCACCAGCATCTCGAGGAGACCTTCCACTCAAGTCCATCACCGTAGCTTGCTCGTTGAAAGCCCGACCCGCGAATTTCATGGGAATCGACTTCTTCGAAATGGCACGGCACGTTATAAGTATGCTTGGAGCAGTTCAACTAAGGAAGCCGAGGAAAATCAACTTTCAACGTGTGGATATCTACGCAAAAGGTGGCGGATATCGTTCAAGTCCTCCGGCAGTAGTCTCTTCCGTGTGCAACTTGCCAGTCACACAGCCATACTTCGAAGGCCATACCCAAGAACCCTGCTGTACAGATGCCGGCCGAGTCGCTGACGCTCGTCGCGCTTAGACTGAATTCGCGCTCTTCTTTGGGTACGTTATCCGTGATCTCGGCGAATGTGCTCACATACACCAGTCCGCCCAGCAATCCCTCCCAAAAGACTATCAAGAAAATGATCCAGACGGACGGAATGAAGTCCCAGACCGCATGTGCGGTCAGGAGTGCCAGGTTGGCAATCTGTAGGAAGGAAGGAATGTAGAGGTGGTGGATGCGGAAAAAAGGCGTCGAGCTTCGGGAGAGGAAGACGCCCACTTGGTAGATTGCGTTGTACGTCGGATAGAAGGCGCGGTACTCGGAGAAGGGGCTCGAGGAAAGCGGAAAGAGGAGAGTTGGCGCAACGCCTTGGTTGATTGTGTATTCGGCGATGTAGACAAGGAGAAGAGGGAGCATGCTATGTTGCGTAGGGCTATATCAGCAAGGGAATGCCTTGGGCTTACTGGCAAAGTACGACAATTGCAAAACGTCACAGTTCACATCCTGTAACAAGACACAGTGGTAAAGGCACAAAGGGGAGCGCGACCAGGAAGGAAAAGAGCACTTACTAGGGAATGACCAGGTGCCTAGAGCGGTTTAGGTTAGCCTGCAGACTCCTCCAGACCCTGCTTCGTCTTGACTGGAGAGAGGTAAAACTTCGTCCAGAAGCCGACAACGTGGAGGCGGCTAGAAGGCCATCGTTGTCTTCGAGCGGATCATGAACATCATCTTCCGCGTCTTCGTCGCCTCCTAGTCGCTCATATTCAGCCTGTCTGGCGGATGATTGCAACGGGCCTCTAGGCAGGATCAAGAAAAAACTGGCAAGCATGATCACGGGCAAGAATGAAAACGCAAGCAGGCTGGTGCGCACGGGCAAGCCAATGGTGGTGGTGGCAAGCACATACGCTCCAGCTCCCACAAGGCCGGCACCCCCGGTTCCGCTGCCCCAGGCAGCCAGGCTGAAGTGGCCGTAATAGTGTGTCAGGCCCAGGAAACTCAACTCGCCGCCGCCAGAGCTTAGGCTTGCAAAGATGATGCCCAACATGCGTATGCCAATAGCGCCGCCATCTCGGCTCGCGGGCGTGAGCGCGATCAACAGCATGCCGGCCGTGGAGAGGCCTACAAAGACAAAAATGCGGACTGCGTATGGGACTTGGTGGATAAAGTACGGCGCGACCAGCTTGGTGATGAAAGACGGGATGACGTCGGCGAGCAGGACGACGCCCTTGGGGACGGCAGGGCCGACCAGATCGACAGCGGCCGAGAGGATGATCACGTAGAGGACATTGTTGATGAGGCCTGCAGAGTCAGCCCAAGCAGCCGGCGCGCGGGGAGAGGTGGCAAGGGCGAGGCAGAAGCAAGATGGGATCGCGATGACAGTGGGGCCGCGGCATACCGAAGAGCCAGAACGCGGCGCAGACGCGTGGGTCGGCGCCCTCAAAGACAGCCCTGAGCTTCGCCCTGTACACGGCCCATGACGCAGCTGGCGTGCCGGGCATGGGGAGCATTTGCGGGAGCGATGCGGTGAGGGTGGTCCAGGCGGACGTTGAGCGAGACGTGTTGCGAGGGCTGCCAGTTCATCGGGGTCCGGAAACGGTGCGACGGGGCAAGCGTTCGAGCGGAAGGTCAAGCGCGTGGCTAGCTATTTATGGGGGGCGCTATGGGGAAACCAGTCGAGCAGGAGAGCCGTTGTTTTGTTATCGGGCTGACCGCCTGAGTCGCGCAGGGTGGTCGGTGTGTACGGGCTTCGGGCCACGCGCCGCGTCGCGCACTTCAGCGGGCGCCGGTGAGGACGCGCACGGCGATCCGCCTCGGGGCACTGGCGCCTGCTCGTCGCAAAACGGCGTGCAGAGACGCGGCCGGGCTGCTGAGGCGTCGACGGCGGGCAGCTTGCCGGGCGCGATCAACAGGTACAGGGACCAGGGGTGGCGTCGATGTCACAACAAATCTTTGCTCTGGCGCGCGGCCGACAGAGCGCGGCCTTGGCCCAGCATGCAGCGGGCGGGCCAGCCAGGGTGTGGGGAACACGGACCCGTCCAAGGCGTTTACATGCTAGCGGCTGCCCTGCAAAGCTCTCTCCTCAGAAGCGCGCCCACTGCAGCGTCAACCCCAAACCACAAACCTCACCACCAAACCGGCCGAGAGCCTGCGACTGCCGCCCCCCGTCTTGTTTGCTGCCGCGATGCAGCACGCCCCTCGTTGAGCCAACGTATACGTCCTCGCGCCACGCCCACCGCCCAGCTCCACCGCCCAGCTCATCATGGACGCGCGACAGCCAGGTCCTCCGCAGCGGCCTCAACTCATCCAAAACCCGAACCATCACCCGCCGACCACCTCCGCACCGCCGCCGCACCCCTCCTACCCGCAGTATCAGCCGCCGCAGGCATCGCAGCCGCCCGTCCACGTGCCTTTCGCCGATCCGTTCCAGCGTCGCGACCCGTTCTTGCCTGCTGCAACGCAGCGTCGAGGAAGCTACGGCATGTCGAGCAGAGACGGCGCAGGAGGTGCATGGGGGAGCAACAACGGTAGGGCTTTCTTGATTTCCTGGACTTGGGGTGTGGACACAACACGTCGAAAGGCGCGCTGCCGCTGGAGTGCCGAGGTGCAGCAGGCCTAGCCTCAGGCCTAGCGGACTCGAAGTCAACAATGGGACGTCTGTGGTCGTGGACGGGGCTATTCTGGGCTGAGAAGTCGGGCTACAAGCTGCCAAGCATCGCGAGAAAGCATCCGAATGCCTTGCGGCGGCCCGCCGCGCCTCAAACGGTCCAACAGACAGCTCATTTCGGCTATGAGGTCGCGTGGTGCTAGGCTGCAGCTTGCGCTGGCACTGAGCTCCACTGCATGCACGCCGCGGTGGGTGATGCTCACTGCTGCAGGCCTGCAAGCACCTGGCCCCAGCTATTTGCGCACGCCCCTGGCTTCCCCGCCCTGCCGCCGCACAGCACGCCGCACGATGCAGACATTGACTCCTTGCACGCACCCGTTGGCCGCGGACGAGGGCGCGACAGAGTCAGTGGCGGCGATTTTGGCGCCGCGAGCAGCGTGCGTAGCTCGCTCGCTCCTGTGCTTCCACACCCGCGGGCGCGGCACGCTAGGCCCCGACCCCTGCGCACGCTAGGCATGCTTCCGCCGGATGAGATCTCGCGCTAAGTTCGGACGCAACAGGAACGCCCCACGCCCACGACGCCCAAATCCAGCATCAACAGAGCGCTCAGCAGCCGCAACAGCCCTCGTCGACGCCGGCCAACTCCACGCGCCCGCACCAGAACTCTGCGCCGCCGCCCCCTCCGCCAAACCTCACCCAAGGCCCAAATGGCTCCGGGCACGTCCCCTACGCCTTCGACGCTCAGCGCCGGCGATCGCTTGGCGGCGGCAGTCCTCCACAATATTACGCTGGTAGGTGTCCTGTCGCACAGCCCCTGATCCACGCCAGCTCCTCGACTCGATGTTGATCCTCACCATAGCTGCTGCACGTGATCCGCCTCCACCGCCCCCCTCGTTCAGCAATCGGCACATGCCGCCACCCTCATCTCCTCAGCAAAGCAGCCCTCTGCCGCACTATGCTTCTCAACGAGGACCTCCACCACCACCTTTCTCCACCGGCCGTGATTTGCCCGGCTTGGTGGGACCGCCGCGACCCAGCAGTAATATGTCCATCTCCTCCCTGATGGGTGGGTTTGAGTCAGCCGCCGCGTCACGCCAGTCGCAGTCACACTACTCTCCCCCATCTTCCGCCACTGCGCCTTCCCCGAGCCTGAACTCCATGCACCCGCCTTCCCCTCGTAGGAGTCTCGTCGGCGGCGCCAGAATGGATTATTCTCAGTATCGACGACCAGAGACCCCTGACCAGTATCCCCCAGTTAGCAGGCCTTCGGATCGTCCTGTGTATGCCTCCGGTTCTCCTCCTCGGTCCTTTGCAGGCCCATCGACAGCCTCCCCTGAACTTCAGCGCCAAGGGTTACCTCCGTCGTCGCAATCTTACAAGCCAACGCCGTTGCAGACGGGTGGTCCTTACCACCATCAACCATCTCGGAGCGAGCCAAACAGTGCGGATCCTCGTCCAGGCGCCTCTTCTGCACCACCAAGGCCTAACAGCCAACCTAGCCACCCCCCTCCTACCATTCAGGACGAACGTAGGGATGTCTATGATCCGGCCGCTGCGAGAAGGGCCTTTTTTAGCCACTCCGAGGAGGAGCGTAGAGCCGCTCAAGATCATGCGTACCACGGACGACATGCAAGCCTGAATGCAGGCGATACTTCTCGATTAGACACTGGCGGAAGGGAGCGACCCTCGACAGTGCAGCCTCTATCTCATTCCCTTTTCGATGCTCCCGACAGACAGCGTAATACTATCAATCAATCTCAAGCGACCGGTAGCCAACCGCCAAGGAGCTTATTCTGGCATCCACAGCCCAGATCACATGCTGCAGGGGAAACCACACAACATCCTGCGGAGGAACACCGGGATCCATTCCAGCACGGAGCTCGTGGCACACCTGGCGCTACTTCGGGCCCGATGATGGGCTTCAACCGAGGAACAATGGGAGTCCATGTCTCGCCCGCTGACAACCACCAGAGATATACTCTTGGCCATGAATCCGCCAGGCGCGTAGCGGAACAATATCAAGGCCCACCCACGTCCGACCCGAGCAGCATGGACCGGAGACGAGCCGATCAGATTGGCCATCAACAGGCTCACAATGGCTACGCCCCAAGGTCGTCTTCTTACGAGTACCACCCGAAGCCGCAGGGCGAGGAGATGCAGAAATCTAGATCGTTCCTGGGAGTAAGTCCTGAGGCGAGACGTACTGGCCGCGCGTCACCTTTACCTCAGGCTGTACAAGGAGCACAGGCTCAGCCAGTTGTTCCAGGTGGAGATCCTACCATCAAGAACGAATTCGGACGCATGTTTTCGGGATTGGGCAGCGGTTTGGTCAGTGCGCCGCATGGATCCGCTACACCAACACGCGGTAGCCCTTTCCCTCAAAACAGGGACGTAATGACCCTCGGAGAAGCTGGTGACTTGGACCCCCTTGGCCGGACTGGGTCGCGTGGGGCGAGGAGAAGCCGAAAAGTGAAGGATGAAGATGGCAGGATTGAGAGCGATAGCAACGATGGCAGGATAACTCCAAGTCTTACTGGACAGAGGAATGCGAAGCGTCCGAAGCACAATCATCCTGGTCATCACCATCACCACCTTTACAGCCATCAGTATGTTACTTGTGCCGGTCCACTAGCAAGTTTCTGGCTAACATGTTATAGTCACCACCACCGTGCTGAGGAGGAGCAGAATATGGCGATTGCACATCAGCAGACGAGCACCACACCGACGTCTTTCAGCAAGTTGAATGGGGCTCAAGGTCAAAACATGCCGTCCATTGTGCCACCGGGACATCACCATCACCATCACCACCATGCTCCTCATCCCGCACATCATCACCATCATCACCATCATGCTCCAAGGGTGACTAGCAGTGTTCCACCGATCCCAGCAACGAAGCCGATCATTGAGGTCAATAGCCAAGCGGTCCTCGACAAGGTCAAGGATCTACCTCGCTATCATCTTGGCAGTGTTGTGTACGAAGCAACGACCGCTCCACCCCCGTCCAAGAATACCAGCATCGACGACCGATACGGGTTCCGATCGATCCCATCAGCGCTACCCGATTTCTCTGGCAGGGATAACTGCACACTTAGCGTCCGCATTCCGCGATACTACTTGAGTGAGCGGCAGCGAGATGTGATAGTGATGAGTCGGCAATTGTGGGGTTCAGAAATTTACACGCACGACTCAGACGTTGTCGCCGCAGCAATCCACTCGGGTTGGATCCGTGGCGCTTGGCCTGAGGATGTCGATGTCAACATGCTCGACCCACGCATCAACGGCGGTAGCGAGCCACTGCCCGAAGCGGATCCGTCTCAAGTGTTGGAGTCGAAACCAGGACATCCGGCGCCTCCACCAGCCGGATTTGATGCGCATGTGATGGTCACAATTCTTCCATGTTTGACAGAGTACAAGGGAAGCGTCTGTTATGGCATCAAGAGTCACACACGGAGGCGGCACGAGGGCTACAGCTACAAGATCAACAGAGTGGAGTGGGTGGATGATGAAACGACTAAAAGAGGCGAAGAGCGCAATGGAGCAGCAAGAAGGGAAAGGTTGGCGGCTGCTCAAAGTCTGGTGGCGCTGCTGACCAGTGGTGGAGGAAGACAAGACAATGGGGCCGATGGCGACGTGTCCCAGGGTATGAGGATGGGCCACGCACAGGCGGTCGCCTGAAGGAGCAGTGAGCTGGGGTATTGGCGATAAAAAAAGTGGAGGTTGGCGGATAGCTCACCACGGGGCATTGGCTGAAATGTGCGACATGTTTTCATCACTTCGACGAGCTAATGATAACGGCAAAGCCACGGCCAAGACGAAAAGGTAATGGTATTGCTTAGTATTTTCTTAAGGCGCAAGGAAGGCGGGACTACGATGTATGATGCGCATTAGTTACTCTCTCTTCTTTCTCTTCTTCTTCTTCTCCTTTGCTCCTTTTAGTTGGTGGGTAGTCCAGTAGTCGCTTGCTGGTTTGCTTCAGCGTGCGGCATCAGCAAGGTATTCTGTAAATAGTATAGCCAAATACCCATGGACTCTGAGAGCCCACTACGAAGGGCGGCGGAATAGCACGGAGGACGAACAAGACGTGATCAGAGTGAAAAATGGGAAGCAGTTGCAGATTGTTGAGAACGCTGAGGGCATCACACAAGAATGTTCAGGCTGACTGCTGGGTGTGACACAGGCGGGCACCGCGTGGCTCCCATTGGCTAGCGCGTCAGGCAGTCTGCAAGCTTGATACGCCGTGCTGGGCTGGGCGATAAGAAGAGGGAGCGAAGCGAGGAGACAGCCCTCTTGTCCTCTGCTATTGGGTTGCGCAATGCGTCACAGCGATTTGCCAGATCAGACTCGTCCAGATAAACCGCCAGCGACCACGCTTCAGCCTTCAGCCCGAGCGACAGCCCTCCCCTCAGATCCCCGGCGCAGTACGTGACCCGCACCCGCGCTCTCACCCGCAACGAGAGCGCATCTACCTGGATTCGACGGCAGCGGCGCGCTGCTACGAAGGGAAAAAGGCGGTGGACAGGGCGTTGAGTTGTCCCGTCTGGCCGCGCAGCCCCTATCTCCAACAACGCATCCAGGCCCGGACCGTCCTCGTGTGCTGACGAGAAGGAAGCGGCACTTACGGCGGCATCACTTGCCCAGGGACCGCTGGAAGCAGAAGCCGGCGCGTCGGGCGGAAGAGCAACTGCGGAAGGGACGACACGAGCCGCACGACCAGGCACCGTCCGGCGGGAGAGGAGCTTTGGCCCGCCGGGAGAACCTTCTTCAGCCCTGAAGAGCTCGCGCAGATTGGGCCGACACGCACGGGGCCGGAAAACGAGTTGCGCACGGAAAAGCAGACATCGAGCATCACGAGAGACGCAGGCAACATGGCCATGGCACGGCCGGGCAGCAGCGGGTACACGGGGGCGATAAACTACAGCATCAGCATGGTAAGTGCTTTCCAATGACTGCGCACTGCTATTTTCGGGCCTGGGATGGGACGGGATGGCGATCGCCGGAGCGTGGTGTGCTCCCTCTGGACCAACGAACGACAGCCGGAAGCGTCAGGGTTGCGGTGGGCTGCACCTGCCCTTGGCTCCCGAGAATCGGCGAACTATGGCCGGGCGCGCGGGCGTGCAGCTCGCCGGTCAAAGCTTGCGAGGCACACGACACGTCGAAAAGGAAGAAAAAATATCGACAGTCGACTATGGGCGCGCAGGCCTGGCCAAGGGGCAGCGGCCGGCCCACAGAAATGATGCAGCCCCCCACCGCGCCTCTCGCCCGTGCCAGCGGTCGAGAGCACCGCGGGAAGGGTCCAGGAACGGCGGCGACATCGCCCGCCTGCGTCACCGTCGCTGCCCGCCTGCTGAGTCAGCTGCGCCGCCGCATGTCACGCCGCACAGGGCCAGCGCTGGAGGCGTGAGTGCGGCCGTGGACCGGGGATGCGGGGGCCGGGGGCAGCAGGCGGTCAGGCGGATGTGCAGCTGGGCGGCGGATTGCAAGCAGCAAGGGCGCGAGCATGTGGAAGAGGACGATCAACCTGGACAAGCCCACACGCGCGAGTCTCCGCCCGCCGCCTGTAATGCCGAGCTAGATCGATCTTCCACAAACGCCGTCACCAGCTCCGCGCAGAGGCGCTCTCGTCCACCCGCCCATTCTCCCTCCCTCCACCTCGCCTCTCCCTCCTACCGCCTTTCACGATCGCGCCTGTCCCCGCGCTGCCAGCACCTCCGCCGCCGCCACGCTCTCCCATCAGTCGACGCCGCCGCCGCCGCTCCGCACGCCTGCCCGCAGTCCTGCTCGAACCAAGCCAGAGCGATTCAATTGACCGTCGTGAACGTCTCGGGTCGAGCAACTGCCCTACGCACCCCAGGACCATCAGCCGCACCCAGCTCGGCCCGCCGCACCTCTCCTTTCGCCGTCTCCTGATTACACATCGATCCGCCGCTCTCTCCCCGCCGCCGCGCCTTCTTAAGCTCGCTGCCGCGCTGCCTTCTTCTGAATTCCTCGCACCTCTCGTCCCTCTGTTTCCCGCCCCCCACACCGCCCACCATGGCCGAGACAAACGGCGTCTTCAGACAAGAAATGCGCAGAGTGCCTCCGGGCGAGTTCGCGCGCCCGAACAGAAAAACTAACGGCTCCGGCGTTCAGGCCGAGGACACCAGAATCTGCGTCGTCATGGTCGGATTGCCTGCGCGCGGCAAGAGCTTGATTGCCACCAAAGGTGAGTTCCTGGGGTCTGGAGACTGGAGAGCCTGGGGTTCGCGGGGCTCGGCCGCACCTCTCGTGAGCAGGGTGGGGGAGGCGCTGGGGGTGGCATGAGGAATGTGGGGGCCTCAGCTCATATCGCGAGACCTCCGAAGAACACTGGCTGACAGGGGCAATTGCCGTGCAAACTAGTCGTGCGATACCTCCACTGGCTCTCCATCGGCGCCAAGACCTTCAATGTTGGCCAGTACCGCCGCACCGCCACGCCCACGCCCTCGGCCGACTTCTTCGACACGGGCAATCCGGAGGGCGAGCGCCTGCGCAAGGCCGCCGCCGAGGCCGCTGTCAGTGATATGGTCAAATGGTTCAAGCAGGGCCTGGGCGTTGTTGCCATCCTCGACGCCACCAACAGCACCAAGACCCGCCGTCGCTGGATCCAGGAGCGCTGCGATGCCGAAAACATTCACACCCTGTTCGTCGAGTCGAAGTGTGACGACGAGGAGCTCATAATGCAGAACATTCTGGAGGTCAAGACGACAAGCCCGGATTACAAGGACCAGGACCCCGAGCTCGCTGCCCAGGACTTCCGCAACCGCATCCGCAACTACGAGAAGGTCTACGAGACGATTGACGAGGATGAATACAGCCTGACCTACGTCAAGCTCATCGACGTCGGAAAGCAGGTCATCATCAACAAGATCCAGGATTACCTGCAGAGTCGTGTTGTGTACTACCTAATGAATCTCCACATCAAGCCTCGGTCGATCTGGCTATCACGCGTACGTTGTGCTTGAATTGGGATGCTCACGCATCCATGTTTACGAATTGCCTTTCTGACACCTCCACAGCATGGCGAGTCGAAGTACAACCTTTCCGGTAAAATCGGAGGCGACGCCGACATCTCGGAACGCGGCGAGCTCTACGCGCGGAAGCTACCTGAGCTGGTCAAACAATCCGTGGGCGACGGACGAAAGCTCACGGTCTGGACGTCAACTCTGAAGCGTACCATCCAGACGGCGCGGTTCCTGGAGTTCGAGAAGCTGGAGTGGAAGGCACTGGACGAGCTCGATTCGGGCGTGTGCGACGGCCTGACGTACGCCGACATCGAGGAGCGGTATCCGGACGACTTCAAGCAGCGCGACGAGGACAAGTACAACTACCGCTACCTTGGCGGTGAGAGCTACCGTGACGTCGTCATTCGTCTCGAGCCCATCATCATGGAGCTGGAGCGCTCGGAGAACATCCTCATCGTCACTCACCAGGCCATTCTTCGCTGCATCTATGCGTACTTCATGAACGTCCCCCAGGAGCGCAGCCCTTGGATGGAGGTTCCGCTGCACACGCTTATCAAGCTCACGCCCAAAGCATACTCGACCCAGGAGCAGAGGCTAAAGGCGGACATCCCTGCCGTCAGCACGTTCAGATCGAAGGGTAGCAGCGCAAAGCATCAGGAGGCTTCTGATGCTCCCGGTACGCCTGAATCGAACCATGCGTAATGACGGTTCCGGTTGGCCTTACAACCTTGGCGTTTTTCAAGTATGCAACACGATACTCGGCTTCGTTGTCTCATGAATATATGAGCTACCCCTCTGTACAGCGCAAGGTTGGCCTTTTATCCCTTCCCATATCTTTCCGTCTACCTACCCTTGTTTTTTTCTCTGCAACGTTTTTTCTCTTGGCATATACCGTCTTGATCGTTACACGTTTTTAGAGCATCATCGATCGCAGCACACGCGCGCAACGGGGCAGCACTCTTTTTCATTCCCAGATCAGACATCTGGAGGCGTTCAAGCTTCATCGGAGGGCGATGTCATGTACCCTTCAACTCTCTTTTGGTTGGCATGTCGTAAGTGGGAAGCGCTTGGGGATGGGGTGCTACAGGATCCATGGTAGCAGGAAAGGAGGGCTATGAATTTTGATGGATGGATGGCAGGCTGGTTGGTTGGCTTTCGGTCAGCTTTGAAGCATCATTGGAAGAGGACAAAATTGCATGTGGACGGTGCCCGAGGTTGCTTCTTTCTTCCTCTTCCTCTTGGGGTAATGTGAGCTTGGAATATTTAACTATGGGACACAATGTTAGGACAGACAGGCAGGCAAGCATATTTTACGGCAACCGCAGGTCATTATGATAAGGCGCATGTCGGCGGGAAGTCTTCTATCTTCACCGTCTTTGAGAGGGGAAATACCATGTGGTCATTCGTGGAAGGGTCGGTGTCCAATCAAGTCGGATGTCCCAGAGGAGCTGTGGGAAGGATCTGGGTGGTAGTTACGAAGAGCGGGGAAAGGCGGTTCTCATGTCTTCCTCCAACATTACTCCATCGCTACATATTGCGTGCAGCAATGATGGAGAGGCTTGCGTCGGTTCTTTTTGAGGTTTGATAGAGAAACAGGAGCAAAGTTTACCTGTTGTATTGCCCGTGTTTTATTGTTACCGGTACCGTTCCTGTGCAAACAATGTGGTCCGTACGCTGCTTGTGCCCTTGTTGCGTATAAACATTGCCACTGCAGGTCGTTCTCTCGGTAGGCTACAATCATTTCGTTGGTTTCTTGTCTTCTTCTTCCGTTCACACCAGGATATTATCACAGCGTTCGAGTGTGCGTGTGGATGAGAGGTTTGTTTCCACGTCATTACGTATAGCCGACATCGGTAGATCCGAAGCCACCCCGCATCAAATGGAAAGAACGAAAGTGAAAGGAAAAATCTTCCGAGCGGGTCGAGGAACTATTCCTCTGTGGCCCCGCAGCCCTTCGACAACGATAATACCGATGGCGGAGCAACAGGCTCGTCGTTGTTGGCATGTGTCATGCATTACGTGATCGGTATCTGAATCGGGTGGAGAACCGGGGACGTGATCGGAAGCGGGACGGGAAGGCTGAAGAGGAGGCGGAAGGACGACGCGAGCCGGGTGAGGAGACAGCTTATTAGCCGATGATGGGCGGCTTTCGAGCAGTCGTTACGAGAATTCATGACGTCATTGGTCGTTGGTTGCCGCTTTTGGGTAGTCCTACGGCTTGAGGAAGTTGGAGAGGTTTCCATGGCTACAATGGAGATAATTTACTGTGATACGCCTTTTTGAATGAGAAGCATCTTGTGGGATACGGTTTCGCAGCCGCACCCCCATCGCGGGCTTTGGTGGCATGAGAAGCTTGTCAGTGAACCAGACTTCGTCCGAATGTTGCCTGCATTTAGCACGCATCTCAGAGCGATGATAACATAAGGAGCTTCTCAGTAAGCCGGTTGCACCTTTCCACATCTCACGGTGTCAGGACAGACCTTTCATTGTTGTTCGAGTTCTATCTACTTGAACTACTGCAATTTCGAAGCTCTCTATCGGCAGCTTGAGAGGTAGCCTGACTATATACTTCAAAACGATGATTCCTCTTTGGTGGTATATCATGTATTTCCCATTGGACTGAGAGCACTGAAATAACATATCACGGTCGTAAAATGCAAGAGACCCAATCCTCCAATACGCACGGGTTCGTGATCCGTCACCATCTCATACACGAATCGATGAAGGTAGTGAAATGGGTAGCCAGTCCGATCCTCCAATACACAGTGGCCTCGTGCCACTACCATTACGGTGCGTGTCGCTCAAGGAAGACGAAGGAAAAAGGAAAATAAGACCATGAAGAAGTCAGAAAACCGTAACCGCCAGAACGAAAGAGAAATAAAGAAAAAAAAAATCCGTCCCTTTAATACGCAGTGGTCGTTCCAACTACCATTATCGGTCTTGTAAGTCGTAGAGAAAAAGAACAGGAGAAGGAAAAAAAGAAAACCGCAAGCGATCGTTCATCCTAGAACGTCTGGCGCGAACTTACGTTCCGCCGCTGGTACAGTTTTACGTCTCGATCTCCCTGGACGGTGGCGGCCCGGCTTAGTACGGTAGGGCTGACGACAGCTTCATCTTCTTAAAGGGCGTGGTGAAATTGCTTAGCGGTGACTCCGTGTGGGTCGGCTGTGTCGCTATCTGGTATTGGGCGGCAGCGGTGGATCCGGACGAGATATCATCTAAAAGTTCGTGCAACGCGCAGCGGGAAGGGGGATCCGAATAGGCCGCCGGTACAGTTTAACGTCGCAATTTCCCTGGGCGGTTGCTGGATCTCTCAGAGATCCAGATTCGTTCTCTTGTTTGGCTTCTTGAATGGCGACTGCAAGGACAGGTCCTCTCGCTGGGCTGGCGCTTGCTGCGCCTTGGTCTGGTATGTGGCGGGGATGGATCCTCCGCTCTTGACACATATATACTTTACACGCCGATTCACTCTTATTCATCCTGCATACCGGTACTCTTTACCTTTATTCGGTCTTGCATGGATGCGTGGTGCAGTGGGTAATGGTGTTTACTGCATAATAATGAGCCTTTCCGATCCGTTTAAATCTTGTTGCGCAAAGTCTTTTACCGCCAGTTACAGAAAATAAAACCGAACGTTTCCAACCATAAACATACGGTTGGTGAAGACATGAGCGTACCACATCTTAGCGCATTGCATGTCCTGTGGTGGTGGTGCTCCCGAGGAGGATATCGCCCTGGCGGTTGCGAAAGGCTCTATCACTCTTGACGCTCGCTTCATCAGGCAGTATCAATCAAGACAAAATTACTCGCATTAGATTTTGCTAGAAACTTCTCTTCGGTCGAGTACGCTCAAAAAACAGACTGTTCAATTGCATGCGTGAATTTACCCGCTTATGTCAGGGTCCAGGAATTTTGCTCGTTCATCCACGGATACTGGGAGTCACCCATGGGACAAGCGTAAAGGCAGAATTACAACGCCCTCGCTATTTTAATATAGAATGGAGAATCATCCTCTTGATTTGTGCTCTGAATTTTCAGCTTCTTGGTTTATTCAAATCACATTCTTTCCAACGCCGAAGAGCACGTATAATACAATCTTCCGTTTCCTTTCTTCTCTTGGGACAGACTCAAGCACGCTCTTGGTAATACGGTCTCGTTCTTCTTCGCGTAGCTGGGGTACTCGTGGATCACTTTGTGGTCTTTGCGGGACAGAGGCCGGTTCGCGATGAAGTCCGTGGCGTCGAACCCTGGGTGGCGTTTGCACAAATGCTGCAGCTTCCGTACGGCCTCATCTGGGTTGGCGATGGGGCGGTACGCAGGACTGCGATATTCCACTAAGCGATGACGGCGAGTTGGTGACAAGTATATTGGCTTATCCAGTACCCGGCAGTTGGACACAATACTCAGTGGCCCTACACACCGACTCCCTACTGACTCCGCACGAGGCCTCAATCAAGAAGGGATTCGAATATGGGTATACCGACTATGTTTTCTCGGAAGGCCAACAGCGCGCCAACGTCCGCAAGCAAGCAGAATGTCCAAAGATCGAATTATTTTGCTCTCATCATGAGAGACGATCCCCCTAAAGGAGCAAGTGCTGGAGCAAACAGACCCGAGGAACCTCGGAAGAGGGAAGCTACTTACAAGGAATTCGAGAAGCCAAACGAGGAGCTTAAGAAACAGAAAAAGGCTTCAGGCGAGACCGAAAGGCCACATGCCATATATGAGAGCCTGAAACCTCTGCAGAAAGAAGAGGACAAGTCGACACCCGAAACGGATGTTAAGTCGGGTCCGAGGTATGAAGCGGAAAAGCAGAGGACGGGAAGCCCGGATTCGGACTCGCCTGAGCCAGATCGCAGGATCCCACCGGATATAATGGAGAGGCTCAATGAAGAAGAGCAGGCTGCTGCCATATTAATGTCCATGGGTATGCTTGGTTTTAGACCAGAGTGCCTACCACCGGATCGTCGGGAGTGTTTGCTCCGCGAGCATAAGGCCAACGTGGAGGGAGAAGAAACGGATGTTGATGACGGACAAAGCAACTAGAGTGGCCGGCAAGAAGCCAACAGTGCCGTCAAGGCAGGAGACGGGGGATGCACAGCGTTAATCTCCGACAATTGAGAGGGCCGAATATTTAATCAGGGATGCTACATCTCTTGGAGATGATCGAATTGAGAAACTGAACGGTAAGAACCAAAGGAGCAATATACCATTACGGATAAGTATATAATGTATAGCTTGAAGGATATTCATTGAGATCCAGCAGACGAAAGGACGCGTCAGCCAACCAGCTGAATTACACGATTAAAGTTAACTTAGTAGATATATGTTCTTGAATGCGCAACCAACAAGGCGAGCAGAGTTCGACATATACAGGATGCTGGCTCGAGAAGTGTTCATCAGTAAGGGCTGTCGCAGTTCCTTAGTCAAGTCTCAAGACGAATGCTACACGCCTTATGAAGGAATCGGGGCTGGAGAGTGTGGAATTACCGTATGATACACGGCCGTAATCAAAGGAGAAGCGCTGTCAGAGGACATGTTGTTGTTGGACGAACTCGGGTTGAGGGATTGGCGTTAGCGGCTTCCCAAATAGGAAAGTCGGATAGCGATGCATGGTGTTGGCCCGGGGGTTCGGGTAGCCCCGCGCGGATCGGCAATCTTCAGAGAAAGGGCTGCTGACGGGGTTGAAACGCATGGGCAATTTCGATTCGCTGCAGTGAGGGTCGGAGAAGTCGATGTCCAGATGAAGGATCCGTATCCCGGTCATCAATGCGGTTCCGGCGCCATGGAGATCAAACTTCACAGCAAGCATGGCCAACGGAAGAGAGATGCCGTGGAGATGATGGCAGATGAACAAAGCTCACGCAGCGGCCAACAAGGGCCCAGCACCTCCACAAGCTGCCACGTGATGTGCCAACTCCCCCCGTCGCGACCGTCGCACGATTGCGTGTCGATCACCCACGGTTTCTAGACGACACTTCATAGATTGAGCGCGATGCCGTGTAGCCGACGAGACCTGCTCGGTCGGCGGCACACGGGGTCGCAGGCGGTGGAGCGGCAACTCGACGGGTGACGGCACGCAGCTGAAACGGCGGAGTTGCCTTTGTTTCCGGCTGGCTTGGTGTTTCTTGGATTTGCGGCGGTGATGGTCGGATGACAGCAACTACTCGTGCAGAACTAAGTAGGTTTGGCCGAGCAGCGTACTGCAGCGCCCAGGCTCTTCTCAGGCTTGGTGTCACAGCGGAGAGCTCAGTCGATGCAGGAGGCCAAGCGCGGCTCCCGGCTGCGCTTGACGTAACGCCAACTCCAAACCACGACTGTGCGCAACGAAGCGAGCTCGGCCTGCGCCGTCCGCACCGAAACAAACACCACGGCTCTGCTGCGCGCAGGATGCTGGGGTGCGGCCGCCAGTCTTGGGAGAGCCGCATCGAGCACGCTGGCGCCCGGCGCGGCTTGGCGGTGGTTTCAGCAGGTTGGGCCTCCGCCCTCCGCAGGAAGCAGTCCGGCTGTTTCTTCCTCTTGGCTCTCTTGGGCGCTGGGTCCTGGGTCCCATGCCGCGGCCGGGCCCGCCGCAGCAGTGGAGCTGCTGTACGAAGTGGCCGCGCGCAGCAGACGACGGCAACGCAAACGCAGCCTCTTCATTATTTCCGCGCGACACGGCGATCGGCGGAGTCGTGTGCGCGCTGGGCTCGGCCTCGCGCAGCGCCAAGGCGCACGTGAGGCGGGTGGGAATTGAAGGATGGAAGTCGCCGGAGGGGCCGTGGTGGTCGGCGTGGGCGTTGGCAGCAGCACAAAGCAGCACCCTGCGCCGTTTCACCCGGCAGAGCAGCAGCACGCAAACAGATCGGCCCACGCCCCTGCGTCGCATCCGTGATGCAGCCGGCGGGCGGAGCGGCGCTGCGCTCGACGGCGACGGCGACGGCTGGGAGCACAATATGCGGTAGCGAGGCTAGATGCTTGGCAGACCGCGCGCGAAAATCAGGCGGCGCGACAAGATCTTGGGAGCTTGGTCGTCGCATGGCGGCCAAGGGGACCAGTTGGTGCCGCATCTTCCGCCTTGGACCGAGCCAGAGGCAGCGTCTCAGCAGCGCTGGGCGGCGGACGCAGCGCGCTGGGGCGGGCGCTGATTGGGCCAGGCGCGGCGCCAAGCCGACTGTGTGGACAGCCAAGTCTCCAAGACCGCAACCCCAAGCACATCAATCATCATGTAGTCCACGTCCTCGTCTCCTCCCGAAGGGGATCTCCCCTTCCTCTTCTATGTCATGGCACCACGTTACACTGCGAGCCCCGACACCGCCGTACAAGAAGCTCCCCGCCTCCGCCCATGACCGCCCTCTGAGCGCCGCCAAGCCCTCCCACTGCCCCCATGGCGACGCCCATCGCCTGCCCGGCCCCGGCCGCGCTGCTGCTCCGCGAGCCCAGCAGTCCCGCCAGCGACCTGTCGCCGCAACGCGACCGCATTCCCCAGCCCGTGGCCGCGAAGCAGCGCGTGCCGCCGCCGCCCTCGCACGCTCCTGCGCTCCGCCGCCCCGGCTCGCCGCATTCCTCGCCAAAACCCGCCGCCGCTGCGTACCCACCCTCCGGCCACGACTCCGTCATCTCCACACCCGGCTCGCCCAAGCAACTCTACTCGCAGAGCGCCTCGTCCAACTCAAATACCAGCCGCGATGCCCGCCACAGCCTCGCTCGCTCGCTGCCCGTCGCCGACGACGACGACGAGAAGGCCGCTCTGTCGCTGCCCGCCCCGGCCGCCGTGCGCAGCTGCCCGCCCCGCAGCATGGTGCTAGACCTGGAGAAGCAGAGCTACTCGCCTGCCAGCAACAACCGCCGCTCCGCCAGGAACAGCGGTGCTCCGCAAGACGACACCTACCTGCCCGCCGATCCCGAGGAGGTCGACCTGGAGGACAAAGCCTTCAGGATCCTCGTACGTTTTTGCCGACGCTGGTGCCCCCAGCCACGACCACGCTAACCCGCTTCGCAGCTCCACCTCTCCGGCTTTGCCTGCGTCGTCTCCTTCGCCATCTCGCTCTGGACCCTGTTCGCCGTAGTCATTGCCGCCCTGCTGCAACCGCTGCGTTTCTGCAGCATGCGTCCCGACTACCGTGAGCAGCTCGTCCAGTTCCTTAGCCCCTTGTTGCGCCTCCAATTCCGCCTCATCTACAGCGCTCCCCTGTCGTCCATGTACAACACCCCCTTACTATTCGTCGTCTGTCTCCTGTCGCCTTTCGTCGCTATCGGCGTTGCCATTGCTGCCTGGATCTCCGCCTCGTTCTGGATTTTCGCCGCCATCATCGGCGACCCAGGCCCCATGGACGGCCACAACGATGGCCGTGAGGCCGTTCTCACAGTCCGCTCGTACTGGGAATCCTGGCTTCTCCGCGCACTGAGATGAAGGCGGCGGACGGCATCTCAAAATCCCCCCTCACCGGCACGGCGCTTGAAATACATCGCCGCAGCCACGACATGACGAACATAAAGACTATATCCACAGGGACCGAAGCGAACCGAGTAATATCATGGAGCCTTGATCCTCATTTCGTCCCACTGGGCGCAGGACACAGGAATGTTCTACTACGGGCGCACTTCTCCTCTACCTTCGACAATGCATAGCTAGCAGGGCACGGGATCCGGCGTTTGTTGATTTCTACGAGTGAATTGGTCCACTTCTTGTGCAACGAGACCGCAGTCACGAATGGAGCCTGCAGTCTCCGACGGCGGTGCAAAGGCAACAAGAAAGCCATCTGGACCATACCTCCTTTCTTTCTGGTGGCAACCTTTTCGATACCAAATTTTTCTTCTTCTGAATACAGCTTGGAGCGATGGATTCGATCTATTTGTGGATGGGACTCTGGGCGGGCTAAGGACAGGCGGTGTGTGGGAACCGGTTTATACCCAACTTGTGCGTGTTGAAACTTTTTGTGCATTCGACTATCTTGCACGCACTGTACTTGCAGCGGAGAAAAAAGGTGCAGGGACATGTTTGTTTTTTTGTTTTTGAGATATCAAAGCCGCCAGCTGGCAGAGCAAAACACTATCTTCCTCAAAGCTCTCTGTTCCACTATCTGTGAGCAAGGATGGCGCAGGACGCGCGCACAGCGGAAGCCGGATCGGCTCCACTTGGCCATGTATACCAAGAAAATGGCAAATGGACCGGGATGCTCGGAAATACCGAGCCCCGTTGCTCTGTTCTGCACGACGCAACTGTTTGATAAGCTAAACTTTGCTGCTGAGCAATCACATCTTTCTCCTCTCTGATTCGACGCATCTCGGGGGCAGTCCGCTTCGAAGCCCAGCGTCCGGGGCCGAGGACGCGTCCTTCCTCTTCTCTCGGACATGGATCGCTAGAACTCCTCGGCTGTAGCGGGGAAAGAACATACAGCCGACGGGAAAGATTTTTGTCTGCTTGGCTACCAAGCACCACCCTCTCGTTGTATTAGCGCGAAGCAGCCACCACGACAACGAGGTAAAGCAGGGAAAAGAAGAAGCGAACGAGCGAATACGCTATTGGTCGACGAACAGGAGAAGATTAGAGCAGACTCAGCACCCATGACATGCACGTGTCGAGGAGAGCAACGCGATGCAGGACTGGGCACTTGTGGTCTGACACTCCCCGATCTCGGCAGAGCGGCGTTTGTGTGTTTGCGCTCATGTGCATGTGATGTGT
Organism: Diplodia seriata; assembly: GCF_021436955.1. Lineage (NCBI taxonomy): Eukaryota > Fungi > Ascomycota > Dothideomycetes > Botryosphaeriales > Botryosphaeriaceae > Diplodia > Diplodia seriata. The sequence continues at coordinate 1,467,807 of NW_027117313.1, read as the reverse complement.
TGGCTTGCAGCATAATACACAGCAGCCGGGCCTTTTTGTCTTTTGTGTGCTTGGGTATGATGTGGTTGTCGGCTCGGCGCTGCGAGAATCGGACGACCGTTTCGTGGATTCGTAAGTAACAGCCCTCACGAGCGGCCAACGTCACTCTGGTAATGCCATGACTACCTAGATGACGTTGATCACTTGCTTCAGGCAAGATGGGTGCACGGATATACGGCTAGGTGGAGGCATAAAGAGATGATGGAGGGAGGGATTGTCCACCCGGGTAAGGCGTGATAGAGGAGATTGGAGGAAGGGAATGGGATTGGCGGAAGTTTTACTCATCCAAGAGGTATGCATCCGCATACACTTTCCTTGTTTTCTTTTCCTATATTACGGACTTGTCCGACGATCTTGCTTATCTTCTCGCGCTCCTGCTCGCTCATCGCGATGGGACCCCCCAGCAACGATTTTTAATGGTACAGTACAACGGAACAATGGGACAAACTCACTACGTCGCAGTTCATCTTGGCTGATCGAAATATCTTTCAATGCTCTCCGATTTTGCTTGGCCCGTTGAGCGGGGACGACAGTTGTCTTGGCCCGCCAAGCGGAGGGGAGGGGGTTTCTAGTCTTGGTTGTTTCTTGGAAGGTCACCTGTGACTCTTTCACTTCTCCGCCGTTCCCTCACCAAGACTCCGCCGGCCACTTGGCAGTCGGAAATACAATTTAATGTGCCTATCGATACGAGATGCTGATACAGGCTAGTTGTGCCGCCCCATAGGCATCTATAGCTGCGACTCAACCACCCACGCGCCAAGTATCTGCAGGTCTACCACAACCCAGGGAGAAGCAAGAGAGTCACAGCGAGCTCAAACACACCAAGCCCGTGTTCCTCGCCCATGATGCGCGAGGACCAAGGCGGCGACGATCACAGCGTGTTCACCGACTATCCGAATCGGTGTATGTTGCTGCTATGCATGATGCGCTGTCGATCAGGCCAAGTCTCCAATGGGCGAGCAAGTGACAATCCAGCCAACCATTGCTAGAACCGTATTGGCCTTTCTATGAAGCGAGCACAACGGAATAATGTTCTTGAAGTCTGAAATTGTCAAGGAACCCTTCCGGAAAGTATGTGCTAGATGTTTTTCCGGGATGCTGCGGCAAATGCAAAGGAACAGAGTCATGCTATATGCGCCAATGTATTGAATGGAAAGCCAACTCAGCGAGGGAACCACATGCATCGATTGGAAGCGGATGCTGCGAGGAGGACGAGAGTCGCAAAGCTTGCGCCTTGGCACAGCCCGTGGTAGACTGACGCTGGGGGGTTTCAAAGTAACGCAGCATGGATGCCTTGGCGAATCTAAAAGGTAATATTAGCCTTTCTAGTGTTGATGGCGATGCGCAAGGTCACCTTCAAGATACACACTGTTCTGCGGATGGCAATGGCAGGGCAACTTTGGCAAAACATGACTTCACCAAGGATGCGGATACCCCGGTACGCGACATGTGGTTGGGGCAGTGTTGATGTTCTGGAACTGCGTAGGCCAAGATTGGCGTGGGTCAACCGGAGGAATGTCCGGCGTCCCGCTTCATGCCAAGAATGCGACCATCCCTGGGTGCCGGAAAGAGGGAGGCAAGGAGAAAAGGAGCAGGAACGGGTTATCGGGCTTGCTGTGTGCCTGAGCCAAGCAAGGCACACTTGGCCAATGTCCCGGACACTCGACGCCAAGGCATGTAGTCGCGTTCACATGGGCGGGTCTCAGTCTCAGCCCATCTGCGGTGCGACAGTCTGGCATCGGTTCCTGAGCGCAAGCAGAAATTTCCCGTGCGATTGGTTATCAACGTTTGTACAGTGTCTTGGTTCATAAGCTTGCCTTCATGCCTTCTTTGCCGCCTGCGTGGCGCCACTGGCCTTCCATGCGCTCAGGATGAGGTTGACAATGTGCTCGACGTTCTTCCCGTTCTTGACCTGGGCAAATATGGTCGGACCGCCCTCCCTAAGGAACCATCAGAATCAGCATTCCAGCCCGAGCAAGGCGCCACTGAGCACTCACCTCATCTTCCTCGCGTCCCGCTCCATGACGCCCAGATCGGCACCCACGATCTCAGCCAGGTCCGTCTTGTTCACCACAAGCAAGTCGCTCTGGGTGATGCCGGGGCCGCCCTTGCGCGGGATCTTGTCGCCGCCGCTCACGTCAATGACGTAGATGATGAAATCGGCCAACTCGCGGCTGTAGTTGGCGGCCAGATTGTCGCCACCACTCTCGATCAGGAGCAGCTCCGTCTTGAACTCGCGATGCAGGTCCTCCAGCGCAGCCAGGTTGGTGGAGATGTCCTCGCGCACGGCGGCATGGGGGCAGCCTCCCGTCTCGATGGCGCGGATGCGCTCGGCGGGCAGGGCATTGTTGCGGGTCAGGAACTCGCAGTCCTCGCGGGTGAAGATGTCGTTGGTCACGGCGGCGATGCTGAAGTTGTCGCGCAGGGCGAGGCAGAGGGCGAGCATCAGGGCCGTCTTGCCGGATCCCACCGGGCTGCGTCCAGGCTGTCAGCGAGGCTGTCTGCGCAGGGCCAAGGCAAGCCTACCCGCCAATGCCAATGGTGAAGGCGCGGTCCTCCCACGTCCTGCCTTCAATGAGGGGCATCTCGCGCCCCAGGTACGAGCCGGGGCCGTCGAGGATCTCGTGAGTGTGGCCGTGATCGGCGCCGGCGTGCGAGTGCGACGCTCCCTCGTGCGAGTGCGAGTGCGCCATTGCGGTCGAAGGGTCCGTTGCGAGGACAATTGAGGGCTGGAGTGGGAGAGCGGCGAGATAATGCGCAGCGAGGCTGGAGTGCGAGTGGGGCACAGCAGCGCGGGGCATCGGCCGTGGGTCTTCCCTGCCGCGCCTGGTCAGAGCTCCATAGCTGTCTCCAACACTCTTCCCTGCCATTGATCATCAAAATCCCATTCTCTCTCTCGCCCGCTCGAGGCCCCGGTGGCTTATTTGCATCCGGCAAGGACCTTGTCGCCGCTAGAATCATGCGCTGCTAGGAAACACTCCCGCACTCAACAAGACGCGTTCGACCCCCCGCAACCCACTTCCCTGCAATCTGTTCGCGGCACAGGAGTCGCGTGTCCATGGATTGCTTCAAGCATCAGAAATCTCGGAACTACCGATCGGGTCCGGTGCGGATGCGTTTCCTAGCAGCTCAAGCTGCACGCGCTGCCCGGCGAACTCCAGCGACGCATTTCGCACATCAGCTTTTGACCCATGACCAGCACGGCGCCACAGTCGTTTGCTTCTGCGAGCCTAGTATTAGCAGCCCTGATGTTTCTGGTACAGCCGCTCGAGCGATAGGCGTCGCGGGTATGAGTATGAATCCAAGGCTCTTGGCGATTATGTTATAAACGCTGACAATCTCTACCCTTCAGCTTGATGATGGACCGTGAGCTGCTTGATATACAAAAGTGAACATTTCACGCGTTTCCGGTTCGACTGCTTCAATCCGGGAGCTGGGCTCGATATACCTAACTTCCTTCCCCGGCTTGGAGGCTCTCCAGCGTCAAACAGGTCATCCCATCGACAACTCAGATCGACAGAGGAGATGATCGTGCTTGTGAAGCTTCACCCTGGTGTGAATGACTGCTGGGGTTTTCTACGCCGAGCCGATGTGGAGGAAACAAACACCCAGGCAACCCATGTTGTCAGTCGATTCTTCGTTTTTGCTTCCTAATCATCCGCAACATTCTCAAGCCATCAACGAGTTCGCCCACACGCCCGGCTGAGCCGACAGTCTTGCTTGCTTGCTTCTTCCGCGTCAGTTGTTTCCTCGATATTGCGCGTTCCTCACACCTAGGCTCTTGACTTCGCCATTCACGCGCCGCGACTCATCGCATCCGGACTTACAGAGCTAGCAAACGTTGAGCACTCTTGTGGTTAGACGATACAAATACACAGGCAGAAGACATACTGGGCAGGTAGACGCGATATGGTTCTGACACAGTTTGTTTGGGCTTCGGATCATGGCGGTCAAGTGAAACTCGCGGTCCTCACCAGCCGCTTTTCGGAAAATGCGGCCGAACAAAGGCGTGCGCACGCGATTACTGCGCTTGAAATACGACGCGCTGGAGGAAGCGGCCTCACGCGTAGTGATAGAAGGGTCTAGGACGTGACGCGCAGTGGACATGTCTCACCGGGCGCATTGATTTCCGAAGTATGCGCACACGGAAGCTTCGTGTCTTGGAACGGCTCTCGATGTTGCTGCTTACGCGTCCCTCTTTCAGTGTCACCGGTTCTTGCAATAACATGAGGTAGCTGTCGTAGTAGCAACTCGCTGGATGCTGTCACGAGTTGCGTGAGCCCATCAGTGACGCGGTTCCACACAAAACTTTCGGATTCTGACTTGGAGAAAGAAATTGTACTCGCTTACTAGGTCATGCTGACTGCTGTTGTTCTATGCGATTGATCACAGTGCGCGGTTGCTGCAGTCCTGGGGCAAAAATGCATGGAGAAACCCATACAGGACACCGCAGGACCGCAGAGAATGACTAGACGTAACGGGTGTCACCAGAACAAGTCTTAAAGCACATCCTTCACCTTTGCAAGGAGAGAGCTTTGTGGAGCGTGCCCACGCCCTTACTGATGGGCCGGCGTATCTGCCATCGAGATGGTGAACATCCTCACCCAGATCCGTCCTTTGTAGATCCGCGCGTCACTGCGAGAAGAAAGCTTCCTAGTCCAGCTTGTTGGCCTGGGATTGTGGTGCTGGGAGGAAGACAGCTCGCAAACATGATGGGGCGGAGGCGACAGGTGTCTTTCTTTGAATGTGTGATGCGGATTGCCTTGGTATGATCTGTCGCAGACAGGTAGTCGATGGGAGATGCGCGCGGAGGCTGAGCTATCTGCGCTTGACAATCAACCTGTCGAGCCTTGCGGAGTTGAGGAGCGCGTGGGTACGTAGCGGTGTGCTCAGTCCGCAAGGTGACGACGCTCCGCACCACGAAGTCACTCATGCTTGCCAAATCGTCGCCATATGAGCCCGCTGTGCATTCACGGCACCCTCTCGAGGCGTAGTCTACTCTTCGTCACATCGCGTGCCGACACTCCTGCTTCAATCGGCGACGTAAGGAAGTGTGGTCAAATGCAGCCTCCTGACCGCGCAACTGTTGCTCACATGGAAGTTTCTCGCCCTTTCGAGAGACCAATCGCATATCAGTGACGTCAAAGGAAGGCACCGACCAGCTGACCGCCCGGGGCGTCCGTCCATTTGTGGTTTAGTCAGTAGCGTTGTCATGCCAATGGGTCGCAGCCGGCCCCGTGCCACCTTCTCCTTCGCCAGCCCCGGGTCACATAAAAGACCTCCTCCTCCTCGCCCCCAACTCCTCTTTTTCTTCTTCAGCTCCTCATTGCCTTTTGGCTTTGATCAAGTGTAGTAACTGTTCTTTTTGGTTTAATCTCCAAAACCGCCCCTACGGGGGTGAGACAAGAAGATTAGTTTTTGGAAACCGTCTCTGAGGCGCTGGGCTCCGCTCATCTTCAGAGGCACAGTGTCGCCCGTATTGCACTGCCTCGGGCTGACGCGACCCTCACTTTTCGTTGTTTTCTCTGGCCTTGCGCTGGAGAACGAGGAAGAGTTTTTGAGCGAGAGTGACCTGAAGGCGCCTCGCGATGTGCTGTTCCGTCACCACAGCAGCCTTCCTTGCGTCGTCGCTGCTCTGCTACGAAGGTGCCTCCACGGCAGAGGTCATGGTGTTGAGTTTGACCTTGGCCTGCTGACACGACGCCGCGAGCCCAAGTCTGCCACTCAGGCAGGCGCCCTTCGTCGCGTCTTTCATCTTTGCGATGTTGCGCGACCATGATCTTTACGACGTTGAGTCTTGAATCCGCGCCATCATTCGATTTGCCGCGCAGACGCGACTGTGTTTGCGGTGTTGCTGATCGCAGCCCCCGTTACGCGCGCTGTCATGGGTGAGCCATTTACCCATATGACTGGCACAGCACCTACTTTGATCTGCCCATGCGCCGCTGAGAACACATGCCTAAGATGCAGCTCAGCGTAGCGCAACTCCCAGGGCTTGCCATGTCTCAGGCGAAGGAGCGCGGTCGTGCGCGCACTGAGCCCGCCCTCGACGCGATTGTCGCAAATGCCCTCGGTGTCGTCCGACACTCTGAGCGGACAATCCGATGAGCAGAATCAAGCTCCTGGCCTTGTGGACTCTCAAAAATCTGTCGTGAGTGTTTCACCGCGCGGGTGGGTTCTCACTTCATGAACTGTTCGACTCGGCGCGCGCCTTCACCTACCATCACACAGCCACAATCACCCACCCTCGGGCCTCCACCTCTCGTCGGTGTCGCAAGCCCTTACAAACGCGCTCGATCAAGCCACAGCCATCCACCCGCCTGCCACTTCCACAACAATGACCACGCCGTCCGCCCCCGACCCCACAATCACCATCAAGACTCGTTCGGGCCGCGTCCTTGACCTGCCCGCCATTGAGGAGACCATCCACAACGGTCTGGTCCGCCGCGAGCGTGAGTTGACGTCCCGACGCGTCAAAATCAAAGCTACAACTGCGCGTATGGCGAATGAGACGTTAGCGGCGGGCCGTCTGGCCAAGAGAAAGCTTTCGGCTGCGTTTAAGCACTAAGTGGTAGGTCAGCGCAGAAGATCTACATGGCGCTTGAGCGAGATTGATTGGAGACAGGCAGCAGGAGTTAGCACTTGTCACACAGCGTCTTTTCGCAAGAGCAGCACAATACCCGGCCAGAACGGCCATTGACGAGTCGGACGATACGAGAACGGCATGTAACGAATTTTGAACGGACCTTGAGCCGAAGCGGCCATGGGACGGCACCTGATGGGCTACATTGGACAGAACCCACTTTGGCTCGACAGATGAGTGTGATATTTCGAAGCAATTGATGCTGAGTGCCATGATCTCGCAAAGTGAACGTGCCTTACCACCAAGGTATCAAGCGCTCGCCCGCGCTGCTGAGCGATGGCAGTAAGAATCCGTCGAGGCGTCTCCTCCTTGCAGACAAATCTGATGTACCCTCAACCCTTCGAAATCGCCTACGCTGAGAAAGAAACCCTCGTCTACCGTCATCCCTCCGCCCGGAAGCACGTCTACCTTTGCCATCCACGCTCCCACGCCGTCCGGCCAGAATTGATCATCCCAGGAGGAGTACAACGAGTTGGTGAAGTAGATACGACGCCCATCGCGGCTGACCTCTACCATCTGCGGTCCGCCGCCCAGTGGTTTGTTCGGTCGTGAAGGATGCGCCGATGGATCGACAACCCCGCCCAGGCGAACGCTTCCAGTCTCCTTCGGGTGCCGCGGGTCGCTGACATCGTACTGCTTCAGCTCTCCGGTGACCCAGCAAGATACGTACAGGTAGCGATCATCGACAGACAAATCGATATCCGTGATGATGGGAGGCACTGCACCGCCGAACGGCTGCAGCACAGGCGGCAGCTTGCTCGCATCCCCAACCTTCTGCGCCGGAATCGTGATGACCTTTTCCAACCTCCACTTCTTCCCCTCTTCCTCTTCCCCCTCATCCAAATACCAGCGCCAGACCGACCCCGACAAGTCAGCCGTCGACACGGCCACTCCGACGAACCCCCACGTTGCCTCGGGGTCGTGCGACGGCCGGACCTCGAGCACCATCTGGTGCTCCTCGCCGAGCTCGACGCGCTGGACGTGTCTGCCCGCCTTCAAGTCCCAAAAGTGCAGCGCGTGGCCGTACCCGTTCGCCAGCAGCACTTCGGGCACCAGCCCATCCTCGATCATCGACGGCGCGCCCCACTCGCTCGACACCAGCGCGTTGCGGTTCAGGTGCCACCACGCGTCGTAGTGGAAGCGCTGCGGGCCGCGCGCCGTCTCCCACGCGCGCGAGACGTCGAACGTGTCGTGGTCGAGCAGCGCGATGCCGCCGGGCAAGTCGTCGTCTTCACCGTCTCCCCCTCGGCCCCCCAGGCACGTCACAAAGACGCCCGACGGCCCGCAGTGCACCGTGTGCGGGCGCGAGTAGCCGGCCTTGTCGGCGAGGGCGGCGGCGGGCACCGTCTTAACGAGGGCCGGCCGGCGCGGGTCGGGCGCCGTGTCGAGCACGAAGATGTCCGAGGAGCGCAGGCCCGGGACGATGAGGTAGCGGCGCTGGAGGTTCGTCACATCGTGGCCTTCATGCTTCAGGGCGCTGGAGCACGCATTCCAGCCGAAGTGATGCAGCTCGCTGCCCGCGGGTACCTTGGTGGCGTGGATGGTCCGGCCGTAAGTGGTCGAGGCCGGGTCCAGGTCGACGACGAAGACGGCGTCTTCTTTCTCGCGCGCCGGGTCGAAGGCCACGACGTAGGCGAGCTGTTCGGCGGGGGCGGCGATGGCGTCGGCGGGCGTGCGGTAGAAGGTTGGATCCATGGTGGAGGTGGCTTTTCTTTGCTCAGAGGCTTTGTCGAGGAGAGGATTGATATCAGGATAGCAGAGGCACGAGCACGCCTTATGTGCATGCTCGATGCGGGGAAGGTGCTGATTGGTAATTGCGGTTCGGATAGCCGCCACCGGCCACGAAATGAGAACGTCAGAGCAAGAAGGGCTGACGTTGTTCTGCATCATCGCATGTGCCCCGCGCTCGTGCAACTGGAGCCCGCGACCAAGGCCATATGCTGGCCGCCGGTGTACTTTGTAACCATTCTCCCTCAAACCCCTAAGTGCAGGCGCGATAGCAGAGAGTGACCTGTTGTGGATGCGCCTCCAAACAGCGCCATTTACTGACATCGGTCGCTCATTGGTCACTGTCGGGCGAATTGAGCGCTCCGCAGATAATGGGCGGCGTTGTGAAGGGCATGCGCGTGAGAATATCTTCTGTGATGTCCGTCCGCAGCGACAGCGTCCGCAACACTTCACTACTGTTCGACGTCTTAACGTCATTGGCAGCAGTCGCCCCACTGCTGAGGTTTCTGTGCTCGCTCGCTTCATGCATCGACTGTGAGCGTCTCTTGGCAATGGAAGGCACAGGTGAAGAGGTTGGTGAAGCGCTGCTTGGACGCGGCTACCTAATTGAGAAGCGCGCTGCCCAATCGAGCGAGCCTTCCTTCTCTAACGGCATCGCGCCTGCTTCTTTCTTCTGTCTTCCACCAAGCCCGTGCGCCGGCCTCCCGGCCAACCACCAACCGGCGGGCCGGTGCCGAGCCTTCAGTTCACGGGTATAAAAGCCCCGCCCTTTGCTCCAGAACCTCTTCTTCTTTTTTCCTCCATGCAAACAAGACGCTACTGATCTGCTCACAGGGGGGAGGGTTAAATTGTGCTTTTTACTCCTAACTTCATGGAGTTTGCACTCGTCAGTGTGAGGGCCTGCGGGCCTGAGGATCGCTGGGCCCATTTCGTTGAACGCCCTGCCTTGAGCAAGGCTTCGAGGAAGTGTTAGTTTAAGCTCCCTCTCCTCTGCTCTCTTTGCGTTTCAGCTTGGATTAAGAGTAGCAGCTGTTGTCGCTTTCCCAGCGGGCCACCTGCTGAGGATGCCGCTTCACTTGGCCGCTCCAGGGCAGCCTCCTCCGAAGCCATTGATGGTCATGCAAGCGCCCGCAGCTGTGCCCCTGGTGGTGCTTGTAGTGCTTGTGTTGCGCGTGTTTCCTCCGCTGCGCTGTGTGCCGGCTTTGGTGTTGACCTTCTGCGCCCGAGCCGCCGCGCGCCTGCTCGTTCGTTGCAGCAAACCGTCTCTGCGCCCAGCCAAGGCAGCCAAGCAAGCATCCAGATACAACGAGGCGCACTCTAGGAGTGTCTTGGTGTCTCGGATTCCATGCGCGCTTCAGTCATCCGCCGTCGACGGCGTTGCGACGGGTACCTGCGCCAGTGATGTCAGTGACATTGGCGTGGGCGACAACACGGTCGCGAGTTCCACCTCCCACTCGTCCGTCTCCTCGCTATCCGGTCGCGACTCGCAAGTATTACCAGCAGCGCGCGAAGCGCCGTAGCGGGCAACAAAGAGCGCAACGTCCTTCTTGTCTATCCTTTAACCTCATCGCAAAAGCTCGCGCACGTGGAAATCGCTCCCACCTCACCTTCGACGCTTGCCTCACGGACTCGCTCTTTCAATTGGCTTTCCCCCACAGTATCTGCAGCTGTGTCGCAGCTTAGCGTCGCGGCGGCGAGCGACTTGAGCTTCTCAGCTGGCTGACAGTGGAATACTCTTCTAGGTTGACGTGCCACGCGGGAGCCACTACAACTCCATGGCACAAATCAGACGAATGTGCGTAGAAATGGGCTTTCTGGAATGCCACTGCCTCAGCGGCCATGGGTACCTTCTAGCCAAAGGACGTAGGCGTTGCGGAAGCTGGCAACCTTCTTCTCACCTTCCGTTCACCGATGACAGCGCCAGCGATGCTTTGGAGGAGACTCCGCGAAACCGGAATACATCCAGCCTGCGAACCTTTTAGGAGCTTTGGTGCGACCAAAGTGTAGCCCAGGGTGCACAATTGGCTGGCCACGCGAGAATTTTTGCTGGAACAAAGCGGACGTCGCATATACTTCGCCAAAATATCAAGGTTGGATGGAGAGGAAGGGCGAACAGCTAAGCGACCATTTGATGGTATACTATGCCAAGAACCGGGCGCTTTCAGTCTTACGGATGTACAGACGCAGGTGAGGAATATCTTTGTTCATCTCGCCGACGTTGAGTAGATGGTGTCAGCTTCAAGCTTGAGCGACACTTTTGCGGCGAAAATTTCCACTACACTCCGAGGAACAACGTAAAGCGATGAGAAGGAGGAAAGCAGTTGGCGTAGCAAATCAAGGCATCAGTACCTTGACTGCTCCAAGGCTCATTAGAAAGCCGCCAGCCGGATTCGCTTCTGGTCGGCCATCGGATGAATACAGCCGTGCAGAAGAATTGCGGCCTCGCGATACGCAAAACTGCGACAGAACAAGCCTTCAATGGCTACGACTGGAAAGAAATTCAACAAGAGATTCCATGTTCCCGGAAATCTCAATGAGCGGCTGCGCCTAGTGGGGCATATACGAACGAAACTACGGCGATAGACACTTCGACGTTTCCCTCGATTGTGTTGTGGGAAGGCGAGTTCAATGGGGCATCCGGCACGGTTATGGGCCCTTACTTGGGAATCTTTACTTGAGGCATTGGGCTCGACGGAGAACTCAATGCAAGCTAAGTGTCCAATCTGCAGGTACTGACGGAACCAGACAGCCGGATATTCGCTGGAGACTTTGCCAAACTGGCCAATCCCTCTCCACCTAGGAAACACGTTTACTGTCTCTTCTCACTTGACTTGTGGATACAATTTCGCCGCCACCGCCTCTTAAAGTATTAATTTCAGATACGGGTTCCAGTCGGACGATTCCAAGCAGCGCCACCGATCCTGCGCAGTCGCAGTCGCTAGGACACATGGGCGCGAGAGAGGGGCTGCAGAATGAACTGTCGACGACCATCACAGACGTCGTACCCACGGATCAATTTCAGGTCTTAAGCGACTGCTCATGGATACCATTGCAGAGGTTGGACAGAAAGGCCAAGAAGCAGGATGCGGAAATCGGAGCGGTTGACCGGTTGACCATAGACCGACCGAATCGGGAAGGAAGATGACTTCCTCACACAGGCGCAACGACGGGCTTGCCGAGCTACCCAAGCGATATCGGACCACCGGCGCCCAACGTGGCAGCTTTTAAGCATGCCAATGGCCGGCTCGCCGCAAAACACGAGCGTTTGTTCCACCACGATGCTCGACGGAGCAGCGAAGCCAAGCGCAACCCAAAAGCGGAAGGAGACACAGGCCAATAGCGTTGCAGAACGCCGGAGCGACGGTGCCGCACGGTGGCTGATGACACAGGGAATTGACGCGCAGTGGTATTGATGTGGTAAGAAGGCTAAAAAATGGAAGCGCGCAGCGAAAACGTGTCGCCACCAGGCGCTGCGAGCCGCGTCTAGCCGCGGAAAGCACAGGTTTTTTGTCCACAGACGCGTATCGCGTATTCGAGATGCTTTTACGAGGATGCCACCGTGCCAACAAGGTACATGAAGGACAGTACTAAAGGAAGGGTCCTGCTTTGAACAAGTTTCTCTGCAGTGCGGCATATGCTTCGGAGCCCGCTGCGACAGACCTCTCCCTGGACCCAATGCAGAAGAACCTCAGGACTGGATGCCACGATAAGGATGCACTTGGAGAAGCGGCCACTACACCCTCTTGAACAACTCTAGTGCCCGGAGGACCAGTTGACGCATTAGCCCCTGGCATAGAGCTCCCGGGCTTTGACAAATCCATCCTTGCAATGGATCATCGTTTGGACACGCATGGAAGATATCGACAAACGTGGCAACGACATGACGGGATGATAACCGTGCTTGAGAAAGAGGAGAGGGAGCCAGACGGCAGAGAAATGGGTCTATCAGGGTCCAATGAAGAGGAAGAGGACACTCGGCAAAAATGGAGCCCGCCCAACAGCTTGTAGCAGACGAGGAAGATCAACCACTCTATGACATCACGACTGGCTGGTAGCACCGGGTGGCTGCTGCAAAGGGGATATTCGAAGAAGATGAAGAAGAGGGGGATGAGAAAGGGAGAGTCTGAGGGAGAGTCTGAGGGAGAGTCTGAGGGAGAGACCTTGGCGCAGACCATGGGAGGATGAGGCCTTCGGTTCCCTCGCAGCAGCCAGTACCCTTGGCCGAGCTGCAGCTAGGTGGCGGGTCTTTCAGCAATCGACAGGAACATGGACCGTCAATGGAACGACTGCCGTGTAGGCGAGGAAGGCCCCGTAGCGGTGGAAGAAGGCCTCCCCGTCGTCATCGCGTAGCTTATCCAAATGAGCGGTGGGTCTGGTGTTCGGTTGAGGCGGCCCTCTGCTGCTGCTCTCGGCCGTTGGCGACGCTCTCATGCCAGCGAGCAGCTCACGATGCCCCAATGCCCCAATGCCGCGTGCGAGCAGCCCCACGTCAGTTGACGCGATTGAGCGGCGCCGGCCGTGAGGGCAGAATTTTCCACCCAGCTCCTAAACCCCTTTGAGCACGTCACCGTTGACCGTCCAGACCGCAGCTTGGGGTGGCAGCGGCTGGCCCATGCCTTGGTCCCTTCTCCCACGAGGGGCAGGCGGTGGTCCGGCCTCGAGCAGCGCGCGGGCGGGAGATGCACGATTGAGTTTATCGGGCGGTTCGCTTAGGCGTCAGGCGTTTGTGGCCATTGCTGGGTGGATGGTGGTGCCAAGACGGGCTGGGCGGGCAACAGAAGTGCGCATTGACTCGCCGTGGGCGGAGAGGATCCACTTTGGCATATTGTAGTCTGTCGTCGCAGACGGAGGGTGGGTGTGCCGTAGCCGGGGCGGGGCGTGCGGTGCGGTGCACTGCTGACCCTGGCCAGCACACAGCGCGAGAGACATTCCACCAGGGGTTCTAGAAGTTCTAGAACAGGGCGCCGTCGCAGCGACGAAGGGAGCGGCGGGCGTGTTGCCGGTTGCGTCAACGGCTGCTGCCCTGCTGGGCGGGGCGCGGTGAAGCCGGAGAAATGGGCAGGCACGAGCGGCTGCGGGCGGCATTACGGCCGGGGCGGCGAGCTATTGCAGGATGCACGAGTAAGCTGCTGTTTACCCGGCCGGGGCGGGCGTGGCATGCGCTGCCCTGAAGGCGGGCAGGGCTGGCAGAGAGAAGTGATAAGAATACGATGTGTGCTGTGTGTTGTGTGCTGCGAGCCCGGCCCGCCCCGAGGCTCTGGGGCGCTGCCCGCCGCCGGCTGCAACGTCAGAAGGCCATCCGAGGGCCGTCCAGGAACCAGAAGGAACCGCCGCCTGCCCCTCCGCCGCGGGCCCCAGCGCGGCCTCAGCGCGGCCGGTGGGCTGCTGCACCGCGCTACGAAAGCGCACCCTCCGCCGAGCATGTGATGCCAGGCACTCGCATCGAAGATCGCTGCGCCCCGTGTCACTCGTGTCTTCTTTTTATAGTGCGCTGCCTTATACTGCGTGTTGTAGGGATGCCGTGGCACCAGCTATTGATAGGAACCCGCCGACTCCAACTTTGCCATTGTGCACTGTTTGGACACGCCCCGTTACAGTTGGCGAGCGCGCCGCCGCCTCGGGCCGTGTCTTCGCCTCGACAAGACGGCCAATCTCAACCCCACAATTCCATGACACAACTCTCTATCATCCCACCAGAGCAGACCATACCCGCCGCCCGACGCCCGCGACGCCCAGCCCCGGCTTCTCCTTCGCCTGCGCTGCCTCTGCCGCGGCCTCGGCCTTCTGGCGCCGCTCCAGCTCGTCGAAGATGAAGGCCTCGCTGAAGTCCATGTCCTCGGGCCGCACTATCTTGGTCTTGTACCACCACTTGTAGGCAAAGTAGTCGAACACAAACAGCGGCGCCGCGATGTACGTCGCGAAGAAATTCTCCGCGCTGGGCTTCGCGTCGAACGGGAAGATGGCCAGGTAGAACTCGGCCACTAGGATCAGGAAGATGACCACGAGGCCCGCGTACTGGCTCCACGGCGCAAACATGTCGTGGAACGGCAGTGTCTTGTGCTCGATCCCCTGGGCCCGCAGTCCCTTGCGAAACCGAATGTGCATCCAGTAGATCGTCGCCCACTGCAAGAAGCCGCTGATGCCCACCTGCGCAACACTAGGTCAACTTTGTGCCATTGCCCAATCCGGCAGGAGCGCTCACCAGAGACGAGAACCAGTTGTAGACCTGCTCCGCCGTCGAGTTGCAGTTCAGGTAGCAGAGCCCGCCGCCCAGGATCATGCTGAGCGTCATGGCTACATACGGCCGCCCCTGTGAATCCTTGCGTCCAAACACCGGGTGCACCCACTTCAGATCCGACAGCGCGCAGAGCGTACGCGACGCTATGTACGCCGAGGTAATGCCGCAGGAGATGACGGTGATCAGGATGAAGGCGTTGAGTGCGTGTGCAAGCCCGAAGAGATTGCATGCCCGGATGGCCAGGACGAATGGCGATGCGAGGGTGCCGGACGCATTCACAAGGCTCGGATCGTTGTAGGGAATACACATGCCAACAAGCCCTGTCCCGAATGCGGTCAGCTACCGCGACGTGGGGAGCCATGTTCACTTACAAATATTGACCACAAAGAACGCAAACATGCGCCAGAACAGTGGCTGAACGGAGCGCTTGACCGTCTCGCGGGGATCCTTAGCTTCGCCAGCCATGACGGCAATGTGCTCGCCTTCTCGTCATCAGTAAAGCCGACGCAAGGCGAGGAGCGCCGCACTCGCACTTACCGCCGCCGAAGCTGAAGCCAGCCTGGACAAACGCAGCTGCAATCCCTCGGATGCCGTTCACGAAAGCACCGGGATCCTTCCAATACTTGAACTCAATTGGGCCACGTGTGGCCGGAATCCCTCCGCTCGTCATGACGATCATGAAGAAGATGATGGCCACCAGGGCAAGACACTTCAGGAAGGAAAACCAGAACTCGACCTCCCCATAGAGCTTTACCGGCCAGATGTTGACAAAGACGATGATGACCAGGAAAATCGTAATCCACGCGGCCAGCGGCACCTTGTATGATGTTTCCCAGTAGTGCAGGACCGAGATGCAAGCCGTGATCTCGGCGGGGATGATCCTTGGACTACATCAGTACGGATGCGCCTGAGCAGGGAACTCTACCAGCTTACATGACCCACTTGGCGTTGTCAGCACAGAGGACTCATGTATGTTCTCAGGGCGGGACGTACGTTGAACCAGAAGTTGATCCCGATGGCGAAGCCAAGGGCAGGATCAACATATTCGCCCGCTTGGCGGGTAAAGCCTCCATGGACGGGCTTGTACGCTGTCATTTCTCCAATGGATGTGTACATGACGTACACAATCGCTCTGTTCATGACACTCAGTGATCCATCATCCAATCAAGAGCATCGGCCCACTCACGCCATGATGGTGTAGGAAACGGCAATTCCGCCCGGGCCGGCTACAGACCGCAGCGTTAGTATGGAGGACGAACCGCATTCGACGGCCTTCACTACGAACCTTTAGCCAGCGCACTTCCAGTGCCGACCCACAGTCCAGTCCCAATACCAGCACCGAATGCCATCATCATGATCTGACGTCTCTTCAGCGACCGCTCATATCCCACCTCGACCAAGTCGACCATGCCGACCTGCCCCTCAGCAGCGTCCGTGGAAGGCTCGACAGCAACGTCGGCCGCGTCTTTCTTTTCGATGTCATGGCTGTCGGTCTGCGACGATGCAGAAGGCGGAGTGGTGGCAAGCTTGGGCTCATCCGTTGCAGTCATGGCGGAAGGCAAGTTCAACAACAGCAGGACAAAGATTGAGCAGCTGTGGTATGCTGAGATGTGCAGGCGCGTCGCACTTCATCTACTCTCCCCCTATCTCACTATCTACAGAATGCCGGTACTCGATGCACCAATTGCGACGTCCGTCATGGCTGAATCGACAGGCGTGCCCAACCCTCCTTCGAGATATGCCCCGATTTGCTATCGACCATAGAAGCCAGGGCGGCCGACCCGATTCATCCGATAGCCGTGAGGTCAAGGGCCGAGGAAGGTCGACACGCAAAGCTTTCACCAAGTAAGTGTTGGCCAGGCTCGGCAGAGCTTGGGCTGTTTCCTATCATCGAAGCGCATCGGAAGACGGCGCGCAGATGCGAGGCACCCTCGCATTAACCCGATACGCGGTATTTCGGCCAGCAGCCGAGTGTGCGGGGGAGGGCTTTGGGGCAAAGGTGGGGTTAGCCGCAGCGTGCAAGGGCCCTGGAGATCCTATGCGCCCGCCGAGGGGCACACCAAGGCGATGATGCGAGCGAGGTCGGAGCTGTGGTTGCCTGCTACCATTCATTTTAGAGGCTGGAGACTGTGCCTCGTCCGTCAATCTCTCCTACGCCCCAGCTCTTCTCTTCCCGATCGCTTCTCAAGATCAGCCTGTTCTCCATCGCCATATCCGACATGTCCCCTCCCACGAACAAGCATGTTGTTTTCGACGTCGTTGGCACCTGCGTCGGCTACGACGTCTGGTTCGATGCAATTGCGTCGCAGCTGGGCGAACGGTTTGCCAAGCTCGGTATCTCGCCACGTCTCTTCGCCTTCGCATGGATGGAGGCCGCCGAGCGCGAGTACACCTACCTGTCCCTCTCCGGTCGCTACACCATCTTCTCCAAGCTCCAGGCGGCTCTGTTCTATCGCATGCTCTACCAAGCCGGCGTTGACGAACCCCGTCAGTTCGCCACTGATGAAGACTTGAAGGTCATCACGGAAGCGTATGACAACCTCAAGATGCGCGACGGTGTCCCTGAGATGTTCGCCAAGCTGCGCGCTGC
Source organism: Diplodia seriata (assembly GCF_021436955.1). Lineage (NCBI taxonomy): Eukaryota > Fungi > Ascomycota > Dothideomycetes > Botryosphaeriales > Botryosphaeriaceae > Diplodia > Diplodia seriata. Next base: position 1,450,569 of record NW_027117313.1, on the reverse strand, counting down.
GGGCTTCACCTGCTGGTGCCTGTCTGCCGGCGACAGGAAGCGCGTTGGAGGATACTTTGAGAAGGCAGGCGTTCCCATGCCGGCAGAGAATTTGATGAGCTGCGACTCCAGCGGGATCGGCAAGCCGGACCCCAAGGCATACGAGCCGGCCATCAAGGCTCTAGGTGACGGCGAGAAGTGGTTTGCGGCCGCGCACATGTGGGACGTGTCTGCTGCGAGAACAGTTGGGTAAGTTCTTTGCGCGCGCCCCAGCCAAGTCGCTTGAGCCCCGATTGCTAACGTGCCTCGTGCGGCAAAGGTTCAAGGGGGCATACACCAGCGTGTGGGAGAAGGAGCCGTGCACTGAGATCTTCGGCGAGATGGACGTAATGGCAGAGACGCCGCTGGAGATGGCGGACAAGATCATCGCGGCATCGTCCTAGCAGAGCCGAGCGATGGCGCAAAAGCAAACAAACACGCATTGAAGGCCATAGCTCCATGTAATCGATAGGCTGTTTCGCACTTCTCCGATCCCTGTCTGCCGTTCTCCGGCCTGATACGAGTGCGGGCCGCAGCGATAGCACCGTTGCGCAACCGCTTTCTCACCCTCATTCACTCCTTGCGCGCTGTGACTGGACGCAGCACCCTTGGGCCTCTGGCAACGTGCGAGAATCGCCCCGATCGACGCATTCGCGCGTGCTCCCGCGCCCGATGCCGGTCGAACGATCGCTCTATCTAGCTAGGAACACGCGGTGTTGTCAGTGCCCCAAACACTTAGCTTTCTTATATACAGCTCTTTCATGCCTGCGATCATCTACATTCGTTCGCAAGCACAGTGACCGCGTCGCAAAGAAAATCGCTACAATCGTGCCCAGCTATAGTCACCAAAACGCCAAAATGTCATCCAAAACTGCCCAAGCGCGCCTCTCGCAAATCGACGGCTCCTTCAAGCCGTCGTCTGAATCGATATACTCGACCGAGCCGTCAACCGAGCACGCGCCCTACCCGTATCCTGTGCCAAACTCGCTGACGCCCTTCTGGCGAACGGAGCTGCACCCGCTGGACAGCGCGCGCACGACGCCCGACCTACCCGCCGAGACGGACATTCTCATCATCGGCGCAGGCTACTCGGGCGCGTCGACGGCATACCACCTGCTAAAAGACAACCCGAATCCGCCCAGGATCACGATACTGGAGGCGCGCGAGGCGTGCTCGGGAGCGACGGGAAGGAACGGTACGCATGCATATACTCCCGGGAGCAAAGCGCGCAGCGCTGACGACGGGGCAACAAAACAGGCGGCCACCTCAAGCCGGACGTCTACTTCCAGGTGCCCAAGTACACGGCGCTGTTCGGGGCCGAGGCGGCGGACGAGCTGGCGGCGTTCGAGGCGTCGCAGGTGCTCGCGGTCAAGGAGCTGGTGGAGCGCGAGCGCATCGACTGCGACTTTGGCCTCACGCGCGCCGTCGACGTCTGCCTCGACGCCGACCACGCCGCCAAGTGCAAGGCCGAGTTCCTCGAGCTGCAGGCCCAGGGCCGGCCCTCGGTGCGCGACGTCTTCTTCTCCGAGGGCGCGGCGGCCGAGATGGTCTCCGGGGTCAAGGGCGCAAAGTGCGCCTTCACTTTCACCGCCGGCCATGTCTGGTGAGTCTGCCCTTCGTTATTGTTCCGCCGCCGTTAGCCGGAAGCCGGACCGAGCATTGGACGAGGTGGAGAGCAGGAAAATAGATTGCGACGAGCGAGCGCGGGGAAATAAGCTTCTTGCTCCGGTGGGCTTCTGTCCAGGCCGGCGGTGTTGCCTCTTGCGTGCGCATGCAAGGGGCGCGGCGCGCAGCAGCACGGTCGACGGCTTGGGACCGGCGCTCGCGAGCTCCGGCTGGGTCGCGAAGGATGGACATCATCAAGTGGTAGCCAGCGAGAGGCAGCGACAGCGCTGCGAGCGCTGGCGATCGGCGGCGGCGGTGGTGGCGGGGCGGAGCAGCGCACTAGACTGGCACTGACGCGACCACTCGGCAGGCCGTACAAGCTGGTCATGCACCTCCTGGGGCTGGCCGTCGGGCGCGGCGTCAACCTGCAGACGCACACGCCCGTCACCAGCGTGGGCGAGGCGCGCGACGCCGACGGCTGGTGGAGCGTCCGCACCCCGCGCGGCCAGCTGCGCGCCCGGCAGGTCGTCTACTGCACCAACGCCTACACGGCCGGCGTCGCGCCGCAGTATCGCGACAAGATCATCCCCGTCAAGGGCATCTGCAGCAGGCTCGCCGTGCCGCCGGGCGCCGCCTGCCCGCACCTGCCCAACACCTACAGCGTACGTAAGGGAATGGCGTCATCCGCCCCCCGCAGCACTCCATGCCTGTCCTCTGACCTCTGACCCTCTCTGCCAGCTGCGCTACGCCCCGGGCATCTACGACTACCAGATCACCCGCCCCGACGGCAGCATCGTCATCGGCGGCGCCAAGCAGTGGTTCTGGCACGACCGCAGCCACTGGTACGGCGTCACCGACGACGCCTCGCTCATCGAGCCCGCGAAGCAGCACTTCCCCGGCTTCATGCAGCGCAACTACCGCGGCTGGGAGCACAGCGACGCCCGCCTCGACTCCCTCTGGACCGGCATCATGGGCGTAGGTCGAGTCTTCCTCCCGCCGCATCACACGCTGACCGCTGTTCGCAGTACACGGCCGACATGATGCCGCACATCGGCGAGGTGCCGTCCAAGCCCGGCCAGTTCGTCATGGGCGGCTTCAACGGCCACGGCATGCCGCTGATCTTCCTGTCGTCCAAGGGCCTCGCCAGCATGCTTCTGCATGCCGTCCCCTTTGAGCACACGGGCATCCCCCGTCTGTTCAAGACCACGGCCGAGAGGCTGGCGAGCGAGGAGAACTTGATCTTGAACAGCAAGCCCCAGTAAAACGGTGCGACGCAATGGTCCCTGGGTCTGGGTGCACGAGATATGAGTCTTGGCGTGTGGGTTTTTAGTCAGCAGCTAGCATTGAACAGTGATCTCGAGGGCAGAAGAAGAAGTGGGAGAAGAAGAAGATGCCCGTGTCTCACAATACGGTGCAATAATGTCGCGCTCCGAGCCGCTGCTTGCCTCGACCAGCAGCCACGCTACGGCCGTACCTACAAGCGCGGAGGCTACATGCGCTGTCTTGGACCAGCAATGTCCGACGTCGTGCTTGCGAGCGACAATGGTGGAGAAGACTTATCTTTGCAGCCCCTCATGGCGGCCCGCCGGTTGGAGATCTGGTCTGGTTCCTGAAACGAGCGGCAAGACGCGTTGTGGAGCCTCGTCGACAACAATGCGCTCGCTCATCTCCGAGCGTCGCAGCGGCGTCGCTGTCGATCATCCGTCGCATGCTCGAATGAGGAAAAAGTTTCGCGACTGGCAACGGGACATGGAGCCACTTCGCACCCGTCGATTCCCGAGCGACGGGCCGTCGCAGATGGTGAGACCTTAATCACAAACATGCACCTCTTCTGCATTGAGTGAAAGGCCAATCGACCGACGACGAGACGGTTCGTGACGACAATACGCAAGGCCGCCCCACGCCCTCTCCGGGAGGGCATGCAGGGCCGTGGACTTCGTCCGGTGCAGTGTTGATGTGATTGGCCCGCGCGCGGGAAAGGAGAGCTGCCCAGAGACTGTCTGACGTCGTGTTGATTGTAGCAAGTCATTGTTGGCTACTCGGTCGTCGCCGCCTCGGAGGATAATCTCGCGCGCATCGGAGCAAACTAGGAGGCATTACCTAGACAGAGGGCCGGAGTCCCCGGGTCATTGGCATTGCATGGCCCTGCTACTAAATCAGCCTTCTCTCGCGAGGTCCAATACACGGTCGCAAGAGTCAGGACGACGGACCGACTCGCAGTAGGAGGAGCGGAGACCACCACTTACCGTGGAGTCGTGATTGTGGACGGCAAGGACCAGGGGCAACGAGGCTGCGAGGCTGAAGGCGTGCAGGGCTCGGCAGCGGGACATGCATGCTCGCGTACACGTCTGAAGAAGCAGCGCCGATCAAAGGGGCCAGGCGCGTTTGCGTCCGTAGTCCATTGTCCCTTTCCCCAGATGATCCGCCGGCCTTAGTTTGATCTTCGTTCCTTGCTTCCAGCCAGGCCTCAGCTGCGCGCCTGGGCCGGGGCCACCCCTGCTCGCGAGCGCGGGAGCCTCAACCGCATTGGGCAGGTAATCGCCTACACCTGACGAGGGTTCATTCGGCCTCGGCCCGTATGAGCCTTACCTGCACCCTCGTCGGGCCATGCTCCCAAACCGGCGGCGTGGGGACGTGCGGCTTCTGCAAGCGCTGCTGCGCTGTTATCGTCTTTTTGCTCCTGGCGATGATGCATGGCCCGCCAAAGCTGCATCACCACCACGACGCCCGTGCGCCGGCGGACCATGGCGATAAGGCGTCGAAGCATATGATCTATGCTATGACTCTGTTTTTGGCTGCTTCGGCACCTGAACTGGAAGCCATGGTTGCCGGCGCAAGGCCGGGGCAGTCTTCCATCGGGGAGGGGCCCATCCAGATAAGGTGGCGTGCAGATAATTCGCTTGCGCATGCTCAAGTCGGTCTTCCAAGGGCATCGAGCAGGAGTCTGCAGCGGAGCCGTCCTAGCGTTGCTGTCAAGCGAGTAGATGAACAGTCTTGTACGGCTGCGGAACCCGCTAAAATCTGATGGCGGGAGTCCCAGCCGCATGAACGGAGCCACTCTTGAGCTGTTTCGAGGCCGATGCCTATCGAAGTGGTGTCTGACAGGGCGAGGGCGTGAGGATGCGAATCCTTCAGAGAATCCAGGGTCCGGCAACCAGGTAAGAAATGCATGCTGTGTGTGGCGGGCGAGTGGGGCTCGAAGCAGCGCCCAATATCCAAGGCTGCGCGTGCCCAGTTCCAGCATGTCATCGGAAGGCTGCGGGCGACGAAGCGCTGTCGCTCTGATCCGTCCAGCCAAGCCGCGGCACGTCAAGCTCAAAAGGTCCGCCAGTCTTCTTAGCACCGACATTCGCCCTACTCGACAGACTCGGGCTCGGAAAGCTGGAGCCCGGAGCGAGAGAAGCCATGCTGGTGCACCCCGGCCTGTGCGAGTATTGGTCCAACCGCTGTGGGGTCCGCAGGTGGTCTGGTATGTCGGTCGGTTGAACAAGGCGCGCTCGAGAGCGAAGTAGACGTTGCAGTTCTGGGAGGCTGCGAGTTTTCAAGGAGCATATGGGCCGCGCGGCCTCGTGCAACAGCGCCCACGGCGCTGCTGAATTGCGTGCTCCAAGCCCGGCTTACGCCGTGGCTCCTGCTCCAGCTGGCGCACACAACCTGACGTCGCACAAGCCAGGGCCAGCTGCGGCCTGCGCTGTGGACATAAGCAGTCCTGCACATGATGATGCGACGGCCGTGCGCGCCATCCTATGCTGAAGGCGGGGCAAACATCCAGCGCCGCATCATGGTGCTCGCCCACGTCGACGATGAGAGATCTCAGATGAGCATGCAGAGAGACTTCACTCGATTGCTAGATAAGCTTTGGCCCTGGCGCCCAGCGCCCATTGGCCGGTCCGGAGCCCCGCAGTTCGAGTCCTTGCCGCTGCCAGCATGCCAGAAGCAGTAAACGGTGTAGACCTACATGTGCTCGCCGTCACGGCCGGACGAGGGACGACGCTCTTGGCCGGCCAAGGTCGCTACGTAGACACCCGCGGCTTCTCAGACATGGCTTTCTCAGATCAAGGCCGGCGACGCCAGATCTGTGCAGAAACGGTCGATGACAGCATTCGCTGCGCTGGACGCCGCCAGGAAGCGCGCATCGCAGGGCCCTGGGCGCGGAGAGCGCTAGACCGAGACGGCAGGATTTTCGTGAGTAACCGACGTTAGCGAGCGGCAAGCCCTACGGCACCGCGGCAATCCGGACGCACAAGTCATCCGATAGGTGCAGCCCGCCTGCACGCGCACAACTTCACGGCGACTGCAAGCGCCGAGCGGCATGTGTTTGGGGGCAATTATCGTGCGCATGAATCTGCCTGGGCAAAAGCATCTGATTCTCAGAACAAGGCGGTAGTGACTGTGCTGCCGTGTGCCGTACTCGAGCGCTAGCCTCCCGTGGAAACGCAGAGCAAAACAAATATGTCCACTGCAAGGGAAACGCGTGGGAAAACACAATCTTCAGTCACCGGATGCCATGAGGTGTGACAGATCGCACCTCGAGTCTGAAAGTCCAACCGCACTTGTCAATCTTGCTCAATGCGTCCACCACGCATGCTGCTCGATCGGAATCGGAGGTGCTGGAAGCTGGGCCTCTTAGGATGGAGGCTGTTGAGGCTGGTCCCTCCTTGAACCACGTCCTTCCGACTACATGGCGTCAGCCGTGCCTTCCATGACTGCAGGATTAGCATCTCCTACCAGGCATCTTTGGCAGGCGTCGCCATTTTGAAAGACCCAGAAATTGCAGGGGCGCTGTATGCGCCAGCAGCACGGGTGGCGATAGTATCCCTCACCGCTACCACCAGAACCATCTCCACCGGGGGCGCCGCCCTTTCCCCCAGTTCTGTTCGCTGCATCTCCAGACCTCTCTCCAGCTCCATTGCCTGCTGCTGCGCTTTGTCCTTGGCCAGCAGCACTCATGGGGAAGTTGACATAGTATTCGAGGGGTGAGCTGTGATGAAGAAGGGTGGGGATGCACTGCCAGAGCGAGCGGTCGTCCCCAGCCGGATTTACGTTGTCCTGGACTTCCGCACCGGGGTTCTAGCCATTGCTGATCGTTGTGCGGCGCATGCGGCCAGCCATACAGCCTGTGGCCTTTTCTTCAGGAAGCCGTGGTAGTGGGCTGCTGCAGGCAAGAAGCTGAAGCACGCGGTGCCGTCATCCAGCAGTACGAAGCGACTAAGGCGAGGCTCTGGCCGCTAAGGAAAAGGAGCCTCGAACTCTCATAAGCGGAGCATCTCCTAAGGAACCCATGGAAGAGAGCTTGGCTGTGAAGTCGCACCGGAAAGGTGCAGGAACAGCAAAAGCAGGCCTGGAAGGGGCACAGGGAGGCCATGTGTGGTGGACGTCAGCCGCGGCAAGGCTCACGGAGACAGGGATGCTGGGGCAAAGGATCGAACACTGCCAAAGTGCCGGCAAATCCCAAGTGAGACAGGTAGGCAAAGTGGTGAGAAAACAAAGACCTGGATCCAAAGGGCCAATGAACGCGGGCAGGGCCCCGGCTCGGCCCTTGAAGATTGCGGGCGAGGGCCACGGTCGGCTGCATGTGGAACGGCGTGAGCCGCGCCGCACGAACGGGATCCAGGCTCCTGGTGGTTTCTATTCAGCGTTGAAGCAGAAAATGCGGCGCGGACACCTGAAGAATCGGGCCTTGGCGGCGTGCGGCATGGGGGCCGGCTCCGCAGACACGATGAATGGCCCACCGCAGACGCAGCACGAGGGGAAAGCAGCAGTCGCAGCAGAGGAACGCGCGTGCCGGCGTCAATCTCGACCAGTGGCAGCGGCGGATCCAGCGGCGCAGGCGCGCAGAGCGCAGGGTGGTGAGCATGGAGTGGCGCCGCAACTGAGAGCCGGCGAAGCCGCAAGTGTTCAGCCCGTCTGCGGCTGGTCGAAGGCCACCTCTTGCGATGGCCATGGACGGGCGGGACGTGCACCACAAGCCCGGCGGACGCGGTGCAATGCCGGCGGGGTCTGGGGCGGGACAGAGGGCGTGAGCTCGCGCGGCCCGGCTGGCCTGCGGAGGCCCACAGAGTCGCTGGTGTCGAGATGAAGTCGAGTCGGCAGGCGTTGGAATTAGCAGCGCGCGCCGTCGAATCTACCTCAGCTAGCGCGCCGTCGCGTCGCGGGGCCAGGGCCCGTAATGTCATGTGGTAACGCGGCGACTGCGAAGTCAAATAGCAGCAGCAACAGAGTACGGCCGCAGCCAAGCGCGTCCAGACCGCCGGCACGTGAGGCGCGACTCGACTGCGCTCCGCCGGCCTTGGTTTTCGTTCTTTTTGCCTGAAGTGCGGAGCGCAAGCAAAAAGGCCGCAGCCCGCCGCCCCATGACCGCATCACACGCCATTGTCGGGAATAAGTACCTACACCCTACACCCTCCTCCGCCCGCGCCGGCTGTCAGCGGGTCAGCTGTGCGGTGCAATGCAGGCCCGCGACGGACGGCTTGCAGCACCGGCGGCAGGATGAAGCTTCGCCGCTGCTCCGCTCAAGCTCCGCCAAGCGTCGCCCATTGCACGGTGCGCAGCGCCTCTGCTCCACCAGCCGTCGCACCGCACCAGCGCCCCCGCGCCGGCGTCTGCGCCTGCGCCTGCGAGCTGAAGCGGGTCCGCGTTGGCTGGCACGGCCGGAGGCGGTGCTGGTGCTGGTGCTGGCGCGGTGCTGGAGCTGGAGCTGGAGCTGGAGCTGGGTCTGGTGGAGGAGGTGGTGGTGCTGGGCGGGCGGGCAATTGGCTGGCAGCTGCTCCACCACACGACAGGCTGCGTGCTGCGGCGGGCTGCAGGTGTAGTGCCAGGTGTAGTGCCAGGGCTGCCGCTCACGTGCGGCGGACCCAGTTCCTGTGCATGAACGCCGTGCAAGCGACGCGCTACTCGTAGCGACGGCGGACGGGGCGCGCTTTTGCTCCCTTATCTGGGCTCGCCGGATCGCCTGCTGGACCTCGGAAGGCGCCAGGTGCTGCTACTGTGGCTTGCATGATCGTCGGCGGCCTGCTCGCACTCAGTTCAGCCGTGGGGGCACTGGGGACGGCGCGATTGCCTGATTCCATCAGCCGGCCTGTCGCTCGCGTTATCGACGCGCCGCGCGCACGGGTCGCCGGCTTCAGCCAGAATAGCAGCACGCTCGCAGATAGGCCGGCCAGCATCGACGATGGCGGTGCCTCAGCACGCGGCTCCCTGCCTCGCGGCGCCATTGGCTGCGTCTCACTCGCGGCGACGCCGAGCGGGCGATGACGACGGGCGGTGCAGTGCGTCGCGGGCGGCGCTGTGGCTGCGGCGCGCGCGCATTGGCTGGCCCAGCCCGCAGAAGCACGCTAGAAGCCCGGGGCACTTCGCTCGCATCTTCGGCGCACCCGCCAACGGCTTCCATGCAGGCGGGTGATTAAAGTTGGGCGCCATCGGCCGGGTCCGCCTGCCACACGGCGCTGATTCGCAGGGCGCGAGATTGAGCACGGCGCGCCGCGGGCGCAGCGGCTGCGGCCCCTCAGCGCTCGTCTGCCGGCGACCCTGGCCGGACGTCGCGCCCAAACGGGCCTGCTCAGGCACGCGTGCGATTGGTGGGATCGCGCGCATCGCAGCTAAGGCGATGTTACCCTACGCAGCACCGCTGTGTGGGGTTGATATGCACCCCTTCTTCACGCCACGGCCGCGGGCAGGGAGGGCGCAACGCTCTCCAACTGCCCGCCAGATCCTCCTTCCCTCCGCGCGACAGCTGCGCTTGGCGCTGCCAGCGGCCCCCGGTGTTGATCTTATCTCAGGCGCCTGTTCCTCTAAATAATGCACCGCCAGACGCCCTCAAGAATAGCTCCCATCCTCCTCGGCCTGGATCTACACCTCCGCCCCGTCAATCCTGCCGATTAGGTTGCCCCCGTCGAGCGAAGCTTTCGTCCAGAGTCATGTCGTCCTTACCGCCGCCGCCGCCCTCGTCGTCGTCCGCGTCCACCTCGACCGCCGCCGCCGCTGCTGCTGCTGCTCTCCCCAACACCAACACCCCGACCGCCGCGCCCCGCAAGCGCCGCAGGAGAGCGCCCGCCACGGGTGCGACTGAGGACTGTTTCACCTGCCGGAAGCGCCAGGCAAAATGCGACCGCCGCCGCCCGTACTGCACCCAGTGCATCGACCTGGGCAAAGAGTGCTCCGGCTACCGCACCACGCTGACCTGGGGCGTGGGCGTGGCCAGCAGAGGCAAGCTGCGCGGCATGAGCCTTCCCGTGCCCAAGTCGCCCTCGTCGCCGCCGGCGCGGGAGCGCGCCCAGAGCATGTCCCAGGCGAAGCCCGTCGCGCAGACCGCCGCCCAGCCCTCCGTCTCCAGCCCACCGCAGGGCCCGTCGTACGAGCAGGCGCGGCGCGCAAGCAATATCAGCCAGGTCAGCCAGATCAGCCAGGCCAGCCAGGCCAGTGACGTCAAGTCGCCCTCGCCCATCCGCAGCCCGCCAGTGCACGAGTACCCGGGCCTGGACGCCACCAGCCCCATCTCCATCCCGCCACCCGCCCCGCAGCACATGGGCTGGCATCTGCCCGGCTTCGGCGAGCACCTGGACGGCTACAGCGGGCCGGCTTCGCGCAAACCGCGCCCCCAGCTGCCCGTCAAGCCGCTGCACAAGCTCCACACCACGCTCGCCGGCTCCTACGACGACACTGGCCTCTCCACCTCGACCGGCCCGCTGAGCTCCTACAGCGACAGCGTCTTGGGCGACTACCCCTCCCCGAGCGAGTTCCCCGGCACCCCGGACGACTTCACCTATGCCGATCCCATGATCCAGTCGTACAACGAGCACTACATGCACCAGCGCACCCCCATGAGCAGCTCCACCGAGTCCCTGGTCTTCCATGACGCCCCGCGCTCTTATCCCATGATTTGCGAGGACCTAAGCTCGAGCATCAGCTCCGACCAGAGCCTGCAGGATTTCTCCGAGTTGAATTCAATGCAACCAGCATCATACAGCCAGTCAGGCTTCTCAGATATGTTCTTCCCCGGCGCATTTACAGCAGCAGCGGGACCTAACAATGCGCACATTCCAGGCTACTACTACAGCCGTGGCAGCAAGCACCCCCCTCCGGACCCTACGCCGGGGAGCCATGGCTCTTCTTCTGAGCATGGCGCTGTGCCCGTTCTCCCGTCACCGCTCTCCCGCCGTCTTTCGCCGCGCATGCAGTTCCTGCTGGACTACTACGACCGGGCAATATGCCCCGTCCTCGTGGCCTTCGACGGCCCCTCCAACCCCTATCGCATGCACGTCGTCCCCTTGGCTCGGGAAAGCGAAGGCCTGCAGAATGCCATTGCAGCACTGTCCATCAACAACATCCGCATGCGCCAGAGCACCGAGGCAAGATTCCTTGCCCTCGGCAACGGCCAACGGGCCAGCAACACGGCCGTTCTTCCCGACTGGGTCTACTCTCGCCTCACCGCCGACGAGATAAGGGAAATGCACGGAGAGCCGTCGGCTGAAGAAGTCCACTACAAAACCACCTCGATCCAGCTCCTCAACACGCAGCTCGCCGACCCAATACGGGCCAAGGACGACTCGGTGCTCGCCACGCTTCTCATCCTGTGTTTGTTCCATGTTTGCGACAGTGGCTTCTCCAAGTTCCGTACCCAGCTGGCCGGGGTGCAAAAGTTGCTGGACATGCGTGACCGCAGTGTGCAGTCGGGCTTCATCGGCTGGGTTGAGATGTTTTTCACGTGGTTCGACGTCATGACGTCGACCGTCAACGACCGTGAAACGCAGATAAAAGGCGACAGACTGGACATGATGGACCTGTCGACCAATCTTGGTGCCCTCGAGCACCTGGCCGGCTGCGAGGGCCGTCTGTTCAAGCTGATTGCCCGCCTTGGGCGCCTAAATCTGCTCAGCCAGAACCGACCGGTCAGCTCGCCTTCGGACAGCACGCCCAGGCCCTCACCGTCGCACAACCGCCGCGGGGGCGACTACTACAGCATGCAGTGCTATGAGCGCCTCGATGGCAACGGTTGGGGCTCGCCTGCATCGCAGCACCACCAAAACCCCCTAGACATAGTCGACGCAGATCAGCGGCATGAGTTCTGGACCGAGTGGCGGGACATTCGCGACCGCCTGCAACAATGGGAGTTCGAGCCTACGGGCCGCGGTGCCGCCATGTGCGATGCAGGGCCGTACGCATTGCCGTCGGATCAGCGTGACATCCTCCACATCAGTGAAAGTTTCCGCTACAGCGCGCTGCTGTACACAGAGCGCTTAGCGCATCCCAATCTGCCGTCCTCGGCCCTCAACTTCCAAAACCTGGTCGCACAGGCGCTATTCCACATCAGCCAGATTGGCGTTACCAGCTGCGTCAACAAGTTCCTGTTGTGGCCGCTCTTCATCACCGGCACCGAATGCGTCGATGAAACCCATCGCGCACTCGTTCGTCAGCGCTGCATTGAGATTCAACGCGAAAGTGGTTTCTTCAACAACCTGAGCGGCCTTGAAGTCCTCGAGCGTACTTGGCGCGAGGACGATGCGGGCAGGAACGATGGTGACGCTGAAGTGGCCGCCGAGGCGGCAAGACTCGGCGTCACGAAGCAAGCTTTCAGATGGCGTAAGGCCATGGACCGAATGGATGGCGAGTACATTCTGATATGAGGACGAAGCGGCGACACAACGCGGGAAATAAAGTACCAATACTGGGGAGACGGCAGTAAAAAAAAACAAAAGAGTGGTAACGTGGACATGATTGAATGAATGATATCAATTCGTGTGGCTCGCTGGCTCGGTTTTGTGGTGAATCATTGGGGCAAAAAACAAAGCGGTCGCTTTTTCTTTGGTTATGACATGGAAGGCGTGTACCGCAGTGCGCAGCACAGTGTCCAAAAGAAGGGTGTTTCTGAATAGAAGGGGCCGGTTTGTTACATATGCGGGCAGGTTTACGGATCGCATTATTCTTCTTGTTTACTTTCCTTCTTCCCTCCCTTCTCTTTCTTCTCTTGTACTTTTCTAGGTGTTTGGATTTCGCCCTCGAGTAACGACCACTGCATATGCGAACTTCGACGCATACTCCTCATGTAAATAGGTACAGCAGCTCAAGCTCTGTTTATAAGGCACGATACCCGATATACATGTCAGTTTTTTGTTTGCAATTACGGCTCGTATGCCATCCGATGCTGATTCGAAGGTTCCTGCCGAGCACATCGTGGTCAATACACGGCCGCGATTCCTGTATTGCCCCCCTGGGCAGTTGAAGTCCATGTCCGGACGTAAATGTTGATACTGCAAAGCAATTCCATTATCCTGGTTATTGTTTGAGTGTGTCAAGGTCACCCCGTCGCTTCTTCGTTCCGATTTATCGGGACAACAGACGATACCCTGAGTCTCAGCCTCCAATGAATGAAGCAAGCGAGTTAATATATTCCATAAGGGCTGAGAGTGATGCTGAACTGCACGGTCGAGTTTGGGTGAGCTTCGATATGGGTGCATGGGTGGTGTCGAACGAACGGGAGAAAGTCGAGGGCAAAAACCTGCACGACGAATCTACTTTCAAGTCAAAGTAGAGTGCATGATTAACGTGGGAGCGTGATGGGGGCGTTTTGGAGAAGTTGATTCATGTGTGGGACGAGGAGTGGGCGGTCCGCAGAGACTGGGTGGCCACTAAATAACGAAGACATGTGAAGACTAGGAAACCGGAGACAGGGCAGGAGGTAAGAAGCTACAGTGATCCTCGAAGTCGGGTTCATAGGGTAGCTTTGACACTTACTTGACGTAGATCACCTGGTTACGCCTCGTCTTCACCCCTGGTCTCCTCACCTGGATGCATTAAGGCTTCCTGTCCATCGGCCCCTTCCGGCGGACCGCCTTCGATACGAATGAACAGGACTAGCACCCCAAAACCAGCGACTAGAAGACTGCAGACAACAAAAGGCAAGCCAGCTGCTGACCCGTCGCCAAATGACATTCCTCGATCGAAGAGTGCAGCAGTTACAGGCGACCCAACCATCAACACTGCGGTGTCGACCAAAGTGAGAACAGTGTAAAGCCTCGCAACATGATGCGACTCGACAAAGCTCGTCATCAAGCTGCGAATGACAAAAGTAAAGCCCCAGCCGGCAACTTCGAACGGAATTGCGGCAATCAGTAATAGTAGAGTTGGTGCGATACCGACGCCAAGCAAGCCGAGGGAGAGAAAAAAGGCCGACCATCTCGCCAAAAAGAGGTCTTTCAGTTGGGAAGCTATGCGGAGGCGGGCGGTGAGAAAGAGCGTGATGGCCGGCAGTACGAACAGTAGATGAATGATGATCAATGCAGACTGAAGGGCAAGGACCAGTGTAGCTTGAGATAAGGGTATGTTAAAACGCGCCGAGGCGTACTGCACCAGAAGCTCGTTTGTGTCGGTGACGAGGGAGTGCACCGAAAACACAAGTACGAGAATGGCAATCCGTTTGTCAGACCACAGGAAGACAGTCGAGTCGCGCACGTGAGCGGGAATCCTACTGATACGCTCCCGTACTGTCGATGATTCCACGGGAAGAAATGGTCCGTTATCGCTATGGGGTTTTCCGGAGGAGTAGCCCTTTGTTTCCGGAAGGAGAGACACCAACGCGCACATCAGGCCGAAGAAGACTGTGCCGGCCATTGTTGGCACAAAGAGACCTAGCGGCATGAGAAGTGCGGCTAATGGAGACGAGAGGAAGGTCGCGAAAAGCTGAGAGGCGCCAAAGCGGAAGAACACGGCAACCCTATTCCGATCAGTCGCAAGTTCACTCGTTGCGGAGGGGGGCTTGCCTTTCTTGTTGAGGAGTGACATCGGCAACAACAACGTATGCCAGTGCTGAAAAGACTGGTGCGCCGCCGGAGACTGAGTGGATCCCAGACAGCCACACAAGCCTCAGGGGCAACGTCGTCCAGCACAAGCCTGTCATATCTCATCAGATCGGTTCAGCACCGCCACTCGGCGAGTTCCATACAAACTACCTGGATCCAAATGGCCCTGGCAAGTAGCGAGTATGTGGTCAGAACAAGGACCGGCTTCCGTCCGCGAGAGTCGGCATACCAGCCCCACGGTATTGCGAGTGAAATGCCTGCAGCATCGTAAGACCCGTGTGCCAGGGGTGCTCTTCGATGTGGAGATGCAACCTACTTCCGATGGCATCGAAGAAGGTCTGCCAGGCCTTTAGCATGGCAACCTGCCCTTGCACCTCTGCTATTTTACACAATTCCTCGGGAACATTGTCACCGCCGTCCCGGCCAATCAGGCTCGGATCGTGCTCGGCGAAGTACTGGCGGCAGTAGATAGACTCGTAAATGCGCGTCAAAGCAGGCGTGGAGACGGCATCACCAGCCACCCCAGCAATGATGACCAGCAGAAAGAGGTACGAAATGGCTGCAGGGCTCCATTTGCTCCGGCCTTGGACAGCTTTGGACGCAGAAGAGGCGGGGTGCGGCGGAAGGAGGGGCGACTGCTCGTTGTCCTCAGCAGTGGGGGTGGTGTTTGCCATGGACGCTTTTCGAGGCTCAGACCATGGCGCGCGACATGGAACAACTGGCTCTTAAAGCGAGCCGAGCACTCGGCGGCTGCCTGGTGGCGGACGGGGAAGGATAAGAGCTCGGCAGACGCCATTGGTTGCGGCGAAGGATTACGCCCTACCTACTTATCGAACAGGCGAAGCGCCGGCTCTGTCAGCGACGACTCAGCCAGGCGCAGGCTGAGGGATGTTTGAGTCGGCAATGTCCCAGGCGAATCATGATCCCGAGTCATGTTGCGGTCGCTCTTTTCGTTACCTAACGCCAAGGCCTAGGCAATTCATGACAAACGCAATCCACCGCACGCCAGTTCCAAGGCTGTTAAGGTAAGCGATATGACCGCATGCTCTCCGCAAGGAGCATCTATAAGTATAGCCCGGTCGCCGCAACGCCGCGCCCGTGCCACACCTCCCTCCCGCACCTTCACCACTCCGAGAGACAGTTTCTTACACAATGTTTGTCTATCTACAAGTACTACTGCGCCAAAACCCCTATGCTCTGGAGACGCTGGCCTAGATGAAGGAATCATACTCGGGATTGACCCAGCCGGGTTGTCCAGTCTTCGCCCTGATCGCAGGTCCGAAATAGTGCATGAGACCCAGTGCCGGCACACAGAAGAAGAAGGTGATGATTCCCTGCGCCGCGAACGTCCAGGTGTATCCGCTTGCTTCCACCCACGGGACGATGAAGAACGGGTTCACGAAGGCGCTGAAGTTCAAAACCACGGCGTAGAAGGTGATGACGCTCATCGACTGGAGAGGATAGCAGTCCACTACATACGCCGCCATGACTGTATTTGCCATCTGGATCCCGGCCGCAACTACACCGTCTGTCAGCAACCTAGCAAAGCAAACAAGAGCTTGGGACTTACAGAGGAAAAAGGCAATCTGGCCAACGATCCAGTGGTACTGCTTCTCGATGGAAATGCCCCAGATGATCAGCCCGAGCGCAGTGACGAGACTCGCAGGATACGCAAGCCAGAGTCTCATCTCCGCCACCTTGACCCCGCCGTTCTTCTTGGCCAACTTCTTCACCAGCCAGTCTGAAAGGCGGCCGGAACAGAAAACCTCGGCAAACAGCGTGCCGAGGATCAGACCGATGAACAGGAGTCCCTGGATCTGCGGCTGGTACTGGGCGTACGCAGTCGGGATGTAGGTGATGACGGACAGAATCCACCAGTACCAGCCGAACGAGTAGATGCAAATGGTTCCGGAGACGGCGGCATACTTCCAGGTGGCGACGAAGCGGACGAGCGAGTCCCATGCCTTGGGATGACGCATGCCAGGAATGGGCTTGAGGTTCAGGAAGGGAAGCTGCAGTGTTCGCTTCAAGGCAACGTCTTGGGCAATGCTCGGCCTGCGCTCAGTCTTCTCCAGGTCCACCGCTGCCGAGTCGCTCTCGCAATACGGCATCTTGGCCAGCATCTGGTTTCTCGGGTAGAGCGTCTCCGGCAGGAAGAAGATCTCGGCGAGGAGAACGATGGCGAAGAGGATGGCGTTGAGCCAGTTGACCCAGTACTGGTCAACCATGTTCATGAAGCCGCCAATAAGCGGGCCGAAGAGGAGGCCCTGGTCGAGAGCCAGGACCCAAAGGCCTACCTTCTCCCCGCGTTCGTACTCATAGAACATGTCGTTGATGATGGCCAGGCCAACCGTCGAGGCAGGAGAAACGCCAAGCCCCTGGAAGAACCTTGCGGCCATGTATCCGCCGTAATTGGGGGCCTTTGCGGCACCAATGGTCGACGCAAAGGCCATGGTGGTACCAACAAGGAAGACGGTCCGCCGGCCATAGATGTCTGACAGCGACGACCAGATCAGCGGGCCGACAGCAAGACCCAAAGCCGGGATGGCAACCGTCCAGTTCATCTGGTCGAGCGATATGCCGTATTGCTCCATGACAAGGGCGAAGGACGGAACGGTCTGTTTCAAGATTAGCCCTCCTCCGCCGTCCGGTTTAAAGGGGTTCCTTACGGTTGTTGTCAAATACGTGAACAAGAAATAACTAATGACACGGTCAGTCCAGGCGACCATCTCAGGGAGTAGCAGGGCACCCACAGAGACATGACAATTGCAAGAACGATGCTCTTCTTTGTCTTGGGCCAGTTCAGGGGGTCAAGGGGGTCTGAGGTCGGCTGCGGATGGAGGGCCAGGCCGTCTCTCAACACCACAGCCAGATCCGTCTCGACGGCAGCAACACCCTTCTCGTTGCCGTCACTGCCGTCGCTGCCCTTGACGTCGGGCTTGGGTTCGTCATCCGCCCTCTCACTCACAGGAGACCGCGCCACAGGGTTGCCGGCGGGATCCATGGCAGCGCGATGTTGGATATTGTCGACGAGGGCTGCGGCTGAGGGACAAGTAGGGCGGCAGCCGGGGGTAGGGAGGGCGACAGCCGGGGCTATATGAGAGCACAGAGACGGGCCCAAAGCAGAGGAGGCGGCGGCGAGCCGGGGAGGTGGCGGCAGCTGCGACCGCGTCTGGAGGCAGGGCGTGGCATGCCGTGTGGGATTACTGAAGAATGCCACACATCTATCGCAGGCTCATCTGGCTGATTGACGCTTATCTCGTGGACGAGCGAGGGCCGGAGCAGGCAGCTGGGCGTGATTCGCGGCTGGTGCGGGTCCACTGTTTTAGGTTGCAGCCTGTATTGTTACGCCCAGGAGGGCAAGGCCGGCCCAGCCGCCCAAGCGAGGCGGTTGCGACTCGCTGCCGGCCCGCACGCCTCCCGCCCGACGACCAGCTCCACCCGCATGACACTTACCCGCGCCGTTTAGTCAACTACGATAAGCCTCTCCGCACGCCAACCTCACTGCTCCCGACTCCCGGTGCCGTTGCGTCAACCACCGTGCCCTGACGTCTGCCGATCGCGCCGCCCGCTACGATAGGCCTGCTTCCGACGCCGCTGTTACTGTCTGCATGACTACCTCCTGCACTTGCCAATCCGCCATGTCCTGTGAATGTGATAGTCCCCGTTGCGCCATGGGCGCTGCGCTATGTATTTGGCTGACCTGAGCCCCGCCGCCACGGCAGCGCTCTACTGCTCCCGCCTCCCACCACCTCGACCCTCACCCCTCGCTCCGTCAGCATGGAGAGCAGGCAGGACGACATCGCCGGCGCGAAGCCATGGCTCCCCGCCTTCATGCGCCGGGACAGGAAGCGCGATGACTACTCTTCGGGATCCGCGAGCGAGCGCACTTCGCTGCTGCCTCCGCGGGAGCGCGAAGAGGGCGAGGTCTTCGATCTGGAGGACGGAGACCGCAGCTCCACCCAGCTCGTCCTGGCCGAGCTATGGATTCTCTTCAAGGGCTCCATTCCAGTCATCCTTGCCTACACGCTGCAAAACTCGCTGCAGACCATATCCGTCCTGATCGTGGGCAGGTTGTCGCCCGAGGCGTTGGCCACTGCCGCCTTCTCTTACATGTTTGCCATGGCCACCGCCTGGCTGATAGCCCTCGGTGGCACCACTGCAATCGACACCCTGGCCTCCGCGAGCTTCACCGGCAGCAAGAACAAGCATGACCTGGGCATCATCCTGCAGCGCTCGTTCTTCGTCCTGGCTCTCTTCTACATCCCCGTCGCCATTCTCTGGTTCTGCGCCGAACCCGTCTTCAAGCTGCTGGGCCAGGAGCACTACATTGCCCGAGACTCGGCCAGATTTCTCTCTGTACTGGTCCCTGGAGGTCTGGGCTACATCTACTTCGAATGCATGAAGAAGTACCTGCAGGCTCAAGGTGCGTCTATCTTCCATCGGGCGAGGCGAAATTGGCTGACGCCACGCAGAAATCATGAGACCAGGAACCTATGTGCTCCTGATCACTTCCCCCCTCAATGCCGGGTTGAATTACTTGTTTGTCTACACGTTCGACATGGGCCTTCTCGGCGCACCCCTCGCCACCGGCATTTCCTACTGGCTGTCCTTTCTGCTTTTGCTTGCATATGCACGCTTTGTCCACGGATGGGAGTGCTGGGGTGGCTGGACCCGGAAGGCTTTCTCCAACCTGCGCGTCTTCTCACGCCTCGCGTTTCTCGGTGTCATCCACGTAGGAACTGAGTGGTGGGCGTTTGAGATCGTTGCCCTGGCTGCCGGCCGCCTCGGAACAATTCCCCTCGCCGCGCAGAGCGTGATCATGACGACTGACCAAGTAATGAACACGATTCCTTTCGGAGTCGGGGTCGCTACGAGCGCCCGTGTTGGTAATCTTCTGGGGGCGCGGAACGCCAGAGGAGCCGCGAGAGCGGCCAATACAGCGGCCTGGCTGAGCATGATCCTGGGCGCACTTGTCCTTGCCGTTCTGATGGGCGTCAAGGACTTCTATGCGCGCATCTTCAACGACGATCCGGACGTGGTCAAGCTTACGGCCCAGGTCATGCCCTATGTTGCGCTTTTCCAAATCGCCGACGGGTTGAACGGCAGCTGCGGAGGCTCACTCAGGGGCATGGGAAGGCAGCACATTGGTGCTGCCGTCAACCTTGTCAGCTATTACTGCGGCGCGCTACCACTGGGCATCTACCTGGCTTTTCATGGCTGGGGCCTTGCCGGCCTCTGGGTCGGACAATGCATCGCGCTCTACCTGGTGGGCGTTTTGGAGTGGGTTATTGTGGCTTTCAGTGATTGGGACAAGCAGGTCCGAAAGGCGTTTGAGCGGATGGACCACGGCGAGAGGGCAGAGCTCGGAGCACAGGATACTTAGAGTCGGGTTTCACCATCTTGTCCATGTCCAGGGCCATAGAATGCCACAAGACCAAAAGTCAAAATCAAAGATTAGAGATTTTATTCCGAGTCAACGGGAGCATCGTGAGCACTAGCATTGGCATGCATGCGCACTGGAGACGGGCTGCATGTGCGACTGGCTGCATCTCCGCCATGCCGAGCTGCAGCATCGACGGCCGGCGGCGCTGCTGGGCAGACGGGGCGCGTCATGGATCTAAGTTATCGATATGACACGACCAGGGGAGCAAGCCTGCTGCGGGCGCGGCAATGACGTTTGCTGGTTATTTGCCGATATCTCTCGCAATCTCTGGCCGGCAGCTCGACGTTACTGGCTCGAGGAGCTGATCTGCAGCGAGGTCGGATACGCAGATGGTGAGAAACGCAGTTAGGTAACGCAAGAAGCTGGGAAGTGACAGCGAGCGAGGTGAGAAACGAGGTTAGGTAACGCGAGGAAGCTGGGGAGCTTGCTCTGCCGCCGATCCTCCGCCGCGGCGGGGCTTGCTCCAACATGCGGGACAAGCTCTATCGCACCGCCGCTCTCCAGCCAATGGCTGCCCGCCGTGCTGCCATGTAAGGCCATGTAGTAAGATCGAACCGACTGCCAGCCCAGCACATCAGCGGGGACTGAGAGGCGCCCAGCAAGCCGGCCATCGTCTCTTACCTAACGCGAAAATGCGGCCGCGGTTGACCAGCCCGCATACAAAGCAGTCCTCACGTCGCCCGCCTTGTCTGTTCCTCAAGCTTCTCCAATCCCAGCCTTCCGCAGTGCATTGAGGAGAACAATGAAGACCTTCGCCCTCGTTGCCGGCCTTGCCGCCTTCACCGCCGCCCACGGCGACCACGGCCACGACCAGCGGCCAATTGAGGGTCCCCACAAGGGCCTCTGGTACAACACCTTGCCCGGTGACGGTGGTACTCAGGTGAGCTCCATTGGCCCGTTTGAGGGCTGCGAGACTGATTGCTCAGGCCGACTCCGTTTTCTCTGGCATCTCGACTTTTGGTCGCATCCAGTACTCGCCCTGCCTTTCCACCGAAGATGTCAAGTACGACATCGCCTTCATCGGTACGTCGGATCTGGTGCTGTTTCCAAGCTCTTGACTGACAACGCCCGCGTAGGTGCTCCGTTTGACACCGGTACCTCCTACCGGCCTGGTGCTCGTTTCGGCCCCAGCGGTATCAGACAAGGTTCCCGCCGCCTCAATCTCTAGTATGTTGAACTTTGCGCACGTGCGCTGACCTCTGCCGCATGTCTGGGACGAAGGCTCACGAAGGGTCGGCTTCAGCGGTGGTTACAACGTTCCCCTCGACGCGAACCCGTTCAATAGCTGGGCCACTGTCATTGATTGCGGAGACATCCCTGTCACCTCGTGAGTGGTTCCGTAGCGCGCCCATTACCCGGGGCCCACTCTGACCTCGGCGATGCAGGTTCGACAACAACTGGGCCATCAAGCAGATCGAGGAGGGCCACAACAGCGTTCTCTCGCGTTCTCCTTCGACCAATTCGCACATGAAGGGCCTGTCCAAGAAGGGCAAAACCCTGCCGCGTGTCATCACTCTTGGAGGTGACCACACCATCACGCTGCCTCTGCTGCGCAGCATCAACCGTGAATACGGACCCGTCAGCGTCATTCACTTCGATAGCCACCTGTAAGGCTTCAGCTTGATCTGACTTGGAGAGCCGCGATTGACTGACCTTGCTTGTACCAGGGACACGTGGCGGCCCAAGGTCTTCGGTGGCGCTCCCAGCGAGACGGCCTCGATCAACCACGGCACCTACTTCTACCACGCTGCGCAGGAGGGACTGCTGGCCAATGACTCCAACATCCACGCCGGCATCCGCACCACGCTTTCCGGTCTCTCCGACTATGAGAACGACGGCTACTGCGGCTTCGAGATCGTCGAGGCGCGTGAGATCGACACGATTGGTATGGACGGCATCATCAAGAAGATCCGTGATCGCGTCGGTACCGAACGGCCCGTCTACCTCAGCATCGACATCGACACTCTCGACCCTGCCTGTGAGTACTCCCCGTAATGCAAGCTCTTTCGACAGCGGACGCTGACAGGTGCAGTCGCCCCGGCCACTGGCACTCCCGAGACGGGTGGATGGTCGACGCGCGAGCTGCGCACCATCATCCGTGGTCTTGATGGCATCAACCTCATCGGCGCCGACATTGTCGAGGTTGCTCCTGCGTACGATACCAACGCCGAGCACACGACCATGGCTGCTGCCGATGCGCTGTACGAGGTCATGACCATCATGGTCAAGCGCGGCCCTCTCAGCCTCAATACCGTCGGCGACAACATGGAGGAGCTCTGAGAACATCGAATCGACATGACTGAAGTGTATGTTTTACGAATGAACGCAACGTGGACTTTGGAATGAAGCGGCGGATCCGGTACCTTGTTGTCTCGGTGTGGGTACCTTGATGTCTACGCACGTGGAAAACGTCACAGTGGATTCGTCCTTGCGTGGCCCACCAGTGATATCAGTTGAAGCAAAAATATATAGAGATTGGTATAAGCTTTTCGAGGCATATGATTCCAAAAACAGGCCCAATTCCTGATAAGACGAGTCAAACACTGTTGTGACCCGCTGTGAACCAGCCATACATATCTCTGTTTCGAACCCGATGCCTGCATTCCTACAGTGGCCCAGGCCAGGGAGGTGGAATTATAATACAATGTGTAAAAGCACGCCGGCCAATCACTGGGCGTTCGGCAAGTTCGGCGGTTTGATAAGATCCGTTTCCTCTTGCGACTAGCGTGGCGCCGGCAGCGCGCATCTCACCACCGAGACGGCGGGCATTCTTGCACCCCCGAACACCACCATGAATGCGTCTTCGTCACTACTGCGCGCATTCGCGCCGCGCGCCCCATCCTCTGCAGCCTGGACATGCAGCCGCTGCGCCCGCGCCGCCATGCGTTCGCGCGTGCCCCGAGCCTCGCCCCTCCGAAACATCAGCGGCACCGGTAAGCCTGCTCAGAGTACCACCCAGAATGTCGCGCCCACCATGGAACAGTTACGCGAGCCGTATAAAAACAAGAACCGCTCCACTGCGTATGTGTGGTCATCGGCCTGCCATTGACGCGCCCCTGTGGCTAATCATGGCCCCTCGCAGCTACTACACTCTCAGCATCATCCTCGGCACCGTCGCTCTGTCGTATGGCTCCGTGCCAATGTATAAGATGGTAGGCCACATTCCCCAGCGATCAAAGCTGCCTGTCTAACTCCACCGTCTCCAGATTTGCCAGACTACCGGCTGGGGTGGTCAGCCCATCAAGTCGGCCGCTCACGCTTCCCTTGACGGCGACCCCGCCGAACGTCTCAAGCCCGTCACCTCGTCGCGTCGACTTCGAATCACGTTCAATGGCTCCGTCTCCGACGTGCTACCCTGGAAGTTCGTGCCGCAGCAACGGGAGGTGCGCGTCCTACCCGGCGAGACGGCCCTGGCCTTTTACACAGCGACAAATATGAGCGACGAGGACATAATCGGCGTGGCCACCTACAGCGTCACCCCCGGCCAGGTCGCTCCGTACTTCAGCAAGATCCAGTGCTTTTGCTTCGAAGAGCAACGGCTGAACAAGGGCGAAACCGTCGACATGCCTGTCTTCTTCTACATCGATCCGAGCTTTGTCGACGACATTAACATGAAGGGCATCGAGAGCATAGTACTATCCTATTCATTTTTTAGTATCTCCCTCTTTCCCTCTCTTCCCTTCTCTTTCAAAACTGACTGTTCTCGCAGAAGCAAGATATGACAAGGACGGTCACTTGACGCCGGTGGCTGCGTAATAGAACGACCTGTAGACTCCATAGCCGTTTGCAAAAGAATCAAAACTGTCTGCGCTTGTGTCACAGAAGTCATTGCACCTGGTGAAGTATGAGGCTAGCTGTAGCACCATACCAAGGTAATCTTAGAGGAATTGGCCCGACGAAGTCCGGTCCGTAAGCCATGTCTAGCAGTAAACAAAGGCACGTCCACATGGTGGGCAGGTATGATCAAGTGTGAAGAGGGCAATGAAGCAACGCAAAGCAAATTCGGAGTAGATGGGGGAAATTGTACTGAGTCGTCGAATTGGCGCCCGTAAGAAGCCCAGGAGAAAGACTGGAGAGGATCAAAGTCCGGGCCGTAAGTAGAGTTGTCAGCATCATGTCAGTGATCCCGATTTTAGACGGTGGTGCCCGAGCCTTTCGGCACATCCTTTTCTTTTGCAGCCTTCGTCTTCTTGTTCTTCTGGGCCTTATCTTTCGCGTCAGGTCCCTTGGAAGACCGTCCCGCATCTTCCTCGCTTGGGCCCTCCAAGTCCCGTTCGTCCTGTGGAGTGAACTTGGCGAGGCCGCCTTGACGGCATTCGATGAATGCCGCATTGTCCGCCAGGGCTCTCTCCCTCAAGAGCCAGTGCTGGTGAGAAACCTGAGAAGCTGGGTGCTCAGAGGATGAGGCCGATTCTTCGTGGCGCGGTTATACTCGCTCTGAATCAGTTCAAGATCAGAGCGGTTTTGACACATGATTACAGAATCCGTCTTGATTTGACCTTCCCTGGTGAAATCCTGCATGAGGATAGAGTAGGCACCCTGGTCACAAGGGTAATGGAATCCTATATTTTAATATCCACACTTACGTCCGGATATTTGCTTCAACTGACCATGTATGAATGGTGTGGGGCAAAAGGAATTGTCCACCCTACAGTCACGCTGCCCACTCTTCCTTCGCCTCGCTTTACCCTCGAGCTGCTATCACGTATTTCCAGGATATAGACATCCGCTGTTCACTATCATCAGAAATCCGATTCCCTGCTACAGACCGCAGTGTTTCTCTTCGCACACTCTAGTTGTTACTGTGGACCTTCGTATGAATAGGAAGTCCCAGCGATGTAAATTTTCATCAATGACGCTTCTTACACGGCACCAGTTTCAGTAGTCGAGTTCATAAGTTGACTTATATAGGGATCACATGACTTTCGGCGTACCGTAGCAAGATGAATGCCATCGCTTATCTGCTCTCGGTGTTTTCCCGACATGAAACATCTGGCTTACTACGGCCAAGTCAGGGTCGCTGTATGAATTCGATTCTAGCTTGGCTCAGACTCGGCTCCCGTAGACATCAAGCTTAGAAGAATTATTTCTTACCCGAACTCCAAGGCCCGGCGTATCACATCGAGATGTCGTTGTTCAAGACCACTCGAAGTATGACGTAGAAGCGTCCTCCCCATACTATCGAGATGGATAGCCTTCCATGTGGCGTTGATACGGACAAACATGTACTATGGAAATATGGACCGAAACGAACACAACAGCTTCAATTCCCATCTCTGTTGCGAGTCGAAGACTTGGCGATCCTGAGCCGCTTCTGGCGCAGCCGAGTTGCACCCGCAGTAAGCTAGCCAAGTCGCAAGGGTCTAAAAAGCGGCTGCCGGAGGCTGGGAAGCGATCAATGCGGAGTTGCATTAACAGCCAGAAGAAGCAAGCGTGCGATAGCGAGGCGCTGGAACTATTAGATTTTCTCCCCGCCTCCCGCAATTCGTGGTCAGCGATTGGGGCAGCGTGTTATCACCACAGCCATCCGACATTATTGGACCCCAGCGTCACTTTGCTTGGCCAAGGGTCAGCACCTGCGCCGTCCGTCCCGTCAGTGACGAAGCATGGCTGGTGCACCAGCAGAGGCCGCTAACCATGGATCCCGACCCATATGTTCAGGTCGACAGCTGCAGGGGCCTGGCCCTCCATCTGTGCCATCCCTCACTCACCCCGCTCCCTACACTCGTCATCCGAGAAGCCTGCGGTTGCGGAAAGGCTGGCTCGCACGTACGTAAGCCGCACGTTCACAGGGGCTTTTTGACCACACCCGCACGGCCGGCCGCGCAAAATTTTCAGTGCGATCCCGCTTCGTGAGCACGCGGTGGTAGAGCGACGGCAGGCGTCGTCCGCAGCTGCGCCTTATTATGTACATCGCCCTTGCATGCCACAATAATAAAGCTTCCATGTTCTCCTGGACAGTCGGCGCCAAGTTCCGCGATGACGTAGCATCCGTATTGCAGGTGGTTCGAGCCGTGCAGCCTGTGCTCGGGATGCCGGCAGCGGCAGATGTGGGGAACGTTCGCTGTTGATCTGCATTTTTCTGCTCCAATCCTTTGCTGAATCTCCTCTCGTCCAAGCTTGTCCACGTCGACCTGCTAACCATCCATGCCCCTTCCCTGCTATGTGGATCGGTCATCATCATGATGCCACGACATTGTCGCGTGCGACGCCAACGCTTCTCACGCGTGCCCCGTGTGCACCACGTACCAAATACCAAATACCAACTTGGGAGCTGCTTCGCAGTCTTGCATTATTTAGCTAAGGCTACCAAATTAAGGGTCGTCGCTCTCGCTCATGCTATAGGGTATCTGAGCGGTTGTCGTAATGGGCATAAGAAAAAAAGAAAATGCGCGTTGAGAGGACGAGGAATACACCCCGTTCCTGCCATATCCACCACTCATGTACTGCCCGAAACTGCCTCATTAAAACCGTCGCCCATTCCGCCTCGCCCATTCATCTTCGCTGCTTACAGAGCGAGCAGCATGGCCATACCGGCCGCGCCGAGCATGGAGCCGGCCGTCCTCAAGGGAGCAGCCGCACCGGTAGCAGACGCAGCGCCAGAAGAGGCTGCACCAGAGGCACCAGAAGCCTATTGCACGAATTAGTGGCTGGGAAGAGCTTGTGGAGATGTTCGGGTACTTACAGCGCTGGAGGCAGCGGAACCGGCGCTTTCAGTAGCAGACGAAGCAGCGGCACCGGCACTTTCAGTGGCGGACGAGACAGCACCCGAGGCCGACGAAACAGCAGAGCTGGCAGCAGCCGAAGCTGACGAGGTGGCAGACGAGGCGGCAGCACCGGCGCTCTCAGTGGCATTGGAAGCGCTTGCACTGGCAGAGGCGGCGGCGCCACTGGCGGCAGTGTACAGGGTGGAGGAGCCAGTGACGGTGGTGATGGCCGTGCCAGAGGAAGAAATGGTAGCCACCAGGGGCTGAGTCGTGAAGGGGGTGCTCGATGCGCCGCTGGAACCGCCAGTGCCACTCGAGCCGCTGGCACTCGCTGCAGAAGCGCTGGCACCAGTACCAGTTGCGGAGGCCGAAGCGCTCGAAGCAGTCGATGCGGCCGAGGACAGCACGCTCAAACCAGAAGCCGAGCTCGAGGCCGCAGAACCAGCGCTGGAAACGGCATCTTCATCATGTCAGTTCATAGGCTTTACCGGGCGCTCGGGTCGGTACTCACTCGCGCAGTAGCTGTTGCCGTAGGAGATGACGGAGGCAGCGTCCTGGCTTCCACACGCCTCGTTGGCACAGTCGCGAAGACCGTAGCCGAAGTCGGCGTTATTGCATTGGCAAGAGACATCCCCCTGGGAGCAGCCGAATTCGTTGGTGGCAATGGAAACCATGTTGTTAACGCAGGTTTGCTGCAAGTCCGTGTCAGCGAAGGGGCCCTGGCACGGCACAATGGCAGGGGAAACGTACGCCGCACGTAGGCAGATCGGAGAGGCTCTGGGCCATGGCCATGGAGGCAACGGCGAGGATGGCGAAGGACTTCATGATGGAAGAGACGTGAGATGTTCGACAAGGTGCAGAGACAGGAATAACAGGCAGTAGGATGCTTGCTAGGTGATGTTTGCGGAGGCGAGGAGAGCAGGCAATTAAGTAGCAGGCGACGATGAGGGAGAAAAGGGCGGCTGGGATGGGACTTATATGTGGGCGGGCAGCGGCAGCATCGCGCGGCCGCAGTCATTCGCGGCTGCCGCATCTCCGCAGCTGCAATCTTGTTTTGCAAGTGGCAGAAGCAGCGAGCAGCAACCAGCGTGCGTGTGAAGTCAGGCTGCCGCTCAGGCCAGCGCCGGCCCCTGCGCCGATCTGCTAGACACGGGTAGCTTGGGCCGCTAGCACCGTCGGGAGCGTCCAAGGCAGGCGCTGCGCCAGACCGCGTTGCCATCACCATGATTCTCTCCACGCGCCTCGTCATCGACTTGCGCACGGAACATGAGGCCTTGCCTCACACCGCAGCCCGTGTCGCATGGACGGGAAATGAAGTCAACACCGTGCCGTCGCACAGCGACGCCTGTCCGGACGTGCCACGGCAGCGCGCGCTGTTTCGCCCGATGCTCGTCCTGGAGCGGCGTCGGCACACCAGCCACCGCCGGCCCAGCCCCCCGGCAACCATCGCGCCGCCGTCGTCAACCTCAGCTCGGCCAGGTCCCTTGCCCTCGCGGCTCCATCACGGCCTGCCCACCGCTCGGCCTTTTCCTGACCGTCCGACCAACCAGCGCCCGCCTTCACCGCAGCTTTCCCCATTCAATTGCATCACTTCCCGCGTCCGGCGACCTGCACGACGAGCTTGATTAATCTAGTTGCACGCTACCTCGAACACAGGGCCGGCTTCCGCGCCTAGCCCGCCGCCAGATCGATGTGTGCCTGCGCCGCGTCCTGTCCGTCCACTTGGCCCTGACTGGCGCCCTGCTGCTCCGTCAGGTGCTTTTTCTCCGCCGAGGTGATGCATTGCATGTTCGCCCCAAGCTTGTTCATTGTTTCCACCCACTCGTCGTATGGGTCTGAGTCAAACACAATTCCTCCGCCCGCTTGGAGGTATGCAACGCCGTCCTTGGTCATCATAGTACGCAGCGCAATGCACTATTTCACGTTAGCCATCAAAGCCGGTGCCTTTGCCCATTCCTCGTCTCGAGTTGAAGCGCTCGTCCCGACGAACGTAAAGATACCGTCCGCATCCGTCCGCGACGGGATGACGTTCTCGACTCAGGACGGGATATGTGCATCAACGACTGGGGAAAGGACCGCATTCCACTTACCGTGTCCATGGCCCCTTCCTCCTCTTCACCCTTCTCATTCACGCTGCCGTATCCAAAGTAGCCGACCGCACCGGCGTAAACCCCTCTCTTTTCCTGTTCCAGCTCGGCGATCAACTCCATCGCGCGAACCTTGGGCGCGCCACTGACTGTTCCAGCCGGAAAGATGGATCTGAACGCATCAAAGCGCGTCTTCTCGGGCCGTAGCACGCCCGAGACTTCGGATACCAGGTGTTGAACGTGCGAAAACTTCTGCACCACCATCAAGCGATCGACGCGCGTGGAAAGTGGGTCACAGACCCTGTTCACGTCATTGCGTGCAAGATCCACAAGCATGACATGTTCGGCCCTGTCCTTTAGCGAGCTCCGCAGCTCCTCGGCCAGCCGCTCGTCCTCTTCCACCGTCTTGCCCCGCTTGACCGTGCCTGCAATGGGGTGCGTGATGATGCGCCCCTGATCAGCCTTTACCAGCAGCTCGGGGCTCGCGCCAATTATCTGGAAATCCTCGCACTCGAGGTAGAAGAGGTAGGGCGAAGGGTTTACGGTGCGTAGATGCCGGTATATGTTGAAAGGATGCAGCGAGGTGGGCCTCGAGAAACGTTGTGACGGCACGCACTGGATGATATCACCCTTGCTGATGTGCTCCTTGAGCTTGTGGACGTGGCCCTCGTACCCTTCCTGCCCGATGTTCGACGTGTATTCGAGGTCGGTCTTGATCGGAGGCTGCTCGGGAAGCGGCACGTCCTCACGCTTGAGCTTTGCGATCGTCTCTCGAACCACCGTCTGGGCATCCGTGTACGCGCTCTCCAGCTGATCAAGGTTCTCAGGGACCTTCATGTACGTGATGACCTTGACGACCTGGAAAAAGTGGTCGAAGGCGACAATGGTGTCGAACAGCATGAAAAAGCTCTCGGGCACCTTCAGCACATCCTTCATATCCCTCTTGGTCTTGGGCTCAAAATATCTGACGCAATCGTAGCCAACGTAGCCAATGGCCCCGCCGGTCAAGGGCGGAAGCTTCATCGTCGGCACGGCGGCAACGCGGGACTTGGCCAGCTCCTCCTCGAGGAGCGGAAGGGGATCGCATTCGGGGCCATGGCCAGGCCCGGTCTTGAGCACGCTGCGAGGTTCTGTATACTGAGTCAGAGGCAGCGGCGTGCCCGTCGGCGTCCAGACGCACCTGCACCAACAAAGCTGTACCGGCCTATCGTTTCCGTCGTGGCGGCGCTCTCAAAGAGAAAGGATAGCTTGGACCTGGCAGGCTCTCAGCACAGCGCCGGGGACGTGCAGAGCCTCAACTCACTGACTTGTGGGCTATCTTGAGGTAGATGGACGTGGGGGTGAGGAACTCGGCGGAAATGGAGGAGCACACGGGCACAAGGTTCGGCGGGTTTGGCGCATGCGCATACGACGCCAGGACTTCGCGTACTGTGTCGAGCGAGGGCTCGATGGCTGGCTGGAATCGTGGTCAGCACTCTGGGAGCGGCGGGCAAGCTGGTCTGATGCGAGCTCCTCGGTCGAGACCGCAGCCCCGCCAACACGGGCGCGGACGCGAGGGGGAGCTTACTCGCGACGCCATGATGGACCCGTCAGCTGCGGCGAAGGCAGGCAGGGGCGAGACTGGAGAGGTGGCTTGTGGAGGAAGTGCAGCAGCAATGGCGGGATATGGAGACGCGAGACCAGTCAGAGACGCGACAATTTCGGCGGGTGACGCTGCTCGCTTGATGTCAGCGCTGCCGCCCCGCAGAGCCAGTCAGCGCAAGGCTTGGCGCGTGTTTTGGCGGGGCTGGCAACCGCTGTTGTGACCAGCCTCAGCCCTGCCCAGTTCTTGTACTCTTCTATCCCGCCTCCAGTGCGCGACCAACGCTCCACGACGTGCCGCTTCCCTCGGCCGCCGTCACCTAGGCGATGGGCAGGCGACTGTCGAGTGCAAACTAGACGCGTGCGCCCGGGCCCTCGTCTCCACCAATCCTTTCAAAGCACGCTCCCACCCCTTCTACCTCCGCCGCTCTACCACCCTTCTCCACCCTCCCCCAGCTCTCGCGCGTGCCCGCCTCCACCGCCATGGCGACCAACGCCGGTCGTCCCAGCACCCCGCCCGCTCGTGCTGTCCTGCACGACTCGCCCTTCTCCGACTACTACTCCGATAGTCCCTTCTCCGCCGGCCCGCAGCACACGTCCAAGATACAAAGCGCGCTGCTGAACCGGCTGTCGCAGCTGGCCGTCCAGGTCACTCGCGAGGAACCCATCGAGCCTGTCGCCCACCATGTCCAGCGTGCCCTCGACAACCTCTACGCCCTCTTCGCCGTCCCCGATACGCAGACACGCGCCGATCTCGAAGACTCCGGCCTCTTCGTCGAAGACGAGACGGACGAAAGGGGATCTCCCGCCGAGCATGTCCCCCTTCTACCCATCGAGGGCGGTGTCGCCGACGAAGAGTTGGAGGATGTCTACGGCACCATGATTCGGATGTCCATGGAGCTACGCGAGGGCTTCTTAGAGATGAAGGTAAGAGCATGTCAGGTCCTTGTCGGGAGGGACCCTAACTCATGAAAGGATCACCAGACTGGCCTCGTGGCCGACATGACCAGGGTGCAAACGCAGAACGACGACCTCAAGTCCCAGAACAAGTCGCTCCGTTCCCAAAACGACATCCTCCAGGCCCAAGTCGCCGCTCTCCGCTCCAAGATTGAATCACTCCGCACCCAGAACCAGTCTTTGCGCACGGACCTGCAGTCCGACTTCACCGAACTCATGTCTCTCAAACTCCAGCTCATGGCCATTGAGGTCAAGTCCGCTCTACACCTGGGTCAGGACGGCAGCGATGTTCTCAAGCAGAGCATGGAGCGTTGGACTGATGAGTGGCACGAGATGGATGAAAAGTTCCGTGAACGTAGGGAAAAATTCTCCGGCGTTGTGGATCCCAACCTTCTGGGCGAAGCACACCAGCTGGCGGCCGACATCTCGGCCTTCCTTAATTTGGAAGACGGCAACCTCAGGCCAAAGAGTTCCCGCCGTTCTCGCAACCTACCTGGTATTCACGCAAGGGGCGCGAGCGACCCATTTCCCGTTCTTGCCCGTATTGAAGAAGTTGTCGAAAAGCCTGAGGTTGTTGAGAAGTCTGAGGTTGTCGAGGAGCCTGAGGTTGCCGAGGAGTCCGAGGCTATCGAGGAGTCTGAAGAAGACGGCGTAAAGCTTGAAGATTCCGTCACAGAAGAGGCTGCTTCCAGTCCAGTCTCGATGAGCCATGCCGACGAACAGCAGAAGCCGTCAATGGAACAGCCTAGTCCCGGCTTTCTCGCCCGTCTGTGGCCTTCCGGCCGGAAGCAATTCACTATCAGCAAGACACTTCTAACAGATCCTCGAAAGAGCATCTGGGATGCTTTATCTGACGTCACTGGCGTTGGGATGTACGATGACTTTTACGACGAGTACTCCACGGCCGAGTAGAGCTTGCTTTCGCTTTCGGCCTGCGGCCTTAGTGGCCGTCAATCCGCACGCCCCGTCTTCTAAGTATCGTTTTCTGGTCTTGTATTGTTGCAAACCTCTCTTTCTTGCACACTGTTAAAATTGGCTATATCCTTGTTTTTGGCGTTTCACGGCTAAGGTTGCTTTTTGATGATGTAACGCCCAAGGAATGCACACGAAGACACAAAGATACCCATCTAAATCTAGGCGTTCTTGGTTGTCGAAGTCGGTTGACAACCTGATGGGGGGAGGAGAAAACTGGCCAGTGGAGAATTGATTGACTGTTCTGGTTGCAATGCAGTATGCAAGGGTTGGCAGCTTTAAGTCCGGTCCGCTTTCATTTCTATGTAAATTTGCTCGCTCATGCTCGCATGACGCAGAAATATTTATGCTCACAAATGCTTTACACATCTTTGAGAACTGCATGCGGAAATATCGAACTCGTTCACTCTTCGATGTACTTTGACATAGGCCTCATGCACTATTGACATACGAGTTGACCCTTGAACGTTCGTTAGTTAGGCTTTCATTCTCCAGAGAGAGCCCCGGTCTTCCCCAGCTTCGAGTAATGCTCTGACTGATTGTGGGACATGCCGGCATTAGTCACAAAGGGTTGTCCTGTGTAAGACACACTGCACTCTCCCTACATGGGTAGTCGAAGCACGCTAGTCACCCACCATGGTGTGTGCACAGGATCGGTATGATTTGTAGATAGCAATGCGACCTATGCCATCATTGGATGCAGTGTCGTCGCATGACAGGCATGGTCTCGTGACGAGGTCATTGGTCAATCTAACAGAATGGAGACAGTGAAAGAACAGACGAAGAGTAACGCTGGGGATATCGCTCTATACAACAACACTATTCCAGCACACATTTCGCTAGAAAGCGAGAACCCTGAAACATCCGCCTTTTTTTCTTACCTCCACAAAGCAACCCCAAACAACGGTCAAGCGCTCAAAGCAATCCTAGCTCCCTTACCCGCTGACTGCGCCAGAACCTACTTCCCTACGATTGATTGTCCACATCACTTACACTGAATGACAGGAACAGGAATTGCCACTGCACTTGAACAGAAGAAGATTAATCGCATGGTAGTGGAAAAGAGGAGAAAGAAAGTGGAAGGGACATGCCCACAGAAGATTGCGCGAGAACACCGTGCGATGCCCGAT
The DNA here is from genome assembly GCF_021436955.1 of Diplodia seriata. Classification (NCBI taxonomy): domain Eukaryota; kingdom Fungi; phylum Ascomycota; class Dothideomycetes; order Botryosphaeriales; family Botryosphaeriaceae; genus Diplodia; species Diplodia seriata. The sequence continues at coordinate 1,417,272 of NW_027117313.1, read as the reverse complement.
GCCATATCAACCAAACAGTTACATGGGCGGCTTAGTCTCCATCGGAGTGGGCGTGTGGTTTACGCCATTGGTAACGCTTGCGCTTCGTGGACTGTTGCGTTCGGAGCGCGGGGGTTGCTGCACCCGCTTTTCGTCATCGCCACTGTCGTCGTAGTCTTCATCAACCTCCATCTTGCGAGCTGCCGGCTCGTGTTGCTCCTTACGCTCTTCCTTGGGCTGCTCCGCCGCGTGGGGAGTCTGCGGTGGAGGCGGGGGATGAATTGCAGGAAGGGAAGGAGGATGGTGCGCCGCCTCCGAAGGGTGGTATCCATCATTGATGTGTCTCTGCTCTTCGGGGCGACGTGCCTCAATTGCATCCGGGGGGGTTCGCTGTACCTGCGAGGTCTGAGAGGCCATCCTCTCTGGCGGAGAAGGGCGGCGAGGCGGCTCGTCGTCGTCAAGGCGCTGGCGCTTTTCGTCATTTGCAGGGGGTTTGTGAGCAGGACTGTTGTCATCCTCCCATTCCCGCAGGCGCTTTGGAGCAGTTGGGGTCCTCTCATCCCGATCACGAGCGGCGGCCTCGGCGGCAGCAAGGGCTGAAGCTGGCGGAGGGGCGCCACTCGCAATTCCTCCGGGGGCTGCAGGGTCGGGGTGGTGCTGATAGTTCTGGTGAGCGTAGTGCGAGTTTGGAGATGCGGCCTGGCTCTGGATGATGGGGCGAACTTCGGGAGGAGGGCTTGCAGGGCGGCCATAGGGCGGCACCGGTCCAGGTCCCGGTGGCGGCGGACCGTTCAGTGAGGCCGGCGGGGCAGGTCCGTTGGAGGCGTGAGCTCCATAATTGGGGTTGGCGATCCTGTTCGGCTGGCTTTGCGGTGGTGCTTGCTGGGTCGGCGGCGGTTGTTGCTGCGGGGGGAGGTTCGCCTGTCCGCCCTGGTACAGGTTGGGGGCAGCGTTATGGCTCTTGGGCGACGGAGAAAGGCCTCGACGAGCCGGTCCTGGGCCAGCATTCAGTCGAGGCGGCTCTTGGAACTGCCTGGGGGGCTCTTGCCTCGGGCTAGCGGGGCGAGCTGATGCCCCTGGTCTGAGCGCAGGATCGCGTTGATCGTAGGGACCGATCTGCTGCGCCGGCATCTGCGGGTCTTGAATGCCAGCAAGGCGCCTATTCCAGTCGTTACCGCCACCAAGTGCAGCCGGAGGCAGAGGCTGTTGAGGAGCAGGCTGAGAAGGCTGAGGGCCGCCCCATTGAGGCTGCGGTGGACCACTCATGGCTCCTGGTTGGTAGGCCTGGGGGTGAACGTCCTGTGGCAACGGCGCGCTGTTCTGGTTCGGCATACCGTTCGTCGGCTGGCCGTTCTGCAGCAGCTGCAGGCGTGCCTTGATGTGCACGTTTGACGGGTCAAGGTCAGCTGCACGTTGGTACGCATCCAATGCGTCGGCAGTCTGGTTGTTGCAGGATTCATACTGGGACTGGTCAGTGCCACACGCTAGGCGCTGTTGTGTACGCAGGAAGCAAACTTACCAAAGTTCCGAGGTCGTACCACACCTCAGAGATGTTGGGGTTCAGACGGATGGCACGAGAGTAAGCATCGAGCGCATCACGGTATTGGTTGATCTGGTAGTAAAGGACGCCAATCGAGCACCAGAAGGTCGGGTTCCTGCCATCACGATAGACAGCCTGTTGGTAAGCTTCGTACGCCTTCGGGTACTTCTGCTGCGACATGTAACAACGACCCAACAGGTACCAGCTCTGGGCGTCACTTTGATCTGTAACTCGGCGTTAGTCGACCACACGAGCGCCAATTGATGATGAGTCCATGGTCTTACCCGATGCAACGGACTTCTCCAGGTACTCAATGGCTCGTTCCTGGCTCTCAAAGCTACTGCTCTGCTGATGGTGGAGCCAACCGAGCTGCTGAAGGACCTTGGCATGGTTCGGGTCCCGATCGAGCACACGCCTGTAGGCGTTCTTCGCCGACTCATACTAGATAATGTCAGCTATGCACTCTCTCTCCTACGATGAGTTGACGCCATTACATCCTTCTGCTGTTCATACACGTGACCAATCTGGAACCAGATGTCCTCTTCCGTCAGCGGCCGAGGAGGATCGTTGACAATATACTGGAAGCACTGCGATACTTTAGCATCTAAATGGTGGCGTCCTTGGTTTTCAATTGAACTGGACATACCTCCAGGCTGGAAGTGAACTTTTGCTGTTGTTTGTAAATAATACCAAGCCGGAAGTAGATCTCGTTCGCTTTCTCAAAGTTCGGCTCCATGCGCATCACTTGCGAAAATGCCTCTTCGGCATGCTCGAGCGAACCGTAGCGATCGTAGAGAATGCCGATACCGTACCAAAGCTTGGGCTCCTGGTGTAAACGTCAGAGAGTACACAGACCCAGACAGGAGACTAGCTACATACCTTTGGATCCTGCAGATGGTAGAGTGCCTGCTGGTAGGCAGAGTAAGCCTGCTGCAGGTCGTCCATCATGAGGTAGCAGTGACCTGCAGACAAGCGGTGAGAATAGGTAGACGGGCGCGACAAGAGCGGAGCACGTACCAAGGCTGCCCCAGACGTCGCCGTTGTTCGAATCAATCTTCAGGATATTCTTGAGGTACTCGACCGCAGCGGGGAATTGCTCCATGCTCCGGAGGATGCACGAGATGGCCTGCATGGCAGGGACGGACCAGTTGTTATGGCGCAGAGCATGGTCGTAGCACTGGCGGGCGCCGTCGAGGTCGCTCATCATCTCGGACAAGTTGCCTATGCGTGGGTCAGTAGGCGCCAGGCGCGACGGGAGGAGGGACGGAGGGCTAAGGGCGTACCCAGGGCGAGCCAGGTCTGCTCGTTCGCTTGAGTGAGGACGGTCGAGATGCCGCCCTTGGCCTGGGCCTGGAAGGGAGCATGGCCGTTAGGCTGCGGGTGGCCGGGCGGGCCATGGTGGGTGGGCAGTCCCGCCGTCGGGGACGGTTGTTGGTGGGTGGCCATGTAGCGCGAACGTTGCCGTGGTGGTTAGAGGGCGGGCGGCGTCGGCTCTCGCAAGGGCAGGCGCTCAGACTCGCGGGCGCGTGCTCGCGATGCGATGCCTCAAGATGCGGTCTTGAGCAGCGGGCGGCGAGCCGAGAGTCGCGGACGACGCGGGCTTGTCGGGTCGCGGCTCGTCCAGCGGCGGCTTGAGCAAATGAAACGCCAGCTCGCGTGGGCGGCGGCACGCAATGGCAGCAGCGGTGCTAGCTAGGCGGTGCAGAGAGCGCAGGCCGGGCGCTGAGCAGCGGCGGCGGGGATGGTGCAGGGCGGGCGGGAGGGGGCGATGGGGATGGGGATGGGGATGGGAGGCGCGAGGCAGAGGCGCGGGAGATGGAGGCGACGGGACTCGAGTGAGGGCCGGGAGAGGAGATGCCCCATTGCATTACGAGAGGGCTGGGTTAGGGGAAGATTTCTGAGCGGGCTCGACAGGCGACTCAGCGCGCTCGCGCTAGGCGCTTGGCGTGCAGGGAAGCGCGGCGGAGACGGCGCGGCTGCTCTCAATCTGCCTTCCCATGGTACTGCGCAGGGCAGCAGCCATCATTCCCGCACGCCCCACCCAGCCGCGCGCCCGTGTGTGTCGCCCACCACACCGCTGCAGCACAAGTACACCGGCCGGGGTGCAGCAGCCGGCGCCGCGCAGCTGACAGGCGCACCGCCGCCGCCGCACGAATCTGCGCGCCGCGCCCTCGCAGCAGCCTCGCAGCAGCGCCGCCCAAGCAGCAGCGCGACCGTTTCGCCGGGCCCGGGGCGCGGTGGAGCTTGGGTTGACGGCGGCCAGCACGCGAGACCGCCGCGTCGCACCGCTTCTGCTCGCCTTTCTTTTTCCGCCAACGTTGCCGCGACCCCAGGAACGCCGCCCACGCCTTGGCCTCCGACCCTTGTTCGCGGAGCCCTGTGCGCGCATCCTGCACCAGGTGGCTTTTCTGTGCGAGATCTACGCCGCCCACGGCCAAGCACACGAACGGCCGCCTGCTGCGACTTGTCGGCTGTAACGCGTGCCCCATCGCTGCGGATCGGCGCGCCCAGCCAGCCTCTCGTCGTGACGCCTGCTTTCGTCGCCACGGGCGCCCCCGCCCAGCCTGCCCGCTGCGACCGTCCGCGCCTCTGCGCCGCCATTGGCCACGCCGCGCTGCGTGCCACCGCCCTCGTTTCAAGGCGGGATCGGCCACTGCGCGCTGCTGCATGACGCGCTCCGTCCCCTGTCATCGCGCTGGCCCCAACGTGCTTTATCGCCGCCGGCAGGAACCATGTCGTTGGCCATCCCTGTGCGCCCGCCCCGTCATATAACCACGGCGCCCTCTGCCCGCCCCCACCTGCCCTACGCACATGAAGATTCGCCTGGCTCCCCTACAAGCCTACGAGCCCCAAGCGCTCTGCCTCCTTCCGCATCCGCCGCGACCGCCGCTCCACGCCAGCGACGCCCCCTTAAGGCGCCCGCTTGTGATGCTGCCGCCCGAGCGGCGGTTTTCGGCAACGCTCAAGGTGCGCTTGCGGCGCGGCGCTCTGGCGGTTCCTGGGGTTTCGATCTTCCCGCTGCCCAGCCGGTCTGGCCAGGGGCTTCTATTTTGAGAACCTCGGCAATACAATTGCTGCGCTTGTACTGTAGTAGGAGGGCTGATGCATCCAGAATCGCCGTCTTGTTCGTGAGGATGCAGCCCATGGCTTGCTACTGTCTTAGCGGTGCCGCTGTCGCTGGAGGTCAAGCATATGACGGGCCTGTTTCTCAAAGCGACCGAAACCAGGTTGAAATGCGTGCGGGACGCTTGCGTTTCCCCGATCTGTCCGCCTGTTGCGTGTGGCTGTGACGATCCTAAGCTCTCGCTCGATCGTCCCGCTAATGCCAGGAGACCAAACAACAATGATGGGTGACGATGCGATGGAATCTTCAGCCTGTGTCTGAAGAAAATGTGAAAGTTACATGAGATAACCAAGCTACAGCCAAACAACATCGACAAAACAGCTTCTGTAGCCTCGAAAAAGAAAGCATCCAAGGGCCGCTGACATGCTTGAAAAAAAAAAGAAAAAAGTGTTTACACACCAGTCAGCACCAGTCAAAGGCTTGCAGATTGGCGTAAGACGCCGATTACAACCGCTCACTGGCGGCCCGCCCCGCCCTGGGCGTAAATCCACTTTCGCGGCCCTGGCAACAGCCGCGAGCAGTGAGACAGTGCACACACAAAGGACGACATGTCCCATGGCGAATATTAGGATTGGAGAGCTTGGAGGGCCGTGACAATGGGTTGCGGGATAAGCTGACATAAGGCGCCAGGGCAAGGCTTATAATGACCAGCGGCTATCTCAAACAGTTTGTGCACCGCCTCCTCGTCCGTGGGCAGCACGGCGATGCATGACGGCATGCACAACACAACAGACAGTCATGCGGGCAGAATCAGAACATATCGGATCGGTTGAAGGGCGTTCGCGTCACCATTGCACGGCGGACGGGCGTGTTGTGGTGCTTGGGAATTAAGGCAGGCGTTGGGCGGTTCAGCCACGGCGTGGCAGCAAAGTCGTTCGACATTAAGCTTTGGCTCATCACAAACTCGCGGCTAGCCCCACCGCGTCAGAACTCGAGGGTCTCAGGGACAAGAGTGGCACGAGCGAGAATCGCGGTCGACGAATCTCGGTGGATACGGAGGCACCCCCCACATGGAACGGCGCTAGAACAAAAACGAGGCCCAGGCCGGTCGCGGGTGGGAACTGCCAGCGGAGATGGTGGAGCGGGGCCAGCACTCGCAAAGGGGCTGCTGGAAGCCAGTCGTGGGCTGGCGAAGCGCCCTGGTCACATGAGATGGCGCTTTTTCCTCCGACTCCACCGTCAGTCCCGGAACGCCGACGCTTGTTCGGTCGGGTCGCTACGGCTGTTCAGGTGAGCTGTCACACTGCCGTTGCCGGTCACGTGCGAATTTCGTGTCGCCGGCCCCAGGGGATACTGCGCTGTGGCACACGCAGGCTGCACGCCTTCACGCCTTCGTCAGGTCGTGGCCGGCCAGTGTGCACGTGGGTCTGCTGATGGAGGCCACAGCTGGAGTGCTGGAGTGCTGGAGTGCGACTGGCCAGCCCGGCCCGGGGGACGCCGCTGGGGCGCAATGACGTACCAAGCTTTTCCGCGTCGCCCTCGCAACAGTAGGAGAAATCTTGGAACCTTTACCGCACCGCGGGGAACGTGGGGCAATGTCATACGCCTTCAGACTCCGGCGCAGCCCGCTTCTTCTTGCGCGCGCCTGCTCCCACGCGCTTGCTCCACCACGCCGCCCTGGATCTACCCTTGCCGTCCTCCAAGCGTCCTCCAAGGCTCACGTTATAGGAAGCAGACGCCCCTTCTCCAACTCATCATCCATGGCTTCCGACGAGGACTATGCCGCCTTCCTGGACAAGGCCAACCAGGACACGGGCGCCGCGCCCTCGGCTCAGTCCAAGTCCATCAAGACCAAGGCGGTAGATTCCGAGGTGCCGCAGGCTTTACTGCAGGTCGAAGAATACTACATTTCCGACGCCGACGAGCCGTTCGAGCCCGTCAGCCTCAAGTGGAATGCCGACTCCCTGCCTTCCGAAGGTCAGCACGCGCAACTTCTCCAATACCAAAGCGAGCAGACCGCTAACATAATTGCCACGCTCAGGTGAATTCGCCAAGCTGATTGGACACGGATCAGACGCGTCCAGCGTCAGCCAGGACGACTTTGACCCAAAGGGTCAGTACGCGAAGGTCCTGGATGCAGTCAAGCAGGCTGGAAGCCAGGATGTCGCTATCTTCAGAGTGCAGCATGGCAGTACGAGGGCAGAGTATTACGTGGTCAGTTTGGACAAGAAGGGTGGGAAGATTGTGGGCTTGAAGGCAGTGGCCATCGAGTCGTGAAGACGGTGCTCGCGAAGTTTGGTAGAATACCGTAACGAAGCCTGGGAAATCAACGGCGTCAGAGCACGTAGCTACATGTGCGTTGTGAAGATGTAGACCATCACGGACTAGGCTCGGCAGCCGAAATCGTTCGGCCCATGCCCGGCTAAGTGCGGTCGGACAACGAGGTGAATCTGGATCCGATCAGCGCAGCATTTCATCGGAGCAGCATGTTAGCACAGCACAGCCAGCGGCCGGTGTGGGGAACGCGGTCGCAAGCAGAAACGGCGGCTCATTTGGACACGACAGCTGCAGCTGACCAAGATGAGCAGCATTCCTGTAGGCGGGCACGTTGAAACATCTACATATGCAGCGACATGGGCCGGCCCAGGGGCGCATGGCAGCGTGGAAAGCCGCCGTCTAGATGAGGACTCATCACGCCTCTGTGTTGTGGGCGGTACCTAGGCTTACGGCTTGCGGGAGATCGGCGCGATTGGAGAGACGGCGGACGAGCACACGAACACACGAGCCAGCAAAGGCACCCGGGCGTGCTGATGGAGGACGTTTGGCGGGCGGCGATGATGGCATGGCGGCAGGGCTTGTTAGAGTGCTTGCGCAGCTCCTCGCATGTCGTACTGCCTGGTCGGCCTGATTTGTTCGCGTTGAGCCAGGGGAATGTGCCGCTGCTGGTCGCCTGCGCCGCCGGAGATCTTAGATCCAGCTGCGCTACCAGTCGCTATTCGCCCTCTGCCCTGCTCTTGATCAACAAGCCCAGTAGACCCTGCTCCATCCCTCCAACAACCCAGCAACCGCCCCTTTCGGCCCAGGAAATAATTCGAGCGCCTCAGCCGTCCCCTGCGCGCTTCCTGCCAGCGACCGCAAACCGCCAACACTGACAAGCGCGCCCCGTCGTCCATCACCGCTCGCCTGGCCTTGCGCCCACCACGCTCGCTTCCATGTCCCCACCGGGTTCACCTGCGCAGAATGCGCCGCCGCACATCCGCCTCAACTCCAGCACCACCGACATTGTCAACGATGCTCCCGCCGAGCGCCCAGGCACGTCGCGCCAGGACTCGTCGCGCTCCTTGACCCTCGATACGCGACCTGTATACACCCAACCTAGCGCTGTCCAAGAGTCCGCAGAGTTCCTCATCCCGCCGCGCCCTTCGCGCACGCGAAGATTCCGCGACGAAGACTCGCCCGGTTACTCGTCGCGGAGGACCAGCTGGAGCTCCGAGTCGGGTGAAAGTCACGGCCCTTTCTATTCGCCCTTTGAAGACTCGAGAGCGCCGTCCAGAGCTGGTAGCGACGACGATTCGAACCTCAACACTCAGACTGTTGGGGAAAAGTACAACATCACACCCTCTGCCGGTCTCCTGCTGTTTCCCGAGGACGTTGAGAAGGATGACTGGCTACACGAGCCGGACCCGGCCGACAAAGAGCCTCGCGACTGTAACATATGGAATAAGCGCGGCATGCTCAATCTCGGCGGTCTCGCTTTGCTCTCCCTTGGCCTACTGGTGCTCTTCATCGGCTATCCCATCCTGTACGTGGCTGAGATTGCATCATTGGCCCTTCTAGGCTAACGCTTTTCGCAGCACCTTTGCCCAGAAGCTTATCGACCCCACCGGGAATGCTTGCGCAAAGGATCCCAACTGCATCGACGTCGAACAAGACCTGCTGAAGAATATCCGGCACGGCTTGATTGATCCCGACACGCCCGACAACGTCAAGTCTCGCAAATCCCATTATTCAGGCAAGAAGCAAGTTCTTGTGGTATGGATGCATTGCCCTCATTGCAATCTCGCCGTCTGACCACAGTCGCAGTTCTCGGACGAGTTCAATACCGATGGCCGGACCTTTTACGACAAGGATGATCCCTATTTTCAGGCTGTTGATTTGTGGTATGGAGTGACACAGGATCTTGAGGTTCGTCGCGATCACCTCCATTTTTGCGCGCAAGCTGACAGCCTGCAGTATTACGATCCCGATGCAGTGACCACAAAGGATGGTACACTCAACATACGCTTCGAGGCTTTTGCAAATCACGATTTGGAGTATCGGTCTGGTATGCTCCAGTCGTGGAACAAGCTCTGCTTCAAAGGCGGTCATCTCGAAGCGTCCATTTCCCTTCCCGGACGAGGAGACACCGTCGGTTTCTGGCCAGGCTTCTGGGCCATGGGTAACTTGGGCAGACCGGGATATGCTGCAACAACCGACGGCATGTGGCCATACAGCTACTCTGACACCTGTGACGCTGGCATCACTGCCAACCAGAGTTCGACGGACGGCATCAACTACCTTCCGGGAATGAGGTTGCCCGCTTGCACCTGTGACGGAGAAGACCACCCGAACCAGGGAAAATCGAGATCTGCACCTGAAATCGATGTCATCGAAGCAAGTAACGCGCCTCTGGCCTCGGGTGACTACATTGGTGTTGTTTCGCAGAGTTGCCAGTTGGCGCCATTTGATATTTGGTATCAGCCAGACTATGGTATGTCTGCCACTGGTCGCCCGGTTTACACATACTAACAGCAGCAGATTTCTTCGAGGTCTATGACCACTCCATCACCGAGATCAACTCCTATGCTGGAGGCCCGTACCAACAGGCTATTTCTGGCCTTTCCAACCTAAACAACGATTGGTACGACGGCAACGCCTACCAGAAGTACGCTTTCGACTACACTCCCGGCGATTCCGGTTTCGTTACATGGTTCGTCGGCGATGAGCCCATGTGGACACTCGACGCTCGAGCGATTGGTCCCAACGGCAATGTTGCTCAAAGAGTTATTCCGGAGGAGCCCATGTCCCTCATCATCAACTTTGGCATGTCCGATAGCTTCTCAGCCATCAATCTGACTGGTATCGCTTCCACGCTACCGGCGACCATGAGGATCGATTACATCCGCATATACCAGGACGAGGATAACGAACTCATGACGTGTGACCCTCCTGGTTACCCCACCACAGATTACATTGCAAGTCATCCAGAGCCGTATAGCAACATCAACCTGACCAGATGGTATGATTCTATCTCCTTTCTTATCATCCGATGGCTACTAACAAGCTATCAGGCATCAAACGGATTACGATTGGCCGGAGAACTCCCTCGTACATGAGTGTAAATCCAGTAAGAGCTTATGAGAGTACACTGGGATTTTCCAAGGACATTGGATGTTACGGCTCTTGTAGACTTTTTCCTCGCTGGCGTTGATCTGCAACTACTTGATTCAAAGCGAGAGACCAGCTTATGTATGCATGAAACTCGGAGTCAGTAGGGCAGGCCTTTTCTTTCTGTTTGGGTAGTATTATAGTCTCGGGGGGTTTTCTATCCGCTTCGGCTATCGCCACGTCGAAGCCTTACGTTTACTTCTTATAATACTTCTTAGTATTAAAATACCCTTTTTTACGTATAAACGATTATTATTAGTTCTAATAAAATTACTTTACTACTACTTTATATATACTAATAATAGATTAGCCAGGCTAAATTTATTAAAGAGGCCTTTAGCGAAACGCGTAGCTAGATAGCTAGCGGTATTCGCTACTCGCTATTAATAGTTAGTAGTATTCGCTTGCTCGCTACTAGTAATAATATATACTATTAATAAATCGACTAAACGAATTTTATTAAAGAAACTTTTAGCGAAAAAGTTTTATCTTTATAATACTTTAGCTACGTATTAATAGATACGCCTATTACTTAAGTTATAATAAAGAGTTAAAGATTAGTAGTAAAAGTAACGTAGCTAGCGTATACTATTTTTACTTTATTTTACTTCGCTACTAGCGGTATTCGCTATCTACTACTAGCGATATTTATTCGCTAGTAAAAGTATTTACTACTAGTAGTATTCGCTCGTCGCTACTAGTAGTTAAAATAAGTAGAGAAGCCGCGTAGCTAAATTAGTAAATTACTAAAATATTTAGTTTTTTAAAAATAATTTTTAAAATATTTATACTTTTATCTAAATATCTAGTTTTTATAAAACTTATTTAAATATTTTACTTTTAAATATAACTTTTTATATATTTTCTTATAAATTATAAAATAAGTAAAACTAGATATTTAAATAAATATATTACTAAATTACTAAAATATTTAGTTTTTTAAAAATAATATCTAAAATATCTATATTCTTATCTAAATACTTAGTTTTTATAAAATTTATTTAAATACTCTACTTTTAAGTATAACTTTTTATATATTTTCTTATAAATTATAAAACGGGCGAAACTAGATATTTAAATAAATATATTATAAAGTAGAATATTTAGATAAATATTATTTATTTAAATACTTTATTTTTTTTTAAATACTTTATTTTTTTTTAAATTAATAGCGTATTTTAGTCTCTTTTTAGCCTCTTTTTAGCCTCTTTTTTAAATCTATATAATAGAGTAGTTCTATATAGATAAAAATAATAGAAACGGTAAATTACTAAAATACCTAGTTTTTTAAAAATAATTTCTAAAATATTTATACTCTTATTTAAATACCTATCTAGGTATCTAGATAAATAATAGACCTTATATAAAGTAAAATTCGTAATTTATAAAAAACCGAATATTTAGATAAATAAAATATAAAGTAGAATATTTAGATAAATTATTTTTATCGAAATACTCGATTTTTTTAAAAAATTATTCTATCTTCGTTTCTTTATAGAAAAACGTAAAACGTTTAATTTAAGTACTTTATATACTATATTTTAATAGTATATAAGAATTTTTCTAATATCTTCTATCGTTTAAGAGAAAATTAATTTTAAAATTAACGTATTTTTTATTTTCTATTTAAGCTATTCTTTATAAGTTTTTTTAGAATCTTTTAGTATTTTATAAGAAAATAAAGTAGAATAAATACTAAACGCCTTTAAAATAAAATTCTACGTAAGTTTATCTTTATTTTTAGTAATTTTATCTATTTCTATAAGGCGAAGTATCTTTCTTTTTATACTTTCGCGTATTCTCGGCGCAGAACGCTTTAAATTACGCGAAACTAGCGTAAAATCTAGCTTAAATTCGTCGCTTTATAAGCTAGAATCTAGATTCTAGCTTAAAATTAAGCTAGAGAGAGTATTTTCTTCTAATTCTTTCTTATTCTCTATAGTAGATTTGTCGGATTTCTACGAATTTACGTGTTTCTAGATTTTTTAAGGGCTGCTAGGTCTATTTTCTTCTAATTCTTTCTTATTCTCTATAGTAGATTCGCTAGATTCGCTAGATTTCTATAAATTTACGTACCTCTAAATTCTCTAAGGGCTGCTAAACCTATTTTTTACTAAATTTTTCTTATTCTCTATAGTAGATTTACTAGATTTCTATAGATTCGCGTGTTTCTAGGTTTCCTAAGGGCTGCTAGACCTATTTTCTACTAATTCTTTCTTATTTTCTATAGTAGATTCGCTGTTTAGGCTAGTTTCTTATAGATTTTCGTTGCCTAGTAGATCGAATTCTACTAATTCTACTACGTTTTCTATAGTAAATTCGCTAGATTACTATAAATTCGCGTGTTTCTAGATTTCTTAAGGGCTACTAGAACTATTTTCTTCTAAATCTTTCTTATTCTCTATAGTAGATTCGCTAGATTCGTTAGATTCTTATAAATTTATATTTTCTAGGTCGAATTCTACTAATTCTTTCTTAGAATTAAAAGAAAATTCCTTAAATTTACTTAAATCTTTACTAGATTAGCTTAATTCTTACGAATTTTCGTAATTTTCTTATAAATTCTCGCGATTTTCTCTTTACTAAACGAGCTAATTACGGCGAAGAATTATATAAGGCCCGTAAATTACGTTTTTTTAGTCTTCTCTCTACTACGCCTAGCGTAATTACTACTACGTAGTTAGGCGTCGTCTACGCTCGTTTTTACGAGGTCTTCTACGCCTCTTTTAGCGTATTTTCTCTATAATTAAGCAGGTATCGCTATCTAAAGCGAAGAAATTTACTATAAAAGGCTTTAAATACTAAGAATTATTATAGAAAACTTAGTAATTTTTAGTAGAATATACTTCTCTAGCGTATTCTAAAGTATTATACTTAAATTAAATAATTAGCGCGTACGCGTAGCGGTAGAAAATTCGAAAATCTTAAAAATTAAGATAGAAATACGTCTTATCTTCGAGATTTATAATAAATTATACGCGTTCTTTTAAAACTATGCCTAGGCCGCGTTTATAATTAGAAATTACTATTCGCTAGATACGTAACTAAATTAATTAATTAGTTTAAATTTAATTTAGAATATTTTAGTAATTTACTTACTTTTAGCAATTCTACTTAAAATTTCGCCTATATCTAGTTTATTAGTAGAAATTCTATGCGTTTTTACTATTTTAAACGAATTTTTATATAGTAAAATTCTAAATACTCTCTAATATAAGTAGAATATACTATTTTCTATATAGTAACTATAAAGAATTTATAAATTCTAAGATATTTAACGTTGTTTAGCCGTATCTAAAATAGTTTCTTACTAGAATTACGTATTTTATCTATTAATCGTACGATATTTAATTAATATACTCTACTTCTCGAGCATTTAGTACTTAAATTACGTTAAGTTTTTACTAAAATTCGAATTTATTTATAATATACACTAGCTAAAATTTAATTAGCTTAAATTACTAAAATATTCTTAATTAATTAAGCTATTTAGGCTCTAATTAAATAGAATAAAATAGTAAAATAGAACTTACCTATTAAAATTACTACGTAATCGAATAACTATATTCTTTACTAACGTTTTTAGCTAAATACTAGCTATAATAATAATTATAAGCCAGCGAAAATAGCTAGAAAATTATAGATAATAAATCTATACTACGATCGCTTATAAAAGCGAATCTTAGCGTATTTAGTACTAATCCTTTCTCTTCTTCTTCGCGCTTAAAAATCGTACGATTAGCTTTTATTAACGCTTTATTAATAAAGCGTAAAAATCTAAGCTAGAATCGCTTATTTTTAGGGCTAGCGTAAATTCTCTAGGCAATTAAAAGAATCTAGTTATTAGAATTAAGTATAGAAGCTACTAGTAAATAACTAGAAGCTTCTACTTTTATATACGTAGTATTAATCGAAATAAAATTTCGATTATTAATAATAGCTGCTACGTAAGTAGTATTAGAAGTAATAAAAGCGTATCTAAATAATAAATAAATTAGTTTATTTACTTAATATATATATAATATATTACTTACTAAAATGCTCTACTTTCTTTATTACGCGAAAATCGCGTAAAACCGCCTTTATTATCGTAATTTTATCGAATTTTACGAAGATAGGGCTATTTAGTAATAAATAAATTAGTTTTAATAGCTAATTTTAGAAATATTATTAAAAACTTATCTAAATTCGACGAATTATCTCTAATTTAGTACTAAACGCCTCGATTTTCGCCTATTTACGAATTCGCTATGTCTACTAATAGTTAATATTAACCCTATAGTTAATACGCTCGAGGGTGCGTATTAAATTTAGTTAAATTTAAGATTCTTTCTTAATTATATTACGTTAGTAGTCGATTAGAACGTATATAAAACGTTAATATCGCTAATTTTCGTATATTTACGTAGAAAAATACGTATAAGACTTAAGTTTCTTAATAATTACATCGCCTAAATAGAATATATTAGTAAAATTTAAATTAATTATAATTAGGGTAATTATAAAGAATTTTAAAATAGAAAAAAATAGTAAAATTTAAATTAATTATAATTAGAGTAATTATAAAGAATTAAAAAGAGAAAAAAATAGTAAAATTACTTATCTTTCTTCTATTTAATTTAAAGTAGAAATTCGTATTTAGCTAGTTTATATTTTTAATACGTACGCGTTTTATTAGCTCTTTTTAATACGTAAGATTCGTATCGCTATACTAGATATAATCTAGTAGTATCTCGTATAGCTTTTTAGTCGAAATAGATTACGCTAACTTTAAAGAGTTAAGAATCTACTATAGTAGTAGATTTCTACTATTTTTATCTATATAGAACTATTTTATTATATAGATTTAGAAAAGGGGCTAAAAAGAGGCTAAAATACGCGATTAATTTTAAAAAAAAGTCTAGAATGCGCTATTAATTTAAAAAAAAACTAGATATTTTAATAAATGTTATTTATCTAAATACTTTACTTTATAATATATTTATCTAAATACCTAGTTTCGCCCGTTTTATAATTTATAAGAAAATATATAAAAAGTTATACTTAAAAGTAGAGTATTTAGGTAAATTTTATAAAAACTAGATATTTAGATAAGAATATAGATATTTTAGAAATAATTTTTAAAAAACTAGGTATTTTAGTAATTTGCCGTAATAGAAATCTATTATTATAGTAAATTCTTAACTTTTTAAAGTTAGCGTAATCTATTTTAACTAAAAAGCTATATAAGATACTACTAGATTATATCTAGTATAGTAATACGAATCTTATATATTAAAAAGAGCTAATAAAACGCGTATATATTAAAAATATAAACTAGCTAGATACGAATTTTTACTTTAAATTAAATAAAAAAAAGATAAGTAATTTTATTATTTTTTTCTCTTTTTAATTCTTTTAAATTACTTTAATTATAATTAACGGCAAATTACTAAAATACCTAGTTTTTCGAAAATAATTTCTAAAATACCTATATTCTTATCTAAATATCTAGTTTTTATAAAATTTATCTAAATACTCTACTTTTAAGCATAACTTTTTATATATTTTCTTATAAATTATAAAACGGGCGAAACTAGATATGTAGATAAATATATTATAAAGTAGAGTATTTAGATAAATAATATTTATCGAAATATCTAGTTTTTTTTTTAAATTAATGGCGTATTCTAGACTCTTTTTTAAAATTAATCGCGTATTTTAGTCTCTTTTTAGCCTCTTTTTAGCCTCTTTTTAGCCTCTTTTTAGCCTTTTTTTAGCTTTTTTTTAGCCCCTTTTCTAAATCTATATAATAGAGTAGTTCTATATAGGTAAAAATAGTAGAAATCTACTACTATAGTAGATTCTTAACTCTTTAAAGTTAGCGTAATCTATTTCGACTAAAAAGCTATATAAGATACTACTAGATTATATCTAGTATAGCGATACGAATCTTACGTATTAAAAAGAGCTAATAAAACGCGTATATATTAGAAATATAAACTAGCTAGATATAAATTTCTACTTTAAATTAAATAGAAGAAAGATAAGTAATTTTACTATTTTTCTTTATTTTTAATTCTTTATAATTATCTTAATTATAATTAATTTAAATTTTACTAATATATTCTATTTAGACGATATAATTATTAAGAAACTTAAGCCTTATACGTATTTTTCTACGTAAATATATAAAAATTAGCGATATTAACGTTCTATACGCGTTCTAATTAACTACTAACGTAATATAATTAAGAAAGAACTCTAAATTTAGCTAAATTTAATACGTATCCTTAAGCGTATTAACTATAAGATTAATATTAACTATTAGTAGACATGGCGAATTTATAAATAGACGAAAATTAAGGCGTTTAATACTAAATTAAAGATAATTCGTCGAATTTAAATAAGTTTATTTATAAAATTAGCTATTAAAACTAATTTATTTATTACTAAATAGCTCTATCTTTATAAAATTCGATAAAATTACGGTAATAGAGGCGGTTTTACGCGATTTTTACGTAATAAAGAGAGTAAAGCATTTTAGTAAGTAATATATTATATATGTATTAAGTAAATATACTAATTAATTATTTAGATATACTTTTATTACTTCTAATACTACTTGCGTAGTAGCTATTATTAATAATTAAAATTTTATTTCGATTAATACTACGTATATAAAAGTAAAAGCTTCTAGTTATTTACTAGTAGCTTCTATACTCGATTCTAATAACTAGATTCTTCTAATTACCTAAGAAATTTACGCTAGCCCTAAAAATAAGCGATTCTAGCTTAGATTTTTACGCTTTATTAATAAAGCGTTAATCGAAGCTAATTATACAATTTTTAAGCGTAAAGAAGAGAAAGAACTAGTATTAAATATCGGTAAATTACTAAAATATCTAGTTTTTCGAAAATAATTTCTAAAATACCTATACCCTTATCTAAATACCTAGTTTTTATAAAATTTACCTAAATACTCTACTTTTAAGTATAACTTTTTATGCATTTTCTTATAAATTATAAAATAGGCGAAACTAGGTATTTAGATAAATATATTATAAAGTAGGGTATTTAGATAAATAATATTTATCGAAATACTATTACGAACCTTAGAATATAAGGGCTTTATAATTCTAAGGGCTAAAAGCCCGTACGAAAGAAAGTACTATAAGGGCTAACGAGCCTTACGAGCGATAGAGCTATACGAGTAGAAATTTTATACGAAAGAAATAGGCGCGAGAAAACTTAGCGCCTATAAGACTAAGCTTAGATAGTAGCTAAAAGCCTATATAAAAAGAACGCTTATAAGAGATCTAAAAAAGTAGAAGACTATACGTAACGAAAAGACCGTATAAAAAGTAAGGCCGTAAAGACTCGATAATCTAGTTAGATTATAGTTTCGTAAGAAATACGGGAACTATAAAGTAGAAAATAGGCGTAAGAATATAAACGTAAGTAAAATAGTAATTACGTTCGCTTAGTAGCGATAGCCGAAAGTTAAAATCTTAAAAGCTATCTAAAGCGCTAAGGTTACGTGCGGTCTACTAAATAACTAGTTTACTAGTTTAGTAAGGCTTAGCACGCTAAACTACTAAACTAATAAAGTTTAGACGTTTATTCGTCTTAGCATAACTAAATTACTAAATACTAGATTATAACTAGCTTTTTTATAGTATATAGATATACTCTCTTAGCTAGTATCTTAATTCTTTATAGTTAACTTAAAGTTCTAATTTAAACTCTATTAATTTAGAGATAATCGGCTTACTATATATCGTATAATTATATAATACTCTCTTATCTAATTATTATTATCTCTCTCTTATCTCTTTAAGATAAACCCTTCGGTTTAATCTATCTACTAAGCGACTCTAAAGCTTAGTAGAAGAAACCTATCGTTATACTTTAACTACTATTCTTATAAGAGAAAAAAGATAGTTAATTTTAAAAATAGAAAAGTATTCTTAGTATAAAAATTACTAATAAAGTAGTAATATAGACGTTCTTATAAGTAAGAACCTCTAATAGCCTACGATAGCGAATCTATTCTAGATAATTAATAATATTTAGAGTAGGCTTAAATAGCTTTAAAACTAATTCTACGAATAAAGCGAAGAGAATACTTAACTTAAAAGAGAGCTTAAAGCTTAATAATACTAATCCGCGCCTTTAGTCGCACCTACGAATATAGTAATTAAAAGACCTATAATAATACCCGCTACTATAGTTAAGATTCTAAAATCTAACTTATATTAAGAAAATCGTAAGAAGACGTAAGAGTTTATTATCTAGCTTAATAACTATATCTACTTCTTTTATAGATAATTTATTAATAAGATAAAGAAGATACTTTACGCTAATATCTTTCTACGCGACTTTATTAAGTAATAGTTTCGTTCGTATAAAAAAAACTACTAAGAAAAACCCTATATAAATTAAAGTAAAGTTACGATTAAGCTTTTTACTAGCTACTAAGTCTTTATAAAAGCCCTTAAAAAAGCGTTTATTAGCTTAAATAAAGCTCGCCTAGCTACGCGTATTCTAATAAACCTTAAATAAAAAGAATCTATTTAGAACTATATTACTTAATTCTAAGATGCGGTTTATCTTTTCGCCGAATAATATTTTAACGTAACCTTATAAACATTCTACTACTAAGAACTAAAAGAGAAAATTAAGAATACTATAGTCTATAAGAATAGATTTAAAGATCTATTTAAACTTATTAAACTAGCCTAGAATATAAACTAACGGCGTAACGAGCGCTAGTTTAATAAGAAACTTTATAAAGCTAATAGTATCTAGCCGCGGCGCTTACGCTATATATAAGAAGACGGCGACGCTATAGAGCTAGACGTCGCGTAATAAGAGTCTAAAGATAAAAAACGAAATAATAAAAAGAGTAAACGTACGTAACGTAGAGAATAAATACTCTAATAAAAGTTATAATTTAAGAAGAAACTATATATCTACTACAACGATAAATAAAATAGAACGTACCGCTACTCTTATAACTCTAAGAAGAAGATACGTAATACCGCGGCTACTACTAGAAATAATTAAAAAGCTTAACGAGAACTCTTTTTAATACTTTAGCTAAAAGAGATTAATCTATTTAAGAAGATTAATAGACGATATAAAGTACTTAATATATTTAAGTACGCTAGACTTAGCTAAACCGCGTGTTATAACGACGACTATATTACTTATTAAAGCGATAAGAATGCTATAAAATAGTACTTAAAACCTCGGCTCGTTTAAGCTATACTATATATTCGGGCCTAGTAAGATATTAATAAATTTATTAAGATACTATCTTAAAATAACGACTTAGTAAATAGCGATACTAGAAAACTCTACGATAGTATTCTTAAATCTAGTAATATTAAAAGCGAATACGATATAGCTATACTTATTTAAGTTATCGAGTATCTTAAATAATATAAAAAGATACGCTAAACTAACGATATAACTTCTACGATAACTTAAATATCTATTATAGGGCTAGGTTTCGATATCTAGTAGTTTCGGGTCTAGAAAGAAAAACTAGAAGAACGACTATAGAATAGCTAGTAGTAGTAGTTTTAAAGAAAATTCTCTTACTAAATAATAGATAAAATTAGCCGATAGCTACGCGATAAGATACGTAACGCCTAGTAAAAATAAAATAAACGAAATCTTATACGTTTAGCTAAATTACTCTTACGACGAGGCGTTATCTTTATTAAAAGAAATACTTTATACTAGTATCTCGACTATAAAAATAATATCTTATTCTACTACTACTAAGTAATAGTAGAGACTCTACGCTAGCGAAGATAAATTAATCGAAAATAATAGATTAATTAAAGAGACTTAACTCTTTAAATAGACTAACTAAGTAATACGACTATCGAAGATCTCGTCTAATCGAAAAACTAAACGGGCTCTTTAGTTAAAAACTCTAAAAGAGGCCGTTAAATAGATCTCTTAACTAGATTATACGTATATCGAATAGAATTATATCTATTAAAATAGAACTCTTTAAGCTACTATACTTATAGATAATCTTTTATAGTAAGAAGGTCTAGACTATAATCGATAGCGGCGTATAAAGTACGTATATCGATCTATTCTTCGTCGTTAAGTATTAGCTACGTTAGTAAGAAAAAGATAAATCTTATTCTCTTTAAACTATAGACGAATTACCCGCTTAGTACGAAAAAGATTAATATAACGATAGGCTTCTTCTACTAAGCTTCTATAACGGTAGGCTCCTTCTACTAAGCTTTAGAGTTACTTAGCAGGTAAATTAAACCGAAGGGTTTACCTTAAAGAGATAAAAGAGGGATAATAATAATTAGATAAGAAGATATTACGTAATTATACGGTGTATAGTAAGCCGGTTATCTCTAAATTAATAGGGTTTAAATTAAAACTTTAAGTTAACTACGAAGGGTTAAGATACTAGCTAAGAGAGTATATCTATATACTATAGAAAAGCTAGTTATAATCTAGATTACCGAAGGTAATTATAGTATTAGATTAAAGAAATAGATTAGCTTTAATCTATTTATAGGGCGCACGTAATATCGGCGCTTCGAGTAGCTTTTAAGATTTCGACTTTCGAACTTCGTTACTACTAAGCGGGCGTAATTACTATCTTATCTATATTCGTACTCTCGCGCCTATTTTCTACTTTCTAGATCCCGTATTTCTTACGAGACTATAATCCGACTAGATTATTATATCTCTACGGTTCTACTTCTTCTACGGGCTTCTTATTACGTATAGTCTTCTACCCTATCTAGGTTTTCTATAGGCGTTCTTCCCGTACGGGCTTTAGCTACTATCTAAGCTTAGTCTCGTAGGCGCTATGTTTCCCTACGCCCGTTCTTCCCGTGCGGGATTTCTAACCGTGCGGCTCTACCGCCCGTAAGGCTCGTTAGCCCTTACGATACTTTCTTCCGTGCGGGCTTTTAGCCCTTAGAATTATAAAGCCCTTATATTCTAGGGTTCGTAACAGCTTCGAAGTTACTTAGTAGATAAATTAAACCGAAGGGTTTATCTTAAAGAGATAAGAGGGAGATAATAATAATTAGATAAAAAAGTATTACGTAATTATACGATATATAGTAAGCCGGTTATCTCTAAATTAATAGAGTTTAAATTAGAACTTTAAGTTAACTATAAAGGGTTAAGATACTAGCTAAGAGAGTATATCTATATACTATAAAAAAGCTAGTTATAATCTAATATACTCTTTCTTAAGGGTATTATTATTTAATACTATTTATTAAGGGCATTATAAGGTATATCTTTAGTAGAGGGTACTAGTAGATTATACGTAACTTTAGCGCTTTAAGTAGTTTTTAAGATTTCGACTTTCGGCTTCTATCGCTACTAAGCGGTTATAATAATTATCTTACTTATATTCGTATCTTTACGCTTATTTTCTACTTTTTAAATCTCGTATTTCTTACGAGACTATAATTTAACTAGATTATTAAGTCTCTACGGCCTTACTTTCTACGCGGTCTTTCTATTACGTATAATTTTCTATTCTTCTTAGATTTTCTATAGGCGTTCTTTTCGTACAGGCTTTAGCTACTATCTAAGCTTAGTCTCGTAGGCGCTAAGTTTTTCTACGCTCGTTCTTTCCGTACGAAATTTCTACTTATACGGCTCTACTATTCGTAAAGCTTATTAGCCCTTATAGTATTTTCTTCCGTACGGGCTTTTAGCCCTTAGAGTTATAAAGCCCTTATATTCTAGGGTTCGTAATAATTAAATAAGAATCGAAATAAAGCTAGTACTAATAACTATCGCTAACTATAAGAAAAGAATTAATCTAAACGTTATAAAGATACTAGAATACGATATTATTTTAAAAATACTATAGCTAAAAATATACGTACTATATATTAACTAAAGAATCGAGAAGATTATCTTCTTAAATAAATAATATACTAAATACCTCGCTACTATAAAAAGAATAAGCCCGACGCTAAAGACTAGAGTAAGAGCTAGAAGCTAGAGCTAGAAGAGCTAGAGCTAAAGCTAAAAGCTAAAAGTCTAAAGCGTAAAGTAATAATCTAACGTAAAAGTAATTAGCTTCGTTAAGATCTAGAAAATTTTCTTAGTAGTAATTAGGCGTATAAAGCGTAGAGAAAATAAGATATACTATCTTTATCTACGACTAAATATAGAAATAAAATAACGTATTATTACGAAAATATAGGCCTACTAAAGCTAGTTCGACGAAAGATTATCTACTAAAAAAAAACTAATACCTATAATTCTAGAATAAACTATCGCGAATCTCGTAGTTTTACTTTAGAGAGGCCTCTAGTAGAGGATAATAGCCTAAAGTTAGTCGAAAAAGACTATCTCTAGAGAATTTAAGCGCGTTATATAAATATAGTACTATACGATTATCTAACTAGAGAAAAGCTAATATCTATAAGTAATCTAGTAAGCGAGAAAACATATAAAGAACTTAGTAAAAAAGTAAGATCTAAAAGAGTGTTACGCCTCTGCACTAATATAGGACTAAGGGTGGACCATAAGCCTTTCGGGTAAGAACTAAGCGCCGGAAGCCGGGTTAACTATTTTTTCTTATTTCTTAGTTAGCTAGGTGCGGCTATATAAGCCTACCTACCTTCTCTTTCTCTTCTTCTTTTTCTTTAGCTTAGAAACTTCGTTAATTTATATCTAAATTAAACTCCGTTCTTTGCAGGTCGTAACACTTTTCTAAGCTCTCCTAATCTAAGCCTTTCTCTTAGCCGCAAGTAGAAGTTTATTCTACTTTATACTAAGAAGAAAGTATTACTTTACTAACCCTCTTTACTCTTACTTATGGCAAAACCTAGAGCGTTACCTAGAAAAGATAAGTTTAGAGTTTTTATCCTAACGTTATTAGAAAAGAACAGATTTTAACTATTACCCGGAAATTCGACTATTATCTAATTCTAAACGTTACCTAGAATCTTACTACATCTTAACCTTTACTATGGCTAGGTCTTACAGAAATAGCCCACCTCTACCGCGTTCTAAGGAGGATTAGAAAGAAAAAAACTAGAATGTTAAGAAATCCTTTCTAGACTAACCTTCCCTTAATCTTAAGCTCTCTGCGGATATCTAACAGCTCCTTACTAACTATAACATTAACCCTAGCTAAGTAAACTAGAACCATCCCCTTACTTTCGTTCTAGATAATCTCTACTACCTGCATCTCCTTCTTAACTCTAGAAACCAACAGCTTAACGCCGACTAGGCCACCTTTATTAAAACCCTAGGCCTTCTAATTATGGCCATCTGCCACACCGTCCGCCACTACAATTAGATTAACCAGGCACGCGACATTAAGCTTTAGGAATATAGAGAAGAGGCATAGAATAAGAATACTAAGAAGCTTATTGCCTAAGCTAGAACGCGACAACTAGAGGAAGAGACTTAGCTATAGAAGAAGAAAATCGCCTAGCTATAGATTAACGTTATTTAAGCAACTCGAAAGAATAGATTACTAACGTTACGTAGTCTCCCCTAGTCTATTAAGAGTAAGGCTAAGTTTTCGAACCCTCCGCGCTTTAGCAGTAATAAGAAATAGAACTTCCGAGCCTAGAAGACTAATATTCTTAGTAAGCTTCGCATTAAGGCCCGCCATTACTACTCGGAATAAGATAAGATCGCGTACATCTTTAGACGCACTAATAGAGAGGCTAATTAACACATACTGCCTCGCATAGAGCCGAACAGCCTACTAGCCTATCTTACTGCTAAGTCTATTCTAGACCATCTAACCTAGGTCTTTATGGACCTCTTCTTAAAGAAAAAGGCGCTAAAAAGCTACTTTAAGCTTAAGATGTTCTCTAATAAGGCGTTTAAGGATTTCTATGCCCGCTTTACTAAGACTGCTACTAAGGTAGAGGTTTCTACTACTAGTTGGTTTAATAACTTGTGGATGCACCTTACTAATACTCTCTAGCTAGACCTATAGCCGATTAAGAACATCCTTAATAGAAGTGTCGAGGGATTGGCTAGTGCCTATAGGGCCTAGGACTACATTCGTTAGAACTAGAAGTAGAAGAATAACCGACGTAAGAATACTACCTTCTTTAACTTAGTTCGCGCCAACGCCTCTAGTTCTAGTTTAGAATCTTTAACTACCGCCCCTCCTTCCGATAAGCTAACTAAGGGAGCCGACATTAAGGTTAAGAAGAAGCCGAATAAGAATAAGAAGCGGTTTCTTAATAAAGGTCTCTACTTTAAGTGCGGGATTAAGGGATATATAGCACGTAATTGCCTTAATAAGGATAAGCCCTCCCTTAGCGCACTAAAGGTAGGAGGCCCTTCTAAGCCTACCTCCCCTAAGCCGTCGTACGTAGAGGAGGTTCTTACTAATAGCGACTCGGAAAACGAGTAGCTCTTTATATAGACGCGCTAGAGAGCTAATATAAAGTCTCTTACTCGGACATTTAACTTAGCTTACTCTAGACTTCTACCCCTACTTCTTTTCTAGTGCCTGCTACCCTTTATTTTTAGAATAGGCAGCTAGTAGTTAATGCATTAGTAGATACCGAAGCCCTTCTTTATACTATAGTAAGCCGAGACTTCGCGCACTAGATGGTTAAGAAGATTAAGATCTCTTCTCTTCTCTTAGCCAAACCTATTTTCTTCACCCTCGCTAATGGCAGCCACGGCCCCGCTATCGTTTAAAAGATATGCCCCTCTATAGAGATTTAGAGACACTAGAAAAGCTTAGCTCCTCTTTTCGTTATGTAGACCCTAGAAAAATACGACATGATTCTAGGCCTAGAATAGATAAAAGCCTATGGAGTTTAGCTAAACCTAAGTTTACGGTCTCTTTTATTTAAAGAAGGGCACTACTCTTACTCTTAGAAACTCTTAGAACCTACGAACCTAACTCCGCTACCACTACCGCCTACGGAAGAAAAGAAAGCCCCGGCCATTTAGCCCACACGGATTCTTAGGCGCCCACTTAGAAAGAACCGCCACGATTAAAGCGTCCGTAATAGACTACGCTAGATAAATAAAGAGCTTTAGTCTACTTAAGAGAAGCCTAGAACACTCTAGATTCTAGCAGTCGACACCTCCTAATATAGATAGGTAGATAGTAAGAAATTTACTAACTGTCTATAGATTAAAGGCACCGAGGTCTATAGAATCTCGTTAGAAGAACTTACTAATTAGCTAGAGCTATTCTACATTTAGAAAGCTCTTTCTAACGATTTAAAGACGCCTCTAGAACCCGAGAATTCTATTTTCTTCTGGTTAGAAGAGTTCCTGCCAGACTTTTAAGAAGCACTCTCTAATTAGATTACTACCCCTTCCGACGCTATCTATAAGATTAAGCTTAAAGGGGAACCTAACCTTCGTATCCTACCGCTCTTTAGGATGTTTCTGGAAGAGATAGAGGCTGCAAGGACCTACATTAAAAAGAACCGCAAGAAGGGCTTTATTAAACCTAGTAACGCTAACTTCGGATCTCCGATTCTTATAGTAAAGAAACCCGGAGGAGGACTACGCTTCTACGTAGATTATCGAAAGCTTAACGCTGTTATAAAGAAGAACCGCTACCCTCTACCTCTTATTAATAAGATACTAGCGTAGCTATAGAGAGTAAAGTACTTCTCTAAGATTAACGTGCGTTAAGCCTTCTATAAGATACGTATACACCCCGACTCTAAGAACCTTACTACTTTCCGTACTCGCTAGGGCTCCTACCGGTATAACGTAATGTCTTTTAGACTCTATAACGGACCCTCTACCTTTTAGTGCTACATTAACGAAGCACTAATAGATTGCCTAGATTAGTTCTGCGCAGTATACGTAGACGACATTCTAATCTATAGTAAGACTAAGAAAGAGCACCGCCGGCACGTTAAGAAAGTTCTTACTCGCCTAAGAAAGGTAGGGCTGCAATCTAACCCTAAGAAGTGCGAGTTCGAAGTTACTAAGACTAAGTTTCTAGGCCTTATTATTACTAGGAACGGCATTAGAATGGACCCTACGAAGGTCTAGGTAATTATCGGCTGGGAACCTTCTAAAATACTATAAGAAGTATAGTCCTTTCTCGGCCTTTACAATTACTATCGAAGATTCGTTCGAGGGTACTTATCTATTGCAAAACCCCTTACTAATCTAACTAAGAAAGGGCAGCAGTTCGCCTAGACTTCTAAATGTTAAGCCGCCTTTAATACTCTTAAGAAGACTATAAGCTCCGACCTAGTGCTACGGTATTTCGACCTTAAACGAACTATCTATATTAAAGTAGACTTTTTAGACTACGTCTCTAGAGGTATTATAATATAGAAGGATAATAAGGGTAGGCTCTATCTAGTGGCTTACTTCTCTAAGAAGCTCTTACCTACTAAATATAATTATACTATCTACGATAAGAAGCTACTTGCTATCGTTAGGGCCTTTAAGAAATGGCGCCCTAAGTGCATTAGCACCCCCATTCTAATTTAGGTGTTCTCGGACTATAAGACCCTTAGAATATTTCTTTAGGCTAAGAAGCTATTCCGCCGCTAAGTCCGCTACGCTATAATGCTCTAGGACTACTACTTTAAGATCCTGCCTATCTCTAGAAAGTAGAACCTTCGGGCTAATATTCTATCTAGAAGAGAATAGGACCTCTCTTAGTCGAAATCTAATAAGCGTATGCTCTTTATAAATAAACCTCTGCTAGAAAGAGCACACTTCCCTCTATTAGCACCACTTAACCTGCCTGTAGAACCCCTAGTTGAGCGCCTTAGAAAAGTAAATAAAAACTACCCCAGCCTAGAACCGCTCCGCTAGCATGCTAAGAATGGGGTTCTAGGATAGAAACTAGAAAAACAACTCCTTACCTTTAAGGAAAGGCTAGCCATCCCGGAAGACGATTCCCTACGCCTAGAGCTAATCTAGGAAGCCTATAATAAGCCTGCCACTAGACATCCCGGGGAAAGAAGAACTATTAACCTACTTAGAGAACGCTACGTATGGCTAGAAATGCGAGCATAGATTAAGTAGTATATCCGCAACTATTATTTCTGTAAGAGGGTAAAGTCTAATCGCGCTAAGTACTATAGACTCTTATACTCTATTTTAATCCCTTACCGCCTATAGACGGATATTACCTGCGACTTTATTATCCGCCTTCTCTAATACTAGGGCTACGATGCCGTCCTCGTAGTGGTAGATCGTTTCTTAAAGATAAGGCACTTTATTTTCTACGAGACTAGTATCTCCGCAGTATAAATGGCAAGGCTGTTTAAGGACTACGTTTAGAAACTTTATAGACTACCCTCTACTATTATTTCGGATAGAGGCTCGTAGTTTGTTAGTAAATTCTAGAAGAAGCTCTACTAGCTTCTAAAGATTAACGTTAAGCTATCTATAGCTTACTACCCGGAAACTAATAGCTAATCTAAGAACTCTAACTAGGGGATAGAGGCGTATCTACGGCACTTTACTAGCTACTACTAAGACGATTAGGTTTTATAGCTCTCTTCGGCAGAGTATTCCGCTAACGCTAATACCTCTGCCTCTTCGACTATTAGCCCCTTCTTTACTATGTATGGCTATAAGCCCCGCCTATTCTTTAACTGGAGCCCCGGCCTTAGAACGCAGGCTCCGCACTTTCCTAGAACTAGCAGCAAGCTGAACAGAT
Organism: Diplodia seriata; assembly: GCF_021436955.1. Lineage (NCBI taxonomy): Eukaryota > Fungi > Ascomycota > Dothideomycetes > Botryosphaeriales > Botryosphaeriaceae > Diplodia > Diplodia seriata. The sequence goes on along the minus strand of NW_027117313.1, from coordinate 1,389,621 downwards.
AGCTGCTAAGATAAACGAGATCTGAACCTAGTATAAAGCTAGACTAAAAGAAAGCTAGACTATTTAGGCTAGAAATGCTAACCGCTATAGAAAAGATATTACCTTCGAAGTAGGAGATAAGGTCTTCATCTCTACCCGAAACATTAAATAAGGTCGCCCCTCTAGAAAGCTATTATAGAAGTATATTAGTCCTTATAAGATTATTAAAAAGGCCGGCATAGCCTATAGACTAGAACTTTCTTCTAGATTAGGCCTTCACCTCGTCATGCACGCAAGTAAACTGGTGAAAGACCCGGACGACCCTATTAAGGGATAGGCTAGTAAACCGTAGCTACTAGTAAAAATCGAAGAAGAGCTAGAGTAGATTATAAAAGAGATTCTAGACTTACGAAAGAAACGGGGTTACATCTACTATAAGATTTAATGGGTAGATTACCCTTCGAACCCGCAGTGATATCCGGCTTAGAATTTTAATCACGTACCTAGAAAACTCCGAGCCTTTTACGATAGATACCCGGAGAAGCTAGGGCCTCCTTTAGAACTTACTAGGTAGTTAGAATAAGATACGGAATCTACGGAATAAGCTTAGAAGAGCTCTCTTTTAGAGGGGAGGGTAATGTTACGCCTCTATACTAATATAGAACTAAGGGTGGACCATAAGCCTTTCGGGTAAGAACTAAGCGTCGGAAGCCGGGTTAACTATTTTTTCTTATTTCTTAGTTAGCTGGGTGCGGCTATATAAGCCTACCTATCTTCTCTTTTTCTTCTTCTTTTTCTTTAGCTTAGAAACTTCGTTAATTTATACTTAAATTAAACTCCGTTCTTTGCAGGTCGTAATAAAGAGAAATAATAACGCTAAAAGAATAACTACCGCTATTCGAAATAGTATTTATACTAAGAGAATTCTAGAAATTTACAAATCTTTATAAGAAACGAGAAAAAGAATTTCTATTAAAGTATTAATCTTAGAATTACGAAATACCTCTTATTTTAGAAACGTAGCTCGCGTTTAAGCTAATATACTCGCTATCTCGTATCGAGTTAAAGGCTTTAAGAGAATATATTAAAAAGAATCTAGAACGCGATTATATATAGTCTTTATCTTTATCGGCCGGCTATCTTATTCTATTCGTTCTAAAGAAAAACGATAAGCTTCGCCTCTATATTAACTATTAATAACTAAATAATATTACGATTAAAAACCGTTATCTATTACTAAGAATCGACGAACTTTAAGATAAGTTTTAGACTATAAAATACTTTACTAAGTTTAACCTTCGCGAAGAATACTACTTAGTCCGTATTAAAGAAGACGAAGAATAGAAAACTACTTTTTAAATATAGCTAAAATACTTTAAGTATACGATAATATTCTTTAGGCTAACTAACGTCTTCGCGTTATTCTAAAGCCTAGTAAATAATATTTTACGCCCGTATTTAGACGTATTCTATACCGCGTATCTAGATAATATTATTATCTACTTAAATATTATTATCTACTCGAATATTTTAGAAGAATATCGAGAATATATTTAAAAAGTACTACTCGTACTTAAAGAAAAAGACCTACGAATCGTATTTAAGAAGTATAAATAGATTATATAAAAAATAAAATTTCTAGAATTTATTATTATATCTAGATATATTAGTATAGACGAGAAAAAGCTAGACGTAATTAAAGAATAGTCTAAACTATAAACTATTAAAGAAGTATAATTTTTTTTTAAATTTACTAACTTCTACTATAAGTTTATTTTAAACTATATAAAGATTACGAAGCCTTTTACTAGGCTTACTCGTAAAGAATATAGATTTTAATAGAAAGAAGCGTAGTAGAAGATATTTAAGTCTTTTAAATAAATATTTTACGAAGCGCCTATTTTAGATATTTATAATCTAAAGCTACCCGTTATTATAGAGACGAACGTATTAGACTACGCTATTAACGCTTATATTAGCTAACTAAATAAGTAGAGTAAGCTCTACTTAATCGCGTACTATTTTAAAAAGATAACGCCCTCGAAGCTTAACTATAATATCTATAATAAAAAACTATTAGCTATTATTACGGCTTTTAAAAAATAAAGATACTATCTTAAAGAAGCTAAATACTAGATAATAGTTTACTACGATTATAAGAATCTTACGTACTTTACTATTATAAAGAAACTAACTTAACGATAAGTTAAATAGGCTAAAGAATTAGTATTATATAATATAAAAATTATTTATAAAAAGAAATCTAAGAATACTCGCGTAGATACGCTAAGTAGAAGAGCTAACTATATAGAAGAAAAGCTAGAACTATAACTAATAGTTTTAAGTAAGTAAAAAGATAATAGCCTTATACTCGCTAAAATATATATATCTATTTTTAGAGTTATCTAATTATAGCTAATAAAAGTATCTAATACCTCGCTTATTTTAGTTAAACTACTAGCTTCGGCGTATCGCTTAAAAGATAACGTCTAGACGAAGAAAATTCGAGAGGCCTACGAGTATAACGTAATAGTCTAAAAACTTAGAAACGTAAAAGACGACTCTCGCTTAACTAAAGACGTAGACGATATTATTTTATATTTAAAATTAGTCTACGTGTTACGAACTCTAGGGTATAAGGGCTTTATAACTCTAAGAGCTAAAAGCCCGTACGAAAGAAAGTACTATAAGAACTAATAAGCCTTATAAACGGTAAAGCCGTATAGATAGAAATTTCGTACGAAAAGAACGGGCGTAGAAAAACTTAGCGCCTACGAGACTAAGCTTAGATAGTAGCTAAAGCCCGTACGAAAAAAACGTCTATAGAGAATCTAAGAAGAATAAAAGATTATACGTAATAAAAAAACCGCGTAGAAAGTAAAGCCGTAGAGACTTAATAATCTAGTCGAATTATAGTCCCGTAAGAAATACGGGATCTAGAAAGTAGAAAATAGGCGCGAAGGTACGAACGTAAGTAAGGCGGTTATTACGACCGCTTAGTAGCGATAGAAGTCGAAAGTTAAAATTCTAAAAACTACTTAAAGCGTCGAGGTTATATACGATCTACTAGTACCCTCTACTAAGGGTATATCTTATAATATTCTTAATAAATAGTATTAAATAATAATTGTTACGACCTGCAAAGAACGGAGTTTAATTTAGGTATAAATTAACGAAGTTTCTAAGCTAAAGAAAAAGAAGAAGAAAAAGGGAAGGTAGATAGGCTTATATAGCCGCACCCAGCTAACTAAGAAATAAGAAAAAATAGTTAACCCGGCTTCCGGCGCTTAGTTCTTACCCGAAAGGCTTATGGTCCACCCTTAGTTCTATATTAGTATAGAGGCGTAATATTATTTCTTTCTCTAAAAGAGAGCTCTCTTAAGCTTATTCCGTAGATTCCGCATCTTGTTCCAACTACCTAGTAAGTTCTAAAGAAGGCCCTAGCTTCTTCGAGTATCTATCGTGAAAGGCTCGAAGTTTCCTAGATACGTAATTAAAATTCTAAGCCGGATACTACTGCGGGTTCGGAGGGTAATCTGCCCATTAAACCTTATAGTAGATGTGACCCCGTTTCTTTCGTAAGTCTAGAATCTCTTCTATAATCTACTCTAGCTCTTCTTCGATTTTTACTAGTGGCTGCGGTTTACTAGCCTGTTCCTTAATAGGGTCGTTCGAGTCTTTTACCAGTTTACTTACGTGCATGACGGGGTAAAGGCCTAATCTAGGAGGAAGTTCTAGTCTATAGGCTATGCCGGCCTTTTTAATAATCTTATAAGGACTAATATACTTCTATAATAGCTTTCTAGAGGGGCGACCTTATTTAATATTTCGGGTAGAGATAAAGACCTTATCTTCTACTTCGAAGATAATGTCTTTTCTATAGCGGTTAGTATTTCTAGCCTAAATAGTCTGGCTTTCTTCTAGTCTAGCTTTACACTAGGTCTAGATCTCGTTTATCTTAGCAGCCATCTATTTAGCTTACTGCTAGTTCTAGAAAAGTGCGGAGCCTGCGTTCTAAGGCCGGGAGCTCTAGTTAAAGAATAGGCGGGGCTTATAGCCATACACAATAAAGAAGAGGCTAATAGTCGAAGAGGCAGAGATGTTAGCGTTGGCGGAATACTCTACTAAAGAGAGCTATAAAACCTAATCGTCTTAGTAGTAGCTAGTAAAGTGCCGTAGGTACGCCTTTATCCCCTAGTTAGAGTTCTTAGATTAGCCATTAGTTTCCGGGTGGTAAGCTATAGATAGCTTAACGTTAATCTTTAGAAGCTGGCAGAGCTTCTTCTAGAATTTACTAACGAACTGCGAGCCTCTATCCGAAATAATAGTAGAGGGTAGTCTATAAAGTTTCTAAACGTAGTTCTTAAATAGCCTTGCTATTTATGCTGCGGAGGTGCTAGTCTCGTAGGGAATAAAGTGCCTTATCTTTAAGAAACGATTCACCACTACGAGGACGGCATCGTAGCCCTAGTATTAGAGAAGGCGGATAATAAAGTCGCAGGTAATATCCGTCTATAGGCGGTAAGAAATTGGAATGGGGTGTAAGAGTCTATAGTACTTAGCGCGATTAGACTTTACCCTCTTATAGGAATAATAGTTGCGGATATACTGCTTAATCTGTGCTCGCATTTCTAGCCATACGTAGCGTTCTCTAAGCAGGTTAATAGTTCTTCTTTCTCCGGGATGTCTAGTGGTAGGCTTATTATAGGCTTTCTAGATTAGCTCTAGGCGTAGGGAATCGTCTTCCGGGATGGCTAGCCTTCCCTTAAAGGTGAGGAGTTATTTTTCCAGTTTCCATTCTAGAACCCTATTCTTAGCATGCTAGCGGAGCGGTTCTAGGCTGGGGTGGTTTCTATTTGCTTCTCTAAGGCGCTTAACTAGGGGTTCTATAGGCAGGTTAAGCGGTGCTAATAGGGGGAAGTATACTCTTTCTAGTAGAGATTTATTTATAAAGAGCACACGCTTATTAGATTTCGACTAAGAGAGGTTCTATTCTCTTCTAGATAGGGTATTAGCCCGAAGGTTCTACTTTCTAGGGATAGGCAGGATCTTAAAGTGGTAGTTCTAGAGCATTATAGCGTAGCGGACTTAGCGGCGGGATAGCTTCTTAGCCTAAAGAAATGTTCTAAGGGTCTTATAGTCCGAGAACACCTAAATTAGAATGGAGATACTAATACACTTAGGGCGCCATTTCTTAAAGGCCCTAACGATAGTAAGTAGCTTCTTATCGTAGATAGTGTAATTGCATTTAGTAGGTAAGAGCTTCTTAGAGAAGTAAGCTACTAGATAGAGCCTACCCTTATTATTCTTCTACATTATAACACCTCTAGAGACGTAGTCTAAGAAGTTTACTTTAATATAGATAGTTCGTTTGGGGTTGAAATACCGTAGCACTAGGTCGGAGCTTATAGTCTTCTTAAGAGCATTAAAGGCGGCTTAACATTTAAGAGTCTAGGCGAACTGCTACCCTTTCTTAGTTAGATTAGTAAGGGGTTTTGCAATGAATAAGTACCCTCGAACGAATCTTTAATAGTAATTATAAAGGCCGAGAAAGGACTGTACTTCTTATAGTGTTTTAGAAGATTTCTAGCCGATAATTGCCTAGACCTTCGTAGGGTCCATTCTAATGCCGTCCCTAGTAATAATAAGGCCTAGGAACTTAGTCTTAGTAACTTTAAACTCGTACTTCTTAGAATTAGATTATAGCTCTACCTTTCTTAGGCGAGTAAGAACTTTCTTAACGTACCGGCGGTGCTCTTTCTTAGTCTTACTATAGATTAGGATGTCGTCCACGTATACTGCGCAGAACTAATCTAGGTAATCTATTAGTGCTTCGTTAATATAGTACTAAAAGGTAGAGGGTCCGTTGTAGAGTTTAAAAGGCATTACGTTATACCGGTAGGAGCCCTAGCGAGTGCGGAAAGTAGTAAGGTCCTTAGAGTCGGGGTATATGCGTATCTTATGGAAGGCTTAACGTACGTTAATCTTAGAGAAGTACTTTGCTTTCTATAGCTGCGCTAGTATCTTATTAATAAGGGGTAGAGGGTAGCGGTTCTTCTTTATAACGGCGTTAAGCTTTCGATAATCTACGTAGAAGCGCAGTCCTCCTCCGGGTTTCTTTGCCATAAGGACTAGAGATTCGAAGTTAGCGTTGCTAGGTTTAATAAAGCCCTTCTTGCGGTTCTTTTTAATATAGGTTCTTGCAGCCTCTATCTCTTCTAGGGACATCCTAAAGAGCGGTAGAGTACGAAGGTTAGGTTCCCCTTTAAGCTTAATCTTATAGGTAGCGTCGGAAGGGGTAGTAATCTAATTAGAGAGTGCTTCTTAAAAGTCTAGTAGAAACTCTTCTAACTAGAAGAGAATAGAATTCTCGGGTTCTAGGGGCGTCTTTAAATCGTTAGAAAGAGCTTTCTAAATATAGAACAGCTTTAGCTAATTAGTAAGTTCTTCTAACGAGATCCTATAGACCTCGGTGCCTTTAATCTATAGGCAGTTAGCAAATTTCTTACCATCTATCTATCTGCATTAGAAGGTGTCGACTGCTAGAATCTAGAGTATTCTAGGCTTCTCTTAAGTAGACTGAAGCTCTTTATTTATCTGGCGTAGTCTATTACGGACGCTCTAATCGTGGCGGTTCTTTCTAAGTGGGCGCCTAAGGATCCGTATAGGCTAAATGGCCGGGGCTTTCTTTTCTTCCGTAGGCGGTAGTGGCAGCGGAGTTGGGTTCGTAGGTTCTAAGGGTTTCTAAGAGTAAGAGTAGTGCCCTTCTTTAAATAAAAGGAACCGTGAACTTAGGTTTAGCTAAACTCTATAGGCTTTTATCTATTCTAGGCCTAGAATTATGTCGTATTTTCCTAGGGTCTATATAACGAGAAGGAGAGCTAAGCTTTTCTAGTATCTCTAAATCTCTATAGAGGGGCATATCTTTTAAACGATAGCGGGGCCGTGGCTGCCATTAGCGAGGGTAAAGAAAATAGGTTTAGCTAAGAGAAGAAGAGGGATCTTAATCTTCTTAACTATCTAGTACGCGAAGTCTCGGCTTACTATAGCATAAAGAAGGGCTCCGGTATCTACTAATATATTAACTACTAGCTGCCTATTCTAAAAATAAAGGGTAGCAGGCACTAGGAAAGAAGTAGGGGTAGAAGTCTAGAGTAAGCTAAGTTAAATGTTCGAGTAAGAGACTTTATATTAGCTCTCTAGCGCGTCTATATAGAGAGCTACTCGTTTTCCGAGTCGCTATTAGTAAGGACCTCCTCTGCGTACGACGGCTTAGGGAAGGTAGGCTTAGGAGGGCCTTCTACCTTTAGTGCGCTAAGGGAGGGCTTACCCTTATTAGGGCAATTACGTGCTATGTATCTCTTAATCCCGCACTTAAAGTAGAGACCTTTATTAAGAAACCGCTTCTTATTCTTATCCGGCTTCTTCTTAACCTTAATGTCGGCTCCCTTAGTTAGCTTATCGGAAGGAGGGGCGGTGGTTAAAGATCCTAAACTAGAACTAGGGGCGTTGGCGCGAACTAAGTTAAAGAAGGTAGTATTCTTACGTCGGTTATTCTTCTGCTTCTAGTTCTAACGAATGTGGTCCTAGGCCCTGCAGGTACTAGCTAATCCCTTAACACTTCTATTAAGGGTATTCTTAATCGGCTATAGGTCTAGCTAGAGGGTGTTAGTAAGGCGCATCCATAGGTTATTAAACTAACTAGTGGTAGAAACCTCTACCTTAGTAGCAGTCTTAGTAAAGCGGGCGTAGAAATCCTTAAACGCCTTATTAGAGAATATCTTAAGCTTAAAGTAGCTTTCTAGCGCCTTTTTCTTTAAGAAGGGGTCCATAAAGACCTAGGTTAGGTGGTCTAGAACGGACTTAGTAGTAAGGTAGGCTAGTGGGCTGTCCGGCTCTATGCGAGGTAGTATGTGTTAATTGGCCTCTCTATTAGTACGTCTAAAGATGTACGCGATCTTATCTTGTTCCGAGTAGTAATGGCGGGCCTTAATGCGAAGCTTACTAAGAATATTAGTCTTCTAGGCTCGGAAGTTCTATTTCTTATTACTGCTAAAGCGCGGAGGGTTCGGAAACTTAGCCTTACTCTTAATAGACTAGGGGAGACTACGTAACGTTAGTAATCTATTCTTTCGAGTTGCTTAAATAACGTTAATCTATAGCTAGGCGATTTTCTTCTTCTATAGCTAAGTCTCTTCCTCTAGTTGTCGCGTTCTAGCTTAGGTAATAAGCTTCTTAGTATTCTTATTCTATGCCTCTTCTCTATATTCCTAAAGCTTAATGTCGCGTGCCTGGTTAATCTAATTGTAGTGGCGGACGGTGTGGCAGATGGCCATAATTAGAAGGCCTAGGGTTTTAATAAAGGTGGCCTAGTCGGCGTTAAGCTGTTGGTTTCTAGAGTTAAGAAGGAGATGCAGGTAGTAGAGATTATCTAGAACGAAAGTAAGGGGATGGTTCTAGTTTACTTAGCTAGGGTTAATGTTATAGTTAGTAAGGAGCTGTTAGATATCCGCAGAGAGCTTAAGATTAAGGGAAGGTTAGTCTAGAAAGAATTTCTTAACATTCTAGTTTTTTTCTTTCTAATCCTCCTTAGAACGCGGTAGAGGTGGGCTATTTCTGTAAGACCTAGCCATAGTAAAGGTTAAGATGTAGTAAGATTCTAGGTAACGTTTAGAATTAGGTGATAGTCGAATTTCCGGGTAATAGTTAAAATCTGTCCTTTTCTAATAACGTTAGGGTAAAAACTCTAAACTTATCTTTTCTAGGTAACGCTCTAGGTTTTGCTATAAGTAAGAGTAAAGAGGGTTAGTAAAGTAATGCTTTCTTCTTAGTGTAAAGTAGGATAGACTTCTGCTTACGGCTAAGAGAAAGGCTTAGATTAGAAAAGCTTAGAAAAGTATTACGATCTGCAAAGAACGGAGTTTAATTTAGATATAAATTAACGAAGTTTCTAAGCTAAAGAAAAAGAAGAAGAAAAAGAGAAGGTAGATAGACTTATATAGCCGCACCTAGCTAACTAAGAAATAAGAAAAAACAGTTAATTCGGCTTCCGGCGCTTAGTTCTTACCCGGAAGGCTTATGGTCCACCCTTAGTCCTATGTTAGTGCAGAGGCGTGACAATAATACCCTTAAGAAAGAGTATACTAGATTATAACTAGCTTTTCTATAGTATATAGATATACTCTCTTAGCTAGTATCTTAACCCTTTATAGTTAACTTAAAGTTCTAATTTAAATCTTATTAATTTAGAGGTAACCGACTTACTATATATTATATAATTACGTAATATCTTCTTATTTAATTATCGTTATTCTTCTTTTATCTCTTTAAGATAAACCCTTCGATTTAATCCACCTACTAAGTAACTTCGAAGCTTAGTAAAAGAAGTCTACCGTTATACTACGTTTTAGTAAAGCTTTAAAAAGAAATTATTAAGAATATCTATAAAGTACTAGTATACGATTACTAAGAAATAGATAAGACGATCGAGAGAATTACTAGAAATTACTACTTTTTAGGCCTACGAAGAATTATTTAACGAATAGTCTTATAGTATAATCTTTATATTTAAAGTAAGGCCTTAAGATACGCGCTATACGACTTACTTTAGCTATTACTAGCTCTAGAAAAACCCTAGTAATCTATCTTACTAGACTTTATTACGAATTTACTTTAATTAAAGAAACTCTTAACTAACGTTTTATATAATTTAATCTTAGTTATCGTCGATAGGCTTACTAAGTACGCGTACTATCTGCCGTATCTTAAAATAGTAAACGCGAAAGAACTCGCCTATACGTTTTTTAAAATAATTCTTAGTAACTATAGGTTACTAAAAGAGCTCGTATTAAATAGAGATCGGCTATTTATCTTTTAATTTTAGTAGACTTTTACCCGTTAGCTTAGTTTTAAATATAAGCTATTAATTACGGCATACTCGTAAATAGACGGTTAGACTAAATAAACTAATTAGACGCTCGAATAGTATCTTCGCTATTATCTTAACTACGTATAAAATAACTAGATTAAACTACTATCTTTTATTTAGTTTACTTATAATAGCTCTAAAGCGTTTATAACTTAAGAATTATCGTTTTACGCTAACTACGAGTACGAACTAACGGCTTACTAAGAACTAATACTAAGCGAATATTATAAACTCTAGAGTATAAGGGCTTTATAACTCTAAAGGCTAAAAGCCCGCACGGAAGAAAATACTATAAGGGCTAATTATTACGAACCCTAGGGTATAAGAACTTTATAACTCTAAGGGCTAAAAGCCCGCACGGAAGAAAGTACCGTAGAGGCTAACGAGCCTTACGGGCGGTAGAGCCGTACGGTTAGAAATCCCGCACGGGAAGAACGGGCGTAAGAAAACTTAGCGCCTACGAGACTAAGCTTAGATAGTAGCTAAAGCCCGCACGGAAAGAACGTCTATAAGAAATCTAGAAAGAATAAAAGACTATACGTAATAAAAAGCCCGTAAAAGAAGTCGAACCGTAGAGACTTAATAATCTAGTCGAATTATAGTTTCGTAAGAAATACGGGATCTAGAAAGTAGAAAATAGATGTAAAGGCGCGGACGTAAGTAAGATAGTAGTTACGTTCGCTTAGTAGCGACGAAGTTCGAAAGTCGAAATCTTAAAAGCTATTCGAAGCGCTAAGACTACGTAATAGACCTACTTAGATTTATATAGATCTAAGCCTTAAAATCTACGACTCTTAAATCTATAAGAATTAGATCTAAATTATAACTAGCTTTTCTACTATATATAGACGTACTCTCTTAGCTAGTATCTTAACCCTTCGTAGTTAACTTAAAGTTCTAATTTAAACCTTATTAATTTAAAGGTAACTAGCTTACTATACATCGTATAATTACGTAATATCTTCTTATCTAATTATTATTATTTTCCTCTTATCTCTTTAAGGTAAACCCTTTAATTTAATCCACCTACTAAGTAACTTCGAAGCTTAGTAGAAGAAGCCTACCGTTATACTAATAAGCCCTATAGATAGTAGAGTCGTATAGATAGAAATTCCGTACGGGAAGAATAGACGTAGAAAAACTTAGCGCCTACGAAACTAAGCTTAAATAGTAGCTAAAGCCTATACGAAAAGAACGCCTATAGAGAATCTAAGAAGAATAGAAGACTATACGTAATAAAAAGACCGCGTAGAAAGTAAAGCTATAAAGACTTAATAATCTAGTTAGATTATAGTTTCGTAAGAAATACGAAATCTAAAAAGTAAAAAATAGGCGTAAAGATATAAACGTAAGTATTTTTTTATTTATTTATTTAGTTTAACGTCCCTCTAGAGTCTTAGACTATTAGAGACGGGACCCCCTAGGGAGATCCGCTTCTATCTACATGTCTAAATACATGTATGCCGGAGGGGGATTCTAGAAGAGTACTAGGAACGGTGCGCTTAAAAGCTTAGGAAGATATAAGGAGCGTGTAAAAAGTGAAGTAATAAAGAAAACGAAGCGAGAGCTTAAAAGGTAGTAAAATAGAGGTAAAAAGTGCAGCAAGTAAGCCCTCTTCTTAGAGAGGGCCTCCCCGGCTAGTTAGATCCGTTCAGCTTTCTCCTGTCGAAGACCGGTACTCGCTTACTATTTATTATAACCAGCCGGAGTATTACCACCAGTAAACTAGCTGCACAACCCTGCTTCTAAATCTAGAAACTAGAAAAGGGCCCTAAATAGAGGTTACTCGACCGAGATTCGAACCCCGGCTTTTTGGCCCCGTTAGCTTGGTTACCAACTGCACCAGGCAGCCGTAGATACTAGTAGAAACGGCTGCTTCAGCTTAAATACCCGCCATTTGGCCGTTCTTCTTCGGTTCTCGCCCGTTTTTGCTCCAAATCGAACGCGGCGAGAGCGCCGAGAACGAGGAGAAGCTAAAGAAGAGAATAAGGAAAAGAAAATAAGTAAAACGAGCGTCCGGCGGTACGTATTTAGACCTCGTCAGGCAAGTCGTTTAATTGCTACCGCCTAGTAGTAATCTTTGTTTGTTCTAAGAACTTCGCCGTTAAGCTAGTTCCTAGAGTCGAGGAAAAGAGATCCGGTAGTTCGAGTCGATTCTTCTTAAGCCCGTCTTTTAAGAGGACCCGGGGGTTTCTATAAAGAGGGCAGGAGAGAAGTAGATGGCGCGGTATTTGTCTAGCCGTACGGCTACACCTACACCAGTCGTTTTCGGCGTGGTCGAGGCGGTAAAGATAGGACTTAAAGTATCCGTGTCTAATCTTTAGCTGGTAGAAAGCGGAGGCTATTTCTCTAACTTTCGTAGGAGATTTAAGCCGCCGCCCTACCTCTAAACCGAAGGTACGTTTATAGGGCGAGTCCGCCGCCGATTTAAGCTTCTTTTCCTACTCTTCGTAGGTCTCCTGCTTAACCTTGCTTCGGTAGAAGCTTAGAGAAGTAGAAGCCCTTCTAATAGGGTACTTCGTTGCGCTTTTAGCGAGCCGGTCGGCGTACTCGTTGCCTAGAACGTTCTTATGGCCGGGGCACTATTCTAGAGAGACGGTATTTCCTCTATCCCTTAGCTTTTTAGCTAAACTAATAGCCCGAACTTGTCGACCTTGTTCGGGCGTATTAGAGGGTTTCTTTAGCCTAAGAATCGCGGCCTAGTTATCCGCGTAGATTCTTATATCTTTATCGCGGACCCGACTTTTAACGGCGAAGTTAAGGGCCATTACTAGTCCTTCTACCTCGCCGTTATATACTAGATTCTCTAAACCGAGGTTCTTATAAATCCAGCGCGTCGGGTCCTCTTTAGATTAGCTAAAGTCGAAAACTATTACTCCGACGCCTACATTTTTACCCGGAGATAGAACTGATGCGTCGGAGTAGATAGCTATTCGATTAGAGGGTGCCCCCTTAACATCGAGTGCGTGGGCCGAAGCCTGCTTCTCTTTATTTAGGGGGCTAACCGTAGCCGCGTAGGGAAGGTCGGTAGCCTACGGCGGAAAGTAGAAGGGGTCGACTTCTTCTAAGAGAGTGGGTTGCTCTCTAAGAAGAAGTTTAATCTTCTCTAACTGCGTGGGCGTCCCTATTTCCCGTCGGTCTAGGTTAATCTTCTCTAGTTCGATTCGGAGGGGGTGGGATTCTTCGAGTAAATTCGTTCTAAGAGCGTATTTCCGTAACCGCTCGTTTAGACGAATGTCCGCTGGTGGGATTCCACTCTCTATTTCTAGAGGAATTATGGGGGCGGTCTTAAAAACCCCTAGAATCTTCCGTAGGGCAAGATTCTGAAGGACTTTTAATTGGCGTGTAAACTGCCCCTAGTTTTTCCAGTAGATTTCGGAGCCGTAGTCTGCGACCGTAGTTACGCAAGCTAGATAAAGCTGGCGAACTGCGTAGGGGGAGAGCCCCTTCTCGACGTTGGCGAGTCTAGAGAGACGGTAGAAGGCCGAACGAGCCTGGCTAACCCTTTTAGACACGTGCGTCTTAAAGGTAAACCTATGGTCGAAGTATATTCCTAGCCACTTAACCTATTCTTTAGGTTCTACCACATCACCCGTAGGTAATGTAATAGAGACCGAGCGGGGTTCCGAGTTTTCTTTAAAAGAACGGGCGAAGTGTATAAGCTCCGTCTTCTTAAGATCGAATTCGATGTGGTTCTCGTAGCCTCGCGCAAAGAGTCTTTCCGCCTTCTTCTCTAATATCTTCTTATTGCTTTTCTAGCTGCCGGAGCTAGCTATCATCGCAACATCGTCGATATAAGAGAGAAAGAAAGCCTTAGAGGCGGGAAACATCTCTCGAAGGTAGATTAAAAAGAGAATAGGTGAGACCGGGCTGCCTTGCGGAATACCCGTCTCGATTAGGCTAAACTCTTCTTCCTCTCCGTTAAACGCGAGGCTTAATGTTCGTATAGATATAAACGACTTTACCCACGCGAGTAGGTTAATCGGCATGCTAATTCGAGCCATTATAGCTAGGAGTTATTCTTCGGCCACGTGGTTAAAGGCGCTTTTAACATCGAGAAAAAGCACGGAGGTCTTACGTTTAAGACGGCGGTTCTCCTCTACTTTATTCGACAAAAGTATTGCGGCATCGATCGCGGATTTCTTTAACCTTCCCCTAATTTGGGTGTAGTAAAGAAGGTCGGAGGTCTCCGCTAAATAGCCTAGCCTTTTAGCCGTAATCCGTTCTAGTACTTTTCCCAGGCAATTAAGAAGAGAAATAATACGATAGGACTTCGGGTCCGCGGTATCGCTCTTTTCCTTACTTAAGATTGCCCCGGTAGCCGTACGCCAGCCCGTTGGATGATAGCCGTGGGCGAATAGCGTAGAAAAGACCTTATTAAAGGCGCCGGGCTCCGCTCTAAACGCATAGGTAATAATTTCCTGCGTAATAGCGTCTAGCCCCGGCGTTTTCCCCTTAATTTGCGTGGAGCACGCGTCCTCGATTTCCCTTAAACTAAGCTCCGGCCAGTCCCAGCGTTTAGGGACGTAGCTCTGCCAGTTAAAAGGGGCGGCAGAAGGGGGCGGCGGAAAGAGCCCCTTTCTAAGGGCTAAACACTTCCCCTTAAAACTACCTTCTAGGCGTTTTCCCGCATGCGTGTCGTGGCTAATCTCGGGGATTCTAGCATGCGTTCTAGGCTTAGTATAAGCCATAGCCTTAAAGATAGTCTCGGGGGTTTCTTTTTCTAGAAAAGAATTCTAGTGTTCGCGTTTAGCCCTCTTAACCGCTTCGAAGTAGGTATTTCGGCTATTTAGGTACCTCCGCTTATTCTCTTCCGTGCGTAGAGATTTAAAAGCGTCGGCCTCTCTTCGTAGTCGTCTCCGTTCTTCTAAAAGCTCGTCCGACCATCACGGTTTAGATCGAGCTCCTAGTTTCAATCGGGGAATAGAAAGGTCCGCCGCGGTAGATATGGCCTGGTTAAGACTTGCCCCTAGGGCATCTAACGCGGGTATTTGGCGGATCGAACCTTCTATTAAGTCTCTAGAGATATCTTTCGGCAAGGGGTTTAACTCTAAGCTTTTTAGGGCCTCGAATACCACCGTCTCCGCCTATTATTTAAAGATTTCTTGGAACTTAGGCCAGTCGGCCTTTCCCGTATTAAATCTAGCAGTAGTGGCTACCGTAGAAGGTCCCGTATAGCCTGCCGGTTCTAGACTAAATAGAATTGCCTTATGATCGGAACCGAAGTCCGCAATCGTTTGCCAGTCGGTAATTCTATTAGCTAAAGCCGGCGTAGCTAGCGTAAGGTCGATAACCGTCTCTCTCTCTAGATGGGGGCGGTAAAAGGTGCCTTCCCCTTCTTCGTTTAAGAGAGATAGGTTGTTTTCTTCGAACCATTCGACTAGCCGATTAGCACCAGACGAGGAAGAAGATTCCGGATCCCATCAGGGATGATGGATGTTAAAATCCCCGGCAACTATAGCCTGCGTTCTAAGGGATTACCATTGCAGAACGCGTTCTAGAGTATACCGGGAATCGTTGCCCGTTTAATCCTTCTAGTTATATACGTTAAGCAGCTTAAACTTAGACTTACGCTGCTCTATACTTAAAACCATTAGGTCGGGACTTTGCCAGGATCCGGCCTCTAAATTCACCTCCGTTCCCCTAAGAAAGCGGGACACGTAGGTTAATGTTCGAGGCCTAAGATCGGAAGGATAGACCGGTAGAATTTAGACGAACGAGGGGTGATTAATCGACCGAAAGCCCGAGTTCTCGTAGGGTAAGATATACGGTTTCTAGCATAGAACTAGGTCTATCTTTAACTCTACTGCGATGTCTAGAATGGATTCCGTTACCGGAATACTTCTATTTAAGTTGGCTTGCAGAACTCGTAAAGAACTCATTAAAAACGGGTTTATTTAGAGTTCTTTTAGGCGTTTCTCGGCCCCTTTAGCTTTTCGACCTTATAGAAGACGCCGGCGATGTGGAATCGCCTCGAGATAGCCCGACGGGCCTCGTCTTCGGTCTCGAAGGCGAGTACGAGCGAGGACGCCCGCCGTTCTTCTCTTACCGCCTCCGGCGTAAGCTAGTAGGGGGTGCCGATTACCTTAAACCCGGGGTTAAAGGCGGCGACTTCGGATCAGATAAAATCTCCAAATTCCTCGCGCGAGAAGGAAGAGAATTCCTGCGTAGACACGCCGTGTACTACTACTTTAAACCACGTGCGGTTCTCCGTAATTAACCGAGTAGAGATAACCCGGTTAATTATAGCCGTATTCTTTAGAAGAAATTCGGCAGAGAAGGGTTCGCACGCAGTAAGTACGAGGTTCTTTTTCGGGGAGATAGAGACCGTAGCTACTACGGGTTCGTTCTTATTCCGCTGGTCTAAAAATGCCTTATTAAAGGCGTTACGTAGGCCGAAGGATAAGAGGTCTCCGATCTCCGTAGCCGGGGTAAGAACTACTTGGCGGGTAGTCTTCTTCGGCGCGGGGGCCTTCTGCGTAGGGTTCTTCTGCTTCTTTTCTAATACGGGAGTAAACCCTTCCGCGTTTACCGAGGCCCTCGCCGCCGTAGAGGCGTACGTAGGCGTAGGTTAGCTCGGCCCTACGATAGGCTTCTACGTCGGGCGGGCCGGCTACGCGGTCGCGTGCGTAGGCCCCTGCGAGGGCTGCTTCGAGGGGGGGGCGGCGATAGGCTTCGAGAGGGTTTTCGTCGTTTTCGCGAGGTCTGCCGCGGTCTTTTCGAGAGCTCGGACCTGCGTGGCGAGAATCGAGCCTACCTTCTATACGACTTTACCGGTCTCGATATACTGCCGTATAATCTCGATTAGGTCTAGAATAGACCTTTATTCCTCTCCGGGCTTAGATAGGTCTACGGCCTTAACGAGAAGGCTTAGAGACCGATCGATAGCCTCTTAACGGTCCTTCGGAGGGGCTTCGGAGGGGGTTCTCTCGGTGGGGGCCTCGTAGGTAAAACGAGAATAGGAAAGGTGCGGGGCCCTATTCTTCTTAGCCGGAGGTGTCGGGATAACTACCGGTAGGCGTCGTTTAAGTATCCCTTCGCGGATAAAGGGGTTTTCCGCGGGTTCGGAAGCCGAGGGTTCTGGCGTAGTCACTGCCGGAAGGGGCGTAGGCGTGGCCGGAGGTTCCTCGAAGTTTTCTATAGCCGTATCTATGGCCTCGGAGTCCTCTACCTGCACTAAGGGGGGCATGGTAGGGTCCGGGGGGGGTGAATCCTGCTCCGGAGGAGCCATCCTGGGTCCGGAAGGGGAATTTCCAAGCTCTTTCTAAAAGGAAAACGTGTAGGGGGGAGTGCAATTAGAAGGGAAAGACTAGAAAATAAATCACCGGCTTTGGTTTCGTCTAAACTAAGCCGTAAACAAAAGAAACCCGGGCCGAAGCGAGGGTTTTTCTTGATCACTTGCTCCCCAGAAGTGAACGAAGGGGCCGATAGGGCCGACACGGGCGTCGGAGGTTCCGGGGGGCCGAGGGATGCCTTAGCGTAAAGCTCGGGCCGATCGGGTTGTCTGTGCACGCAAAACTCTTTAGTAAGGCCTAAGAAAGGGGGCTTCCAGCAGGCTTTAGAGTAGAATTCCCGGGCGCAGAGAAGAGCTATCGCAATGTAACTTCGGAAACGGATTCCTTGGTGCCTTGCGGTCCTCTGTGCGAAGTTTAGTGCGGATTCGAGTGGTTTTCGAGGGTGGAAGGGGCTGCGGAGCCCTGGCTGGCCTGGCACTGCCTAGGGCACCTCTTCTTCCACGCACCACGCAACAGCGCGTACGTCTACGAAGCTAAGAATCGAGATTCTAGCTAAGGGAATCGAGGGCTTTCGAACGGTACCGGTCTTGGCGCGATTCTCGAGGGTCGAATTCGAAGGTGATATCTATATCTTATGTGTGGTGAGCCTATCGTTATAAACGGTAGACTTCTTCTACTAAGCTTTAAAGTTACTTAGTAGATAGATTAAACCGAAGGGTTTATCTTAAAGAGATAAGAGAAGAATAATAATAATTAGATAAAAAAGTATTACGTAATTATACGATATATAGTAAGTCGATTACCTCTAAATTAATAGAGTTTAAATTAGAACTTTAAGTTAACTACGAAGGGTTAAGATACTAGCTAAGAGAGTATATCTATATACTATAAGAAAGCTAGTTATAATCTAGTATACTCTTTCTTAAGGGTATTATTATTTAATACTATTTATTAAGGGCATTACGAGGTATATCTTTAGTAAAGAATACTAGTAGGTCGTACGTAACTTTAACGCTTCGAGTAGTTTTCGAAATTTTAACTTTCGACTTTTATCGCTACTAAGCGGTTATAATAACCGTCTTACTTACGTTTATAAAAACATACACCTTCGAATTCGACCCTCGAGAATCGCGCTAAGACCGGTACCGTTCGAAAGCCCTCGATTTCCTTAGCTAGAATCTCGATTCTTAGCTTCGTAGACGTACGCGCTGTTGCGTGGTACGTGGAAGAAGAGGTGCCCCAGGCAGTGCCAGGCTAGCTAGGGCTCCGCAGCCCCTTTCACCCTCGAAAACTACTCGAATCCGCACTAAACTTCGCACAGAGGACCGCAAGGTACTAAGAAATCCGTTTCCGAAGTTACATTGCGATAGCTCTTCTCTGCGCCCGGGAATTCTACTCTGAAGCCTGCTGGAAGCCCCCTTTCTTAGGCCTCACTAAAGAGTTTTGCGTGCATAGACAACCCGATCGGCCCGAGCTTTGCGCTAAGGCATCCCTCGGCCCCTCGGAACCTCCGACGCCCGTGTCGGCCCTATCGGCCCCTTCGTTTACTTCTGGGGAGCAAGTAATTAAGAAAAACCCCCGCTTCGGCCCGGGTTTCTTTTGTTTACGGCTTAGTTTAGACGAAACCAAAGCCGGTAATTTATTTTCTAGTCTTTTCCTTCTAATTACACTCCCCCCTACACGTTTTCCTTTTAGAAAGAGCTTGGAAATTCCCCTTCCGGACCCAGGATGGCTCCTTCGGAGCAGGATTCACCCCCCCCGGACCCTACTATGCCCCCCTTAGTGCAGGTAGAGGACTCCGAGGCCATAGATACGGCTATGGAAAACTTCGAGAAACCCCCGGCCACGCCTACGCCCCTTCCGGCAGTGACTACGCTAGAACCCTCGGCTTCCGAACCCGCGGAAAACCCCTTTATCCGCGAAGGGGTACTTAAACGACGCCTACCGGTAGTTATTCCGACACCTTCGGCTAAGAAGAATAGGGCCCCGCACCTTCTCTATTCTCGTTTTACCTACGAGGCCCCTACCGAGAGAACCCCCTCCGAAGCCCCTCCGAAGGACCGTTAAGAGGCTATCGATCGGTCTCTAAGCCTTCTCGTTAAGGCCGTAGACCTATCTAAGCCCGGAGAGGAATAAAGGTCTATTCTAGACCTAATCGAGATTATGCGGCAGTATACCGAGACCGGTAAAGTCGTATAGAAGGTAGGCTCGATTCTCGCCACGCAGGTCCGAGCTCTCGAAAAGACCGCGGCAGACCTCGCGAAAACGACGAAAACCCTCTCGAAGCCTATCGCCGCCCCCCCCTCGAAGCAGCCCTCGTAGGGGCCTACGCACGCGACCGCGCAGCCGGCCCGCCCGACGTAGAAGCCTATCGTAGGGCCGAGCTAACCTACGCCTACGTACGCCTCTACGGCGGCGAGGGCCTCGGTAAACGCGGAAGGGTTTACTCCCGTATTAGGAAAGAAGTAGAAGAACCCTACGCAGAAGGCCCCCGCGCCGAAGAAGACTACCCGCTAAGTAGTTCTTACCCCGGCTACGGAGATCGGAGACCTCTTATCCTTCGGCCTACGCAACGCCTTTAATAAGGCATTTTTAGACCAGCGGAATAAGAACGAACCCGTAGTAGCTACGGTCTCTATCTCCCCGAAAAAGAACCTCGTACTTACTGCGTGCGAACCCTTCTCTGCCGAATTTCTTCTAAAGAATACGGCTATAATTAACCGGGTTATCTCTACTCGGTTAATTACGGAGAACCGCACGTAGTTTAAAGTAGTAGTATACGGCGTGCCTACGCAGGAATTCTCTTCCTTCTCGCGCGAGGAATTTAAAGATTTTATCCGATCCGAAGTCGCCGCCTTTAACCCCGGGTTTAAGGTAATCGGCACCCCCTACTGGCTTACGCCGGAGGCGGTAAGAGAAGAACGGCGGGCGTCCTCGCTCGTACTCGCCTTCGAGACCGAAGACGAGGCCCGTCGGGCTATCTCGAGGCGATTCCACATCGCCGGCGTCTTCTGCAAGGTCGAAAAGCTAAAGGGGCCGAGAAACGCCTAAAAGAACTCTAAATAAACCCGTTTTTAATGAGTTCTTTACGAGTTCTGCAAGCTAACTTAAATAGGAGTATTCCGGCAACGGAATCCATTCTAGACATCGTAGTAGAGTTAAAGATAGACCTAGTTCTATGCTAGGAACCGTATATCTTACCCTACGAGAACTCGGGCTTTCGGTCGATTAATTACCCCTCGTTCGTCCAAATTCTACCGGTCTGTCCTTCCGATCTTAGGCCTCGAACATTAACCTACGTGTCCCGCTTTCTTAGGGGAATAGAGGTGAATTTAGAGGCCGGATCCTGGCAAAGTCCCGACCTAATGGTTTTAAGTATAGAGCAGCGTAAGTCTAAGTTTAAGCTGCTTAACGTATATAACTAGAAGGATTAAACGGGCAACGATTCCCGGTATACTCTAGAACGCGTTCTGCAATGGCAATCCCTTAGAACGCAGGCTATAGTTGCCGGGGATTTTAACATCTATCATTCCTGGTGGGATCCGGAATCTCCTTCCTCGTCTGGTGCTAATCGGCTAGTCGAATGGTTCGAAGAAAATAACCTATCTCTCTTAAACGAAGAAGGGGAAGGCACCTTTTACCGCCCCCATCTAGAGAGAGAGACGGTTATCGACCTTACGCTAGCTACGCCGGCTTTAGCTAATAGAATTACCGACTGGCAAACGATTGCGGACTTCGGTTCCGATCATAAGGCAATTCTATTTAGTCTAGAACCGGCAGGCTATACGGGACCTTCTACGGTAGCCACTACTGCTAGATTTAATACGGGAAAGGCCGACTGGCCTAAGTTCTAAGAAATCTTTAAACAACAGGCGGAGACGGTGGTATTCGAGGCCCTAAAAAGCTTAGAGTTAAACCCCTTGCCGGAAGATATCTCTAGAGACTTAATAGAAGGTTCGATCCGCCAAATACCCGCGTTAGATGCCCTAGGGGCAAGTCTTAACCAGGCCATATCTACCGCGGCGGACCTTTCTATTCCCCGATTAAAACTAGGAGCTCGATCTAAACCGTGGTGGTCGGACGAGCTTTTAGAAGAACGGAGACGACTACGAAGAGAGGCCGACGCTTTTAAATCTCTACGCACGGAAGAGAATAAGCGGAGGTACCTAAATAGCCGAAATATCTACTTCGAAGCGGTTAAGAGGGCTAAACGCGAACACTGGAATTCTTTTCTAGAAAAAGAAACCCCCGAGACTATCTTTAAGGCTATGGCTTATACTAAGCCTAGAACGCATGCTAGAATCCCCGAGATTAGCCACGACACGCATGCGGGAAAACGCCTAGAAGGTAGTTTTAAGGGGAAGTGTTTAGCCCTTAGAAAGGGGCTCTTTCCGCCGCCCTCTTCTGCCGCCCCTTTTAACTGGTAGAGCTACGTCCCTAAACGCTGGGACTGGCCGGAGCTTAGTTTAAGGGAAATCGAGGACGCGTGCTCTACGCAAATTAAGGGGAAAACGCCGGGGCCAGACGCTATTACGCAGGAAATTATTACCTATGCGTTTAGAGCGGAGCCCGGCGCCTTTAATAAGGTCTTTTCTACGCTATTCGCCCACGGCTACCATCTAACGGGCTGGCGTACGGCTACCGGGGCAATCTTAAGTAAGGGAAAGAGCGATACCGCGGACCCGAAGTCCTATCGTATTATTTCTCTTCTTAATTGCCTGGGAAAAGTACTGGAACGGATTACGGCTAAAAGGCTAGGCTATTTAGCGGAGACCTCCGACCTTCTTCACCACACCTAAATTGGGGGAAGGTTAAAGAAATCCGCGATCGATGCCGCAATGCTTTTGTCGAATAAAGTAGAGGAGAACCGCCGTCTTAAACGTAAGACCTCCGTGCTTTTTCTCGATGTTAAAAGCGCCTTTAACCACGTGGCCGAAGAACAACTCCTAGCTATAATGGCTCGAATTGGCATGCCGATTAACCTACTCGCGTGGGTAAAGTCGTTTATGTCTATACGAATATTAAGCCTCGCGTTTAACGAAGAGGAAGAAGAGTTTAGCCTAATCGAGACGGGTATTCCGTAAGGCAGCCCGGTCTTACCTATTCTCTTTTTAATCTACCTTCGAGAGATGTTTCCCGCCTCTAAGGCTTCCTTTCTCTCTTATATCGACGATGTTGCGATGATAGCTAGCTCCGGCAGCTGGAAAAGCAATAAGAAGATATTAGAGGAGAAGGCGGAAAGACTCTTTACGCGAGGCCACGAGAACCATATCGAATTCGATCTTAAGAAGACGGAGCTTATATACTTCGCCCGTTCTTTTAAAGAAAACTCGGAACCCCGCTCGGTCTCTATTACATTACCTACGGGTAATGTGGTAGAACCTAAAGAATAGGTTAAGTGGCTAGGAATATACTTCGACTATAGGTTTACCTTTAAGACGCACGTGTCTAAAAGGGTTAGCCAGGCCCGTTCGGCCTTCTACCGTCTCTCTAGACTCGCCAACGTCGAGAAGGGGCTCTCCCCCTACGCAGTTCGCCAGCTTTATCTAGCTTGCGTAACTACGGTCGCAGACTACGGCTCCGAAATCTACTGGAAAAACCAGAGGCAGTTTACACGCCAATTAAAAGTCCTTCAGAATCTTGCCCTACGGAAGATTCTAGGGGTTTTTAAGACCGCCCCCATAATTCCTCTAGAAATAGAGAGTGGAATTCTACCAGCGGACATTCGTCTAAACGAGCGGTTACGGAAATACGCTCTTAGAACGAATTTACTCGGAGAATCCCACTCCCTCCGAATCGAACTAGAGAAGATTAACCTAGACCGACGGGAAATAGGGACGCCCACGCAGTTAGAGAAGATTAAACTTCTTCTTAGAGAGTAACCCACTCTCTTAGAAGAAGTCGACCCCTTCTACTTTCCGCCGTAGGCTACCGACCTTCCCTACGCGGCTACGGTTAGCCCCCTAAATAAAGAGAAGTAGGCTTCGGCCCACGCACTCGATGTTAAGGGGGCACCCTCTAATCGAATAGCTATCTACTCCGACGCATCAGTTCTATCTCCGGGTGGAAATGTAGGCGTCGGAGTGGTAGTTTTCGACTTTAGCTAATCTAAAGAGGACCCGACGCGCTGGATTTATAAGAACCTCGGTTTAGAGAATCTAGTATATAACGGCGAGGTAGAAGGACTAGTAATAGCCCTTAACTTCGCCGTTAAAAGTCGGGTCCGCGATAAAGATATAAGAATCTACGCGGATAACCAGGCCGCGATTCTTAGGCTAAAGAAACCCTCTAATACGCCCGAATAAGGTCGACAAGTTCGGGCTATTAGTTTAGCTAAAAAGCTAAGGGATAGAGGAAATACCGTCTCTCTAGAATGGTGCCCCGGCCATAAGGACGTTCTAGGCAACGAGTACGCCGACCGGCTCGCTAAAAGCGCAACGAAGTACTCTATTAGAAGGGCTTCTACTTCTCTAAGCTTCTATCGAAGCAAGGTTAAGCAGGAGACCTACGAAGAGTGGGAAAAGAAGCTTAAATCGGCGGCGGACTCGCCCTATAAACGTACCTTCGGTTTAGAGGTAGGGCGGCGGCTTAAATCTCCTACGAAAGTTAGAGAAATAGCCTCCGCTTTCTACTAGCTAAAGATTAGACACGGATACTTTAAGTCCTATCTTTACCGCCTCGACTACGCCGAAAACGACTGGTGTAGGTGTAGCCGTACGGCTAGACAAATACCGCGCCATCTACTTCTCTCCTACCCTCTTTATAGAAACCCCCGGGTCCTCTTAAAAGACGGGCTTAAGAAGAATCGACTCGAACTACCGGATCTCTTTTCCTCGACTCTAGGAACTAGCTTAACGGCGAAGTTCTTAGAACAAACAAAGATTGCTACTAGGCGGTGGCAATTAAACGACTTGCCTGACGAGGTCTAAATACGTACCGCCGGACGCTCGTTTTACTTATTTTCTTTTTCTTATTCTCTTCTTTAGCTTCTCCTCGTTCTCGGCGCTCTCGCCGCGTTCGATTTGGAGCAAAAACGGGCGAGAACCGAAGAAGAACGGCCAAATGGCGGGTATTTAAGCTGAAGCAGCCGTTTCTACTGGTATCTACGGCTGCCTGGTGCAGTTAGTAACTAAGCTAACGGGGCCAAAAAGCCGGGGTTTAAATCCCGGTCGAGTAACCTCTATTTAGGGCCCTTTTCCAGTTTCTAGATTTGGGAGTAGGGTTGTGCAGCCAGTTTACTGGTGGTAATGCTCCGGCTGGTTATGATGAATAGTAAGCGAGTACCGGTCTTCGACAGGAGAAAGCTGAACGGATCTAACCAGCCGGGGAGGCCCTCTCTAAGAAGAGGGCTTACTTACTGCACTTTTTACCTCTATTTTGCTACCTTTTAAGCTCTCGCTTCGTTTTCTTTATTACTTTACTTTTTACACGCTCCTTATATCTTCCTAAGCTTTTAAGCGCACCGTTCCTAGTACTCTTCTAGAATTCCCCTCCGGCATACATGTATTTAGACATGTAGATAGAAGCGGATCTCCCTAGGGGGTCCCGTCTCTAATAGTCTAAGACTCTAGAGGGACGTTAAACTAAATAAATAAATAAATAAATAACGATAGGCTTCTTCTACTAAGCTTCGAAGTCACTTAGTAGATAGATTAAACCGAAGGGTTTACCTTAAAGAGATAAGAGGGGGATAATAATAATTAGATAAGAAGGTATTACGTAATTATACGGTGTATAGTAAGCCGGTTACCTTTAAATTAATAGGGTTTAAATTAGAACTTTAAGTTAACCACGAAGGGTTAAGATGCTAGCTAAGAGAGTATATCTATATACTATAGAAAAGCTAGTTATAATCTAGATTACCGAAGATAATTATAGTATTAGATTAGAGAAATAGATTAGCTCTAATCTATTTATAGGGCGCACGTAATGTCGGCGCTTCGGGTAGCTTTCGAGATTTCGACTTCCGAACTTCGTTACTACTAAGCGGGCGTAATTACTATCTTATCTATATTCGTACCCTCGCGTCTATTTTCTACTTTCTAGATCCCGCATTTCTTACGGGACTATAATCCGACTAGATTATCGTATCTCTACGGTTCTACTTTTTCTACGGGCTTCTTATTACGTATAGTCTTCTATTCTATTTAGGTTCTCTATGGGCGTTCTTTCCGTACGGGCTTTAGCTACTATCTAAGCTTAGTCCCGTAGGCGCTATGTTTCCCTACGCCCGTTCTTCCCGTGCGAGATTTCTAACCGTGCGGCTTTGCCGCCCGTAAGGCTCGTTAGCTCTTACGGTACTTTCTTTCGTACGGGCTTTTAGCCCTTAGAGTTATAAAGCCCTTATATTCTAGGGTTCGTAACACCGTTATAGCGAATCTCTTACTTAAAAAGAAATTCTTAAGGTAGGCTAGCTAAAGATACTCTATAAATAGCTTAGTCTTAATATCGAATATAATAAATTTTTAATATCCCGCTACTATAATAGACGGCACTAGAAGATACCGAAGCTAAAAGAGAAAAATAAAGTTTATCTTCTTAGAAAAAATATTAGAATAAGGCGTTCGAATAATAAACTAGACTTTAAGAAGATAGAGTTATTCGAAATTAATAAATAAATTAAAAAGATTAATTTCCGCCTTAAACTACTAGAAATAATATAAATACACCCGGTTTTTTATATCGCCCTTCTTAAACTAGCTCTAGAAAACGCTATAATAGTCTAATAAATAAAAGAAATAGTACTAAAAAACTTAGACGCCGACGAAAATTAAGATTAAATTATAGAGAAGATTTTCGATAGCGGCTATATTAATAGTTAGTTTAGATATCTTCTATAATAGAAAGAAAACTAAAATAACATTTAAAAACTACTAGAAAACTATAACGGCTATAGAGAACTTATTATAGAATTTTACCGTTAAAACTTTAAACGCCCTATATCGATATCTCGCTTAAGAGAAAGATCTTAAAATTAAACGAAGATATAGTCTATATTTAGTTAACCGGCTCGAATAACTTTAACGGCGTAGTAAAACTTAAAGAACTAGTAGAATCTATATTAATATTAGCTAAGAAATCGCTACGTAAATACTTTAGCGATCGCTTCTTTTTAGTATTTTTAGAGTTAACGGGTTTTCTAGTAGCTAATCGCTCTAACGCTATACGATTCTTCTTTTCTAAAGTAGTAATATTCTTAGCGACGGAAACTTAGTTAAAAATAGTAAAGCCCCGCTCTTTAAGTAGACGATGCTATTTACGAAGACGAGATAACTTAGTAGAAGCTAACTAAGTACGCTTTTTAATCTATTACTAAAGTTTTTTTAACTTCTTTAAGAAAGTTTAAAGAGCGTTATACTTAGTTTTCTCTTTAGCTTAAATCTGCTTTTACTAATAACGAAGACGATTTACTAGTTAATTAGTAAAGAAAGTAAAAAAGAAGAAAAAGACCTACTAGCCGCTATAAAAAAACGCTAAGTATTATATATACTAGAACCTCGCGTAATATACTTATTATAACGAGAAGAGCGAGAACCTACGCGATAAACGCGATTATTAGCTTTATAGTTAAAGTAAGCACGTATAACTAAAGTAAAAGTCGTAGCGGTAGATAACTTTATATAATAAGAAGACTTATCGCGAGAACGCTTAGAAGATATAATAGAGCTTATAGAAGAAAAGAAGAGAAACTACTAAAGAATTAGAAGATATACGCGAATAGTAAATCTTTAGATTAAAGATTCTTATAATAAGAGATAGTATTATAAACTCTAAAATATAAGGGCTTTATAACTCTAAGAGCTAAAAGCCCGTATAAAAGAAAGTATCGTAAGAGCTAACGAGTCTTACGAGCGATAGAGCCGTATAGATAGAAATTTCGTATAAAAAGAATAGGCGTAAGAAAACTTAGCGCCTATAAGACTAAGCTTAGATAGTAGCTAAAAGCCCGTACGAAAAGAACGCTTATAAGAGACTTAAGAAAGTAGAAGACTATACGTAATAAAAAGACCGTACGAAAAGTAAAGCCGTAAAGACTTAATAATTTAGTTAGATTATAGTTTCGTAAGAAATGCGGAAACTAGAAAGTAGAAAATAGGCGCGAGAGTATAAACGTAAGTAAGATAGTAATTACGTTCGCTTAGTAGCGATAGCCGAAAGTTAAAATTCTAAAAGCTACTTAAAGCGCTAAGATTACGTGCGGCCTATTAAATAACTAGTTTACTAGTTTAGTAAGGCTTAGCACGCTAAACTACTAAACTAATAAAGTTTAGACGTTTATTCGTCTTAGTACGACTAAACTACTAAATACTAGATTATAACTAGCTTTTCTATAGTATATAGATATACTTTCTTAGCTAGTATCTTAACCCTTCGTAGTTAACTTAAAGTTCTAATTTAAACCCTATTAATTTAGAGGTAACCGGCTTACTATATATCGTATAATTACGTAATACTCTCTTATTTAATTATTATTATCTTTCTCTTATCTCTTTAAGGTAAACCCTTCGGTTTAATCTACCTACTAAGCGACTTTAAAGCTTAGTAAAAGAAGCCTACCGTTATAAATACCTAGTTTTTTTTAAATTAATGGCGCATTCTAGACTCTTTTTTAAAATTAATCGCGTATTTTAGCCTCTTTTTAGCCTCTTTTTAGCCCCTTTTTAGCCCCCTTTCTAAATCTATATAATAGGGTAGTTCTATATAGGTAAAAATAGTAGAAATCTGCTACTATAATAGATTCTTAATTCTTTAAAGTTGGCGCAATCTATTTCGACTAAAAAGCTACACGAGATGCTACTAGATTATACCTAGTATAGCGACACGAATCTTGCGTATCGAAAAGAGCCGATAAAACGCGTACGCATTAAGAATGCAAACTAGCTAGGTGCGAATTTCTACTTTAAATTAGGCAGAAGAAAGATAAGTAATTTTACTATTTTTTCCTCTTTTTAATTCTTTACAATCACCCTAATTGTAATTAATTTGAATTTTACTATTTTTTCCTATTTTAAATTCTTTACAATCACCCTAATTGTAATTAATTTAAATTTTACTATTTTTTTCTATTTTAAATTCTTTACAATCACCCTAATTGCAATTAATTTAAATTTTACTAATATATTCTATTCAGGCGATGTAATTGTTAAGAAACTTAAGCCTTATACGTGTTTTTCCACGCAAATACACGAAAATTAGCGATATTAACGTTCTATACGCGTTCTAATCGACCACTAACGTAATATAATTAAGGAAGAACCCCAAATTCAGCCAAATTTAATACGCACCCTCGAGCGTATTAACCATGGGGTTAATATTAACTATTAGCAGGCATGGCGAATTCGTAAACAGGCGAAAATCGAGGCGTTTAGCACTAAATTAGAGATGATTCGTCGAATTTAGGTAAGTTTATTTATAAAATTAGCTATTAAAACTAATTTGTTTATTACTAAATAGCCCTACCTTCGTAAAATTCGACAAAATTACGGTAATAGAGGCGGTTTTACGCGATTTTCGCGTGATAAAGAGAGTAGAGCATTTTAGTAAGTAATATATTATATATATATTAAGTAAATATACTAATTAATTATTTAGATATGCTTTTATTGCTCCTAATGCTACTTGCGCAGCAGCTATTATTAATAATCGAAATTTTATTTCGATTAATGCTGCGCATATAAAAGTAGAAGCTTCTAGTTATTTACTAGTAGCTTCTATGCTCGATTCTAACAACTAGATTCTTTTAATTACCTAGAGAATTTACGCTGGCCCTAAAAATAAGCAATCCTAGCTTAGATTTTTACGCTTTATTAATAAAGCGTTAATCGAAGCTAATCGTACGATTTTCGAGCGCGAAGAAGAAGAGAAAGAATTAGTACTAAATACGCTAAGATTCGCTTTTATAAGCGATCGTGGTATAGGTTTATTACCTACAATTTCCCAGCTATTTCCGCTGGCTTACAATTATTATTGTAGCCAGCATTTAGCTAAAAACGTTAGCAAAGAATATAGTTATTCGATTACGCAGCAATTTCGATAGATAAGTTCTATTTTACTATTTTATTCTATTATAATTAAGCTAATTAAATTCTAGCTAGTATATGTTACGAACGAATTCGAATTCTAGTAAAAACTTAACGTAATTCGAGTACTAAATGCTTAAGACGTAGAGTATATCGATTAAATACCGTACTATTAAAAGATAAAATACGTAATTCTAGTAAAAAACTATTCTAGATACGGCTAAATAATATTAAATATCTTAGAATTTATAAATTCTTTATAGTTACTATATAGAAAATAGTATATTCTACTCGTATTAGAGAGTATTTAGAATTTTACTATATAAAAATTCGTTTAAAATAGTAAAAACGCATAGAATTTCTACTAATAAACTAGATATAGGCGAAATTTTAAGTAGAATTACTAAAAGTAAGTAAATTACTAAAATATTCTAAATTAAATTTAAACTAATTAATTAATTTAGTTACGTATCTAGCGAATAGTAATTTCTAATTATAAACGCGGCCTAGGCATAGTTTTAAAAGAACGCGTATAATTTATTATAAATCTCGAAGATAAGACGTATTTCTATCTTAATTTTTAAGATTTTCGAATTTTCTACCGCCACGCGTACGCGCTAATTATTTAATTTAAGTATAATACTTTAGAATACGCTAGAGAAGTATATTCTACTAAAAATTACTAAGTTTTCTATAATAATTCTTAGTATTTAAAGCCTTTTATAGTAAATTTCTTCGCTTTAGATAGCGATACCTGCTTAATTATAGAGAAAATACGCTAAAGAGGGCGTAAAAAATCTCGTAAAAACGAGCGTAGACGACGCCTTACTACGTAGTAGTAATTACGCTAGGCGTAATAGAGAGAAGACTAAAGAAACGTAATTTACGGGCCTTATATAATTCTTCGCCGTAATTAGCTCGTTTAGTAAAGAGAAAATCGCGAGAATTTATAAGAAAATTACGAAAATTCGTAAGAACTAAGCTAATCTAGTAAAGATTTAAGTAAATTTAAGGGATTTTCTTCTAATTCTAAGAAAGAATTAGTAGAATTCGACCTAGAAAATACGAATTTATAAGAATTAGACGAAGATTCGAGTAAATCTAAAAAAGAATTAGAAGAAAATAAGTTTAGCAGCTCTTAGAAAATTTAGAGACACGTAAATTTATAGAAATCTAGCGAATCTAGTAAATCTACTATAGAGAATAAGAAAGATTTAGTAGAAAATAGGCCTAGTAGCTCTTAAAAAATTTAGAGGCACGTAAATTCGTAGGAATCTAGGCCTAGCAGCTCTTAGGGAACCTAAAAACACGCGAATTTATAGAAATCTAGCGAATTTACTATAGAAAACGTAGTAGAATTAGTAGAATTCGATCTACTAGATAATAAAAATCTATAAGAAACTAGCCTAAATAGCGAATCTACTATAGAAAATAAGAAAGAATTAGTAGAAAATAGATCTAGCAGCTCTTAGAGAACCTAGAAATACGTAAATCTACTAAAATCTAATAAATCTACTATAGAGAATAAAAAAGAATTAGAAGAAAATATTCTTTTTAGCTTAATTTTAAGCTAGAATCTAGATTCTAGCTTATAAAGCGACGAATTTAAGCTAGATTTTACGCTAGTTTCGCGTAATTTAAAGCGTTCTACGCCGAGAATACGAGAAAGCGTAAGAAAAAAGATACTTCGCCTTATAAAAACGAGTAAAATTACTAAAAACGAAGATAAACTTACGTAGAATTTTATTTTAAAGATATTTAGTATTTAATTTGCTTTATTTTCTTATAAAATACTAAAAGATTCTAAAAAAACTTATAAAGAACAGCTTAAATAAAAAATAAAAAATACGTTAATTTTAAAATTAATTTCCTCTTAAACGGTAAAAGATTTTAGGAAAATTCTTGCATACTACTAAAATATAGTATATAAAGTACTTAAATTAAAGATTTTACGTTTTTTTATAAAGAAACGAAGTCGATATAATTTTTTTAGAAAAACCGGATATTTCGATAAAAAGTATTTATTTAAATCTTCTACTTTATATTTTATTTATCTAAATACCCGATTTTTTATAAATTACGAACTTTACTTTATATAAGGTCTATTATTTATCTAGATAACTAGGTGGGTATTTAGGTAAGAGTATAGATATTTTAAATATTATTTTCGAAAAACTAGGTATTTCGGTAATTTACCGTTAGATAAGAGTATAGATATTTTAGAATTTATTTTTAAAAAACTAGATATTTCGGTAATTTATCGTTTATAAAAACTAGATATTTAAATAAGAATATAGATATTTTAGATATTATTTTTAAAAAACTAGATATTTTAGTAATTTACCGCTATTTTTAAAAAAAACTATATATTTTAGTAATTTACTTTTTTTTATAAATTATAAACTTTACTTTATATAAGATCTATTATTTATTTAAATATCTATTTAGATTTTTAAATAAAAGTATAGATATTTTAGAAATTATTTTTAAAAAACTAAATATTTTCGTAATTTACCGCGCCTCTAATCTAAATATTCTATTAGTTAGCTTAAAAGATAAATTATATAATTTTTACGTGCTTTTACGTTTACGGGTCGGTTCGAGCGTGTTATCCCCGCACGTCTATCGCTTATTGCGCGCTCGCCGTCACCGTGCAACAATAACACCACCAGCAGCAGCGAGCGAATGCCGTTAGCAGCGACGAGCGAATACCGCTACCAGCGACGAGCGAATACCACCACTAGCGAATGGCGAGCGTCACTAGCAGCGAGCGGTAAGCGAATACTACTAACCACCATTAGCGAGCGGCGAGCGTCAGCTACGTGCTTCGCTGGGGGTCCCTTTAATAGATTTCGCCTGGCCAATCTATTATCAGTACATATTAACTACTAACATTAGACTAGGGCGCGCTTTGCACGGCGGCGGCCTTA
This sequence comes from Diplodia seriata, assembly GCF_021436955.1. NCBI lineage: Eukaryota > Fungi > Ascomycota > Dothideomycetes > Botryosphaeriales > Botryosphaeriaceae > Diplodia > Diplodia seriata. The sequence goes on along the minus strand of NW_027117313.1, from coordinate 1,357,529 downwards.
GCAGGGGCTGCGGCTGGCATAGAACACGGATAAGCGGCAGGTAAGATGCCTAAGGCATTATTAGTATTAAAGGCAGAAGTAAGGCTTAAGGCATATGATATACCTAAGGCAGAAATACGGCCTAAGGCCTGATACCAACCGGATAAGCTACGATGAAGGGTTAGTCACATGATAGTAGACGTGTCTATGGACGTGGCAGCAGACCGCACCGACCAGGAAGATAGGCATGCCAACTGGACGGGTATACGACTTGGTCTAGCCATGGCCATCTGTTCGGTGGGTGGCTGGAGCGGGGTAAGAGTACACTCATACGACTTGGGCTTCACGCTTTCAAACCACCCGGAGGCCGCTGAAGTGGGTCTTAATAACGTGGACATCTATTGCACAATCTCACCGGAAGCAACATCATGAGCTGACCGGCTCAGTATCACGAGAGCTTTTGAATACGCATGCCTGCAGTTGATGCGGGTCTCGCTATCTTCTGTAGTGGAACACAGTCTGTTACGCGACTTGCTGCCATCAACCCATTGGCTCACTCTTCAGCTTGACACATTGCACCCGGACGTTAGCAGAGAAACACAGCATCGCTGGGGACCCCTTGACGTTAGAGATGAAGTGTTAGCGCTAATAGGTGCAAGAGCTCACCAGTGCAGTTAAAGTGTCCTGAAGGCGACAATGTGGCTCGTGCAAGCGCTAAAAGGGGTGGTTCTCGACGCTTGCGTTGTCTCGAACGTACACCACAGCATGAAACACTCCACTATTTCTCATGCGAGTCGTAGCCGCCGTGGGGGGTAGCACTCATATCCTCAGACGACGTCTCAGACGACCTCAGACGCCCAAAACGCAACTCGGCTGAGACTCGGACCATACAACAGACCATACTGCACAACACCATACAGATGCCCGATATGGTGCGATGGGTTGCTGGAGTGTATAAAGAGTCCTAAGCGTGCCTCTATCCAACAGCAACAACCAGCAGATTCCTTCTCCTCCAAGCCTCTCCAGCCTCAACTCATCACACGCCACCCAAAGTGCCGGTCACTTCATCACGTTACTACTCCGCACACCACATAGTCAACCACAACCATCCAAACAATCCTCTTTCACTAAACCATCCCCCGAAAATGTGCTACCGCTGCGCCACCACCGCCACCAAGGCCTGCCAGGCAATCCGCCCTACGGTCCAGGCAGCACCACGGGTTCAGATTTCTCAACAATCCGCCCGCCTCATCCACAACCGCCCGTTCAAGCCATACAAGGGCACTCCCATGACCGTGGCGCAAGCAGTTCATCACAACAAAGCCGGGATGGCTGGCGTCGGCACCGTGGCCGGTGCGTTGTTGATGGCGACGGGGACCGCGAGGTTGTTGAAGACGGTCGAGGAGAACAGCATGACTGGGGGCAGGGACAGGAACGGAGTGAAGGCCTATCTGGCGAGGAAGAACGGTGCACTTGTTTGAGCATCGAGCGAGACTACTGGGCTGGAATGGAGTTGGGCGTCGGGCTGGAACCAGACAAAAAGGGAGGGGTCGACATGACCCATATGATAAAAACACTATCAGAACTTACCTGAATTCAATTTTTCTTTGTTAGACCACACGAATTTCAACAAATATTCCTCATCACCGTGCCTATGCATATGTGACCTAGTATCAACCGGGAAAATCTTCACACATTGCTCGGATACAGGAGTGGGGGGTTGCTGAGGCGATTTACTATACGTCCGTATGCCAATTACAGGAGAGAGATACGCCAAAAACCCAATAGAACAGGTGAGCTTACTCGTCCCAAATGGTACAGACAACAGCCCCTGAGAGTTCGATGATAGCTGCTGGACCGCCGTCTTCAGCAGTCACAATTTTGCCCGTCTCCAGGTCACGCTCCCAGATGACAACGGTCTTGTTGGTCTGATGACCAACGGCAAGGAGGTCGCCTGCTTTATTAAGGGCAAAATGGCGCGGCGACCAGCCTCCAGATGGTGCGAGCTGGAGTAGCTCAAGTGTACCATCCTGGTTGATGGCAAAAGTGGACAATGTGTCTGAGGGCCCAGAAGCCCGTTTCGTAGAGTTGGTGAAAGACACATCGCGGTGAGAGACGATAAGGAACTTGTTATCCGGCTAGATAGGGTGTCAGTGTTCTGCGGCCAATACGTGTCTTGAGTATGCCCTTACCGAAAGCGCAATTTCGGACAACGGGGAGGTCAAAGCCGGGACCTCATTCTCGAAACCAAGTCCCGGAATCTCGAAGATTTTGGTCCACGTCAACCCAGCATCAGTGTACGTGATCTTGTACGAGTATACGTATTGCGACAACTCGCCAACAACGAAGTAGTACAGGTCGTCAGAGGTGGCTGGCTTCCAAAAGACTCCATGGCGCGGACCAGATCCAGCATCAGTACGTAGTGGCTCCAGCTCTGTTAGAGGAGCCAGGTTTTCGGCGTCCCAATTGAGGATTCTAACGCGATCGCCTCCCAGATCGTTCATAACGAGATACTCGCCCTTGGGGTCGACAAGCACCTGGTGTAGATAAGATCGGTCTTGACGTGAGATCACCGGACCAGTGGTCTCGAGGGTCGGGCGGATGATCTGAAGGGGCTCGTCAAGAGCACCATCTTCTCCCAAGCCGATAACAGAAATTGCACTTTGGTTGCTACGACCCAGTCAGCTTGACAGTACAGACTAAGGGGCTCTCCGCACGTACTATGATGCGGTAGCAAAGCCGCGCTTGCCGGCCTCGGTGGTGAAGACTTCATGACTGACGCCGGAAAGGGGTGCGGTTACAGAATCAATGATTGTCAGAAGTCCGTTCGGCGCAACCGAATAGGAGTTCATGGACCCATTTGTAGAAGAGGAAGCTCCACGGTCGAGACAGTACAGCAAGCGGTTCTTCGAGTCGAAGGTTAGCCACGACGCATTGGCGCCACATGCGGTCTTACTAGACACAGTAAGATTGTTGCCGCTGTCGCTACCGGTCAGGGAAAGAGAGGTAAGATTTCCGTCCGATGTGGCTGCATAAAGGTTGATGGCTTTGGAGCCGGTGGCGCCCAGTGCAGTGGTTAAGAGTAGAATACCGAAGTGACGCATGGCGAGTGATGACGATAGTGGGGGCCAAAACTGGTGGAGTCAAGATCGAACAGAATGACTGAACTGGCCAGAATATAGGAAGAAACTGCTCCAGAAGATGAACAGCTAATGAGGGTCTAGGGATAATATCTCCAGTGAGCAAGTTCATACAAACAACGGACAGCCCTTATTAAACTTCTCGTCGGCTGCGGAGGCGATCCTGAATATTAGCCTGTAACTGCCAAGTCAAGAATACGGATGAGCCAAGCCCGCGTGGGGTAGCCGGTGCGGACCGGATCAATCCTACGCCAGTAGGCTAGTCAGATAGTAGAAACATGTTCTTTGCGTGAAGAGCTGTTTTGTAGCCTACTTGAATGTTTAGACTTGACTGCGGTCCGCGCTCGGATCTGCCAAGCGATCAAGCTGTAGTATTAACGCATCCCGCGGGTGGTGCCGTTCACGTCCGCAGTGTTTAAGGAACGAGCGAAATTGAGTTGCGGTTCCGTGTGATCCGGCTCGAGAAGATTGGCTTGTTCCACCAGTCAGATCCATCATGGTATTTTCCATCGTTCCGCAAAGTTACGAAGCGCCGCATGGCTGTGGATGGTTCACTTGGTCAGTGAGATAGATTGAATGCATCCAATTATTAAGACACGGCAACCATTACCTGGTGCTACTGGCTTGGTCAGATACTCTCTGGACCCATCCAGTATGATATTTCAGAAATGTGCCAAGATCAAGTAGACTTCCTGGCGTAGAGCGCACGCTTTTGGCGAAAGTTCCGTGTCAATTCCCACAAACTGACTCAGATGGCGATTCAAACATGGAAAACGCCTTCGAAGCCACGCGAGACTGATGGCTTGTTATTAAACCGTACAACAGCGATCTTCGTACAGTTTGGCGATACGACGGGAACAAATGAGCTCTACCACTATGGTGTTAGAACTCTGTTCACGTTGGTCAGGCTTAGATTCAGCAGCCATGTGGATTTCTCACCATACCGGGCTCACGGTGGCTCGATTTGAATTGCTCTAGTCGCCAACATCAATGATTCATTGCATCTTGATCCATCATTTTGACATCTATGCCCAGTAGTAGCCGTACATGCTGTTGTACAAACCAAATTGTTTTTGTTTCCCGACATGGAACCATGCCATGCTCTAATCATCTAAGTCAGGTCCATCACTACTCCGTTGCTTAGCCGGTAATCTTGTAAATACTCTCGGCAAGTCTCTTGACATTGCCGGTGGTGATGCCAGCAACCGAGATGCGGCCGTCCTTGGTAGCGTAGACGGAGTGGTCCTTAGCTAGGGCGTCCATCTGCTCGGGCTTGAGGCCAGTGTAGGCAAACATGCCGATCTGGTTGGTGATGTGGCTCCAGTCATGCTTGGACCCAAGCTCCTCGAGGTGCTTCTTCAGCAGGGCACGCATCTTGATAATGCGGTCGGCCATGCCCTTGACCTCACCAAGCCATTGCTTGTTCAGCGCCGCGTCGTTCAGAAGGGTTGAGGCAATGCGAGCGCCGTGAATGGGCGGGTTCGAGTACATGGGGCGAACGAGGATCTTGATCTGGGAGTCGACACGCTTCTTCTCCTCGGCCGACTCGCAGACGACGGAGAAGGCGCCAACGCGCTCGCCGTACAGGCCCTTGTTTAAGCGTTAGCATGGCTACACGAGAGCGGAAATGAGGGGGTGGAGAAAGCCTACCATGTTCTTGGCGAAGCTCTGGGCCAGGACAGGGAGATGGCCCTGCTCGACAAAGTAGCGCAGAGCGTAGGCGTCCTTGGTGGTGTCACCACTGGCGAAGCCCTGGTAGGCCATGTCGAAGAAAGGGAAGTGGTCGCCGGCCTTGACGGCATCGCTGATGGCGCGCCACTGCTCCTCGGTGGGGTCGACACCGGTGGGGTTGTGGGCGCAAGCGTGCAGCAGGACGATGCTGTTCTTGGGCATGTTCTTGATGTCCTCGACCATACCGTCGAAATCCAAGCCAATGGTGTCCTTGTTGTAGTAACGGTACTGCTTGACCTCGAGGCCGGAGTCGGAGAAGACAGCCTTGTGGTTGGCCCACGAGGGCGTGGGGATGTAGATGGCCTTCGCATGAGGGTAGTGGCGCTGCAGGAAGGCGCCGCCAATGCGCAGGGCGCCGGTGCCGGAGATGGACTGGGTGATGGCGATGCGGGCGTCGGCGATGGCCTTGGAGTCGGCGCCGTAGGCCAGCTTTGCCGCGGCGGTAGTGAAGTCGGGGACGCCGGTGATGCCGGCGTACTCCTTGTCGAGGCTGGAGTCGACGACCTTCTTCTCGGCCTGCTTCACCGAGGGCAGCACGTAGGGCTTGCCCTGGTCATCGCGGTAAGCGCCCACACCTGCGAGCAGTCAGCGACGGTATGAAGACAGACAATTGGGAAGCGTACCGAGGTTGATCTTCTGCGGGTGGCTGTCGGCCTTGAAGGCCTCAGTGATACCCAGGATGGCATCGGGAGGGCCCTGGGCCACCTTGGCCCAAGCGGAAGCGGCGCGGGCGGCAGGCGCGACGACGATGCGGCGGGCAGCAACCTGCCTGATGGCGGAGGTGGAGGACAGCATTGTGGGATGGGGGGCAATGGCAATTGGGACCGCGGAGCTCGTGGGGTGCGGGAGGGTGATGACTGGGCGGCGATCGGAGCAGGACGTGGAGCTGGTGGTGTGAGTCTATTTACCCCAGAGCCCGCCGTGCTCGGACGCCGTCTCGCGCCGTTTGCGCCGGGAGCTTGGACCCACCTACGCCCACCGGCTGTCGGCATTTGACGCAAACCTCCCGAAGCTCTTTTTATTTTTTTGGGATTCGTCGCTCAGCCATGCACCGCGCCCTGAAGCCGCTCCGCTCTCTGGCCCTCTCGCGCGCTGAGCTGCGCGGCCTCGAGGCAACAGTCCCGCTGTTCCTCTGCCCGGCTCTGCTCGACCCGCCCGTCCGACGCCTCCGCAAATCCATCGGCAGCCCGCGTGCCCTGGCGACGTCGGCTCGAAGGCGAACCGCCCAAGACGTCTCCCGCTCGTCCGCTGCAGAGCCACTCCACCATGCCCCCACACCGCCTGTCCCAAGCCTGCCGCTGTCGTGTCCGGGCTGCGGTGCTCCCAGCCAGACGGTAGATCGCACCGCTGTCGGCTACTACTCCGCGTCGAGGAAGGCGGTGAAAGCCTTTCTCGCGCCCCGAACACGCCCGTCGTCAGAAGAGGAGGAGGATGCTGTCTACAAGCAGGCCTTGCAAAACCTGGATCACTCCTTAAAAGCGCAGTTGGCCGTTCCAGAAGAGGACCACGTCTCTGCAGTAGATGCCCCCTCGCAGCTGTCCCAACCACCACCGGCGCCGGTATGTGACCGCTGCCACGACCTGCTCAACCACGCCGCCGGAGTCCCAATCCATCACCCTTCCCTCGATTCAATCGAGCGTACTATCGCCGAGTCGCCTTACAAGCACAACCACATCTACCATGTGCTGGACGCCGCAGACTTCCCCATGTCTGTGGTCCCCAACCTGACCACCGCATTGAAGCTCTCCTCTCTGCGTTCTCAAAACCGCCGTTCAAAGCACAGGGAGTACAGCCATGGCAGAGTGGCTGACGTCAGCTTCATCATCACCCGCTCCGATTTGCTGGCCCCGATGAAGGTTCAGGTTGACAGTTTGATGCCTTATCTTGTCGAGGTGCTGCGCGATGCTTTGGGGAGAACCGGTCGGAATGTGCGCCTTGGCAACGTGCGTTGCGTGAGTGCCAAGAGGGGTTGGTGGACCAAGGAGGTGAAAGAGAAGATCTGGGAACGCGGAGGTGCTGGCTGGATGGTTGGAAAGGTCAACGTGGGCAAGAGCAATCTTTTCGAGGTCGTCTTCCCCAAAGGCCGAAATTCTTCTCCCAACATCGACAAGGTCCGCAATGCCACCACACTCGAAGCCGTTTCCCCCAAAGCTATCACGCCACTTGATGCCGGGCAGACTCTCACGTCAAACGAGCAAGAAGATGATGAAGTGACGCTTATCGACGAAACCTCGCTCCTTCCCCCGGCCCAGCGGGAAGTGCCTTATCCCGTCATGCCGACCATCTCATCTCTACCTGGTACTACCGCATCTCCCATTCGCGTCCCGTTCGGCAATGGAAGGGGAGAGTTAATCGATCTTCCCGGACTTGCCCGCACATCTTTAGATGATTACGTTCGACCCCAACACAGGCTCGATCTTGTCATGAAGGGCCGCGTAACACCGGAGCGCATCAGTGTCAAGCCCGGCCAATCCTTGTTACTTGGCGGCGGCCTGGTCCGCATCACACCTACGACCCCTAACTTGGTCTACCTGATGCACCCATTTGTGCCACTTGCACCGCACGTCACCTCAACCCAAAAGGCCCTCGCCATTGAAGCCGGTGAGCGGGAATCTGGCATCGCGTCGATCCTGAAAGAAGGCGTCGGCGAGAAAATGAGATCAGCTGGTCTGTTCTCTCTACGCTGGGACGTCACCAAGGTGCAAGCCGGTCCCTTAACGCGCAAGGATGCCGTTGCGTTGAACCCCGAGCGACTACCGTTTACTGTCTGGGCTACCGACATCCTCATAGAGGGTGTCGGATGGGTGGAGATTGTTGCCCAAACGAGGAAGAGTCAGAAATCTTTTCGCAACAACGGGGACACTGATGCTTTTTCTGAAGTTGCCCCGGAAACAACTGAAGTCCCGCACCCCGAAGTAGAGGTCGTTACCCCCGAGGGTCAATTCATCGGTTCTAGACGTCCTATGAACGCATGGATATTGAACAAACCCAAGAAGAAAACTTCGGACCTGAGGACTAGACCCAGAAGGAGCATGGCCTCTGTGAAGAACCAGCGCCAAAAAGGCACCACCACGTAAAGGCTGCTCCGACGACCAACACCCAATCTACGGAAGGATAGGCTTCCACCTCCAGCCGCTACTATCCCCATGAGACCCGTCCGTAGAAATAAAGTCAAATCCTTCCATGGCCCATCGTGTTTCCATCTGCCACTGTCTCTTGGTCAGGACCTTGCCCACTCGTTCTCTTCGCGATTTGACTGGGAAGATGGGACCAATGTATGGTGCTCATCATGCTCGCCGTCTATCCCGAGACGAGCCTCGATGGCTCTTTGAACACTTCCTGCATTCGACCGAAGCGAATGTTCTGATTCCACCTCGAGGTTAGTATTGGCATCTACTCCACCAACGGTCGGCGCGTCGTAATAACCACCACTACCGTTCTCCGTGTCGAGGTACTCTATGGCACGCCGAGTGTGTCCATTGGCGTCGGCATGATTGTCTGACTTGGCGCCCTCCACAACACGCGCCAACCACGATGGACGTCGACCGGGGGCGTAGAGAATAACCATCTGTGGTTCATAGTTAGCAATGTTTTCCTTGCATTGTATTTCTTGTCGCTGATTGTCGAAATTTTTCTCGGTTGAATGGACTCACATCCCAGAGCCAGACTCCTCCGCAGACGATTATGATTAGCCCGGACACTATTTGTTCCTGCCCCCTCCAGGCCCCAAAGCAAGATTGATCGCGCTCGTAAGTCCTCGAGCACGTACTCGGTACCGTTATATTACCCTCGTGTTTCACAAACGGCCATGCCATGTCGTGGACGCTGCGAAGGCCGCAGCAATTGAAGGTATCCTGTATCCTACGTATCTCAGGCCCTTGCTTGTTTTGGAATAGTTTGAGCCATTTCTCGCTCAACGCACAATTCAAGGCATCTGCTGGTGCCAGATGGTTGCCAGCCAGGGTCGCCAAAACGGTGGTGAAAATGGTTAGTGCAAGGAGAGTGAGCGTGGTGACAATGTCATGGCGCTTGTTGCGCGGGCCAATCGTGGGTGGTGCTGGGGCCGACGGCAACGCTGGTTGAGCCACTTGGGTGAGGCGCTCTAGGCAGACACCGTGAAGCGCTGGAAGGATGATGGTTAAGCCGCTGAGGATGCCTGGAACAGGAAGAGAGAGACGCTGTTTGCAGTAGTGCGCGTAACTGGGAGGGCGTTAGCTGTGATGTCTCCTCCCAATCACATCCAAGAGACGAGCATAAATAGCAGGTGGGGGTTGGTTTATCGCTTCTTGGTCGCTTACCATGCCACGACGGTGAGAGCTACGAGGTACTGCATCGAAGGGTTAGCTTTCTTCTAGGATGACATGTAGATGAATAAGCTTACGCTTACTTACTATGACGCTAAGAACAGTGACGACTGAACGCTTGCTGTAAGCCATCATTGTTGGTTGTCACGTTCCTTCAGACCCTGGAGGCGTAAAGTGCAGAATCAGGGCAAGCTCGGAAACAGAGAGGAAAGGTGACGCAAATGTTGAGGGAGAAAAGGCGCTATCCGGTAGGATTTCTGCTGTCCAGAGGGCCGAAATAGGGCAATTCTTAGGATAGCCGTAGGGCACGGCCAGGATTCCTATCGCGTCGCGGGGGCGGGCGGTTTGTCCGGGAGGCTGGGCGAGGGAACGAGTTGACTGCCTGTGCGCACGCGATCCCTTCCCCGCTTCCTTCCCTCCAAAAAAGCAGCCTTAGGGCAGCAACGCGTTTGCGGTCTCGCCTTCTTATTCTCGACGCTTGGATGAGAACGTATCCGTCCCAGCACCACTTACACGCAGTGCACCGTATATTATGGTCACAGCGCGCTGTCGCTTTATGGTGTAGTCTGTTGGTCGCGACACAGCCCGAACGCTCAATCGTCGAATTATCTCGGAGACTAATCCTCGATGGCGAATTTCATGACGGTGTTGGTGAATGCCGAAAGCAAGGGTTCTGGGGAATGTAGACACCTCAGTCCACGCGGCTCACTGGAAAAGATAACGGCTGGGAAGGAAAAAAAGAAAAAAGAGCAAGGTCGTGAGTAAATCACTGCCAGAAGAGAGGATGGGGTTGGGATTGATGCCAGAACCATCGCGCAGAAGAAAGTGGTCTTATGTGTGATGGCTGCGGGCTGGGCTACAATTTCGCGGTATCCGTCAGCTGGACCCTTGTGTTCAAGCGAGGCGTCGATTAGGAAAGGTACGGAAAGGGTCTTGAGCAGTAATCACCTGCCGCGCCCCGACAATGGCGTGAGGTGATAATCTGCCTTGTCGTGTGAAGTGTAAAGGCAAGCTTGCCTGACGTATTTAGTCCTACGCTGACGTACATACGCACGCGGTCGTGTTGCTGTTGCGGCTACGCTGCTAGCATGGAGCTGTCGATCCCAGTAGCTTGCCATCCACCCATACGTGTCCCTGCTAGGCCCAAGTACTCCGGGACAGAAACGGCCATGTCGTGCGCCCGAGAGACGGCAGCACGGACATGAGCCATTTTGGCGGTGCACGTGGTGCCGCGGAAAAAGGCCCATTGAGACGGGAAGATGTCGGTGACAGCCATCCGATCGAGGTGAGGAGCGATCTGTCGGCGATCATAAGGGTCTTGTTCGATGCCACGCCTGTGCGCAGGCCCTCGCGGGGCGGGGCGGTACCCGCCTGCTCGGCCTGGCTGGGGCACGCCTCTTCTTGGTTGGAATCCGAGCATACCGAAACCAGATCGTCGATGACGAAGGTACTGCTGCCAGGGTCTCCAACTGAGGGCAGGGGACATTGATTTGTTCAAATTCGTATCTCCTTACTGTTTGGCATGCTTTTTGCAATGCAGGAAATTGGCGTTTGCTTTTGCGTCGACCTACAGTCACTGGCAGCAATGGGGTTCTACTTGTACAACTACGGGTTACAAATACATACATCTATACGATACAACCGAGGCGTGGCACCGCGTTACGAGTTGGAGCACGTAAGCTTGGGCTGGCGTCGCCACAAACTTAGTCTCGCACAAGGCTAACATGGCTCGGCATGACGGAGCGTCTCCGACGTCTTAGGCAGATTGCAATTGGCTTTTACCGAAGCAACAGTACACTTGCTTTGGCCAATTCGCTCGTCGTGTCACCATGTAGCCAGACTGCAGCTTGCTGGTTCAACCGCCACCATTCTTCTCTACACCACTCATGGACCATTGGATTGTGGCCAGGCGGGTTAGAAATCCGTCACTCTCCCATTGAAGCTCCAGTCCCCAGATGCGCCCCACCTAAGCGGCTCGTTTTTGGGGCCGCCAACCTCGCCAGTCCTGGGATTGGTATCGCCATCAAATTCGGGACGGGCGCCTCTTCGAATGTCCGGATGCAGCTCCTCGCCTTCACCGTCTGCAGCGACCTTGTAAACCTTCTTTTCGGCGGCCGAATCAGGCGACTGGTTGATAGATGGGCGTGATGTTGGTGTTGCCGGCGAAGTCGAGTGTGGAGATTGGTTGATGGCAGGAGGCTCTCGCGGCGTGCTGAAGGCGCCTGTCGAGCGGCGTTGAAGATCTTCGAAGATCTTCTGTTCCTCGTCAGGTAGGCGGTGCGGCGACGGCGAAGTACGGAAGTTGGAAGCGTAGCGGACGCTTGGTGTGAGGCGGAGAGCGAGGCGCCGAGGCCTGAAGATTGCACGCATCTCGACCTTCTGTCGCGTTCCGAGTCAACCAGTAAATCTGCGGATGATAGGATTCGAGAACAGCGGAGTGGTAGGTAGCGATGTAGGTAGTTGGGTGAGTGTCGTGGCTGCGACATCGGTGGCGACTGGAGCACGATAATAGGTCGCCGAAGCCAAGCACGTGCCGGCCACAACGGAGAAACGGATTCTCCAACCTCACGTTGACCTGCTCGTACTCAACTACCTCTCACAGCACAAGACCGCCTTGCGGAACAGGTCCTCGGAGCGGTGTAAACACATGCACAGAGACTAGCACTCTCTGTAATTTTGCCGGACCACTCCTCATATTGGCTACTTCTCTTCCCGCATGAAGAGGGGACAATAGCGATGGAAGCTAGTTTCATTTACAGTATGCCGCCTTCGATGCACAAAACGAGCAGACAAGCGGATGCTTTTGCCAGGTGAGAGCCTCAGGTACGTGACGGCTTCCTGCACGTCACGCCGTCTAACCCACATCGAACCATTTCCTGAACCTGCATTGGCCAAGGGACTTGTTTGCAACCCAGCACGCGTTCCGGCCCCAGCTGTGGCAGCTCTCCATTTCCGAAAAGGATCCCAGGGCGAGCCTGCAGGGTCTTGATTATGACCCACATGGCATATCGCGTCGGTCTGACCCCGAATATCCTCGTCGATGACAATTTCTCTTCAGCACAGTCCGTCATGTCCTACGCGACTAGCACCTAAAGCTGTGCTTCTCCTTTTCGACAGTGACAAGTGCCTGCGAGCTCTTCACTAGCCTAGCCGAGATCCAGCACCGTAGCCGACAGGCTGTAGAAGCGGGTGGAGCAAGAGGGACTCCGAGTAGAAGCACGGCACTCCTGCAACACGTCTGGAACATGCCATGGTATAGCAGAGAACTCCTGGGCGGAGACGAGAGCCGAGTCTGAAAATAGCTTGAAGCGACATTTGCGGATTGGTTGCTAACGGCCGTTCTAGGACCTCGATTTCGACCCCGGAGGCTTGCTGGCCTCGTTGACACGCTGGGGGAGAGCTGGGAAATGCCGGGTGTGAAGCGTGCGAAAGAAGGCGCCGGACTCGGCAATTTCAGCCGCCCTTTACATGTTGTATGCGAGGGTGCATGTGCAGGTGGAGCAAGATACGACGCGCAATGACACAAGCCGCGCAAGTGTGGAGCTTGGACGCACGAAATCAGCACTTGCAGGCTCGGGAGAGCTGGCGGCGGTGCTGCAAACGAGGAGGTCAGGTCAGGGCAAATGAAGATCGAGATGATGGGCCGAGGGCGATGAGGGTTGCCAGATTCGATCGCTGAGGGAGCTCGGGGCTTAGCGAGCGCCCCGTCGCACAGGCGTTCTCGCCGCGCGGAGCCGGCGGGGCGGAAGCGAGCCGGGCGGGCGCAGGAAGCGCATCGGAGGCGGCGTTTTGGTGGCACGAATAGACAATATCGAGGCAGCGAGTCAGCAGCGCGGATCGGCAGGCTGCACTGCTGCGAATCGGACGACAGAGCGGCGGTCAGAGAGCGCGGCCGGGTCGCATCGAACCGCCGTCGGGGACTGCCCGGCGTCGCACAGATGACAGCTGCTTTCCTCAGCTGCTGCCGCCGCCCGCTGGTGGGCCGCACGGAGCCGCCTCGCCTGGGGAGGAGACTCGCAGAGGGCCATGGCCGTTGGCACCGCAACGATCACCACGCACCACCTCAGGGGCCAGGGGCCAAGGCTGCGCTGGCGCCCGTTGCCCGCTGCCCGCCGCCCAGCCCGCCGCGCGCCCGCGAGCCGCAGCCGGCCAGATGCAGCTGCGCGGGCGCGTTTGCTGGGGCGGCGCGGTGGTGGGCTGCTGTCTCGCCGTGGTGCGAGGGCAGCAGTAGTGGCGGGGGCCGTTCGCGCGAGACAGGCTGAAAGCCCGGACCCGTCCTACGTCACGCCGCAGGCAGTGACGACAGGCGGCCACCCAGCACTGCGCCGTTCGTGGTATATCTTCTGACGGACACCTGGGGGGCGCGAGTTCTAGACTGAATCCCCCTCGGACGGCCTGCGCTGGGGAGCGCTGATGCGGCGCCCAAGCTCGCCCTCAGGCCAACCCCGTGCCGTCGTCGGGCGTGAGGTCATAGGAGCCTTTTCGGCTCGCGGGCTCCATGGTGGCAGGGAGCGCACGCCCCAGCTCCCACGCTGCGAGCGCGTGCCCGGCCCGCCCGCTCGAGCAGAGCGCAGGCGTCGACGGGCAGGCTGACGGCGCCGCGGCAGCGCGACGAGCAGCGGCGGCGGCGGGCGCCTGGGGGCATCAGCAGCACTGCCGCCGCCTCAGTTGCGGGTGTCGTTGTGCTGTCGTCGCCGCTGCGTCCTAAGCGCACTGCCGGTCTGCCCTAAAGCACTGACTCGCCGGCCAAGTAGCACGCCAAACCCCACTTCCTTTCCCCCTCCAAAGACTGATTTTTTGAGCAATCCTAACTCATCATCCTCCTTTCGTCTCGCCTCGTCGGCCCGTTGCGCGCCCTTCATCTGCCCTGCCGCCCCAACCACCGCGCTGTCTCACCACCTGCAACCTCTGCTGCTGAGCCGCCCTCCGCCAGCCCTGTGCGCCGCCCGCAGCCCGCTGTCTCGCTCCCAGTCCAGGCCCAATCGCCCTGCGAAGCGCCCGATCATCGCCGCTCCCTAGCCCCGCAGGCACCGCTCCGCCGTTCTCATCCAACACGCGCCACACAAAGCGACTGTCCGCACCTCGCCTCCCGCATTGCACCCGCATTGCAGAAAGCATGGCTGGCGCGACGACCACCGACCACCCGGAGGACAGGGTGCGCTCCGCCTCACCGTCTCCTCTCGCGCCCGTCACCACCGCTAACCGCCATGAAATCGCAGAGCGAGGAGGGCTCCACCGGCCTGCCGGACGCCGGCGATGCCATTGACACGGCCACCTTTGAGCAGATTCTCGAGATGGACGATGACGAGGATGAGCGCGAGTTCAGCAAGAGCATTGTCTTCGACTTCTTCCTGCAGGCCGAGAGCACCTTTGAGAAGATGGAGTCGAATCTGTACGCCCCTCGCCCGCCTGGCGTCCACCGCCCCCACTGACGCTGACCAACGCAGCGCGAAGAAGGACCTCTCCCAGCTGTCGCAGCTCGGGCACTTCCTCAAGGGCTCGTCCGCCACGCTCGGCCTGACCAAGGTGAAGGATAGCTGCGAGAAGATACAGCACTTTGGCGCGAACAAGGATGAGACGGGCACACACGACGAGCCGGACGACGAGGTCTGCCTCGAGCGCCTGACCAAGACGATCGCGCAGGCCAAGCAGGAGTTCAAGGACGTCGAGAAGGTGCTGCGGAAATTCTACCACGACGAAGGCTCCTCGTCCTCTTCGTAGAAACAGTAATGCAAGATGGCGACGCGCACATAGATGAGGGATCCGCCGGCTTGCCGTCTCGCGCGGGGACGGGCACACGGCTGCGCCGCCGGACCACGACTTGATGGGTTTCGAAGTGTTCGGGTTGAAAAGCTGCGAGAGCCACGGCCTCGCAGACGTTGCATTGGCGGCATTGAGTTAACTTTAGTACTAAACGATGGGTTGATCATGGCACCCGGCCGTTGTGTTTTTTGCTGTGTGTTGTTTGATGTGTCCGCGTGCTGCTAGCGGAGAGGGGCGTGCAGCGGTATCCTTGTCCCGGGATTGGGGGCGAGGCTTCCGGGCAGCAGCTGCTCGTCGCCTCCGCGCCGACGGCTATCTCGGTTGCGCCGCCGTTGGAGTCTATTCCGGGGAATGCGACCGTCCTCGTTCGTCTGTGGCCGGCGCCTGCGCTTGCGCCCGCTGCCGCTGCAGAATCCGGCGGCTGGTCCGGCTCTGGGGCTGCCACGCCATAGGGCGAACCCTGATCCGCAGCGCCCAGCTTAGCCTCCGCCGCCCAACACCTAGCTTTGAGCAACACCGCTCGACCGCCCGGTCGAAGTCGAAGCAGTCGTGGTGTGAGTCATCGCGCCCCCGAATGGTGCGCGTGCACATCCATCCCCGACGCTTTCTGTGCACGCCCGGCACCACGCGCCTCCGCCCGACCCTCTGGCCTCGCCAGCCCTTCAGTGCATCGTGCCCTTCCCAGCCCAGCCCTCCCCATCTTCGTTCGCCGTCTCCAATCAGAGTATCGCGCCCTTCCCTGTCCTGCAGCCACCCCCAGGCTCCGATTGGACGCGCAGCTTCGTCGCAAGTTCCACCGACGCCCGCCGTCCCTCCGAAAATTATGCCTCGCCGTGGATTCGGCAAAAGGAAAGGCGGGTACAAGGGCCCGCTCCCAGGGCCTGAAAAGAGCGACGCAGAGGGAGAGCGGTCCGTCACGGCGCAGAAACCCGCAAAAAAGCCGCCCTTAACTCACTTTCTCTGCGTACCGCTCGTGACCACAGAGTCAAGGCCGCAGCTGCAAGCGTCCCTCGACAAATTCAAGGAAGCCGTGCTACGTCAGGACGACGTAGGCTTCAATGCTGGTTTGGGAGCAGAGCAGGATTACGGAGCGGGGTCGGCAGTGGGTGTGGGGGAGCAGGAGCGCGGAGTGCCCGCCCCTACTTCGATTCCTAAAAAAGCCATCCGGCCTGTTGGCACGCTACATCTCACCCTCGGCGTAATGAGCCTCCAGACCCCCGAGAGGGTTGACGAGGCAGCGTCCCTCTTGCAAGGTCTGGATCTGGCTGCCATACTCGGGGGGAGCCAACATGCAAACCCTACCGCCGCAAATGCCGGCAAAGATGCACCGGCATCAGACGTAGCACGGATGAACGCCCTGGACCCTTCCACAATCGGTGATCAACCTCCACCCATCGAGCCTCTTGTCATCTCCTTACGATCGCTGGTTTCCATGCACCCCCCTCACAAGACATCTATTCTCTATGCAGAACCTGAAGACCCAACGGGCCGCCTTTTTGCGTTCTGCAACGCCCTCAGATGTCTGTTCACGGAAAAGGGTCTGATGATTGAGGACACACGGCCCCTTAAACTCCATGCAACGTTAGTAAACACGATTTACGCCAAGTCCGGAGGCAGGCACGGTAAGGGCTTCAGAAGAGACCCCGGCTCGTCAGAGCAATCCAAGGAGGATACCGCTGAAGCTTCCACAGGCACTTCAACTGGCCATGGACCGAACTCCCGTGCACCTATTCGGCTGGATGCAACCTCTGTACTTTCCAAATACGAGGATTATGTCTGGGCTGATAGCATACACGTAGGGAAAGTTGCCATCTGCAAAATGGGCGCAAAGAAAACAATCAACGCACAGGGCAATGTGGTAAGCGAGGAGTATGAACAAATTGCATCCGCCGAGGTCAGAGGGTAGTCTTTGTGCATTTCACTCCTACAGGCGGCCGAGTTTCATGCGTACAATCGTTTTATTCTTGCTACACATGCTGGCCGAACCGGACCTTCATGTGAGATTCGTGCCCTCTTCCAACACGCACGCTGTGCATGCGGGTGCTTAGGCTTTCTTTCATTGAGAATATCCAATTAAGCAACCCATCCCCGTTGGCATTGTTGTTCCTGCGGTAAAGTTAGGTCCTTAGCCAAGCCAGTGTATCATGTTCACTACCTGTTGTACCCCATGGGAAGAGGCAAGAACTAAGTGACCCTCGGCAGCGAAAAGTCGCACCAGTCCTCTATTATCCAACATATCAAGCATTTGTAGTACATTACAAAGCATTACTATTGGAAGATATCTACGTGCCTTATCATTACATCGAGTTGTAAAAGAAACTGGCCTTATCCAGCGTGGTCTACGAAAGATGTTACCGCATTCACGTGCATAATCGAACTATTCATCGAGATATATGTACACGGGCTTTAGTAACGTGCAAACGGTCAGTTGACTCAAGTCTATACAGATCAGGACCTAAGCAATACAACAATGCTTCTGCGCCTCCAGACCAAAGTTATTATGGATGCGCTCTCTTGAAGTAATCAATCTCGCAAGGCACCGTTTCTGCCACACCAAAGTGGCGAAAGGTGATGGAAGCAAAATTTAGGTGCTTTCTCCCACGGGATTTGCCCTTGTCAACCGAGGAGTTTCTTGTTACCCGATATTTCGCGACACCGAACCAATAGTCTCGGGCGTTCTAAGCCTAAGGTTGCCAACAAAAGCCTACGAAGTGATTGCGTAGTCGACCACTAGAGTGAATTTGTTTTTCCATGGAAAGCCATGTTCTTTGCGTGGTGATGGTCGCTTGGTGCGGCGTCGTTGGTGAAGTTTTTTGCACCCGTCGGCTTGGGGGCACAGGGGCAGCCCCAAGAGCCGCCTCGGGCCGGCGGCGGGCCGGATACTCGATTTGGTTGCGTTCCCGCTAAGGTGTGAAGAGAAGTCGTTGCCCCCGGATCCCGCGGTCGCACGAAAAAAGTAGTCAGCACCACCGGTGCCATACCCACGCAACCACGCAGCAATAGTCAACTCCTGTTGGTTTGAATGATATACACTCGCGTGAGTTAGTTGAGGCCAACGTCCGAATTGTTGTGGAACCGTTCGAGATAATCCCGCTCAATGCACTCTCCGCCAGTACAAGCCGTTGTTGGCAGGTGCGATCGACCAGGGGGGTTTTACTGCCTCTTCGGCTCAGCGTTACGACCGACACGACCTCACCACCTTACCACCGATCGGACCCGCACATCACCGTTGCTACAGTGCTTCCAACCAGATGGCGACACGATTGAGTAATCCGCCATCTCTCGTACTTGCCCACCACACAGCTACTCGGTTTGAGCCGTGCACAAAGAGATAAACTTTAATCACCATGGCGATTGATTAAACTCTGATCTTCATTGATTTCATTTGCAAAAACAGAAGAAACCTGCCGGTAGCGGCAGTCTAATCCTGCATGGATCTCTGCATATTCCAGGTGGCAACATTTCCAGTCCGGGTCGCTACACTAAATCTTGCTAACGGAGGAAATATTTTCTGCATCAAAATGTACACCATGACAAGGCGTTGCTCTTAACCATGATGCGGAAGGAAAAACCCCTTAGATGCTGACGAAGAAGCTCTTTTCACCCTCTCGAGCCTCGACCTTCGCTCTTCGTACGATTGGATCGGCGCAGCTCACTCTGATCCTTTCCACTGTGGCGGGACTCTGCAGGCTAAGCAAGCTTTCCTCCCCAAACTCTTTCCTCGCTGCTTTCAGCGCGTCCCTGATGGCGAAGAACACAGACGAACCCAAGAATAGCGGAGGCTCACCCACACCCCTAGATCTTTGGATGGTCCTCAAATTTTCCCAGTTCACGTCCTTCAGCAGACTGACATTGAACTCCTGCGGGATGTCTCTGAAACCGGGGATCTTGTACGCGCCGGGGCCACGGGTGAAGATCTGACCGGACGCGCGATGCCACAGCATTTCCTCGGTGGTAAAAAGACCTTGGCCTTGCACGAATGCGCCTTCGATCTGGCCGTAGTCGATAGCTGGATTGATGGAGCGACCGACGTCCATTTTGATATCGGCGCGACGACAGCTCCAATCGCCCGTCAACGTGTCGATCTCTACTTCGGAAGCAGCAACGCCCTGTGTGAAATAAAAGAACATTTGTCCAACGTTCTCTCCCCAAACATAACCAATATCCGGCGTCTTGTAGAAACCATTGGCGGAGAGATTGACGCGGTCGAAATAGGCGGCGTGGGCGATCTCCTTCATGGTGGAATTGGGCCCAAGCTTCTCCCTATACGGCGCCAGGCGCTCATTCAGCTGCTGGCACGCGTTCCAAACTGCGTATCCATTTAAATCCGACGACGCAGATGCTGCAGTGGAGGAGGTGTTTGCGACGGTGTTGGTCGCAGTCTCGGAAATAAAGACATTCTCCTGCGGAACACCAAGCGCCTCGGCCGCGATCATTGTCATCTTGGTGTGCAGGCCTTGACCCATTTCCGTGCCGCCGTGTGCTAGCAGCACCGAGCCGTCGTGATAGATGTGGACCAATGCACCGGCCTGGTTGAGGAAGAGCGCGGTGAAGGAGATGCCAAACTTGGTCGGAATGACGGAGAGGCCGCGTTTGTTCCACTTGTGCGTCTTGTTGAACTCATCCACCTCCTTGCGACGACGTTCGTAGTCCGACTCATCGACAATCTGCTTGTACATGAGCGGGACAAAATAGTCTTTCAGTTCTTGGTCGAAGTGGGTGCGATCGCCGGGTTGGTACATGTTGATCTTGCGGAGCTCGTCCACAGGCATTCCCAAGCCGTCGGCGACCTCTTCCATGTAGCTCTCGGCGATGAACATGCCCTGAGGCCCACCGAAGCCACGGAAGGCGGTGTTCGACACTGTGTTGGTCTTGCAAACCCTTCCGCGGACGTAAACGTTTGGAATGCGGTAGACTCCATCTACATGAGAGCATGCTCTGTCCACGACGGCACCGCTGAGGTCCTGGCTCCACCCACCGTTGTTGAAGATATCCACGTCGAGCGCTTGGATCCTGCCATCCTTGTTGACACCAATCTTCCACCGGCCCAAGAAAGGATGGCGCTGGCCAGAGGTCAAAATGTCTTCGTCACGGTTGAGCATGCAGCGCACTGGACGCTTGCATTTCTTTGCAGCCGTGGCAACGATGCCCGCAAGCTGGATAGAACGCGTCTCCTTGCCTCCGAAGCCACCACCCATGCGCTTGACCTTGGCGACGATCTTGTTAGCAGCAACACCGGTGACTTGAGCAACGTAGGATTGCCTGTTGCCCTGTCAGTATTTCCATCATGTTCATAGGAGGCTGGAGGCAAAACTCACGTCTCGGTTGGGTTTTGGGTGCTGCTCCAGATCTCCATCTCACCGTCCTCGGGCTTGGGTATAGCAATGGATGCGTTGGTCTCGAGATAGAAATGCTCTTGACCGCCCATGCGCGCAACACCAGTGAAGACATGGTCACAGTTCTTGAAGGCTTCCTCGGTGTCTCCCTTCTTGATAAACCTGTAGTGCTCGAAAAAGCTCTCCTTCTCGATGGCTTCCTCGATGGTGAAAATAGCGGGAAGCTCCTCGTACTCGACCTTCACCGCCCTGGCTGCAGCTTCGGCATGCTTGGCGGAATCAGCAAGGATGATGCCAATCGGCTGACCAGCAGTGAAAATCTCGTCGACAGCGAAGAAGACTTCGTCGCACACGGGAGCCCCCCACCAATTTGCCTTGGCATTAGGCAGATCTGTGTGGTCAACCCAATCGATGACGCCAGGCAGGTCCAGGGCAGGCGAAGGATCCACATTCAGAAGCTTCGCACGCGCCTTTGTGGAGAGAACCAGGCAACCGTAAGCTTCGTTCTTCTGGGCAGGGATGTCGTCCGTGTATTGTGCTTGACCCGTGACCTGCTTCATGGCAGCGACGTGTTCACGTTGCTTCCCCAGGACCTTTTGCTCGTACTTCTCGGCGGCTGCGTGGTCCTTCTTACCAAAAGAGATCTGGCGCTCGATTTCCCCAATAGCTTGCCTGTCGACCTCGGCCTCTTCAGACTGGAGCTTGGCGAGGACCTCGTGATAGAATTTGTAGAAGAAGCTGAGCGCAAGTGTCTTTCGGTACGTTGCCATGCCTCCGGGCACTCCGAAGCGCAGATCGAAGTCCTCTTCCAACGCGCCAAAGGCACCTTCGAGCGTCTGCGGATCCGTCCACTTCTTGCCCTGGAGAAATTCACTCGTTTTCCTCGCGGCGATGGTTGTTGGCGCCATGCCACCATAGACGAGGTCTATCGAGTCGACCGTGTAAGCATCGCTGACTTCGACGCGTAGAGCAGCGTTGACTATCGCAATGTCGTCGTCTTTCCTCTTAGCCTGCTTGAAGGCCTGCAAATATTCGCCCTTCTCCTTAGCAACCGGAATCCGCAAACTGGCAATGACGGCGTCCGGCGCAAGCGCGGTTGTTCTGTATCCTTTGAAAAATTCAGCCATTGGGATATCGGTTGTCTTGTCCAGACTCTTGGCGACAAGCGTCGCTCTCGTGGCAACAAAGACGGGATTCAGGTCGGAGATGGGCGAAGCTGTCGCAAGGTTTCCCGCAGGAGTACCCACGTTGCGAATCTGCCTGCCGGCAAAGTATTTGAGTTGCTTGAGAATCAGTGCAAACGGCTGACCCCTGGCCTCTCCGTAATGCTGTAGAGCTTCCTTGGCAATCGCCTCAAGGTCCGTGAGGATGACGTTTCCGCCAATCTCGAGGTGATCATCATTGAACGAGTACTGTCTCAGTTCGGGAATGTCGCCCACAAAAACAGAGGCTGTATATTGCATATTCTTGAACTTGACCTCGATTTGCGTCTCGGTGCTTCCACCGATGAGCTTGGCGGACGGATAAGCGCTTTTGATCTCTAACAGCTGTTGCAGGGTAGTCGGCCTGAACCATCTCTTCCTCTTGTTTCCAAACGCCAGGGGTCTGAAGGTGTGCTTCCGCAACGCAGGCGGGAAGATAAGTTCGGTGTCCGGCTGGTACTCGATGAAGCCCGGGGGCGTGAAGCGCTTGACTGGCAGCGCATCGCCATTCACACCATTTGCGCCGTCCGTGCCATTCTTGCAGCAGCCCCCATTCGCACCGTTCGTCTTTTCCATGCAGCAGCCGCTGCCGCCGTTGGCCGCTGCCTTCCCGCACGGACTCTTCGAGCTGAAGCTTTGCGCCGCATCCAGAATCGGTCTGTACCCTGTGCAGCGGCAGAGGTTGCCATCGAAGGCCTCTTCGATGTCGTGCTCGGATGGATCAGGGTTATTCCGCAGGAGGGCGTATAGACTCTAGTTGCCACCCGGTCAGCTATCGGGCTCTTGCCGGGTCCAAAGGAACACTTTGGGATGCCCGGTCACCCAGGGCCCCAGCGCGGCCAGATGCGCTACTGACAAGCCGTACATACCATGACAATTCCCGGCGTGCAGAAGCCGCACTGACTCCCGTTCATCTTCGCGATTCGCTCCTGCACGGGGTGCGGTCTGCTGGGGTCTCCCAGCGCCTCAACCGTCACAACATGCTTTCCGTCGACACTGACCAGTGGCGCCAAACAGGCATTCACGCTGGCATGGTAAACGGACTTGGTGGTCGGGTTCCACTGCGAAACGACGACGGTACAGGCGCCGCAGCCGCCCTCGGCGCAGCCAAGTTTGGTGCCAGTCAGGCCGACCCCGCGCAGGTACTCGAGCAGCGTAACCTCCGGATCGGCACTATCGAGGACAACGCGCGTGCCGTTGAGGTAGAAGCGCAGGGTGTCATCGTACTCGGCAGTTGCGGAGACGAGGGCGGAGGAGGAGGGCGCGGGGACGGCGGGCTCGACGAGGCCGGGTGCCATGGTGGCGAAGGAGCGGAGGGTTCAGGTTGACAAAGGACGGCAGAATCAATGGGAGCGGTCTCAAATAGTCTTTTTTTCGGCGCCTAGCTACTGTTCGCGGGGCTAGATAACAGGAGCACTGAGAGCAGCAGGCGCCCTGGACGGAAGAGGCGAAAGGAAGGTGCAAGTCGGCAAGGTATCAAGGAGAGAGGCGGACGAAGAGAAAAGGGCGAAGCGAGGGCTGTGGAAGGCGGAGGCAAGCCATGCGCCAAATGGAGAAGTGTAATCGGCAAAGGGTCTTATCTGGAGGGGCGGCCGGTTGCGAACCGTGCAGATTGGGGATGGAGCTGTCGCGCGCGCTGGGCGGCGACGTCCGAATGGTGGGGCCAAAGCCGACCGCCACGCCCTGGATCGCACGCCGGGGAAGCGCACGTGATGCCCGTCAGCCGCGACCACGCCGCCCTGATTGGCCACCTGTGCCTCCCATGCATTGCCGAGGGCGACCATGCTGCGGCGTGATCGCACTACTGCACTGCCTTGCAAAACCAGCGAAACACTCGAATGTGTAATAATGGATCGTGCATATTGCAGAAGAAGAGGGCTGAACTACCAGTACAAAGAGGGTCTCGCAACTACGAAGTGCTCGAGGCAGGTATCCGCGCTCGAGCCGCGCACCGTCACCATCAGTTACGTCTCCGGCCGCACCCTATCCTGCGTCTGCTAAGACGTCCGTCATTTCCAAATTTCAAAAGAGTCCATTAAGTGCAGGCTTTAAAGCTTTTTTTTGGGGGGTCTCCGGAGGGCTCCAGCACGAACAGGAGGGCGACGAATAGCGAAGGTCGGCAGAGCGGTGGCTCCCGCCAGCAAATCGTCCAAGACCACGCCGAGCACGTCCGATAAGAAGAGATCATGGGTCATGAGCGCTGCCAAAAGACGCCTGGCTGAAGCCATCCAGTGAGTATCGGGGTATAGTAGGTCATCGCATAGCCATGGCAGGTCTCCCTGTCCGTCCAATGCAGCGCAGGTCAAGCATGATTGCACAGAGGCACCCAAGCCAGGTGTGTCAGACGTCGTCGACGTGCGTGTAGGCGGGCAGAGAGGTAAGCAGAGAGCAACGGCTGTCGGAGAAAAGGGGTCCCGGGTAGCAAGCCGTGAGTAAGCAGCAGAGAGCATCAGCCATCGTCAAGCATGCATGCAAGCAGTAGTGCCGGGCGCATCGCATCATCGCTTTGAGAAGCATCGGTGTCACGGCCTTCACGACGTCACGCTGATCGTCTATGCTCCAGGAGGCTGTTGGCCCGGCGTCTGTCCCGGCTGGCCCTGCTGCTGTTGAGCCAGCGCCGCATACCACATGGCCATGTAGTTCTGGTATCCGCCATACATGGCGTAGGGGTCAGCTCCACCCGCAGCAGCAGCATCGCCTCCCGGCCCGGCAGCTTGCTGCTGTGACATGCCTGCCGGCTGCTGCTGCGCGAAGCCTTGTTGTTGCTGCGGTTGTGAGTAGCGCTCATTATATGGTTCGTTGTCACGGCCACGGCCTCCTCGACTGCCTACCCCGCCATTCTTCTCACGCTGCCCACCGTCAGTACAAGCCTGCCACGGCTGGGAGGGTTAACTTACACGTACCACTGTATCCACCTTGTCCCAGATGGCCCCCTTGGCGTCTTCGATCGCCTGGCGGGTTCCGACAAGGCCAATTTCACGCTCGATATCAGCCCCGGATGCTTGGGACACGTTGATTTTGCATCCGGTCGAGTTCTGCATCTCCTTGATCGTCTCACCACCTACGCAGCTCAGTCAGGGGGGGTCCCGGAAGCAAGCACCAATAGCATCACTAACCTTTGCCAATGATCATGCCGACGGCTTCCGACGGCACGACGATGGTGTCGTTAATCTTACCAGGCCCTGCCGGGTCGAAGGTACTGCCGCGTCCGTGCTCCTTGGCTGGAGGCCCTGAAGGGCGGGTGTCGCTTTCCACAATTTCCATAATGAGTTCCTTGGCACGAGTAGCAGCCTCTCTGCTGCCGATGAGATTGACAGGCCGGAGTCCGTTGACGCTCTTGTTCTCGCCAACAATGTTCACGTGGCATCCGCTTCTCTCCTGAAGGTCTCGGATTGTCTCGCCCTGCCGGCCGATGATCAAGCCAACCGTCCTGTCGGGCACCATGATCTGGACGCTGTTTTCGCCATCGCGAAGCACGGGCTGGTTGCCTCTTTGCTGCTGTCTGTTAGCACCAGCTGCTGCCCGCTGGGTCGTGTCTCTTGCGCCCTGGCCTCCATTCTCGTCGATGATGCGGTAGATCTCCCTCTTAGCATCCGCACGAGAACGCATTGGCCCGGTGATTCTGCACTGACGCTGAGGACCGCCTGCTTCGGGCCCGGTGACGAACTGAATCCTGGTGCCGGTGTCCTGCTCGATTCGGCGGAGATTTTCGCCCTGGCGACCAATGACAAGGCCGACGAGTGACGACTCGATGGTGATGGTCTCGCTATCGGGAGGCGACCTGTCCCGGCCGCCATAGCCGCGCTGGGGGGAAAAGGTCTCCCGGCCGCGGGACGGGGGCGAGCGCGAGCGATCGCGACCGTAGCGGCGGTCATCGCGTCTTTCGTCACGGTAGGGATTGTAGTTGTCGCGGAAGTTGTCGCGACGGGGAGGAGAGCGTGACCGAGAGCGCGAGCGACGGTAGGGACGACCGGCTAGCCTGGGGTCCTCACGAGATGGGGCTGAGGCCGGGGACACAGTGTCAGTAAGCGGATGATGACTACTCGGCTCACTTGAGCTTGACTTACCTTCGTAGGGCTGCAGGCCCTTCTCGGCTGCGATGTTGCGCGCCTTTGCCAGCGCATCGGCGATGCTGACGGAGCCAGTGCTGGTGGGCTTTATGGCGCTCAGATCGACGCTGCCGGAATTCGTCGGCTGGGGCAAGCCGTAGGGAGACATGGTCGCGGGCGGCGTCGGGGTGACGTAGGAAGTCGGGTAGGCTGGCGGTATGCTCTGCGGCGGCTGGGGTGGTTGGGCCTGAGGAGGCGGCTGGTGGGGGGTTTGCGACGGAGTGCTCTGGGGCCTCTGGGTGGCAGCTGGAGCGAGGCACACTGTCAGCGGCAAAATTGAGCGGGTGGGCGGGATGAGGAGCGCGTTGTACCCAGAGCGGCCAGAATCTGCGAGATGTCGGGCTGAGCGGCCATTGTGGGAGGGCGCAGGCGCGATGGACGGGAGGCGAAGGCGCCTGTGCGAAAGAGGAGAGCGCGAAGCGACGGCTCGAAGAAGGGCTCGCGCGAGGTCGAGCTCTGGTCGGGGTTGAAAGAGGTTGGCGCTGGGTGGTGTTGCGACAGACGCAAAGAAGAAAGCCGCGTGCGCTAGGCTCGTCTTGGAGCGAGCGCCCTCTGCTCCGCCTGGTCGATCGCCGGGTCCTTCCTTCCCGACTATTGTCCCGCCCCACGCCACCAACGCTTCTTTGCTTGCGACAATGCGGAACTCGACGTAGCAGGCTTCTCTCAGATGTGTTATCCGTATATGATTGTTCTTGGCCTTTATAAGTTATGCTGCCGTTGAGTTAGCTACAAGCTGAACTACCCACGATGGCTACGCAAATCCGCACGCAGCTCGTGCTTGTAGAGAGGTTATGCGCAGTCGACGAGTGCTGTGTTAATCTTGTCAACCAACAATCGTTGTTCTAAACCAGGCGGCCATGACCAGCCCTCCCTCCTTCCGTGAGCAGTAAAGCAGGTCCCGTTCAGCCCAAAAGTACCCACCGATTTCACCTCGCGATCCACCCAGCTCTCCAGCCTGGAGGCATCTCCCGTTCTCACTCACCCCTACCGTTGCCAGCTTGTTGCACTATATCCTGGCCCCCGGCGGAGTAAGCGACCACTGGCCATCGACGCTGGCTTTTAGCGGCAGATATTGGGGAATTATCATAGGCTGAGTATGACAATGGGCACCATATCTGGCGTCTACATGCTCGCATGTCTCCTGGCATCGATGTACGAACCCTCGACGTTCGGGAGTTGCGCACCGAGGTGGCCCACGTTTGCTTGGAGGAGGAGACTAAAGAACAGCTGCTTCTCGCAGAGCTTCATGGACGCATACCTTTGGAACCAAGGAACCGCACCTTTAAATTCTTCCTACATCGGCATGAGCCAGGCCAGTGGTCTGGAGTGCGCTACTACGTCTTCTTCAACGGGAAGCAACCCCCCATAGTGGTTGTCGTCCCGCATACTGGCCGAAATACCTCATCACCTACTTCGGCGGCAGTCCACTGCCCGTGTGAAAAATCGTCTAGGGGTGACATGGATGGGTCTCGGGATTCGGTCTTGGCTAGGTTCCATCGATGATGGCGTCGTACCTGAAGAAGATGCCCCGAAACCAGATGAGGTTGATTCTGAAGACGGAGAAGACTGGAGAAGCCAAAGGCCACCCTCTCGTGCCTCCGATTCGGTAAGCAGCACCCGTGAACAATGCCTCCCATGCCTCCGCCACTCAGTTGCTTCCACACACTGGACTGCCACCAACACGAAGTTTCACTCTGCACAAATAATCACGTCTGCCACCATGTCTCGCTGATAAACCCGAGTCGATTATACTTTGCAGGTGGACGTAGCGGCGTCGCTGAGGACGAGCGGCGTTTGGTGGCGGACCGTCATGAGCCAATATACTCGCCTGTACCTGCCTGTGCCACTGTTCATTGCGTCTGAAGAAATGGAAATGGATTTGATTCAATTTGTTTTGCCCAAGCTAAATTTTCTTGTCTTTTCCCCTGCGGATAGTAATGCCCAATTGTTGGGTTTCTAGCTCCTAGGATGCTTTGCAAGGAATTCGACGTAAGAAGCAAATTGGAAAGGATACTAGAAATAATAAGTGGGTTCGTGTGCAGATTGGTCAGAAGCCGCGGAACGGGTACCGGGAAAAGCCAAGCTCCAGAAATACGATCCCAGAAAGTTTCCAATAGACTGTTGTAGACTTTAGCCAAGCTGAGAGCTCGACAAGTGAAGTAAGGCAGAACTCTGTGTTGAGAAAAGGAGATGATCCAGTTGATGGACCAAACTGAAAACCACGGCAATGAAGCCAGGGCGAGAGTTCCGATGATAACGTGCTGTCGTACTGAGACTGAATCGTATGGTACAAGTTGAGGAAAGTCCAAGCTGAGTGGATGAGGCCCTGGGGTACGTCAATTCCTGGGATTG
This sequence comes from Diplodia seriata, assembly GCF_021436955.1. Classification (NCBI taxonomy): domain Eukaryota; kingdom Fungi; phylum Ascomycota; class Dothideomycetes; order Botryosphaeriales; family Botryosphaeriaceae; genus Diplodia; species Diplodia seriata. The sequence goes on along the minus strand of NW_027117313.1, from coordinate 1,329,613 downwards.
TATCGTTGCAATCTTGTCTCCCGAAGGTTGTTGGGAAAATCGTTAATCAGCTGGTATTGGGCCGGAAACAGTGTTGTGTTTGCATTCGATCTTGCGTTGAGAGTAACGGCAACGGGGCGTTGGTTGCTGTCAACAAAAGTGTTAATCTGATTCAAAACAAGAGCCCGAGCCGCTTGGCTCTGAAAGTGTTCGTGGCTCATGCTAGCAGTGGAAGCCATAATCCAGAGACAGAAACAAGATGAGACAGAACGGGAATAAAATACATACCTGAAGCCAAGGAGCTGAACGATCATTGTGAAAGAATGTCCAGTCAAGATCAGAGAGTCGCCGTTAGTCGTAAAGTTTCCGGCCGAACGTGTGTCCGGGATACTGATGGCAGGCCCTCAACATCCTCACGAGGAGCATGCGCTATAGGTCTTCACTACCTGAGCTACAGTTAGATTTGGCCAGCTGGCAGCAGTGAGTATGCTTACACAGTGCCCAAAAGATCCTTGGGAAGGTCGTCTTTAGCCCATACGTCGAACGGGCCGAGGTCGATGGCGTCCAGAATGCTCTGATTCAAGAGCATGTGCTTATCCTGTTCGACCTCCGCATTGATCTGTCCCATGGGGTAGAGGATATCCAACTCGGACGGAACCTGCCAGATCTGGTCGAACGGCGACGAAGTGATCATGGGAAGATAGTTCCAAGGAACGCTTCCGTTGCTAGGCTCTCGGGGTAGAGGGAAGTACCTGCCGACCTTAGTGCGGGCGCGATCCTCACCCTCCCACTTCTGCTCGGCGATGCTGGGCCAAGGCGCAAGTCTACGCCACTCCGTCTTGTAGTCGGCACACCAGAGGGTATGGAAGCAGAGAACTGCGCCCAAGCCCACAGAGAGCTTCCGACCGCCAAAGGCCTTCCAAGCCACGTTATTCTCGTCCCGCAAGCGCTTGAAGAGTTCCTTCTCTGCAATCCTCCGCTGCTGAAGCTTAATTGCCACCATCTTCATGTCAGCAGCGTGCTCGCACCACTTCTCCAGGCTCCTCAGCGCATCAGCCAGGTCGCGATCATAACCGCGAAAATGACGCTCGACCGAGACCTTGGCAACGGCGTACAGGTCTTCCTGAAGCGCACGTGGCGATGACCAGGTCCAGCTCTGAGTGTGAGACCCGCCGTATCCAACCTCCGTCACTTCCTCATCGTAGAACTCGTCATGATTGTAGGTGGGCATATGTTGGCTCACGACAGCTTCTCGGGGGCGCTCCTTGTTCGGGTCTTCGGTGCTAGTGGCAACCACCGTCGGCGGCTTGAGCTGACGGAGTGGCATGGGCTTGATGGGTTGCAGGGTCGACTTCTGTTTCTCCATGGCGCTATTGATGCTTTTGCTCAAGAAGTTGGATGTGAGTTGCGCAAGCTTCGATGAGGCCAAAGTTCTACAAGCCTGATGTTTGTAAACGGGGAAACGGGGAGATGGGCTTCGAAGTGTTAGAGCTGAGGGCTGATTTGTTCAAAGACTGCTTCAGTGACGTTGTTTAGGTGTGCTGTCTCAGGTATCGCGGCGTGGAGCCTCCTACAGGAAGACAGACAGTGAGTGGCATCTGACCCCAAAAATAACAATAGGAGGACAACAAGGGCGCATGACAGGAAACGCCCCCAACGGATAGTTTGAATCTCAGGGCACATGCAGGGCCCTGCATATACCTCGTGCAGCTTCAACACATATTTTTCGTTGGGTAAAGCACGAAAACACGCAAATCTCACCTGACCCTTGCCAAAGGCGAGGCTTTTGGGGATGTGATCTCGAGGGGCTTGATCTGTTGGACGGCAAGGTTGGGGATGAGAGCACTGACAGGCTACTGCGGCGGAGTTTATGGTGATGGAAGCTGAGGAATTCCAGTATAGCCGCCGGGTGTTTGCGAACTCAGGACGGAGTGATGCTCTAAATGGCGTGCTAATCAATAAGGACGTGAGCGTGATCAGGGCGTGACGCTGCCAGAAATGGCAACCGTTCAAGTCAACCAGGCGGGCAGCTCTGCAAGCAAGGTCGCTTGCGCGGTCAGCAAGACTACTGCGCTCAAGTACCCTGTTTGGCCGGAAGGGTTGGCAGTATCAGATCTCTCTGCGAAGTGACGCTCGTTGGAGGAGGGAAGGCGCGTATGTGGATTCTAAAGGCGTGGCGTTCACCGAGCTGGTCTGTCCCGCGTACCGAGTGAGGGCGGTGCTCTGAAGAACGGGCGAGGGTTTGATCGCAAACTGGTCCAGCAATAGAGCGAGGCGAAGATGCCAGGGAGGAAGGGTCCGCGGCGACGATGCAGTTATGAAAACAGTTAAAAGCTTTTGAGCGAAGCAAGCGGCGGAGTAGGAGGCGCAGCAACGGCGCGCCTTCCAACCGCACGCGTTGGTAGGAACGAAAGGGAAGGCGGTGCAGAAACAGAGAGAACCTGGATGGAGACCATGAGCCTCGTACGGGAGCGGCAAGGTGTGGGTGACGACTTACGAAACAATGCGATTCACGGGCGTTGTTGGAGTTTGGCATTTGATAGATCTTCGGGCGTGGTTCTATAGCAGAGAAAGCCATGGTGGAGCACCGGTTGCCCGACTATTTGCCGTGGGAGCCCACCTGCACCATATCACGTGAAGGGCCACTCAAAAGAACTTGACTGAGACCACGGCGATTCTTTCCCCGCACTCCCAACGATCCCGGCCATCCGTGACTGGAAAGTAAGATCAACGGAATTCAGTGGGAAAGACATGCCCTGCCCGAGGCCACAAGAGCAATTTTCAACGACGACGGAAAGAATGGATCATTCGTGCAAGAAACAGATGGCATCTCGGTCAGTCAAGCACTGGCAAGACGCAGCCCGTCGTGATATAAACCCGTGGATCGCAGAAGTCGGTCTAGAGAGGACTCGTGCCGAACGCAATGCAGCAGCCCTGAGCCGTGCAGCGGCAGCACCAGGCTGGCTTCATCGGCGCAGGGAAGCTAAAAGCGGGGGATATGCGTCAAGTATCAAGTGGGCTCCACATTCGACGATGAACTCGGAACACGTTGTGCGTGCAGGATCAGGCAGAGAAGAATGTGATGGCGATTGCGGCAGACAACCCACAGTGATGATTGAGACAGTATGATTAGAGAGTGATGAAGAAGAGGGACGCGCAACCATCACGCAATGTTGCAACGCGTAGGATACGAGACCGTAGCGAGCGGATGTTTTGGTCGTGAGAATGGTTGGTGTTGAGGGAATGCAGAGGTTGGCCGAGGCGGTCAGGCCGCGTTTCAGGCGGAGGATCAACCATGTCGCACGGGCGCCTACCGGCCGCGCGCGGGAACAAGCGACAGCCAATCGACCCAGCAAGACTCGCTGGTGCTGCCGCCGCACCCACCCCGGTACACAGCACTGCAAGATTTACGAAGGCGGAAAAAAAAATCAAAACGAAGATCCGCCAGTCTCCAGGCTGAACCCTAGAGCGCCTCACTGTGAGCCTCTCACGGCCGCATCGCCCTGCGCGCATCGCGTTGCAAACTCCGCTGAGCATGGCAGACGCAGAAGAAAAAAAGCGCCCGGGTCCCCGCGTGGCAGGCGATGACGTCGGCACGAGCCGGCCAAAACAGGGTTTACCGCGAGCGAGGGGCAGCCAGGACACTACTTAACACGCGCTCGCCGCGCCCGCGCCTGGCCCGCGACGGGCGCCCGTACGTGACAGTCCTGCGCTGCGGAGCTTGCCCCGCCACCTGCGCGCGCGCAGCACCGCGACCCATGGACGCCCCGGCGTCCGTTCGAGCGTCGCATGCTCGCCGTGGCAGGTGGCGCGGCCCGGAGCCAGCAGCCCGTCAGTTGCGCTGGCTTCGTGCTGCAGCGCACTGTCCACGTCCTCCTCCAGACTGACCGCTCCGCCGTGCATCGGTTGGCTCTCCGCTCTCCACTCGCCCTCCGAGGGCGGCTATTTGCGCCGCGCCACCACCAGAGCCGCAGAGCCCAGAATAGAGCCCTGATGGCTTGCACCGCGCTGAAACGGCTTGCCCAAGCGATCTGCTTGTTTTACCCACCGGCACCCAGCCACTGCCGCCAGGTCGCAGCTCGGGCCATGCCCGCCCAAGGTACGTCGCCAGGTCTCTTATTGTCCGCCTCCCCCGCCGCCGTCACTCGTCGCCATTCACCTCTTTGTTTTGCCATTGAGTCATGTGCCCATTCACTCTCCTATTGTCTTTCTAATAGAGTAATCCTCTTTGTTCTTGCCCCGAGGCCTTGTCTTCGACCCTTCTTCTGGCTGGCCCTTTTCTTGTGCTGGTCCTCGACGCTTCACGACTTTCCAACTTCCTGCCATTTGCATTTGCGTTTACGACCTCACGACTGCATCGACTGCATCCCGTGCCGCTGGCTGGCACTTCCGACCTTTTCTAATCCCACAGCTCCAGGCGAGCCTTTTCACCCCCTGCTCCGTCACCATGGCTTCCGCAGCGAACCAACGCTACGCCTTTCCGGACGTACCTCCTTCTCATTCCGCTGGCGATCATGAGATGCGGGACTACTACGTCCCCCAGGACGCACCGCGACCTGTCACAAACCAAGCACCATACCTCACACCATACCTCGGCCTTCGAGCTAGGCTCTCGCAGGTCTGGATCAACCGCTGGACCATTCTCCTTCTCCTCGTCCTCGTGCGCGTCCTCATCGCCACCGCCAACCTTAACGACAACCTGGGCTCCGCCCGCACCGAGGCCCTTTCCGCGTGTACCAGTGTCGAGTCTGTTGGCAGTGCCATGGCCTCCATGCCCCACTACATGTCAAGGGGCGTCAATGAGCTCGCTGCTTCCGGTATTGAGAAGACGGTCAGCGGCCTAATGTCCTTGCTCGACCTCATCGTTACCGGTGTGGAAGAGATGGTCGTTTTCTACATTGGCCTGCTGACCTCAACCTACCTCTGTCTCATCACCCTGGCCGTCCGCGGCAGTCTCCACACTGTCATCGAGGCGGCCGAGTTTATTGGCGACGGCCTGAACAAGACACTGGATGCCGTCGGAGACGACATTGCCAACGTTGCCGACAGTTTTCAAGACGAAGTCAACAAGCTCATCGACGGCATCAACAGCATCCCCCAGATCTTTGGCGGGGACGGAATGGACAAGCTTAACTTGACCTCGCAGATCGACGAGCTCAAAGACCTCCAGATGCCTTCTGGCTACGATCAAGGCCTGGAGAAACTGAACAATTCGATTCCCACCTTCGACCAGGTCAAGAACCTTACCGATAGCGCCATTCGCCTTCCCTTTGAGCTGGTGAAGCAACTCATCAACGAGAAGACCGGCAACTACACGTTCAACAACTCCATGTTCCCGGTACCTGCCAAGGAAAAGCTCACTTTTTGCTCTGACAGCGACGGCATCAACGACTTCTTCGACGGCCTTGTTGAGACCGAGATTGTTGCCAGACGAGCTTTCATTGGCGTCATCGTCGCTCTAGCCGTTCTCGTTTGCGCGCCCGTGGCCTGGCGAGAGATCAAACGCTGGCAGACGATGCAGAAACGTGCTCAACTTGTCAGCCAGAGCGCGCATGATCCGCTTGATGTTGTCTACATCGCCTCCAGGCCTTACTCATCATCCATCGGCATCTGGCTTGCCAACCGCTTCGGCTCGACCCGCCGCCAAACCGCCGTGCGCTGGGCTGTCGCGTATGCTACCTCGACCCCAGCACTGCTGGTTCTTTGCCTGGGACTCGCGGGCCTTTTCGCCTGCCTTTGCCAGTACATCCTCCTCAAGACGATTGAGAAGGAGGTCCCAGAGTTGACCCAACAGGTCGGCGCCTTTGCCGACAAAGTCGTCTTTGCCCTGAACAACGCCTCGGAGTCGTGGGCCAATGGCACCAACGAAGCTATCGGAACCTTCAACACGGATCTCAACGATGACCTGTTCAGCTGGGTCAACACCAGCACGCAGGCTGTCAACGATACCTTGAACGTGTTTGTTGATGAGATGAGCGATGCCCTCAACGCAACCTTTGGTGGTACCATCCTCTACGAGCCCATCAAGGATGTTCTGAACTGTCTCGTCCTCATGAAGATCGAGGGGGTTCAGAAAGGGCTCACTTGGGTCCACAACCATGCCCATGTCGATTTGCCGACCTTGAGCAACGACACATTCTCACTTGGTGCCGCCGCCTCACTGTCGGGTGACTCTTCCGACGACTCGTTCCTCGCGTCTCCCGGCAGTGAAAGCGCCGACAAAGTATCGGGTGCCATCGTCAAACTCGTTGACAAGCTGAAGGAGGGTGTCCGCATCGAAGCCATCATCTCCACCTGCATAGTCCTGATTTGGGTCACTGTTCTCATCATTGGCATCGTCCGGGCGCTCATGGTATTCTCCGGCAGCGGCAAAACGCGTGCTGAAGGCGGTCAGCGTTACGTTTCAGACCCTGAGACCGACCGCTATCGCGGCCACGACGCACCTATGAACGTGGCCTCGCCGCCTCGCCCGAGTGATGCTGCGCCCCCATATGAGTACGTCAACAAGGCTGCGCCCTACACCATCGTTCCGCGACCTTTTCCGAACTTCAACCAGCAGCAACAACAGCATGACAATGCCTCTGAAGTGCCGATGAACAATGAAAAGGTCGGGGACGTGGGTGCGTCCCACCCGGTGGGGCTTGCTGTGTCGCGGCCTGCCCAGGAGCGCACGAGTAAGGTTGGCAGCATCGAGGAGACTACGCCGACCAACGAGAAGTCCGGCGGCAGAAACTGGAATCCATTCTCTTGAGCAGCAAGCGAGACCCTCAACTGACCTTTCCTCCGCTTCGGTGTGATGGACCGTTGTCTCTCGAGGACCGAGCATCTGCTGCTCATGTCTGCGACTGAGTTAGTAATTGCTCAGGTTACGTACCTTGGTCCCTGAGGTCATTTACGCGCGCTTCCCCGCTGCGCGAAACCACTGGTTTGTAGGTCCTCCGGGATCTCGCCACTGGAAACTGGTGTTTACTTCTTCATCTATCTTCTTTTTCACTACATACATTGACCTCGAAGCGGGGCTTGGATCATTCCCACTCGTCAAAATCAAAATCGTTTCTTTCTCCAAGTCAGATCCAATGGGAATGTGTCGTTTGTTGCCCACCGCTTCGAAGGATGTCAAGAAGAAGGAGGAATTTAATTGGTTTGAAGAGCTGAGTTGCGTTTGTATGCATTCTGGGGGCGTCTGTTGAGTTTTCTCCACTTTCCCTCACCCCCCTCCTGCGTGGAGGCAGTGGTGCAGTGTTGAAAGCAGTCGGTCCCGGTACTTTCGCCCTTGCCCTCCCGTTCCTCTCCAGCTCCCCCGCCTCCGTCCCCGTCTCACCACCCGCTCGGATCGGGCTTCTCGTAGCCTCCCCGCCTTAGCGTTGGCTTGCCCCTTTGGCCGCGAGGTTGCTCGTAGGATCCCGATTGCGAGTTGGATGGGTTTGCAGACCGCGACCGAGGCGGTGCGCCGATGCTGTGCACGAGCCGGACATCTTGGGTATGATCGTTCACTCGCCTGCCGTTTTTTTGGGTCTCCCACTCCGCGCGATTCGCCCTTCCTGCGATTGCATCTCCGGACCCAGGACTGTTGGTAGCGCACTATGCGGGGTGGAGCTGGGTCTTTCCGGCAGTGTCCCCATACTGTTGATGCAAGATCCGGAGACCCCGGCAGCTGCTGACTGATAACGAGCGTTCTGTCTTGCCTCCTTGCCCGTCCTTACTTGGTCGTGGCGAGTGTAGCTGAAGACGAGTGAGATGTGCTGTTGTTCGCGTCTGACGCGGGCGCTAGCGATTTGGTTTTTAGCGCTTTGCGCCGCTCCGGTTCTTGTTGATTTATTCCGGGAGTTTTCTGGCTTTGATGGGTTAATGTTGGAGGCTTTCGAGCTGCTGTGATGGCTAGCAGCGGCCCGAATCCTCGTCGAGAACGGGTGGCTTAGGAGTGGACATACTGATTCTCACATGGCAACGAAGTGGAGTGGGCCAGTGGGAGGCATTTGAGGGCTGAGGTAGATAATTAATTGGAGTCTCTCCCTCAACCATTGGTAGTGCAAGTGAAGACGGCCACGTCGCGGCAGGCAGAGAATGGCCAGGCAGTCAAGACGGTTGTGGCACACACGAGCAAGTGACGTGAGCCTGTTGCTTTCATTGGGGGTGATGGTGGATGCTTCCACAGCGTGCCAGTGTTGGCGAGTGGATCGCGGCTGTGGCTGGGGTCGGCGCTGTCTGCTGACAGGCGGTGGGTCATGCGGGAGGCCGGGCACATGGACAGTTCCCCGGACCGCAAGCTTTATAGAGGGCTGCGGTTGTCGAACACGTTCTCGAATGCGTCCCTCTCATTCGCCTTGGTACATGCTCGACCGGGCGAGGCAGCGGAGGGCGTGGCGTCTCCGATATCTTGCAGCATGTGTCGCGGCAGGGAGATGCAGACACAAGACTTACTGTCTCTGGCAAGCAAACACGGTACTCCCCACCCCGCAGGCTCCTTGACACACTCTTCTGACGGCGCAGGCAGGCGAGACACAGGCGGTGACGCGGAGTGCGGCTAAAGGAGGTTGAGACGCGAGCGGTGGTATATGACGTCGTGACGCCGCTCGCTACAGCCTCCTATGAGGGCGTGCATGGCGGGCGCGCAGGGACTCGGGCCGCCGTATTCGCCAATCGCGCAGGCCCGGAGCAGGAGGAGCACCACGATGATGGAGGCAGTTTCGGGGCGTGCGGCGGAGGGCTGGGCGCAGGCTCGGCGGCCGCTTTACTTTGCAGGGCAGCCTCGCCTGTCGCCATGACACCTCAGAAGCCGGCCTCCACTCCCATCGCCGCATGACGCTCCAGCCCGCCAGACTAGCCCGCAGCCCTCCCGCCCCGCCGCCGCCCTACCTACTTGTAGCCGTGCCGGCCACTCGTTCTTCTTCGCCTTCTGCTCCCTCACCGCCTGCCCACCGCGATCCTGGACCGCCGCGGCCGTCTCCGTCTCCCGTCTCCCCTCCTCTCTGATCGCGCCGGCGACGCATTTGAGCTCCGGGAACTCGCTGCGCCCCCGTCGTCGGCGACTCGTTCGCGCTCCAAAGATCCCCCTAGCGAAGCGCGTCGGCGGCTCCGCCTCTGGAAACTCGGGCTCCTGCTCGACGAGGCCGACATGAAGTTCTCCCACAGCATCCAGTTCAACGCCGTTCCGGACTGGAGCAGTCAATACATCAACTACAGCAACCTCAAGAAGCTGTGCGTTGCCCGTTCAACTTTTAGTGCGCATCGCGTCCAACATTAGCTGACTGCCTGTCGCGCCGCACTACAGGATATATCAGCTCGAGAAGCAGATCCATCAACGCGCCGGCCCGGAGACCCAAGATGCCGAGTCCTCGCCCCTGCTCGCCGGCACCGTCGACGACCCCGACAAGTCCTTCTCGAGCGCCCTGGACCATGAACTGGAGAAAATATGCGATTTTTACAGGGCGAAAGAGCGCGAGGTGTATGCCGAGCTGGAATCGCTGCTGAAGGAAACCCAAGAGTATTTGGAGGAGAATGATGGCATGGACGGCGAGGACGACGATGCTCCGCCGCCATCACGCGCCACCAACGGGAGCAAAGGACGCAAGCAGAGCCTGTTCGGCAACTTCGCCATGGGCAAGCGCCGCCGGAGTACCATCAGCCGCCGTTCTGCGGCCGACGACGACGAGAGCGACGACGATGCCGACGAGCGCTCCGCCCTTCGCAAGGTATCTTCAAAAAACCGGAGGAATTCCCGCGGTGAAGACCCCATGTCCGCTTCTGGCATCCTGTCCTCTAACGGCGCCATGTCTCGGAGGCGCCGGAGCCTGGCCTTTGACGACGAGAACGACATGTCCTTTGCCGCCCTGTACGACTCGGTCATCTCGCTCAAGAAGAGAACCATCAGCCTCTACGTCAACATCTGCGAGCTGCGCTCCTACATCCAGCTGAATAAGACCGGCTTCAGCAAGGTCCTGAAGAAATATGACAAGACCCTGGACCGAAGCTTGAAGAGCAGCTATATCGAGCAGAACGTGGACCCCGCATACCCTTTCCAGCAGCCTACCATGGACAAGCTGGCCGAGAACCTCTCCTTGACCGAGAATTCTTATGCGAATCTGTGCGCCGGTGGAGATGTTGCAACCGCCAAGAGAGAGCTCCGCCTGCATCTCCGTGAGCACGTGGTGTGGGAACGCAACACGGTATGGCGCGAGATGATCGGAATTGAAAGGAAGGCCCAAGCTGCAAACCTGGGCATCAGACAGACGATCCTGGGTCGCGATTCGGACCCCAATTCCAGGTTACAGGGCGACGAGGCCGAGATTGGAATGAAGGAGATATCGACCCCGGTGGGGCGCTATACTTGCCCGAGGTGGCTGCTCAGCTCAACCTTCTATACCATCATCGCCATCATCGCTGTGTTTGCAGTGCTCCTCTTGGTCCCCATCATGGAAGAGCCAGAGCAGCAGAACTGCTTGGCGCTGGTGGTGTTTGTCAGTTTGCTGTGGGCTACAGAGGCCATTCCGCTCTTCGTTACCTCGTTGCTTGTTCCCTTCCTCGTCGTCGTTCTGCGCGTGGTCCGTACGGATGCGAAGCCACATGATCGCTTGGAGTCGAAGGCTGCTGCAGGCTATATCTTTTCTGCAATGTGGACACCCGTTATCATGCTTCTCCTGGGTGGCTTCACCATCGCTGCGGCCTTGTCCAAGTACAACATCGCTAAGATGATGGCAACTCTCGTGCTCAGCAAAGCAGGGACGAGGCCAAGGACGGTCCTGCTTACAAGCATGTTCGTAGCCATGTTCGCAAGCATGTGGATCAGCAACGTTGCCGCGCCTGTTCTGTGCTTCTCCATCGTCCAGCCCATCCTGCGCAACCTCCCCGCAGACTCGAGTATGTCGAAAGCCTTGCTTCTCGGTATTGCGCTTTCCTCTAACATCGGCGGTGCCGCCTCGCCCATCGCGTCGCCGCAGAATCTCATCGCTCTGCAGAACATGTCGCCACAACCTGGTTGGGGCGTTTGGTTTTTCATTGCGCTCCCGGTCTGCATCATCAGCATCCTTTTGATCTGGGTTCTCTTGTTGGTCACGTTCCAACCAGGCAAGGGTACCACGATCGTCCCCATCCGGCGTATGAAGGACAGGTTTACCGGGATCCAGTGGTTCATTAGCCTTGTGACCGTCCTTACCATTGTGCTCTGGTGCGTGAGCCACCAGCTCGAGCCCGTTTTTGGTGACATGGGCGTGGTGGCCATCATCCCTATCGTCCTCTTCTTCGGTACCGGCATCCTCACCAAGGAAGACTTCAACAACTTCCTCTGGACCATCATCATCCTGGCCGCCGGTGGCCTTGCGCTTGGCAAGGCTGTCAACAGCTCTGGCCTTCTTCACACCATCGCGAACAGCATTACGCAGGGCGTTGAAGGGATGAGTTTGTACGGCGTGCTCGTTGTGTTCGCCGGTCTCATTTTAGTCGTTGCAACCTTCATCAGTCACACGGTTGCAGCGCTGATCGTGTTGCCGCTGGTCAAGGAGGTTGGCCAAGGTATGGCTGAGCCTCACCCGAACTTGTTGGTCATGGGTAGCGTGCTGATGTGCTCGGCGGCAATGGGTTTGCCGACGAGCGGATTTCCGAACATGAGTAAGCCTGTCTTGTCCGTCAACAAAGTAAGCAGAAGACTAACGTGTCTACAGCGGCTATCATGATGGAGACGGAAACGGGCCAGCGTTACCTCCAGGTCAAACACTTCATCACGAGAGGTGTGCCGGCATCTGTGCTCACTTTTGTAATCGTTATTACTGTGGGATATGGTTTGATGCTCGCAGTCGGTTTTTAGAGCTTTCCCGACTCTTTTGTATAACGCGGCATGGTCCATCTCCAATGTTTGAGAGGAGATGCGCATTGCGATGAACATATGGCTTATCATTCTCCATGTGAGATCAATTGGATTAATTTGGTGTTGAGTAAATACGAAGGAAACAGACTTGGTTCGTAACGTAGCATTAGAGGGGAGATACTGCCTAGCAAACGTATGTGTACCGCCCTGGTTTGGAAATAGAGATATTGTAGGCCGCCTTCAACCCGTGTGAAAGGGTATATCAACCACTCAGTGAATTGAAACGCTTGAAAATTACGGTAACATCAAGACCGAGGTTCGCGTTGCCGAGTGTCCTGTTCTGATAAACAATGAAAGAAAGTAGAAGCAACAAGCATTCGGCCGACGCAGAAAGACGGGAAAGGAAGCGCGCTGAACTCCGATTCATCATCTTTACCCTTCCTTTTTATCTTTCTTGCACACCAACCTCCACACCTTCGAATGAGCCAGTCGCCTTGACTGACACGCAAGTGTAGCTCAGCAACGGCTGTGTCCAGCCGCTGATGGTGACCAAATTGGCATTGCCAGGCGAAAGAATAGTCAAAGATTCGGTGGACGGGTCAAGGAAGGTGCGGCAGACACCGTTGCTGTAATGGCGTTTTCGTTAGCGCGAGTGGTGATGATGCAGGATTTGAAGAGAGGATGGACACATACGAGTAGAAGATGCAATCTAGGCCGTTGTCGGGCTTTATGGAATGGACGGAGCTACTGTCGCCATCGATGTAGTTGCAGTTGTTGTTGCCGAGCAGCGTGGGGTGCGCGGTGCAGGTGCCGGTATAGTTGATATCGGTGCATATGAGGACCTTGATTTGTTGTGAGCTTCAAATTGTGTGGGGATCCTGAAGTTGCGAGACGCTTCTGCACGCGAGACCTTAATTTGCCAATTAGATGAAAGGCAAGAGGTACATACACTGGCTTTATCCGCGGAGTTATCTGCCGAGTCCGGGTTGATGGGAATCGCCATGGCGCTGCAGGACAGGAGGAGAAAGAAAGCGGTGGCAGCCCCGATCATAATGACGGTGGGGTCGATGTAGTCTCAGATCGCGCGTGAAATTATCTCCAGGGAAGTCTGCAATAGGCGCTACGAGTGCAGTTTGTGGATGAGATTTTCGGTGTCGACACTAGCATTTATATGCTATTGACCCAGGAAGGAAGATGTCGAGGCGGGGGCTGGTAGTCAATTCCTGACCGGTAAGTCCCAGAAGCCAGTTTTCCAGACGAGCCCTATTGCTTGTGAGAGATGCCGTGGCTTGAGATACCGGTGGATACACGATCTTGGTGCGCGTGCAGCAAACTGGTGTGAGGTGCATTTGCCGCCCCTCGCCTCCCCGCCATCGCAGATTTCTGCGAACGGAAGGCGCGTGCCAAGGAAAGCAAGCTTTCTTTGTTATCTCGGCTGACACTGTCTACTATCATGCTGGTTGTAATATTGAAATTCTCAAACCCCAGTTGCGAGGATAGAGCTAATCGCAGCAAGAGTGCGGGGGGAAGCGGGCGGAAGCCCTCGTACGCTGTATGCCGTGTGCCGCGTCGCCGAATCGCGGTGGCGGGCGTGCGCATTCTGTCACGCCTGTCACCAAAGTGCCGTGGAATGCAAGGGGTCCGACCTTACATACGACGACTGCCGCAATAGGCCTAGCTTTGACTTGTTCGATGCATGCTCCTTGCAAGCGGCGAGGCCTCAGCTCTTACTCTTGCCAGCCATACGGGTAGAACACATCTTGACGTTGCACAACGTCCCGCACCGTTGAGCAGTGAAGTTTGTGTATATATGCTGGCGGCACGACAACTTGTGCATAAGTGCGCCTGCAAGACTGTGACCCAAAGGTCACGACAAAGTTCTTAGAAATACTCTGGCCTCTTACCGTCACCGACGAGGCTCCCAGTGTTGTGCCATATACACAGTTCGTATCTCCGCTCATTCGTCCCTCTCTTCCCATCCACGGACACATTCCCTGTCATACAAGCTCGTCCTAGCCTCACTCTCCTGCCTGACAACTGTTGTCCTCATTATTCCAATCAATGGCTGCGGCATGAGCACCCTCAACTCCTCCTCTCCCCTCTCCAAGTCTACGCCTGCTGGCGCTGGTTCCCCAAAGTCCACGTCCTCCCAATTTTCCTCCTCTTCGCTATCATCACACTGGTCCATTCCATACTCAGCATCTGGATCACTCGCTTCACTCTCGCTGACAAATGTCGAGGAGACAGCAGTACTGGGCTGAACCGGTTCACAGTCAGTGCCACCCGTCTTTCTGGGTAGTGGCATATTACTTCGATTGCTGGTCGTGGAAGCAGTGTGCTCTTTCGAAGCAGGCTCGTTGGTCGTATTGGCAACGCCCCCATTGGCACGGATCCATTTGTGAAGTGGTGTGGAGATACGAGTGGAGGTGTGACTCTGGTTGCTCGACGGAGCTTTGTTCGTAGGGTTGGAGGAGCGCTTGGAGCCAGCGGAACGAAAGCCAAGACGTGCAGCGACACGCCGGACTAATGGTTGGAGTGCGGGGAAGCATGCTACCCAGAGTCCGCAATGGCCTTCGAGATTGGTCCAGACGGCTGCGAAGGTGACGTTGTAGGTGCTGCAGGAGTAAGTCAGCTAATCCCGCGCAGACAAGTATTGGGGAACACACGTGTTGACCGCCATGTTTATTGTGATGATTGCTGCAATTATCAGCCAAGATGATTGTCCGAACCAGGTATCCGCTTACTGGAAAGGCGGATGATTCCAGTAACGAGAGTAAAGACGCCTGCGTGCCAATATCAGACAAAATAGCAGTACAGTCGACGACGTATGCTTACCCACGGCGAAGACAAGAGCAACCTTGATGGTCCTCACTGTGAAGATCATCTTTCTATGGAGAACCCACATTGGCATGACCAACAGAACTAGGTCGAAAAAGATGCTGAGACCATCTGCAGAGACGTCAGTGTGTCTTGGAAGCTATAGAGGATCGACGACGCACTGTGTATGTACATGAGCGCGGCCTCTCTGGGAGGGGCTAGACAGTTGGCGCCCGGGATGGTCTTGTCCCACAATGCTCTGGATGGATCAGTAGATATGGAGACTCGGACATGAAAGGTTTTACCTGATAGGGCTACACTCAAACAGGAGAGTGAAGAAAGATCCGGCGGTGAGGATGGCGATACCAGTGCCAACGATGTACACCCACTTCATGAATAACCCTGGGTATGCGTCAGATTATTGATAATTGGGCTACGAGCCAAGAACTCACTCTCTTTGTTCAGGCGTGGCAGAAATGCCAGAATAGACAGACGTACAAATCCGGTTCCAAGGAAATACAGAAGCTGTGCTGTTGGAAGGAGCTGTTGAGGTAGTCAGTTGCCAAAGCCTAATAAATACCACGGGGTTGTACCATGAAGTAAGTGCGGATTTGGTTCTGAGGCACTAGATGCATGTCCCTGCCGGAGCCGTTGTAGGTTGCTACGTTGCGATCAGTCTTGTACAAATCTCAAGCTTCGCACCACAACGCTCACCGGCAATTTCAATGGAGGCCTGCCCCAGGAGACAGATCTATAGGTCGTTAGGAACAAGCAAGGAGAGGAAAATGGTAAAAGCGCTAAGAACTTGCCCAGGCAAAGATTGCAAAGTAGTCGTCCCATCCTGGTGTTTTCAGCATGAGGAACCTGACATAGAGGCGACCAACCATCAAAGAGCTGGATATAATGATCAGTGAAATGGCCAAATCCCACATTATCAGCTGGCGTCCGTTCATCGGCGTCATGGCGGGCTGAAAGAGAGAAGAGCCTATGGAAGAGTAAAGGTATACGAGTAGGATGGTAGTTAAATCCCGATCATTTATTTGTAGGGTACGTATACGACAAGGGAATAAAAGAAGTCACTACGTGGTATGAAAGACCAAGGACCGGCTCTTGCCACACTGTAGGCCGGACTGCAAGCGGTTGAAGCTTGCAAAACAAGAGTGTCAGACGCGCCCCAGAGACAAGATAGCGAGACCGGGAGGTAGGAGCGCTTTTGCAGAAGGGGAACGCATCATCCTGATGGCCCTCATGCATGACTACTTCTTGACAAAGCTATGCCCGCTACTTAATTCGACAGGAATTGGTGTAGTTGGGTCAAAAGGCAGGAAAGGGAACAGTTGGCGTGGGGGACGGGTAATGAAGAGGCGGAGAGGCCGAGAAGCGTGCGGCCGACACAACGACGTATCCAAGTCGCCGAAACAAGTTCCCATGGCCTCAGAGCCCAGCGGAAATTGGCAAAGCTAGGGTCGAGTCGCACCGGATTCTGTCGAGTGGGAAAGGAGCAGGAGCCGAGCGTCTTTGTCTCCAGATAGAAATGACTCTGGCGCAGGGCTAACTGGTCTCGAAGGTCTCGAGGTACGAGACAGACCGGGCATGGCGTAGACCTTTCGACGTCGGCTTTGGGCTCTGTAATTGGCAGGGCAGGCCGGCCGGAGGCTCAACGATGCATTACAATCACGTAGCCGGCAACCTGTAGCAGAGGGCAACGGGTGAGACAGGAGGCCGGGTTCGGGTGCACGCGGGTTGAAATGGCGGCGCCAGACCGGATAGC
Organism: Diplodia seriata; assembly: GCF_021436955.1. Lineage (NCBI taxonomy): Eukaryota > Fungi > Ascomycota > Dothideomycetes > Botryosphaeriales > Botryosphaeriaceae > Diplodia > Diplodia seriata. The sequence continues at coordinate 1,313,246 of NW_027117313.1, read as the reverse complement.
TCCGCGGATGGAGCAGGAGCCCTGCCAGCGCAGGAGTGGATGTTGGAAGTCGTCGGCTCAGGTTGGAAGTCATCGGATCGGCTAAGGTTGGAAGTCGTGGAAAGTCGTGGCCGGGCTGCATTGGCATCGTCACCGCCGAGCTCTGGCGCGCGGCTCCACCAACAGCTGCAGCCATCCTCACCACCCCACCCACAGCTCCCCGCGACGCTGCATGGAGTGAGACGGCTCGCTGCTGCGCCGCCTCACGACCATGCTGACCGCCTTCATTGCTCGGCCTGTCGTCGAGTTCCGCCAACGCGACAAGTCCAAAATCGACTCCATCCTCGCCTATGGTATGCTGATCCGCCGACACCGCGACTCGAGCTGACCGAGACAGGCGATCGCCTGCTGGTTGGCCTCAACACCGGCTGTCTGCGCATCTACCGCCTGAACGAGCTGAACGACGAGCCCGAGCCCGAGCCGGCCCCCGCTTCCGCCGACGATGGCGACGACCCGCCTCGCCCCCGGCAGAAGCCCGCCGACCTGTTGCGCGAGGTCGAGAAATTCTCCCGCCGCCCCGTCCAGCAGCTGGCCATGATCAAGGAGTCGAACATCCTTGTATCCTTGAGCGACAACTATGTCTCCATCTACGACTTGCAGACCTACGAGCTGCAGGAGCGCCTCGAGAAGACCAAGGGTGCTGCCACCTTCGCCGTCACCTCCAACATCGTAAAGGACCCTTCGACCGGCATTCCCTCCATCGTCTCGCGTCTGGCCGTTGCCGTCAAGCGGAGGATCATACTGTGGGCGTGGCAGGACATGGAGCTCTCGGAGGATACGGCTGAAATTACCCTGGTATCTACCGTCAAGTCGCTCACATGGGCAACGGGCACCAATATTGTTGCTGGAATGGACCCTGGCTTCGTCATGGTCGACATAGAGACCCAGGAGGTCACAGACATTGTGAAGCCGAGCTCCTTGAGCGATTCTGCTGCCCAGCAGCTCAACCGCTTTGGCGCCGTAAACACTTCGGGCATGAGCTACATGGCCATGGGCAGCTGGGTGCCCAAGCCCATGGCAACAAGGCTGGGCGACTCCGAGATGCTGCTGGCCAAGGATGTCAATAGTCTGTTCATCGACACTGCCGGCAAAGCTCTGGAAAAGCGCCAGATTCCATGGACCGTTGCTCCCGAGGCCATTGGATACTCCTATCCTTACATGCTGGCTTTGCAGCCTCCTGCAAAGGGCGCTCTCGAAGTTCGCAATCCCGACACGCTGAACTTGCTCCAGACCATCAACATTCCCAATGCAGCCTTCCTCCACGTCCCTCAGCCCAACATCAGCCTGGCCCATGCCGGCAAAGGCTTCCTTGTTGCTAGTGATAGGTGTATCTGGCGCATGGGTGCTCTGCACTACGAAGAGCAGATCGACGAACTTGTAGCCAACGGCCGTTATGATGAGGCCGTCAGTCTCCTAAACATGCTGGAAGATACTCTCCTCAAGGACAAGGACGGCCGCATCCGAGAAGTGCAGATCCTCAAGGCGCAGAGTCTGTTTCAACAGAGACGCTACCGCGAAGCCATGGACCTTTTCTCCGATGCAGTTGCACAACCCGAGAAAGTCATCGCCCTTTATCCGAAATCCATCGCTGGCGATCTCTCTACCGTCGAAGAGCCCAGGGAGAGCGACGTCGAGGCCGAACCCGAAGATGATGAAGAGACCGCCCCGGCCGAAAAACACTCTGGAAATACCCTTACTAGAGCCATGTTTGGAAGGTTGGTGGCCGAACAGAAAAAGACCGTAGACTCTGACACTGCGTCTGTCCGCTCCTTAAAGGCAGACAGTGATACGGTAAGTGTCAAAGGGAAGAAGTCTGTTGACAGCCTTGCCGAGGAGGACAAGCCACTGCGTAAGTACCGCACCCTGCGAACCGCCGAATGCTATATGCTCATGTGATTTCAGAAGGGAAAGACCTGATCGTGGCCGTCACTGCACTTTTTGGTTTTCTGGCACAGACCCGTGCGCAGCTCCAGAAGTTCATCAACTACGATGGCACGCTCAAGCAGCCGCTTCCGCCCAAGGAGCAGCAGAGAGAGAACTATAAGCCTCCATTCGCTCAGTTCATCCTTCTACCGGAGGAGCCGGAGGAAATCAGCTGGTCCGAACGACTGCACAAAGTGGCGCGCATCACGGATACGACCTTGTTTCGAGCATACATGCTTGCGAGGCCCGGGATGGCTGGTCCTTTGTTCCGTCTCGACAACTTCTGCGATCCTGAAGTGGTCCGGGAGAAGCTGTATGAGAGTGGCCGATACACAGATCTCATCGACTTCTTGCATGGTAAGAAGATGCACCACGAAGCTTTGGAGCTGCTCGAGAAGTTTGGGAAAGACGACGAAGGCGAAGATGTCACGCCTGCACTTCGTGGCCCGCAAAGAACCATAGCATATCTTCAGCAATTACCGCCTGACCTGATTGACCTGATCTTGGAGTACGCCGAGTGGCCCGTTCGCGCTGATCCTGCAAAGGGAATGGAGATATTCCTCGCGGATACCGAAAATGCGGAGACCCTGCCCCGGGATCGTGTGCTAGACTTCTTGCACGCAATCGATCTCAAGCTCTCTGTCCGGTACCTGGAACACATCATCAACGAGCTTGGTGACCGGACGCCTGATTTCCACCAGAGGCTCGTCGACGAGTATCTTGATCGACTGCTGAAGGCAAGAGAAAGCGATGTATTTGAAAGCGAGGAGGAACACAAAGAATGGCGGGAGAAGCTGGAAGTGTTCTTGAGGAATAGCCATCAGTACAACAAAGCCAGGATTTTCCGAGCACTCCCACAGGACGGTAAGTGTAGTATGTACCGGGGTTTGGGGCAAATGCTGATGCAGGTACGCAGTGCCGGACTTCTACGAGCCACGTGCGATTGTTCTCAGCAAAATGGGCCAACACAAGCAAGCCCTCCAGATCTACGTCTTCCAGCTTGAAGATTACGACAAAGCAGAAGAGTATGCGCCAACCGAGCCCCTTTGGCCGCGGTACTGTCGTACTGACTTAGTCTAGATACTGTAACCATGTTTACCTCACCGCCTCACAACAGCCGACTTTCGTAACACCATCCAGTCGACCGCAGTCCCGCCAGCAGGGTGCCTCACAGCAACAAGACCCAGAGGATTCTGAGCCATCAATCTACCACACTCTTCTCTCACTCTATCTTACTCCGCCTCCCCCCCATAAAGCGAACTGGGAGCCCGCGCTCTCCCTCCTCTCCAAGCACGGCGCTCGTCTACCGGCCTCGTCAACCCTGGAACTTATTCCGTCTGTGCTCCCGATCAAGGACTTGGAATCCTATTTCTGCGGCCGCATTCGCAGCGCCAACAGCGTGATGAACGAGGAGCGCATTGTGTCTCAGTTGCGCGCTGTCGAAAAGCTCGGGGTCGAATCTGCTCTACTGCTAGGTACCGGACCGCTGGGAATGGTGGGTGGAAAGAACAGAAGGGTGGTCATTGGGGAGGACAGGCACTGCAGGGTCTGTGGGAAGCGGTTCGGGAACAGTGCAATCAGAGTTTATCCCGATGGCACGGTGGTCCATTACGGTTGTTTCAACCGTGCGGGCTCCGTACTTGGAGCCAAGAGGGGCGGCGATGCGGATTTCGGGAAGTTGGAAATGGGGATCCGCCGGTGGGACACCTTCGGGTAAGCTGATGCACGAGCTATGCATGCATGGTTTGATGATTTCAAGTTCAAATTCGATATACCCTCCACGGCTGGGTTCGGTTGTGCCCGGCCTATGTCTGTACACAACAAATCAGGATTCATAGAGTTGATGCACTGATGTAACAACTTTTGGTAATCTCATGTCTCACTGGAAGAATTAGCGGACTCTTGGCTGATCTATACGCTGTGACATCTGCAATTGATCGGGCCCCCACGACCTGGATCTGTCCCATTCGCTAGCCCAGTATGATAGTCCTCAACTCAGGCGACCAGCTTTCCTAGGCACTAGTATACGCTTGACCGACTCCGAACCTGTCAGCGTACCAGGTAAAAAAGGGGCCTTTCCATGATATTCTTTCATTCTAGGAAATCAACCATTTGTAAAGTAGAACAGTGCCTTTGGTCATCTCTCCTTTCGGCGTTTTCTCCCCGTGCTAGAACCTGACGCCTGGCCCGAGCGCATTACTCGGTGTTTTGTTGGTAGCTGTGTAGTGGTGCTCGGATCAAACCCTGAAGTCGTGAACATCGGCCCGTACTGGTCCGGCTGCGTTCCAAACTGAGGCCTCTGTCCCGAAAACTCGGCATAATGGCTATGTTCAAACTGTTGCCACTGCGACAGGCTTTGCGCGGTTTCATGATGGTTTAGCATTGAGGATTGGCTGCCGAAGTCCTGGGGAGGGTCATGTGTAATCCAGTTCTCCGGCAAGAGATAGCCACCAGCATCAAACAAAGGCTCGTGTTCAATTTCCTCCTTTTTGACTGCCGGCGTATCATACAGAGATTGGCCCCCGAACGCTTCCTCGGCCCAGCCCGGATCCCACGGGGTGACGTTGCCACCAGATGCGTGTTGAACGTGGGTCAAGTCGGATTTGATGCCGAAGGAATCGTCGGGGTACCCCGCACCCAATGACACATGTCGTGCATGCGTTCCGGCCATGTCGGGATCTTGCTTAAGTCCATCAGGCATCCGGACGTGACCGCGTGGGCCATTCAACACGCTGTATTCAAAGGGTGTTTGGAAATACGCGGAACCATTAGGTATCTGCAAGAGGTTGGAAGTGAAGTTGAATTGGTAGTCGCCGAGGTCTTCGGACTTGATGGTGCCCATTCTGCCGCCAGGAGTCATTGGGTTCGGTTTGCTCGGATTGGCCATGGACTGTTGCTTTGACCAATTCTCCGCATCGGGAACCCTGGCGTGTCCCACCGCTGCATGAGACGAACTGGGATCCGGTCAGCTTCCGAAACGGGCTATATACGGCGTGGGAGAGTGCGCACTCTTTCTTCTGTTGCGCTTTGCGGAGGTTGATGGCCATCATCCGCCACGTCATGTTTTCCATGCGCTCAGCATCCGGCACATTGGACTGGTTCCGGTAGAATTTCCACATGTCTATCCCCATCGGATCTTCCTCCTGAAGCCTGTTTACGTCGCTGTCTTCGTTTTTTCTAAACTCGGGGAACACGGTGCCTTCGAGTACGTCATTGCGCGTGTGGAGATATGGAGGAGAAGATGTATCGTAGCTGCTGCCCCGCGTGCTGGCAGGGGTCAAAGAAGGGATGTTCGATGGAGAACCTGCAGTGTGGAAACCTTCGTTGCCGTGTAGATAAGAGGCTTGTCCGTAATGTGTGGTGGTAGCCATGACTGTGTCCTTTGTCCGTTCCAAGCTTTTTCGCTCTACCGGACCCCAGCCCTGCACTCTATTTCAATGATGGACGGGCCCGCGGTCCAAAAGTGTGGAGTGGACGGGGGCTGCTGACAGCTCTGCTAAAGTGCGAGAGAGCTGCGGGAATGACAAAAATGGCGGGAAAGCTACAGGACAAGTAGTCGGCCTTGAACCAGGCGGCAGAGTGTGGGGTAGGGCCTAAATAAGGCGTGATGTTCGGAATGACTTGGCTGGAGTAACGCTAGCCGGCCGTGCAATTGCGCAAAGGGTTTCGATTGCGTAAGTGTTTCGCTGGCGCCATTGAGCCGCCCACGTGCGTGATGGGAAGCGCAGGATTGCCGGGTTGGCGAGAACCACAGCGCACAGAAACACTATCATGAAAAGCTGGGCCGTTGTTGCAGTATAATTGCACCATGTTGTCTCCGCCACAGGGTTCACGCATTAAGTAAGACTAGACTTTTCCGATCCGAACAACCAGTAACACCTCCTGCTATGCTGAAAATCAAAGTCGGCGCCTCAACCGTCAAAGCTGCTCCATTCCCGGATTGCCTTGCCGTACTTCCAGAAAATCAACGGCGCAGGAATGCCGAGAACGACAGCAACGGCTCCCAGGATACTTCCACCAAGCCCGTATCCCAGGGATTTGAATAGGTAAGGAACGAACAGCGGGAACCCAAACGCAGCGAGCGACCGCAGGAAGCTCGACGCAGCCGAAGCCGAGGCCGAGTACTGCGCGTAGCAGTCGACAATATACGTCTGGATGCACTGGTAGGAAATCATGCTCCCACAGGCGAAGAGCGCGGCCCCAATCTGCGCCAGGTGTGTTAGCATGCCCGCTTTCATTGGCCAAGAGAGAGAGGGGTCTTACGTTCGGCACGAGCCAGAAACACTGCGCCTGCGCGGACCACGCGTACAGGAAAATACCGCATGGGCTGATGACCGATGCCGGAATCATCATCGGGATGCGGAACTCGGGTGGGCCGGCTTCGTCCGCAGCAGCGCCGCTGCGCTTCTGGAGCCGCCTGTAGATGGCGTCCATCAGAGGCCCGCAGAGTTGAGCACCGATAAGCGACCCGACGGCCAGGGAGATGTAGTTCAAGCTGGCAACACCCTTGCTCATCCCATACTTTCCTTCCCACAGAGAGGGGAAGCTGGAGATAAGAAGGTACAACATTCCGTAGTTGTAGGCTTGGTAAAGCGCCAGCATCTGGACAATGGGCTGAGTCGCGAGCAGCCGCCAGGGCCTGGTGAGGGAGATGGCGAGAAGCTTGGGTAGGGTGCGGTCGTCGCGCTCCCATTGCGTACGGAGACTCGCGTTGCCAGTCTTTGCGCGGAGCTCGCGGGCCTTGAGGAGGAGGATGCGAGGAGCGTATGTTTCGCGGAGCAGGAAGAGGCCGAGGGTTTGGATGAAGACGTTGAAGAGGGTGATGGACCAGAACGTCCACCTCCAAGTAGTGTACTGGGAGATGAAGCCGCCAGCTATTTTGCGTTAGCACTTCGCCTTCCTGGCTGCGTGGCCCGGCGTACCTATGGGGCCCAAAGCTGGCCCTAGAACAGGTGCGAGCTGATAGATGCTGAATCCCTTGCCTCGCTCAGAAGGAAGCCAGCAATCAGAAAGAACTCCTGCGCCCATCTTCGGAAGGTTAGCATCGAGTAGTTACGGGAGGATCGCTACACTTACTCCGAGCATGGCGCTCCCACCAAAGCCAGAAATGAAACGGAACGCCGTGATCTGAGCCCTTGACTGGGAGAAGCCACAGGCGGTGTTGAAGATGACGAAAACCGCATTGCCGATGCGGATGATCCAGGAACGCCCCCATATCTCCGAGCACGGAGACAAGACGAATGAGCCGAACGAGTATGCCAAGAGGAAGATGGACAAAACGATCTGAAGCTGGAAGCCGTCGGGGATGTGCAGCTCCTTTCCAATATGATCTAGGGCTGGGGCAGCCATGGAAGAAGAAAGAGGCGACACGAAAGCGAACGCGGAGACTATCATCGTCGTCTATTGTGTGTTAGCTTCATCCAGGCCAATCCCGGGAGGGACACTCACGGCCCACTTTCGCGATTGGCTCCAGTTCTTCGGATTTGCCGGGTCATCAGGGCCGTCCCAAGTAACCTTGCAGGTCTGTCAGTGCCCGAAGCAAACAGTGGTGACGGGCAATGGCGTGCTTACCAAATCCGAGTCCTTTTTCTCCTCGGAGTCGGAGCCAGTGTGGATGCTTCGGCATTCTTCGTCGGCCTGCTTCTTCTCCTTCACATCACTGAAAGAGCTGACATCGGTGGTAGACGAGGTCCTCGAGTCTGAAAAGAGAGACGGCACAACGGCCAGATTCTGCTGAGTGGACATTTTGGACAACAACGAAGAATCAAACGAGCAGCAAGCAAGCAAAGGAATGACTGACGGCAACCAAAGCCAATATCCACTTGGGACGGCATTGAGGAAGGCGGATGCTTTTGTAGCTGCTGCAATAGCCACGCACTACATGCTGGCTTCCAATTCTACTTGGGCCGCGGCCCCTTCCGCAGTAATCGAGATGGTGGCTTCGGCGTCTCCCGGGGGAAAGGGAGGAGTGGCTTGGTCTGGTGGTTGAGGCTGAAGTGGAGGGTCCAAGCGCCCCGAAACAGCAGTGAAAAAATAATACAGAGAGAGAGCGGGTGGAGAGTGAGACTTTGATAGAGACGGAGAAGGGCTGTGGCATCAGAAGAGCAGCACAGTCTCCACATCTCGTGTGCATTCACGCATTTTTGCAAGTCCTGGACGACGGAGTGCAGACCAAGGCGACCGGGCAGGAACGAGACTTCTGAAGTAGCGTGTAAAAGATGAAGCAGACAGTAGTTACTGGTCGCGGGATTTGCCACGTCGACTCAGGGAACAGAGTCTGGACAACCTGGCTGGCCCGAGCGCCGTCTCACCCCGCAGCAGCACGCTAGCATCCCTTCTACCAGCTGGAGCCCGAATGGTTGCTTGTTGCGGGTGCTTGCTCGAGGTGCTGCGAGCACCCGTGGGCAGAGGTGCCAAGCGGCGGATCAGGAACCCGAGTCGTTGGTTCCGGAACGGTGGCGGTAATTGGGGACACGATCAGAAGCAAACGCCGTGGGAGTGCGGAGATGGGCGTGGTGAGGAACTGACCGCTTCGGCAACTGGGCACGCGACAGGATTCTGCGCGGAGGCCGAGCGTTAGAGAAACAGGCAGCCTATGCCAGCCACACTTACCAAATAGAATCAGATTGCGGCTGAGTACGGGTGAAGGCGCCGGCCGTGGCTGACCCCTGACGGGAAAGACAGCCGCAGCCTAGCCGAGCTGGCGCATCGCGAAGCCTACGGAGTGCCCGGTTTCTAGATCTTTCCCTAAAATAGCGCCAGAGGATTCTCTGGGGAGTGTGCATCAAACGGCTCGAGGGGCGGAGCTCCCTTCTTACTAGGCGCTTGACCAATCAAATGACGCGTCTCCCTCGGCCGCCGGTGAAGCTCTAACGTAGCAAGTCCGAATGCGCTCATCGTCTTTTCAACTCTGGAAAATTCGTCAAGCAAAACGTTTCACTAAGCTTGATCACGGCACCTGAGATTCGATGATTTGAGCGGGCTGTCTTCCCAAGCGCATGAAGTAATTGTTTCAAATTCTATCCTATGATCCCAAGAGACCGACTCATCTACAGGCTGCTGACATAGTCGTCCGAAGTGACATCTCCAATAGTGGTCGTGACGTTGTAGGTGGAGATGGTGGGGCCGGAGCTGACACCATACAGGCTGTACAGCGCGGCGTAGAAGACCTGATCGGAGCCCTTCTGGACCGAGGATGGCATGGTAACGGTCAGGTTGAGGTTCTGGCGTTGGTTGGACAGAGCGGGGCCCAGGTACTGAGAGCCGACGACTTGGCCGATGTAGCCATCGTGGCCGGGAGGCACATCGATGCCGAAGGCGACGGCGACATCGTAGACGGACTGGATGTAGATCTCGTTGATCATGATGGCGGTGAATGTGTCGCCAGGGGCAATGGTCGAGGGGACTTTGACGCCGACGAGGCGGGCGGAGGCTCCGAGCACGGGGAGCGCGGCGGCGAGGATGGTGGTGGTGCGCATTTTCGGGCTTGATGGACGGAAGACTCGATGATGATGACGGAAGAAGAGAGCAGCGCAGTCATGTTGCTGGCTTTATACCTGCTGGACCAAGGTAATGCGATGCGACAAGCCGGTGGCTCCCTCGCACACGCGCAGGCGGCCGTACGAGCTCACATCTGCATCGTAGGGTTGCAATGCGAGAAGCGGCTCTCAGACACGGACGTGAAGATGGAGAGAAGGATCTAGCATCGCTGACAGGAAGTCGCGGAATCGGCGTCGGTGGCGCAGCGATGCGGAAAGTCGACCTGCGTCGCTCAGGTACTGGCCGTGGCCGGTGTGGTGTGACGTGACATGGTGTTGCTATTTTGGGGCGGTCCCAGTAGGCTGGATCCTGCGGGGTAGAAGGGTTGGTCGCTGCTTGGTTGCCAGAGCCAAGAGGGTAGCATTGGCGTCGGAAAAGGATCGTGGAGACGAGACTGCTTGTCGTGTTTGGCGGCGTGGCCTGATTGGACCGGTTCTGCTGACGGGCAAGGCGCTAACCATTGTGCAACCCACAGGAACAGGAAGGGACTGCCGAGGCCAGGCACTCACCCTCACCCACGCCCCTCCCCCACTCCCGCACAACACCCACCACCATGCCGTCCCGCGCCTGTGGGCCTGGAACAGCCCAAACATGCGAATAATCTATCTTCCCTCCACACAGATGGCCCCACGCGACACGCAGCGTTGATTGGCCGCTTCTCTTATCAGTGACTGATCCGCCTGTTCATTCGACTCCGATAGGCAGGCGTCTCCTGCGTTTAAATGCACGCTGGACTCCGCTCCCATCGCTGTCCCTCTGCCAGCACCATGGACATCGAATCGACCGAGAAGAAGGTCGTTGGCGATGGTGGCTGGGGCGACATGACCAATGATGTGCGCGATATGCTGCGCCTGGGGAAGAAGCAGGAGTTCAAGGTGTGTACCAACCAGCATCAGCATCCCTCCCGCGTCCTGTCCCATCTAACTCGGCCGACAGCGGAACTTTGGCTTTCTGGCGACTCTCGGGTTTGTATCCATCTATATGGCGACCTGGGAATTCGTACTAGTGTATGCCGCCTTCCTTGCCTTGGCCCGTTTTCCATCTGTTGACGAGCCAATGCCAGCTCTCTCTCTGCAGGCTTCATCAACGGAGGCTTTGCAGGCCTCTTCTGGACCTTCATCGGCACCGTTACCTGCTACGCCACCATTGTCGCCTCCCTCGCCGAGATGGAGAGCATGGCCGCTACCAGCGGAGGGCAATACCATTGGGTCTCCGAATTCGCTCCGCCTCAGCATCAGAAGTTTTTGAGCTATTCCGCCGGGTGGATGTCGACTCTGGGCTGGTTGGCGAGCTTCGCATCTAGCTGCTTCGTCGTTGCCACTCTCATCGAGATCTGCGCCGAGGTCATCTCCCCCGACTTCGGCTTTACCAGCTGGCAAGCCACCCTCATCATGCTCGCCCTGATCGTCATCACCATCTTCTTCAACACAATCGGTGCCGGCTCGCTGCCCATGTTGGAGACGGCTTCTTTGTTCGCCCACGTGCTTGGCTTCTTCGTCATCGCCATTGTGTGCTGGGCCATGTGCCGCCCCCTGAACTCGGCCGGCGACGTCTTCTCCTCTTTCGTGAACAGCGGCGGCTGGAGCAACATGGGAACCGCCTGCCTGATCAGCCAAGTCACCGTCATGTACTGCAACCTGGGCTCTGATAGTATCGTTCACATCTGTAAGTGGTTGCTGGCCAGATGGCAAAGGCATAGCTAAGCATTCGTAGCTGAAGAAGTCGAAGACGCCTCTTGGGTCGTCCCCCGCGCCATGTGGTGGTCCTACGTCACCAACGTCTTGCTCGGAATTGTCATGCTTATCACCATGCTCTTCTGCATTGGACCTTTGGAAGCCACACTGGAGGCTGATGCCCCATACCTCAACCTCTTTGTCAACACTGGCTCAACCGGCGTCGCGCTCTTCCTGACCATCATCCTCCTCCTACTCATCTTCGCCGGCAATATCACCACTTTGGCGACTGTCTCACGAGAATTGTGGGCATTTTCAAGGGACAAGGGGTTCCCCTTCTCGGGATGGATCTCTCATGTACGTCCAGTGCTCTTGTTGAGCGCTTTCATCGACTACTAACATGTCATTCAACTAGATGGACCGTAAGTACGACATCCCCTTCAACGCCGTCTACCTTTCGTCTGTTGGCGCCGGCATCCTCTGCCTGGTGAACATGGGCTCCACCCTCGCTTTCAACATCATCGTCTCGCTCTCCCTCCTAGCCCTACTGTCCACATACATGCTGTCCATCGGCTGCGTCCTGCTCCGCCGCATCAAAGGTGATGAGCTCCCGCCCACGCGCTGGAGCCTCGGCCGTCTCGGTCTCCCCATCAATGCGTTCGCCTTTTGCTATTCGTTGTTTGTCATCGTCTTCAGTTGCTTTCCGACGTCCACGCCGGTGACGACGGCCGACGCCAATTGGGCCCCCGCCATCTGGGCGGGTGTGATCGCCATAAGCGGCGGCACGTACGTTGTGCACGGGAAACAGCATTTTACGCCGCCAGTCATGTTCGTCGAAGGAAGGAGAACGGCAGGTATTGGGATGCAAGCGAGTTCGTAAGAGAAATAGATGTTGTTCACTACCTTGAAAAAAAGAAGAAAATAAGACGTTCTACCATCGCTTTGTTTTCCTCCAGAGCTACCGTTTTCCCCAATCTCCCAGCTCCACTCCTATCACATTCCTGACCAGAATCCTCATCAAATCAAACACACACCCGCACAGTTATCACCTGAATAAACGCCCAATGCCGAATTCGGGTCCTCGACCGCCTGGAAAAGGTCCGTACTACAATTCAGATCCGTGATCTCGGTGCACAGGTTGGTGTCGTAGCTGTAGGCCCAGGCGGTGCAGTCGCTATTGTTGTCGCACTGCTCGGCGCAGGCCTGCCACGAGGTCGTCGGCGTCACCACCGTCTCGTCCGCGGAGCCGCAGTTGCCCGTCCACCCGCACAACATGTTGTAGCTGCACAGGCACGCCCCCGTGCCCGCGTAGTAGCCTTCCGCGCAGCCGGCCTGGTCGAGGAAGCCCGGCACAGGTGGCGGAGGGGGAGGAGGGACATCCGAGGGCTGAGATGGAATGTCTTGGGATGAGACGTCCGATGGTGGGGGAGGAGGAGGAGGAGGAGGTGGTGGTGGTGGCGGCGGCGCAGCAGAGGTCGAGGACTGAGCTGGAACGACTGAGGGTGGAGGAGGAGGAGGTGGCGGCGGCGGCGGCGGCGGTGGCGCAACAGAGGTCGAGGACTGAAGTGTAACAGTTGAGGGGGGAGGAACGGAAGGCGGTGCTAAGGTGGAGAGGCGGACGGCAGAGGTGGTAGATCTGGGCAACGACACCGGGAGGCTGGAGGTCGAGGTCCGCAGCGTGGACGAGGTGGAGCTTGACCGGGTGGATGTGCTGGTGCTGGACGTAGTGGTCCTTGCCGTGGTCGTTGCCCTGACGGTCTGGGAAGAGAGTCAGCTGCCCGATGAGCTAAGGTAGGACGTAGGGGCGAAACTTACAGGTGCAAGCGTAATCCTGGAAGTGATCGTCCTGGTCACTGGGTCGACGATGCACGCGCAGACGCCCTGCACCCATGCACTCCTGCTCTGCTGGTTCATGAGGTCGTAGTAATATTGCGCCCTGGACAAGGAGCTACTCTGTCTCTTTCCGAGGAGCGGTTCGTCCTCGTCAGGGCGCGGCTTGTTGTCAAGTCCGACGCCGGCGAAGATTTGGGTGGGAAGAGAGCGCTTCTGCTGGAGTCGGATGGTCTGCACGGTGACGACTGTAGTCCTCGGGACCCCATACCTCGCAGCGCACCAGCTAGTGGCCGGTTGGTAGCCTTCGACCCAGTCTGCAACTAGGGAGTATTGGTGCTGACAGCTTTGGGCCGATACGCTCGCAGCGTAGAGGCCACTCAGAGCAAGCAAAAGGGAGGAGCCGCGCATCATGACACTCGGCGATGTCTCAAAAACAGTGAGGATGGCTGCACAGGGTCCAGCGAGTGTGTATCGGAGTGACTGTGATGCTGCTGCAACAAAGCTGCATCCTTGGCGATTCTTATACATGTTGGGGAGAAGCGAAAGTATGGAGTCATTCCACCGCATCCAACACCGAAAGAATGTGCCACAAACCTAGACGCACTGGTTTCCCAGGTGGCTATGCGTTGATGTTTCCGCATGCGAAACCACCCCCCTGTACGCTGCACTCGAGGGTGCTGGAAGCTCCGGGATCGCGTCGCGGAGGCTGCCATGATGTACACCCATGCGGAATTGGAGTAAGTCTGCTTTAGAATCAGGCGGGAGTACACCAAGTACACAACGGACCCGGCAATGTGGCATCGCCGTTCGCGGAAGCTTCTCCGCGGATGATTAAAAAAAAGCGATGAAAAAAAAGCAAAAGCGCTACCGAGTTTGCGCTTCCGCATCAAAATTGCCATGGTTATCGATCCAGACAGTCGGAATTGTAGGAATGTGAGGAGCGATCACCCACGGAGTAGATTGACACCCTTGCAACGAGTTTCTCCAGAACCGAGCGAGGGAATCCATATCCCAATGACAAGGATATGACCTCGATCGAACCGTCAATCGTATGCAGCCACTCAAATTATCATTTGCAGAAAGCAAAGCTTTTCGATTGACGAGGTTAGGACATGGCAGATAGCCATGTGTGGCAAGGGCCGGGGTGCAAAGCCCTCTCGTTATCCCCATTTCTAACCAGATTTCTGTTATCAATAGATCGAAGGAATTGTTATCATTCGGATTATCCCTTCGAGTCCTAATTAGTCAAGTGTCTGTCCATGACGCATCTGGCAAACCCACCCAAACCTTTATCCAGCACCACCAACCCACCTCTACATTGAGCAAATTCGCTAGTTCTCCGGCACAGGCGCCGGCCACTTGGCCCTCCAGCGCGCACCCCAGAGCTGGGTGGGGACGACGCCAATGATGGCGGCGCCGGCAATGATGGCCGCCTGGCACCCAAAGGCGACGGCGGGTCCGTTGAGATGCACCCAGTCGAGCTGGAAGTAAAGCACCGTGAAGCCACCAACAACGCGCCAAAAGTTGATCCAGGCCGAGGCCAAGGCGGCGTGGTGCGGGAAACAGTCGAGCACGTACGCCGAGATGGCCGTCATGCCACCCAGTGTCGCGAAGCAAGTCATTCCCTGTTTGCTGGTGTCAGTGGCTACGGTCCTTCTATCTCATCGCCTTTGATGGAGAAGCTCACCCATCCAAACGCAAGGCCAACCCAGCTCAGTTGGTGCTGCAACGTCTCACCGAAGAGGACTAGGCCGCCCACACCAATGATGACAGGGATGTAGACGCCGTTCAAGCGGTTCTCCGGAAGGTGCGTACCGCCGTGGCGCTTCATGTAGCGGGTGGCAATGAAGTCGTTGAACCAGTGGCCCCAGAGCTCGGCTACGATGGTCCCGATCATTGGAGCGAAGTGGATCATGGCCAGCGCAACGTAAGAGAAGCCGTAGCCGCCAGCTAGTACTGGCGGTAGAACGAATTGCGAGATCGTGGACACAAGGCCAATCGTCCACATGGTGAGAGGCATGACAAAGAGAGCAGCTGAACGGAATGTCAGTTGGGGGTGTTCCGTGGCATCGGGATAACATCTGCGTTGACTTACTGGGAGCGAACAAGTATGGCCTCGCAAGCAGTGAATATTGATGCTTTGTCACCGTCCAGAGCCCCGGACGCCCCTTCGCGCGTGCGCCTTCGATGCCGAGCAGAGAAGAGATATGCTGAGCAATCGACCTGTCCTTGGGCTTCTCTGACACGTTTCTTTCGTAGAGAGTCTCTTCGCCGAGGAACACGACCATCAGCACACTCAGGCCGTAGAATCCGGCGAGCACGCCGAAGTCTTCGCGCCAATTGAGCTTCGAGATGATCAAACTGGAGATGAAGGGGCCAAGGTACGGCCCAATCAGGAAGGAGGCGGCCCAGATATTGATCTTCCGGGCCCTTTCATGGAAGAAGAACATGTCGTGGATCATGGACAGGCCGATGACCTGAGGGGCGGCGCCGAAGAACCCCTGGAGCGTACGCATCGCCGTGAAAGAGGCGTAGCTGTCGGCGAAAGTGGCTCCAATAGTGACGATGAGTGTCAGGAACTGAGACCAGAAGAGGACAGGAAGCCTGGCGGAGCATGTCAGTAAAGTGTATCACTGACGGGGCGCTTCCATTACCGTCCATAGCGCTGGCACAAGGGTACAGCAAGAATGCCACCGGGCCCTTGCATAAATATCCCGGGGCTCATGGATTGAGAGACCGCCTGTACGGACATGTGCCTGCGGAACCACGTTAGCCGAATGCCGGGAAGTCACAAGGAAGAGTGCAGGCACCTACCATTCCGGAGCTTGCAGCTGGAATAGGACAGAGCCCCATGTCAAAGCCCAGTCGGACAGAAGACAGCCAGGAATCAAAGCACAGAGGACAACATGCTTCTTGGTCCAGCTCCAATTCAGGGGATCATCTGGATTCGACGAAGGCTGGGGAACAAGCACGGTCCCGTCCTTGGCGAGGACGAGCTCTTCCGAGTTGGAGGTTGACAGGCCACGCTCGAGCTCAGAGGGCGCCGGCGCACTGAGTCTGGATGCCGCTTGCTTCTCGGGCGACGCGGCCATGGTGTGCAATGACGGTGCAAGGAAAGAGCTTTGGGCTGAGAGGGACGCTTGTTGCTGTCTCAGACGCAAGTCACCCGGGGCTGTGCGAAGCTTATATGAGAAGAGCAAAGAAGGGACTGCAGAGCATCAGTCATGGCTTGAATAAATAGACGACACGAATAAGAAAAGCTGGGCAAAGTCTAATCGGACATGGGGAGCCAAAGGCTTGTCTTGCTGTGTGTGCGAGAGCCACAAGAGAGTAACCAAAAACATCCAAATGCTCTCTGGAGAGTGCCTATCAGGACCATCCACGGCAGGGATGGCTGACTGTGAGACCAAAGGGTCGGAAATGATCAACGGCCTGCGTTCAGGGATGCAACCTATCGTAGTCTTCAAGCCGGGTTCGGCTGACGCTGACTGTATCCGACGGTGCGTTGTCCGGGTGGGAGGCGCCGTGCGCCATGTCAGAAGGATGATTAAGCCATGAGCGGCACGGCTTAAGCGACAAAGGGGAGGTCGGCTTCCCGACGGCAAGTGGATATGTACGACGGGAAGGCGGTTCGGTTCTCCAACGCCAAGTGGTCGAGCACATCACGTTGGAGGTGGGGCGGAATTGCAAGCCATCTATTGGACATTTGAGATGGGTTGCAGTTGCTGTAAGGTTGAGCGTGCAGTTGTACAGGCATCGTGGCAGGCTCGGGATGTTGGGGCCGTGGCTCAAGGTTCTCCGCAACCCGACTCTTTCGCTGCTCTAACAGGTCGGCTTGCTCGCCCAACCAGGACGCACAGGCGACGGCGACACCATGAATGGGAGACTCAATCCCGAAGCAAGGGAAAAAGCATTGAATTCAGCCATCGGCTCTCCCATCCTGTCCCTTCTGAGGAGCCTGCCGCCCCTTGATTCAGGTTGAGCCGGAGAACGATCATCTAAATGCAGCTTGCATTGATCCATCGTGGCTCGGCATGGGATTGGCCATAGAAAGCCACATCCCATCCCTTCGCACGTGTCCAGAGCCGCTGCGTCGCTTTCATCAGGGTCCTCCATCTTACATCGGCCCCAGCATTTGTCCCGAGCTAAATGTATCCTCCACCGACTTCCGCGTACTATGGCACGATTAAACGCCCGATGTACGCTGCAGCGTCAATGAGATGACTTCATAAACGGTGAATAAACCATTTGGTGGGTCTCGTGCTGACGTGTGGTGGTGAGAATATAGCAGGCTGACCAAAGCAATCGAGCGCGCTAGCTTGTGAGTGAGCTGTTCTTATAGTCTTCATTTTCACCTTGCAGCTGGAGGTTCTCCCCGTCGAGAAATGTATTGCACACTGACGGTTGATGTAGACTCGGATGCGACGAAGCCGTTGGTGAGTGGAATGCGTGCATGGGGAAAAGCCATGCGGTCAACATGACGCAAAAAACAGCAGGACGGAAACGCAAAACGTCGACGATAAGCGCCCAACTATTGAGCTGGGATAGAACCAAGCCATGGGGTCGATGGTTTCGCGGATCAGATAAGTAGGTGTTTCATGTGCAGCTTGACCGGTGCTGGTCGTGGTCCGCGCACAGCGAGGCAGCCGTGGGGAGAGGGTGAAGTCAACCTTGCGGTGAACATCTTGCTCGTTTGCGGTCGAGGGGGGCAGTGCAAACAGTTCTAGATCGCCGGCGGTCAATCTGAAGCGGGAAGTGCTTCATGCGCAGATGCATGGGCGAATGACAGCCCGCCAGATCTATCAAAACGGTGAACCCCACCCCAGGCTGATGATGTCGGCCAAGAGCTCGTCAATGCGTTGAAGCTTCCTGCTCAATGCTCGCCCACGCCTATAACCATGGCTTGCGCTCCTCTTTCGCCCTCACGCCTGCCCGTCTCACTGCACTTCCAGGCCTGGCTTCGTGGAGGATTCCATTGATCGTGTGTCATTTCTCCCCAGAGCTGTCTCTTCCCGTCCATTAAGCAGCATCCGCAATGGCCTCAGACAAGACGGACCATGCCGCGTCGACTCCCGGTCAGCAGCCAACGGCGCCTGCGCAGGGCGGCGGCAGGCCTCGAGCGGGATCCGGGAACGAAAGCGTGCGGTCCATCGTGCGCGTGCTCGAGAGGAGGGCGTCCGAGGCGTCGGAGCATTCTGCAGCAGCTGCACACCTTCGCCGGGTGAGCGCGCAGCACACCCTGGGAGCCGTGCCTGCCAGCCCCGTCCACACCCAGGCGCCTCCTGCCGAATCCAAATCCGAATCCAAGCCAGAGCCGTCTTCCCCCGTGGTTCAGCACGTGGTCTCCGTGCATGACAGCGACGCGCCTTCTCCCACGGCCGTCGACAGCGCCCAACCCAAGCCCGACCCGCCGCGGCCAAGCCACGCCGACGCCTCCATGCGGGACGAGGAAGCATCCATCGGAATCGAGGACCACTACGGGCCCGATCCGTTCGGACTGGCAGCGCGCAAGAACGAAGCCATGTCGCGCCCTGAGATCAAAGCGTCGCGCGGCCTGTGGAAGCGGTCGCGCGCCCGCAAGGTCGAGTCGTTCTACGAGAAGCAGAACGAGCTTATCGACGAGCTGCTGCAGAGCGGAGACGAGGAGCGCCTGCACCAGGAGGACCAGGAGAAGAACGGCGGCAAGGTCAAGTTTGCCGTCAACGCCTCGTTCGCCGTCAACTTCTGCCTGTTCTGCATCCAGCTGTTCGCCGCTGTCACCACCGGGTCGCTGTCGCTGTTCGCCACGGCCGCCGACGCCTTCATGGACCTGGTCTCGTCGATCGTGATGCTGGTTACGTCGCGCCTGGCCAACAAGCCCAACCCGGTCAAGTACCCCGTGGGCCGCCGCCGCATCGAGACGGTGGGCATCATCCTGTTCTGCGCGCTGATGACGACTGTCGCCGTGCAGCTGCTGGTCGAGTCGGCGAGGGCGCTGGGTGAGGGCGCGCGCACCGACGGCCATCTGAAGCTGGTGCCGCTGATATGCGTGGCGCTGGCCATCGGCGCCAAGTTCTGCCTCTTCTGCTACTGCTTCGCCTTCCGCCGCTATCCCGCCGCCCATGTCTTCTTCATTGACCACCGCAATGACCTGGTCGTCAACGTCTTCGGCCTAACCATGTCCATCGTCGGCGAGCGCCTGGTGTGGTATCTTGATCCCGTCGGCGCCATGTGCATCGGCCTGCTCATCCTCTTCTCCTGGGTCTCGCAGGCTTTCGACCAGGTCTGGCTGCTGGTTGGCAAGTCGGCCTCGCGCGAGTTCATCAACAAGGTCATCTACGTTACTATGACCCACGACCCCCGCATCAGCAAGGTTGACACGGTAAGCCTTCAATCACCGCCCCAGAGGCGCCTCGTCCTCAACTGACTCTCACAGTGCCGTGCTTACCACGCCGGCGAGCGGCTCTACGTCGAAGTCGACATTGTCATGGACCCGGAGATCCGGCTGCGCGACTCGCACGACGTGAGCCAGGCGCTGCAGCGCAAGCTTGAGGGCCTGGCCGACGTCGAGCGCGCCTTCGTCCATGTTGACTACGAGCACGACCACAGCGTGCATGACGAGCACAAGCCGCTCTACGACCGCCAGCAGCCTCGCACCTTCAAGCAAATGCTGGCTGGCCTGATCCGCGGCGACTGAGAAAGCAATCCTTGACCACCCAAGGATCATGCCCAGGTATACCTGATGGATGATGACAACCCCTTTATGAATCGCCCCGCCTCGTTTTAGTTCCGACTTTTAGTTCTTCTTCCCTGAAATGAAAGTCCTGCTCTTCGGGGAGTCTCTGTTCACTGGCTACCAGCTGGCGAGCAGCGACTCTGAATTTTCCCGAAAGCAGTCCTGACTGTGCCGTTCCACCCATGCTCGTGTTGAGTGTGATTATTGAATGCAGCCCCTTGGAGTGGCTGTCAGGAAGTGTTGTGATATGAACAGATTTGGTCGGCTCAAGATTGCAGAAGTGGTCGTCGCTTGAAGCGCGCGGCCCGTTACGTTTTGCATCATCTGCCGCTCGTGACGCCCTTGCGCTTATCTCCGGGCGGCCTCTGTTCCTCCTCACACGGACTTCACTTGCCCCTGGCTTATAATTGATCTAGGGGCAAGAAATATAAACAGAATGTGTGTTGGAATACTGGTTGTTGTTCCGACTATTCGATGAACCGTTGCAGGGATCGTTTCCCCATCCGTGCGTCGCACGGATCTACTGTAGTAGTGGAAGTAGCAAGCAAACCATCACTACCACACCTCTCCTTTCTCACGGTCCGCGCAGAATCGAGCAGAAGATCTCTTGTTGGAACCTCAATAGAAAATTCCGGAAGAGCCGGCTGCGGGTCGGTACGGCCCATATTCAGGGGCGTGCCTGTGTGCAATTGTGGCCGCGATTCTAGACCACAACCGGCCTGGCCCAGCGGGACTAGCTGGATGAGGATAGTAACACGTGCGTGCTTGCTCTTGTAGCGCTCCGCGCGACCCCCTGGGCCGAGTCAAAGCGTATCTGAGAGAAGCTACTATATCACGGTGCTATCTCACCGCTTCCTTTTTTCTTTCTTTTTTTCGCGCAGTTTGTTTCCACACTCATTTGGCATTGAAGCAGCATCAAGCGTCGGCGTCGCGGTCTTTTGCTTTTTGCATTGATTTTACCCCCTTTACAGATTATACCAGATTCCTCTCGTTCTACACTACTCCAACAAGCACAATGCCGTGGGCCGGCCGAGACAATACGCAAAATTCAGCAGATGCAGCGCACCCAAAACACCACGACCCATATCGCTTCGTACCCGCAGAAGACTTTTTTGAAAACTTTGCTCTGAAACATCAACCCACTTCGGTAGTATACAAACCTGAAGATCAACTCACGGAAGAGAGGGCGAGAAACTCTGTCAGTTCTCACGGCCGCATATTCCGGCTGAGTGACAATGCAGTGTTGCTTGTTCACTTCATCCGCCCTCTAGTGTGGAAAATACAATTCAGCCCCGGTTGCACAAATGGATCGAGTTTTACCGACTGGAATACGTGAGTCCTGTCTCAAGTTGGAAGCACGCAGCCCAAAGTGTTTAACGGTTGCAGGCGGACGATGCTTGGGGAACGGCTGTCTAGGATGACCCGAGTCTTGGATACCGCTGAGGACATCATCTGGGACGTTGAGTTTGACCCAACTCACGTTGATCACTTCATTCTTCGATCCGTGGTTGCGCTGAAAGGGAAACGCCTCCCTGTAGTTGAGTTGTGGATTCAACGAAGCCCTTTCAGAATCACAGCAGTCCGGAACATCAAGGCCGCTTCCCTCGATGGTGCTGCGTCCGTGAGGATTCCAGTAGATATCCCTGGTCATTCAGGAAGAGCTGTCATTTGGCAGACACTCGAGAACCCATTGCAATATGACGAGCGCTCGACAATCTTGTCTGTGGAGAAACACTCGCAGGCAAAGTACATGGGCTTTGGAGGACAGGGCGGAAAGAGCCTGTTCAAGGACAAAGTCTACATGAATTATTTCAGTAAGAGTTCGGTTGACGGATCACATGGCGAGTTACTAACATGACACTCAGATTTCGACAACATGCGCTACAACAATATCTACGCCAAAGGGCCGGAAGAAGCCGCTGAGCCACTGTATCATTCGGAGCCATTCTGGATAGAACTCAACCGACATCCCGGCTACACATCACAGGTGGCAACTTTCGTAGACAACTATTCTCACGTCTGCCTCGACATTGGCAAGACCGACAACAGCTCGTTCCGCATAGCTACCAGGTTCAACAGCTTCCAAGGCATCTTCATGGCCGGCAACAACACCGCTGAGATAACCAGGCTGTACGCCTCCATCGTTGGAAAACCCAGGCTGATGCCCCGGTACGTCCTCGGCTACCATCAAGGCTGCTACGGATACGACCGTCAGTGGAAGGTAGAGGAAGCGGCCCGCAAGTACCGCGAAAACGGGTTTCCACTGGACGGAATGCACATCGACATCGACATGCAGCGAGGCTATCGGACGTTCACCATTGACCGCAACAGGTTTCCTGAGCCAGAGCAAATGTTCCTGGAATTGCGGAAGCACGGCGTCCGGTGCAGCACCAACATTACACCCGTCATCAGGTGTACTCCAGACGCCGACTACGCGCCCCTGAACGAGGGTCTTGCAGGCAACCACTTTGTTCTTGACCGCAGGTTGATCGATCCCGCAGCCCCGACCTGCCACGACCAACGATACCTGCAATACGGAAACGCAGATCTGTACTTCACAAATCCGAACGACGTCGGTAGACGGCCCTACGCAGACCCTTATGACTTCGCCGCACATTTCAACAAGGGTGTGCCGTTTCACGGAGGCGTCTCTTACGGAGAAGGCCAAGGTGCTCCGGGCCACTATCCGAACTTGAACAACAAACATACGCGAGAATGGTGGGGTAAACAATACAAAGACCTGTTCGACGCTGGTCTCGAGTTCGTCTGGCAGGACATGACGTCGCCTTGCATTGGCGAGGCATATGGAGACATGAAATCGTGGCCATTCAGGCTCCTGCTCGATTCGGACGGCCATCAGGGAGAGCAAAGGCAAAGGAGACGGAGCAGCGCAGCGGCGGGGGACGAAAAGAAGGATCTGAAGACGGCCATAGAGCTCTGGTCTCTCTACAGTCTTAACCTGCACAAGGCCACTTTCAACGGTGTGAAGAAGCTGGAAAGTCGCCGAGGGAAACGGAACTTCATCATCGGTAGGGGTAGCTTCGCCGGCGCGCAGCGCTACGCGGGGCTGTGGACGGGTGACAACGCCTCCACCTGGGAGTTTCTCAGAGTCTCTGTTGTGCAGGTTCTTTCCCTAGGGATGTCCGGCATGACCATGGCGGGTGCCGACGTTGGAGGGTTCGAGCTTGCGTATGGGGAGTCAAACTTCGCCAACCCAGAGCTACTGATTCGCTGGTATTGCGCAAACAGTCTCCTCCCATGGTTCCGGTAGGTCTATATTCATTGAGTATGCACTCAAGTTACTCACTCTTTCACAGCAACCATTATAGCGGAAGACACGAGCCCTTCGAAGATAACCCCAGCCACGTGCGCGACGCGGACAAGAAGCTCTTCCAGGAACCGTACAAGTACGAAGAGTACTATAGGGAAAACAAATATAAGATCCCAGAAGCGCAGAGGAGGATGTTCGAGGCCGTCCTGCCCGTGTGTCGGTACATCGTGCGGCTCCGGTACAGCCTGCTGCAGTTGCTCTACGACGCCATGTTCGAGAGCACCATAACCGGCCTTCCCATTGCAAGAGCGGCCGTCACCACAGATGCTCTCGATAGCTCTCTGCTCGCCAAAAACGAGCGTTTTGCAGAGAACCAGTACCTGGCCGGCAACGACATCCTCGTCGCTCCTTCACTGCATCAAGAAAGCGAACGCGCCCGCCGCGAAATCTACCTCCCCTCAACAAGCTCCTGGTATCCCATGAACCTCCGCCCATGTGAGGATGGTAGCAGCATCGGCGAAGCATTGCTGCCCAAAGCCGCGGGCGCCACGTACGTCGACTACGACTGCCGCATCAGCGCCGAGGAGAGCCAGCTCCCTTTTGTCTGCCCCATGTACATCCGAGAAGGTGTGTAGCCCGGTCACCCGGATGCCCTTCACACAAAGCTGACCGCCTTTCAAGGTGCCATCATTCCGCAGATTCATGTGCGGCAATCCGTCCCGGACCGCACGCGGCCGGCAGCGCTGCAGGACGAGCCCGCGAACCCCGTCGCAATCAACGTCTATCCCGGCCGAGCCAACGTAAGAACACACCAGTCGAGCCTTTGGAGGTCGATTTGGCTGACGCACAGAAAACAGGGCAAAGGCCATTCCTACAAGATGTACCTGGACGACGGCGTCTCGCGCAACAGTGCGCCGGAGGGGACGTACATGGCCAGCCTTCCCCGTCACCATGGCACCGCCGTGCGACCGTATCACCATCATGCGCACGGCGACGATGCCGAGGCGAAGAGCAACTTCCGCCGTGTCGACATCGAGCAGCGGATTTTCGAGCGTGGTTGCGACGGTGCCGTGACGAGGGCGATCACCGTGTCGACGGGGTGGGATGCAGCGCGGCAGCATGCGATAGGCATCATCCCGGAAGATGAGCTGTATGGTGACGAGAAGGTGAAGAGAGATGTGGGGCCGCAATACAAGGTCGTGATTTGGCATGACGACGGGACGAAGATGGAGAATGTGTGCGTGGAGATTGCGGGGGAGCGGACGCGAGAGGAGGCCGACGAGAAGAGGAAAGCAACAATCGTATGGGTGCCGGTGGATGCTGATGCTCGGACAACGATCGAGGTGAGGTATCAAGTATAGCAAAGCTGGACCAGCCAAAGCACAAAAGCAACAAGACCCAAGGGGAACCCTCTATCCTCAGATCAATTGAATGCTACAAGCGCTTTCGAGCATGTGAGCCTGGCGGCCGTGCATAACGCCCTCGTAGTAGCACGCGCCTACCAGATGATATGCACCGCTTCCATCGGCCACCGAACGGAGTACCACCGGTGTCGGGCAGCCTCTTAAGAGCCATATCACATCGCCAACGGCAGAGGGTGAAGGCACCAGCGCTAGAGGGTCGCCTACACCTTGAGCAAGCTGTCTGCCGGCTGCGTAATACAGAATTTCTTCCCTGTCCCGCCATGTATACTGGTAATCTTCTGGGAATCTTTGTTCTTTAACGAGTAACAAGTTCAGTATTCTTCCCATCGTGATTGGTGCAAACCGCGGCGACCGCGCTCTTGTCAACTCCTCTGCCATCTTCCCTAGCTCCAGATAATCGGGCGCCTGAGAGTCTCTCCTCCCACCATGCCCTGTATTGTGAACCAAGTAACCCGGCCGTTCCCGCGGAAAGTTTTGGGGATGGATAGCGATGATGCGGTCGATGGGCGTGCCCGCAACTACAAGAGCCCGTGATCGAGATCCTGGTTGGACGGCGTGCTTCAAGGGGCCAGATGCGCAAAAGCCCATCTCCCGACCAGGACCAAACAGGGAGCTGAGCAGGCTTGCTTGAGACCAATCCGGTACCCATGAAGGGAGATTGGTGGCCACGTCTTTCTGGTAAAAGGAATCGCAGACGCCAAGGACGCCGAGATTTCCGGTTTCTTCGATGACAGCCATGGCCGCGTCGACGTACACATCTTGCACAGACCATGAGTAGTGTGGATTGATGAGTTGGGTTGCTCGGGGGTGGAGGCCCAAAAAGGCGTATATGACGTCTCTTGGATTCGAGGCCTTGAAGTGTCCGCTGGCAATACCATCTCGAAGGTCGTCTAGAATGCAGGAGAACACGGGAAGGTCGTTGTTGTCCAGCGAGTCCCAGAAGTACGTGAGGAAGCTGAGCGGGCGCAGACCTGGCGCCTCGTCCATGTCGTACTCGACCTTGTTGAATACGCTTTTCGGAGCCTGGAGGTTCGTGTGGATGGCTCGGTGGAAATCACAAGGTGATAGCTTGGTGTCTCCGATCATCATGTAGACCTCTTTGGCCAACAGAACTTCCTGCACAATCCAGCATCTGTTGAACTTGAAACGTCTTCAGATCAGTATGTCAGCTGTTGTATACTGACCAGGCCGGGGGACACTCACCCAGGGCCGACTCATCACCCCGCAGGCTGCTTTCACTCTGTGCGTGGCTGTTTCTTCAAAGCACTGGTGACAACAGTCCTCCTCGTCCATGGATTCATCCTGCCCATCCACGTCCATCATGTCGCCTTTGGGGGCGCAGTGTACGGAGCAAGGGCGGTTCAGCGCATGCTGGAGATGCATTCGCAATTTCGCGACATCCTTCTTTCCCTGGGCTGCAGCTTCCTTCCGGCTGCGGCCAAAGGAAAAGTGTTTTGAGCGATCACCAACAATGTCTAGGGTGCCAACGACAAGATTGGAATCGGCGTCGGGCTCTCCGAGCCACACGAGGGTTCTTTTAGCTTTGCTATAGATGTCGCCCATCATGGACACTTGGTGGTTGCGCTCCAACTCGTCATCCTGGTTGATGCACAGTTGATCGATCCAGAGATAGCCGGTGGTGGAGCTTTTGTTGAGGTGTGCGAGCACCTGGGTCAGGGCGTCGGTGATGGCCAGGGTCCGGTTGGTGGGGAGGATGCGGACCAGTTGTGTTTGTGTCGAGCTGCCCCACACGTACGAGACAGCCTCGTACGAGGGCGCGGCGTCGAGGCTGACATGCACAATCTCATACTCGATGAGCCATGGAGCGTCTTTTCTCAAGGCGAAATGGCCGGGATGTAGTCTGAGGAGACGGATGTGCCGGGGGTCGACGAGCGGGCGGTGCTGGAAAGTGGACGAAACAGGAACAGGTAACTGGTATACGGGTATCATCATGTCGCAAACAGAAAACAGAAGGCGCTGAAATGGACGGAACGGAGGCAGTGTCGGCGTCTGCACGGCCGGGTTGTTGCAGTCTTATAGCCGGCGTGAGGCTGAAAAGCGGCGCCCCGAGTGGGCAGTCGGCAGGGCTAGCAGATCTGAACGGCTGCAGATGCAGTCCCTCGGATCGGCCTGTTTGGGCAAGACAGAGGGGTGGGGTAAGCTTCAGCCGCCGCCAGGCTCCAGCCCGCATAGACACCGCCAACTTTTGGCCCCAGGGCGCGCCGGGTGTTTTCCTGGCCCCTAGACCGATCAGGTACCACGCATCCTTATATGCGCCGGGAACGTCACTGGCGTCAAGCCCTGCCAATGCGCTCGCGGGAGCTTCCGCATGCATGCCCACCTTGTTTGGCCGCGCGTTTCTCGCGCTGGAATGCCCGCGCGGGCGTCGGTTGACAGCCGTCAGGCGGCGCCGGGGGCGGTGTAAAACGGTCAGTTGGTCGATGTTAACGTTGTACCAGTGCCACGGTGCCTGGTCTGCGGAAAGAGCGTTGAAAGCGAACGCGAGAGCGAGCAGCGCGGCAGCCAAGGCACGGTCATGTGGTTCGGGAGGATCGCACAGCTGCGGAGGAAGTGGCGGCCTGCAACGTGTTCGTGCAAACCGACCACCTGGTGCTCGGTCTCGCAACCCCACCTGCACCTGCTTCTCCAGCCGTGCATCTGCTCCCGCGCTAATCACTAATCACCAACTACTTTGCTGCTATAACCTCGAGCCCGTACCAACTAACCATTGGTCTCTCCTTGAAATCTCGGCACTTCTCGTCCCGATTGACCCCGATTTGCCGTGCCAGACAAACAACTCGCAAAGCCCTGGACGTCCGGACTAGATTTGCAGCCAATCGCTAGCCCTCCGCCCAAGTGGGCCCATTGCGCGGCGTTCCCTTGATCCTTTGGGTCCGATCGTCTCAGCTGCGCCTACCCCTGTTGCTATGGGCCTTCTGGAACGACTCTAGGACCGTCCGTAGGGCTACCGCGTATTGCTCCTGAGCTTGTGCCCACGCCCTAAAGCACTCTTCCAAACGCTCGTTTGGCCTCCGTCGTTGATGGCACTCGCGGTGTG
This sequence comes from Diplodia seriata, assembly GCF_021436955.1. Lineage (NCBI taxonomy): Eukaryota > Fungi > Ascomycota > Dothideomycetes > Botryosphaeriales > Botryosphaeriaceae > Diplodia > Diplodia seriata. The sequence continues at coordinate 1,285,771 of NW_027117313.1, read as the reverse complement.
AAGCACCATCATCCACTGCCGCGTCTTTCTCTTCTCCCTTTCGGTGCATCTGCGTTTCTTTGGCCGACGGACCGTGGGCCTGACTTTCGCCATTCCTGCCATCACCAAAGACCAATCCTCGAGCTTTGTTTTGAGAATCGCATCCCAGCGGCGGATTGGCGCCATCTCAAGCTCCTCCAACAACCTTGTGACATGGCAGTCCATCTAGTAACCACATAGATGATGAAAACCGCTTCTAATCTATTGTCTAAATACAGACCGTCAAGATGCCGAAACGTGACACTGGCGAAATAAATCCCAAAGCTGGCAAGGAAAAATTCACCGCGTCATGCAAAAAATAAAAGTCTTGGAATCCTCGTGAGCAGTATACTGTCAAGAGGGGAGTTCTTGTCTAAAACGCATGCTACACTGCCTCACCTACTACGTTTTTCAGAAATGAAGGTAAAATAAACCGTTCAGGCCGATTTGTGAACACCAGTCAGCATATAATGATGGTAGAAAGTAAGAAGTGGTTTAAGGTAGCATGTCTGCGGCTGTTTGTACCAGTTCTTTTGCTTATCATCAACGTCTCAAGAGTTCAGGGCAATGAGCTACAACGCACCAACGCTTTGACCCACATCTTGGCTTTCTGGAAATCAGCATCAGGCCGGAAGGGCAGGGCAATCCAAAGTGACGTCTCCCATTCTTTCGCATTACAAATAAAAGAAAATTCAAACGCCAGACCCAGCTTTTCATACGGCGCACCACCGATCTTCAGCAAAAAGTGGTACTCTTACATGCATTATGACCCATTCCACTCAACTCCGTCGACGAAATAGTTGACCTTCTTATCACGTCTACAACGCCCGCAGCTCCCAGGATTGCTCTAAGCGATGAAGCCGCTTATCTGGGTTACGCCGTGCGCACTCCTGCCTGCATCCAGGAACAGATCCTCGCATTCGTCCACATCTGCAATGCCAATCTCCTCCCTTCCACCAACCTTGGCCAACACCTGCGCGGGCGAGAGAAGCTGGAGTGCGTATCTCAAGCTGACCTTTACGCCAAGGTCGCCGACCTTGGTAAGCGCCGCTTCATCGATCTTGAGGCTCTCGGTACGTGCGCGAGTGCGGATGATCTGGCGGACCTCATCGGGGGCGTATTGGTGCGTGGGGATGATAAGGAGGCGCGCGAGCAGGTCCGGGGGAAGGCCGTGGGGAGAAGGAGGGAGAATGTTCTCAGCGCCGCGGACGGGGCAGAGGCCGCGGTTGGAGGCAAGGATGACGATGGGCGAGATGGTAGATTCGAGGGCACGGTTGAGGAAAGTGAAGGTCTCGAGGTCGAGCATGTGGACCTAAAGAAGAAAAGTCAACTTTGGTACATAGCGTTGCGGAACCAGGGTTACTTACCTCGTCAATGAACAAGACACCGGGCACCAACTCCGCCACACCCTGGTCAATATATTTGTTCACGACCTTGTTGATTTCCGCCCGCAGCTTGTCCGTGATCTCAGTCTTGCGTGGCTTCATCAACTGGCCCATCATGCTCATGATATCCTGGCCACCCTGGGGTCTCGCGTTCGCGATGTCCAAGTCGTGTAGCGTAACATCCTGGACGACTTCCTTCTTCTTGTGGACGTCGCCTTTAGGGACGGGCACATACTCCTCGGCTTCGAGATCGAACTCCGTGGCGTAGGCATCCGAGCGGCCGACGCGCTTGACGGCGCCAGTGTTAGCCTCGATGTAGATGACATCTCCCAGGCGCACACGCTCCTTTTGGATGGCCTCGTAAATGGACGGGTCCAGGCGCAACTTCTTCGTACCCTTCGCCGACTTCAACACGATGATCAGGTGCGAGATGGTGCGGCCATAGCCACCAAGCGGGTTCTCAGCTTCCTCGGGCGTGAGCTCCGTGACCTCGCCCTCGTACACCTCCTTCGTTTCGCGGACGCGCAGACCTATTCAGATTACACATTAGCGATTCAGCCAAGATACGCCGCGCCGATGGTGGTCCTCAGCGCTCAAACAGCCGCAAGACCAAAGCCTTCTAGCACGTACCGATAGCTCTCCGGAAGCACTCCATTAACGCCTCCGTCTTCTTGACCTCCGCCGAGTATATTTCGCTGCCGACGATGGGGCAGAACGGCACCTTGGTCCCCAGTTCATGCGCAACGGCCAGCGCGAGCGCCGTCTTGCCCGTCCCCGGTCCACCAGCCAGCAGTACCGCCCTTCCGGACATCTTCTTCGCCTTGATCAGGTCGACGACAACGCCGCACGCCTATGAAGCAAAGCACGTATCAGCAAGTCTGGCACTAGCAATGCATCTCCGTCCTCAATCGGCCCCAGGTCGCGCCAGCCAAAGCTCCTTCGGGGTCCAGTGGTGATGTCGGTGGGGGTTTGTTTACCTCTCGAGCGGCAGCCTGGCCGATGAAACCGCCGCTGACCTTCTCGGCCATGCCATCGGATCGCAGGCCAAGGCCTCTGATGTGCGAATGCGCGGCGGTGCGGTTCTCGCGACCGCTGCCCTTGACCTCGCTGATCTGGACAGGCGCCATTGCGACGACGGATGTGTGAGGTGCTCGAACGCGAGCGGAGTCGGGCTACAGGATGTGGATGCGATATTCGGCTCGGGAGGTTCGTCGACAAGTGCGACGCGGGATTGAAGGCTGTGGCGATGGAAAGACGCTGCGGGCGGAGCTAGGGTGTGTTTGGTGTTGCGGGAAGCTTCAGAAAATCGGCGAAGCTGGGGCCCAAGACGCGGATCGCGAACGCTACCTGCCTGCACACGCCAAGACCGCTTTTCCCCGACGAATCACACGCCTCTGCCTCGCCTTCCCTCCAAGCCCGACGCCTCAGCCTCTGTGCTTTGCGGCTGCCGCTTTTTTCCCTGTGGCGCGGCTCTTTGCTCGGCTTCGCAGACAAAATTCCTACTGACCACCTCCGTCACGCAGACGCAGGCACGACACGCATTCGACACACTCGCAGGATACTTGCTGCTTTGACTCCCTTCACCTTCTTCTTTTCTTCTTCACCGTGAAACTACTGTCTTCTACTTTCCACTCGCCTCGCGCCATTTCCGCTTGCAGCCTCACCTGCGCCGTATGCGCCAATCCGCAAACCCAGTATGCCTATTCCATGAATGCCATATCGCCCCAATAGCCGCTCTACTGTACAGACTGCTAATGTGTGCCAGAATTAGCGCAACCTGAGCCTCGTCGATGACGCCCAAACCTGCTCATTCCAAACCCAAGAGCTTCTCACCGCACCCGAGTCACTCTTCGTGACAACCCGACTTTTAGTTTTTTCTTGGCCAAACCTCGTAAACGTCATCCATCATCAACCCCAGGCTGGAAAATAGCAAGGGGGCTGCTCGACCTATGCACAAGAACAGAATAGAAGCAAAAAGGGAATAAGAGAAGGGATGATTTGGGAAGGGGAGCGCGAGAAAAAGGTGTTGTACACGGATGGAAGACCGACGAGAACGAGGGCCACCGCCGGCCCTTCACCAAGGCACCTCCCTATCGCAAGGCTCCGCCGATGACCCATACGACTGAATCGGTTCGCAGAGCCAATACAACCGGATCACACGAGGCATTCATCGGTATTTCGGGCCAATGCATAGCCGTCTTACTCCTCTTCGCTCTCCGATGCACTCGACTCATCGTCGCTCGACTCATCTCTCTGGGTCGTCTGGACGGGCTCTGGTGACTGGTCAGAGCTCGAGCCACGATTGTTAAAGTTCTGAAGGCGCTGCTTAATCTCCGCAATCGCCTGTTCCTGCTCATGCTTGCCCATGGGCTTGTTCTTTCTGGGCTGCGCGGCAGTGTTCTTACGCGAAGGTGGCTCATAGTCATCATCGTATGTCGGCAAGGCAGCCGTAGCCGCGGTCGCGGCTGGGTTGACTGTCTTGATATACTTGAGCAGATCATGCAGCACATCGTTGGGGATGGTGTCGATGTCCAGTTCAAGCTCATCATCATTGACACCCTTCAACCAAGTTAGCATCACTGGCGAAAGCAACATGTGGAGGGATCCCTTACCTGAAGAGCAGGCACTCCATTCCGGATGATCTGGACTGCCTTTGCCATCTGGACCTCATCCAAGTTGCTGATGGTCTCGGAGATCAGACGCTTCTCCTCGAAGGAAATCTGCCTCATTTTCTTCTTGGGTTTCGCAGGAAGCGAGGTCTTCGAAGGCTTCTTCGACTTGGCCTGGCTCTTGTCCTTCTTTGCAGTCTTTTTGGCTGCTACCTTGGGGGACTTGCCCTTCTTGGCCTGGAGAGCGAGCTGTTCCTGTGTCAGAAGCATGATCTGCTCGGCAATCTGGGCCTGTCTCCGCCTGATTTCCTCTTCATCATCTTCTTCTTCACTGTCATCATCGTCTTCGTCCTCCGACGCAGAGGCCGGTTCAGACGCAGGCGCGTGCTCATCCATCCATTCAGCCTTCTTGTCCCACGCCTTCTTGTAGACCTCTTCGAGCATTTTGCCCATCTTGTTCACGTCATCACCCTCAGGATTGAACTTGTAGCAATTCGCAAAGATGAGGTCGAGATCGGCCTTGATATCCTTCGCGCTGGTGTATTCACCACGCTTGAATCGGCCGTAAACAGTACCCAGGTCCATCGGCTTCCTAATGATCTTCAGATATTGCGGGATGTTCAGAGCAACAGGATCTACAGGCTGGAGGAAGGGGTATGAGAACTCCCGGTGTTTCGGCTTCAGCAACTCGTTGATGACCGTCTCTGCGAACTTCAACTCGAGCTGAGACTTCTTGTTCTTCGGCCGAGGATTCGAGTAGGGCAGGTCCTTCGGCGGCGGGCGATGAATCTCCCTCTTGGGGCGCCCGTCACCAGTAGACGAATCTCGTCGGATGAGGGGGGTGCCATCGGCTTGAAGCGCGAAGGTGGCATTGTTAGAGGTCGAATTGGTCGGAGAGTGCACTGGAATATTGGGACGAGACTCGCGGCGGGGCGGTTTCACGGAGCCTGATTTCTTGGGCTTCTTGGTGATTTCCACGGGAGCCTCGCGCCCAGGTATTAAGTGCATGCCGCGCTCAAACCACATCTGCAAGTTCCAGGCTGATTGCGCAATGGGATGCTGAGGGCCATTGAAGATAACGCAGTTGTCAATCATAAGGTAGAAATCGCCCATAAAGGCATCCACCGACTGGTACCGCTTTTCCTTGTGCTTTGTCTCTAGCGTGCTCAGGTCCATTGGTTTGGTAATGATCTGAGGATAGTGAGGGATGTTCAATGCGACGGGATCCACCGGTTGCAGGAAAGGTGCTGCGGGCTTAGTCTTCTTTGCGCCGCGGAGACGATCCATCAGAAACTTGTGTTGCGCCGCAGTAAGAGGCTGCGAATCGTACTTCTTCTTTTCGGGCGCATTGCTGATCGCGGGCGGAGCCACTGAGATGTCTGAAGTCGGAGGAATTCGCACGTCGCCATTGGTGACCGGCGGAGCTGGTTGTTGCTTTGGCTTGACCTCGCCACCTGCAGTAGACTCCATAGATCCATCTGCTGTGCGCACGCGCTTCGCCAAAGGACCGTCGTCGTCGTCGTCATCATCGTCCTCGCGGGGACGAGTTTTGTTTGCTGACGGCGCATCTGTCATCTCTTGGTCTGGGGCAGTGGTCGCCGCAGGCGCCGCACTAGGACTTTGCGCAACAGCAGAATCTTGAGCCGCAGGCGGATCTTGCGTGGCAGCAGCAGGCGTTTGCAGTGCATCCTCTGCGGGTGGCGGAGGGGGCACAGGGTCGGTAGGCTCGTCCGATTTCTGCACGTCTGCAGAAGCGGACGCGTCGGTCGTTGCAGGTTGCGCCTGAACACCTCCGTCCATCTTGTCTTGTTTGTCTTCCGTGTCCCTTGGGGGCGAAGCGCTGGGTTGCGCCGGTACTGGAGCCGCAAGATCTTCGGACGCGTCGATCGCGCCTTCGGGCTTTATGGCAGGCGCGGATGTTTGCGGTAGCGACGCGGAGTCTTCGCGAACGTCCGAGGTTGCGGGCTCGACTGCAGACGGGAGTGAAGTAGGCGCGAGGTTTTCGGGCTCCGCAGAAAGTGGCGTTTGCTCCGGCGGCTGATCGGGCACGAAGGGCGCGGTGGGCGCGATGCCGCTATCGACGTCGGTGATGGGATCTGCGAAGGGATCTTGGTCGGGATGGGAGTCGGCGCCGTTCACGGAGTCGGCACCATTCGTAGCCGGCGTTGGCAGGGCGTCTGACGGAGCATCGGCGTCGGGCGCAGGAATGTCAACGTGGTGAGGCGCGGGGTCTTCATCAAACAGCGGGTCATGCTCATTTGCGCTTCTGCAGAATGATTTGTTCAATAAACTACATGCGCCAGGATATCCTGAAAGAAGGCGGAAGCGGAAACCAAAAAACAGACAAGGCAGGAAGGCAGGGAAGAGCGACTCACCCGTTGATGTTTGCATCCAAGGCCATCGCGTCTGCAGATGGAACGGGTTTTGGCTCCACGGACGGTTTGTCCATTGCGGGCGAAGTCATCACGGCCATGCGACGCAGGTGGGGGCGGACAGCAGCACTGTGGATTACGCGACGACGCGCCGACACCACAGGGCTGTTGCGTGGAAGCTAGCGCGTTGCAGGATTAATGCGCGCGCACAAGCGAGCCGGGGGGTGATGTTGTGGGTGCAAAAGTCAGGACGCGCTAGGGCGGTGACGCGTGGTTGACGGAGCAGTGTCGGGGCGAGTGCGCGGTGACGTGGGGGTGGCTGCGACGCGCTTGAGACTTTGCGAGGTCGGAAAAATCGAGGTTCAGAAAGGCTCAAGGCGGTAGAAGCATTAAATAGCTCCGGGCCGAGTGAAACCGCTAGAGGGTCGGAGCGCAGAGGCCACGTGACCTTTTGCAGCCTCCCGCAACAAACTCAGCGGTACTGACGGGGCGGCGGCGAACCGCGGACGAGCTGGGCCGGCGCCTCGAGGCAGTGGCTGTCGGGTGCAGGCGCCGCGCAGGCAGCGCAGCAGTGCAGCGAGGGCGTGGTGGGTTTTTGTTGTTGCAGGCCTCGGAGTGATCGCGCAGCGTGCTCCAATCAGCGAACGCGAGTAAACGGGCGGCGAGAGGGTGTGTGCGCGCGCGACGTGCAGGAAGGTGCGAGCCAGAACACCAAAACTCAGTCGGCGAGGGAGGCAGGCAGGCCGGCTTAAAAAAAAGCTGAGGGCTCCTGCCGCGCCCGAAGCTGTGGCCCCCTGACGCGGTTGCGCCTTCCCCTTCGCGGTCTAGCGCGCTCCCGTGCGCGTTATCTAATCCATGCCGCTCGAAAAAAGCTGAGATAATTTTTCGATTTGCCGGCACCCAGCACACGGCGCGCTCCAAACCAAACCGCCATCCCAGCCGTCCGATTCCAGAATCCTGCGCGAGCTTCAAAATGCCTGCTGCAGTGGCTCAGCGTCGCAAGGCCGCCGGCCTGCCCACCCCCAGCGCGAAGAAAGCACGAACATCCGCCCAGCCCAACGGCACTTCCGCGCGCAAAGCCGGCCTTGCCGCCCTTGTGTCCGCTGACGGCAAGCGCGTCCAGGCAGCCACTACCAATGGCGTGAAGGGCGCGAAGCAGGACACTGTCGACGAGGCGCGTGCCGTTGTCGGTCACGGTGACGTCGACATGCAAGATGCAAGCGCCGACCCGGAAGTTGTGGAGATCTCCAGCGGTGAAGAGGAGGAAAGCGAGCTTGAAGAGTCCGCAGACGAACACAAGGATGAGGCAGCCGATGCAAAGGCGGGGGCCGCCGACACCGAGATGGATAGCGGCGAGGCCGAGCCACCGTCTTTTGGCGAGCTGCTTCAGGCTAACGCACCGGAAGTCGTCGACGTTGAGGCTACTTTCCAAGACCCCAACCCGGAGTCTCGCGCATTGGCGCCAACGAGCGGAAACAGAGCCCTGTCGGCGCCCTCAGCAACCTCCCTCGGCACGGTTCTTACGCAAGCGCTCAAGACAAACGATAAAGGATTGCTCGAGTCTTGTTTCGAAATGAACGACCTGAACAGCGTCCGCTCCACCATCGAGCGTCTGCCATCCCCGCTTGTCGCCAACCTTCTCCGCAGGCTCGCTGAGCGCCTACACAAGAGGCCGGGCCGCGCAGGAAACCTGATGGTCTGGGTTCAATGGTCTATTGTGTCGCACGGTGGATACCTCGCTGGAAGGCAGGACATAATGAAGGAGCTCGGCAGCCTCAACCGCGTTATAAAGGAGCGTGCAAGCGGTCTTCAGCCGTTGCTCACTCTCAAGGGCAAGCTCGACATGCTCTCGGCACAGCTGGAACTGCGGAGAAGCATGCAGAAGGCAACCACCATGGATGAGGACGACGAAGAAGAAGGTGTGATCTACGTTGAGGGCCAGGACGAAAGCGACTCCGATGAGGATGCGGCCGAGCATAAGACTAAGGCCATTACCGACGGCAAATCCCAGAAGCGCGCCAGGAAGCTCGAAGATGATGAAGACTTGGAGGGTGCAGAGAGCAGTGAGGAAGATGGAGCAATGAACCTCAATGCGGAAGAGGAGGACGAGGAGGATGAGGGTAGTGAAGATGAGGATGTTTTGGATGACGAAGCTGAGGAGACGGGAAATGACACTGGCGAGGACGAATCGGAGGACGACCTGGAGGAAGTTGATGACGACGATGGCGAAGATCTTTCCGAGGACGACATTGAGACGCCGAGACCGACCAAGCGCTCTGCAGCTGCACAGCGCATGGGCTTCGGCAGTGGCAGGAGACGCCGTTGAAAAATTGCATGGTATGCACTTACGTTGAATCCGTCTCTGTGGGGCTTGAACCGTACCCCTGCATAAAATGTATATCGCCGTTTTGCTCGAGTTTTCCCCGATACGACGAGCGTACTGCGTTCTCACAAAAAAAGCGGCGCCTTTCTGGATATATTATCTGACATTGTACGCCACAAGGATATGAATGGGCATGATGTCCTGGCGTTCATGGGGTGGGGCGGAGTTTGCTTGCTGGCTTTGGTTCAGCGCCGCTTGGCTAATGGGCTGCATAGCGTTGGTCTTAGGTATATCTCTCGGTGACTAGTAGTTGGGAGGTGGAGAAAATAAAAAGTTCCTCGGCCATCGATTTCCGGACGAGCTCGCCAGACGCACTTAGCTAAGACCGACAGTGTACACTGAGGAGCTACCATTGTTTCTGAGCGCATATGTTCACGTGCTAAGAGAAAGGTCAACAGATGACGATTCGGAACACCAGCGATGCCGTCTGCAGACCGCCCAATTTGGTTCCACAGGACAGTCACGTGCAAAGAGCGCATAGTGGAGCTGACGGGAAGAACAGGAGGACCAGCCAAGCTTTCGGCCCGACCCTCGAAGCAAGATTCCGATGATTTCATACTCACTCGCCACTTGCGTTGTCAACAACAAAATACACTTCCGCAACATCGTGATGCTTGTCCCGGGTCGCGTCGGAACAGATTCCGACAATGACAGTGTATACGCTTGGCCCGGTTTGGCTCGGGTTTATCGGGATTGCGGAACGCGCTGCGCCTCTGTTCCGTTCCATGGAAACGATATAAAAGGGAGAGATATTGAGGGGTCTGTTGAGATGTGCAAGAGTCAGTCTTTGTCGAAATGTCATCATTGCTTGCAGCAACAGCGCAGCCAGCCGCCATGGATGATGCGCAGAGCGAGAACAGCAAGGATATGCACGGCGATCCGCCGCACAGACAAGGCGTGCAAGGCAGCAGTGCAAGAGCTACGGAACCCGATGGCGGAAGCGCAGGTCCTTCTGTAAGAACCCTGAGTGCGTTGGAAGTGGATGACTTCACACGATCTGTTGAGGAAAGGGTTTTGGCGGAGCCTGGCACGAGGTTGCTTTCATCTTGGTCGTTGTGATGGCGCAATTGGTCACAGTAGGCGTTCCGTCGTAACTACAAGAGGAAATTCTCGGATTGATCTCTGTTTCAGCAAATGAACCTCGGGAACACCATCGTTCAGGTGCGCAGCGTTGCACATGGCCTTAGCATTGGCGATGATGCCGCTCAGGAGTTCTGGCTGTGGCCAGTTACAGGTTCGTTCGCTTTCTTCTTTACTTGACTTTTCCGTGTTTGGCCCGGCCTGACAATCATCGCATTCGGCCCCGACCTGAGCTTTACCAGCGCCAGCCTGATTGTGAGTGATCAAGTGCCCAAAGAGCAGCAAAGTGCTGCTAGCAGTTTTGTGAGCAAGTGGTAAATTACAGAATAGGACTTGGCGTGGCTTTCGCTGGCAATCTGGAATTCAGAGCTAAAAACCGAGGCGGAGATGTTTGCAAGGGTACAGGAGCGCATGGCGGCTTGGTGCGGTATTCGCAGGCCTCGGTGTTCTGGTCACTTTTGTGTTCCGACACAGAATGGAAAGGCACAAGATCGAGTGATGGCTGCATTACACCGGGGTCATGGCTGGGGCGGTTCTGTAAAGGGAAGTTTTCAAGATTGAACGGAGTGTGTGCAAGACCGCAGGTAGGACTAGGCACATTTACCTAGAACTGTGGCCGTACTCGTCAGGAACCTCTCCGCTGATGTGCTGCAAATTTCTATCTCATTATTTCTTTGTTTCGTATACCGAGCTCCTGCTCTCGACTGAAGATTGTTCAGCCACGTAACAAGTACACAAGTCATTGTTCGAAAACAGATCATGCCTAAAAAAGCCTACATTAACAGAGGCCTTGCTGGCTACTCCTACTGATGGATCCCAGAAGCCAATCTGTCCTGCACATTTTTCCTGACAGCACTGTCAACTGAAGACCAAGCAATGGACGAAAGCCGGCACAGGCAGATGAAGAGAGTTGCAAAAGAACGCGTCCGCGAATATGTTTCCTCCCTCAAAGAGATCCGAGAGCGCGCGCGTAAGCTCTTTCGCAACAACAAACTACTAGAGGTAGTCTATACCCTGCGCGATACAGGATTAACATACCTTGTCAAGCGGCGGGGCGACGGCCAAGTCGTAATGGCTCCCAGAAAGAAGAAGCGATCGACACACAGGGACGGTTCTGAGGCGTCATCCAGGAGTATGACCAGCCGCTCGGGCAGTTCTGGCAATCGTCGTCGTCGCAAGCACCGTCACGACCACCAAGAGCCATATTGCCAGTACTGCGAGGACCGTCGAGAGCGTCGTAGGCAGAGACACTTGTGCAGCGAATGTCAAAAGGCTCTCAATCATGGAGACGGTGGCGAGCATCAGGAACGTCGGAGACACCATGGCTACAACAATCCCGAGCACCCTGATTGCCGAGACAAAGGCCATGACGAGGGGAATGGTTCCAGCGCTCCCAAGCTTCATGAGCGCTCGGCGAATGAGTCTACTCGACACTCGACCCAAAGGAGCTCAGTTACAGACACGAAAAGGTCAGAGCCACTGACTTCTCGTACCAGAGACCCAGCTCCTCGACCTCCGCAACCTCCGCAACCTCCGAGGCCCGAGCGTAAGCCCAGCCATAGGTGGCCCTTTCTTGACACTCTGAGTGTATCTGCGTCACCACGATCCATAGCTTCATCATCACGGTCTACAGCTTCATCATCACGGTCTACAGCTGCGTCATCACGGTCCACAGCTGCGTCATCACGATCCATAAGCTACTCAGACTACCACCTCCCGGAGGAAAGGCTTAGCATGTTCTCAGATCTACGCCTTGACGACGGTAAGTGTGACTCCGCTGTCCACTCCCGCTCTAAGGATGGTAAGTGTGACTCCACTGCCCACCTCCGGCCCAAGTGTGACTCCACTGCCCACTCCCGCTCCAATGATGAAATGGGCAGGTCTTTGCGGCAGTCGAGGATGGGTTCCGTGGCCACTTTTATTACGAGCCCTGTAAACCGTCAGGAACATGCTCCATTGCCCCCTCGCGAACACACAGGGCTGAACCGCCTGGTTCATCAAGAGTTGCGTGGAGGTTGGAGCTCTGACGAACCGTCTGACGACGATGACGATGTCGATGCAGATGATGAGTATGAGGTGGGTCCGGAGGAAGTTATTGACCTGTACGGCGACGATTGAGGCTTACCCGTGTGGTTTCTTTGCTCTGTCACTTTTGGTTTTTTTTTCCGTTTTGTTAGTTATTTAAATTCGAGTTGCATAGCATATCATTATTGTTTTTTTACTTCAATTCTCCATTGTTTGCCAGGTACCTGAAGGGCGAGGACTCTTCTCGACCCCCACTAAAGTACGAGCTGCGTGTATTGCAGAGCTTGTAAGCTAACGTCTGTCTTAGCTGTTTCCTCTTATTTGTTGGTAAGTTTCAGGTGATGAGTTCAAACGTGTATGCGTGCCCAAATCGATGTATGGATTTTGCCGGTGATGTTTGACTGCATCTGACACAACCATTATAGGATGATGTTTAGCTTAAAACAGGGTCGTATTGTATGGACTCTTTGAATTAGAGAATATCAAAGTGCTTCTCATGAAAGACTGTATAGCATGTGCACGTGCGATAGCTACGGGCTGTTAAAAAGTTCAAATACATAGGCCTTGATACAGGCGCATGAAGTTACATCGCGATGGTCCGAACACCGTTCCCATCTTGTAGTCTTTGTTACCATCATATGATCTCTCTAGATAATTAATTGGCTATTGACAGTGTGTTTTTGTCAAATACATGAAATTTGTGGGCGCATTTTGCTAGCTCATTCATTGGAAAGGCCACCCCTTCATTCATACCCCGTCGGAAACTTCGAACGTTGATGAATCTGAGATTCCTGCCTCGAATTTCCGTTTCAAGAATATTTGGGGTTGTTTTGTGGCAATTCCTGTTTTGGTGTTCGGGTACCGATGTGTGTGTACAATGCAGAAGAGGCGAGCATTGTTCATAAACGATGAGACGGTGACAATGCAATTGTAAACGAACACAAGCAACTATATGAGCACCTCGGTGCGCCTCGACAATCCAACAAGTCACGCTACTTCAGCCTTCCCTTCCCTTCCCTTCCATTCCCAGCATCCCTGGAGGAGAGCTATGAGTTCGAGTTATACGGTTTCGGCTCTCAGTGATTACGTCCAGAGCAGCATAACAGAGGAGAGTTTACCCGACTACCAAGCAATGGCGCGTTTCTCGAAAGAGCCGTCTGGCTGGACACAGACTCGCCCCTACACATCGCGATGCTCTCAAACAAGCTTGGTTCCTGGACCGCTGATGGAGGACGACGAACCGGCTGTCCCTATCGCAGGCCGCGGTGATACAGCGGCGCTGCCGAAATTCTCCTTCCCAAGGACCGCAGACGTTGAGCGTGCCTCCCTCGAGCACCCAGCGTCCTTGGCCATTCGCAGGCCTCCACCGGAAACCTCAGGGAATACATCAGATGCCCCCGAATATATGCCTTCGGATCCCAGGATGTCAGGAACGGCTACCCAGGATACGAATAATACACACGCAAAAACGCAGCTTAAGACTGCCTCATATGTCCCATATGCCCGATTCCACCAACGCGACCTCCAAATTCTCACCCTGAACAGCAAGCCTGTGAAGTCCGACTCTACACCGATGCGCTCGACGACGAAGCCTTCTTCGAGCGCAAGGCCGCCCCATGCAAATGGACTTGCACACATCCAGAGCAGCGAGTTGAACAGCGTTCTGATGAGCGGCTACCAGGCGCAAAGAAAGCGACGGATCCCAAACGCGCTTCAGCCTGGTAGGCAGGCCTCGCCATCGACCGAAGTTTCCAGTGACACGAAGCCTCCGGCTCCCTCTGACTACGACTTGATCCCGGCACCTCTCCGCATCACTCGGGCGAAGCTGGAAGGTACAATCAAGCCTGTCATCGACACACAAGTGCAGTCTGGAAGTGACTCCCCAACCGAGGACTCCCGTTCGACAGCATCATCCACCGTTGTCTCGCCGAGTCCCTCGATCCTCCCGACCACTCCTTCCGACGACAAGTTCCCCTCTTCGACGATAGATTCCACCTCCACCGCACCGCTCGCCCTAAGCACCCCACCCAATCCCTCCGACACTGTCCCCCGGCCCATCTCCGACTCCGTCCTCCCCCCGGGGACCAGCCCGCTCAACCGCAAGCCCGGCCACGAGCGGCTGCGCAAGCACACGCGCTCCCGCTCCTGGAACCATGAAAGGGTCCAGCCGGCGCGGCTGAGCGCGCCGCTGCCGCCGACGCCGTACGACATGGCCATCGACGTCGGGCTGCGGGGCGCCGAGGACCGCGCGATCAGGGACAGCAACGGCAGCACCATGACGATCCCGCGGCGGCCGCTGGGCGACGTGGCGTTCCGGCCGGCCGCGGCCAGGACGAGCGGCGCGTGGGGCCCGGACGACGTGGGCGCCGGCGACACGGGCGTCGGCGGCGACGAGGTGCGGCGGACTTGGGTCGTCGTCCCGCCCGCCAGTCCGGGGAATGTCGCCCAGGCGGTCAAGACGCCGGCGCAGTGGCTGAAGGGGTTCACGCCGAAGACTTTTGACGAGATGAACGTGCTGCAGCGGGGGGAGACGAGGGTGATGCAGAAGGTTGCGAGGAAGGTGGGCAGGGCGCTGCGGAGGAACGCGTGAGGCTTCAGACAGCCATGCGGGACATGGCGGCATGCTTGAACAGCTGAATAAATTTACGATAGTACGCTGAATAGATTAACGATAGTACAATTAAGATAACAGTTTTATTAACCCGGCTGTGTTTGCTGTACATGATTGTGAACTGTAAAAACTTGAAGTGCTTGTCGAGTGGTTGGTCATGAAAAGAGAAAGTTGCTCTGATTTTTGCCTTCCAAGGTTGATAGCATATGCAACCCCACTGGCTGAGTAATTCCTAGAGAATAGAGCTGTATTTAGCGAAGTAGTGAGGGGGCGGTGGATGCAGGGTTGCCGGTCTGGGGGTTGACCAAGGGCACAGTAAGGGGCGACTGCAAGCCAAACAAGGTCGAAAGTTAGAGCCACCAACCATTCGCCGTTTGCTAGTGCATGCCACCAAACGCACGAACCCCGCCGCGTGGCAATTTCTGTTTGCGTTGCCGGGGCAGTACCCGCCCACTGCGGCCGGCTGTCAGCTGCCACCTTCCCCAGTCTCCCCGTCCTGCTCCCTACATAAACCCCCCTCCTCCTCGCCCAAACACCTCTTTTTCTTCTTCAGCTCTCTTTGCCTTTTGGCTTAGATCAAGTGTAGTAGCTGTTCTTTTTAGTTTAATCTCTAGAACGCCCCTACGGGGGCACTTCTTTTGATTAAACTAGTTTTTGGAACCCGGTCGAGCGGCGCGCTGGGCTCCGCCTAACCGTCGCAGGCCACAGTGTCGCCAGTATTGCACTGTCTCTGGCTGACGCGAAGAGTCTGCGGTTTTTCGTTGAGTCACTCATCTGGACACGTTGCCAGTGGGAACCCGAGGAAGAACTGATCACCCCCGCCCACGACCCGAAGGAGCGCCCACCGACTACGATCACCCTGAGGTAGCCCATTCGCACTTGCGGAGAGCGTCGCCGGCGTACTTCGTCGACAAAAGCCGTCACTGAGGCTTGCTGGGAAAGCAGCGGTCTGCACTGCGGCCCGGCGGCTCCATGCACACTACAAACGCACGCCACTTACCGTTGAGACCAGACAAAGGCGAATGAAGGTAGCGCCAATCGTTCCAAACGACAAAGGTTGAAGCCGACAATAGCTTTTCTGCCACAAGGATCCATCTTCACCCTTGTCGATATCTCTCCATGGCGCTTTGTTTCCATTATTGGACCCCTCCAATGGCGCACAACAATAGAAGCTCATTCTTGATAAGAAGACCGGAAGAAAGCAAATACAATCGATACTTTCCGTAGGCTTTGAAAGAGAGTCAACACAAAGAGAATCATCGGGCAACAATCGACGCCCGTCTAGACCACGGCACATTTCCCGCAGCCACGTCCGGAAACGCTTATCAAGTGCCCCTCCCACATTTGTTGGCCCCATTTTGAGCCCGAAAAGAATAAGTTCAACCAATCAGACTCATCCATAAACATGCAGATTACCGCTATTGCGTCACTGCTGGTCCTCTCGGCCGGCTACGCCACCGCCATGCCGGCCGCCGACCCTTCAGCCGCAGCCTTGGCCTTTGAGGTTCCCTCCCTCTCTCCACCAGTCAACATGACTGCCGACTCGCATTCAATCGAGCCTCGCGGCATCGTTTGGCGTCAATTCAAAGTCTGTGACAAGCCGAATTTGGGGGGAGCGTGCTTGTCACAGCGCATTCAAGCCAACCAGGGGTGTTACGCGCTACCGGCCTACCTGAACGACAAGGCCTCATCCCTATGGATTGCGCAGGCGTTTTGCACCGTGTACAAGGATCAACGGTGTAGCGGGCCCTCGCGGCAGGTTCAGGCGCCGGGCATAGACGATTTCAGGGCGTTTGGGTTCGACAACGTAGCCAGCAGCTTCAAGTGCCAGTACTACACGGCGATTTAGATGTGTATAGTTTGTTTCCATTCTTGGTCATGTTGGGAAACAGTGGGATCATTCCGGAGCAAACATTTCTACCCCAAACCAGGGCAATCGGTTTGCTGAACCTCTCGGTGCTCGTGATGATCGTGGAAAAGCATAGGCAGAAGATGATGTGAGTAGAGGTGGCAGCTGCGGTGGCACCTACTTGATTGGGTAGGCCATGCACGTCAAGTGAGCGCAGGCGACCGGGGTGCGCGGTTCACGTGGCTGACGCAAGACACGGCGGCCACCGAGGAGCGGACCTGCGTGCCATCTTAAATTGCACGGCAATTATATGGGGCGGTTTTATTGCGCCTAGCGCCCCTGCAGCGCGTGTGCGACGGCGTGTGTAACGCGGGAGGGCAGATGCTTATCAGTCGCCGTCGCCCTCGACTTGCAACCGAAGCGTGAAGCTGTGCTCCCGCCCGCCATATTACCATGTCTCAACGCATCGTCACCAAGATCCAGCTGCTGAACCACCATGACAAGCCCGTAATTAACTGTGCTTACCTTTCCCTTGGCCTCCGCGCACTCTCTCCAGCCAACTCCTCCAAAGCCCAACCTCACCTGCCAACACCCGCGCCCGCCCTCGCTTCATTCAGACTCAGATCAGCTGACCACAAAACAACCTGCAGTCCAGCTATGTCTCAGACATGCCCGCACGAGCTTCCGTGCAGCAGCGGCAACAACAACAACAAAAACAACAACAACAGAAGGCGCGACCCTTGAACCCCACCAGCCTGCGCCGGCCCCACCACCAGACATGGACCCTCTTCAAGGAGCTGCCACTGATTGACGCTGCGCGTAACCCCAACCAGCGGCCACGATACAGCAGCGAGGTCAACGCCGTCGTGCAGGTCCACGCCTCGCTGCGCAACAAGATGCTGCCGCCCGGCCCGCTCGACGGCTCCGCCGAGCTCATCTACATGACCAACATCGCCCGCTCCAACGCCCCCGGCCAGTCGCCCGACCGGGAAAAGGACACCGACGAGCTCATGTTCATGCTCGAGCACCGCCCCGACACTATCCGCTTCTGGATCGACGAGAGGCCCGTCGGCCACCCCAGCGTGTCCAAGGAGATCCGCAGGGGCGTCTTGGACGACACCAGGAACTGCTCCGTCATCAAGGTCTGCCTCAACGGAGGCCGCGAGGGGAGACGGCCGGCCGACGGCCCATCGCCGCCCAAAGAGAGCGACATCTACCTGCCCCCGTCCACCCGCGCCGCAAGAGTGTGGATTTACCTCGATCCAAACAAGCGCCCAGTTGGCCCAAACCAAGGAAAGACGGTGACTTTCGACCCAAAGCCATCGCCGACATCGTCCCAGCAGCAACCGGAGAAAGTGTCGCGCAAGCTTTCCCAAAACCGAGGGAAGCACCCGCCGCAGAAGCAACCGCAACCTCCGGCTGCGAAGACATCTCAGAAACCGATACCGACACGCCAAGCTTCGACGTCCTATGGCATCCCGATACCAATGCGCCGCAGCAGCAAAAAGGCCACTCAAAGGTCTCCTCTATCCACGAACCCTCCAACAACCGTTTCGCCAGGACCACCCGAGCCGAAGCGGGCAGAGCCCTCGGCTGATCAAAGACGCGGAGCGCCGCCGCCCCCCTCGACGAGAAAAGATCCGACGCACCAGCCGAAGAAGAGGTCCGGAAAGCCATCCAGCACCGCTACAGGCCGTGCCGATCTCAATCCCACCACGCCTTCAAAGTACCGGGAGCGGATGGGTTCGGGTTCGGCCGAAGACGACGACTCGGAACCGGAGGACTTCAAGAACGACGTCCTCCACGACATCTCCCGTCTGATGACGCACGCGGACCCGTTCGGCCGCTTCCACAGCAGCTTCCCCGAGACGGACGATAGCGAGGAGGAGGAGGGGCGCGACCGGTTCGCGGCGAGCCCGCTCGGGGGTTTGCCGAGGCTGGGCCAGGCGCAGCTGGGTAAGTTCTACAAGGCCGGCCGGAGGGCGCAGTCCAGCATATTCTTCGAGGAGGAGGAAGCCCTGTCGGGCCAGCGCAGGATCGAGGTCTCGCACGTGGAGAAGCCGGAGGCGAAGCGGGATTTCGCGAAGCCGTCGAGGATAAGGAAGCTGGGGATGACGTTGACCGGAGGATGGCTCAAGTGGGCGAACCAAAAGTAGGGGAAAAGCATCAGCCGAGTTCAACGTGAATCCATTGCCATCTGAATGCGATGTCAGGGGGGAGAGAGTTCTGTAGCACAATCTGATCTCTGGTTCTACCAAAACGCTCGGGCAAAGAAAAAACAAGTGCTATGTGGTATACTCGACTCACCGTCCTCGTGCCATCTACAACACCTCAAAGCAAATCCGCCCTCAGTACGAAAACGGCCGCACCTTGTACAACTCCTTCTCCTCCGGCCTCTCGGGCACCGGCTGGTCCAAGAATTCCGGGTACAGGTAAAACGCCAAGTCCTCGCCATCCCGCTGCTTCTGGCTCCACCCGTCGCCCAGCCACGCCATCCGATTGCCCTCCTCGCCGTCCCCGCCGTCCTCCCCGACGTACTCGTACACGAAGTCCTCCCACCGCGGGCTCCTCAGCGCCTCGATGCAATGGTTCGTGCTGCCGGGCCACAGGCCGGTGATGCGCCCGTCGTGGCCGCTGCGATACCAGCTCCGGCACTCCTCGGCGAAGACGGTGCCGGCGAAGTAGGCGTCGACGTACTGCGTGAAGTCGCGCACGCGGCGCGGGTTGACGGCCATGCTGCGGACGTTGTCGCGCTGAATCTTGCGCACGCACCTGACGATGTAGTCGCCCGTGCTCTCGATCATCATCGTCAGGCTGCCCGACCCGATCGCGCTGTTGGGCCCCAGCATCATGAACAGGTTCGGGAAGCCGTCCGTCGCCAGGCTGAGGTACGACGTCGCCCGGTGCCGCCAGTGGTCGCGCAGCGTCCGCGTCGTCGACTGCTTCGTCGACTGCTTCGTCGTCTTCGTGGGGTCGTTCTGGCTGCTGCTGCTGCTGCTGGCGTCCACGATGACGGGAAATGGTGGCGGCGCCGAAACGTGGAAGCCGGTGGCGCAGACGAGGGCGTCGATGCCGTGGAGTTTACCGTCCTTGGTGCGGACCCCGCGCGGCTCGATGCCCGTGATGGGGTCGGTGATGAAGGAGACGTTGGGCTCGGTCAAGGCTTCGAGGAAGCCTGGGCCGGGCGTAAGGCGGCGGCAGCCAGGGGAAAAGGAAGGGAGCAGGGCGTCGAAGATCTCGGGCTTGGCGGCGAGGCGCTGGCGCATGTGGTCCTCGAAAGCCTTCTTGGCGCCGACGTTCATGGGCGTGCCGCGGATGGTCACATCGTGGATAGAGTTGGCGTCTTCTTCGACGGCGAGCCGGAACTTGTGGTAGTGCTCTGGGTCCGACTTGAACTTGGCTTTCAGCTCGTCGGGAACTGGAAAGCAGAATGGTAAGTCGCTGCAAATGCAAGGAGGGGGGGCTACTGTACTTATGAAGCCGGTGAGTCCTAGCTTGTCCCACATCTCTTGACCAAAGGGAGGGGATATCCACGTTTTGCTACGAATGAAGCACGAAAGCTGCGTTCCAGGGAGCTTCTGCAGCCTGGGTATTATCTGGATGGCGCTGCTTCCGGATCCAATGACGCCCACGCGCTTGTTCGTGAAGTCGTACCTGGTCGTCTGTTAGCAAGCCGCGTTCTACTCGACTCAGCCCTGCTCACTGTTCGTTCCATCTCGCAGAATGCATAACCTCTCCCTCGAAGCTCTTGAAGCCGTCGATATTCGGCCACGCCACTGTATTCAAGTTTCCCCTCGCACTGACCAACACCTCTGCCTCGTCCTCAAACACCCTTCCGGTTCCCACCTCCTCAACCCTGACCGTCCACACACCCGCCCTCGGATCAAACCTGCACTTCTTGACCTCATGGCCCAACCGGATGAAGCGATCTGCGCCGTACTTGCGCGCCGTGCGCTCAATGTACGCCTGGATCTCCGCAGCGGGGGCGTACAGGCTGGACCAGTCCTTGTTCGGCTCGAACGAGTACTGGTACGAGTGCGACGGGATGTCGCACGCGCAGCCGGGGTAGCGGTTCTCCCACCACGTGCCACCTATCCCGTCGTTCTTCTCGTAGATGCGCAGTTGCACGTTGCGCAGCCGCTCCGGCAGGCGGATTCCCAGATACACGCCCGAGTACCCCGCCCCCACCACGATGACGCGCAACGGGCGGAAATTCTCGACGGGTGCTTGGCGGAGAGTGAAGGCAGCGGAGTTGGGCAGGGAAGCCGACGACGGTTTGGCGTGAGCACTTGTCG
This sequence comes from Diplodia seriata, assembly GCF_021436955.1. Classification (NCBI taxonomy): domain Eukaryota; kingdom Fungi; phylum Ascomycota; class Dothideomycetes; order Botryosphaeriales; family Botryosphaeriaceae; genus Diplodia; species Diplodia seriata. The sequence goes on along the minus strand of NW_027117313.1, from coordinate 1,265,144 downwards.
TGGGTTTGCTAGCATGGCCGTTCAGGCCGTTGGTGGCGTGGTTGGCCGAGTCAATGCGGCGAAGGACGTCTTCATGTGGAGCGTCGCTCCTCACCGTGAGTGATTCGGGGAGAGAGGGCACAGCAGACATGGCGCTCAAGTAGGGCACAGTCAGGAAAAGCAGATCAATGGCGGTCGGTGAAAGAGAGAGACTGGACGAGGGTGATATGTAACACAAATCCCGCCTGGAGAGCTGTAGAAAGAGGGGCACACCAACACAAAAAAGAGAAGCACAAGTGCGGCCAAATCCCGCACACCATCGACCCGCATCAATAAGCCGCACAGGGACACCGGTAGGAATCCCCGGCAGTGTCCCGCTGTCCGAGCCTGATCCTAGTCCATTGCCGGATGAGGGGTAGAGGCGCTGCCGACGAGCCAGCAGCCAGTAAGAGAACCAAAGACTCGCAGCGTAAGGAATGGCATGATTTACTAGGCATGTGTAATGCCACTGCTCCACACTTCAGGAGAAGCGGTATACAAGCGTTGTGCCCCTCAAGCTTCTTCCCCACAAAGAGGCGTTGTGGGGTTGCTCTGTGCTCGGCATTGCTGCTATGAAATTGCCGAAACGGTCGTAGCTTCGATGTCCCGGCTGAAGCATCGCTCCTGCAGTAGGCTGGCTTTTAAAAGTTGTGACCAGAGGGACGCCGACCAGCAAAGGGGAAAGCGGCCGTGGAACTCGGAGGATTGCCGACAGGGCTTCGTCGGACGTGCTGGCCGGTGCTGCAGCGGCTCCAATTCCAGGCGCGCCAATGACTCGCCGCCGACGTCAGGCGCATCTCGCCCGGTTCCCAATTGGCTGAGTGTGGTCTGCTGTACACAAATCCGAGGTAACTGTTTGCAGGAGGGGAGAGGCACCAGCTGTCCGTCATTGGAGCACAAGTCCGACCCTTCCACCTTCTTCACGGGCTCCACCGTCGCAGGTGCACGTCCCGTCCTTTTGTGCCGGCACCAGCTGACGGAACCAGGGTCGTGGGGCTCGGAATTAATGCATTGGTCTCAAGCCTCCGTTGACTGATCCAGAGCAACAGGTGTACATGTTTTCTTACCAGATCAACTCCCCACTCCGTTTCTTGTCCACCCTTCTGTCCACCCAAGAAATTTCATGAACGTTTGCCCCTTTGCCAATCCCGTCGCACGCAAAGAAACGCCGCCAAAACAGTGCGCCCCAAAATGTCTCTCATGGTGAATCTTGAATGCATAATTGCTCGCGTGGTATTATTACACTTTCTGCGTCGTTGAATTCATCGACCAGAAATTGATAATCGCAACCTGTTCGCCGCCGTTAGCATCGGGAAGTGTCCACACCCGCGCAGACTTACCTGGTTCCCCAACTTGTACGCCAGCTTCTTGCCGTCTGCATCCCATCTCAACAGATGGTCCAGCTCCGTGTCTCGTGCATCTGGCAAGGTGGTGTCCCACTTCTGATCGTCGTTGTCCACCGGTTTCCACTTGGCTTTTGAGATTCCGGCTTCTGGATCCCAGAAGGTTATCGTGTCGGTCCCAGCGGCGGCTAACAGATAGCCATCTGGTGAGAAAGCAATCTCGATCACCGAGCCGCTTGAGAATTTTTGCACGTTCTCAAATGGCTTCTTCGCATTCCAAAATTGGACCGTCCAGAAGCCGGAATCCGAGGACGTTGCAAGCAAACGAGGCGATTCGCTGCCATGCGAGGATGGGTTTGTAATTGGTTGAAATTCAAGGCCGGTGATGTCTTCTCCCGATGCGAACTCGTGCGTGCGTATTTCGGTGTCCCCAGGAAGAATGAGCCCGAGCCGTGGATGGGATTCGTCCGAGGCACTGCTACAGGCTATGATGTTGCAGACGGGATCGTAGCGAAGGTTTTCCCATCGCGTGCTTGTTGTGAAGGCTTTTTGGACTACCAGCTTATTTTCAGCAGTGATTTCGTAGACTTCGAGAATCCCATAGCCGGCCACGACAAATGTCGAGTCGCTCATCCACTCAGCGGCGAACACGGGATGATCCGTCTGTGCGCTGTAGAGGGGCTCCTGCTTTATCTCTCTCCACAGGCAGATGCGCGAGTTGACATCTGTGCTGCAGACGCTGAGCAGGAGGTTCGCAGGCGCATTGTAGCGCAGAGCGAACACGCTGCCAAGCACGGCAGTGACCAAGCGAGTCTGCAGCCCACCTTCACTCAGGTGATAGAGCTTGCCCTTAGTCATCTTCTCGCCGCTATCAGCAGTCATGTCTTCCAACGTGCCAATGAGTGCTTCGCCAGGTAAGGTCCAGGCCACAGCGGTAACGGTTGGGCGGTTCAGACCAATGTCTAAGTCTCGCGATACTGGTTCTGCCGGGGCGTCTTGCTGTGTTTGCGATGAATTCGGGATGTGATAGATGCGTAACAACGATTCACCAGCAGTCAGGAGAAGCTGCGGCTCTGTGGGGCTCCATTCGGTGTGCACCACGGTGGCGCCTGGCTCGTTAATCCGTAGGAATGTGGTCTGAGGTCCCAGATCGATCATCTTCTCCGTTTGCAGCACGCTGCTTTCTCCAAGGCTCAAGGTGGTGACCAAGGGCGCCACTTCTTCCTCGATGACTGAATCAGCATCCGAAACGATGGCTTCCGACTCGGCGGGAGCCCCGTTAGTTTCTATCTCCATGTCGCCATTCAACCGAGCCTGCACCTCATTACTGCCTTTCTTCTTCTTTCGCGCGGGGGGTTCTCCATCAGCCCCAGTCCCATTGACGTCTTCTTTGCGCACGCGGCGGCTCGACAGGGTTTTTCGGCGGCGCGCATCGCCATTATAACGGGCAAAAGGACGGCCGTGGTCGCGGCCAAACTGGTAGCGGCGTTCCTCGGTACCCTGTTCATCTTAGTACGATGCATCCTCGATAGGAGAGCCGCGAGAACACACATTGGAGGCGGCGGCGCGCATGTCATCTAGCCACAGGCCGTCCTGGAGCATGCGCAGCAGAGTGTGCGTCTGGACCTTGTCGGCGAAGGGCAGCGTCTCGGGCTCATCGTTCCAATCATGCGCCAGCGCCAGCGCTGCTTTGGCGTATCCTTTTGAAAATTAGAACGGGCGGGTGGTGAAGGCCTTTCACGGATGCGGAGGGTCGGCGCGCGGTGGCGGCGCAGCAGCCGAACTCGGCTTCGACGCGCGAGCAGGGTGCGCAGGCAGAGGTGCATCCAGACACAACATGGTCCGGCGGGGGCTTGTGTTTGGGGGGAAAACGCGTGCATCCGGGACGGTGACGTACCAGCCTCTTGCAGATACCTCCAGACCAGGTAGTTGACGACGTTGGAGGAGAGGTGCTCGGTCATGGCGCATGATGTCGCGCGCGCGCAGCGGGCTCCCGGGGGTGGGTTCCTGGAACTTGGGGGGTGCGTAGGGACCTATCTGGAAATGGGTCTCGGTGTGGAGTGGAGAGAGGCTCGCGGCCTGGGTGCGGCGCTGGATGGGCCCGTTGCTGCTTTGCTTGGCGCGCAGGCTCCGGCTGCCCTGGGGTGGATGATCGGCGCGAGCCGTCTGTGCAAGAGGGCCCTGTGGTGCGCCGAAACCACGTCTCACAAGGGACCAGCCAAACAATCCCGCCTCCCGGCCGACGACTCCACCACCACCACGCTCCGCTCCCTCTGCGCGCGCCCGTCGAGGCGCCGACTTCGCCGACCGCTCCCCCAACAAGCCGCTGCACGTGTCCGCCTCCCGCGCCGCCTCTCTCCTCGCCACCCCGCAATCCAGGGACCTCCCAGAAGCTGCAGCTCCCCAAGCTCCCCGTGTCCCTGCCGCAGTCTCCAGAGCCTCCGCCATGCGCATCAACGTCCCGCCCCTGACGCGTGGCCTGCTGGTCTGCCTCTTCATATTTACCCTGCTCAATTGGATCCTGCGGCCGGGCTACAGCGACTGGGTGCAGGGTGTGGGCAAGCCGCTCGTGAGCGCTGGGGACGGCGCGCCTTATCTGGCCATCATTCCTGCCACCGCTATTGTTTACCCATGGGTGTTTCTGGTCGCAACGCTCGTGGAGGAGAACGTCTTCGGTCTGCTGATCACTGGATTGACCATCTTCTACGGCGGCCGCTACCTAGAGCGCGCCTGGAGCTCCGCTGAATTTGCCAAATTCATTCTCTTTGTTTCCATGATACCCAACATATTGACTTATCTACTTTACATCATTGGTTATGCCATCTCCAAGAACGACGAAGCTTTGTATGTCTCTGTCCGCAGTCCTACCAGACTACATGCAACCGGCTAATTCCCCCACAGGTCGGCGACCATCTCCGGCGGCATCGCGATCCAAGCCGGCTTCCTCGTCTCCTTGAAGCAGCTTGTCCCGGAGCACACTGTCTCCATCGCCAGAGGGACGATCCGCATGCGCGTCAAGCATTTCCCTATCATCTTCCTTATCGCCAACACGCTCTCCGGCCTCCTCTTCGGCACTGAGACTGCCACTTTCCTCTCGTGGTATGGCTTCTTCACCGCGTGGATATACCTGCGCTTCTACCGCATGTCCCCCTCGGTCATCTCCGCCACTACCGGCGAGGACTCGTTTGTCCGCGGTGACGCGTCTGATACCTTTTCCTTCGCACATTTCTTCCCCGAGCCGCTGCAGACCCCGGTCGGCCTGTTCGCGGACCAAGCCTACAATGCATTGGTGGCGGTCAGGGTCTGCACGCCCTTCTCGCACGAGGACATCGACGCCGGCAACGAGCAGGCATCGGCGCGCGCGGAGGGCGGCCTGCCGAGCCTCATGAACCCCGGCAGAGGAGCGAGGGGTGGCCGCAGAGAAGAAGCCGAGCGGAGAAGGGCGCTGGCGCTGAAGGTATTGGACCAAAGGTTACAAGCCGCCGCGAGCAAGCCGCAGCAGCCGACTGTACCTGCAGCGCCGTCCGGTCCGTCGATATTGGGCGAGACGACCTACGAGCCCGAGCGGCATGACGAGCCTCCGACGAAGGTTGCGGCGGCTTAAAAATGTGGAATAGGTTTGGATGTAGGATTTTTGTCGAAGAAGAAAAACCACTTTTTCTTTGTCATTGTACGATCGGCTCGATACGGCACGTGTTGTACGGTAGCGTTTTTATTGTTGGACTCATGCGTAGATGCGCACTCATGTTCTTTGGGCACTTCCCGGGAGAGCTTACGACAAGCGGGCTTCTTGCCCGTGTTTGTTTTGCATTGGTTTCTCAAGCACGGAGTAGGGGAAAAGATACCATTGCTTTGGTGGTATTTCGTCTCGAGGCAGGCGGCTGGGTAGATGGCAAATTCACTTGGACATGTGTCCGAATACCCTCAGGACTGTGTGGCTCGCACATTCTTCCCAAGACCAATTTCATGAAACAATAATGACTTGTAAACTTCAAGGCTTTTCGCCACGCAATGTATGCTGTGCTAAATCAATACAGATCTTCAATCCCCCACCCAAGTAACTCCCACCCCACCCCTTCAGGAGAGACATTTACTTCCATCAACGCCCTTCCCCTTTCTCCCTAGCGATCCTCGACAGGGTCGCCTTGCCTGCCCTGCTCTCGTTCGGCCTCCCAATCTCCCCTGAAATCCACTTGCCCACCTCCGACAGCTTCTCAATGTCGACGCCCGTCTTCAGGCCCAAGCTCTCAAACAGGTGGACTAGATCCTCGGTCGCGACGTTGCCGGTGGCGCCGGGGCTGTACGGGCAGCCGCCGAGGCCGGCGACGGCGGCGTCGAACTCGCGCACGCCGTGCTCGAGGCCGACGAGGGCGTTCACCAGGGCCTGGCCGTAGGTGTCGTGGAAGTGCAGCGCGAGGTCCTGGCGGTCGACGCCGGCGGCGGCGAGGGTGCGCAGCAGCTCGCGCGTGCGCGGCGCGGTGCCCATGCCCGTCGTGTCCGCGACGGAGATGACGTCGGCGCCCATCTCCAGCAGCGACACGGCCAGCTCCGCCACCGCGTGCGGGTCCACGTCCGGCCCCTCGTACGGGCAGCCTAGCGCCACCGAGATGTAGGCGCGCACGCGGAGGTTGTGCCCGCGCGCTCGCGCCACTAGCGGCTCGAAGCGCTGTAGGGACTCGGCGACGCTGCAGTTGGTGTTCTTGCGCGCGAATGTCTCGGTCGCGGCGGTGAAGATGGAGACTTCGATCTCTGGGGTTTTGGATGTGGCGGCGGCGCCCGAGGGCGCGGAGGGCATGGCGTTGGGGTCTTGTGAGGAGGTGTTGAGTGCGGGGCCGTTGTCTGTGTTTGCCGCGGCGTGGGCGCTGTAGACGTTGAGGAAGTTGTCCAAGCCTTTTTCATTGGGCATAAGAAACTGGTAGACTATCGGCTCGGTTGATTTGGGAGGAGTTTTGAGGACGTGTTCGAGAATCTCGGAAGAATTGGCCATCTGCGCGGATGGTGGTTAGCCAGCGAGCGGGGAAGCTGGTAGGAGAAGTTTGGCTTACTTGGGGCGTCCATTTCGGACTCACAAAGCTGCCGGCCTCTATCACACTTAAACCGGTTGTTGCCAGGCGGTTGACGAAATCTATCTTGGTGTTGACGGGAATGCTCGTCTTCTCATTCTGAAGGCCGTCACGCGGGCCGACCTCGACGAGACGGACATGATCTGCTGCTGGTGTGGAGAGACCACGGCGGGTAAGGACGGGGAACGTGGGACGAGCAAGTCCCCGGCAAGCTCTCCGCGCGATGAACGACATTGTGAAAGGAATTAGGTCTGGAAGTGGGACGGAAGCTGTTTGGAGCTCTGGTCAGGGAGTAGTGGAATGACATCGTGTGGGGTAACGTTCAGCCGGGCCTAAGCCGATAAGGCTGAAGCTGGGTAATCGCCGTCGCTTTGACTCGCTTTCCGCCGCCTGATCGCCCGGACTCCCGAATAAAATACTGAACCCGCAACAATCACGGCCACTGGCTCCTGTTCTGGCCCGGCCGTCTTTCTCAAATCACTTGTGGACACTCTTACCTCCCCACGTCTGCCCTGCGATACACTTTTTGGGTGAATTTGCGCCCTGCGCCCTTCGCCTCGCCGCCGCCGAAAAATTCACGACCCCGCCATCGATATGGAAGAAGACCGCGCTGCCACGAATTTGGGGCCCACCCCTGCGGAGGAACTGAACGGCGAGCCCAGCATTGCTCCTAAGCAGCCGAAGAAGAGATTTGTCGGCCGCAGGGCAGCAGAAAGCGCTGCGGCCGCAAAGGCGAAGGCCGACCCAAACGCGAATATCGAGGACAGCGGGGCAATACAAGGTACGGACTTGGAAAGGAATGCTTGGGTCTCGGCAGGCTTTCACCTCTCGAGGGAGCGTACTTGGTCACGCATGGAGAGCTCTAAAGCGGGGTTTAGCAACCTGCGGCTTCAGTACGGTCAAGTGCTAACAGTCGTCTTACAGTAGCACGACCCCGGAGAACAGCACGCGCCCTGAACAACATCCCTGCCGATATCTTGGAGGATCCAGACATCAACGCTGCCATTTCGCTGCTTCCCTCAAACTACAACTTCGAAATCCATAAGACCATTCATCGCATTCGCCAGAATGGCCACAAGTCCGTAGCACTTCAATTCCCTGAGGGTCTTTTGCTCTTCGCGACAACAATATCCGATATTCTCACTCAATTCTGCCCCGGAATAACCACAACTATAATGGGAGACGTGACCTACGGCGCTTGCTGCATCGACGATTTTACTGCCCGAGCTTTGGGCTGCGACCTGCTGGTGCACTACGCACATAGTTGTTTGATACCCGTTGCAGTCACCAAGATTGCAACACTATACGTTTTCGTCAGTATTGGAATCGATACGCAGCACCTCTGCGACACAATTGTCCGGAACTTCAAGCCAGGACAGACCATTGCTATGGTAGGAACAATTCAATTCAACGCCACCATCCACGGCATTGCGCCGCAGCTGCGGCGAGAGGGCTACAACATCATCGTGCCCCAAATCATGCCGCTGTCCAAAGGCGAGATCCTGGGCTGTACATCTCCGCGCTTCTCTACTCCCAAGCAAAGGGCCGAATCTCTGGTAGCCTCAGCCACCGCAAACGCCTCCAAGGATGGTCCCATTGAAGCTGATTGCTTGCTATACCTTGGAGATGGCCGCTTTCACCTTGAGTCTGCGCAAATTCACAACCCGCACCTACCTTCGTATCGTTATGATCCCTATAGCCGTCGCCTTACCCACGAGACCTATGCGCACACTGAGATGTACTCCCTCCGCGCGTCAGCTATTCAGTCCGCACGAAAGGCTCGCAAATGGGGACTGATTCTCGGTGCCCTGGGTCGCCAGGGTAACCCACACACGCTCACCCTGATTGAGAAGCACCTCAAGCAGAAGGGTATCCCATGCATGAAGATCCTGCTGAGCGAGATCTTCCCGGGCAAACTACAGCTCATGAGTGCCAGTAAAGAGGATAAGAAAAAAGCGGGTGTCGATCAGGACGGCGCAAATGTGGAGGATGGTGGTGTGGAGGCGTGGGTCCAGATCGCCTGCCCGAGATTGAGCATCGACTGGGGATACGCCTTTCCCCGGCCGCTGTTGAGCCCATACGAGGCTTTGGTGGCGCTGGGCGTCCGAGAAGGAAAGTGGATGGAGAAAGCTGGGCAAGAAGATGTTGGCGAGGACGTGTACCCAATGGATTTCTACGCGAAGGAAGGGTTGGGTAGGACGACTGTGAGCGATGTGCAGATCCGGGCTTGATAAAGGCCGCAGATATCACAAGATTTTCGAGCTTCGTTTCACTTGTCAATATCTAAGGAAAGCAATCAGCATGCAAGCCAGTTCTTTTATGGTGCCCTTGCAAAAAAAGAAAAAGTAAGAAAAAAAACAGTCATAACTCGTTACATCAACTAGGAGAAGACATATCCGAATGGGTTCGCCCAAGGAGAATGACGCCAACATGTTACTAGACTTCACGCCAATCTCGCCTTCTCTTCTAGCGCCCATTGACCACTTTTCGTCTCTTCAATGCATGTCCTATTCAAACGAACTTCAACGGTGAGCATCATTCAGGAAGACCAACTCGTACGATGGTGAAACTTACTAGAAGTATTCTTCAAGCTGACGCGTTAAGAGGCTCCCCAGACCTTCCTCGGGATAGGCACCAAAGTCCACTTCTGCGTCGAGGCTCGGCCGCTCCTCGTGGCCAGTTATTCGGAGTTGTGCCTCACTCGCGGAGGTCAGCGTCGACAAGGAGGTGTCCAGAAGCTGGTCGAGCTCCTGCTGACTGTCGAAGCGCGTGTGTTCCAGTGCTGTGACGACTTCTCCTGTCTGCGGGTTACCCCAGTCCCAGCGAGGCTGCCACTGAGAGTTCACATCCATGCTGTTGTTCGACTTCCTTTGAACCGCGGCGCGCCATCGGTCGGCGATAGATGGGTAAGATAGTAAGCTGCGCATCACATTGTCCATGCTCCACGACGCTCTCTGCGCTCCCTCCTGTTGGTGAGCGAAGAGGTGGTCTTGGCGGAGGCTGAAGTCGTCGAAGACTCTGACGCATATGCCGCAGGCGTAGAGGGTCTTCTTCGATTCGTGGTGTCTTGTCTCCAGATTGCTGCTCGAGCAGCTGGACTTGCGAAGGTGACGAGTGCAGCCCAGAGCAATGTTCCATGATCTGTTGCATCCGTGACAGTAGTGCTGCTTCTGGGGTTCATGGTCCTGCATGACGTGGTTGTTGAGGTTTCCTTTGCTCTTGTACAGCTTGTCCTGACAGAACGGACACCAGTATACGGCGGGGGGCATTGGCGTTTTCATAGATGATGATCTGTAGAGAAGCTATTTGTACTATTAGTACAATAAAGGTAGAGCAGGGAAGAAAAGCGGACGGCTCCCCATTTATCCTCTCTATGAGAGGACCTTTTGACTTGACCGCGTTCTGTATGTCAGGAGAACGAGATACTGGCACGTTATGATTGGCCCAATTTTTCTCTTGGCTAACCTGCCGAAACATACAATCGTGATCGGCCACAGCCATCAAGTCATAAAGTGTAAGCCGAGTAGTCTGTAATCAGCGCCGTCAGCGCCGACGCCTCCGCCCCCGCGTTTCCCGAAGAACCCCAAATCTGCACGTAGCAAGAGATTTCAACTTGACTGAATTATGAAAGTAAGTAATACCAAATGATGTCACATGTCACTCTTAAGACTATGGGCAATTCGAATCGCAAGGACAAGGAAAAAGAAAGGGACAGACTTCCGCGTAGTTGCTATACCAATCAGCACCTTTAAACGAAGCGCGATCTGTAGAACAAGTATCTATCGTTGTATGCCAGCCCCTCGCATATCTACAGCCGTTTAAGCTGTCAAGCAACAGTCACATATCCAGCTAACCTGCTAGTCTCAGCCTTAAACCCGAGCAAACTCCCGTAAAAATTTCTGGGAAGATACTCTCAAACACCGTTTTCCACAAGCGCCTCCATGATCGGCTTGTGCAGCAATCCCCCTCTCAGCGCCTCATAGATGACACTGATCCAGCTGCCAATCGTCATCTTCCGCCTACTGTCGTCACCAGAAGTCCGAGTCCCATATTCCGGGCAATCCACCAAGCCTCTGTGGAAAGGAACACCAAGCTCTACGCGGACGAAACGATACATCTTCCTTGAAGCCTGGCCGAGGTACGCAGGCGTGAGGTCCTTGTGTTCTTCGAACATGCGTGTACGCAATCCCGCATACTTCTGCTGTAACGCACTCTGAATGGACTGTTCGAAAGATTGAGCATCGACAGAAGAGTTGGGAATTCGGTACAAAAACATCATTGCAGCGGCGCGAGCAGCGCTGGCTGCACGAGGCAAAAGATCCTCATTAGTCGAAGCGTTCCACTTGTCCTTCAACGCAGCCCAAACCTCTTCTTGAACCCCCTTGGGGTCTACAAAGCTCTCGTGATTAGGATCAGCGCTGTTCAGAGCTTTGATGATGATATGGTTGAATGATTCGTACGTCTCTTCAAGGAATTTGGATTGCAGGACGCGGAGGTCGAGAGCTTGGCAAAGAGCGTAGAGGTAAGCCGCGCACATCTGACTGAGGACTTCGATGCTCTGAAAAGTATAACGGGCTGAGATGAGGGCCACCGAGTTTACAGCCTGGTTATGAACTTCGGCACTCTGTACATGGCTGCTGACGGGGTTGGCAAGATACGCAAGCTCAGACATGTAGGCGGCAAGATTAATGTCGATTCCTTTGCAGGTGAAGCTCAGACTTGGGTCATCCGCTGCGAGATTGGGAGGTAGGCCTCTGCTTAAGCTGGAGTTGAGAAGTTCGGTTCCCTGGGCAAAAAGCAGCTTGCCAAACATCTGAATTGAAGTGCGAACTTTCTCCATGGCCGAAGTGATAGAAGCTGCTTGGAAATTGCCGCCATGGTGGATAAGGTCGGTGTTGACGTCCATCAATGGGTTGTCGGTAGTTGAATTTAGTTCCACGGAAATTTGCTCGGTGGCAAGAAGAAGATCTTCAAGCTGCGGTCCTATCCACTGGGATGAGGTGCGCAACGGGTAGCGATCCTGGCATAATCCGGCCAGGTGCATGTCCTTTTCACCGTCGAGACCCGAAGACAGACGTGAGCCCTGAAGAAATCCGTAGATATTCGAAGCCACCTCTACTTGACCCCTATGTGGCCGTACCCTGGCGATGAAAGGACTGAAGGACTCTGCAGTTCCTTTGAGAGCCTCCACGGCCATGGCAGTAAGTGTTTGTGTAAGGACTGCCAGGTGGTTGGTTTCGTAAATCACAAGGGATGCCACGGAACCGGAGGCAGATGTGCCGTTTAGTAGTCCAAGACCTTCTTTAGCAGCAAGGACAACCGGCTGCAGATTGTGGGACTGCAATGCCACGCTGGCAGGCATGATGTGAGAGGGAGTTCCAACACGAACAAAAATGTCCGGGCTCCCCTGAATGGCACCGGCAACATACGAGAGTGGCTGCAGATCTCCAGAGGCGGATATGCTTCCACGTAGAGGGATGACCGGAGTGATATCGTGCTCCAGCAGGCTCATGATGGCCTCGATGACGGCAAGAGAGACAGCCGAGTGACCACGCACAATGCTGTTGACACGCTGAAGCATCAAGCCCTTCACCCAGGAAGTGGGCATGGACAATGTGCCGTAATCGTCGACATGGTGAAGGGCGCCCTGCTGTTGGCCGAGAAAGGGCCTTCCAGTGTCGTTACTAGAGATAATGCCGCTTTGCTGGTGCTGAATAAGAGCACTTTGAAGGGAGACGACGTCATTGGTGCGAGTATCAGCGCTGCCGCCGTAGCCAGTATTCACTCCTGAGAAAGTGTGAGTTTCTTTTTGCGTGAACATGATTGGGTGAGAGATAGAGTTACCGTAGACCAGGTCACCCCTGTCGAGGTGGCGTTGGAGCATCTCGACGCTCTCTGTAATCCTCGCCACAAGGTGTGCTGACTTGTCAATCACCGGTTTGGAGCCATGTCTGGCGACGGCGACGAGACCAGGAATCTGGAGTGATTCTCCGTCAAGAGCCACGGTAGAATGGTCGAGGTGCTCTCTTAATCTTGCCCAAGAGTCGTATGTGGAGCGAGCATGGGCGGCCGAAGCCTTTGCGCTTGACTGACCGAGTTCACCCATTTCGGTAGCGAGTGGAGGAGGAAGCTGGTGGATGGGACAGTGTAAGGGGAAGGCCAAGAGAGTTGGGGTTATATGCGTGGCGGAAGCTGCAGGGAACAATGCTTCTGGAACCGGTGAAAGGCGCGGTGTATGCAAGATGCCGGTTTGACGCGTGGGCGCCTCCATGGGCGACGGAGCGTTGCGGAGGTTGTTCATGGTCAATTGCGCGCTTGGAAACGGTCTCCTGCGCAATTTTGACCCTGATGGCGCATCCCTGGCAGCAAACGGCGGCGCTGTGTCACTCTGATGCGTGTCCTCGAGCCGCGAGAAGGCGCGAGGCTGCCGCACGCGGGCAGGAGCCGTGGCCACGCCTGCCTGCACCCACAGAACCCATCACACCGATCAGCATTTGTGGTATCTGTCATGTAGCCTGTGGGGGCCCGCCGCAAACAGAGGCCGGGCAGATCGTCGCTTACGTGCAGGCAGCACCTTTGCTACGAGCATGTGAGGCTCTTGGCCCGGCCGAGAAGAGAATAGCCAGGAGAAGGCGCCGCGCGGATCGCGGAAGCAATAGCGGTGGGCGATCTCGGAGAGCCGCGCGAGGGTGGAGGAAAGCGCGGGGAGGGGGGAGGATGAGCTCCCACGAGTCAGGCACCGCGTGCGCGTCATCCATCGCGCCGCCAGCTGCACCCCGAACCCCGCGCGTCACACTGCGCCTGCACACCGCAACTGCCACTCATGGCCCCCGTCTCCCAACCAGAAGACCGGAGTCAGCTTCAGAAGCTATGGTCGGCCCTCTATATGGACGAGCTTCCACGCTTAGCAAAGGCTCGTGACAAAGCTCAGTCCAAATGGCCTGTTGTGCTGGACCACTGCTTCGCCCGTATAATTTTGGACAATGCTGTCGGGCAAGACAAACCGTGGATGGAGCGCGTTGGTACCCCGGCCGTCAAGAAAATGTCAGAACAACAACTCCAGGCTGCTTTGAGTCTGGGACGGAAAATAGCAAACGGCGAGGCGAATCTCGATGAACTGAACCAACGGAGCCTCGAGCTGAGAGGCAAAAGCGCACCGAAGAGAAAGTATGCCGAGTCGGGAGGAGAAACATCTCCAAGGGGGGCGAAGAGGCCGAAGACGGCATCAGATACCGAGGACATACGAAGTCATTTCTTCAGCGATGGTCCCAAAATTGAATCGACCAAGACCGCACCCCCCACGCCAGAAATACTCCAGGCCAGGGACACAATTGCTTCATCGAGAGACCTCACACCCTTCCGCCGCTTTGCCCTTATTCTCCTGACTTACATACCGCGTGGCCGCTACAGCACTTACGGGGCCATGGGTTCATACATCACCGCAAGTCACCACAAGTGCAGTGCAAGAGCAATCGGCAATGCCATGCGCAACAACCCCTTTGCACCCACTGTGCCCTGTCACCGGGTTTTGGCCCACGATGGACGGATTGGTGGCTTTGGTGGTGATTGGGGCGAAGAGGGAAAGCACGCGGCCGAGAAAAGGAGGCTCCTGGCGACAGAGGGCGTCAAGTTCGACAGCCGTGGAAAAGTCGTGGGTAAGCCGTTCACTGGTTTCCAAGACGATGCTGAAGTAGCCATTTGGTATGAGCAGATTCTAGGTAGCACGAGTAAGTGAAGAATACGAGGACCCGATCATACTTCATCGTTTCCACTTGACGAGGGCCCTGAGCAATGTTTGTTGTATTTGTACTGGGTCATATTTCCTTGAACGCCGACTCCTTACCGATCGAGTAAAACGTGCGACACAGTGGATATTTTACAGCAGCGCAAAAAGCGAATGGCACATGAAAGACACAATTCTTACGCAGTCTTCTTCGACCTTGTTGTTCCAATGAGCTTCCAGAGGTTGAACATGCGGAAGAACACAGCATCCTGTGAAGTCCTGTTAGTGACGGCCCCGCAGCATACTCTTGAGTCAAACTAACCATGATGCTCTTGGGAAGGAAAGTGCTGAGGAACCACACCGCCCAAGACTTGTTGCCCTCCCATACCCACTTCGGCGGGCTGGACTTGAGCACCTTGGAGACGACGCTCTTAGCATAGTCGTCGCTGGGCATAGCGCCTTCCTGGCTGTGCCTCAAACGCCTCTGATATTCTTCATTGAGAGGGATGTAGTACGAGTCCTCCGGAAGCTGGCGGTCGGTGCGCGCAATGTTGGATTTGATGCCGCCAGTAATGATGGTGACGACACGCACACCGAACGGCGAGAGCTCAACGCGGAGGGTGTTGCTGTACGCATGGAGGGCAGCCTTCGACGCGTTGTAGACGCCTAAGCAGATGTTAGCAGCGGGCTCGACCGATACACCATGCGGTCGACGTACTTCCGAAAACATACGGCCTGCGCAAACAGTCAGCACATACACCAATCGTACGTTGTCGCCAGGCACTCACATGACACCAGCCAAACTGCCAATCTGCACAATGGTCCCCTTGGCCTCTATCAACAGCGGCGCAAATTCCTGGCACATGCGCATGACCGAGAACACGTTGACCTCGAATGTCTGCTGCACCTCGTTCTGGTCCACGTCGAGCGCAGGTACGGTGTAGTTGCGGCCGGCATTGTTGACCAGGACGTCCAGCTTTCCGCCGGTGAGCTCCTCAATCTCGCGGCGCACCTGCTGGACGCTGTCGGGCTTGTCGACTTCGAGAGCAACGGTTTCGATGCCCAGCTCGGCGAGGTCGGCGATGGCCTCGGTACGGCGGGCAGATGCGAAGACGCGTAGGCCTGTGGGAGGCCACTGTATCAGCCGGGAACGCGAGATGTGCGGCGGTGGGCTCTTGGAAAGAAACCTTTCGCGTGGAATTCTCTAGCAAGGCTGTGGCCAATGCCGGACGAGCAGCTGTGCGCACGAGCGGTCAGCAATACGTTGAAGGGAAGCTGTAGGCGCGGAATTTACCCGGTGATCAGGACAGTCTTGCGCGTATCAGCCATGTTCGCGTGCTGAAGTGATGCTTGTTGCAGTGGAGCGGAGAAGACGGAAGCATGATGGCGGAAGGTGAGTTGAGTTGTGTCTGAGCTTCCCCACCAGGAACCCTGTGCCTCGGCGAGCGTCATTTACGCTATTCTAGCTAGCATTACCGCGGCATTTCCAACACCTTCCACGTACGCTAGTTTCGCTTTCTGCCTACATCTATTGGCGAGCAGTGCTCTGATCATCGAAATGCTTACGCTCGTATCACTCGATTCATACCAGCTTGATTAATGGCGCACTCATGACCTGCAAAGGTAGCTCTTTCCGTACCCAACGTCTAGACTCCCTTCAGTCTCTTTGCAACGCCTGTTGGAAAAACGACGGTTGCATCGTGAAGCTATGTCATTGTTGAAGGCGAAAGAACAATGCCCCAACTGTGGATTGAAACAGAATACACTTGCAGCGGCAACGACTTTAACCACGGCCTCGAAAACAACTGGTATACATCCACTTCGCCATTTCCGAGCGTTTTGGAAAGTCACATTGCTGCTTTCTGGAGTCAGGATGCTGGAGGATGTCTTGCAGAGTCAGTGTAGCTTTGAAATATGGCAGCAGGCAACAGGCAACATCAGTCGAACGTGAGTCATCCCCGCATCCATGCATTTGTCAGCTCTTCCCCTCATCCGCGTCACTTTCGTGAATTTCAAAAGCTATATGTATGTAGGAATCTTCGGAAAAGCCTCTCGAAAGCAAACAGTGAAACTCTGTTTGCGCGAAATTACAATGCCGACTGCCATCATTACAGGAGCTAATTCTGGAATTGGCCACGAATTCGCCAAAGTCCTGATCAAAGAGGTATATTCAGTTCTTGCACTTGAAAAGTATCCAGACTCATGGACAATCAGGGATACGATGTTCATGCCGTTGATGTTCAAGATGGCGAGAAGCTGAAGAGTTTGGGCTGCAAGACGTCTCAGCTGGACGTCACGTCGGAGGACGCCATCCACGAATTCAAAAAGCAATACGGCGACGGCCCATTGGATCTGCTGCTCAACGTAGCCGGTAAGTCAAAGCTGCACCCCGACCCTATAGATCGCACTGAATGCTGACAGGAGTCTTCTCCGTTGCAGGCGTAATAGACCCGGAGCACGACTCGCTCAGCACCATAAACGCTGGCTCCCTTTCCAAGACTTTCGCCGTCAACACCTTCGGCCCACTGTTGCTGACGCAGGCATTCCTGCCCAACGTCCTCAAGTCGTCCGCCCCGCGCCTGGGCTACGTCTCCAGCCGCGTGGGCAGCATCGCGGACAACAGCTCCGGCGGCAACTACGCCTACCGCTCGTCGAAGACGGCGCTAAACATGATCTGCAAGAACCTGTCCGTTGAGCTGAAGGACAAGGGCGTAGTCGTCGTCATCTTGCACCCGGGCATGGTCCGGACTGCCATGGCGGCACAATTGGGCCCGGTTCCTGGGTTGGTGGATCCCGATGAGGTCGCTGGAAAGCTGTACAAGATCTTGGTGAGCAAGAAGCTTGAAGACACTGGGAAATTCTGGCACAGGGATGGGCAGGAGCTTCCCTGGTAAGCGATCCTGAACTTCTCCTTTTTTGAGCGGAGTCAGCCCAAGGGTACCTTAATTACAGCTTTTTTTTTTTTTTTTTTTGATATGTGAATGCATAAGAGCCCCGTCTAGAGTGACATCAATAGGTCAGTCATATAACGCTGCCATCAGACGTCCAATGGAGACAGTACCGAACCAACTAGCTCCCCTCCAGCCTCCCCACCTCCCCCCGCACCCTCGCAATCTCCTCCTCCACCTCCGCATACCTCCTCGCAATCTCCCTCAACATCCCACCCTTCCCACCCCCACCACCACCCGCCTCCTCAAAATCCCTCAGCCGATCCTCCGCAATCGCCTTCCGATGGTCCAATTCCTCCCTCTCGCCCCTCAACCACTTCCCATACCCCACCACCGCACGCTCCAATTCCCCCTGATCTCCTCTCGACGTCAGCATCACGACGCTCAGCTTCAACTCCAACCCCTTGGCGACGGCGGCGAGGTGCTCGGCCTTGGCGCGGGCGGCGCGCGCCGCGCTGCCGTGGACGGTCTGCTCGAGCACGCGCACGACGACCTCGACGAGGCGGGTCTGCGCATCGAGCGTGGCGGCGGCGAGGTCGGCGAGGGCGACGCGGTGGGAGGCTAGCGCGGTGGTGGAGGCGGTGAGGTCGTCCTGTTGGTCTTGCGCGATGGACGGGAGAGAGCGGATCGTGCCGGGGTTGGGGTCGGCTGGGTTGGGGGGCCGTCAGTGAAGGGGCGATGGAGGTGAGGGGAGATGACGGGGGAGACTGACTTTCGGGGCTTGCGATTCTGCAGAGTTGGACGGCGGTGGACTTGAGGTACGTGGATAAGGCACGTGAGATGGGGACAATGTGTTCCTGGTGTTGACGGTCTTGGATCAGTGGGTTGGCTAGAACGTACGGCCGAAAGAAACGTACGGTGAAGTATTCGACATCTTCTTGTAGTATTTCGCGGTCAGATGAAGGGATGTGACCATTGAGTTGCGCGGCGACTATGGTGATGACCTCGTGAAGCTAGCAGGCGTCAGTGATAGGGGTTGATGTTCAGCTTGGAAGACGGGGGCCATACTTCATCAGGAAGATCAGCTGCTCGTGCAGTGAGGCTTTCTAGTGAAGTTTTCAAGATCTGTGTCTTTGCTAGGTCGATGCGTTTGATGTTCAGCTCCTGCACGGGTCAGCAAGGCTCCAGGCAAACGAAGCTATGATACGACTTCACTACTTCCGGTCGCGTGCAATTCTAGGAAAAGTATGCGCAGATGCAGGACTGTACGGTACATACTTTTCGTGCTTCATCCACCAAGCGTTGCCTCTTGACATCTTTTGTAGACGCGTCGGAGTTGAGTTTGTTTTGCGAGATGTCCTCGTAAAGAAGCTTAAATTTCGGGTTGCGCTCGAGTAACGCAGGAGCTATCGGTGGTAGCATAGTGAGACCGAAAGCCGGTGTCAGCCTGAGTTGTGAGGTGGGCAGAACTGGGGAGTTGGTGACGATTGGTTTGAGGAAGGCAGAGCTTGGACGCGTTGGGCGTGAAGAGGATCGCCGGCTAAGTCGCGAGCGGAAAGCGCCACCTATCATTGGCACATTCCCGCGGGCATCCTTCGGCAATCTTCCCTGTAACCCTGGGATTATTTGTTTCCTCCACAAACTCGATTCATTCACTGCAGACGAGGTACGTTTGGTTACAGAGAGTCCAGGCCTAAGAAGCCTTTGGTATCAGGATACTATTACAGAGTACTGTACGAAGCACTAAACTAGTCATCAACCCAAAGATAACGCCTCGCGCTTACATCAAGTCTCCATGAACACGGATATACCCATTGAACGCCATCAATTCAAACAATCAAGCCATCAAGACGAGGAGTCCGAATTCTCCAGAGACTTGCCCCACCAGGGTGCCATATCGTCCTCGCATGTCGTCTTCTTATCGTCGATACAATCGGGGAAGGCAGCAATGAAATCGCCTTCTTGGTACATGCCTTCCTTGGAGCCCTCCTCGGCCCGGGTGTAGGCGTTCATGATACGTTGGGGAACAAGAGCAAGCTTGGCGAGGATAGTGCCGTGCCACCTAGAAAAACGGTTACTTTAACCTTCAAAGCGATCCCTTTCAAACTTACTGGACAATGTGTTCCAACGCATGGCCTTCAGCCCTCTGAAAATTGTATGAGCGGTACAGCGGATCGAACCACGAATCCAGGAAGAACTTGGCCCAGTCCCCTCGCCGGAGAATAAAGCTATTCTGGCATAGATTATCGGAATCCTGGGTCAGAACCAGATCAATGTTGTCCCCAGAAAGGTGTGCGAATGTCTTGATGACACTATCCGGAGGAACCACTGGGAGACCGACAATCATCAGATCCTCCAGACGGGACTTCTGCATGATGTGGTCTTCGACAGAGATGTCGGGATTGACAATGAGACTGTTGATATCGAGGTAGAAGAAGTAGGTGCTGTGAGGGAAAGCGGTCATGGCGTGGCGCATCGAGGGTACCTTCGCCCAGCTAAGAGGATTACTACCGATGTTGTAGTCGGACGAGTTGGCGAAGAAGGTCGCGTAACCTAGATACCAGTCAGTTCTCCAAAGCACATGCAGCGCATTCGCTGGACTAACCGTGCTTGGCCGCATACGTCTCCCGGTTGATTCTGAGCTTTTCCTTGAACGAATCGGACAGGTCCGCATCAAAGGTAGTCACCATGACCACGGGCGGGGTGCCAGCGGGAATGAACTCCGGAGGGGGCCCATTGAAGAGCCAATTCTTCAGCAGGTAAAGGAAGCCAAGGGCGACCAAGGCGTAGATGGCCAGTTGCCTAGCCATGCGTCGGGTGAGAAGGGGACCTTGGCTGCGCGCATTGGCGGCGGCGACGTAGGGCGGCGGGCGCGAGGTCTTGCGCGGAGGAAAAGCGAAATGCATGGCGGAGGATGAGTCGGGGGAGGAGTGCGGCGCTTGGAAATTGGAATGAGAGAGCTGGCGGATCGGCGGGCACGCAAGGAGAGACGTTGACAGGCGGAAGAGAGGGTGATCAGGGCGACATGGTCCCGAGAGAGTGCGCGACGGATACGAGGGCGAGGGCGAGTCGAAGGAGCGTGGTGTCGAAGGTGTTGTCAGCACTTACAGCTACCACGGTGGCATACGAGATGCGGCGGCGCGAGGGCTCGCAATCTCCTGCCACCCGCTGCGGACCCTGGAGCGCGCCGGGCGGTGAGAGCCGCGCGACCGTGATTTCCATACTGCCGCCCGCCGCCCGCCTCCCGCCATCCCTGCCGTCGCTCTGCGTCACCGGCCCGCCCAGATGCTTTCATCATCCCAAACCCGCTGATCTCACCATCTGGCTCCCGCACGCTCTGTAAAGCTGCTTCCAGCTTCCATGCTCCGCTCAATTCCAGGGCCATTGGAAACGGGACCCGCTCAAAACTCGTCGTCGGCGCAAGCCCGTGACGATGGATCAACCAGGAGCACCACGCCACCATAGCAAAATCTCGCATGCGGGGGGAAGCGTGCGCGGTGACGGCACTCTGCAATTATCAATCAACGATCGCACTGGCTTTCTCCACATCCGGCCCTCCCGCGGGTTCTTTGCGCCGCACTCCACTGCACCTTCCACGCCCGATGCGCCGACGCGACTATGACGTCGAGTTCTGCTGCACTGCCCTCATAATCAACCCGTCTCGCTCGCTGCCCCAACTGCAACAGCACCTTTCCATTCCGCTTCCCTGTACCTCTCCGTCTGTGATTGATCCGTCTGTGCTTCATCCTCACCGAATTCCTGCACAATGGCCCCCAAAGCCGTCCAGCTGAAATGCTACTGCAACGAGTATCCGTGGGGCAAGCAGGGCTCCCAGTCTGTTGCTGCTCGACTGGCCTCCAAGACGCCCGGGACTGATTTCAAGCTTGATGAGAGCAAACCTTACGCCGAGATGTATGTTCTTTGAAGTCTGCTCTCGCTGCTCGCGCTGACGACAATCAGGTGGTACGGCACCTACCCGGATCTGCCCGCCTACGTTTTGGAGACGGGAGAAAACCTTCAGGACTTCATCAACAAGACTCCAGACGAGCTTCTGGGAAAGACTGTAATCCAACGGTTTGGCCAGGATTTGCCTTACCTTCCCAAGGTTTTGTCCATTGCGAAAGCTCTCCCGCTGCAACTGCACCCCGTTAGTCCCTCCCCGCTCCTGCTCTACGCAACCAATGCTGACGCTACGTAGAACAAGAGCCTTGCCTCCGAGCTGCACAGACGAGACCCCTCGAGCTTCACCGACCCAAACCACAAGCCCGAAATTGCAGTTGCTTTGACCAAATTTGAAGCCTTCTGTGGCTTCAAGCCGCTCAACGACATCGAGCAATTGATCTTGCTTGAGCCTTTGCAGAGGTTCTTGCCCGAGGTCAGGAAGCCTGCGTTTGACGATCAGACACTTAAACACGTCGTGCAGCGCATGCTCGAAGCGTCGGAAGCTGAAGTGAAACAAGTGGAGGAGGCGCTGGGCAAGGTGGATAAGTCGGCTTTTGGAAAGCACACCAACATTCCAGAGTTGCTCCCGCGTCTGCAGGACCAATATGGGAAGACGGTATGTCAAGTCTGTTTCCGATCTCAAAGTGTGTTGCTAATCTCAATCCCACAGGACCCTGGCAGTCTGGTTGCGCTCATCACCATGAACTACCTGGTACTGCAGCCAGGAGAGAGCATCTACATACCCGCTGACGGAATCCACGCCTACCTTGGTGGCGATATTATCGAGTGCATGGCGCGATCGAATAACGTCCTTAACACCGGCTTCTGCCCGCGCGCCGACCGGGACAACGTCGACACTTTCATTTCTTGTCTGACGTTCACGCCCCACGACGCCAAGGAGGCCATCTTGCCTAGCAAGCCCTATGGACGTAGCAAGAACGGCCACACGAAGGTGTACGCTCCCCCAATGAGCGAGTTCAACATGCTCGCAACAGAAGTGCCCAGTGGAGCCAGCGAGACTATCTCTGCCATCTCTGGACCCAGTTCGCTGGTGTGCACGCAGGGTTGGGGTGAGTTGAAGGTCGACGGAAAGGTCCACGAGATCAAGGAGGGCTACATCTTCTTTGTTGGGCAGGGTGTTGATGTTGAATACAGTGCCAAGGAGGCACTTCAGATATTCACTGCTTATGTGGAGTAGAGCCGAAGCTCTTCGCACCACTGGTTTTATGATACCACGATGTACAAAAAGCTTGAATGGTAGAGCACATTTAGAGTAAACACCATGCATCATGAGATTGCCTGAGATTCAAATGTTCCTCATTCTAGATTGCTGGGTCTAACCTAAGCTATGTGAAGTGTACCTTGGATGAGGACACTGAGTTGTCCCACCGCCGGGACACCACACAGTTCAAATGCATTCCGCCAGCAAATATCCGCTATTGCCCAAGTGGCCTCTACGATATATTCGACGACCACTTGGCTCAAACAAGCCATGACAAGCGCCAAAGTACTCAACAACATCCTCCGGAAACGCGACCATCGCAGCCGCCGAGGAAGGAGAGACCCTGTATACCCCGACTTCAGGGATTTCACTTCTCGCTACCACTTTAGAGGTTCCATACCTATTCAACCACCCAGAATAGCACAGCAGAGAGAGAATCAACAAACTCACTACATCTTCGACCTCAAAGCAGCAAAAATGGCTTCGCCGAACTTTTCCGCCACCCATGCCGTCAGCTCCACTTCTTCCAACGACTTTGCGGCTTCCGAACAGCATGCACGTAACAGACGCCACAACAGCATGCCTGATGTGTCGAATAAGCCCACGGACTTCGGACCTTCCCCTGCGCAGCAAGACGAGCCGGTCGCCACGGCCGAGGAAACCTCTTCCCCCACTGCACCGGCGGCAACGACAGTGGTAACAGCATCAGCATCAGAAGCACCACCACCGCGCCTGCCAGCAGCAACAGCACCTCAGCTACATGAAGAACCAACATCAGATGCAGCCGCCAGGGCGTTTCTTGCAATTTTGCTGGTTATTTCCATTACCTTTGTCCTCCTCTCCGTCTGTTTCGACGACCGATTTCAGTTAGGGAAGAAGCTGGCGGAACAGTTGTTGTTCAATTTGTTCATGACAGTAATGCGCCACACGAATAGGCCGGTCAGGAGACCGGTGCAGTTCATGGTCCATGTTGGGATTGCACTTTTTGTTTTTTGGGCTGTTCGGTGCCCATGTACATAGAAACGAGATGTTCCCTTAGGACGATGATGATACTTGTCCAGCAGGCCGAACATAAGCGGCTCTAACCTAGACCCTGGAGAGAAATGCCCCTGCGGCATTGGTGCAGCCGTGTTCGGTGACTTCGAACTCCGTCAAGAACACTTGCTTAACCACCAACAAAACGGTATGCCAAAAAGTGCCTGGACAAAGGACTCCGTGATGCATGGCCTTCTAAACCATCCTTCCATAGCCGCCACGTGGGACGTGCTTGCTTTCCCAGGCATCCCGCGACTGACCGTCAACTTCTATCATGGGACTGGTCCGATCGTAGGGCAGTCGAGGCGCTGGAAGCTTTGGAACACAAGCGTTTCGGAGACCATCAAGAGCTTCGGGGCATCCTGGACAACGTCCTCGCGACTTTGAAAGACAGGTATGAGCATTACTCCCACACCAATCCTGAAGAAGGCCCTTATCTGCAACCAGGAATGCAGTAAGGCTCAAAGAACCGATGATACTGATACAGATCTGGCATGGAAAGCAGAACATTCGACCAAACTCCTTTCATTGACAGCATGGAACACTACAATCGGGATTTCAGTTTAGGAGTCTGTCAGCGCTAGCAATGCTACGCCATGCGAATGGGGCAGGAGATTCCAGTAGCAATGAAGTGATTTTTCTTTTGGTGAGACCTGTTAAGCGGGCAGTTGAAGCAGCGTAGACGTGCATTATATGCGATTCTGTGAGGGCAGTTGGAGCAAATATCCAGAATTTCGAGACTATCTTTCCATGGGGATATGAGGGAGGCTAGCAAGTCAGTTCAACCGTGGGATACAGAGATCAGCACGTTCAAGCAATGAAGTCATTACAGCCCAAGACCATTGAGCAAGACATGAAAGTACAAGAGGCGTGGAGTATCGCCGATGGTTAGCACACGTGAGGCGTGGGTCAGACCTTCTGTGGAGGGAACGTGGAGCTTACGGGCAACATACCTGCAAGGTTCCCGTATCTCACGTGGACTAGAAAAAATTGCTTCGTTTAATATTTATTTCCATTTATACGCTGATCAGAGTAGTACATACTAACCTTGGATAACGCCATTGTCTCCCCTCCATCCCATTATCGATCCGCAAAAAGAAACTGTAGTCCAGTAAGTTCTCTCAGTTGACCACCTACTGCAGGCGCACACCAGCCTGCCTGTTCTTCTTAGCCGTGGAGTCCATAGCCGTGTTCATGGCGGTGTGCTGGCTGGAGTCCAAACTGCTCATCGACTCCCGCTGCTTCTCCTCGTCGATCTTCTTGAGGCGTTTCTCCGTCTTCTGCTTTCCAGAGCCCTTGCCGTGGAACTGGTGACTGAGGTGCTTGAAGGCTTCCTTCTGGTTCATGCGGCGGCCAAACTCGTCAATGTACTTGAGCTCGACATTCGGCTTGTACTCCTTGTTGAAAATATCGGCCATCTTACGCGACTCGAGGCGGTCACGATCCTGGTTGGCCTTCTGAGCCATAGCTTCACGCTCGCGCGCCGACATGTGTTCGAGACGGCCAGAGCGGCGATCACGCTCACGCTGCAGTTTGGCGCGCACCTCGGCGTCTGTTTCCATCTTCGACTTCTCAGCCAGGAACCGCTGGTGCTCAATATGTCTGTGGTTGAGCTCGCCGCCGTTGTTTGCCGTAATTTGGCCACGTTGCTTGAGGAGATTGAGAGTTGCGGCAATACCGCGGTCGACGGTCTCTTCTTCGTCGAGGCCAGTGGTAGTGATGTTTGGTACTGAACCACTCCTTGCCTCGCGAGCTGCCCGTTCTTGTGCCTCCTCGACCTCAGCGTATGACTGATCCATGTTAACGTCGCCCTCTTCATCCATCCCGTTGGCGGCCTCGGAGACTGCACGGCTCCGCGGCTGAGAAGACTTGTTACGTTGGCGTTCTGGCCGCTCTGCTGGTCCTTGAAGATTGGCAACGAACTCCGAAGTTTCATCAATGACGAGACCAGGTTCATCTTCCGGTGCCTCGACGGTGTCCATGACATCCGGGGTTGCGGAGGCTTCCTCACGGAGTTGCCGTGCAAGATCCTCAGGCCTCATCTTCTTCCTCTTCTTCAAGGCAGCTCGCCTCTGCATGGCAAGGTTCGCTTGTAGGTCTTCGTCGTCGATGAAATCCTCTACGATCTTCTTCCTTGGCGCAGGTTCCGCATGGTCGACGTCCATGCCGCCGGTTTCCTTAGGCGCAGCGGGCGCCGGCATCGGGAAGATATCGTCATCATCAACGGCCTTCTTCCTGGATTTCTTTTCCTTCTTCTTCTTAGGCTTCTTGATCTTGACCTCGGAGGCGTCAATGTAGTCCGAGATGGGAGTATCGTCCTGCAGGAGGTCCAGGTTGATCTTAATCTTCGACTGGCCGAGAGTGCCATCATCCTTGATCTTCTGGGTCTCTTCCACCGTTCTACCCTGTCCGTCAAGGGTGAACACCTTTCGCTTCTTGCCGTCAATCTCCTCGTCGTACTGAGCAAGGATAGATGCCTGGCCCGATTCATCGATATCATTCGGATCGTACGCGCGCTTTCTCTTTTTCGAGTCGAGGCGCTCCTTCACCCGCTCCGATTCAGCAAGACCGAGGTTTTCCAGCTCATCTCCGGCATCCTCGTCGTCGACGGCGGCATCCTTGAGAGTCAAAATGTGCTCCTCGCCCTCGTCGAGCTGGTCAAACTCGTGCGCCACCTTGACACCGGCCAAGTCCTTCGCGGTGTATTCCGCCTGCAGCTGGGCCTCCTGCTCGGCGAGTTCCTGCTCAAGCTTCCTGGCCTTGTCAATCTTCTTTTGCCTCTTCTTCTGCCCCGCCAGCCACGTCTTCGCATCCACATCGTCACCTTCGCCCAGGCCCTGACCCTCGAGCTTGGCGAACCGCTGCGCCTGGTCACGGGCTTTCTTGATCGCATCCTTCTTGGCCTGCAGCTTCGCCTTGGCTGCCTTCTCCTCCTCGATCTGTTTCCAGTTGTCGAATGCGGCGGCAGACCGCGTCTCGAGCGTGCTTGCGGGATCGTCGTCTGAGTCGGCACTGGTTTCCTTGAAGACGGGGCCAGAGGTGTCTTCCTTGCCGGGGACCGGAAGGGGCTTCATGCCCATGGCCACCCGGATCTTGTTGGCCTCCTCGATCGAAATGGCGTCCATCGTGGATGAGCTACGCCGCGTGAGGTCTGAAGATGGCGAGGGTTTCACTAGGCGACGGCGTTGTGACAGACCGGAGGAGATTGACGATGTCGTGGAGGGTGTCGCGAGGTATTGGCGGCGGCGGCGATAGAAGTTGACATGGAGAGCCGCACTCACCGCCTGACCTGATGTGGTTAGCGGGAAAACGCACAGACGCGGCGCGCGCATAAAAATCTCTGGCGGCCGGAACTTTCTCCCTCACCAAAACACAAACCTGTGTCCAGCACTCCCTTACGCCTAACGGTATGTCAGATCGCAGTTTTCCCGCTCGGAGTCGCAACTAACAGGCTTGCAGGTGTCTAAGGTCGAGTGCTGCGACAGTTCGGCCGGCTATGCACAGGGGAGACAATACACCTAGTGTACGTGCCTCTGTGCGGCCGACAGGTATTTCAGAACCACAGCGGGTCGTCTGAACGGTTCCTTGGGGCTTTGCTTCAGGTTGAGCCGGGAGGGCGGCTTTGCGGCGCGTTACATTCCTAGTTTCCACAGAATTACTCCATTGGAGGCTGAAGATAGGAGACACAACCGTAACAGCGTACATACTTCCTAGATAGTTTTTCATGCTTGTGATGATCAAATGCACACCCATTGCTTGACTCGAGAAAAGATTCAAGCAGTGCATCCGAGTGCCCAATGTGCGTACCTGCATAGCATTTGGCTGTCTGCATCACTGCACCCAGACGAGGTCTTGCGCCCAGCTGTGTGATCAGCCATGCTGCATTTGCGCGAGTGCCATTGGAACCGTCTGGGTCTGCAGGGGGTCATGGAGCTGATCGAACCGGCGCTTCATTGGCTGAGAGCTCTATTCATGCACAACCGTCTAATGGATGAGGCCTGGAGAACGATGGCTTTTCCTTTGCCCAAAGCCCAGTAGCTTGCGTTCGCGCCGTACTTTCCGCTGAATGCCATCATAATTTTACAATACCCTGCCATGAAATCCGAGATATCAACATGCGTACAAGCTTCCCTTCCTCCCCAGCATAGCCTAATTTATGCCACCACCTTGGAAGCCGCCTTCTCCGTGCCCTCGGCCTCTTCTGCTGCCTCGTTGAGAGCTTCCTGCTCTCCCTCCTGCATGACGGCCTCTTGATCCGCCTCGCTCAGCGGCACGGTGCTGCCCTGTTTGTCAAGCATAGCGTCGTACGCCATGACCTGCTCCGACATCTCCTCCTCCGAGACCATCTCCCCGTCCATCCCCCGCATCTGCTCGTCCGCCAGGGTGACCGGAGGCAATCCCAGCTGCTCGCGCTGCCTGGCGAAGCGATTCTTGACGGCCTGGGTCTGCATGATGCGCCAGCGGAGCAGCCAGCCGCCCATGCCGAGCTCCTTGATGCGGGCGCTCTTCTCGCCGAGCAGGTACTCGTCCAGGCCGCCGACCTTGTCGATGGTACGCAGCACACGCGTCGACAGGCGCACACGCACGCTACGGTTCAGGGCGCGCGAGTACAGGATCTTGTGCTGGATGTTGGGCCGCCACTTGCGCCGCGTCTTGATCTCCGTCTTGTGCGAGACGTTGTTGCCGAATTGGATGCGCGCACCGCCGTACAGGCCGTGGTTTGACTGCTTGTACCACTTGTTCGGACCGTACGGATAGCGCGGGACGCCGATGTGGTCGTCGCGGAGTTTGGACTTCGTTGACTTTGCGCTGAGGGCGGCGCTGCTGGCGAAGGTGCGGGCTTGGATTTGCGTCGTCGTGGGGCTCGTCAGGCGGGCGAGGAGGGCGAGCGATGACGACGATGGTGCACGGAGAGCCATTGTGGCGGTAGCGGGTGGGCAGTGTGCCCAGAAGGTGGTATGGATGGGTGGTGGTTTGTGGTGTTTCCGGCGGTTGGATGCTGGACTTCCGCGGCGACGCAAGATTCACGGTTCGCCGGCCGGGGTTCGTTTCGCCGCCGGACACTTGACTCTGCCTGCCCGTGCAAGTGCAATTGAGAGCACCACAAGCTTCCGGCTACTGTGCTATCATAAAAAGCGCTGAGGATGTAAATAAATAACGGCCACATCAATCATTTTAGCCACACTCGAAAAAGTTTGCCCTGAACTGAAAGCCAATTCTAGATAACCGCGAACCCCTATGCCTCATGCATACACTAGAAAACCAGAAGCTGGAAACAATGCGGATTTCTCTCATATCGACGCAAAGGTTCGAATTGAAACAATCGTGGTAATACCTCCACCCGGTCACGCAGACAAGAGCTACGGTAAGCTCGCATCGTCGGGTAGCCTCAATGTTCCTGCCCCCAGCTCTGCAGAACTGACGTCGACTTACGCCCAAGCTCTTTGGAAAACACTCGCCGATCAAGCAAAAAAGAAACACAACCCGGCGCAGCCAGTCCTTCCTTCGACCACCCGCCTCCACCATGTCGCTCATGCGCCAGAGCGTCTCCATCCCGCTCCCCTGGCTCGTCTCCGCCTTTGTCGGCACTCTCGGTGGCGTCATCTTCGGCGGCCTGTGGCTCGGCAAGCGCGTGTCTGAGGAATGGTACCTGCAGGGCGTGGAAGCTGGGCGCGCCTCCGCGAAAGCGAAGAAGGACAAGAGCGAGAAGAAAGACGAGGAGGATAGCAGCTCCGAGGAGGAAAGCGACTCCGAGGATGAAGAGGACGATGAGGTGGAGAGACAGGAACTCGACCCGTTCACGGACCGCAACGAGGAGTGCAAGCTGGTGCTGGTCGTGCGGACGGACTTGAAGATGGGCTCAGGTATGCACAATGTCAATTTGTTGGAACTACACCGGACTGCCGTTCATGCTGACAATCTCGCCAGGCAAAATCGCGGCGCAGTGCGGCCATGCCACCCTCGCTTGCTACAAGGCTTTCCTCCGCCAGGCACCTGAGTCGCCCCTCCTCCGTCGCTGGGAAAGATATGGCCAGATGAAGGTGGCGCTGAAGTGCACCAGCGAGGAGGACATGCAGCTGCTCCAGGCACAAGCCATGAGCTTGGGGCTTTGCGCGCAGATCATCCACGATGCGGGCCGCACGCAGATTGCTGCTGGCAGCGCCACGGTGCTTGGTATTGGGCCTGGCCCCGTGAGCGTTATCAACCAGGTCACTGGAAACTTGAGGCTGCTGTGAGAAAAGATGCAATCACTTCCATATGACTGGTGAATTGCTCATTGCGGAGGCTGGATACTCATTGGGCCGCATGGACCACACAGACAAGAGCTTCAAGAGATGAGGATGCCAAGATGTTATG
Source organism: Diplodia seriata (assembly GCF_021436955.1). Classification (NCBI taxonomy): domain Eukaryota; kingdom Fungi; phylum Ascomycota; class Dothideomycetes; order Botryosphaeriales; family Botryosphaeriaceae; genus Diplodia; species Diplodia seriata. The sequence goes on along the minus strand of NW_027117313.1, from coordinate 1,235,553 downwards.
CATTTCTATGGCGTTCGGGAATGGGAAAACGGATTGAGATGCGATCATGGAAATAACCATGGCTGGTCTGCGTCATTTTCGCTGCAGACTTCTTCAGGCCAGAATTTAAACGTCCCTAGGGTCATGGAAGAAACTACAGACTCGGAATACTCAGCAACACCTTGTGCAATCAGACAATCCGGATTTTGTGAGTCTCGAGTTCGTCGAACGCTCTCATGCCTCGCGGGTTGGAGATGACTATTCCCACCCTCCGGAACTCCGACTCAACTCCCGTAGGCAGAAGTATGAGTCCACCTACTGTCTTTTCATCTAGCTTGGACGTCATGAGCAGAGAAAGGCCCTCCAGCGGCGTATCACGTAATGGTAGAGGTGTGATGAATCCCTCATACGTAATGTGGTGATCGAACCGGAAATCGAGTTCGACTGTCGCAATGTCGCGGTCTGGTTTTGCCGTCCTTATAGTCAATAGTCTGGATTGAGATTTTGACGCCAGGTAGATTTTCGGTGACGGCAACTGGATGAACTTGCCACGGATCTTCAGGTGTCCGGCTTTAATGCGGCCAAAGGAATCCAGGCCGTGGGGAGTGGTTATTGCTGAGATGAGCTCACAGCTAGGGAGCAGAGATACATGGGAGCTCGACAGGTCAAGTCCGGGCAAAGACCAAAGAATTCCGTGGGAATACGAAACCCAGCTCCAAGATGGTGCCATGAACGCGTCGATGGACGTCAGCTCAGCAAGGCGCTGAGTGAGCGGAATCTTGTCCTCGTCGTCTTCCGCCATGGTTGTCCACAGCAATCCTTTCTGCAAGTCAGAAGCCCAAAGACCGGCAACATACTCCAGCGTGAGTCGCTCGGACACGTCTCGTGCCAAACCGGAAATGGCGGAAAGACGGTCCTGTTTGTAGGTCAAGTCTCTCTGCGAGTACTCCTCCATAAGCTCGTACCATCTCTGCATTGCCGTTTCTGTGTTCTTGAGAGAGTTCGCCCATTCGTTCAGAGACTCGTCGAGAGTAATGAATCCGTTCTCGGCTTCTCGATGTGTGCCCGTTTGGAAGTAGACCATGTCATCTCGGAAAACAAGTTTATTTGGTGACAACAGCCATTCCTGGAGCGGCCATCCACGTGTTGTCAGTGACACGCGGGAGGTAGGGAAATCCCAAGGATCCATGCAGCTGGAGAAAACACTTCGTTCGTCAATCCCCGCAGGATGAGGTAACTTCAAATAGAACTGTCCCCAAACCGACGGCCGTAGAGATGACTTGAATTGGAGTCCAGTTTCCGGTTCACTCAGTGCACGGTCTGCGAAGCCGCTGTTGCAGGAGTCTCCTGCGAGGGCGGAGATGGTGAGGTATGCCTCTGAATAAATGGACTTCATCTGCGCGCATTCTCTCTGCCAATCCCCAGTGTCATCTTGAACGATGCACAGAGAATCGACCCATAGGTACCGAATTCCCAGCGCACGAGTGACCAGCACTGCATCGCAGATGGTTTTTGGGAGATTCTTCATAGCAATTTCCTGGAGGTGACCTGGAAGAGAGTCTGCCTTGGTCGTGAATGACGGCTGACGTTCGCCCCAGCAATAACTCAAGGCAACATAAGGAACGGCATGAACGCCCGACGAGGTCCCGTTGGCCAGATTAATACGGTCCGAGGTAATGACAAGGCGAGGCTCTCGAGAACCTTCTCTGCCACCAACATCCACGAGCCTCGAAGGAACAAACGAATGGGTTGCCTTCGAGCACTGCGGAGGAGAACAGTTGGCGACAAGTTCATTGAGTCTCCTTTTCCCCGGTGCGGACAGTGCGGACGGAGCGACGGGCTGTCGTGCGATACCTAACCACCTAGCGCACTGACCTGAAGCGCATCAGCAGTGGGTAGAAGGCATGTGCCTGATCAGGAAATACCTGGCGCTGCATGCACCTCGAAAAACAGCGTTTCCTCGATAGCAAACCTGGGCCTGGGCTTTCGGCACTCGTCGATGTGCTCGTCGCGCGAGAAGAAGAGTTCTACCGCAAGCTCATCGAGAACGGTCTGATCTCTCTCGTGGTTGGAGCGGAAATGGTCGTGGTTGTGGCCTGGTTTGAGCAGGAACCTGAGGTGCTTGGCGAGGACATGTGACCTGTCAGGTGGAACGGGAGTCTTCTCGCCGCCAACGAGCCTCAAGATGGCGGTTTTGAGGAGTCGACAGAAGCCGCAACCGGCGTTTGCGGATGCGCTGAGAGCGGGCAGAGCCGGTAGGCGGTCCTCGAGCTTGTAGTCGAGGTCCAGCCATCTCTTATCTCCGAAGGACACGAAGTCCTCGCCGTTTTCGCTTTTGACTTGGCCGCCCTGCTTACCGTCATCTAGGGCCAGCACCTCGCAGCGCTTGCAGAGGCCGTCTTGGCGGGACAGCGTGGATGCGGGGAAAGAAGGCGTGCTGCCGTCGATATCATAACTCGTCCTGGGGGCTTCACAGATAACGGACATGTCAGGTGGCGCAGTTTGACATTCCCGGCTGAGATGAGACTTGTTTGGAGAAATTGCCGATGGTTCAGTGGAATGGCAGCAGAGCTGCACTCGTGGTGTGATCCGAGTCGGGGCAGCGACGCACAAGTCATGTGGGGGCTTGCGGGGTCCAGCAAACGGTAGGCTAGCCTGGATTCGGTAACCGTCGTGATTGGCAGTGCTCCCCATTTTGGCATTTTCTAGCTGCAGCCACCCTCAACTTGCGAGACGCTGCTACTAAGTACAGTACAACTACAGAGTACGACCGCAATCCCCTTTCCACCTTCAGCGTCCCCCAGCCAGCCAAGCACATCTCCCATTTACTGCCGACCACCCGCGCCCTGCCGCTCCATCTCCTCCCTAAACACATTCCGTTCATCTGCCGATAGCCTACTGACAGGAGAGTCCAAACTAGAATCGCGCGATTGCTTCCGGTGCGGAGGAAGATCGTCCTTGTACTCCCCAGAACCAAGCAATTCGTGTTCCTGTGAGCGCACATCCTCCTTGCCAGCCCTGCCCCGACCCAGGCGCTGCCACCGCGATTTGCGGCTTGCATAGCCTCTTTTGCGGCCCATGACACTGCCGAGGCCAGTTCGCCTCTGCTTGCGCATGCAATATGCCAATCCGCCGACAACGAGGGCTGTGAAAGCCAAGCAAACCGGCAAGCCGATCTTCAGCCCCATTTCGTTGTACGATTTCGTGGACTCCTGTGGCTGCAAATGTGTTGACGGCTTCGCCTTCAGCTGCACTGTCGGTCCGTCGTAAACGCTTGCGGTAGTTCCGGCGGCAGCATCCGAATGCTGTGCGAAAAAGGTGAGGTTGTACGCTGTAGATCCCCGCAGCCACTCTTGCTTCACGTCGACAGTTGTGGCGCCTAGCTTGCTCTGAACCGGTCCGCTCGCCCACACGTTCCTGCTCGTGTCGTTGTACCAATTGAGCAGGATGTTCATGGTCGAGTTGGGCTTAAAGTACTTCGAATTCCACGTCACGTAGTAGCGTTCGCCGGGGTAGAGGTCCGTGTTGTTGGCCGGCAGGCAGAACGGCTTCGCCGCGTCATCACGGCAGACAGGTAAGTCCTCGCTAGGAAGCAGTGAGTTCGTTGCGTTCGACGATAGACTAGTGATAGTTGGCCGGACAGCTGCAATGCCCGCGTTCTCCACAAGAGCGGGTGTGGGGACGATTGATGCAGCCGAGAAGGTGGAGTCTGCAGGTGGTCAGTCCGGGCCAGACGGAGAAGGAAGCTTTGACTTGGGTGACGGAGATCACGACTCACCAGCTCCCTTCTCAATTGGGCCGGCAGCGACACTGGGCGATTGAAAGGCGATGGCGACCAGCGCGGCCAAGCTGGCAGACGTAAGATGCATAGTGCGCACTGTCCAGTTTCAGAAATGAAGGATGATACAGTGCGCGACGTGCGGGTCTCCACGGCGGCAGAGAGATACGAAGAGCAGTGGAAATGATGGGCGGCCGACGCTGGCAATTGAGGACGGAATGAGGTCCAGCAGCGGCCCGCATTGTTGGTAGCGGACAGCCATGGTTGCACTCCCCAACGAAGGGCGTTGTGGCCAGAGTCACAGCGCCCTTTTGCGTGCGACTGGGACGCGACTGCCCGTTGGAGCTCTGACCAGCGGTTGCAAGACGTGGAGCAGCGCACTAGCCGGATTGGCCGTAGGCTGCCTTCAGCTTAATTCGACGCGTCGCTTCGGGGTCCCCTGCCTCGCCGCGCGAATTGTCACCTGGCATCTTTTCCTTCGTCGCTCCGTAGTGTTTGCAATTCGGCCTATCCTTAGCCTTGCATACCGTTGGCCGCGCTTCCGGTTAAGTCCCGCCCTGCTGCCTGCTTGCCCTCCGCCACATTCCTCGCACCTTATTATCTGCACGATTACCACATCGTCGCACACCACCGCGCGCCGTCCCTCGCCTCTGTCTCCTTCCTTCGCACCCGCTCCCCACAACCACCCCGCGAACCGCCACAATGCGCTTCTCCAAGACTCTCCTGGTCGCCCTCCCTGCGCTTGCGCTCGCCGAGGAGCAAGTGCCTCTGGCCGAGAAGGTCAAGGGCTGGTTCAACAAGGCCCAAGGCTACGTCTCTACTGCCATTCCCGCCGTGCAGTCGCCCGTCAATGCCGGCGCCTCCAAGGTCGTCGAGAAGACCGTCGCCAACCTGACCCTGGAGAACTGGCGCGACGTTGTGACGCCCAGCGCCTCCGCTGCCGGCTCTGAGCCCGAGGAGTGGTTGATCTACCTTACCGGCGGCAACAAGACCTGTTTCGGCATGTGCGGAAACACCACTGAGGCCTGGACTGTACGTTGGAAGCTCTGTGCCCGCCAATTGAACATGCAATTCTAACTGTGCCGCCTTGCAGAAATCCGTCCCTCTCCTCGCTGCCAGCCCCAAGTCGCCTAGTCTCGGCCAGGTCGACTGCGAGGCAGAGCCTGTCCTCTGCAACACCTGGGCCGCCGGTCCTCCTTCGATCCTGCACGTGCTCCTTCCGGCTCCCCTCGCTGACCAGTCCACCCCGGCCACCACTGTCCGCTTCATTAGCCTGAACAGGACCACCACCACCGCCCCGGACATCGCCAAGATCTCTCTCGAGGAGAAGTACAAGGAGACCGAGCCTTATGAGGGCGTTTTCCACCCCTTCGACGGCGCCCTTGTCAAGTACGGCCTTGCCGTCCCTGTCGCCTACGCCATCTGGGGTTTCTCTAAGATGCCCAGCTGGCTGCCCATGATTGCCATCTCCATGCTCAGCAGGACTTTCGTGTAAGTTTCTTCCGTTTCTTGGCTTTAATATACTCTAGGCCATCGTTAGACTAACTTATCATAGCCGGAGAGGTGGCGCCACTCCCGGTGGCCCGCGCCCTGCTGCACCTGCCGCCGCGCAGTAAATGGACATTTTAGATCAAGAATGAGCTACACGAACTTGATGCTCCAACTGCGGCAAGTGCGACGCAATAGCTTCCGCGGGTTCTCGGGATATTAGATTTTTGGATGAGATGGGGTGTAAATACCTGTCACGAGTACTGTTATGAGTACAGAGCGTACGGCGAAACGTCATGGGACTGCTATAGGAACTAGGTAGTTGGGACTGCGGGGCGTTCGGTCTCATGGCCAATTGATTTTTCCCTCTTGCGCAGAGTAGGGCAACTCCGTGTTGAGGGTTGATGCAGGCTCTTCCTCCAATTCGGTGGCTTAGGGCAATAGGAAGATGCAGAACACGTCAAGTGAGCTGTAAAGGAATTGAAGCTTTCAACATACGTCTAATCAGATATCGCATCCTATCAGGAGGGCAGTCAAGGTCTGTCTAGTCATTGCTTTGTGAACTCGAAGTGCCTGTTTACCTCCGGATATTCACTGCAACTGCCCGTGCATTGGAGCATGAAATGACAAAATCATCATCAGCCAACGGTGACGCGGCATCATCCGCTGATTTCATGGCTCCCATCATAGCTAGGTAGGAATGACGCGACCGCGTTCTGTAACGGCCCATTGGCGCGTTCCATTTCCATGCCGATGAATCAGCGAGAGATAAGATACCGGCGTTCCAAAATTCCGACGGCCCATGGGAAACCTTCCATCTGATCGGCTCCGCCGAACAACAGCTTCCACCCGCCCAATACCCCAATTCTCCACACAACCGCCAAGATGCCGACGATAGGACAGCGCATGTTCAAGTTGAAGCAAGTGAGTAAAGTTTTCGCCCCCAACTCTTCGCCCGCTATTGCTAATTTGTCTGCGAATCTACAGCAGGTAACTACTCGCACTCCCGTGCCGCATCACCTCCGCAGACCGTTCGACTAAGACGATACGCCTACTCCAAACAGCTTCTCGGCATCCGGATCGGGCCCGGCGCCGCCGTCATGCCCAAGGAGGTCAAGAAGATAACTATGCGCCTCGCGCCCAAGATCGACGACGGCCACCGGGGACCCAAGTACGTCCAAGTCCAACCATCCCGACCGTACCGCCGCGCAACCAGAGCCGGGAAAGCGAAAGCGTCTCTGACAAATACGCCTTCTACAGGAAGTTCTTCAAGGCGATTCTTCCGCGCCTGCAGTACCGCAACCCCGCGCTCCGCATCACCGTCGACCGCTCCGCCGCGCAATCCGACCCGGCCGTCATGAACATCCTCTTCGACTCGCCCGCCGCCGCCTCCGCCGCCTCCACCCCATCGCAATCGTCCGGCTCGGTGGCGCGGAAGGACAGAACTGTCACCATCTACATGAAGGGCAAGACGGACAGCGAGATCCTGCAGCAGCTGTACGAGGTCACGGGCGCGAAGGAGGTCGAGCCGACGGAGGTGGAGAAGGAGGAGCTGCGCGAGCTGGCGGAACGCAGTGAACGCAGCCGCAAGGACAGCGCGCGCCAGGCCGCGGTCAACAGGCAGCGGAAGAGGGAGGCCGAGCTGCTGGCCGCGGCAAGGGGACAGGTGGGGCTGGAGCCTTCGTAGACGTGGGTGCGAGGGAATGGTTGGGGGAGGGCCAGATGGAAGAGAGCATTTGGTCTTAGATTGATACGGAGATATCGCTCAAAGGCAAAAGAGACAAGGCGCGGTGTTGGGATGTACAGTACCATTTTGTGGGATTGCGGACATATATCAAAAAGCGGATTTCTCAGTCAGATACGGGTGTTTAGATGTGTCCAACCGGGAGCATCAATCCCAACAATGGCCGGTGGCTGACGCAAGAATATCACATGAGAGATTCCAAATTGAATTGGTATTCGCTGCCTCAGCGTAGCACTTTGGGCAAGCTTTCACAACGTCTACAACTCCTGCTCGTTTCCGCATGTGTTGTTTACAATGTTTTATTTGAATAAATTTATCGTTCTTTATGATTCCGCAAGCCCTTTCCCTAGTTCACCACTGCACCCTTCCACCAAGCCATCACCCCCAGCACAAACACGACCACCATGGCGTCTGCAACCACCGTCGTGTAGATCACGCTATACCGTCCCGCCAACCTCACATACCCAGCGAACGGCTCCGGCAGCACGGTTGACAAAGTCCCCATGATGCCGCCCTGCTGTAGCCTCCCCTTCTCCACGAAGAACCGCGTCGTCTGCAGCAGCACCTCGGCCGTCGCGAAGATGTAGAACAACCGCTTCCCCGCAGCCCCCGCCTCGTCCTCGTGCTGGTGGGCGAAAGCGGCCGACGCGCTCCGGCTCAGCTTCGACCCGTCGAAGGTCGACGTCAGCGCGACGTACGCCGCCAGCCCGAACGAGAAGACGGCGTGCACGACGCGCCACACGTACGCCGAGCTGGTCGCCTGCTTCTGCGCCTCCGCCGTCTGGCCTCCCGGAGGACCGCCGCCGCCGCCACCGTTCATGCCCATCATCGCCTGCATCATCTTCATCATCGGGTCTTCTCCTCCCTGCGCGCCTCCCGGCTGGTCGCCGCCCTGCATCATCTGCTGCATCATCCGCATCATCGGGTCGTCGTTCATGCCGCCACCGCCGCCGGGGCCGAATGGACTGTCCCGCCCGCTGGCGGGGCCGAAGGGCGTGGATGCTCCCGAGGCGCCGGAGGAGGGAGGCAGGCGGCGCGGCGCGGGTTGGTAGTAGTGCTCGCTGATGTCGACTTCGGGCGGGTCGGCGGAGTCGTGCTCCACGGCGGCGGCGGTGGAGCTGGGCTCCGCGGGTTTTGCAGGCGCGGGGCTGGCTGTAGAGCGGGGTCAGAAGTGCACGGATGATGTAGGTGTAAGCAGCTGGTGAGGAGAGAGTAGGCTTACCATCTTCGACTGCGGGAGCTGGGCGGCCACTCAGCGAGGTGATAGCCTCCAGGCGTGATGAGCCCTGCGAGGCGATTTTGGCTTGACGGCGCTCGCGACGCTCTCGCGCGCGGCGTTGGGCATCGCTTTCTTGTGGCGATTCCATCGTTTCCGAGGGAAAGGAAGCTGAGGAAAAGTTTGGTGCCCGGGGAAAGCTAGTGTTGATGTTTATTGCGCAATGTGGTTGGAAGCCGGAGGGTCTGGGCGCTACGTCAAGCGCCCGAAATTTACGGGTAGCTGTATCGTAAGCTTTCCCGTCTTGGTTAGCGACACCCCGCGGAGGGAGTCGCTCCCGCCAACGAACTCTTTTTCTACTCCATAACTCTACATCAGCATTCGAACGTCTCTACCAGCTGCTTGAAGGCAGCTGATTTAGAAAGAAATGCGTGTTCCATAGAGCGTCACCAGTGTCTCGAGCTATGCCCTCAAGATGATAACAACCCCCCTACAAGTGTCACAACGCCTAGGCAGAAGCGGCTGACCGCGAGGCTGACCGTGGCCTACTTGTTTCGCATTCAAAGCAATGGAATGACCAGCTAATGATCTATTGGTGAGACTTTCGCGCAGGGTCTACACTGCCTTATTTATAGGTCCACGGCGCGCCTCTTACTCGACGTCAGCCTCGTGTTTCTCCAATCTTCGCTCTTTGAAGATGAGCACTGAAAATCGAGACACCCAAGGCCTTATTTCTCGCCGTTGCAAACCTATCTTGTCACAACTCAGGAGATGCTGTCAAAATCATGGCGAGAGCTGCAATGGGGATGTCCTTGGTCTTGGAAAAGCCGATTTTGAAATCAACCTCATCGACGTACGGAAGATGTGCCTGGTTCGGCACGACTCGGCAAAATGTGGCTATTTCACCCTCAGCTATGTTTGGGGCAGCGTACAGCAATACCGAGTTCTGAGATCCAACCTTGACTTTCTTCGTCGGGAAGGATCACTCGAGGCCATCATACGAGATATCCCGCAAGTCGTCCGGGACTCCATCCAACTGGTTCGAGGACTCAAGGGGAACTACCTGTGGGTTGATTCTCTTTGTATTGTCCAAGACGATCCAGCGCAAAAACATCATCAAATTGCGCACATGGCACAGATTTACTCCCGATCATTCCTGACCATCGTGGCGGCGGAAGCTCTGGATGCTAATAGTCGCCTTCCAAGCGTTCATTACACTGGCACAACCTGCTCGGAAACCTACCCAGGAATGGAAGCTCCAGTAGACGACAGCAACTTGGAAGATGTCCTCTGTTCCTCTAAGTTTGGAAGTCGTGCATGGACCTATCAAGAGATCCTGCTCTCTCGCAGGCTTCTATTCAGCTATACCAACCGGACCATTCTGCAGTGTGGCACCGGAAGCTGGTACAGTGGACTCTCTTTTGATTGGGAAAAATTCGACGACACAGGAACTGCATTGTTTCCATTACCCCGACTAGTCATCGCATCTGGCTTATCATGGTTCTCTTCGTATGTGCGGGTCATTGAGAGCTACTCTTGTAAGAACCTCAGCTTTACCTCCGACATTGGGCCTGCATTTTTAGGCATTGAAACAGCTCTGGCATCTGTCCTGGACTCTCGTTTTTACCATGGCCTTCCGGAGCGCTTCTTCGATTATGCGCTTCTATGGGTCACACTGCCTGGAGGCTTCTCATTGAGGCGACGACACTCCGCCCCCAAGTTTCCAAGTTGGTCTTGGATGGGATGGGAGAATAGGGGGTATTTTCCCTCTTGCTGGGATGAAAATGGACCACCAACCGGTGAATCTATCCTGGCTCCCATGGTAAAGGCAATGGTGATCGTCTCACAAGAAGTTTATCAACCATTCAAATCAATTTTTCATATCGACACTGGTGATTCACTGCAAGCTTATAGCCGCACGCATCTCAATCAAATGAAAGTCGGGACCATGGTTTCGCAGGGTTTAGCGCCAGAAGTCGGCGCCATTCTTCAATTTCACGCTTTTACGACCCCATTTCATTTCCGTGGGGAAGCCGCAAAGAACACCTATTCGAAGGGACCGTTGTGGTCATCAAGGAGCAACTCCGACTCAGTAAAGTTTGTCACACTCTCAGACTTTCACCAAAACACTGTGGGCATGATAGCTGGTATCGACATTGAGGACCTGGCTGGTATAGTCTGCAGTGAAAGACGCCTTGAGATTGTAGCGCTCTCTGTTTGTCTCAAGGATTGGAGCCAGGGTAACATAAGCTACAAGGCGGCTTCGACCGTAAGATTCGTTAATATTATGCTGATCCAGATGTTCGAGGGTTATTCAGAGAGGGTTGCTGTCGGGCAAATGGATGCGCAAGCGTGGGAGAGAAGCAATCGATCCTGGAGACGTGTCAGACTTGCCTGAACCCTTTATTCTCATTTCCGACTCCCTTAAATAATTTTTGTTCTACTCTCTTTTTCTTTGTCTTTATCACAGGGGATGCAAATCTATGTTTGGTCTTATGGGGCTTTCTTTTACTCTCTACAACGGATACCACACTTTCCTTCGTGAGCAGTTACAACAATCAACTCGACCTGGATTTGAGGCCCATGGATATTTGAATATCAAGACGCTATTCCAATATCTCATATACGTTTTGTGCAAACCCTTTTACAATTCGATGTGGCGCTTTTTGGAGAATTGCAAGGAATGCTTTCTTTCCCGAGCTAAGAGACGTGTCCCTCCACGCGAAAAGAGAGATGTGTATGGTATCATTGCCAGTAGTACGCTTACCGATATTGCAAAATAATCTAGCATGTTTGCCTTCGAATCGTCCGTTTCCGAGCATTAAAGCATTCTTATTCCTAACGTTGTCGTAGTTTCATTTACATAAGCAGGCCGGGCACCGGGTTCTCGGCCTCGACGAATCGCACAAAAGCCGCATTCTTCCTCTCGCCTAAGTATTTCTTCCGACTGTCGCCCCCATCCTTTCTTCATAATCCTTCGTCAACACAACAGCCTTAGTAATACTTGCATATTGCCACTCCTTGCTTTTCTGTGTCTAACAAAAATTAGCAAGAGAGTGCTTTCTCAGTTCACAGGATCCAAAGTCCAGGAGGAAAATTAAGATGACTTCCATTCACTTCACCGCGAAAAGTATTCGAACATACGGTCCGCTCCTGGATAACAGTGCCCTTCATAAGCGAGCATACGAATTATTCGGTCTCCGTTTTCTTTCTGTTGCTCAATCGCCGCGCCGGACATTGTCCACGTCAAACAAAGTATATGCATGTCAACGTACAGCATTCTGCGAGAAAAAGCAAACCACTCCAGCGCCAACAACACTTCCTTTCTGGATATCCAGCTCAACATGGAAAAGGGCATCTGTAAACACACTGCGTTGTCTCGTCGGGTGCACCCTCGGCGACTTCTCTGCCCTCTGGTTCCTGCAGTCCTTCTACTCTGATTTGGGCGTTGGTCCCATCATGGCTACATCAAGTAAGCACCGCTCCCCTGGACATGCCAGATCGAGGAAACATCCACTAATACATCTCTCACAAAGTGGCCGCGGGTGTCTCGTCATCGATGATACTCGAAACCGTACTGCTGCGCATCGGCCGGGACAGTCTCTCCTGGCCCGCCGCAGTGAAGACGGCAGCGGGCATGAGTCTAATTTCGATGTTGACCATGGAGATGGCGCAGAACGTGGTCGACTATCACCTCACTGGCGGAGCAGTCAACATGGGAGATCCGTGGTTCTGGACTGCGGCGGCGATCTCGATTGGTGCTGGATTCGTGGCACCCCTGCCTTACAATTACGTGAGGTTGAGAAAGTATGGAAAGGCATGTCATTGAGGTAGAGTCTTGCATTCCGCAGCTAAACCAGATGCCATCAATTTACTCTCCACCCCATGTCCCTATAAATGGTTCTGTTGTGGCATCTATAACGAGCCTTGGAGATCATCGCTGTTTCACAAGACGTAGCGGTACATCGGATGCCCGTCCCCCAAGGACTCCACCTCCGCAGGGGCGTCATCGGGAGTGCTCTTACCATGCAGCCGATCGCGACGTCTGTTCACCAGCCACAAGCTCAGGCTCAGCACCATCGCCGTGCACGCCCCGAGAAACATGCATCCAGCACAGATCCACATGCCCCTGAAATACCGCGGGCCCTCCTCCGCCGGAAAGATGAAGCCGCCCAAGACGGAGCCGGCATGGCCGACCATGCCTGCAAGCGCCAGCCCGACGCCCCTCTTCGTCGACCCGCCCTGGTTGTCCGTCAGCCACACGCAATTCAGCGCGATCCCGGCGAAGACGCCGGCGCAGACGAGGAAGACGGCGAAGTAGCGCAACGCGACCGCCTCGACGGCCGCCAGCACGACGAAGCCGGCGCCGCCGACGCAGAAGCACGCGGCCAGGAACGCGCCGCGGTTCTGCGCGCGGTCGGACGCGAAGCAGGCGCCGATGCACACGGCAAAGGCGACGAGGTACGGCGGCGCGGACAGCCCCTGCGCGTTGACGGCGGTGAAGCCCATGTCGCGCACCATAGTCGGCAGGTAGGCCGGCAGCGAGCCGAAGCCGATGTCGCAGCAGAAGAAGAGGACGGCGGCCGCGTAGCACTTGGGGTCGCGCAGCGCGGCGAGTGCGAGGCGCCGGTCGAGCGCGCCCTTGCCCGCGCCCGCGTCGCCGCGGGCTTTGGCGGAGCGCGCGTGGACGATGCGGTTCTGGCGCGCGGTGAGGAAGCGGCACTCGGACGGCGAGTTGGGGAGGTAGAAGTAGGTGAAGAGGGCGACGACGATGGTGGGGAGGCCCTCTTGTTTTGTTTTGTCTTGTCAGTGCTTGATCGGATGTCGGCTGAAGGGATTTGCTGACCTATGACGAAGAGTAGTTGCCAGCCTTCCAAAGCTGTGCGAGCTTGGACGATGCCGTAGGCAAGTGCTGTCGCGAACGAATTTGCCAGTGGAGCAGCAGACAGGAAAAGGCCGTATCTGAGCCCCATTTCGCGCTTGTTGTAGAAAAAGGTCAGGTAGAGCGGGATGGCTGGTGAGAAGCCAGCTTCGAAGATGCCTAGTAGAGCCCTGCACACAAGCATGCCGGCAAAGTTGGTTGTAGCTGCCTGGAACATGCTCATAGCTCCCCAGCCGAGTGCCATCAAAGTGACCCAAAGCTGCCACTCTAATCAGTAACGCGCGGCTATCAGGCTCCAAGAGGTGCTTACCGGCAAATTGAATAGTTTCCACAAGGGAATGAATACGTGACCGAGTGGGTACGTTATGTAGTAGACAATGATGATCCAAGAATACTGATTGGATGTAATTCCCCAGCTCCGTCCCATGCCTGCGACAAAAGCACTTCCAAGGTTTGAGCGGTCGACATAGCTCAGCAGATACAGCACAAAGAGCCTACAAGCAATTAGGGGTGCGCATTCTTCCCAGTGTTGTGAGATCCTCACAGTGTCATCAAGGAGAGGTCCAGTTGTTTCAGCGCCTGCTTTTCCTCTTCCTCTGTCCACTCTTCACGGAAGCCATTGCGATCATCTGATGCGTTTGATACACTCTCATGACCATTTTCTTTAGCCAAAGCGTTGTGGCTCATTGTGACGGTGGAATCAATGCGGGAAGATTGATGAGGTGGTGGAAGGAGAGCGGCGCAGCTGAGTCCAGAAATGTAAATGAGGAGGCCTTCATATACCAACCTTCACAGAAGAAGCGGGGGAGGCGCCAGCGTCTCCAAGACGTCGTGTCCACACCACCTTTGGGGTTGTAGTCGGCGCCACCATGCATGATTGGCTCCGCACGTATCACCGCGGGGACAGCTGAAGGCCTTCGGAACTGCTGGCGTACCCGAGAAGATCAACCTGCAAGCCAAGCGCCCATGGCTACTGTCACATGAGACATCTTATCCAGTGATCTCACCTTGCATATTTGTGTGGGCACTACCAAAGGTTAGCAAAGTGCGAAGACTCGGAATTACCGACACGGGAGCAGGACACGTTTATTTGCTTTTTCCATTGTTTATGCCCAATCGTACACAATGATCGCATCGAGCTACTCACAAAGAACTACTAAGATAAATCATTACATTCAGTCTTTCGTTGCCGTCGTTGTATTCTACTATCCGTTTCCCAGTAAAGCGCCCCAACACCGAGACGAAGATGACATCAATTTTTACAGATAAATGAAAAGACTTCCGTCTTTGTTCCGGTTGTCTCCTAGTTTTCCATACCGTCTTGTTTCATAACTGTATACGAATCAGCATCAACTGGCCAATCGTGAGGATGTTGAGAGGGGATGGACGTGCATACCTCCAGTGCAGGTTCCCCGTACACCAAGACTTGCAACCGTCGATAAGGGTTTGCAAGTCCTTTGTCAACTGATCGTTTGGATCCTCGTTACCGTAACGAAGCATGAGCTTGTCGGATAGATCATCCATCTCGGCGATAGTATCTGCGATCAGAGCTACGGCTCGCTGAGTTGAAGTCTCGAGGGGATTCTCGCTTTCTGTAGCAGCTGCATAAAAGATTGGGATTGTATTCGCAATCGACAGGCCGGCCTGAGTCACAACAGTTGCCGTCAGGAGAGAGATCAGGAGGAAGAGAGGGGATGAAAATTCCGACTTACCATCTCTTTCTTTACTGAGAATATATCATTGACGCTGGGTGTCTATTAGCTTAGTCTACCATGAATGAATAGTAGACATACCAAGAAACATTGATGTTGGCCATAGTCCACAGCTTCTTCATGTCAGGGTCTTCGAACACTTGCCGTGGGAGCCCTTTGGATTCTCCAAGAAACCTGCAAGTCTTGTCAACATGCGTAGACTCGAAAAGAGTAGTACGGTTCCACTTACTCGACCATAGAAAGACATGCTTCCACAGCACTGGCGCCGTCACGGAAAGTCCAGTATTCCTCAGGGCTGGGTACACCACCACCCAATCTGGAACACTGCTCCTCTTTCGTCATGTCCAGATAAAACTTAATGTTATCGAATAGTCTTTGTCTTTGCTCTGTTTTCCTGTTAGTAAAGCCAGTCCCTGTAATGCTTCATTTGTCTGGTTTTACCGATGTTGTATTCCTTCCGGATTGCATCGCCGAGCTCAGTGAAGCTTTGGATGATATGGCTGTAGCCTGTATCGCTGGCCAGACGACTAGCATATACAGCACCTTCAAAATACTCTCCGCCGTCTACGGAAAGCCCGAGGCAATCACGCACGAGCTCAATGAGGTCATGCCGATATTGGTTGGAAGCATCGAGATCGTCGACCATAGATGCGTCCTCCATGTCAAGCTCTAAGCAACAGCATTAGCGGATCAATCAAGACAGGCCGAGGTACACCTGGACAGTGCTTACCATCATCCACCACGAAGATCTGGTAGTACGAAGCATGAGGTTAGCCGAATGGACGAAAGACAACTCAAAGAATCCCGGACGTACCCAAACAATCAGCAGCGAGGCAATCCTGAGCCGCTCATAGGATGCCCAGGGAGAGCTTGCAGCCCCCAACAGACTGAAGTCCGCTTTCTTGAATGCTGCTCTCAACCTTGGTGATGGGATGTTTCTGCAGAGTTCAAACAGTGTTAACATCAATCCCAAAGAGAATTTAAAGGGAAGTGGTAAGTGTACTCACGCGTCGAGCCAATCACTTTCGTCTTTCCGTAAACGATCAAGTCCTTTGTTGATGCCAGTGGGCCAATGACAAAAGTACGGCCAAAGATCAGGAAGGTACATCATCTGGCCTCGAATCGAGGCAAGCAGCTGTTGTCTGGAGTCCAAAGGAGCCATGGTGATGAGCAAAGGAGTATGAGAGCAGTAGAATTCTCGGTGGTATGAGACGAGTGATGGTCGAGCAGACGGTCAAGTCATATTTATGCTATGTGTGTCTATCCAACAGTCTTCTCCCCGTCCGTTCCGTGCATGGTAGTAATATGACGCAGCCAAAAGTATTTCTGGTGGAATAGCTAGCCCCAAGGATCGATGGTCAAGCGGGTTGTGGCGATGAGGCAGCACAGTCACAGGACAGGAGGCCGGGGCAGAAGCGAGGCCAAAGCGAGGCCTTCGCGGCTGATCTGCAGGTCCATTCGGGGTCGATGGCTGGCTCCGTGTGCCCAGATGGTCTGGCGAGTCAGTACTCTGACATGGAGCAACGTTGCTCACGCAGGGCTGAGCTCCGCATGCATTTTCGCCCTCAGTAAGCAGAAGTTCGGTACGTTTTTTCCAGATCAGGTGTAGAGATAGGGTCCAGCACAGATCTACGCGTCAGCAATGCGATGCTATTGCGCTTCAGATGGAATGTCCCGGCTTGGAAAAGGGTGTTCTGTTTTGGGTGAGTTGGCCGGAGGTCGGCAATCGCAGTCCAACTCTAACAGTTCTCCCTGTCAAGTCAAGACGGGGCAGAGTGTGGCTCTTTGATCGGAGCATGGGGCAACGACAGAGCGGTGCTCGGCAAAGCCTCAGGGCCCAACACCGCAGAGCCGCCGGCAGCGCACGTGGAGATGGCTTGGCCTGGAGTCGAAGGGAGAACTGCAAATAGCACGCGGATAAGCGAATGAGATTGGCCTGACTCAAGTGTAGTATGTTGGTGGTGATTGGGTGCCGGAAATACGGGAGCGCGATCCTGCAGGATTGGTGCGGTGTGGTTGGCCCCCAACGTCCTCCACACCACGGCCTCGTCAGGGCTTCGGGAGCTGAGCAATGCCGTGAAGAAATCCGGTCACACCCGCTTCCAGATGTGAAGAAGGCTTATCTGGCCCGCGGCCCTGCTGATCTCCCCGACGCGCCGGCGTCGTCAGCATTCGCTGGGTGGTTGCGCGGTGACAGGCGCCCCGGCCTGTCTCATCGCTAAGAATACCGTCTTGTCCTCGAGCACAGCCAACCTCGGCAACGTCATTAACGAAGCTGCCTGCATCCTTCCAACGGCCGCCTGCCGACCTGACGGCTGTTGCCTTCACTTCATCGCTTCTTTCGGGGCCAAAATCCTGGTCCGAGTTGCACGACTCGTTCAAGCTGAGACCAACAAGAAGAGCAGCAGACCAATACAATTCGAAAGTACTGAGGTATCGCATTCCCCTCCATTCTGCCGACCGTGAACGCCAACCTATGCTTTTAGACCTCCCAGACGCCCGTGTTTTTGTTTTCAAGCACCCTTCCGCGCGAATCTTGATAGCGCCGGCCCGTACTTCTCCTTGTCCCTCTGCAGCCCGGCCTGTTCTCTCTTGTTCTGCTCTTTCAGTGCCTGCTGCAGCTTCATTCTCTTCTCATCAATCACGTTCTTCTGCCCCCTCTTCCGCAGGTATTTCCTCAGCGCACCGTTTCTTCCCCGGCCCCGGTTCTTCAGTTTCTCCACGATATCCTCCGGCTTGGCATCCAGATCCTTCTCCCTGCGACGAGTCTCGGCCGATGCCAGATCCACATCGCCAACGAAGTTGGGATTGAGCGAGATCATTTCAGGCTGCAGTTTGTTAAGCAGCTGCCTGACCTCGGCCTCCTGCCGCTGCTTGGTGTTCTCGTAAGGGTTCACCTCGAGAGCGTCGAAGTTGGGCTCTCCCGCGCCGGGCACGATGATGCTGCTGAAGCCCTTGCTGTGCGAAACGCCCAGGATATCTTCGAAGGGGCACCACTTCACGCGCTCGATCCCATTGCCCTCGCCACCCCATGCCATGTACGGCGATTGCACCTTCTGCTGATCCTCCAGCGCCTTGTCAAACAGTCCGCGCCAAACAGACACCTGCGTACCCCAGCCCACCGCTGTCAGGTTCCTGTCCGAAATGGCGACCGACGACCCCGGCTGCCGAACAAAATAGTTGTTGACCTCCTTGAACATTCGAATATCCCAGACGGACATCTTCATGTCTTGGCCCGTCGAGACCATGTATCTTCCTTCCCGATCCATGGCGAGACTGCGCACCGGGCCTCGGTGGGCGAGTAGCTTCACCAGCGGGTCCGACGAATTGGGCGACCATAGCGAAACCTGTCCGTTCTGGTGCCCGACGTGTAGTATGGCGTTGTATGGGTTCTGCGCGAATGCTGTAGGAGACCCCTGTCTTGTTGGCAGTTCGATGACCATCTGACCGGTCGACGTGTCGGTGTACTTGAGGTAACCGGCGTTCCCAATGCTTGCGAGAAGGAAGTGGTAGGGCAGAAATTCGAGGTGGGTAACGTCGACGTGCTTCTGAAGCTTGTGGATCTCGACTCCCTGGTGGTCGTAGATGTAGACATACTTCTTCTGGGCAACGGCGAAGCTCTGGTTGTTGTGCAGCCATTTCGCATCGCGCACCGTCTCGCCCAGCTGCAGCTCACAGCCCAGCTTGCCATCGCGCCAGTCCATGGTTGCGATATGGCCCTTGCGCCCGGCGAGCAGCAGTTCGCGCCCATTCCGCGTGTAGTCGGCCTTGTACGGTCCCAGGTCGGTCAGTTTCAGCTCGAAGCCCTTCTTTGCCGTCTCGACCGCAATGTCATCCCGGATCTCGTCCTGGCGCACTTTGTACGTCCGCTCTAGCGCCGACTCGGGCTCGAGAAACCCGCTCTGGTTTTCCAGCAGGATCTCGGCATCGTGGGCCATGAGGGCAGCATCTTTGCGTTTTTGCTCCTGCCGCCTTACTTCGTTGCGCAGCTTCTTGTCTTTGATATTCTTGAGCTTGAGCTTTCCCCCACCACGGCCATATGTGCTCTCGGCGACCTGCAGACGGGCTTTCGCCTCGGCTTCGTCGCGGTCGTGGGTCGAAGTAGGCGCTTTCGAGGGTTTCGCGGCGAGTTCCTTGCCGGTGGAGGATTGCGACTGCAGAACAGGGCGGTCAAGCTCCATGGTGTCGAGTTCCATCGTAGCGGGAGCCATGGCGGAGCAGAGCGGGCGCAGAGAAACTGGGGCGGACAAAAAAGTTGCCCGGTCGGAGTTTGCAGCGCGCGGGCTTGGCGCCTTTGACGCGTTTGTCATCTTCGGCGCCGCTTGTCCTCCAACATTTCCGCATCGCTCGCCGCCTCTGCACCTACACGCTTTCCTCCCTCCTCTCCCATCCCAAGTCAAATACACGAGTCTCGCCTCCCGCGAGCTCGTCCGAGCGCCTCCCATCCCGGATGCATGCTGTGACATGGCGGTCCGCGCGCGCTGCCCGTAGAATCCCCGCCCAGGTCATCGCCGGCCGACGGTTCCCGCCGCGTCTGAGGACTTTCCACCGCTCCGCCCGCCTCTACTCCTCCAACGGCTCTCCCGACGAGCCGCGCGACCCTGCTACGCCCTCCGTCTCCGAGCACGACAATGGGAAGCCCGGCCAAGCTGCGAATGGTTCACCGCCTGCTGCCGACAGCCCCCCGCATGACGTCGGCGCCGACATAGCTGTCGAGGCTGCCGAGGACTCGCCCGCCGTGCTGGCTGAGAAGTCGCGCAAGGCAAGGCGTCTCTACCAAGCCGCCTTGAAGCGCTCGTCCCGGACAAAGCAGGCCGAGGACTTCCCTCCCATTGAAATACCGCAGCGTTTCTTTCACAACAACGTCACAATTCGTGAGGATAGGGAACACTGTCAAGACAATGCCGGAAGTGCTGTCGGAGGTGGTCCGCCAAAGCCCGAAGGTAGGGGGAGCCTCTGTCTCTCCTGGGTGGGTAAAGACTCCGAAGAGAAGGAGTTAGCAAAACTGGCGTTGCCTCTTCCAGAACGCTTGTATAAAATGCTGGAGATGACTGCCGAAGAGAAAATACATGCGGAGTCGCTGGTTGGGTACGAGGAAATCTTGGAGTATGTGGATAAGCTCTACACCGCCAAAATTCAGGGCTCGACACCGGAACATGAGCTTCCGTCACTCGACAAGAGCCTCCATTTCGCCTTGTACCTTGAGGTTCTCGCTGCCATTTCCGGCAGTCTTGCTACTGCCAAGCCTGAATTGGCATCATCTTTCCCCTCCGCGAAGTCCAATCTCCTTCTTCACGCGCCCCATGAAGGTGGCATCGCACGTCTTGACCAATTGGTGGACGATGTCGCGGCTGATCTGCAAGCCGACGTCGTCAAGATTGACTCGCAGGATATCGCAGAGCTGGTTGGAGATTATCTCGAAGACGGCTCTGATCCCAACGCCCACTCCCTTCGATCTCTGGGCTACGAGGCGTATCGGCCAAAATCAGACATCGACCTGGAAGAAGACGAATTCGATGAAATGGAGGCCGAGGAGGAAGCCGAGGACGGACAAGAAGAACCCATGCCTAGTGCAGGTGGTCGTATGTCGCCAGCTCCCAGAGGGAACAAGAAGGGAAGTGCGCCCTTTGTCATACAAGGAGTGCAACTGGATGTCAACGACCTTTTCAAAGCGTTTTCTGGATCTACACGAGGGTCAACGGGCCGGAATGCTGCTATGGGAGCGGCCGAATTCACCGCCGCGCCACTTGGGAGGGATTCCTCACCAGAGACAGCGCGATGGAATGATATGAAGCTTGGCGCCTACCTGGATGCTTTGCTTGACTCGACTTCCACCAAGCGAAATGATCGCAAGGATCAGCCGCAATCGCGGAAAACAAAAGGAGATCAAGAGGCAGCCATTTCAGAGCCACTCGTTATTGGGGAGAGAGGCTTGTTCCGATTGGCCCTCGACAAAAGCACCCCACAAACACCTCCATCATCTCAGCGAACAATCGTACTTATCAACGACTACAAGGAACTTATCGCCACCCGCCAAGGGGCACGAGTCTTGGACAAGATCACTGACCTGGTTCAAAACAGGAGGAAAGAGGGATCTGAAATTATGATCGTTGGCACCACGTCGTCCGCCGAGCTCGTCCCCGAACTATCCCGCTCAGCTGTACGAAGCCTGCAAGCGGAGAACGAGGAGAGTTACTTCAGAACGATTGTCGTTCCTCTCGGCGCAGTCTCGCTGAAGCCGTCCATAGGTGTGCAGAGGAGCATGAGCGAGAGACGCGACTCCGATCAAATGTTCAAAGATGGTCTTCCGGCAGATTTCTTTGAATTCGAGACGGCCGAGCGCAAGCGGAACGAGCAAATCAATATCAGGCATATCCAGGACATGATCCGGAGACTGGATCCCGGCGCCGAAAGCAAAGAGAACGTATTGTCCGTGCTTCGCCATTCATGGGTTTTGCCGGCAGTCGATTGGAAGTCTAGAGTGCTCGCGTTCCATGAGGTCCATCGCCTCGTGCAAACTTCTATCGGTCTGCACCGAGCCGCTAGCGAAGGGCAGGAGTTCAATAAGGATTTAGTGATTTTTGCTGGCTTGCTGCTGCGCATGAGCGACGACGTCAAGTTCTCTTGGGTGGCAAACGAGCGAGAGAAAGAAGGCGAGCCTAAACATGCAACCCAACCCGCCAGCAAACCTACGCCGATCAAAACAGCCTCCGACATTAAGCTGGAGAAGGTCCAGCGGACCGCAAACAAGCACGAAAAGAAGCTGCTTCTTGGAGTCGTCAACCCCTCTAACATCAAGACCACCTTCTCTGACGTCCACGCCCCTGAAGAAACTACCGACGCCTTGAAAACCATGACATCCCTCTCCCTTCTCCGTCCCGACGCTTTCAGCTACGGTGTTCTTGCAACCGACAAGATCCCCGGTCTACTCCTCTATGGCCCTCCCGGCACCGGCAAGACGCTCCTCGCAAAGGCCGTCGCCAAAGAAAGCGGCGCAACGGTACTTGAAGTCAGTGGTAGCGAGGTGTATGACATGTACGTAGGCGAGGGCGAGAAGAACGTTCGCGCCATCTTCTCGCTCGCACGCAAGCTCTCGCCTTGCGTGGTCTTCATCGACGAAGCCGACGCCATGTTCGGCAGCCGATCTGGTTCTCGCCACCGCACATCCCACCGCGAGGTGCTCAACCAGTTCCTGAAGGAGTGGGACGGCATGAACGATCTAAGCGTCTTCATCATGGTCGCCACGAACAGGCCCTTCGACATGGACGAGGCAGTTTTGAGGCGGTTGCCGCGGAGATTGCTCGTGGACTTGCCGACGCAGAAGGACAGGGAGAGCATTCTCAAGATTCACTTGAAGGACGAACAGCTGGATCCCGCCATCAAGCTTGACCAACTGGCCAAGGACACGCCGTTCTACTCCGGTTCTGATCTGAAGAACCTGTGCGTCGCCGCGGCATTGAACTGCGTGCGCGAGGAAAACGACTACGTTGCTGCGGCCCGGGCGCATCAGGAAGCCGTGGCCGCGGCCGCGGCCGCATCTCCACCGGCGACCGAGGAAGGAAGCAAAGATGATGGCGCGCAGGGACAGGCCGCCGCCACCACCAACGGACATGGCTCAGCAGCCGACGCGGCCAAAGGTGTCGTCGACCACGAACTCGAGCACACGTTCCGGCCCCCCTCGGAAACCATCCCCTACCCCTACCCGGCCAAGCGCACGCTGCTGGCGCATCACTTTGAAAAGGCGATGCAGGAGATCAGCGCGAGCATCAGCGAGGACATGGCGACCCTGACGGCCATCCGCAAGTTCGACGAGCAGTACGGCGACAAGCGCGGCAACAGGAGGAAGACGAGCAGCTGGGGCTTCAACGTCGCCGCCGACGTCGGGCCCGGGGAGGAGGCGGCGAGGGTACGGCCCGCCGCGGCTGCGGCTTCTGGAGGTGCTTCGTGGCCGTCTGCGAGGAGGTAGGGACGCAGTCGCGATGTGAAGGGGAGGAATCGGTTAGGACGGAGATGGTGGCGCGACGAACGTCCGTTTTCTGGCTGCTGGTTTCGGCATCAGGGAGTGGGGCTGGATAGTGGAAGATGGGAAGTGGAAAAAGAAGCGTCGTGTATTTTAGACCTGGACAGTGAGCGGAGAGAAGATAGCGTGCATCGCGTGTTTTGGGGAGGGGATAGGTACATTGACGAAATAAAGTGATGAATATTCGTCATAGGGCAGCCGGTTTTGCTGGGCGTCCCAAGTGCTGTTGAGGAAGCTGCGTCCTGCCTCAGGACAGGCGACGAGCGAATACTACCACCAGCGGCGGCGAGCCAACACCACTACCAGCGACGGCGACGAGCGAATACCACCAGCAGTAAGCACCGCCTACGCTTCGCTTCTCTAAGGGGGGCTCGCATGGATAACATCAGGTCTGTTGGTCCCAATCCATGCGACGATGTAAGGAAGGTGAGTGAGAACAGAAAAGTGGGCCGGGGGTATATAGTTTGTTTCCGCCGCTTCCCTTACCATCCAGCTAATGACGGTTACGTGGTTCAATGGTTTACGAACCGCCCACGACTCCTAGGCAGCGCTTGAGGGTTAAAGCGTACGGATACCGAAAAACGGAGATGGCCCCTCGTGTCTCCGTTCTGTAGCGCCACTGCACATACGGCAGGCTTAGGGAATCTTGCGGGGTCTCGCCCATGTAGCTAGCCGCAGTACTGTCAGATCTGGGTTCAATTCCCTGCGGCAGCAGCTTCAGTTTTGCCTTTTTTTTTCTTGGTCGGTCGGGAGGCCGAGTTGACTGGAAGTTGATAGCCAGCCCGTTGGTGTCATCGCCAAACGCCACTCCGAACCCCACTTCTCCAGCCAGTACCAGTTTCCGATCCGCTTAAGCTCGCGCGTGCGAGCATCAGACGTTCCAAAAGACTGGCGAGGGCGGAGGGCGTTCGGCGGCGGTGATGGTGAGGGTCCTAGCTGAGGTGGTGATGTGTAGGTGTCGTATCGCTGAGCGGAAGAAGCAGTCAAATACCCCCCCGCGTGTCGATCGCTCCTGCCAACAGCGGCGGCGCACGCTGGGAAGGGCGATGAGCGGTGAAGCAAAAGAATCAAGCAAGTGAGCCCTTCACTGATGGCGGGTGCTAGAATGAGTGGAAGAAGATGGATGATTGATGATCTCTTCTTCTCAGCGCTTCCTCGTACTGCTTCGGTCGCCTCTCGGTAGGTTGATTGTGATGTCGAGAGGTAGCCGCTAAAGGAAACGGATGCTGTCGAGTAGCATGAGGACGTGATCTGGATGCAAGAGGTTGGCCTTAGCCGGTACAGATCCCTACTGGCTTCCAGGAAGTTTCATAACCTCCGAGCTCAATATGGTGCGGCGCTGACTCAAGCCCCCGCATTGGGCTCCACTGATGGCGGGTGCTGGAATGTGAGTTAGCATCATCCATCTTCTTCCACTCATTCCAGCACCCGCCATCAGCACCTCATCAGAGCGGGACACTAGGAAAGGCCGACGCTTCCATTCGCAAAGGGATCAAAATTTCATCTTTCCAACGTAATGATACATTCACGTCATGTCTATTTACAAGTCCATCATGGCGTCGCTGTTCACGCGCTCTTCCACGCGCCAACGGTGCACTTCTTGGTAAGCGCCCTGTCGGTGTAGGTGCCGTCGGAGCCCTTGATGGGAGTCTGCACCAGCTCGTACGTTTCGTCAAAGCCACCGGCCGACCAGGCAGTGTAGCCGAGGAAGACGTCGGCGTTTTTGCTGTTGGGAAGGATGTCAGTTTCCATTCTCTTGTCTTATCCCTCTTGAGAGAAGTGATTCAAGGGAGCACTTACTTCAGGAACTCGATCTGCTGGCAGTAGAGCTTCTCGCAGGAGTCAGTGTTGCCGCCACCGCTCTCGGTGTTGATGGCCAGGCGCTTGTTGGAGCGCAGCCAGTCGGCGAGCGGGCTGAAGGCGTCGTCGATGTTGTTGGTGGTGCACTCGGTGTGGGTGCCCGAGTTGTCGCTGTCCGAGTACTTGTGCACGTCGAAGATGAGCTTGTCGGTCGAGCCGTCCGGGTTGGTGACGTTGGCCAGGGCGGCGGCGGAGCCGTCGGACACGAAGGTGGCGGCGCTGGTCCAGTCGTTGCCGGGCAGCAGCACGTACTGGCTGGTCGCGCCAGCGTTGCGGATGGCGGTGACGGCGGCCTGCACCGTGTCGGCCCAGGTGGCGACGTCGGGCACGTCGTGCGGCTCGTTCATGATGCCGAAGGCCACCTTGGTGTTGTCGGCGTACTTCGTCGCCAGCTGCTTCCACAGCTTCGCGAACTGGTCGTTGGTCGGCCCGCCCTGGCCCACGATCTGCCCGTTCCACCGCGCGTAGTTGTGGATGTCGACGATGCACATCTCCGCGCCCGACTTGAGGCAGCCCTGCACGAGCGTGTCGTACTTGCCTGCGTTGGCCTCGTCGAGGTCGCCGCCCAGCTGGTGGCCCACGAGGTACTGCCAGCCCACCGGCAGCCGGAACGCGTTGAGCCCGTCGTCCTTCACGAAGTGGTCCATCTGGCCCTGCGCGTCGTTGCCGGCCATGGGGTCCGTGGCGTTCTGCGCCGTCTGCGTGCAGGTGCCGTCGGTGCCGCAGCCGAAGTCGAAGCCCGCGATGTTCAGCCCTGCGAACTTGACCTTGGACGAGCCCGTGGCGGCGTTGATGGCGACATCGTTGGACACGCGGAGGGTGCTCCTGGGCAAGGCCAACACGGACGAGGCCGAGAGGAGGGCGGCGGCGGCAGCAATGGTGGTGGACTTCATGATGGGCAGAGATGGGTATTGGGAAACGAGTGTCAGATCAACTGGCAGCCAGGGAAAGAATAACGAATGTTTTCTGGGCCAGAACGAAAGACGAGCAACCAGGCTCAGCGATAGAAGGACTTCTCAAGTGCCGACGCTTGCTAGAAACGAAACTGTTCTCAAGGGGGAGAAACGACACTTCTTATACTCGGCACGTTTCGAAACTCGGCGGGCCGCACGGCATGCGGAACCTACTCATGCTGGCATGGCCCCATCTCATGCGGCGCCTCATGTGGGCGCAGGAGGCATAAACGAAATAACCAGGCCCGTCTACCAGACTCCGGGGTAGGGAGAGCCGGCTAAGGTCCCCACAATTATGAGATCGACAGGACGCCGCCAGGGCGCCATCATGCAAGAAAGCTTGTCGAAACCCAAGGAGACTGGGCAGGCTCTGACACAGTTTCATGAAGGACGCCTTTGATTTAGCGCCCTGTAATCGATAACTGCATCTCCCGGCTCTGGGGGGCGACTCGCTGCTCCTGGAGGACGTGGCGTCGTGTGGCTCTTGCTTCGGATGAATGCGAGTGGACTGGTGGCTTTTATCTCCCGGAGCTTGTGTGAGGATGTGGAGAAGCTTGTTTTATCTAAGGCGGACCGCGTTGCGGAGGATTAAAGCCCGGTCAAAGAACAGTAACGATTGCCGCCTTCCGGAGGCAGAGGGGAACCGCGGCTCAAAAGCACCTACCTTTCGGGATTGGATTTTACCAGGAAAAATTCCCGGGCACTCATGATCAAGCAGCGATGAGACTGCAAGAGGCATCCGGCCGGTTCAAAGACGGGTAAAGTCGATGTCGTGTCGTCTGAGGTTGACGGTGGGGTGAGGGAGTCGAGGAGCGACGGCCCGTCATTCCATCCTGAAACGTCTGTCGTCACGACTTGCTCGGGCTGCTCAATGCAAGCGCCGATCCCAAACATGATCTTGAGTCGGCATTTAAGAACTGCCGGCGCACCTAACGGCGACGACAGTCATCTTTTGTGCTGCCCTTTTCCGAACTTTCCCACCGGGAATAAACAGTATTTCCTATCTTCATGAGTAGTTGGATCCTGTATCTGGATGCATTTGGACGGCTTTTCGACTCACATCTACGCTTGGATGTTGGCTTCAATCACCCACGAAGAGTGCAGTATCCTTCATGTTCACTAAGAAGTCAAATCATAGGTACCCAATGGACTACGCCTTTTGAGAGAGAGGTGGGAAAGTGAAAGTGTCTTTTACAGCCCCTTGAGTCTTGAGATGAGACCTGGACAATATTTCGTCATCGAAGCTCACCCCAAGCACGCAGTCACTCCCCCTTCAACGTCCCCCTAATGATATCGCTCGCTCTCTCCGCAACCGCGTAGATCGTACTCGTCAGATGCCCACACGTCTGCCACGGAAGCACGCTCGCATCGACGACGCGCACATTGCTCGTCCCGTACACCCTCAGCTCGGCATCCACCACGCCTCCGAGCTCGCGACTCATCATCGCCGCCGTCCCCACCGGATGCGCGTTCGAGCCGTACACGCTCTTGGCCCATTCCAGCCACGCCGCATCGTCGTCATCGTCGTCGTCCGGCGGCACCTGTTCCTCCGTTGGCCGCGCCATGCCCACGACGTACCCCGCCAGCGGCGCCGTGTGCAGCGCGCGCCGCGCGTACCGCATCGCAGCAGCCTGCACCATGGCGTCGAAGGGGTTCATGAAGAAATTGGGGTTGATGGCTGGCGAGCTGGCGTTGGCGCCGACGGCGCCGGGCGACGGGGACGAGATGTGTACGCTGCCGCGGCCGAAGGGCAGGAGGGCCCAGGTGGGCATGATGGCGGCGGCGACGGGGGTGCTGGTCGGCGCGGTGAGGATCTCGGCGAGTGGAAGGGTGGCGGCGTTGGCGAAGATGAGATCGGCTTGCTGGGTGAGGAGGCGCTCTTGGGCGGATTGCTGCGTGCGCGTCGCGTTGGGATTGCCGCTGTTGGCAATGTTGAGGGCGGCGTAGGAAGGGATGGAGGCGCGGACGGAGGCTTCGAGAGTCGAGAGGCGGGAGGCGTTGAAGAGGTCCGTGAGAGTGGCGTAGGTGACTTCGGGCGGGTAGTCAAGGAAGGTGGTTGTGTCGTTGGGATTGAGGGCGCCCATTACGACGACGTTGGTTTGGTCTTGGAGGTTCTCGCCAACACTGGGGAGAGGTACACGGACCGGAATGGAGTATTTCTCCAAGATGCTGCTATGTTGTTAGAATCTACTCTACAGGGACGAAATTCAAAGTATGGTAAACTCACGCAGGATTCCCAATACCAGAGTACTCCAAGAAGCATGGGGTTCGCGTTGCTCCCAGAGACACCACCACTTCCTTTGCAGCCTTCAAGGTTGTGATGATTCCTATGCTGGAAGAGACCTCTACTCCCGAGGCAGCCAGATTAGCGCCATACTCCTCCTCGTCGCTCCATGTCAGTCGAAGTGCCGTGGTATTCAAATAGACGTGCAGATTGGGCCGGTCCTGGACAGGATAGTAGTACGCTCTCGCAGCGTCTTCTCTGATGCTCGCGGTTGCATTGACGGTGAAGGGCCAGACACTATATCCGCGCATATAGCCACCGTTAACGTCTTCGTTGTACGGGATACCGACATTCTCCCACGTGGCCTTGATGATGGCGGCAGAGTTGTTTCGCTGTGGTGCAGCGTACTGCCAGCCGACATCTAGAGGCCCATCAGTACCGTGGTACTCGGGGTTGTAAGCTGCCCCGTCAGCTGCCTGAGACGGGGTAGGCGGGTCAAAATGTTCGCTTTTCTTGTAGTAAGGGTAAAGTGAGTCCCAGTTCCAGCCGCTGTTCCCGAGCTTCTCCCAGGCATCGATCTGGACCGTTTCGGATCGAATGTATGTCATGCCTGGCTGTGAGTTATTTCAAAATGCTCAAAACGAGAGCCCGTTTCTCCCACACTAGACTCGGTCATACCATTGATGGTGCTGGTTCCACCAAGGGCTTTCCCGGCATGGTAGGCTTGACTGTCATTCGCGGCATATTTCTGCGGAACAGTGGTGTATTGCCAGTCAAGCTCAGTACCGAGCGAGAGGCCGTAGGAGGTCGTATTCTGGACTCTCGGGTCATTGAAGACCGAGCCGCCAGCCTCTATGATAGCAACTGTGACCGACGAGTCCTGGGAAAGCCTGTTTGCGATGACAAGCCCCGCAGTCCCGCCGCCAACAACTATGTAGTCGTAGGAACCATTGGCGGCAACTGTGGCGCCGCTGCTTCCGCAGAACAGCGCAATGCTTAAACCGAAGGGAAGGAGCCGTGGTAGCATGTTGCTGTTGACAAAGCCACAGGAAGATGAGGGCGGGTCGAGTCATTGAGGTCTTTCGGCTTTATAATGGACGGGACCCTAGTGGGTTGCAATTGGCGATGTTGCATGCATGTGGAAGGATTGCGGAGAAGGAAGGTACGCGGACACGGCCTTTCCTGATTGGGCATGTCAGCCGCGGGGAGGCGTCCTGGTCATACCCCGGATGACGGCATTGCTGCTTTCCGTTCCGAAGCCCTATACTTTGTACGACGTCGGTTCGCCAGTACTACAGGCGTCCATCCGGGTATATCAGCAAACGGACCTCGTACATACAGATCAGGCACATATCGAGGCCACACCGGGCCACAAAGGATTTTGTACTCGACCTGCGTAGGCAGCCGAACTCGATATCTCGATGTTGCACGAATTGCGCCGAATACCGCGAGAAGACCCTTCCAGGAGTAATCTGTGAAGGATAGAGTTCTTATTGTCCGGCTGGATGCAGACCGCATGAACATTGTATTCCTGGCGGATCGTCGCGTGTTTCTCCGGTGGACGCGTGTAAGCAGCCAGAGCATTGAAGCCAAGATGCATTCTTCTCTTGTGAAGGTTGAGAATTGACGGGGGCTGCCTTGCGCCGTAAGGTACTGCAAAGTATCTGGAGAATTTATGACCCGACGCTCTGGTTCATGCTAACAGATTGGTCGGGAAATTGGCCTTTCCGTCTTCTTTTCTTTTGACTTCACTCCAAGTCCGGCTAGCAATTAGCTCCAATGTGCCATTCTTGGCCATACCGACACTCCACTACAAGTAAAGAAAGAGGCTGGCCATCAATGGCTGGCAGGTCACCATGACAACAACAAGAGAAAGACATCATGAATGACGACGTGTCGGGCTGACGGTTGCGAGTAAGTCTATGACGAAAGGGCTGCTTGACCGAGGGACAATCCCAGCCGCAGTGGGGGTGAAATTGCACTGCGAGCCACGGCTAGCCGTTTTGAACCGAGGTTCCAGGATGACACAAAGTCGAAACCGGCACAGCCTGCGGTGCAGCGGTGTCGCGTGGCGGACGCCGAGGCAGGCTGCGTGTGCATGCAGAGCTGCGTGAGCTGGTGCTCGACGGTGGTACAGCACATAGGGCTGCAGGTGCAACACCAGCGGGGAAGGCGACGATGAATGACGATGATGATGATCGCCGCAGCAAAATGCGGAGGCTTCGGGGGTGTGTTCTTTCTTTGTTCGCGGCCCGTGCGACCCCTGAAGCAGGGCCTGTAGGGCCAACACCACGCGCTCACGCCGGCCTGCGCTCCGCAATTGTTTCCAGAAAACGGCGCGCCGCCTCCAGCTGCGCCAGCGGCGCCACCCAACAAGCTTTGTCGCTCCTTATACACTTTTCCTTCCGTCTCCGGTTTTCGTCTTCTTCGTGCCTGCCGCGCCCCGCCTGAAAACCGCGCCTGCCGCCGCTCTTACGTTTCCTTTTCGCGTCGTCCCACCCCTCCTGCCAAGTCAGAGCCACATTCCGCCAGCGCAGCCGCGCAACAACAACAGCAATTGGGGAGGAAGGCACGCTGCTGGCTGCACAAGTGGGGTCCTGAGATGCTGTGCGCCTATTCACACCGCATTCAGTTACCCACATCCACCTGGTATGAGCTGTACCGCGGAACGGACCATGTCCCGGATGGCGCACTCACCGCTCCATCAGACAGTTATGAACCCTGCCTTCCGGCTTGTCCCCGCCGCCTCGCCCTTTAGCAAATCCGGAACCCTCAGAGCCAGCTTCAGCAAGCCGAGCCGGTCCGACGACATGCTGTCGCTGCGCCAGGTTGTCGGTTCGACCATTAGCTCCGCCCTCGCCTTCGACAGCCTGCCCCACGAACGCCGAGTCGCCTTCACCGCGGGTGCGGCCGCCGTCGTCGCCACCATCGACGAGGATCACCGAGTTACCCAGCGATTCTTCCGCGCCCATCCCACCACCCAGGCCGTCTTTACGGCCTCGTCGGCCTACGGCAACCCAGCATCTCATGATGCTCGCAATCGCGGGGCCGTGTCTTCGCGCGATGCCGGTGTAGGCGCCTCTTTACATGGTTCAGCCGCGGGAGATTGGGCTGATTCGCCAGGTGGAAAGTCATCGTCAGCGAAAGAGCGCATAAAGGCTGCCACATGTGTAGCCTTCAGCGCGGATGGGAAGTACATCGCCGTCGGAGAGGTGAGGTCTGCCAGAATCAAGGGGGGCTACCCGAACGCTAACCCCTGGCCTAGACGGGATACAAACCCAGGATCTTGGTCTTCTCCACCGCCCCAGACGCGCCGGCCGAGACGCCCATCACCACCATATCCGAGCATAAGTTCGGCGTTCGGTGCATCTCATTCAGCCCTGACTGCAGGTACTTGGCCAGTTTAGGCGCCGCAAATGATGGCTTCCTGTATATCTGGAGCTTGAACCCCCGCACCGGTGCGGCAACTCTTCATGCAAGCAACAGGTGCACAAACCACATCAACAAGGTGGCGTGGCTTGGAAACAGCCTCGTCCTGGTGGGTACGCGACACGCCAAAGTCTGGCGCATTGACGAGGCAGAGCAGCATGTGCAAAGCAAGACGAAGCATCGCGAGGAGAACATTACTCTTCCTGGAAGGAATTGCATCTTGGGTTCCTTGGTCGAACAGAACTTCACCTCCATTGTAACCGTGTCTGACACAAAGGCACTTGTGTCAACGGAGAAAGGGGATGTTTGCCTCCTTGATGACTCGGACCGCGCCCAACGGCTGTTCAAAGTAGCTTCTGCGGACTTTGGAATCTCAGCGCTGGCAGCTGATTCCAACGGCATCTTGCACATTGCTGGTATCAATGGCGACATGACGACCATGGAGATCAGCAAGTTGCTCGATACCGCACCGCCCCCTTCGCCAACTTCGCGAGACGAGTCACCTCCTGGATCGCCCCCGCGATCGCCAACGAGCCCTAAGTTCCACCACGAGTCACCCTTCATCATCGCCATGGCACCCATCGGCGATCTTTTGGTGACGGTGGACTCCAGGAAGGCTATCCGCCTTCTGGAAGTTGGCACGGATGGTGACACATCCACCAACAAAACTGTCCAACAGCTGCCCGCTCAGGGTGACGCTGTGTTGGGCGTCCACTCCCTTCCCCTCTCTAATTCTTTTGATGCATCTTTTGTTACTTGGTCTGCAGACGGCCTCATTAAATTCTGGGCTCCGGACGGAACCGAAAAGGGTGACATCAAAGTGCACTTGGCTCAGCTCGAGAATTGCGAAGAGGTCAACGAGCTTAGGACCATTGAACCTTCGCCTCATGTCGGCTTCGTCGCCACTGGAGACAGATACGGCGTCCTGAGGTATGTTTCCTTCCTCGCCCAATTTATCAACCCCTCCTAACTCCAAAATCAGCATCATCGACGCCAAGACCGGCAAGTGCACCTTCAGCCTGAAGGCTCACGGAAGCGAGATCACGGATATTGAGATCCACGAGGGTGACACCCCGTTGATCGTCACCTCTGCACGGGATCGGACCGTTCAAGTCTTCCAAAAGAGTGGTGACGCTTGGGATCTCCTGCAGACTCTGGATGAGCATGCAAGTGCCGTCACCGGCGTCCTTTTCTCCAAGGACGGAGCACACCTTCTTTCTTGTTCCACGGACCGCACGGTGGTCGTGCGAGACTTTATGACTAGGGAAGAGGATGGGGCTGTTTTGAAAGCATTCATCATCGCTCGTACCATCACTCTGAAGACTTCACCCGTCTCCATGGCCTTCGATGCGGAGAATGACAACGTCCTTGTGGTTTCAACCACCGACCGGCAGGTTCAGAAGTACGATATCACTTCAGGCCAACTCGTTGGCACCTTCAAGTCGGCGGATGCAGACGGTGGTGAAGCTGTGGTCCTCTCTGACCTAGTGCATTTTACCAACTCGAGGGGTCAGGGGGTGATCGCCGGTGTGTCCAGCACCGACAAGTCTGTCCGAATCTATGAGGAGAACGGAAATCTCCTTGGCCGTGACTGGGGGCACACCGAAGGTGTTACGGACATTGCATTGATCTCCCTTAATGGCGGGGAAGGTGATGCCGACCAGAAGGGTTTGGTGACCGTCGCAGTCGATGGCACGATCTTCATCTGGAACTTGGACTTTAAGCCGCCACTTTCGCGTTCATCCTCCTATGACGCTGCTAAGAACATGGACTTGGCGGGCGTTTCGGCTCCGAGCAAGGACCTGCTATCAAGCCGACCACCCATCAGGCGTGTCCTGTCTCAATCCGAGCTCGCCAAGTATCAGCGTTCTGGTGACGACGAGGCAGGCACTCCCACAGGCAGCAGATCTCCGACGGGCTCACTGCGCAAGAAGTCGTCCAAGCTGTCGCTTCACGGGGGTTCCACACCGAAGTTGGACCCTTCCCCAGTGTCCAAAGAACAACACTCGACGCACGGTTCAAGCAGCCGGAGACATGCCCGCAGCAACCGATCGCCCTCGCCGCCAAGCCCGACATTGAAGCACGCTCACGCTGCGTCAGGCAGCCCCAAGGTGTCGCACCACAGCCCGAAGGGCTCGCATCACACGCTGCGCAGACCCTCGTTCGGGTCCTCTCGCTCCAAAACTCGCAGCAATCAGAACTTGCGCGATTCGTCTGGTCTGGCCGCAGCTGCGAGCGACCTGAGCAAGAGTTTGAGGCTGTTCAGGAAGAGGCTCGGGACCAGTCAGGACAAGCTGCCTGCGGAGGCGCAGAAGGAGCTGGAACGCGAATTGCGCATCACATCGAGCGCTCTTGGGGACAAGGGGAAGGAAATCAGGCACTCTTCCTCGTCGGAAGGTAGGGCTGAGGCGAAGAACGAAGCGAAGAGCGAGGCGAAGAGTGACACAATAGACGAGGCGTCTATGGCGAAGCTGCTGGATCAGTACTCGGAGCGTTTGGTTCAGCTTCTGGATCGCAGGATCGATAAGAGCGTGCAGAAGCACGTCAGGCAGCTGAGCCAGGGGTCTGTTTCCGGCAGAAGGGACAGCGATGACGTCGATGCGGCGGCGGCCGAAGATACCGAATAAGGAAGCGTTGGGTGCCGAGGATGAACCAAAAATGGCAATCGGATGAACGGGACCTTTCGGAACGGGGTCTGGGGGATGGAGCTCGGGGAACTCTGGGGGATATTGGGGGACAATCTCAAATTACCGACTCTCCATTCGTGGAGCGGGCATTTTTCTAGCGTTGGCGTTGGACTGGGCGCAGGGACCTGGGGAAGCACATGACTATCTCCGGTGTTTTGGTATCACCTACGGACACGGGCTGTCGAGGGAAAGCAGAGAGGATATTTGGCATTGTTATTTGTGTCTTGGGATGATCAAAAGACGCGGTTTCAGGGCTGGGTCGACTTTATTGGGCATTCCTTTCTGCATATACCCGTCGCTTGGAGAATACTTTTATTGGCGTCTTCCTTTAAACTCTCTCCCGGTGCTGCTGTCCACGTGTCCGGGTCCTGCCGATAGGTAGTGCCCACGTGAGCACGTGAAGGCCAATTGCAGGTCCCGCTTTAAGGTTGCTCCCGTCGTCCGAAGCCGGGCGAGTTGCTTCTGCTTATCTGGGCCGACGCGGTTGGCTGCGATTCCGCAAAGGGCAGTTGAAGCAGACAGAGATCTAGATGTACGTAGATGTAGAATTAGAAATAATGCAAAGCAGATAGACGCTCCGACACTACCCACGAAAGTAAGGTAACATCTCTGACGAGGCATGGTCGGGTCAATTCTTTTGCAATCCGCTGTGCCCCGACATCGAGTAAGCAACAATGCGCACACGCTCACACGACGTCGCGCGATGGTGGCAGCGGAACGATGCGGTTTTTTCTACCTGCGCGGCAATGGAAGGCACCTGTGGCGATCGTGCAGCTTACCCCGGTCGGACGAGAGTAAGCTTTGGTGCATGCTTCTCCCAACAATTCTTCTTTGCGACTCTCACGACAGCAGACCGATGCAACACAAACGACGCCCTATGCTAGTGAGCATGGCTCGACCGGCCTGTACATCGCCATTCCTGGCTACGCCGTACCCTGTCGCCGTCGCAGTTGCCCCTTGATTTGCGCCTTAACCAGGCAATTGATCTCTGTGTCTCGGTCCTTGTGCTCCCCGGGGTGACTGAGTCGAGCCACGCTCACACGGGGTTGGTTTGGTTCTATTGAGGTGGTGCGTTGGTGCTACGCGGAGAGGGGCCGCAGTCTACCACAGTAGTACTGCCCGCTTCCGCGGGGCAGATCATGCACAATAGCAGAAGCTGTGCTGGAAGGGGAGCAGAGCGCGAGTCGCGGCACGCAGCAGGGGTGCGGAGATGCACAGAACGCCCGAGCGCAGGTGCCGCTTGCCTTCTCTGCGAGCGCCGTGCGTGCATGCTGGGCGTTCTGTCGCGATCGGCTGAATTGAATTGCGCGTCGGTTGGGGGCCGACAGCTCGCGTTCAATCAAAATGTTGTGCTAGAAGAAGGATCAGTTAGGAGCTCCGAGGTGTGTGGATCAGCGGCACGGTTGGGAGCGAGCTAAAATGCAGGGTGCCTGCAGGCCCGTGGGGACCTTCTCTGCGGTTGTGATGAAGCGGCACTGCAGCCGTCGCAGGCCTGATGATTGACTGACGACCGCAGTCCCAACCGCAGGGCGCGCATCTGCGGCTCCGGCCATGGGCGCTCGGCCGCGAACTTGGGCCGAG